>NC_142631.1:12823037-14233305 GCF_059453375.1 Lepisosteus platostomus | reverse complement strand
TTCCCAGCTTCTCTTTGGCTTCTATCGCCTAGTCACATTAAAGTACTCAGATTAGGTTGGAGAGATGAGAGCTTCTTTGCCACATTTTTATAAATGTACTTTCATTGTCAGCTGTCCACTGTCATTTTTCCTCATATACTGACCCCACAAACACATGCTGACTGTGAAACTTTGGAGTGGATTGTCATAATAAACTCTGCCAGCAAACAGCAGATTGCATGGTGAAATTTTTAACCATGCTGAAACACTGAAGTATCTAATCTAATGCTGATAAATTGAAATTCAGAGTATCCTACACCTGCCTGGTGTGTCTAGGGAATCATCTTGTAGTCACTACCTTGGTGATCACCTTAAAACATGACATTTGATTCTTCAATGTAAATGCTTTATTAGATTTAATAAAGGACATTTCAAGAAATTTAGCATTTAAGAAAATGCTTCTCAGCTGCAGTAATCACCTGAAACAATGCTTATTACATTGCAAACACGCAGACCCTTCATTGTGCTAAAGCAAATTCAAGCAATGAATTGCTAAATTGTTCTACTGTACCTGTTTCAATTTGACCCCTACTTTTTTTTTTTAATTTCCACAATGTTAAAACATACAGTATAAATGTCATTTGGATTGTACTGCTGGTATTTCCATAGGATACTTGGAGAGATCAAAGCTATTTTTAACACAGCAGTTTACCAGAGAATTGCATCTTTAATTCATGTGGCTATTTGTGGTGTGGGAAGACTATAGCCATAAAGGCAAAAAAAAAAAACTAATTACAGAATATGGGCATGTTTTCGTCTGCAGATTTGTAACATATGAGTCGATTACATCATCCCACAGGGCTATTTTATGAATTAAAATTGCAGGGAGATTTACTGTAGAAGCCTTTGGTGGGATGTGCTCTGTGCTTTTGGAATTGTGATTCTGTTCAGCCATAATATCTTTCAGCATGCATCTGAATGTTGAGTTGTCAAGACCAAAGTTTAAAATGCCTTTCAGCTTGTAGCTAAACATAAACTGGATTGTGCTTAAGGGCCATCAGATGCTTACATTATTTTCCATTTTTCACCAGAATAGCATCACAACAATTCATTCATATCCCTTTATTTTGCAGGGGGCAGAAATTAGAGCAACAAACATTCTCAGCTTTTATAGTAGCCTATTTACCTTTTCTGTCTAATCTAAGAATGCAAACAAGATGGGATGGGTGCAATGAGCTTGAAAATATAAGCACACTGATCTCTCTCACCTGGAGGTTATTAGATATGGTAAATGAATCTCGTCTTTCAAAGAGCCATTCATAGGGAGTGGTGGCTCTGTGGCTCAGGATCTGCGCCTGTGGCTGGAAGGTTGCCGGTTTGTATCCCGCGGCCGGCAGAGAAATCCTACTCCATTGGGCCCCTGAGCAAGGCCCTTAACCCCAACTGCTCCAGGGGCGCTGTAGAAATGGCTGTCCCTGCGCTCTGACCCCAAGCTTCTCTCTCTGTCTGTGTGACTCATGGTATGTGAAAAGAAAAAATTCCTAATACAAGAAACTGTATATGGCCAATAAAGTGATCTTATCTTATAAAAGAGCCCTAGTTTAGGTTTCAACCTCTTGGCTGGGTAGTCTGTTCCAGATACTCATAGTCCTTTGTATAAAGACGTATTTCACTTTCTCTGCCCTAAATGATTTCACTTTTAGTTTCCAGCAATGACCATGTGTCCTTGATTCACGGTTGAGTGGGGAGTCGTCCCTGTTTATCCCCTTAGGATTTGATATACTTGGATCAGATCGCCTCTCACTTTCCTTTGTTCTAAACCTGAGAGATTTGTTGTTCTAATTTGAACTCCTTCTGAGGCTGGAATACAGGGAACTCAATATTCTCAATGAATATGCTAATTAATGGCATTGTAAAGTAAGAGCATAACTTCCTTGAATTGAAATTTTGCACCTTTTGGTATACACTGCATTCTTTTCTTAATTGCTTTCGCATATTGCTTTGATGAAAACAAAAAGGAATCTACATAAACACCCATTTACAGTCTATACATTATCCTTATTGCTAAGAATTTTATCAACAAAATTATACGAAACCTTCCCTTCAAAATCTATATTGACTATACCTTACAATATCATTATTTTGTAAGTTTATTTTTAATGTATCTCCAATTAGTTTCCACCTTTATCAGTATCAGATGTGACAGTTGATGACAGGAGTGTAGTTCCCTGGTTCAGTTTAGTTTCTCTTTATATGAATTGGTGTTACTGTACATTTTCAATTGTCCAATTTGTGTGCAATTCATTCTAAGTGAGATCTGAAATATCCTATGCTAAGATCTATGAAAAACATCTTAAGTTTCTTAAGTATTTCTTTAAGTATGTCTGTTATATTAAATAGATCCAGCACTGCTGTACGTGGATTTATTTTGAGGACTGCTTAAGTCTTCCAACACAATTAAACTGCTTTATCAAATTTGCTCTTTGTGCGTGCCTTTCTGACGGTTTTTGCAGTCATGGTTTTGTAAGTAGAACATAGAAAATAATGTTCAGTCATTGTAAATGAAGTATTTAGCCAGTTTCACAAGCTTTTTTTCCTTGTCCTAGTTCACAATGGGGAAAATGCACATTAATAGATTGTACCTAGATGAACCATGTCTCTCTTTATATGGATTATCTATCTTCTTTAACCTGTGACAAGGAAAAACACAATATGAAAACTGAAGGTTGAGGTGACATCCTCTATGCAGACATGCTACTTTAACTACTGTATGTTGTTTTTACTAGGGATTCATAATTTTAGTATAATTCTAATTAATTATAACTTAATAATCAATAAGAAATAGGGGTTATAATTATAAAATAAGAGGTATCAAATCAATACATTATATCAAATATCAGCTTAAGCTATGCAAACAAATGAAAAGCTTTAACAATAATAACTATAGTCCCTGTAGTCAGTGTCATCTAAGGGGATGTACTTACTTTTTCACTACAATATATATTTTAAATATTTATACAATACTTTTATCATTCTGGATTATATACATAATTCTATAAATAACTCAGAATTAGGGGTCTCTCCCAGCTACGGAAAACATATTCCTTCCTAATAAAGAGACCTGTTGTGGTTTTTGGGGTCCTTCAAGTAGGAGGTGAGTACTCCTGCATCTGTTATTTTGTGTAAGCATTTGTAATTATTTCAAAGACCTTTAAACATCTCTATTTTTAGCTGTGCGTCTCCGTGTGTGGACCCACAAAGCAATACACGTACAAAGCAAGGGAGAATCCACTGTTTTGGTTGTATGTGTATGTTTATCTTCACCAGTGGTCTGGTTTCTATAACATGGTGGTGACTGCAGACTGAAGCCTGCTTTGTCACAGTATACTGATATCCCTTTCCTGAAAAACAAATTCCAGCTAACTCTAGGGGATTTCTAGCCAAACCATGGCAGCACGATCTGGTCTGGCCTCACTGTCTGCACCCAAGTTCTCCTAAAGAAATCTCCTTTGCTGGTGCCCAGACCACCTTAATCAATTTCACTTGATCCTGAGGAGTAGTAGCTCAGCTCTGCTGTGCTCTCTATTCACTGAACTCCTAATACCACCCCAGACAGTGAGTCAATGATATATCCTACCTCATTGGAAATGTTAAGCACTTTTTACTATATCTGTCTTTTCAGAAATGTTCTTCAAATAAAAACATTATAGGACTGATAATGAATGAAGTTGACTATACTGTTGGTGGATGATGTTTAGTGTGCAGATTACACACAGAGCATGCATATATTGTTGGACTCGTTTTATAATTATGTCCAAGACAACATCTATAAGAAACAACACATGTTTTCTGTGTTTCCATTCCATTAAAAGCAACCACGATCCAGAAGAATATGAAGTCATTAACAAGGAAAATGTATTTTTGGTATTAAGAAAGGCCTGTAATACTAGCTTCCAATGAATCCTTTTGCCATGTTATTGTACATGGGAAACCAATATGATTTTTCCAAGGTCACAACCAGCAAATGAAGACCTTAACAAAATCGGATCATTTTAGTTTGCAAGAGTGGCTCCTGCTGAAAAAAAGAGAACTGCAGGGCACTACCAGAAATAATTGATTGCTATGACAAGGTTCTTGTGGTCTGCAAGAAGAGTAAGAATAGATAACTTTGGTTACTGCAGAGGTACGATTTCAGAGTCCTCCAAAGAAGCTTGCAGTATAATAAATAAATATATATATATACACAATATATCTACATGCTGGTATACATTATTTATACACTATGTAGATATAGACTTAATATTTACAGTATACAATAAAATTCATTAAGCTAAAATAGCAATATTTTTAATTGTTGTTTTTTATTCATAATAGGTTAAATGACTGAATATGAAATGCCCTTTTATTTACAGGTTTAACATGGAGGCACCGGACAGAGATGAAGTGTAACTGCTTTCCTCTCTTATAAACTCACAACATACTATAGCCAACAACTCTAGAACTTCAAGGCGTCTCCTAAACGAAACACACACACATGTCCACAGACCCCCCCCCCCCCAAAAAAAAAAACACAAAGAGAGCGCTTCGAACAATCAGGACAGAGGTGGGCAACTCTGGACTTTTAGTGCGAGCTTTAAGTAATTGTAGAGGCACCTTTCAGTTAGCACCTGACCAAAACCTGGAAAACAGAGCTCATCTCACTTCTTATCCACTGAGCTGATCCAATTCAATCAGTAAGGCACACAGTGGCATCGGAACCAGAATCAAACGCTATGATTACAGATCAGGTTTATCCTACCTACTGCATACCTACTGTACGTACTGTACCTACAGTAGATGGTGCCGTCAGCAACTCTACCAGTTTGTAGTTTTAACCTGATGGATCTCAGTCCAATCAAGGTTACGCTATGTTCACACCGGTCAATTTTTAAACTCTCCTTTACTTGTGCTTGAAATCTGCAGCTGGTGAAAGAAAATGATTAAAATGAATCATCACACACATCACTGTACAACCCCCCACACACACACACAGAATTATCAAAAGGGCACTTAATAATGAAATGATCCAGGCTTTAGGATTTTTCTTCTTCTAATGAGATTTCTATTTAGAGGAAGGCTATTAAAGAAATGTCAAAGCTCAGATTACGTTTTACAATTCAATCTCGACATCCCATATTCCTAATGGATCCGTTTTAATTTTTCTTGAACTGGTGCAGTCGTGCTTGCAGTTTCTCCTGTGCATTTTGTTTTCTATGTAAATGCCTTGTAGTGTTATAAAACTGAAAGCTATGCTAAACCCATTAAGGCAACCGAGTTCAAACTTCACTCTTAGATAATCATTACATTAGCTCTGATTATTCATGATACATAGTATCCAAGAATATTAACAAACCAACGAGCCCTTGTGTATTAATTGTTTGTAGAGTAAAATAAGCTAAGGTAAAGCAAAACTGTGTAAATTTTAACCCCTTATGTATCATCTGCAGTAGTTGATTTCTTGTCGGCATCAAAATGTCCACAGTGCCCTCAAAGACTGAAGAAACTTTACTTTCATATTTCAAGTACAAAGCGTATGTATGTGATTGAGCTTGTCATAGGCCGACAATATTTTGAAATCAAAGGATGTTAATTAGACACAGCACACTCCACTTTCTTTTTTTATTAACCTATCTAAGTTTCAGTGGGTGGCCACTTGTTGTCTTTTAGCTTTACAAGAGTTAGGACAACATCTGGCAATACGTCAAAAAACGGTAAATATTTTCTCCAAGTAAATGCAAGGAAATGTATAGTGCTGCTTCATCTTTGCAAATAGGTGGAGGGCATTATGGAGAATTCAAAAGAAATAGTCTCTGAGTATGTGATGAAACATACTGTAGTAACATACAGTACAGTAGATGCACTATTAAAATGAGAAGATGAATGATACTGTGTTTAAATTACCTCAACTTCCTCAGAACTGAAAACAAGGTAATCCTTCTTTCAAGATAAGGCTATAGTTACTTTTCTTCCAGTTCCTGATAAGATTCTACTGATGCAAGCATAAACACTGGTTTTCCCAGTAAGCTTCATGTGTAGCTTATTCTTGCTAAAAATGAAGTCATAGTTAATACTAATATGTGGCTTTCAACAATATCTGCCTCTCTTCCGTTTCGGTCTTGTCTGGGTTTATCACAATTGTCTTGCAACTGTAGCTAGACAGGCCCACTAGCCTCCAATTGGTTATAGTCTCCCTAATAATGTTTTATTTAAAAAAAATCCGTCTCTCTATTTTGTATTTCAATAGACTCCTTTTATTTCAAGAAATTTCAATCTCAACAAGCCTCTGCTTGTGTACATCATTGCACAATTTAAATGCAATGAGATCTTCAAAAAATGGCACCCATGTGTTAATAAGCTTTAGGAAACAAGTAGAACTAGGAAGTCAGGAGTTCAAAGCTCTGTGCTGCTGTAAATGCATGATTTACACTCCTGTGCAAAAGTATGAGACATATTCTGTATCTTACTGTATTCCCTCATTAGCTTTATGTGAAAACCCAATTCTCAGCTGATACTCTACTGAATTATTAGCCCTTTTGTTCTAAACTAATCTTGTTAGACAATACTAAAAGGGGATCTGGGTAGCCTCGTCCCTTTTAGAGAAGCTATCAATGCCCCCATCCAAGCAAGGTATGCCAACTATATGCTACTGTACATATCTCGTCTCTTGCTTTTATTAGGAAGTAGACAAACACCTGAAGTAATCTTTTATCTTTGTGGCTGTATAGAGAGGAATGCTATTAATGGTGCTGATCACCTGAGAACCGTTGAATCAGATATAATAGAAAAAATGTGATGGATTAGCTGCAGCTACACATCATATTTGCTGCTCATGTTTACCTTAATTTGTCGTGGTCAGGTTTTTCAAAGGTCAGTGTGGATTAAAGATTGCTAAATGACACTCTTGATTTCTTCACAACCACACTTAGGTGTACAAGTTAAAGCTATAATTATGGCAGAAAACATTAGTGGAACCTCTGAATCACTTGTAAACATACATACAGTATATTGTATCTTTTGTTTCTGTCTCAAATGCCTGAGATCTTAGCACAGCAGTGTATACAAAGGCACCTCATTGAACACTTCATTAAAGTCGAACAATTATGAAAAGAAATAACAACAGTAATGTCAAAGTCCCAAGGATTAGTTTAAAACAAAACATGTGCGTCCTGAGGACTAATTGAAAGTCATTGTACTGTTTCAGATGTAAAAATAAGCTGTGTGTTTATGAGAGACAATAACAAATGAAGTAACTGTTTCTCATTACCTCATCAATCTTCCTAAGATAAAGCTAAGAGAACATTAAAGCAACAACGTAAATCAAGTACTTTCTCTTATTATTGCAACTGGATAGATTTTACTTTGTAAACAGAGCATGATTGAGTTTACTTGTCCGTGTGCTTTAAATTACAAAACATTGTTTTGTAAACATTTAATTTAACCTTGGAGAAGCACTTTTTTCGAAAAAAGTACTATTCCGTGTTTTTTTTTCTTCCTGCTGGGCGAAGTGCAAAGAGACAACTTTCAGCCACATATTGTTTGCAATCCAGAGTGAACTCCGATCCATGGGTACAGAGCCAGTGGTTCTTTGCAATGGAAAAAAATAACGTAATTCCAACACTCCTCAAGGTGAGGTAAGGGGGACTGAGCTGATACAGGTCTCTCTCTCTCTTTCCTATTACACCTCAGTGGGCGTAAATGGGAACACTGTAGTACAGGAGGTGCCATTTTTTTACATAAGATGTTAAACTGAAGTTTTGGAGCCCATTATGGAGAGCGATATTCAAGAGAAATAGTACCTGAGAAGATGATATAACATACTGTAGTGACATAACTGCACTCTTAAGTGATAAGATGTACTGTGTAATACTGTGTTTAAACCACCTAAACTTCCTTAAAACTGAAAAAAAGACAATCCCTCTTCTCCTTGATTACCTGGGCATTAGATTCCAGTGCACTGTTTGAAAGAATAAGAGAGAGAGAGAGATAAGATCACTTTATTGGCCATATACAATTTCTTGTATGAGGACTTTGTCTTTTCACAGACCCCAGCTTGCTCTCCATGAGACACACAGACAAGGAGAGAAGCTTGGCGTCAGAGCGCAGGGTTAGCTATTTACAGTGCCTTGCGAAAGTATTCGGCCCCCTTGAACTTTTCAACCTTTTGCCACATTTCAGGCTTCAAACATAAAGATATAAATTTTTTATTTTATGTGAAGAATCACCAACAAGAGGGACACAATTGTGAAGTGGAACGAAATCTATTGGATTTTTGAAACTTTTTTAACTAATAAAAAAATGAAAAGTGGGGCGTGCAAAATTATTCGGCCCCTTTACTTTCAGTGCAGCAAACTCACTCCAGAAGTTCAGCGAGGATCTCTGAATGATCCAATGTTGTCCTAAATGACTGATGGTGATAAATAGAATCCACCTGTGTGTAATCAAGTCTCTGTATAAATGCACCTGCTCTGGGATAGTCTCAAGGTTCTGTTGAAAGCGCAGAGAGCATCATGAAGACCAAGGAACACACCAGGCAGGTCCGTAATACTGTTGTGGAGAAGTTTAAAGCCGGATTTGGATACAAAAAGATTTCCCAAGCTTCAAACATCCCAAGGAGCACTGTGCAAGCGATCATCTTGAAATGGAAGGAGTATCAGACCACTGCAAATCTACCAAGACCTGGCCGTCCCTCTAAACTTTCAGCTCAGACAAGGAGAAGACTGATCAGAGATGCAGCCAAGAGGCCCATGATCACTCTGGATGAACTGCAGAGAACTACAGCTGAGGTGGGAGAGTCTGTCCATAGGACAACAATCAGTCTTAACTGCACAAATCTGGCCTTTATGGAAGAGTGGCAAGAAGAAAGCCATTTCTCAAAGATATCCATAAAAAGTCTCGTCTAAAGTTTGCCACAAGCCACCTGGGAGACACCCCAAACATGTGGAAGAAGGTGCTCTGGTCAGATGAAACCAAAATCGAACTTTTTGGCCACAATGCAAAACGATATGTTTGGCGTAAAAGCAACACAGCTCATCACCCTCAACACACCATCCCCACTGTCAAACATGGTGGTGGCAGCATCATGGTTTGGGCCTGCTTTTCTTCAGCAGGGACAGGGAAGATGGTTAAAATTGAGGGGAAGATGGATGCAGCCAAATACAGGACCATTCTGGATGAAAACCTGTTGGAGTCTGCAAAAGACCTGAAACTGGGACGGAGATTTATCTTCCAACAAGACAATGATCCCAAACATACAGCAAAATCTACAAAGGAATGGTTCACAAATAAACGTATCCAGGTGTTTGAATGGCCAAGTCAAAGTCCAGACCTGAATCCAATTGAGAATCTGTGGAAAGAGCTGAAAACTGCTGTTCACAAACGCTCTCCATCCAACCTCACTGAGCTCGAGCTGTTTTGCAAGGAAGAATGGGCAAGAATTTCAGTCTCTCGATGTGCAAAACTGATAGAGACATACCCCAAGCGACTTGCAGCTGTAATCGCAGCAAAAGGTGGCTCTACAAAGTATTAACGCAAGGGGGCCGAATAATTTTGCACGCCCCACTTTTCATTTTTTTATTAGTTAAAAAAGTTTCAAAAATCCAATAGATTTCGTTCCACTTCACAATTGTGTCCCACTTGTTGGTGATTCTTCACATAAAATAAAAAATTTATATCTTTATGTTTGAAGCCTGAAATGTGGCAAAAGGTTGAAAAGTTCAAGGGGGCCAAATACTTTCGCAAGGCACTGTATATGGCACCCCTGGAGCAGTTGAGGTTAAGGGGCCCAGCAGACTAGGATTCCTCTGTCAGCCACGGGATATGAACCAGCAACCTTCCAGCTACTGGCACAGAGCCTCAGCCACAGAGCCACTGCTCCACCCATGAAGAAAATAGGACATGCCTATTCCATTCGGGACAATAACTGGACAAATCTGGCCTAAATGTCTGTCTTAACTCAAATGCAGAAGCAATTTCTTACTTCTCACTTCAGCAGGTTGGGTGAAGTGTATTCTTTCCTGTACATAAATCACTTTGAGAAACCTCAGGCAGAAAAGCGCTGTCTGCAGTACATGCAAGATAATTCTGTTGTTCACTTTTCTTTGAGTTGCGCTCAGTAGATACTTGAAAATCTGTCTACTGCTTGTTATTGGTATTGCCCTTTTGTATACAATGTGCCTGATGAAGACAATCAAGTTGTTTGGGCTTTATCCAACTTGGAAGCAAAGTTTTTGCAGAGACTGATCTTGGGCAGAAAACAAAAGTAATCAATATCTATCTGTATATCTATTACTGTCTATCTTGCGCTTGTGATGGGTGTAAATATGTTTGTAGGCTGTTTTTTATGTCATACCAGTTAAACAGCAAACCTTTATATCATTTAAGAAATGAAAACCAAATTCTGCCTTTTCCCCGAAAAGCAGTCAGGTTGGCTTTGAAGTCTATAGACCAGTTGGGGTCCTAGAATGATACAGTCCAACAGGTTTTATAGGTTAATCTGTCATCTTCAATTTGTAAAGATATGTAATACTTGAGATTTGATCCCTTAATTAGGTCAATTTGTCACAGAGTGATTAAAGCAGGTGTAGGGCAGCACGTTGTTTGGATTATATTGATGTTATGCATGCATACAATAGCCATGATTCCATCTAGATTGAGTGTGTTGCTTTTTATTTCTTTTTGTGTCTGTGTTCAGCTTTTAATCAAGGCCTCCAAGCCTCTCTGGTGCAAACAGTAGGACAGCTAACAATCGACAAACACTGAACGACTCACTGTTTGCCCAGATGCCATTTGACTGCCACACAGTCAAGGGTGACACATTAGACTGTGGGACTGCGGGGCAGATTGGACAAGTCCTGCAGCAGGAAAAAGCGAGATGAAGCACAGGAACAAAGAAGGAATGGACAATGGATCGTTACAGAATGAATTCTGCATATAGTCACTTCATTAATTAGCCCCCCACTTGTTAGTTCTGCCTACTGTTCCCCTTCCCATGATCATCAGGACATTCCTGCCCCTCATTTCAGTCCTGGAACTCTGTCCAGAAAGAGTAGATACAGTATAAGTCTTCACCAGAAGGATTCACAGGACAAGGTTTTGCACCACTGGACAGAGGACAGGACCTGGAGGCGAGAGGGGGACTCCACAGACAGCAGAAGAAGGCTTGGGCATCATCTTCCTTCCCCTGTCTTGTGTTTGTTGCAGAGAGACTGGCCAGGGGGAGCACAATGTATATTATTTTTGGTAATGTCTGGTCAGGAGAAAACACCATTAGTCATCGAGGGAGAGTTTTGTCCCTTTCTTTGGTGTGGCGCAGAGAGGCGCCCCAGGATACCAGACAAAGCTTACTAGTGAGAGTGGTGTTGTGGATTTTCTTTCCCATTTTGGAACTTTGCTTGAATTACTGGTGACAGTGATGTTCATCTGTGCTTCTGGAGTGTGGTCCTTGTCGGTGCTTTTTCATGTTCGGTGATTGTAGTTTGTAGTGGCATAAAAACTACAATTACTGATTGTCTTGTGCAGTTCATTTTCTGCACTGGTGTCTCTGGGAGATACAGTACTGTACAAAGAACACAACGCAGGAGAAAACACCCTTAAACTGCATTAATCAGCCATAGCATCGTGCGTTTGGGGCCACTTTTGCGACAAACTATTTCAAGTTGGTCAGAAATGTTTGACTGTGGTTATTTAGAATTCTGGAGTGTTGCAATCTTCACTTCGTATTATCCCTATAGAGCTCAATTGCACAATTCATCTACTTATGTGGTCAAAACAAGTTTTTTTTTCAAATGTTTAGAAATTGGGGATTTAAAGAGGCCCATAACTGCTGGGGTGTGGCTTTCCAGGAACAGAACTGCCTCATCTATAGACAAACCACAAAAATAATGCAAGAGACGGGTTGTCGTGAATCTTACATTCTTGTGATGAGGCTGAAATGTCATATCTATTAGCAATATTGCATTAATATTTTGAATTCTTGAGCTTTGGTCCATTTATACACTGGTTGCACAGTAAAAGTAATTCAATCAAATAATTAATAAACAAGTTTTAAGTGAATTAAAACACTCTTGCTGAATAAAAGTGCCATACAGACATGATTACTCTTGGGGAACCTTTAACAAATGTGTGGATGCAGAAATATTGGTTCAGAATCAGAATTTACATCGTGAGGCTACATTATGACTGTAATTGAAGGAGTAACATTTGTTTATTCATAGAATTTTATTCTTAAACTTAAAGAAAGTTTGAATAAACATTCAGTTGCATGGAAAGACATTTTATTGCTTTGGTACATTCAATTTTTATTGCAAAGATTGTATACAATATTGCAGTTATCACTGATAACAACCCTTTAGACAAACTCACATGTATTTTGCATATAAGAATCATGCAAAACAGCTGTTTATCATACTGTATGTTGAGATCCCTCTGTACACAAATTACTAATGTTGATATTTCCTAGCTTTGTCATCCAGTTCCAGAGAAACGTTTGATAATGACAATAAAAACATTTTAATAGAGTTTTTACTTTGAAAGCATAACCCTTTTTTCTGGACACCCCTGTATCATTGAATTAGCAACTGAACGTCTGGGGTCTGTCTGAAGTAAGAAGAATCTGAGAACTGTGTATTCTGAAAGAGTTCTAAAAATCAGGAACAGGATACGCTTTTTTACAAAGAGGGTTGTGAGATTGTGGTGGTGCACTTGTTAGCATTGCTGTCTCACAGAGTTTAGTCCCTGGGTTCAAATCTATACCTGGGGTGTTATCCGGGTGGTGTGGTGGCTCTTGGGCTAAGGATCTGCACCTGTGGCTGGAAGGTTGCCGATTCATATCCCGTGGCTGGTAGATGAATCCTGCCCCGTTGGGCCCCTGAGCAAGGCCCTTAACTCCAACTGCTCTAGAGGCCTGGTTAAATGGCTGCGCTCTGACCCCAAGCTTCTCTCCCTGTCTGTGTGTCTCCTGGAGAGCAAGTTGGAGGTATGCGAAAAGACCAATTCATAATACAAGAAATTGTATATGGTCCATAAAGTGATCTTATCTTATCTGCTTGGAGTTTGTATGTTTTCACAGGGCTTCCCCTGGGTGCTCAAGTTTCTTCCCACAGTCCAAAGGCATACTGGTAGGTTTATCTGCTTCTGGGAAAATTAGCCGTGTTGTGAGTGTGTGCATGTCTGTGTCTGTATCTGTGTCCCTGGACTGACATCTATTGTATTCTGCTTTGTCCTAATTGCCAAATCAGGCTCAGGCTCACAACCATGTATTGGATAAAGTAGTTAGAAAATGGCCATATTGAAAACAACTCCTGGCCATATTAAACAAAGACAATACCCTGTCTTCTTTCTTGAAACAGCTGGATGACATCTTCAGATCCATCAGCTGCTAACAGGCAAACGCATTAGGTGGATTGAATGACCACTTCTTGTTTGTGATCTTTTTTATGTTGTTAGAGCACTAGCCTGTCTAAAAAATGTTTCAGGGATCAAATAATATCTCGTATGACACCAGCAAAAGGAATCGAATGATCTTATCACATTTCTCAAGAAAAAATAATTGGGAGTTCATTATGTTTTGGGGAAAAGAGAAGCACAGAAGTCACCACCACAGAAATGTCAAATCTTCAGGTCCAGAGCCAGCTAGTCTATTATTTCCCTCTACTGGAAAACATAGTCCACTACACCCTCTTGAGAGAATATGCCTTCATGTAACACCGAGAGAATCATCATTTTATTTAGAATAGTAAAGCACACTTTGAATTTACAATGGTATCTAATCTCTCAGATTTACAGTATAAACATCCAGTATTTATCTGGATAAGGCTGTCAAAGTATTTACACTGTTAAGTAAAGCCCATTATAGACGGTACCACCCCTGCATGATAAACTGCTGCCATAAGGCACTTCAGTGCTTGATTTTGATGAATTCCGTGTTGTTTCATATTGAGTTTTATTACTTCCTGCTGTACATCATAATTGAGAAAATGACATATCTGACATATTGGAACTCAACTTGCAAAGTTATCACATTTGCATCAGAGGATTTGATACATATCTCTTTATTTTCTGTGGTCCTTGTCTCTTCACAGGATAGGGATAGCCATGTCTTTAGTTAGACAGGTGGTGTGCACTTAACACGAGTGGTAAAATCATATTGAGCAGAAAATGTGCCGCGTGCAATTAACATGTCACACAGTATCTTTTTTTTCGGACGGAAGAGATGCCGACATAATTTCCTTTCACAACTCTGTGCCAACAATGCGTTTGATTCAGAAATCCACTTCCCACATCCTGCCTGCCAAAATCTTCTACTCAGCTGCACAGTTTTGTCTGTGTTGGCTTACTTTTAATTGAAAAACATTCAAAAGACAATCTCCTTCTGAATCATTTGCCCTGGGACAGACGGGGCAAGAAAACAACACAAACATTGTTTGTCCTGTCAAAGACTGTACATGCTTGTGTGTGTTGTTATTTTGTTTGTAAATTGTAAAAACTGAATATAAAAATGTTGCCTACATACCTAACATTAGAGAAAGATTATACAGCTATTCATGCCATGCCATTTTGAATTTGACGGGCATGAAATAACAAGAGACATCACAAGCCTATACCTTAGTAACAAAATATAAATATGTGCCTTAATACCCTTCTTCTCATTAAAACATGTTTTCTTCATCAAAGTGCATCAAAGGAGCCAGTTATTAAACAGAACAGAGTAACAATAAGTGAAGGAGGTTAGGACAGAAGAAACCAGCACAATGTTCTAATGTTGGGATGTACAGTATGGCTCTGAATCTATCATGGTACTATAATGCCATTCTTATCTCACTTAACCCAGAAGGAGGAATTAGAGTACATTGCAAAATATCACTTTTCACCGGTGTTATATTCTGACTTGATTACAGTGACTTCAAAAAATATTGTTAGAAAACTGAACACAAGTTAAGAAAGGAGCTGAAAATAATTTATTTCACGTAGCTGTAGGATAGAGCTCTGCTGATTGTGGCCATTTGAGATAGTAGAACTCAGCACTGCATGCAGTATGATATTTTGCTCTGAAACCTGCATAGCTTTGAAGATGGCTCTCCTTCAGCAATCCTAGCTCTTCTGCTTCTCAACTTCTGCTCCAGTGCTCCAAATAGCTATAGATCTTCCTAACAAAGAGCATTAGGTCTAACAGAATAATTTGATTTTTCAGAATATTATCATCTCGATTATGAAGCTTAAAACCTGTCGACTCAACATAACTCAGCTCAATCAATTGAATGAAGTTAATATAGAAAGATACAACAGCACAGCGTGTATAGTACAATCATAAAGACAAAATGTAAAGAGGGAAACTGACCCCTAAAATTTGTTTGGAAAGCAGTTAGATGGCTGTTTTTTCCATTATTTTGTTAAATGTCCCTGTCAGTACCCATTGAATGGCATCTCAAAAGAATCATCTGTCTTTCGCAGCTGTTAGAGTTATTCATCCCTGGTGATAACATGCCGTTTCCAGCCGAAGCCAAACCAACAAATGGCTTTTACCGGATACAGATTTCACATCCCTCTGACAGGGAAGTAACAGCAGTGTCAGACATGCCTTCCAGTCTGCTTCTGTGTGCACTGCAATCATTGTAACCCTGCTCAAACACAGAGCAGCTAGAATACTAGAATATTCTCTAGAATATGGACACTCAAGTAAAAAGTAAAGCAGGGGACTGCAATTAACTCACGTGTTTCACAAAGTGGCTCAAATTAAGCTTCTTACTGAGGGAAAAAAGGTTACAGAACTATACTGGAAATGTGATTCATTATTAGAAAGTCATTACAGAGGCACAACAGGAAGGCTTAGAAAAGCCTTTTGTCTGGGCAACTCGGTATTGTTTATATCAGCTGATGTAAAAATAGCTGCTATGAATTGGATTTATCATTTTCAGAGAGCCATTTCGGCTTGGTATTGTGTATGGCAATGAATACAAGGCAAAGAACAAAGTTAAAAAAATCAATCAAATTGATATTTTATTTCAATGAAACTGTAGTGTGATCGCCTCTTCATCCGTTTTCATAAAGGATACGTTATAACATTGTTTGAGTACATCCAAAAAGAAAACATTTTTCATATTGTGGCTTTAACTCATGTCCGTCACCCAGTTTCCATATTTCATATTATGATTGCAGCTGTGGTTTTCTCCCACCAGTTCAAAGTCGTATTAGTAGGGCTCAATTGGCTTCTGGGAAAATTGTCTCCTTTGTGAGTGTGGGTGTTTTCATGATTGTGCATGTTCTGTGATGGACTGGCATCCCATCCATTCTGCATCCAACCTGGTGCCCATTGCTTGATGGGCTTTGGTTTCACACAGGAGGCTCTCCAGTCCAGATACTATATAAACCCAGGATCCAAGAACTACTGTACAGTATGTGGCAACAGTACAGGCTCATTTCAGTAAAAGTTTCACTTAGTACGGATCGATCCATGTGTTGTTATAAAGGTTTTTTTTTTTCATCTTGATCAAATTAAATCTTGTCTTGATTTGCTTCTTCCTATTTTAGTAAACCGAAGCTGGTTTTTGTGTTACAAATACTTGTGTTTAGAGCTCTGTCCTTGCCTTCATCACTCGGTTAAATTCTGACGGAGATCCTACTTAAAGAAATGTCAAGTATTCAAAAGTAAAAGGGGGGGAATATTCCTGCCGTCCACATTCTACCAAAACCTGTTCTCATTTTCATTTGGTGAGGCTTACAATTACACAGATGCCAAAATGCGACAGGCATCCACATCTGAATCTGAGGCTCAGAGCCTCTGTGTTGTGCCCAGGAGTGTGGTTCCTGCTTCACCGCAATGGCAAAGCTTAATTTCCTCCACCACAATACAGGGATGGGAGGGTGCAATTATAGTTATTTTAAGACAGACATTCTGCTTTCTATTTCAGTTTCACTGAGCCTAAAAATAAAAATGCATCTTTAATAGTTTCCTATTGCCCTAGTTAGTGGTTACATGTGATGGATTGACTTTCTCAGAAAAGTTGCCGAGTTATAAAAATCCAAATGTTTTAGTATGTTGTCTTGTGTACACTTTACCCTATCTGATCTCTGTCAGTCAATGGGTTTTTCACAAGACTGCATTTCAGTTCCATAAACCTATTAATATGTTCTTACCGTCATCATTTGTGAACATGGTGCATGATTTGTGTAGGGTTCAGACATTGCATCATTTATAAGGTGGTCTAACCTTGATTATACACACAAAACACGCAGACTTGTTAATTGTAAATAGATTGATTTTGGTGTTGCTAAATGTCTTTATAAATTAAGCGAATCACAGGGCTTAAAAACAGATATGCTTTTTACAAAGTTAAAAGTCCCCTAACAAATATCATCTGGTTAATGGTCTGAGGTTGCTCTATAGCAGTTCCACGAATTTTAATTACTTCAACTAGTTTGCTGAATCTCTGGAAAACAAGTGAGCATGTGTCCTGAACTGCCACTGTTATCCCTCATCATTTCCTGTTACTACTGGAGGAGTTTTTTCTGCCACTTGTATTTCAGCTGTTGAGACCAAAAAACAAAAAACAAAGCCACCCACTTATTACTAATTTGGCTGACCCTTTTATGCAATGTCACTTACGTTTATATACTTTTATGCAGCTGGGTCTTTTACTGGAGCAATCTAGCTAACATATCTAAAACAAGGGTGTGACAGCAGTGCCCCAGCTGGGATCAAAGCTCAACTTATGAGTCTAAAGCACTCACCACTGTTGGTGCATTCCTGCCTCTGGTACCATTCAGTTTGTGCCAAATAGAACTCTGTCTTCAGAACATCAAACATTAAAAGTGCGCCTAAAATTAGGAAACTCCCAGACTGAAGTACTGTACTTCATGGTTCATGTGAAAACAGGGTGTTAGATAAAAGCTTAACAGTTGATCCTGATGCAGCTTGACATAAGTGTCACTTTTAATATCATGACTATAGACTTTGTCTCCCACAGTAAAGTGTAAAAAATGCGTCATCTTTTTAGTCCTCAATGGATCACCCCTGAACGTGTACTTCCTCAGCCCTCATGTTAGTTGAGACACATTGTTAAAATAAAATTGTATCCTGTTTTAGCTGAGTAGCTGTTGTTCCTGGGTCTTTATATGCACTGGAAACTGGGCTGTAGAAGGATTACTCAGCATAGGAAGTCCTGTGAAAGGTGGTGTTAGCTGTGGTACTGGGACATTGTCAAAGACCTACATACAGTAGCTGCAAGAACTGAGCTAGAGAAACAAGTATCTACAAAACCAGTAAAAGACCCTGAGTGAAGGGTCAAGAGAGTTTGCAGGACCTCACAGAGTGCTATAAGCCAACATCTACAAATACATACTTTTCACCCCAAAGCTTCAGAGACATCATCAGCCACTAACCATCACCTGGTAAGATCTCTAATTTGGGAGAATTTTCAGTCCAGGGATGTCAGTTTCACAACCTAGGCTTGTTTAGCCCTGTCCCCATGGCTCATCACCATGGTGATCTCAATGACAGTCCTTTCACCAGAAAGTCATAGCTATGACTCTGGGTCACCTAATTTATAAAGTTGTTGCTGGGTTCTCTTCTACAGCTTTCATTCATCTGTAAACTGTGTACAACCATGGCATACTGTATACATGATCAATCAGTCAGTTCCCGTTAACAAAGATGGTTTCTCCTAGTAACCAGGATAACCAGGATTTTTCTTTAGTATACAGATGCAGCCATCTAGAACGGTGAGGTGTCAGTTGGTAAACCGCTGTAGGTACCATAGTATCATGGTCAGCAGAGCATCATGTCTTGTTTATTTGATCAAATAATCTGATCCGCCAATCTGTAAAACTGGCAGGTGCTACAATAAATACTTAAAGTATTGCAGCCTTATCTGATTGTAAGACAAGCCATTAGGGCTTTCCTGTACTGTATACATACAAACAACAAATAATTTAATAAATACAATCATTATTGAGACAGGATGTCTCAACATTGTATTTACAATGTGTTGTTACCAAACTCCAAATGAGATATGTCGCAATACTGTATAACACTAATACAATTGTTTTTAATTACATACAATATAAAGAATTGTTAGTAATTATATATAAAAAGCAAGCAAAAAACAAGTAATTTTATTTTAGTTTTTAATTTTAAAAACACATTATAGTGCGGCTTCAAAAATATAGTTTTTAAAAGCAAAAAAGAAGGACACTTAAAAAACAAAATACAGTAGTCCAGATTCAAATAAAGTGATTTGAATGACTTTGTTTTGTGTTAGTTACATTGTAGATGATAAAAATCTGCTCTCTATTTAGATCAATACATTTAAATTGTTCATATTGCAATTTACCGTAGACGTACAGTATGCACCCCTCAAAACATTTTAATATCATTTTTATGATTGCTTGCATAACAGCAGTGTAAGAAATGGCTACTAGATGAAGGCAGACTGCAAGAAAAAAATTAATAATATACTGTGTCATAATAATAATATAATAATATAATATGCTGATGTACAGTACAGTATGGATATCTGTAGATTCAGAATTCCTTTATGTGTGTGGCACATTGGGAAATGAAGTTTTTTTGTCCATATGTTCAGCTCACACAGGGTTAAAAAATACATGCTGTGAAGGAGACACTTCATGTTCCATTTTAAATAGAACCTTTACAAATAAAAACCCTTTAAATTATTTAAGAAATGTTCAACTAAGAAATGCCGCTCACAAACTCCAGAAGTATAGTAAATATTTGCCTTTTGTCTTTGTCTCCTCATACCAGAGCAAGTAGTCAAAATATATACAATTACAAAGCCTGAGGGGAAGCCTGCCAGTGTGAAACACTTTGTAATAATTTCTGAGATTCAGGAAAAATGTCCTTGTTACTAGCTGCTACCAAAGATCAAATGAGATGTTTTGCAAATGATTAGCGGCTGCTCAGCTGATGGATACATTTCACGGACACATTTCGAACACTAATTTGCATTACCATTTGTAAAGGTAATGCACAGCATCAAATATTCATTTAAATTTGAAATGTAGCTTTTGTAAGAAAAACTGTGTTTTTTTAGATTTAATACTTTAGATAAAAATCAGGCTTCAAATATAAATGGCTAAAGAGACTTATGAAGTGCTGTATATCCTTGGCAAAAAATATTGGGGAAATCAAAGTTGATGTTAGTGACTTCCCTAATTCCCAGTGAGGGATACTAGAGCTACTCATCTTACTGCTTGAGTGATGACAAACTGATCCCCATTCTAACTTCACCACTCCAATCACTACTCTACATAAATCAGAGGTGCGATATTTGGTAGTATATTCTGATCAATGGCATTTTCTAAACTAAACAAAGGACAGCCCATTCAAACACCAGGAAGGTGATGGGCCCTTCCTGGGTTTACTGGGCTGGTACAGAAAACTAATTCCTTACTCCACTGAGATCCTCCTCAGTCAGCTGAGACATACGAAGATGCCAGGTCTGAGTGAAACCCTTCATCCCTGTGGCTCTATATCCCCACAGGTCTCACAACAACAGCTGTCCAGGAAAGGAAAAGAAAGAGCACTGATTTCTAAATGCGTGTAATTGTAAATATCTGTTTGCTTGTCATAACAATTGTTTTCTTTTGTTTAGTTTATAGATGAGGTAACTAATTCCAAACAGACCACACAGAGAACGCAGGATATAAACAGGAAGCAGACCCTGAGTGGCTTCTGGTCCATTTTCATGGTGTCTTGTTCGGTAGAGACAGACCCAGACGTTGTTGGTTTGTCTACCGCCTACACATCGGAGAAACGTTGTCGTCTTAGACTTCAGGTACAGTAAGTGCAGCTCTGTTTTGCGACATTTTGCCACATTAAAACATTGCTTGCCGTGTTTGCTGTTTGACCTTGACCATGCACTTCTGAAATGTGCATCTGAGACCCCACTCTGAAAAGACCCACACCTTCTTTTATCTATAATACATGGTCCTCCATATGCATTCGGCTCCAAGCAGGCCACTTGTCATAGGGAGCCACATGACAGGCATGTGCCAAATCATTTCTAACTGGATTCTTAGGCTGTTAATGCTAACCAGATCAATCCCTTTGGAGCAGAACCCAACCACAGATGATATGTTCTTGCAGGTACTCTTTATCTGGATTCTACCTTCAAATAGTTTGATCAAAATTGTGCTGCCCTTCAAGAGAATGTTTAAAGACACTGGGCGCTTTAACAGATCGGTGGCTAATACCGTGGAATGTGTGGGAAAGGTTTTTATTTTCAGTTTTTGTCATTGCATAGCGGATAAGGGAGATATTGACATGTAATATAAGAATTATGTAAAGTGAATGAAATCTTGAAGTTTAACATTCCAGCTGTCCGTTCCCAGAGGATTTTCCGGCACAGGATTTGGTGAGCCATGACTCTCAGAAACAGGATTTAGCCACATAAATGTTTAGACTGGAAGGAGCTTAGCAAAAAGAGCTGGGATAATAAGAGCCCAAATCCCAGGGGGCAACAAACAAAAAGCAAAACACTTCAGGTTTTCTATTTTTAGAAAAATGTCGCAGTGCAGAGCACATCTTAATTCAGGGTTCAGCTAAAATTAGCATCTCAGAGGAGGCAGAGGTTTATGAGAGCTAAGAAGAAACATTTGGCAGGTTTTCACCCTTTAACAAATTATAGTTTGTTTATACTTTGTTTGCTTTAAATACCTACAGAAGACACATGTACTGTTACAGTCTGATTTTGTTGTTCTTGCTTTTGTATACGGAGATATACAATTAAAACAACAAAGACGGAAACAATATTAAAACCAGCATTTCGGTTACTGTGAATATCTACAGACATACGGTATATTATGACTGTGCAACATTTTAAGAAAGGTTTATAAATAAAGAAAAACTGAACTGTAGGTAGAAGTGCAGTTTCCAGTACTTGGAGAAACAAATACTGTTAACTGTAGTGACAACATCCGTAATAATATGGAGTAAGTAAAAATAAATGTAAGTTAGGTACTGTACAATAAGTAGATGGAACTTTTCGCATGAGCAGGCAATTAAGATATAAAACAGAACAAAAAGAGTAGTCTAAGGCTGGAAATGCCAGCATTATTTTGATTGCATATTTGATGAAGGAAAGTGTATGCATGGGGTCAGGAGAAAAGCACATGAGGACTGATTCAACACATAAAATAAATTGAATTTGAAAGCTGCTTTCTGATTGTACCACAAATTCCTAAACTCCCTATATTACCATTTTTACAAATCCCAAAATATGCGAAGTATTGTGAGATATTAAATGTATTGGCTTTTCTGCGATTCCAAAACAAGGAGGTTACGGCCCTGTGCTGAAGAGGAATTTGTTTACTGTCTGGCTTGTTGCAGATCAAGGACAACAGCAGGAATCTGATTTTGAGAGATTTAATTTCTTGAAGTTTTTAAATGATTAAAGTCAAGAATACCCTGTATAAAGATTTGGACAAAAAACATTCAGTTAGCAACTATGTTTAATTTTTAATACTATTACTAAATCTGAATAAGTTTGTCACATAATCAGCTTTGAAGAGTGCAAAAGACATCCCTTTCAGATACAGGAAAAATATTATTCAACATAGCTTTCAAATAACATAATTCCTCAAAACACCAGAAAAGAACCTTTACAACCTTTTAGGTTTACAAATGTATAAAATTTTGCCAGATAGGAAAATTGTTTTACAGGTAAACGATGTGACACAGTACATAATACACAATGTGAATCCATTAACAAATCAAAAACGTACATGCGTAAAATTAAAAAAAAAACTAGCCAGAACTTTAACTCACAATACAGAAATAGATTTTAAAAAAAGTTGGGTCGTCAGTGAGTTAGATGGACACTATACATAAGAGGCATGACAAAAATAAAACATAACTATGAGTTACTTGTCCAAACTGAGCAAGTTAATAGCCATAGAGGGAAAAAAAAAAGATCACCTATATTTAAGTGCAATAGATCTAGGCTGAATCAATGGTTCTTTTCCAAACTGAAAAAAGCTGAACAAACATCAAAGTGTGCAACTACTGTAGGTTGTACAGATAACATCTAATACAATGCAATAATCATCCAAATATTTTTCTTTCATCTGATTAAATGAACACGTTTCACTTCTGAGATTTGATGTCCTGTAGTAAATTGAAGGATACTGTAATTTTATTTTACTTTCGCATCTATGGAAAGAAATGGAGGTTGAAATTCTAAAGACTCTAAAGATGGGTGCACAGAGCTTGGTGGAGGCTCCATTCACAACCATTCTCAGCACTGTCTGTTCACGTTTGTCCCTTCAGATCTGCGCACTGGGCATTCTTACTGTTTTGCCCTTTCATTTCATACAAACTCCTTCAATCCTGGATCCCGGGTGCTTCTGACAGATATCGATGTAAGGAGTCGGATGGGAAACAATAAAACCCTCATTTTAATACCTGACATGTTCTACACCTCAGAGGAAGCCTTTTTCTGTCAGATCATTGCTGTAGGCTCCTTTTATTTGCCAGAGGATGAATACATTGCCCTTCCTAATGATGTGCACGTTTATTCAGTATTGTCTTCTGGGCGAAGTGACACCAGAAATTCTCCTTTAAATTCTAAAAATAAAAGAGCAGTCGTGTTTCTCATTCGAATCACAAAACGGCTCTATGTCATACCTTACAGCAGTGAAGTGGCAGTTGTGTAATAAACACAACACTTTAGGTAATGAGAGGGGAAAGGAGAAATCGACAGTGACAGCGCAAGTGGATTGCTGTTGAGTGAATTCCTAATTGAGCTGAACTGTTAAAAAAGCACAAGCTTTTCTTCTTGTTTTTTCCCCAATTAATATGTACACACAGCCTTATCATAATTACTGCATCAAAAACTATAAGCACCAAAGGATGAGTCAGGAACCAAAAGGTGACAATGGGGTCACCAAGTCAGTCAGAGTTGATTCAATACAAGCAGGACCATGACAAAAACATAAAGATGAAATATCACTTTGATTTTAAGATTCTTCAATAAATATCATCATAACATTTGAGGGGCAGCACAGTGGGTCTGTAGTTAGAATTGCTGTCTCACAGCACTGGTGCTCTGTGTTTAATTCCGGGGGTGCTACCTGCATGAAGATTATAAGCTCTCCCCATGTTCACATGGGTTTCCTGTAGGTGCCCCAGTTTCCACCCACAGTCCAAGGACATACTGCTAGGTTAATTGGCTCCTGGGGAAATTAGCCCTGGTGTGAGTGTGTGTGGGTTTGTGTCTGTGTGTGCCCTGTGTTGGACTGGAGCCCTGTCCAGAGTGTATCCAGCTTTGCACCAATTGCTCGCTGGCATAGATTCCAGCTCCCCATGTGATCTAGAGGGACGGCAGGCTTGGTCTGGACATGGTCAAACACTGAATGCCATTGTCACATTCTGAACCTGTGTGGGAGTCCCTTCATCAATAATGGTCTGGATCACGCAGTCGTCTCACATCGTCCACCACTTACACAAATCAGCACCCACTGACTTAAAGTGTGGATGACATGAAATCCCTCCTACAGGGAAAGCAGTGTGAAGTCCTTCAAGTTGAAAAGTTCCATAAAAATACTTTACCATAATAAACAAAGTAAGAAAGAGAAGCACTATGTCCTTATTGTTCGTTATACTTGTAGCTACTGTACATGAAAATTGAAGGACCATCATGGGAGTTGCTGGGTGTTTGTTGAAATGCCTCTGGTACTCAATCACATTTTGGAATGCTAATATACAGTATGGGTAGAAAACATTTTATTTTAGTACAGATTTCGTTGGAGTTGAATTGTAAATTCAATGTTTGCCATGGTTTTACCAAGATGTAAGAACTTAAACACTTACAATAAGGAACAGGAATTTTTCCAACACATGTACTGTATTACATCTTCCTTCTAGGAAGAAAATTCCTTTGATGCTGACAAATCCTTCACAGTCAAGAGCTTCATAGTTTTCCAGACCGATAAATAAAACACTGGCAACCATAACAGCTCTTGACTGAATATGGCACCTGTATTAATCCTGATTAAGTAAACAGTTCTAATTTATTTAGTGCTGTTTCTAACATCTTCTACATCAGGGTTAGTCAAATACTGAACCTTCCAATCCATTGCTATGCACCAACACTTGATGAACATACTAACTTTGCAGTTTTAGAATTATGCAGCTGATTGTATAAAAGACATTTTTGAATGGATTAGATGGTCTACTATTTTAATACTCAAGTGCTGCTATCGCCCTGCAATGTTGCAGTTTCAAAGAATTGGTACACTTTAACAAATACGTATTCTTTGACAGCTTCATCTTTTTAGCAAAGCATTCAAAGCCTCTCTGATAGTAAAACCAAACCCACTGTGACCTTTTCTTCATTGTGCTGTATGTTTTTTTCCCCCATTATTCCCTTTACTTCCTGTCTCATTTCAATAAGAGAGCCTGGCCATTCATTTTCACTGTCTTCCATTTCTAATGGCACATGCACTGCTTGTCCCCCAGGCATGATTTAGTCAACCATTTCTCAGCAGTTTTATTCCTGTCAGCTCACAGACAGAAACAAACCTGTTGAGCAAAAAGTCTGGCCTTGGGACTCTGGTTTGCAACACCTTTCAAGTGGATAACATCACTGTAGCAGGCTCATAGCAAGTGAGCCAAGTTACACTTCCACTACAGGCAAAAGCACTTTGAAGGTTCTGTCAGCAAGGTTAGGCATAAACCTTTAAACCAATCCCACTCTGTGAAAAGGTTAAACATCCACTGCTCTCCTCATGTAACTTCCAGTGCCTCTGCTACTCTACTCTTGAAAACACAATGACTTTTAAATGAAACATAACCTGCTCTAAAACACATGCTAAAATTAATTTATTGCACTTTTTGAAGCAACTTTAGCGTCTGTGCACATTACATGGAAAGAGGAAATTATTTTAAACTAAACTTTCAAATGTTGCACATGATCTCTCAATAAGCTCTTGGTCTCCCTCTCAGGAGATGCTTTTTATAGGGATTAATGTCCACAGGTGCAGCCAATTTCTTGATTTCCTTGTGAGAATGCAGCGTTTGGAATGTCTCATCACGCATTCCATCCTCTTTTCATGTAACAGATTTTGCTGCTCCGTAACAATGACTTAAAAAACATTTTTTAAGTTCTGTCTCAACTACTAGTAGGAAAACGTGACACACATTTGTTGGTTAGGTATACAGTATTTAAGGAGAAAGTCTTTGAACCGTGTTTCAATTTGTGTCACTACTGAAGTCCCAACATCTTCACCTGCATCCTTTTAAGATGGAAACAATCTTCAAACTTTTCTTTTTTCTAGAAGCAACATAAAAAAAATCCTACGAATGTTTGATTCAGGATTTACATTGAATAAATAGTTTAGATACTAAATTGAGATAGCTTCATAACTAATAATACTTTTTTGTTGGATAAAGGAAGTTTTGATAGTGTAGAAAATCTGTGAGCTTGGGGAATTTAATGTAAAATATCCCTGGATTCTTTTTACATTTGTATGTATTTGGAATTAAAAATGGAAAATGGTGGAATTTTGTAATTGGTTTCCATGGTAGTAATGAGAAGTGGTCACTATGAAGTTGTGGGGAATTACTAGACTCTGATTTCCTTGCAATAATCTGTAGTTCCTTTCTGCAGTTAGTGCTAAGCCTGTGGAACCTGAGCCTCTGACATCATTCTGGAACAAGGGGGGTGTTTCTAGTGTGCAGGAAGCTGGGCGCCCACTTAGAAATTCCAGACTGCATCCAACCCCTTTTCATGTGAAGAATGAATAACTTTGATTCATGTCTTTTTCTTTGAAAAGGTTTAGGATGCAGACTTGGGAAGTTTCTTCTTATTGTAACATGGTCATCATTAGTTTACCTGATTCACTCTTTCCTACAGTCAGGCATTTCAAAATGTTTTTCAATTTCTTTAAATTAGTCTTATTCCAATAAATTCCAGTTTACTTACAAATGAACCATCCACATCTACTTTATATGACATATTGTTTGTTTACATTACAATCTATGCAGTACGATGAAAAGAAAAGCAATTTAACAACAGAAACAGTGATGCATGATCCCACGGTTTGCAAGTTTAACTCTCACAGCAATTAGTGATTTTGTTTCAGACCAGGCTGGTGATTTTAGATACATGTGATGTGTACATTATCTAAGGATCAAAGTTTTCTGCATATACTGTACACCCATGATGTTTAGATGAAGGCTATCAAACAGTTTTTTTAAATAATCATTTATATACAGTAGCTTCTGTACAATTTAATTTTGATCTAAAATTTAATTTTAAAAAAGCACTACTGTAAGTATAGTAATGTTAACTCCTATTCTCACAGTGTTAATGTAAAATAATTGTTCAGAATACCCTCACAGTCATTCATGCCTATGAAACACATTTTGCTATGAATAGCAATCCAACAAAATGTCTCTGAGATGGTACTGTACATTGTTAATTTTTTATCGAAGATGAACTCTTTCCACAGAAATTCTGGCACAGGAACAAGTCTGAAATGAATGCCCAAACATTGCCTACAATCCTTTATGTTGATCTCACTACCCTGATTGTTATTTATTTTTAAAATTTAGGGTTACCTTTTAGATATCTTTTAGGTCTCCCCTGGTACTTGGATGACAATTATTAATGTGAATTATTGTTAAAGCTTATTTCTGGCACCAAGGAGTCACAGAGCTCATTCCTCATGGAACACGAAAACGTTTCTGAGAAAATGAGAAAAGTCAGAAAGTTCCATTCAGGGTGGCATTTTGCTTGAAACAATTTATTGGTGTAAATAGCACTTTAATTTATCATGCAGCAGTTCTGTCAGATATTAATGAATTCAACTTTTCAAATTTATTATAATACCATATTGAAAGTTTATTTGGTGTAATTGCCTGGTTTGAAAAAATGTCATGATAATAATAACAATACAAATTATTATTATTATTATTATTATTATTATTATTATTATTATTATTATTATTATTATTATTATTACTTACACACTTTTCTGGATACTCCACTCAAAGGGCTTTACAGGTAATGGGGATCCCCTCCACCACCACCAATGTGCAGCCCCACCTGGATGATGAGACAGCAGCCATAGTGCACCAGTATGCTCCCCACACACCAGCTATCAGTGGGGAGGAGAACAGAGTGATGAAACCAGTTTATAGATGTGAATTATTAGGAGATGATTGGTAAAGGCCAATGGGACTTTGGCCAGGACAACGGGGTTACACCCCTACTCCTTTCGAGAAACGCCCTGGGATTTTTAATGGCCGTAGAGAGTCAGGACCTCAGTTTTAAGTCTCATCTGAAGGACAGTCCACTATACTGGGACATAAGGACCCACACAGACTGCAGGGTGAGCACCCCATACTGGCCCCACTAACACCTCTTCCAGCACCATTCTTAGTTTTTCCCAGGAGGTCTCCCATCAAGGTACTGACCAGGCTCATACCTGCTGAGCTTCAGAGAGTTGCAAGTTGTGAGTTGCAGGGTGATATAGATGAATGAGGGTTAATTGGCCAGGGAGGTGCTGTTAATACGACACTGATATTTACAACAGTAGTATCGTGTGTGGATACACCACAGTTTGCAGTAGAAACCAGTAGTAGCCAATAGCAACCAGTAGTAAGCAAGAAACAGATGCGTTTTAGCAACGATGAATGCCTTTCGTACAGTTCACTAAAACCAATTTTATGTTTACTTTCCCTAACTGGACTATCTTTTAATAAGACATGGTGTCAGAAGTCCAGAAACGTGCCTGACGTTCTTCTACGAAAAATATCAACGCAAAAATCAATAGCGTGGCAAAGTTTAACCAGCCTCCGAACTTTCTGGTTAACAAGCCAACAGAATGGTTGGATGGGAAACAGCGCTTTGTGAGATTCATGATTCTGCTACCAAACTCTACAAGAGGAAGATGTACAGATCAGTTGCCTAGTTTATGGGAAAGGCGGGCAATATTTTCAGATCTTTCGCATTCGCACAGGAGAGTGAGAAAAAGGACTTGGGTGTAGTGCTACTGAAATTTGACAAGTACTTCTGTCCAAAACTAAATGTGATCCATGAATGCACCTGCTTTCACCAAAACGTGCAAGGGCCACCAAGAAGATAGAGACTTTGATTAGAACCCTTTATGAGCTGTCGGAGCACTGAGACTTGGGCACGAGCCTATGAATATTTGTGATCACATTGTAGTGGGCGTTTTGGATAAAGAGATTCCTTGCAGATCACAGTTAATGGCAGATCTGACATTGGCTCACACGATGTCCACAATGCATTTGGAGAGCACCCAAAACAGAGCTCATGAAAATTCAGTTACAAGAGGAAGCACAGCCCTATGCAGTACAGTGCAGAGTCCTCTTACTGCTAATGCAAAAGGTTAAGGTGACGCTCCTTTGGATGGAGGACAATGGCATTACTGAGCAAGTGAAACGGCCAATGGGTTCGTATGCTCCTATGTTGCCCTTTCTAAAGAAAAGTGGGAATGGGCGAATTTGTGTAGACACAAGAAAACTAAATAAAGAAGAGGGAAAGATGTATTCTTCCTACCCTAAAGGAGATCATTGCAAAGTTGAATGGAGCTACTGTATGCTCTTCATTGGATGTTGCAAGTGGCTTCTTGCAGATACCCCTGCACCCTGAGTGTAGTAAGCCGACGACATTTATTACCCTATTTGCCTGATATTGTTTCCAGAGGCTGCCATTCATAATAATGAGCTCCCTGGAGATCTACCAAAGAAAAATGACAGAGATACTGCAAGGTCTGGATGGAGTTACTGTGTTCATGGATGGCATCCTGGTGTATGGGTTACCATGGAACATGACAGTCTCAGGAGGGTCCTGCATAAGATTGAGACAACTGAGCTATAACTGAACAATGAAAAGTGCATTCTCCAACCGAGACAGGGACACTGCCAGGACCACATGTTTGACCAGTCAGGAGTGCGACCAGATCCAGGCGAAGTGGAGGTATTCAAATAGCTATCCCCAGCTGAGAACCTCCAAGAGCTGAAGAGAGTTCTGAGGATGGTGAGTTACCGGGGGAAGTATATCCCTAACCTCACCAGAGTGGGCCAGCAACTCTTCAAGCTCTCGAGAACAAACATGCAATGAGATGGGATCACACACAGCAAGCAGCATTCAAGTGCCTCAAAGAGGTATTGATTACAGCACCAGTTCTCGCCTACGATGATATCAACAGACAAGTTTCAGCAGACTCCATCAGCTACAGGATTGCAGGAATGTTACTTAAGCTCCATGGAGAAGAGTAGGAGCCACTGGTATACTTCTTAGTAAGTCAGTCTAGTGAGTAGGCCAGCGAGCAACCATGATCAAATCCCAGCAGGGGAAGAGCAGAGTTACATGTATTGCATACACTATATAGTCCATGTATTGACAAAATCCATTTACTTTTTTCATTATTTTCATTAGACATTGACGTAAAAAACAGGTGTTTAGAAATGTAACATACATGTCTAATGCAAACAAGGTACTTTTTGGGTGGATATTGGTTCAGACTGACGATTGATGATGGTCTACATAAAAGTGCTTCGTTTATCTTTCTCCAAGTATAACAAAATAAATCTTGGTGGGGGAATAATCTACAACCTGTTCCCAGAGTTCTTTTTCAAAGTTTTTTTTTTAAATCCAGAGCAGGTCACTTTGCGGAAGCACTGTGCCAAACATGAGGCAGAAGGTGTATCGGGTAAGACACCTAATGATGAAACCGGGCATAGAGAGGAGTGACAATGGACTACTGTGGGTCTTCGGACTGCCTTTTCACGGGCCAGAGAGTCGATACATCGAAAGGAGCTAGAGAGTCTCTCAAATATTGGGCTTCTTCACTAAGGGGATTTAGGGCAAGCAGTGAGGCTCAAGAGAAATCTATAGAAAAAAGTCTCTAGGGGTTTTTAGAGATGAAAGAATGCACCGTAGCTGTGCAGACGACGGCGTGGTTCTAGGACGAGCAAAGGGAAGTCGTGTGAAAATGTAATATAGGTTAATTAGAAACTCAGGCGGTGCTGATGATAGACATTCTCTTGCGACAATCGGGGACAATCAGGGAGAAACAAGTTGGAGGAATGCTTGGTGGTGTTAGGGGCCCTCTAGTGGTGACCTGGGGAAGATTGTTTCCACTGTGTCACAAAAGGTTTGCTGAAAGGGGAGAGAGGCAGGGCTGGATTTTGGCGTTTGTAGGCCCTAGGCACTTTCACTCCCAAATATGCAAAAAGAGTAGTAAACGTCAATTGAATTACGTCAACTGACATGATGCACAATTACTATTGTAATGACCGGGGGATTTGCACAGAATAAAGCTCACACACCCCTGATACTGTATGGCGGCAACAACGCATTTATTGATCGCCGCCCGTTGGCCTTTGACAGACAGAGACTGAAACTCCTCGAAGAGGTTACACACACAAAGGGTAAGGATTAAGGAGGGGTACTTCAGTGGGTTACAAGGACAAAGCAGCAAACACTGACAACTATTTACAATGGCTCCTCATAAACTCTCTACACTGCCAGGTCTATCTCTGTTCGACACACTGACCTCAAGTCCAGCCCCTTAGCTGCTGACCCCAGCCTGCCTTGCTAAACCCCGTGACTGATGGAGCGAGTCGAGCAACCATCACTCCATCACTAGGATACTTTTAGTTTCTAGAACAGCCGCTAGATAGCGTATGATTATCGATGTGGAGCACCTAGAGTCGATCGCAGGCATGTTGTTTTAGCTCGTTTTTCGTTAAGTCACTAGTGTTTCCCTCCTTCATAGGCCCTAAAAATGTTGTAGGCCCTAGGAGCTGTGCCTACAGTGCCTAATGGGAAATCCGGCACGGGACAGAGGAGGAGAGAGAGAAATGGGGGGGACAGGAAGAAAGCTTGGGACAATTGCGATGGAACTCCAGGGAGGAGTGAAGACACTTGGAAGCCAGGATCAGATGTCATGGCGACTGTGGGCAGCCAGCTGTTTTTCACTGAGCCGGGAGGGGTAGAGGTCAAAGAGCTACTTGTTTGTGAGAAGGTGACTCTGCCCTGGTTTGCTGGAGGCGAACAGAGGTCGGATCACTGGATCTGGCTGTGCTGTTAAAGCCAACGAGCATAAGAAGACAGGTTGGAAGTCAAACAATGGTGCCAAATATTACAGGGACTTTGGGATGGAGGAAACAAATGTGGAAGAAGCACAGGAACAATGGAGGATGAGAGACAGAAATGGAGACGGGGAAAGTAAGTTCTGCCTCCAGCAAGATCTAATTCCAAGTGTGAGAGAAGTTGGGCAGTTGGTTACTCAGGAAGCGAGAGTGGAAGGGATTGAGTTTAGAAATTGACCTCCTCTGAAACTTCAGTTAAAAACATCTGTTTTTTCCTAGTAAACATTGTAAAAACTGTGGTGTCACCGGGGGAAAACAGGTGTAAAAGAGATGTAGCTCACACCACACTGATCTTCTTTGTTCTTCGTCCGTACGTCTCCCCAAATCCGTTCCATAAGCCATTGCCAGTATCCTTAAATGATCCAAATTTCAAAGTCTGTATGTCCACACTACTCCGCATCGTATCCAAGCCGTAATCCGTAATCTTAGTCATAAACTGTATCCAATAGTCTGTTATTCTTAAATTCCTTCCAGCACAATCCTAAATCTCTCCTTCCTCCGAAACGCTTTCACCTTATTGGCTTCCGCGCCAGCTCATCGCTTCTGGGGCATTTATACCCTGTTTCCTGATGTAGTTCAGCTGTGTCTCCTTGTTTGGCTGCATAGGCTTTTTCCGATAGCGGGTCAGCTGGTTATCCTGGGTGGCCATCTTGCCCAGGTCTATATCAATGTATTTTCAGTGTTTCGTTCAGAAAATAAATGACCGGTTATAAATGACCCTTCCCCGGGTCCTCTTACACAACTTAAAATGAAACACGTGTAAATAGATTCGCTTTGTTCAAAATCATTGTAAATTTATTCCTTGGATTAATTAGCTACTAACATCCAGACTGGCTACGTGTGCAACCCCTTTAAACAGTATATTGTTTTTGAAAAAAGGCAGACACTGGACCAATACATAATGAACAGCACTTAAGCTGTAGCCTTTTGAGACTCTCAAAGAAAAACAAGAACATGGTTTATGTTCTTTAACACAATGACCTTCTCCATTGTGATCTTTGTTCCTCCCAGCAACCTATTCAATTTCAAAGCAGATCATTCAATAAATATGTGGTGAACATTTCTAATACTCCGTTAGTGTCTGCCTTGTGTTTGGTGTTGTCTGGCTAAAGAGCTTTTGTAACTTGGCCCCTGTTTTATTCTGACTCATTTCCTTAACAGCAGCACAACAGCTTTATTAGCCCATCACTAAATCAAGAAGGCATCTTAACAAGACTGTTGGGGCCACAGTGGTCTTGTTCAAATATCAGAGGAGCACTTCACACTCAGAAAATACAGAATAAATTAACAGAACTTTGTGTCATAAAAATACTGCTTTGGGTTTGTGTCAGTATTTTTCATTTCTGTATTCTGTTTGAATCCTCTACATCTCTACATAGTACACTTTTATTGTTAAATCTAGAAAATGGATAGATTATGATGGGTAGATAATGAACTATTAAAAATAGAAAATGCTTCTGTAGTGGATGTCAAATGAAATAAAAGCAGAGATGTGATGTATATTTATACCTCAAGAAAATGAAATCAGAGGATTAATTTGCTCCTTTTCTGCATGATTTAATTAGTCCCTTTTTAATAGACAGAAGTGAACACAGCATGTGTTTTAAATGTCACACTGAAGCACACGTAAATCCCAAAGAGCAAATTAGATTCCTTCTCTTTGCTCTTTGTTCACATGAAAGTTTCATAGTTCTGTAATCTCTATAAATGTAAACCTTTACATTTATTCTTTAGGTGGTCTGGCAGTAGTCTGTAGACCAACGAAGTGTCTTACCTGAATAGGCTCCTTGAGGTTGATTCTCCATATGTATGTTCGTATGTATTTTAATTTTTGCAGATTTGCAGTTACTCATAATTATAAATTCAGGTTATGTGTAGACACAATTCTGCGTTAATCTAGAATATCAACCATATACATATAGAGTATATACCATATATAAAGGAAAATAATTCTGTATGTCATTCTTTGGGAATATCCCAAATAATTGCTTTCGTGACTTTGAGTTCTTTCTCACTGCTGAATAAAGTGGTTGTATGAGACATTGTATTTCAAACAACACCTGTACAGAGCCTCTCTCTCCAAGCCGGTAGTCCTCCATTTTACCTCCCCCAACTATAAGTACACTGACATTAGTCTTTAGTTGCCTTTGCTTTCACCATTCTCACATCGTCCTTTCTTTTGCCTTCCGTACAACACCTCTTGTTCTCATTTGTCGTACCTTTACATATCTGAAGAGGCTCCTCTGCTCCTTCTTTCTTTTTAATTTTCAGCTTAGAATATAAACTTCTCCTGTTCCCAGTGACTGCTATGTACAGTAGCTTTACAGGAGTAGACAGCATGTAGCAGAGGCTCAAGAGAGGACAAAACAGCAATCAAAGCATAGCCTAGACATGGCTTCACTGAGCCGATGAGCCCTGTAAGGATTTGTTCTGGAACTGCTGAATGTGTTGACTGCCTGTTTACTCAAACCTCTCTCCCACATTTCCATTAGTTTGGACACATCTCACCCTTGCCCATTCTCACATCTTACCCATTCTCACCTGCTCTGCCCTTTATTTGCCTTGGAAGAATACCTGTAAGATGACCTACTAAAATAATAAAGGAGACATGGGGAAAACTAACTGCGAATAGCTGAAGACAGAGGGCTGGGAAACAAACAAAAAAACTGCTGCTGCTGATAAGGGTACAAGCATACACATATTTTATACAGGATAACTTTAAAATTAACATAGAAAATTGATTTTGATATTCACCTGTCTGAAATACATTTTTTAATTTGTTTCCCTTGGTTTATAGGGATAGGCTTGAAAGGAAAACTATTGCCCTTGGCAATGTAAAGTAATTATCCAATAATTTTGTGTTTTTCTGCCCGATCTGCTGTGCAGTGGGGCTGATGGTGCAGACCGACTGCCGGGCACGCTTTATCTTCAGTTTAGACACTGAGCGAAGAGTTAGAGAAATGTCAAAACGAGACTCTGGGAATTGCCACTTTACTACTGTATGGACAGAAAATGAAGAAATGCTCTAATTCAGGCCAGAAAGAAAATGAGAACATTAATAATCAGAAGCTTAGCTAAACAGGAGTGCCTGAAAGGACCACAGAGCTTTTTATGGAAGCATAAGGTACAAACAGGACTTCACCCAGGACAGGATGACAGTCTGTTGCTGGACATACACACAAGAGACACCACTTAATCCAGCCCAGCCCACAGAGCACACAGAGAAAATCTATGCAGACATAAGGAGAGCATGCAAATGCCTTACAAAAGGCTACCCATGCCCGACCTGCAGCAGAATCAACACGCCATGCCACCACACAGTACCACATGTGTCCTAACACAGAAACTGAATAATCACCATATTTAAGATGGGATGCTTTTTTGTTTTTCCATTTAATTTTAATTTTCTGTACATAAAGTATACAGCTCTGGACCCAGGGAAGTAAATGCAGTGCCTGTACTAAGGAACAAGTAAAGGTTTATTCCATGGTAAAAAAAAAAGAGAAGGAGACAGGCGTTTGTATTGTTTGACACTGTGATTTGTTTTAGCACTTCACTTTAAGGTATTAGATAGTACTGGATGACAGTCGTCGTCTGCACATATTTTCACAGGCCTTGCTTTGTGTGCAGCCGAATTTAATCATGACATCACCACAAATGTTTTCAAGTGCATCATTTCCCTTGAGGATTGGAAGAACGTTGATCAGACTGAACAACTATGGAACTTCCAAGGATGAAAACTCCTCCAGCATGCAATAAAATAATAAATCATTTTTTAAGTAGCACTAGTTCACATGCAAATATATTTTTTTCTGCTTAACAAATAGGCCAAGAGTCCCTTTAAAGAACTCATAATGTCTGTTTCCAATTTTTTTTTATCTAAAAGCACATACTGTAAAAAGAGAAACCTTTTGGCTCTGGTCGTATTTCCATGTTTGCATTTTGTATCCACATACATTTACAAGAATGCACATCTTTTTTAAGATCATGAATAAATACCTTTACTGCAGTGCATGTGTTAAAATAGTTCTGGCACAGACAGAATAATAGATAAATATAACTCACTTCTGCAACATATTACAGATGGTACATATGGCATAGCAAGAGCATCGTACTGAATCACTGAATTTCACAGGAAACCATTGAAGCGCTGAGTTATGCTGAACTCTTTGTTGCCCCTGCTAAAGGTAAAACTGGAAAGGAGAAGGACGATAAAAGACAGTGGGATTTAGGCAGTAAATGTTGCACAAGGCGTCTATGCTACAGCATTGTTTAACATGTTACCTATGCCAAAGACAGCAAACCTGAAGCAGACAAAACTATCGGTTTCAAGAATGCAGGAAATTATGTGCAAACAGGAAATGAGCTGCTTTTGTTCAGCTCTGTATTTTCAAGTGTAGCCTTTATGACACCCTTATTTGGAAATATCTGGTTACACATGTACAGGAGTCATTGTTCCTGGCCAAATATTCTGCAAGTAAAGAAGAGGTGTAGTTTGCGGTAGTATTTATTTTCTCTTCTGATCTGTATAATGCCAGGGGATGAACTGAAAAAACACCACTGCCAGCCTGGAACATGTATTATCGAAATTAGAGATTCTTTGGAATCTCTTTTTTTCCCACCGTGCCCACGGATTTCTGTATTTCCTTCACAAACGTTAAAGCGCTGAAGCAGAGACCCCTGCTGAGAAACAAGATTCCTAAAGAATTGCTCCCAGAAAGATGGGGAAAACTGTTTGAACTGGCAGGCTTTCAGGTGGTGAAATTCCTGAAAACTCTTTTCGTGACCTATGCCCAAACGAACCTTATAGTTCGTTTGAGTTGCCAGCAGATATGAGGAATGTTAGCTCAACAAAATCAGGCAATGAGCTCCTAAGGAATGATCATAGTACCGTACTAATTTTAAACATGGAGGAAAGAGCATTTTTTTTAATTTTTGAAGAACTCCTACAAATTATTTCTAAGTTAAATCTCCTCTTTTCATATAGAAAGTTTTCTTCCTATATGTTCCTAAAGATTAAGGGACTTGCCTAAAAAAACCTTAACACATTAAAATCAATATCCCTTTTAAGGGAAAGAACTACTTAAGGGATGCTTATTCAACAAGGACTTGGGTATTAACATGTTTGTTTGTTTTTTAAAAACCCACCATATCTGTTCTGTTTAGATCTCATGTTACGTATGTTTAAAAAATACTTGATTTCCTCCTGCATGCTTTTCAAGACCAATGCAGTCTTGTTTGTTCTGTAAGTCCACAGAAAATAGTCCCACCCCATCATTATAGATAACAGTTTTATCGGTACATAATAAATAACTTCCGTATTACAGAAATAAAACTCTCCTTGAACCTTCAGTTTCTGTTTTCGCACAGCATCTGCTTTGTTGGTCCTCAGAAAGAGCAGAAGAAATACTGGAAAGCAATGAGGGATGCCATTTGCCTCAGATTTCAGCTTGAGCTTATGAAACATTTGCTCAGCTTTTTAAAAAAAAAACTTGGCCCTCTGGGAAATAATGCCTCTGTTTGTGGGAAATGTTTAAGTGAATGGCTGTTACATAAACAGATACATTGATCTGAAGGAACAAGCAGGAGAACAAAAAAAACTCTATTACCAGCGCATGCTTTTACTACTGCAGGAAGCAAGCTGATAAGAAAATTGGTTGGCTTGTTTTCATTCCATTAAGAGCACATCAAAGAAAGTTTTACCTGTCTTCCTTTTCTTTCTCTTCTTTCATTCAAGTAATTCAGTCTGTCACAATGCTTTGACGTGGCTGGGCCAATTAATTATTCTGTCCTGGGTGATAAATCATGGAGCGAAAAAAGAAATGAGAAAAAAAGATTGTGTTGTAACATTTTCTGGATGACAAATGTCCTGATACAATGATAAATCCATTTCTCCTGTTGGTTTTCTGCTTTGAGATTGGCTCCACTCAGAGAGACCTGCACCCCATGTGCTTTTCAGTCTCTTCGCTTGTTGCTCTGTTTTGAGGATTTATAATTGCATTAAGTGTGAGTTTAAAACTCCTTTTAATATCTTAGTATTTTGTAGACTCGTCTTGCAGTGCACCCAGGGCATCCAGAGAAAGAAAATCTTGGAAGCCAATAACTGACAGGGGAATGGTCCTGTATTATTAAAGTGGGAGATCGTATCTGTTAGTTACTGTATCTGAGTAATGGTCACCATCCAAGAATTCACATCTACGTATGATCTGGGTTTCCTATTTGCCTAGTATGCAGCAACCCAAAATATGTGAATGGATCATTTGCTTTTTTTAGGCAAATCTAAGCACAGGGTAGGTTCACTGTAAGCCCAAAATATCATTTATCTGCCCGGGTTCAAGTAGATGCCATGTTATATGAATTTACTCTCCACAACTTGGATTTTAATTCCATATATGTTTTTCATTTATGCTCTCTAGCAAAAATATTAGAAGCCCCCTTCCAATGTGCTGGGCCTTCCAAATGACTTGCAGCCCAGTCATATCCATTCTCTTCCCAAGATCACCTTCGGTTCAGGTTGTGATGCAAGTCGTGGGCGAAATTGAAATGCTCAACCCCCCCCGGTTTGGAACAGGTTTCAGATCTGAAGGTTGTTCTAGCCAGGGAAGGTGAAAGCAGCGCATTTCAGGTTCCTTTTTCCAACTGCACATGGCCTGCCATTGAGATACTGTATTCTCTTAATTTCTGAATATTCCCAACATTCTGACTAGTGAGAGTGGAATCTAGATAATAATCTATTATTGATACCTCTGAAAAGGATTAATAGAGTTCATCCAATGTACAACTTTAGGATCGGCAGTGAAAAATGGACCTAGGCACACAAATGAAATGAAAATGGTATGCTGTGCTTGTTTAGGATTGAGAACAGCAGGCATTTGTTTGTACAAAAGGTGGTGGGTGTCTGGAACAAGGTGTCCCGCCATCTTGTTGAAGATGATTGTAAATGTTTCATGAGATCATCAGTTTCCCGTCATTTGAAACCGCTCTGGTATCATTACGTCCATATTTCATTTTGTTAGATTGTGCCGCAAGTTCTCCTTGCTGAATTATCATCTGCAGAAAGAGGATGATTTGAATTAAACTAGAGATAAGGGGCACACTTTCACCCCTTATGGAAGGGCAGGGGTTAATGAACAGACATTAAGGACTTGGCAGCTAGAAATACAAAAACAATTCCTTTCAGCTCTGTGTTTCTCAAACTGCAGAAATAGCTCGAACACCAGATGTTTTATATTACTTTCAATCGCAGAAGTAGTGATCAAATATTTTCTTCCTTACCTTTTATCGCTCACTGCTGAGTAAAGTCCATATTTTCCAAGCACATTCTCGTAAAATAACTCATCGGGTAAGACTTCATTTATAGACCCTTTGCAAATCTATTACTGAAACAAAATTATTCACTGGTAACTATAAAATGGCAAAGCGCTTGTTAATCATTAATCAGAAGCTACTTGTAAAACTAAAAAAAGTTTAAAAACTACTTGAAACTTTAAACTACAACTGTGCCTTGTATAGACCGTTGCCTTCCTCTTTTTGTCTGTATGCATAATTTAAAAGTTATTTTTGACAACATAATGTATATTTTCGTAATGTCCATTCATATTATTTTAATAGTGTTTTTTTACTTAAAATGAAAATGTTGAGTACGCTCATTAGTCTTTTATGGTGAAATACAGTATGGAGTGTCAGATTCATCTCCCTCCTGCAACATTCATTACACCACCTTAATGTATAGTACAAATAATTCGGGAAGAAAGAAATTTCTCATTTGAATTCAAAGAGTAAAACCCATCGGAACTTGTGTGATCTCCGAATCTGGTTTGATTCATTGCACATTTAACTTTCAGAAGAAAATACTATAAATAAAAAATGAGTACTTGAAGAACTAAAATGCTTTGAACGTCTGTAAACCAGCTTGGATGCAGATATAACACTACAGTATATGGAGTGTGATTAAATTAGAGACAGAAAGCAGACAGCAGAAAGTGAGGGCGGTGTGATTTTTAAATGTATCGTACAGAGTTTATTTCTCTGCTGCAATCTCAAGCCCAGCCAAAGTGCAAGACGTTTTTCAAGAGATCATCAATGCAGTCTGGCACCAAAGGGTGGCTTGTTTTGATTTTGAGGGTGTTTTATGAATTAGGCACCTATCTTTATGCTTGGATTAAGTCAAGGAAACAAAAATAAAAAATAAAAACAGGAGTAAAGTCCTTCACAGTCAAAATATCACCCAATGAATTGGAAAAGGGATAAAAGGGTGTTATCATCTGATGGTTGATAAAGCCAGCAAGAAATTAAACTTTGCATTCAATGTTATTGGTACGTCACAGTCAGGTTTTTCAGTCAAAACCTAATCTCATAATAAAAGCTGACTCAGAAATACAAGTTAGGGGGTACTATTTCAATTAATGAATCTTCTGCAATGTGTCATCATTACTAATACTTTAATTGCAGTGGTACGAAGAAAAACACATGAAAATGTAAAGCCACAGACTTCTTAAGTCTTTAATCGGCCTGACAGCCATTAAAAGCTTGCAGCAAATTCATTCAAGCGAAAACGGATTTTGGTCCTTAAAAACGCTAAGCATGAAACATTTTTAAAATACAATAAATACCATAGAGCAATTTCGATGTGCATTTTAAGGCACAATTGAGCGACTCATTTTCTCTGCTCTTTGCACTGTTTACTGATTTTTAGTTGGGTTTTTTTGTGCTCTTTTCTGATGTTAATTTCTGAAGTACCAAGAGAAAGTGCTGGCTACAGAATTGAATTGAATAATGAATAAAAATTCTAACTTTCTTTTCCATGTCGTCGTATTAGTATTATGATTTTAAAGAAAAATAATGTAACAGGTCTTCATATCATCTAGTTTGGTACAGTTTGGTACATGCTGAGAAACTGGATTCCTCACCAAACAAAACCAAAGAGGAAGCCTATTTGGTGTTTAGTAGCTAAATTTCAGCCAAGCTAAATTTCTTGAAAGAAGCAAGGGTATGAGCTTTAGCAACAAGGCTAGATACTGTAGCTTGTTCTATATTTCCACATCCCATTGTGTAAAAATAGTGTTCTCTAATTTAAATGCACTTCTGCATAGTTAACTCTTGTGTTCCCTAAACACCAGAATTAAATGATGTACAAACTGTAGCCCATACCCTCAAAACAGGAACAGTGAGGTCAATAAAATAATCGCATACTAATTTATGTAATCTTTTTTATGTTTTCAAAAGTTATAGTCTGTCTGTGGCTTGCTCCTGTCTGTTCTTTGTTGAGACAAAGGTTGATAAGGAAAAAACTGGAATCATATTGGCTGTTTTCTGTCAGATTATTTGAAGAAAAGTGCAGCTCCACAAATGGGTAATCTATTTGTTTAATACACGAACTGATTTGATTTTAAGTAAGTTTAAGCAGTTTTACATAATGGCATTACTGTTTAACACATACCATATTTAAGTCCCACAAATAAATATTTATTCCATGTTTTAATTCCAGTCCTGCAGACACAATAGACAAAGGAATAACTGGAACAACTGTTAATCAAATCTGCCATTTCCTTCTCCCCTGTTTGTCTTATTTTTTTCTCAGGACATGTGTTACAAGATACTACAGAATATTTTCTTCTTGCTGCTACCAGATATCCACTGGCTCCCACTACATACACTTATTTGCAAAGAACTCATTTTTATATAGTGAAGGGTCAAGAAAGGTTATTGTAATCCAAAGGTAAATTGAGCATTAGTCCTGCCCAATTAGATCACAATGTAGCTGCCGAAGAGATTGCCTTGTCTGTGTCTGGCAAGCGCTAATAATAATGGAATTATAGTCAGATGGGCCACAAAAACATGTTAGCTTTAGTTCATCCACAGGCTTGTTCTAGCATGATATTAACTTAAACAGTTGGTTCCACTTTCAACATTACTAAACTTTTGGAAGCTCTGTTCAACTGCATTTGTGAAATGCTTTAAGGTGCTAAAAACGTTGCAATGCAAAGGCACAAACGTAAATAGTTGGGGTTTTTTTTCCAAAAAATTGGAGTCATGTTTTTTTATTCAAATAATTGAATAGAATTTTTTTCATGGTGTAATAGATTCTGCCATTTCAGGTATGACAGACTGCAGGCTTTTGTATTTAGGTCAGCACTGGGTATGCTGTGCGTATTACCTTATTAAATTTGCAGATACTAAGATGAGAAAAAAACTACAGTGTGCACGTATGTATTTTCTTTCTGCTTCATCAGCACAATCATGCACAATTATGCACTGGGGATATTATTTAATTCCCTATTTTTTGTATAAAATTCCATCACTGCAATACTGCTTTAGAGTAGCTCTTTACAGAAATCACTAGACATCCTTTCATGGAATCAGATATGACAGTGAGTCCAAACTGTCAGCCTCTGAAAAGGCTCCTTCTATTAAAATATTTTGATATAATCAGTTCCTACTTAAGATTCAATGTTATATGATGTGTGTTGTAAAAGTTCTTTATTTGATACTGTATATACTGTATCTGCATTTTTTTTCTGAGACTTTTGGCTGTTTATATTGTATATTGTAATGATCAGTCATTATATTCCGAAAATGAGTCAGATCAAAAGAAAAAGGGTTCTACCAGGGAAAAACTTTTCCTTTTGTAATTTCATATATAACTACATAAATAAGTGGGGTCAATAGTTGATAGTTCTTGTAACCCACACTCTAAACTGGCCAGAAATGTCAGGAACAGTTCTTTCCGGGCCCTATGCGGACGACACGATCTGGAAGGTGAAGAAACAATAGGGAAAAATATCATGCAGGAGTGGGTCAGGAGACAGGGGGGCGTGTCCGAGGTGAGCAGGTGTCCAGGGGAAGTGAGTCCGGGGCAAACAATCCAAGCATAAATGCAAAAGGGAAATCCAAAATGGGAGGCAGAGTCCAAGACCAGGGAATCCATTCAAAGTAATTAAAAACCAGAACCGGGTTGGGATCGGCGGGACAAGGAATCAGGAACAGGAAACTAAAACCATAACGGAGCCGGACGCGGCAGGACCCCGGGCTCTCACGAATTGGGATTCAATGAGAAGCGCCGGGCAAACGCCTGCGTCTGGCTTTAAAGGTGGAACTAAAGAAGGGCTGGAATAAGAAACAGGTGTGGGGAATGGGACAGAACGAGGAAGGGCTGGAGCACCCTTAAGAGGAGGAGTAACGATCGTGACAGAAATGGACACTTATTTCAATACCATTTTTACATTTTTTACAAATCTGGTGATTTTACAAATCTGGTGATTGGAGGTCTTCAGAGACAAAATGCAGGATGGCTTTTTTGAATCATCAGCTAGGGTTAGGGTTAGCATTCCCACACTACTTAGACATTTTTCACGCTCAGTGCTGGATTTGTGGTCCCAAGGGAATTTTAGGATAAGTGATAATCTGTTCCTATCTGCAACTTTTTTCTGAGACTTTTGGCTGCTTATATTGTATGTACAATATTGTATATTTTAGCCTTCAGTCATTGTATTCCCAATCTGAGTCAGATCAAAAGTTGCAAGAAAACCTGTTCTACTGGGGAGTCTCTCATATTTTTGGCATAGGAAAGGTCCACTGTGCAGAGTGGGGAGTGAATCAGGGAACTGCCAAGATAAACATGGGATGGAGGAAGGATGCAGAAGACGAACTCTAAAGAGAAAAGGCTTCTGTATGGTATTTACATTTTTTTAAAAGAAATAACGTCAGGAATGATTGTGATTTGGGACAGCTGAGGGGAATTTAAATTGGCTGCTGTCATCCCTCCCTAACTTTTATTAGAAACTCCATGAAAACGGGCAGATGTTTTGCTGTGCTGGAAATGGACATTTACAGGGTCGTTTACAAGGTCATTTCATTGAAAACACAGTTTGTAACATTTTGTAATATTGACCACACCATACAGTAGTTTTGCAGCCGCTGAGTGGTTTTGAGAAGAAATTCAGACTGTGGCCTTCACAAGCTACATATTAAAGCTACATTTAAACTCTGTTCACAATGAAAATGTTGTTTTTTCCATTCCTTCTGTTGGGATCGAGGTATACTGTATACTGAATGTTTGTATTTTGCCATGGTAGGTTTCCAGCCTTTGTTAGTTGTGCTAAAGGACAAGTTCAGCTAATATGTCACTATTTTAGTGGTGCTTCTAATCAAATCAGAATGGGAATGTCCATTAAAAAATCTTATAGAATTTTGCATTCATTTTCCTTTTTTCAGAAAACAGCAACCATAAAAACAAAGTTAGATGTTGGCTCAGCTAACTAAGGTCGAAGGGCTGTGCTTTGAAGATGTGTTGAAGTTCCTGGCAGTTTCTCAAAGCCAGTTCATTCTCAAGACAACAGGCTGCCCAGGTGTTGCAGAAATGGAATGTTTTGAAAAAAAAACTGGTTTGTTCAAAGCTAAAAATCGGAGCTTGAAATTAGAGCGCCTCAAAGGGTGTGAATGTTCTAATTAACTGTGTTTGTCTTACCCAACTCATCACTGCCTACTTGTGATCCCCTGATCTGAAAACATACTGTTGCCAAATAACCAAATTACTTTCAATAATTTGCAGCTGCCTATTGTGAACCATGAGCTGCAGCTGTATATGGGTATAGGCTGTCTACATCTTCATACCAAGCTGTTTTCACAATTACATAAAGATTTATTTCAGATGACTGACTGCTCCCCATTTGCAAAGGACTTTAATGCAATAAGGGTCACCTCGCCCACAGGCTTATTACTGCATTAGGTGCATCTTCTCAAATAAGAACCTTTTGTGAATTGATTTTAACCAGAGGGTACAGTTCTTGGCATAAAGGAAACAAGTCTACCAGTGGCTTGAAGGAAGATGTATTGTTTCATTTCCCTGAGTGTTTACGAAAACACTAGACAACATCTATGTCTAAACAAGAGTGCATGTTTGTCTCTGCCAACAATCTGAGTGGGTTTAGAGCTATTGGAGGTATTATAAAATCAAACAGAAAACAAATCATAATGAAGTGTTTATTTATTGCTGCACATACAGTAACAGCCCAAATGCAGACTTGCATCACATTGACGTATACTGAAAGAAACGGTTTCTGCTGCTTAGTTTTTATGCACTGAAGAAATACTGAGAAGCCATAGATTAAAGTAGCTACTATTCAGATGTACAGTGGAGGAATCTGGGGCTCTGGGTTCAATTCCTGGGGAATTCACAGAGGAAGAAAATGGGTGGATGGATGTCATATCTGTTAAAACCACCGGTCCTCTGAGTATTTTTATTTTAATTGGCTTCAGCGGACAGCTATTAACAACAATCACCATCGCAAGAGTTAACTATCAGCCACTGCGGTTCCTCATCAACTCCTATCCAGTACACGCCATACTTAAACCCTCAGTATGCATTGCTCAATGCTCGGTATTAGTTTCTTGTCTAGAGCTTCTGTCTTGCGTTTTCTACTGGCTTCACTGATCGTCTCTTTTGGACTTTTTTGGACCACCCACTGCTCGTTCCTTGACCACGACTTTGCTTTACGATCTGGATTGGATTTCTCTGAAGACTCCTTCAGATCCTGAACCCGTTTCTCGTTTCTGGACCTCGACCCTGTCTTACGATTCGGCTTTGGATACCTATTTGGCTATTGTCTTGACCCTCTCTATCACTCCGCATAGGATCATAAGTTATTTGGCCTTGGTTGCCATAACAATATCAAATGGAAACAATAGAAACAAGCTGGCTGGAAAACCAAAGCAGTCTGACTTCGTACACTAAAAAAGGTACACAAATAGTCTACCAGGGCCTCCCAGCTGTTTCATTCTTAATTTATTCTTTGTTAACCTCATTCTCTGCCTGTAAAACAGCTCCAGGACCTGCCCAGAGGCACCTGAGAGGCAATCTGAGTAAACAGGAACATCTGGCACAGCTGGAACTTGATGAATTTATAAACATTATGGTTTCTGGTCTATAATGGGATGGGGAAGATGTATTATCAATTAATCTTATTGCCAAAGGTTACATCTTCAAAAATAAATACTTTGAAGGGCAGGCTTGAGCAGACGACATCCGAGCCTGAACTCCCAAGTGTTAATGATACTTTAGGAGGACAGTACTGTAGGAGTGATTCTGAGTTTGTGTCCATTTTGTCAGACATTAACATCAATCTCTTCTTTCTTGTTTTAAGATATGAAATACAACCTCCAGAAAAATTGTTGACTTTTTTCATTTCCTTTTATTTTTTCCAATAAAAATATAAATTGCAGTTTGACTGTGTTTTATGTTTCTAACCAGCTTTTCCTGACATCATAAGAAATGCTGCAAAAGACATGAAGCCAAACTGAAGTTTCACCCAGCCACTTTTCGAAGGAGCCAACAATCTGGGTCTCAACCAGCTGGTGGGGAATCCTATTTCAGATTCCCACATCTCTTTGTGAAAATAAGTGTTTCCTATTCTCCAACCTAAATAAATTCTCTTTCCATTTCTCATTGTGACCCCATGTCATCGTTTCACTGAGTAGGATCCAGTATTCAACTCTCCTCTCAATCTCCTTTGTTCAGAGTGAAGAGATGTAGTTTAGTCTGCATTTTACTGACAAAAACTGAACTCACTTTCTTTCCACATACTTCCGGATTATACCGTCTGCATAGGGTCCTGAACTACGCATTGTAACAACCTCAATGCACTATACCCAATCATTCCGTTTGTGTTTGTATAGCTTCCTCTCATAAGAACATAAAGAAATCCAAGCACAGCTTTCTGCAGCAGATACAGTAATTATCCTTCAGAAATGTGTGTCTGAAGATCTTGCACCTGGCAGTGCATTTTGCAAATTCATATTTGCAAGAATATATCCAAAATCCATTAATTTATCAAAACCTTTTTGTAATTCCCTTGGTGCTGTTTCTGTTTACTTTAACTGGTTTGCTTAGTATATCAGATTATAATTGGAAATATATATCAGGGAGAGCAAAGGACCTAAAACTGATTTCTGTAGTACACCACTACTTGCATATTATCTATTAGATGTTATGTCTTTTAAGATGACTCTGTTTCATTCTGTATTCTGCATTGAAAATCAAGACATTACAATGTCAATGCTTGTCGTAGATACAGGAAACAGAGTATGACCGAAAGAAAAAAGTGAGAGAAAAATGTTTTTCATTTGTTTAAACACGAAGGTATTTTTACTAAATAATCCAAGCAATACAACTGTAACATGACCCTCCTTTCTTTGTTACAACTGTCATTTTAAATCATGGCATAACCTCTAAAACTTGGGAAAAGTCCATTGTTAGAGGTTCTTGGATTTATGAACGTTGTTTTATTTAGAAACGAAAATGGTGCTTATTTTCCCTCTAGTCACGTGTAGCCAAATTTCTCCTCTTACTCATTTGCTGTAGAGTCAGCACTTTGCTCGTTCACATTGAAACTGAGGCACATATATTCAGACTTACAGTACTCCTATTGTTTCTAATGTGAGCCTTTTGAGGACGGGTTGAGGGAATTGTGGGAGAAAATTGGATGTAACTATGGTGGCGCAGAAGTTAGCATTACTCCCTTGCATCGCTGGAGCCCTGTGTTCAATTCTAGTCCTGGGGTGCTATCTGAGTGGAATTTTATATGTTCTCCCTGTGTTCACATGGGTTCCCTCCCACAGTCCAAAGACACGCTGGTAGGTTAATTAACGTCTTCAAAAATTGGATCTGATATGAGTGTATGTCTGTTTGTGCCCTGCAATGGACTGGCGTCCCATCCAGGGTGTATCCTGCTTTGTGTCCGTTGCCTGCTGGGATAGGCTCCAGCTCCCCCACGACGCTGTATTGGATAAAGCAGTTAGAAAATGGATAGATGGAAGTATCTTTTGCAAAGTATTGCCTAATCTGGCCTCTTAAATTTTCTGCACTCTGGATCGAAAAGAGTCAGTTGAGGTGGTTGGATTACCTTCCAAGCTTCTCCCACTGGCCTGTGACCACTCTGTTCCTCATTGAGAGGAAGCAGTTAGATAAGGATGGAAGGATATTTGCTTCCTTAGTCACAAGTATGAGTTGGGGAAAATGTGAGAATATAATTGATATGATGGATGCACAAACTGTTGAGAAAGAACAACAGACCCACTGGGCACATCTTCAAAACAGGAAAAAGAATGGTATTTGCCCATTTTGAGCCATTGAAAAAGCATACAAGTACAAAAATGTCCCTTGCAAAGCTTTTATTTTTCCTAACCCCTGACCTTTTCAAAGCTGGCAGTGTCTTCGTGTCAAATATTCTGTGAATTCACAAGAGGAAACTACATGGAAGTACTGCACATTCAAAGGTTAGAACATGAGGGACTTCTTTATTTCTTTACCCAAGAAGCTGGAATGTGGGACACGCTTCTCAACTGTGATGTTGAAGCCAATACCCTGCCTTTTTTTGTAGCTGGATGAGATCCTCGGATTAATTACTACTAACTCTACTAACTAAGTCTAATTCTACTAACTACCAAACAGATTACAACATACGTGTCACGAATTGCACGCAGGCATGCAAGCGCTCCTACATTTCCATGAGCGCTACTCTCCCTAAACGCCCAAGCACCAATTTACGCAGCACTACTTAAACCCTCACTTGTCTTCTTTTCCTCGCTCACGATTGAGGTCTCCTCCCTGAGCTCCGTATTTTTACGTTCCCAGCCCTTCTTTGATGATTACTACTCTCCCAGTATATCGACCCATCGCTCTTCTTCGACTACGACTTCGCCTTCTGATTTGGTACCTTCAAGCTCTGGAACCTTCCGGGCTTGTGACCCAAGCACCCGTCCTCGACTACGACTTTGCCTCCCGTCTTGTGCGTATTGCTCTTGGAACCTTCCAGGCTTTTGACCTCCTAGCTTTTGTCCACGACCGCGTCTTCGCCTCCCCTTTCGGCACTGAACCAACGATACTTGAGGTGCTTCGCATTGGGTCCAACCTCAATACGGGCCAAATTGCCTCCTCTTGTGTTTTTACAGGAAGTTCAGAATGAAGCATGAACCCTTCGCAATACAGTAAATGTTCTCGGAACACTTTGTTCTAGAAGCTGTTGAGGGTCAGTACTTAAACCTTCTGTTTACATGGAGTTTATTTGATGTTTAATTACAAGCTCATCAGGCAGTAGTTGAATCAGCCATGTTCCAGACATTTTTCTTCTTTGATCCCTTATCGGTTTTAGGCATAAGGCTCATTCTGTGAATTCTTTAGTATTATCTTTATAGGCAGAGGAAGTTATGTGGCTCAGTGGTTAAGGTGAAGCACTTGTTACCAGCTGGTTTCTAATGCAACACCTGGCTTTTCCGCTTACAGTACTCATTATTCTGAGTGTTGCTTAGCTTCTTTGTGCTCCATTGTTCAAATGAGACCTTAAAACAAGGTTACATTACAAGAGACTGTGTGGCAGTATTCCCTAAACTTTTAATTTGCTTGGGAAAAAAGGGCTTGCTAGATATTATTATTATTAGTAGTAGGATACATAGGATAAAATAGCTAACAGCAATTCAAGGTCCTCAGACTCGCTCTAAATCAGTGGTTCTTAACCCAGGTAACACTGAGTATGCTGGAATTTCATTCCAACTAGGATTTTAGCCCTTAATCTCCAGTGTTCATTCATGCATTAAAATGATCTATTGTTCTTGCTAGTCCATATTTAAAAATATACTCAACTGTATTTGCTTCAGCTTTTGTAAACAGAATTCTTCTCAATATTATCTAGTTTTGCTAATTAGGGATTCGTTCCAATCTGTCTGACTAAATAAAACCAAGCGATCAATTCATGATGAACAGATTCAGATGAGAGTGATAATGTACCTAAAACTAGTGTTTACTCCTTTTGCTCAAGTCTAATTGGTGAAATTCCCCTGGAATGAGGCCATGTCTAAAATTTGGGAACTGGCACATAATAGCAATTTTAATTCCCATGAAGAGTTTAAAGAGCTCTAGAGAAAAATTAAAAACACACCTAAAATCTCCATCTAAAAATCGCCATCCTTCAGATGAGATGTTAAACTGATGTCCTGACTCTGTGGGCGTTTCTCAAAAAGAGTAGGGGTGTAACCCTGGCATCCTGGCCAAATTTCCCATTGGCCTTTACCAATCATGGCCTCCTAATAAGCCCCATCTATGAACTGGCTTCATCACTCTGCTCTCCTCCCCACTGATAGCTGGTGTGTGGGGAGAGTACTGGTACAGTATGGCTGCTGTCACATAATCCAGGTGGGACTGAACATACAGTAGGTGGTGGTGGAGGAGAGTCCAGAAAAGCTCTATATAAATGTTAGGATTATTATTATTAGCAGCAGTAGTAGTTGTAGCAGTAGCCGTAGTCGTAGTATAACCTAAAATCACTGTGCCTGCAAGAGAAGGGCAAGTTAATAAAGGCAGAGGTTCACCAACTAGGACTGAGAATCATTGTTCTAAATTGACAGAATGGAAACACCGAGTGTTAACAAGATTTTTAACAGGTCTTTTTCAAGAAATGGTGGATGCAGCTTTCTATAAGCTAATACTGGTAGCAACCAAACAATCACATAGTTTATGCTCATTGCAACCAGATGAGCAGAATGATTTTATATCATTTGTAACCCTGTTTATGGAATGTACTACTTTAGATTTCTGAAAACAGAGAAAGAGTTGCAAGCACAGCTCATTTTTGAAAATGTTTCTCAATGTACTTATTACCTGCAAGACTGGACAGTTACCACCAGTTAATGCTATGGTCGGTTCAAGTTATAACTTTTATAAATGACAAGTAAGTATTTTCACAATATTGTTTTGGGAAAAACACTGATTTTAAAGGACATTATCCTGAGTTCCAATTAAAAAACCTTAAATGTAATTTTCCTATGTGTGTTTATTTTGAAAACATTACTTTGCTTTCAGTTAAGCTATTAAACAGAAAGTTATTCTGTAAATTACCAGTGGAATACAGAAGAATCCCAGCTTCCAACTGGAACAAAAATGAAGATAGAAAAATCAAAGCAAACCTTCCATTTAAGATCTTTGACAGCTTCGAGCATCTCATCCTTAATGCTTTTAAAAGGATCAGAACAGTGTACAGGTTGGTTGTGAAGGAGGCTTAGATGCTTCAGGAAGCCTGTGCACCATGAATCAATAAAATCTTTATCTCCTTGAAATCTCCTTGATATGGAGACACGGGGAGTGTTTTTTCTGCTGTCTTATTTGTACCGTATGTGTACCAGAATTCACAGACCTATGGAGATTTCTACAGTTGCTCGAAAATGCCAGCTAACTTTACAAGCAACCTGTAAGCTCACCTTTGCTGTTATATACTGGCAGGTACTGTTACTAATATTTTAGGACAAAATATGCAAGTAAACTGAAGCAAGAATAAATCAATATAAAAACAGATTACAGTAAACCTATAGAATGATGTTCTTATACTTTGTTATTTATATATATTATGCCTTGATAATGGCAGGGTTTTGGTTCTGTAGAAAGAGTAATTAAGCAGTCCTGCCATAATTAAAATGGAATTAGTATTTAACACGATTATCAAGACAAAAGGAACAGTACTTATGTATCTCCCTGCATTTTTTTGTAAAGAATACTTTCAATGGTGTCAAAATCTTTCTGAGCTTCATGTAGCATTTTACCTCCTAAGAGGTTCTGACCTTAGCCACTGTACCATAGGGAGGGTACTGGAGTACTGGAGGCTTTTGAGAAAGTTAAAAACCGTGGAAGCAAGTTCTAACCCAGACAGGTATATTACAAAAACAAACGAGGCAGGATGAAAATAGACAGTCAAGATCCCCAAATATCAGCCAAACTAGCAGTCGGGGGAAATTTTACATCATTGTTTCCCAGCAGTTGTTTATGTTATGGCCTACTACTGTCTGTGCTACATAAAACATTGAGCAGCCTCTTTCTGTACTAGAAAAGCTATCGACACCATATACTGTACAGCCACCAGGCTTACATAATCTCCCTGTTTATGCTATGTTATGCTCTGAATGACAGGCCTGGTTTGCCTCACAATTAATCCTGTGAGAGGTGTCCTGTTTGTGCCATTTTGTTTAAATGACCCATTTCCATGAAGAGAAAAAATAAAACTGCCTTTCATAATTCCAGGTATCACAGAAAAAGGCCCCAAATAGCACTTGAGTAGGAAAACAAGTGTGAACGAATTCCTGTGTGTTCAAATTGCATGTGTCAAAAAATAAGCTTTTTATCAAGAACTATATTTTCAGTGCTTACTGTCCATACTGTCCATGCATTTTGTTGGTGCAAATTTAACATCACACAGCATGACTTCTGAGATGAAATAGGCATTTCTTTCAATTCGGGTGTTAGATTGTAGTGCAAGACCTCAGGAACTGAAATTATGTAAATCCAGACTGAATTACACACACCGAGACAGCAAGAGATAAGCTTCAGAATGTAAATGAACTGCTTGATGCACCCGAACATACTTATGTGAAATTAATTAAAGCTGAATTCAAAGTTATGTTTATCTTAGAGGATCAATCCAGGTTCATCCACTGTTCATAAACAAAGAATTCTTTATTCATGGAATTGAATCGCAAACAGTACCGCATTGCGCAACATCCCGCATTAAGGCATTAAAAACAGCTGCACTTAACCCCTCTTGTTGTGCTGACGCACTTTGCTGCTTCGTTTCTTATCTCTTGGCTGTGAGAAACAGTTTCTGATGCTGTTGTTTGTGCAGAACAGTCAGTGTAGCTAATAGGACCAAAGAAACCACAACAGGGAGCCACAGAGTACAAATAGGAGGGAAAAAATCAAAAAGCATGAATAAAATTGCATTTTGTGTTCATACAATGGTTCAGGTAATTTAATTACAGTAGATATACAGTACTAATTAGACTCTTAGTTAGAGTTCTTAACTGATATTTATAACTTGCAGCAAGCTTGTTTAATTGCTTGAGACCAGAGAACATACAGCATCTGAATTTTTAACGGTTAAACACAATAGGAGGACAGTGACTCCTTCAGACTCATTTGGCTTTTTAGTACCTATTCAATCTTACAGATGTATCTATTTCTTGAAAGAGGCCCAGGCATTCACCTTGACAATATGACTGACTAGTTTGTTCACCACTCCCCCAATCCTCTGTGTAAACGTCACAGCAGTGACGATTAGCAGGCACTGTGTCACGCCCTCTGCAGCCAGAGGGCGCTCCTTCTCTGTCCTGTCCCTAGTTTCCGGTCTGCTGTCCTTCCTGTCCCTCTCTTTCCCTTGGACTATATATTTCCGGGTCTTGCTCTCTGTCCTCGCTCAGCATTGACGTTCGGATGTCCTGAGACCCGCCTAGCACCAGGGCGCCCCACGTCCGCTCCCTGAGGGCATAGGTTTCTATACGGCATTCCTGAACTCTTTGCACTATGAGCCCGGGGCTTTTTCCCGTCTCGCCGCTACGCATATGGGTCTTTTTCCGCTCTCCTGCTCCCCACGGTTAGTCCCTTTGGACGTCCGTGACACACTGGAGCTGACTGTGTCAGCAAGGAGGGGCCCCTCTCCCCAGACTGGCTCTCAAATCCCTCAGAGTCTCGTGATCCCACAGACCAGCACAAGACAGGTAGATTGTAATTGAAATGGTCATAATGGTCATAGGCATAACTCAAATAACACTAGCCTCCAAGTTGCTACCTTTCTGTCAGTCCAGACAAGAAATGTGTCTCTTGTTCCCAATTTGAATGCACCTGTCCTTAGTTATGTCCTGTGGTTCATGTTTCACTGTTCATTTTCAGTTCGTTTATTAATTTATTTATGTATTAGGTTGTCAATGGCTTGGTGGATTCTGAAGACTCAGGTTTGGTTCTTTCAGAATATGCAGGCTTACCAGGTGAAACAGAGGAATTCAGAACAGAGAGTTACCATTCAAAGGAAAAGCTGTTCTCATTGTCATTATCAGATAATAAGATGACAAAGACAGGAAATATCAACACTAGCAGGCCTATTCATGTCCACTAAGAGACACTGGCAGTAGGCTGCAAAATGTGTTATTATCCACTTCAAAGGAGGAAGTCTTAAAGTGATACAAGCAGGTGACAACACCATTACACACACGTGTAAATACATCTGTCTCTGTCCATCCAGTATATCTGCTTCTGCACAAATATGTGGAATACAAATGACTGAAACAAGATCATTCTTACTTCAGTATTGCATATGGTGTTCAGAAGGCATATCGTGAGTTAGACATCAGAGTTGTGTTTTACGTGTTTTAAATAACATGGGACAGCTAGATAACCTCTCAAATGCAAAGTAATAATTCTAAAGTTTAAAAAGGTGCCTGCAGCTCTACTACAACTCTGCAGCTCCTTGCTTGGGAAGAAATTAAAACTCTCCCCTTCTTTTCTCACAAGAATACCATGGATAAAGAACCATGCTCATTTCATGGGATTTTTTATCCAAAAGTTGCTTTGCATGGTTTCAACTGTTGTTTTGGTCGCCAAGCTCAGGATTTTCATTTAGCAAAGAGTCTATTTTGGGTTTTATTCCTGGGCACTCAGCCTTCACTTCTTATTGTCCTCCTGAAATGCTGGCCAAGTTGGCTCAAGAGAGCCTCTGTAATCATGCGTGCACAATCCAACGTTCCACTTTGGCTACTGAAGTATTATGACAAGCATTTTTGTTTCCTAAGAATAGGATTTTAAAACAGACGTTTTTTCCATCGGTTTCTCTCAGTTTTGTGCATAACAAAAATTCAGACCTTTGTATGTAAAATGAAGTTTCTTGTTTAATTAACTCCCACCTTGTCAGGAATGAATGATGTTTTGCATGAACCACACATCTGCTTGCTTGGCCATTTCTTGTTGGCTGAAGTTGAACCTAAATAATTTGGTGTAATGCTCTTGTTTCCAAAGAAGGCACACTGGCCTGGTGTTTAGCACTGCTGTCTCAGTTTGTGTGTTTTATGTTTGATTGCAGAATGGGGGCACTTTCTGTGTGGAGTTTGCATGTTCTGGCAAACTGTGACCTATCCCCAACGTTTAGAGCACAAGGCAGTATGACACAGGAACACTGCAGAGACACAAATTAATCTTGCTATTAACATCAGTGGGACAAAACTGTAGCAAAACGATTCCAAGACTGAAAAACATGATCATTATCTTTTTCACTCCTTTTGGTGTTTGTTGCTAATTTTGTGCCTGAAAATAACCCTGGCAGTTGAGAAAAAGCAAACAATCTGCTGCAGTCTGTCTTTCAGATAAAGATAGCACACCACCATCAATCAATATTCAAATACATGATGCATGGGAAATGCCTGGTTTTCAAATGTAGGAACATAACATATTGAATATCTACTTTATCATATGATCCAAAGATGCTTTTACCACAGTAAAGAGAAGTTTCATGCCTTATGTTTTGCCCACCTGCTCTGCATTTCCCTGGAAACATTTTGGAGTGAGTGATATTTCAGAATTGTTATCTGTAGCTCTGATGCCTTCAGCAAGGCCGACTTGACATTGGCACAGCTGAGGCACTGGAGATTAAAAGCTTATTTTCAAGGAGAAATAAAGGTTTCAGTATGCTATTTTGAGCTCAGTAGTTGTACTTCATAAGAACTCCAAGGAAGTTTGAAAAGTCTGTATACACATGCCTCTATATAATAAATTAACACAATACGAAGAATCCAGAGAAACATTGAGAGTTAGCTGTCCAGAACATTTCAGAGTGTTTTTACTGGGTAACTGAGTTGTGAAAAAAAAAAAGTTTCATGACGTGTTGGTTTCATAAAAACAGTCCATGATTCTGGACTATCTGTGTCCCGTCAAGCTATAAACGTAAACCCTTGTGAATAAATGAGGTGGAAAAAGTTCATCTGTACATTTTATTGTGCCATCTTCACACACCAGGTGGTGTCACAGATGCCTGTAACGAGGCGTTGGTCAGCAGCCTGTGCAGACGGTATATTCCGGAAGTAAGTGGAAATGGACACGGGGAGGAGACGACGAGGAACAGGGCAGGTTGACAAACAGGGGGGCGTGACGAGCGTGCAGTCGTGCTCGGGGGGGGGGCTTGGCCAGGGTGAACTAGTCCAAGAGAATCTGAAGGGAAAATCCAGGGCAACGTCCAAGAGTCCAGAGCCGGGTGATCCATCCAAGACAAAGACAAGACAAGGTTTAAAAACCGGAGTGGGATCCGGTGCAGGGATGGGGAATAAAAACGGGTTAACGAGGCCAGGCGCTCTGAGCCCCGGTCTCAGATGGTCAGGACGCCGTGATAAAGCCTATGCCGTCGGGTCTCTCCTGGACCCGCTGGTAGGTGGGCTTCCAGGGCGTCCATCTTCCAATACTGAGCCCAGAATAGTAAGAGCGTCTGGCTTAAGTAAAGAGGAGCTGGATAGGAGGCAGGTGCACATAATGAACTACAAAGTGAAAGAGCCGGAGCGCCCATAAGAGGAGGGTTTACGATCATGACAATGCCTTTATATTTGGGATTCAGGTAGGTTAATAAAAATCTGTTCCCTTACAAAATGTACAGAATTTGCATTATAATGCTCACCTTACAGTCTTTACTTTTGTTCCTGTGATTTGTTAGTTATACTATACACCTATTGCACAGCTTAAAAGTATCACATTTTTACCTGCTGTTGTTTAAATTGGCTAACTGGCATTATCCATATCTTCCCATCCGTCCTTACCACTTTATCAAGTACAGGGTCACGGGGGAGCTGGCACCTATCCCAACAAGCAACAGGTGCAAGGCAGAATACACCCTGGATGTCCATAGCAGGGCACACACAGACACAAACACACACACACACTCACACCAGGTCCCATTTTCCCAGCAGCCAATTAACCTGCCAGCTTATCTTTAGACTGTGCGAGGAAAGCAGAGCACCCAGAGGAAATCGACATGAGCATGGGGTCACATACCGTACAACCTCCAAGTTGATATCGGGGATGAGGCCTATGCCCTCAGGACATGGACGTGGGGTGACCTGGTGCTAGGCGGGCCTCGTGACATCCGTATCCTAATGCTGAGCCAGGAACACTAGAGACACAGGGACTAAATAGGAAAAGAAAACGAGCCACACTGGAAGGACATGAATAATCACATGGAACTAGGAACAGGAATGAAGTGGAGGACCCTCTAGGGGTAGGATGTCGACGAAGAGAGTACCACACGTAGAATAAGCTGCACGGCACAGGGGGGAGGAAAAACCGTATTTAACTTTCAGGAAACCTCCGGGAGTCCACGACTGAGAGCTACCCCCTCCTCTGGGGAAATACAATAAACTTTATTAACATGTGGTAGAGGGAGCCAGAAGTCTCTCGTGGACCGTGACAAATAGTTCATGGCCTGCTTTATAACAAAGACCTTCAAACATAGAACCGCCAGCCAGGCTTTTTGTAACAAGATCCCTAGAGGGATTTAAAGGAATGGTTTATGACTTATGCAATTTCCTTTCGCTCTTCTTGCATTATTTTTGTTTGTGCTTAGACTGAGATGTTATTGCTTATTTTCCGTCCCATCAAAAGACATCTCAAATGGCTAAATGAGATCAGAAACAATGCAATAGTGGATCAGCAATGCAAAGTACACTGTACAACTGTTCAACCCAGTGTCAAAATTTCACTGCTTGACAGTGACCTTTTTCGGTTTCCGAAATCACCTATGCCATTCACCTCTTCTCTTTATGCAAACATGAGCCTACAGTCTCTGCCAGCCATATCAGGAACACAAGGAATCAATATCACCAACATGTTTTGGCAACATACTCCCACAACCCTTTGTGTAAGAGAATGCACCATAGTTATAGTTCTAAATACACTTCCTTTTAATTCTTGTTTGCTTTGTCCTATTCTGAGATAAACTAGATGATGTCTATTAAGTCTGAGATAGTCAACTGGATTGACTTTCCTTAACCTTCAGGATTTTGAACATGCATACCAGATTTTAACCTTCTCAATTTAACTCTAAAGAGGTTTAGTCCTGAAGGACAGGGAAGGACTCTTTTGACTCTTCTCTGAAATTGTCCCAGGCTCCTCCTTGGTATAAATGTGATCAAAAGCAAACACAGAATTCCAAATGAGATCGTATTAATCAACCATCTAATTTGAAAATTATATTAATTTCATTTCTATGCACTTAATTATATAATCCTGGGTTACTAGGGTTTTGTGCATGAAATAAAAATAAATAAGAAGGACCTTTCTGGGTGCAGACCTTAGAGGACAGAATGTGGGAGGTGAACTTTGAATTTGCTGTGATTTATTGGCTGAGGCAAACATTCACGCCACAGTCCTCATTAATCAATAATTGTATTTTAATTAACCTAGACGTTTTTTTTTCTGTGCTGCCATCAAGGGCAAGTTCTCATTAATCAATTTCAGTGAAGCATTTTTGAATTGGGCTCCCAATAAAAACGTGCTTAGCTAACATTACTAATCGACACAATTGCTGCAATGTTACGTTCCCCCTGATGAGAAATTGATATCTGGTTAACACTTGTTCAGTCAATGCAACTGCCTGGATATTAACTAGTGAGTGTCCAATAATGTGCTTTCTCGGCTGAACGAATGCTGGTACAAGCAAAAACATTCAAATCAAAGAACGGTCTTGGGATACAGACTGTTCTGGTTCTAAGTTTTTGTTTGTTTGTTTTTTCATCTCAATGAAATTACATTCTTTGCAGACCTACAGTGAAGCTGATGAATGACTCTTGAAGAACCTGGTGCACAATTCCTTCTTAGCTTTCTGTGTTATAAGATTACTGCCAGTAAATAACATTAATCACTGTAGACACTGGATCACACCAAACGCGGACAGTTCAATAATTCTCTATCACCACCAGGATACATATGTGGAGACCTACTGGAAGTGAATGCTAGATTGCAATTAGACCTCCTGTTGAAATTAAATTACACTATAATTCTCATTCATATTAGAACTCTGTTTGTTTAGGACTAATGTGTTCTGGCTTGTTGTCAATTTAAATTCAAATGTCATGTAAAGCAGATGTTGCTTGTTTTGACAGCGATTAACGTTTTATACAAGTCTCTTGCTAAATCGCAGTGCTAAATTTCAAACAGTACAGTATATCGAGAGGAACTACAATGATGAGCATGGCAATTTAATAAAAGACAAAGCTGACTGGGAAATTGCATATGCTTATATAGAATAAGATCCTTCTATAGAATGTAAAGGTTAAGCACATACTGTAGATCCTTGTTAAAAACAGCAAGAATGTGCAGACCAAATATGAGTTTGTAAAAATGCACTGGATGCATCTTAAAGCATGTTATTACAGTCCCACCAAATGAATTGTGGTGGTGCATTAGTAATGTGTGCACAGAAATCTGAATAAGAGCTAAATTCCCTGTGTGGAACTGGGACAAGGTCAAGCACACTGTAGCCGTTTTTCTTTATTTGTTTTCCGATTGCCTTTTAGAAGGATACAGGGTGTGAGGAGCTTGCTTTTACTTTCCCCCATTAGATTTTGGCAGAATAACATTCACCTAAAGCAGCTCCAAAAATTCATCTTGCATTAGAAATGCATTATCTTGCATTTACAATGATAACATTAAAAAAATCACCTGTTCATAATTTTGAAAGTTTGCAGTAGAAGTCTAATTTTTGTGGACTCAAATGTCCTTTGTAAATTAAGTGTTTCTCAGCGCCTTTGTTTGTGTTCATTGCAATATACAGTACTGTTCCCTACAAGAGCACATTCTTTTAGAAGCATACAAAGCAGCAACAGACAATGATTAATCCAGAAAGGAATAACCATAGTAAGAAGCCTATAGGGGTTTCTAAAAGTGAATTTGAAACACGGTTTAAAGATATTCTTTGATGTTGCTGTTTGTTTTCCTTTTCTAATGGCCCTTTATACTTTGAACAATATGCAGGCAAATGAAAAAAATGTCAGAAGGAATAAACATTATGAGGGACAAGATAGTACTTCAAAGATGAAGGCCAGTTAATGGGACAGCAGAGTGTGAACCGTTGTTCTGTGCATTTCCATCCACTTCTCACAGTCTGAGAAAAAAAAAGCACATTCAAAGATTAAACAAGCTTCATTTGTTGAAGAAACAGGCAGCCTGGACTATATGACCTTGAGCATTTTTATTTGAATGGAAAATACATGACATGAGCAGTAAATAGGTAAATGATGAATAACTCTGAGCTGGATCTTGGCAGCTGTAAAGGTATTGCTTCAATCAATATGTTTATTTCTAGAAATAAGTTTGAATAAGCTTTCACCAAATCACTGACCCCTATTTGGGTAATACTGCAATAGATATTTATGCCTTAAAGACCCATATATCCATTTTCTAAATGCTTTTTCCTATACGGTGTTGTGGAGGAGCTAGGGCCTATCTCAGAAAGCAATGGGTGCAAGGCAGGGTACACCTTGGATGGGATGCTAGTCCAGCACAGGGCACACCGAGACTCAAGCATCCACACACTCACGCCAATGTCCATTTTCCCAGAAGCCCCTACCACTATGTCTTTAGACTGTGGGAGGAAAGCAGGGCACCTGAAGGAAACCCACCCGAACACAGGGAGAATATGCAAACTCCATGCAGATAGCACCCCAGGAATTGAACCCAGAGCTCCAGTGCTGCAAGGCTACTATGCTAACCAGTGCATCACCACTGCACCATCATGAATATGTGGTGTTTCATGGCCCCATAATCCTTCTGCGTATGACTGTAGCACTTGGCTGTGACAATTGGCAAGGATGAAACCAACTGAAAGGTCTAATTAGCAGATTTGTACTTGAATTAGGAATCCAATTAAGTCATTAACAGTTCAGCTCGAGTGAAAACCAGAAGATATTGTGGTTACAAGGATGTGGGTGAGGAAGATTGCTCTTATGCTGTTCCTTTGGTTGAAGCAGAAGTATGACCTTCATGTGGGCCTGTGATCTGGAATCAGTCACTTGAACCCTAAGTAATGCTTGAATCAGTATATACCACATGAGTCTGGTGTCTCAGTTACGTCACTGTAAGATATTTTGACTGCAGCCCTTTGGAATTGAATCCTAAAAGAGCTAAGTACATTCTGAACTCTGACTGCTTTTGGGAATAAGAGCACTGAAACCTGATTTCTTCCTAAACACTTCCCAAACCCCAGGTGACATGCTGCAAGGGCTTCTATTACACACAGAACAGCGAGTTGCAGTTCTGCAGAGGAAGGCTGAAGATGAAAACAAGAGAGTCTGCAGCTGTAGATAGATTAGCTCATTTCTGTTCCCATCAACACACTTCATATTTTAAAACACAGAGTGAACTCGGTGTTTTCCACACATCTGCACACGCAGCTCTGTAACAAATTCTGGAGTCACAGCAGCAGAGCTGTTTTCAAGTTCCACAACCTGTGTATGCTCCTTAATTTGGTACAGGCATGTGACTATAGAAATCTGGTTGAATAAAAATGGAACTGAGATGTTCTTTCATAATACATATTGCATGACTGTAGATTAAGGGTGCACACCTCAGGAGTATTTATTTAATAGCTGTTGTCAAATATCTGTTATTTGTATAATATTTGATTCACTCAGATTTCTCAGTCTTTGCAGTACTTTATACTGAATATTACCACAACTGTAAATGAAACCCTTTTTTAGAAGAGCTCTGTCAGGGTCTCCAAAAAAGTGTTCATCAGCTAAAAGAAAGAAGAATGAATCATTCAAATTGAAGATTGCTCTGTTTTCTTTCTGGGCACTGCCATTTGACTTCTGTAACAGAGGAATTCCCAGTGGAAATGCATAAAACTGGCTGAGTGCTGCTGGAATTTAGTGGGGTTGAGCTAATGGGGTTATTCTCAAATTTCATTGGTGAAGTGGATACTACCAGTGGGGGTGGTATCCATCTTGGCCCTAGATCTCTGTTGTCTGTGTTCTTGAATTGCAAGGTAAAAAAAACAGCAGAGTCTGGCCTTTGCACACCTGTCTCATTCAGTCACGTGTAATTTATTGCTTGCATTTTTTTTTGGAACACCTTTCATCCACATGGATCCCAGATAGGTTAAAAAATGTAGGAGACACACTTCATCCATCACAGCACAGCAGATTAAGTGGAGAAGTGGGAAATGAACTGAGGGGAAGTTTTAGATGCCCCGAGGAAGTATAATGTTCCCAAGACAAAAGGTTAGAACTTCTGCTCTCACAAATAGCCCTATGGGATCCTTAAAGAAGTAATCAGGACCTTTGTTTCACTCAGATGATGGCATTTCCTACTGTACAGCATCGTCTTTCACTACCCTACTCCACAGAGCAAGGATTCTCCTTAGAGGTCTTTCCAGGATTCACCATGGCAGAGCCTTGCTTACCTTCTGAGATCCATCTTCAAAGTTGTGTAGCTCTCTGTTATCTTTATCTATCTCAGGCTGTTGCGTGGTCAAAGGACAAGCTGTACTAATAACATTTGGAGATTCCAAACTGGGGTTTTATTAGGGTCAATGTTATCTTAACATTATATATCTTAACATTTCAATCACACATTTGGAAAAATAAATAGTACATAATTATAGCTAAATGAATGATTCAAGGTGTATGCAATAAATTATAGATGTTATCTACAGCTTTAGAATGTCTTCTCTTCACTATAATGATTTAAGTTTGTAAACCACTGTAAAAAATACTTCTGTTTCCTTCTGCATACCTGAAAAACAATTGTTTCCATATGTGTCAGTATCTACTGGGTATATTTACTGGAATACCAGAGCATTAGGACAGCAAACCTATTGCAAAACAGGCCACATACTGTACAGTATGTCAGACGTAGGGACTCCACAAAAATGATGATTTATAGTTCCACCAATATTATTGTTATATTCTTCAGCAGAAACACAAAAATTGATCACGTCACAACTAAAGTAAAGCACAAAGCCAAATGATACAAGCTAGATGGTCTGCAAAACCTCTTCTCCATCCATCCAGTTTCTAACCACGTCTTCCTCTTCTGGTTCACAGCAGAGCCAGTGCCTATCCCAGCAAGCAACAGGCACAAGTTCACAGGACACCACTGCATCATGGGGAACACAAAGACCAGAGCCAATTTTCCCAGAAACCAATTAACCTATCAGTATGATTTGAGACTGTGGCAGGAAACCAAAACACCTGAAGGAATTGGCGTTCATGGAACAATAAAGAACAGTGCAAATAGTATTTGAAAACAATAAATACCATTAAACACCATTTCTTACTCAATTCTACCGAGAACATATCTATGAAATTTAGGAAATGTCTGTAATAGGTAAAGAATATTATTGTAGTGTAGTGTAAGACTGACATCTGCTGGATGTCAAGCACCAAGAAAATATTTTTTATTGTATTATCTGTATTTGATCAGAAGATATTTTTGACAGGATTACATTCTTTCTTGCCTGGGGATTATCCCTTACATGACGTAAGAAATTCTTTTGTTTATCTGAATGTCAGACTCTCTTTAAAATGGAATCAGTCCACATGAGTTATTTTATGTGACGCTGCAGTGTTACTATGGGAAGATTTAAGGAGCATTTTGGTGTTCTTAATGGAGTAGAGGTCAAAACGCTGCTTATGAGAGCTCTGAGATATTGGCACTGGCGACAAATGGCAATCACAAAACATTGTCCTTCTAGTCATGAGCCTGATGCCTCACTATGAAGTAAGCCACTATGAATTTTCACTAAGCCAACAGAACATTTATCATTGCTAGGTGAGAGATAATAGTACCAACAGTCACATATCACTGAATACTCTAAAGCTCTTTCAGCTATCCACCTCAAAAACAGCTTTTTCAATACTTCATCGTGAGCCACCATATTGCTTGTGTGCTTTGTCTGGCCTAACAAATCTCTTCCTCTTCATGACACATAGGACAGAACTTGTGAAGTGCACAGAAACTGGGTTATTGTGCTTACTCCCTCTCATTACAGCAAGTGAGAACATAGGAAAGGTAGACTCTTGTATATGCTAACTCTAAATATTAGTTAGATCCTCATTAAAGTCTTCATAAAGCATTCAGATAAGGTCGTGCAAGGGAAAACTGATTGTTCAAAAATGAAAAGCAATACTCATACTACATACAGATCAAAATAAAAGAATAGACAGTGCACATTTAATTATGTATTATAACAGAAGCCCATTATTCCAATATACTGTAATACAATCATGAATGATATAATTCTACAAATGCATCTGTATATGTTTGCAACTGTGTCAATGTTACAATAGGGTCTGCAGAAATTATAATGTGTTACTGATGTCACGGAAACATAGTCTTTTGCTCAAGGTTTAAGTATGTCTGATACACATACTGCTGGAGATAAATATATCCCTTTATTCAGAACAGGGGCAGGAACAGAGAAACACACTACCTACACAAAAATACAAAACATAGTATGGTTTATTTTCTCTTATCACTAAATAGAAGTCATGTGGCGCTCAGTAATAAGCAGTCCTGAAAGGTACAGCACTTATCATAAACAGTAAATCTTAGTATTATAATGGAGAGGGGTTTATTTGAAAGCTTGAATCACTTCTGATTTTGTTCTAGACATTAAGTTCAATGACTTGAAACAGATGTCTACACAAGAATATAAAAAACAGTTACGAACAAAAAGAAGACTAATTACCTCCCTAACCGATTTGGAAGTTGGTAGTAAATTGATACAAGAACATGTTTCTTGAAAGAAACCAGGGTATTTGCTTCACCATTACAGGTTACTTTGTTCTAAACTACCACAACCATATTATAAATTTATATTATACTGTACAAACCCCCTCCTGTGTACCCTTTGTTTTCTATTAACTAAATTATTCTCAATCCAAACACTTGGGTTTCCCTAAATGCCTTCTGCCTGCAATTTGAGGATTAATCTTTTGTGGAGAATTTTATCACAAGACTAAGGAACCCTATCATATGTGTGCCTTTTGCTGTTGTTGCTTTATCAAAGAACTATAAAATGTTAGTCAGGCAAGACCTAACATTTCTAAATACTTACAGATGAGTTCCGAGAATATAATTTCTGTACGCAGAAGGTGACTATCTAGTTTAGTTCTTAAAATTGTTTCCATTTCCGTTCATGTCATAAACGTCAGACATATTTATACAATTCTTTGGTTCAGGTTTTTCACCCTTTTATGGATGGGCACTACATTAACTTCAGAACTGTGGAATTTAAACAATATGGAGTGATACTGCACTCAAATAACATGTAATATTTGTTACTACATAACACAAATTAATAATAAAAAACAAATCTTCTTGGTATCATGCAGAATCATTCAAATCAAGTTAAAGATTCATTTTTATGTTAAACATCATATAAATAACAGCATTTATTTAAACGATTTTGTATCTATATAAGAAATTAAAGTATCATAAACATTCTAGGAAAACAATGCAGAACAAGACAAGTCAGCAATGTTTTAATAATTGTAATTATGCAATGACTGCAAACTTAAAACTCAGCACCATAATGAAGAACTGTTTCTCCACAACTGTTTCTCCATGTCCTGCACCTGTGATCTGAAAGCAGAGGTAAATTTGACAGCTCTTGGATTGCAGAATGGAATTCTACTGTCATTTCAGAATTGCACCACAAGAGGGATTTTTAAAAAATCCACAGCACACAACCATGTGTGAATCCATTTCATTTTAAAGCATTAAATATACAAAACAAGACTAGCAAGAACATTGCTAAAACTGCATTCTTCATTGCACAGATAGAATACTAATTTTATTTTATTTTTTTAAATGCAACCTTACCACAGTAAGCAATAACCAGAATTTGGTGAGAAAATTGTTTTTTTTATTAATTTTGCTGCAGTGTTTGTGATTGTGATTAGTTTAACAGATATACTGCGCATATTTAAATCGAGAATAGAAATAATCACAGTTCTATTATGTATAATATAACAATTCTGAATATAAATATTCACAAAGTAACATACAGAAGTTATACTGTATAATGTATTGTGGTTTAGAGAAGCCAATTTATACCTATGTGTAATTTCAGTATCAGTACAGTGTTTAGAAGTAACACAAGCACAAGCAAAAGAAAACATAGTTGAACAAAAGATATTATAATACACTCTATTTAGTGAGTAAACACATTTTAGATACAGGATGTCAGAATTCACATCAGTTGTTAAGAAAATATTGCAATATTGAAGGAAGCAGCACAGAAATGGCAAGATTTAAACATGTGATAGTGAGCATACAGTAGAACAAAGAGCTTAATAAAAGATATTTTGTGAACGTCTGTAGTGAGACGTGTCAAACAGAGCAATGCTGGCTGTAGTTTATAAGTTTTGTAGGTCAGAGAGATACTTCATCCAGTAGAGTATCTATACAGCTATACAGTACTGCATGTGCAGTCTGCAAAAGTGAGTTTGGAGTTGGTGCCTGAAAGTAATTAAATTTAGTCCGGAGTAGGAGAAGGCAAAACTGGGCATCTTGACCACAAGTGACTGAAGTCAAGCAAGTGCAGGACAGTTTAAACCAAAAAAACAAGAGTAACTTGCATGATAACTTCCATGTTCCTCTTTGTGTAAAGACGTGTTTCCTATGATCCATCCTAATCAACAGCCAGGGTTTAATAGCCTCTGGGTTGATCCTATCCATCCAATATTTTAGGATTTTATACTTTTGGATCAAATCGGTCCTCAATCACTTTACTTATTTTAACATATCCATGACAACACCATGGTACATGAATCTTTTTTTCTCTTCTTTAAACTGTAGCTAAGGTAGTAATATTTTTTTTGCAGTAAGGTTGCCAAGAGGGAACATACACATGACTTTCAAAACACACGCAGAGCCATCAGGTTGGCCAGCTGTCTAGTGAGGAGCAATTCTGCAAATAGTTAAATACACTACAACACCTGTACTTCACTGTGTAATTTCCATTACAGAAGGCTGCATAAGAAAAACTTTAATTTAGTTTATTTTTCTCACTTGTTTTCTCCAAACCTCTGGATCTGTATCTTCACAATTGGAGCCACTTCTCAATCAGTGTAATGACAATGGATAATTTTCATGAAACAGTCTATTAGCAGTGCAAGACAAATGCATGAATTTAAGAATATTGTGTTTTATTCCTAACTGTAAGAACAATAAGGGATTTATACTCCATATTGTATGTGTTTTACACTTTTAGAATAAAATATATATATATACATTTTTATATTTACATTTTAATAAAATATCTTCTCCCTCTCTTGCCTTCTGTCCTCAGCCTTTTCATTTGATTATGTTTGCATTTAGTGTATACTGTATACAAACTGTACACACTGTGTACAAACTGTATTCATATTTAAGCAAAACAATATTATTATTCCTCTTGGTTCCTCTTGGTTATAAACTGCTATGCTTCCGGACACTAACTGGCAAATATCAGTGGAAAACAAAACACAGTAAAAACTCAATAAAAATCCACGGTAAGTCTGTAAACACTACATTGCCAAGCCCAGGCACGTGATTAAATCTATCATCAAACTGCAGAGTGACCTCAATATCCTGGGTGAGTTCAAGACACCCAGCAGTAGCTTTGCTGTGCTGGGACATACACAGAGAGAGGAAATTATATTTTGGATTATATGTGATCATAGTACAGATTTCTAAACAAGGGTAATAATAACTTGTATTTTATAAAGGTTTATAAAGTAACTACAGTGATTGATATTTATCTTTATATCAGTCTGAATTACTATGATTTTCACATCTGTATCACTATGTTTTCAGTGTTTCCAGAGTTCCATTTCAGATATTGTGAGCAAATATGCTCTTTTTCTGTTAGGCACTCTTCAGACCACGTAAAGCAGAGTTCAAAGTCTTGCCTGGTGTATATATACAGTATATTATATATGTATATATTATATATGTTATTATAATACATATCTATATCTGGTATATATTACATTATCAAGTAGGTAGCTGTGTCAGCATGCATGGGCTGCAAAGGAACAAGTAAAGGATGATTCCATGCTGAAAAGAGTAAAAAAGAAACACGTTTCGGCTGTGGAACCTTCTTCAGGTGTTTATTTTCCTCTATTTTCAGCACGGAATTAACCTTTACTTGTTCCTATATTATATTATTACATAGTATATATTTGTATATTTCGCATGTTTGCATTGATTTTCTCTGAGTGCTGAAGTGTCCTCCCATCTATATTTACATCCCAAATATATGACTACTGTATATTAATTAGTGTTTAAAAACAAAAACCCGTGTGCTTGCGTGTGTATGGCGTCCTGTGTCAGACTTGCATCCTGTCCAGTGTGGACTGCTTCCAGGATACTGCATTTTGTCACAACCTTTACTGGGAACGGATGATACCAATACTCTAATAATAATAATTCCTTGCATGTATATTGCATTTTTCATCCCAAAGGGATTGTTATCCAGGATAGATGAAACTCCCAGCTACTTTAATGTTCAGTCATGCCTTTGTTTCCAGTATGTACAACAGATACAACTGGATTTTGAAAAACTAAGTTACCACAGAAAGTCAGATTAAATTACTATGATTTTAATATTCCATGACTCTCACAATGACAAGGGATTGAAAAGGGATATATGGGATTTCCATAAATAAATATTCAATTTCAGAGGTTATTTGAAGTAAGTGGTCGCCAAACTGTAGCTACACACATTCTAATTCAGATGCACTTAGTCGGGTAAGGAGGAGTAAATCTCTTCAGCCTAGAACAATGGAGACTGAGGGAGATTTGATTCAAGTGAAGATTGTAAGGTTTATGGATAAGGTTCACCTTAGAACTTTATGGGAGTATTTCACACTCACTAGCAAAACAAAGACAAAAACATGAATTTAGGATGGAGAGTAGGACCCCCCCCCCACAACACTTTAAAGATGTATTTCAAGCAGACTTCATAGGCAGGTAGTTGAGACCCAAATTCTGGTCACCTTTAGGAAACAGCTGGAATAATTTTTGTTTCAGTTAGCTGCTAAACTACCAAAAAGGCAAGGTGGACTGAAAAGCCATCTGTTCTTTGCAACCTTCCTTATGTTCTAGATGTTTACTGTGGTCTACCATGGTAAAAAAGACTAAAGATACTCAATAAAGCAAAGGAAAGTCATGATAGAAGCATGTTGAAGCACTGGGTATGAAAAAGAATGGTACAAAGCACAGGAACAGCACAGTATAAGTAAAAATCCATTGTACATTAACCATGGTAAAATTCTGTAAATGGAACACAACGTTGTTTCCTGTCTTCTCTTTTCAGCGGGGAATAAACCTTTTCTTGTCTCTATGCAGCCTACGCAGGCTGGCGCAGCTACAGTACCTCTTGAATTCCATAAATGTCAGTTCCATTACTTTTTCTGCTTACAGTATTTTAGTTTGCCTAAACAAAACTGTGCTGGGGAAAAAGGCTGCAAGTACAACAGTGCAAGAGCTTGAATTTAAGGAACCACAAGGTGTCACTGCTCTGTCTAGGTATCAAAATGGAAACTAGGGAACACTCACAATTTGGAAGGTGGAAAATAGTTACCCTCCCATCATTAACTTGCAATGACTTGTGGGACACTTTCAAAAGGATCCTATTCAGAAAGAGATAACTCTAGTCCCTAAAGTCTACCTCTGATGCTGATTGAGATAACTTTGTGATTAAGAAGTCTGGTCTCCCGTATTTTATCACATCTTAATCAGTGATTAATCTGGATTTCCCCTTCCTGTGCTACTGCCACAGCAAATTGAAATGTTTAGAAATATAATCATGTTTCACAATAAATATTGATAATATGAATATAATTTTGCCATTCCTTGTTATCTATGGGAAAAATCAATTATTATTGACTCTGTTTTCCTGATGAGTGACTAACATTACATAGGCAGAAGAAATTGCAAGGAACAGTCAAATTTCAATACAAGGCAATATATATGATGTGGACGGAGCGATAATACACTTTAAATACTACAATTAAAATAGCAAAAGCTGTGACCAATTACCACTATGGTGCCGATGTACAGTAAATTAGAAGCTATAAATGTGGCTTAGTCAGGCATGAGAGAAAACAGGCTTGAGCAGCTACAGTATAGACAATCACAGCAAGACCAGAAAAGCTAGGAAGTCACAGGTAATGTCTGAGCAGCTGTGCCGAAATATAATTAGGACAGGAGCAGTCCTGATTTCCAACTTCATATTAATAATAATAATAATAATAATAATAATAATAATTACTTACACTTATTTAAGCATAACACTTATAAAGCGTAAGCCTTCTCACACCTGAAGAAGGCTCCACGGCCGAAACGTTGTGTTTTCTTTTTTTCCAGCATGGAATAAACCTATTACTTGTTCCTTTGCAGCCTACGCTTGCTGACGCAGCTCCCCACCTGAACTACTTATTTCTATTTAACTGCACTGAATTACGGTGTAGGTATAGGCCACAACTTAGCCGAAACAATTTGTCAAATGAAAAGCTACCAGGTACAACCCTGGGCTTGAAGAATGCTTAAAATATTTAGCTTAAAACATTCTTTAGTGTTAAACAGAGAACACTGTCAAGGAACTTGGTTCATCTGTTTAAAATCCACAAGGGACATTTATCTTAACCAAGTCCACTCATTTGAACAGTAAAAGACAACCAGAGGACACAACCGGAACGTTAAGGAAAATGCAGGAATTGTAGCATTTTGAATTTGAGACCAACATACTTTTCATGCAAAGGGTGGCAGGAATTTGTAATGTTCTTCTGCATAAGTACAATCATGAAATGCATGAAACACTTCATGAGCATCATGACATTTATGAGGTTGAAGAGAATTATACTGTTTAGCCCAAGGAGGATTAAAATGTCTTCCTGCTATAGACATAACTACTAAGCCAAGAGTTTAACTTTACTCCACCTATCTCTTATAGAATATCTCTTATAGAATATCAACTCTGTGCTTATGCATGTGATGCTCTTCAACAGTTATGTATGTTCAGAGAACAAATCTTAAAACCATAAAATTGTAATTACAACAACAACTACAATATTACTAATAATAATGATAACTGGGTTATATTGGTGTGTTATACAATGCTATCCCTGCTTCCCTTGATCAGTATTTAACACTTCATTATCATGTATTTTGCTCATCCCATGTGAAATAGGGCACAAATCAGTTTGTATCATCTCTGAGCTTAGTTTAAAAGTATACCACCCGTTTTGCATTTGATATATTTATATTAAAAATGTAAATCAAGGGGAACTGGAATACTATTTTTATATATCAGGGCTAGAAAGACTCAAGATTGATGAACGCATGTCTAACCACAATTTAGGTAAATTGTACATTGCAACTTGTAAAACCTCCAATACACTGTACATCACAGAATTGACAAAATGTTTTCCAACTATGCACAGTGCCATATTGCCCTCAATGCCTGCGATTTGGAACAAGGCAACAGAACTTCCAGTGACTTGAAGTGACTCTACTGCATTATAAAGACTTGTGAATACATCTTTTTTAATCCAATGGATATAGACTCTCAACTTTAAGACAGTTTTGCCGATAAATGGAACTTACTTGTTAACTGTGCATGCATTCATAATAGTGACTAGTGAGCAGGAAGGGCTGCATCACGTCACAAACCATAATATCACAATAGTCATTACAGTGACTAGTGAGCAGGAAGGGTCGCATCATGTCACAATTTGCGAGAACTCTTACCCACTCTGAGGCCAGGGGTTTTGGACAACAAAACTACGTACAGTACATTCACAAGGTTAACGATTTTGTACTTAATTTGACATTTGTACGCATTTTCTATATTGTTGGTGAATTTATTTTGTTATTGAGATTTAATAAATTGGGTCTGTAGTTCCCCTTTAATTCAGTGAGTATTGAATTGATTTTTTTTAAGACTCCTGCTCTCTGCAGCTGTCCAGCTGCTAAACCCAGGGTGTAGGACTAGTCTTCAGATCTTTCTATAGTAACGGCAGTCAGACTAAGCCTTAATTTAAACCTTCTCACAATGTAAAATTGCAAATGTTTCTTTTCGTAACATTTTTTGTTTGGATATTATTTAAGTAACTAAAAGTAAGTGCTACCTCCCAGTTGTACCAGAATGTCATTTGTTGGTTGGTCATTTACTGTATTGCAATCTATTAAGACGTCATTTAAAAAATAAATCCTTCAATGAGAGGGAAAGACAATTACACAATGTTATTTTTTCTTTCCCTTAAAACCGCATCAAGAAAAGGAGTCCGCGCTATGATGGACAGAATCTCAGAGGGAAATTTCCAGCTCTGGTCTCCCAAGATCACAAGAGGCCCTCCCGCTGCATTCGCAGCTTTGCAACAAATTAAATGCAACTCAAACTCTCAGATAATACTAACTGCGTTTAAATTGATAATTTGTTTTAATTGCTCCCAGAAGTGCTTTCAGCTATTCTAACAGATGAGGGGTGATTTAAGCGGACCCGCAGCAAATTGAAACAAATTTCATTGATTGGAGAGCAGACCGCCCCAGCTGCGCTGCACTGAACTAAAGACGAAATCTTTGCACACTCGTCTTCAAACTCGTTCTGCAGCAGCAAAAGAGAAGGTGGGTGAGGGGGGATAGGTTATTCCCTAACGCACATGGTGAGAGACACCTATTTCTCCCACGCATCCGAAATTGAACCAGAATTTCTCGTCTTTCAATTTCAATTTTTCATTTTTAACGTCGCGAGAAGTTTTAAAATTTACAAACTAGAATTTGTTGGCCAACCATAAAGTTGCACGGCTAATCTTTTCCTCTAGAGAGGTAAATATGTTGGAGGAAATCGTTGCTCCGGTGGCATTGCATTACTCTTCTGTGAACTGCAGGAAGGTTCTGTTACCGCTCTTATCTGAACTGGTAACTAATGACGTGGGTAGTCAATAAGATTACGAATAATTAATACTTCCTCATTTACCAACACGATGCACTGGGGCGCAGCGAGGAATCTTTAGAAATCGAAATGACAGTTTAAAACGCGCGTTTGAAGAACCTCAAAATTAGTTCTGAAACATTTTCTTTTTCATTTTTAGCTCTTCTTGCGTTCTGTTACTTCTAGTTTCTTTCTGAAAATAGTTGTATTTTTTTTCTGTCTGTGCAAACGGATGTTGTACAGTACATTATACTAGGATGCTGACCAACTAACCTCAACGAGCCTCTGATGTGTGACCCAAGTGAAGACAGTGCAGTACTAACTGCATAAAATCTGAAGCGGTTTTGTTGTAACGGGCGTAAGGGACATCTCCCATGGTGCATACCAATTCAATCATTACAGGAAAAAAAATACAGTAATTATTAAAGTCACAATAAAGTAGCTTTGCCGAATTCGGGTCATCATACTGTACGTCTTTATGGTAATACTTGTTGCACCTTAGGAGCAATCGAGACATTTACTCTCCAGTTTCATTACAGGAATGAAATGTATTTATTAACAGTTACAGTTATAGTCCCTGGTAATATAAGTTAACTAATTACAAATAAATATGCACTGTTTCAGCCTCACGGGGCTACAATTAAGGAAATGTGTTTTTTACTGCTTTTAGACTACTTATTTTAAAATGTATTTTAATTTGATTAGATTTTAAGAATCAAAGAATTGTTTTCGCTTGTTGTACTGTAATACAAGTTATGTTTTAAAAGTACTTGAAGGAAATATACAATTAAAATACTAAAATGTTTTAGACTAACTTGCAAGCACTTGGGCTGTTTTTGGTCTTGAAATGGATCACCTCTGCCTCAGTTTTTGGCAGAGGTGAATGACATAACTGACGGGATGGGTTTAACTTGGTGCTTCTAAAGAATGTCCTTGGTTTTTTTCTCTTTTCATTAACTACAGCTTCCTTGGATTACAAGGTCTGAATGGCTAGTCAGCAATTTTGACTTCTGATAGAGTCGGCGTGAATGAGAGAGTTGGGCATCAAGAATCGACAAAAACAACTCGTATTATGTAATTGCAGAATACGATGCTGTCTGCAAGTGGTCAGACACACTCTGCATTCTTTAATTATCTCTGATTTTGACCAATGAAAATCTCGAATACCCTCATCTATGACATTAAAGTTGGATTTTCAAGATCGTAGACATTTCTAAATGTTTATATGATGCCTTCAATAACAAAAGCATAAATGGAGAGAGCCAGTGCTTTTGGTTTGGCTTCTGCGGTCTTGGAGGTCTGCAAACGATAAATGTTAACACCTTTGCCCCTGCTCTGTGGAGAATTTCACTGTGAGGTATTTTAAGATAGCTCTGATATTTTTTGTGATCGTCAGCTGATGTTTTACTGAGTTGATCAATAATTTTACCTGTGTTTTTCCTTTTTCAGCTTATGCCAAAAACTTTATTGGTTATGCCCAGCTTCTGTGCACGGTTTTTGAATGCGTTTTATCATTCTTCTTCCAACTTGCAAATTGCAAGCGTTTCTCCAATGTAAGGCTCTTTTGCTTCTGGTCAATGTGAGGACAAGGTGGGTTGTCTCAGTTCTTTCAAAGTAGAGGTTCGAGGATATTAATTTGTTTGATTGATTGACCGAAAAGGGTACAAATGAACCGAGGTAATTAAATATAACTGAACAGCAGGAGTCGTCGCCGGCAGATCTGGATTTCAGTTGTTCGGGGTGAGTGTTGTCAGTGATGGTAAAATCTGGGCCATCTGCAAAAGTATAAAACATAATTAGGTGGATGATTTATTTTCAGGCCCCAACTGAGGCTGCTGTCCTGGATGACACAGAGGCTTGTCCTTCCTCAGTTTCTAGTACAGGGTGGGAGGCCCACTCAGCTCCAGGTGCTACTTTCCATTTGAGCTTCCATTCAAAACTGAACCCTTGACTGAATGGCCGCTTTCTTGGTTGGAATGTTTACATTTTATTTGAGTGATGAAACGCAATGCTTTAAAAGGCCACATCCAATGTTTAAGAGCCGAAAATGATCAAAATGATCCTATTATCAACTCAATTAAGGGATTCAATTTTTGCAGCTGTGTACGCCTTCAGGACCAAGCCACATTCTGCAGATGTCTATTACTGTATGTTCTGCAAAGTGAGGCACCAAGAGGCTGGTCGTCCTGTCAGTTTAAATCTAGATTTGCCAGTGATGAGCCCTGCTGTTTAGTTCATGGCGAGAGAGAGCTCGTTTCAGATGTCCAGGTTGTGTTGGCGTTTTATGGGCTGTGGCAGGTTGAGTCGATGGAAGATTCGGTAGGGGCAACACAAGGATTACAACAAAACACCAAGGGGCACTGCACTTAAATACCACTGTGGTCTTTCGTGAGAGAATTTGTCCTTGGATGACAAATGGCTGTGGGATTAGCCGCAGGTAACCAAGCAAAAGGTATCGTATGATTAAAGGAAAGAGATGAAATGGCTCCACGCCACAGAATACAAAGCACAGATTAGAGATGGCTGGTGTCCATACCCTGGATCGAATGATGGAGGGTAACCTTGTCTATGAAAAAAGATTGTCCAGATGCTAGACCTGGATGGTGAAGAGAGGTGTAGTGAAAGAAAGGAGCTGCTAGGGTTGTTCCGAAAGGGTGTGGAACCCAGGGCCTGGGACAAAGGAACTTGTGTGGGACCCCCTTAAAAATGAAGACCGGTGATGAACTTCAAGGGTAGCATTGTAGTGAGGCCAGCAGGGGGCGCTCACCTTGCAGTCTATGTGGGTCCTAATGCCCCAGTATAGTGACGGGAACACTATACTGTAAAAAGGCGCCGTCCTTCAGATGAGATGGGAAAAACGGTCCTGACTCTCTGTGGTCATTAAAAATCCCAGGGCATTTCTCAAAAAGGGTAAGGGTGTCACCCTGGTGTCCTGGCCAAATTTCCTATTGGCCCTTACCAATCATGGCCTCCTTACAATCCCCATCTATGAATTGGCTTCATCACTCTGTTTTTCTCCCCATTAATAGCTGATGTGTGCTGAACACTCTGGCGCACTATGGCTGCTGTCGCATCATCCAGGTAGGGCTGCATGTTGGTGGTGGTGGAGGGGAGTCCCCATTACCTGTAAAGCACTGTGAGTGAAGTGTCCAGAAAAAGCTCTATACAGCTATTCTTATTATTAAAGCTCTTATGTTCAACTTTACATCTACTGTATGGTTGTATGCCCCTTCCTATACTAGATTATATACTACAAGACACAACACCACCATCTGTACAAATTACAGTATAATATACAGTAGCTAAAACCAACTTGCCATTTATGGTATCTGTCTGCCTCATCACCACAAACTCTGCTCAGGGTTCGGGTAACTCGGGGTCCAAGTGATATTGTTCTCGAAGGACAGGGTGGCTGCACAGGTTTGTGGTGTACTACTGGTTGTTTCTGAAGTGATGAGTTCTCAGAAGAGTCTAAACTCAGCTCGATCCATGTCATGAGCTCATCGGTGCATTATCCAAATCTAAGTAATGTCCTTTAATGTAATTTTCATTAAATTCACAAGGTTTTGTCTTATTGAAGAGAAAGTTCATGTAGTATGTCTAATATTTGCTGAGTTATACTTCGCTAGGTATTGCACAGCTGCTAGAACTCTGTCAAAACTGAATGCCAGTGCTGCTGCTTATTTCCCAAAGTGTGCATTCATATTGTGTTCATTGCAGAGAAAAGTTGTTATATATTTATTCGTCCATTCAGTTGAGTTTAAGGTGTGCTCATTGGAAACTTCATGAGACTGCAGTCATTCAAATCAATGCTTCTACAGTAAGTCGTTTCAGCCTTTTTTTTTTACTAATTCGATTGTTGCTTTTGAGCTGTGCAGCAGAAACAAAATCGCCATCGTGGATAAAGTCACAAACCACTTTCAACCCTTTCTTCGTTAGTTATTTTGCTACTCTGAATGGTATTGGTTGTTATGGTTCATTGAAATAGAGTGTAGTCGCAGACATATTTTTGTAGCTTTTTGTTCCACTAAAATATGTATTGTCATTATTGGCGGGATGGGAGATATGTCTTTTTCTGTCTCCTCTCTGCTCTTGAACTGTACTTCACTATTTGCTATTCAACTCTGATCCAACGGAGTATGTCCTGCAATTAGTCCGCCCATAGGAATGAGTAAGGTGTGTCCAGATCTGGTACTATTGGAAGGACACATGAGCTAGGATGGAGAGACCCTTTCCTTCTGGTTCTGAACGTGACAAGTACGTTGAGGATGATAGGCCAAGACACACAGACTCCCAGTATAAAGAAGGTATGATTAACCAGGACATGCAATCTCCAAGTATAATGGTGTGATAGGGCCATTGAAGTAATTCAACGACGCACAACAAACAAACAACACAGACATTTCAGGACATGCCAGGAACCAGGTCGAAAGCAGTGTCTTGCCCGTGCATTGACAAGCTGTGACCTTGCTATGATGCATATAGAATCAGGGTCTTCTGGACCTCAAGCCAGCCACTTAAAGTCATATGTTAGCTTTCTGTGCAGAAACTCTAAATAACCTGCTTCATGGTATTGGGTTGGGCGACTGGACAGCACATGGTTGAGTCCATCTTTGTCATTCTATAGACTTTAAAGTAAAATCAACTCTGCCGCGTTTGTGCTGTTGTGACACGATAATGTGCAACAATTTTAGGATTTGGCAGTGTTACGAAGATAGTTATGGCTTTCCCTGGACTCGCGTAACGAGCATTCAAATAAAGATTTAGATTAAATACAGTAGACACAATTGTGAAGTACTTGGCTATTTTTTCTTCAATTCGGAAATTTACATGCGAATAGGGAGAATGGCAGAGAAATTAGTCTCTTGTATAATGTGTCCTATGGCATTCTTCAGTGCCTTATCTGCAGGTGCAGTTATTGATCTGGAAAGAGCCGATTTTCCAATGGCCCAGTCAAATCTTTATTCTCTGAGATGTATTCCTGCTGGAACAAACTCTTTTTCTTCTCAACTAATAATACCGGGGAACAAAACAGTCCTAATATTTTGTATGACTGATTTGGATCATCTAGAAAGGCTCAATGAAGTCCATCCATCTGTTTTCTAACTGCTTGTTCCAGTTCAGGGGTGCTGGGGAGCCAGAGCCTATCCTGGCAAGCAACAGGTGTACACCCTGGAAGCGATATTAATCCCATTTCACAGGGCGCACACACACACACACACTAGTGCCAATTATCCCAGAAGTCGATTAACCTACCAGTATGTCTTTGGACTGGAAACTGGAGTACCCAAAGAGAAACCCTTGTGAACATGCCATTAGCCATTAGCTTTTGTACTTGCAGTGCTCTGTGGACAGCCATTGTACGGAACATTTCAGTTCTCAGTGGCTGCTCCTTAAATAAGCTGAACTCCGGGCTCTGAGGTTGCTCCTGGGGTTGTGGCAGGACAGGGTTATTCAAATGTCGAGCATAATCTATCTCCTGTAAAAAATGCTCGTCAGTAATGCTAATGCTAAATTTTGTCCACATCTAAAACCTGGGTTAAATAATAACGTTGAGCTGGTTAAAATTGATGGATATGGATTAGTAAAAGATTTTTTCATATTTCTTAAAAAAAGAGACACTATAGAAACCTATATATATATAGCTTTATAAATCGTAACTGCAACACACTGAAGTTGCTGACCAGATACACAAAGGCAATGTTACCTGATTAAGTGGTACTTGATGGGCAAAGATGTAGTTAACTGAGGCTTTAACCTGTCCCTCAAAGTCAGTACCTTGGCGATACATACTGTATTTGTGGGATATATATCCACCTAGTAACATTAACTAAAAGTTAGGACCTTGGTTTTACATCACATCCATCACTATACTGGGGCATTAAGACCCACACAGTCCTATTATTATTATTTTATATATTAACATTTATTTATTTAAAAATATGCATTAACATATTATGAACAACAACAAAAAATACAGTGAGAGGAGAAATCAGATTGGGGGGTATGGAATAAAATAGGAAAGTAAAGAGGAAAGCAATTAAATAAAAGCCCTTCTAAAAAAGGTTTGGAGTCCAGATTTCAAAGAGCAGCTCCTGCTGCCTCCTTTCTGTTGGCCTGTTATCCCTCTCGTACAGCTGGAATCGGAGACCTACAGTCTGGAATCGGTGCCACCAGCAACTGGGAGACTGACCACCTCCCACTGCTTCGTGAAAGACACAGCAGCTCAGACTCGAGCAGTTGGAAACCCTGTGTTCCTGTCATCCCTGTCATTTCTGTATTAAATTGCACTGCTGTTGGTTGGCCTAAGCTGCACTTTTCAATTCATCACGGTGTTGCGACGATCTCAGCACCTCACCTTGTTCCACCTGTTGCAGTATTGAATTGGCTGCATTTGTTTCTACGACTCTGAGCTGCACGCTGGTTCTCTGCATTTTCTATGGCTCTGTGGTCTTGAATACAGGTGGTCTTGAACAGAGGCAGTGGCTTAAGGTGTAGTAATAGATGGGAAAAAAGGGTTAAAACGTCTCATTCCTCTGCGTGGCCACTCGCCAGGCATGAACCCCAGAGAGCAGGATATCGGCTGCTCACAACTGAACCCACTTTCTTTGACTCCTCAGTACTGATTTTATAGCAGGAAATAAGAGACATATGTTGGATTTCTGGGGTTTAAAAATCCTTTTGAAGTTTGAAAATAAAGTTTACTCCATAAAATAGTATTAATGGCTTTAGATTTAACTTACTGCAACCATGCTTGACAGCAGCACAATTCTTGTAGAGGATAATGGGAAGAAAACAGAATGTCAGTTTTGCAGGTAATGTAGGTAAGGGGGACTGTATCTGGAGACTCCTCCAAAACAATACATGCTATTCAAAACAATTCGCAAACATAGCGTCATAGTTATAATCAAAGCTGTTTTCTCACATGGCGTGATTAAGCAAGTTTACTTGTTTTAAGTGAAGGCGTTTCCTTGAAGAGGTGTTCTGGTAAGTATGCGGTTTCTTTGCCACTAAAAAATGCCATCGCGAAGGGTTAAGCCCCCCGGCTCTTCACGGAACAGGTGTTTAGTCGACTGTGTTGCGAAGAGGCGCAACAGATACATTTTATCCTTAACTACAGAGGGAGTTCAAGACGCTTAATTTTAACACGCGTGTAATTCAGGAACTGTTGTGAGGGAGGTCGGGAGGAGAGAAAGGGGCGCTTATTCTTAACTCCTCGACACTCCCACTCGGCTATACAGGTGAGACGACGCCGACCCCCCTCGGGAAACCTGTCTTTATAACGTTTGACGCGATATGAGCAGTTTTATTTTTATTTTATTTTTTCCCCCCCAAAAAAATAAACTGTCCGGTTTTATCCGTCAAGTCCATCGCGGTCTTCACCTCCGCTGTCGAACTCCTCGACCGAATAGAAACACAGCCTCCCCGCCGGTTAACGCCACACGAAAGTAACCCGCTTTCAGCGTTGGGATGCATGAGTAGGCGATACTTCCCCGGCTCCTTCCTTCCCCCCTCCTCCTCCTCCTCCCTCTCCCAGCTCCTGTGCAACGTTATGGTCGTTCAGCCTTTTGTCTGGCTCGCCTTGTGCTATTTGATCTGAATAGTGGTGGAGCTGTGCGAGTTGCCCTTGTGTGATGGCGGACTACTGTCTGCACAGGACCCTCCGCAACACGCCGCCGCCCGCCCGCACGCCGCCGCGCAGCGCCCAGCCCGGGGCGCCCAGCCCAGCCGCCCTCCGCCAGCGCGCCCGGATACAGCCGGCACCCTCCCGCACCCTCGCCTGGGCACCAGGACAGCCAGCGGGCATCACCCCCCGGTCCGGGTGTCCTTAGCAAGCGCTCTTCTTCGCTGGTTCCCGTCGGCGAGATTGATCGCGATCCAAAACAACAGTAGCCGCATGCAACTGCATCCTTTGGGGAGGTAACTAGCTCAGCGCATCTAATGTACTTCCATGTTTTTTTTTTGGGGGGGGTTGAAATTTAAGAATTGGGGAAAATGAATTTGCAAGGGCCTCGTTGCTAAATTTGTATCCGTGCGTTTGTAGCTTGTGCGGTTTTTTTTAAATAGTCGATCTTTTATTTGACTTTTTTTTTAATTCCCGTTTTTTAAATTTTTTTTTCCCGAGCGTGCAATCAACTTTTGAACGAGACACCGGTCTGCCGGCATTATTTAAATTCTGTTTTTTTTTTTAATTTAAAAAATAAATAAATTTTGTTTTGCAACTTGTCAAAGATGTTAGAAGATGCGGGAAAAACAACAACAAATATTGTGTGCAGAATGTGAAGGGCACACAGCAGCCCGAGAAAACAAAACAGCTACGCAGCCATATTCAGATTTTGTTTCATTTTTTTTCCCAAAGCAATTATTATTTCTTTAAAATAACTAACAACTATTTGATGGCGACAAACGTTATATTTAGTTTGGACTTATTACTTCATATTGGTTTTAATGCACTAAAAACTTACGGGTTTTCTTTTTAAACAAATTATGAGGATAGTGAGGTTTGTTTTTATTTCGTAAAAAAGGTAATTTCTTTTATTAAATTGGCGCCACCTGTCGGTAGATATTCGATAAAATAAGAAATTGGAAATAATTTCATGAATTGTTTTTTCACTCACACAATTTGAAAACAGTAATGCAAAAAATAGTTAAGCTTTTTGACAAGTTTTCTAATTTTGCTTTTTCAGACGGTGGACGAACGGCAAGTGTCTTAAACGGCCTTAATTGGGGTTTGATTTGAAAAACAAAATCGAATTCATTTTTAACAGTAATTTTCAAATTTAAACAAATATTAATTTTGTAGGGATGAACACTTCGGGCCAAAAATGTAGCTTTCTGCATTGCTCTGATTCTTTTACTTTTTTTAAATTTAATGAGAACATTTCAAATTTCAAAGAGGCAATAGTGAGGTTATGTTTTATATTTAATTCAGTATTAATACATTAACCCTTTCGGTGCGGAAAACGACTGCAATTACGCTTTTGCGTTTATGTGATTTAGGCTTATGTATTTATTAATTTGCATTGTAAAAAAAAAACATTTTTAAGCCAAACTTGCGATTGAGAATGGATAATGTTCAATAACTCAAGAACACAAATCTGTAAACTAGTATAAATCTGCACTGAGCTATGATTTATAGCATTAAAAACAAAACAATTCAAAACATTGTAAAAACTCTGAACAGGTAGTTTATGACGTGAAGAAGATCTTTGCATACAGAACTTAACGTTGTACATTTCTGTTAAAATTTAGTTTTCGTTTTTTTTGGGTAATAACCTTTAAAACAGTAATGAAAGATTAAAAATACTATAAGTATGTAAAACATCACATATTTTTGTGTAAAAATGTATTTTTAAATATTTAGAATATTCAAAACCCGTACCATCTAGCTTTTTTAACCAGATGGAGGGCTGTAAGAATAATGTAACAGTTTCTTGAAAGAACATGCCCTAATTGATGGGCTTAATTTTGAATTCTACCAATAAAGAAGAACATTGTTTTTCTCAAACTGACCACTAATTGCATCGCTAGTAATTAGCTGGGCACCTAGCTTTGTTGCAGTACTGTTAGAAAGTCTGTACTGTTAAATCTGAAAATATTCTACTGTTTTATGCATTTATTATTTCAGTTTGGAGAAAGCCTTTTGAATTAATGCTGTTAAAGAGGCGTGCAGTGAAGTCATTGCAGTTTTTATCCCCTCGGCCAGTCCAAATGAGAAAACCAGCAGTTCACGGCACAATTTTGTTCTGTTGACTGAAGTTTTCTTGAGAGTAGAAAACTTGAGAGCTGGTTTGTAGTTTTGATACGGTTTTGCAGACTCTTAACTAGCTAGGTAGGTTGCTGTTTTGGGGATCCGTCGGGTATTTTTTGGGGATTGCTTGTCCTGTTCAAAGACGATAAAAAATGTGACTAATTACAGAAGAAAATTTCCTTCTGTGGTTGCTGTACCTGGGTTGCTATGTGGGTCTGCCCTTGTTACCATGGTTTTCCTCTGGGTGCTCTGGTTTTGTCCCACGATTCAAAGGCATGTTGGTAGGCTAATTGGCTTCTGGGAAAACTGGCCCAGTGAGTGTCGGTGTGTGCCCTGTCTGTGACAGACTGGTGTCCCACCCGGGGTGTACCCTGCCTTGTACCCATTGCTTGCTGGGATAGGTTCCGGCTCCCCTGCGACCCTGAATTGGTAGGAGCCGTTAGAAAATGAGTGGATGGACTTTTTCATCTGCACCGCAGTTTGAAAGCCACAGATATTGACTCTTGAGTAGCCGCGATAGTTGTTTATGTTTCTTTAGTTCTGAACTTTCAACGTTGGCAGTGTTTTAGTAGGAGGTGCAAAAATTAATCTCACACAGCTGCACAGATGACCCAGGTTCGAGTGCGATGAGCCTTGGAACAGAATGTAGCCTCCCCGCCCACCCCCCACGAAGAGTGGCGATTTAAATGTATTTGAAATGGTGTCCGTTTTGGTTCACGGGGTTAATTAATGGGACATTTGTGGTTGTTTCCCTAATGTCTGTACAATTTAGTGAGAGACACTTGGTGTGCTTAAAGGACTGGTTGACAACTTTTAAAGAGTACACATCAGATTGCAGCCATTGCTAGAATTTGTCATGGCGGTGAAAGATTTATTTTCTTCAACTTCCCCTGTTACAAAAAAGAAGAAGGAAAGACAAATTGATCAGCAGTAGTTCGTTCCTCAGGGCTTCGATAATGAACCGCAAAGGTCTGTTTATTAAAGGAACAGGTCTGACCCAGGCTCTCCCCTCTAGGTGGATCAGTGTTTTTAAGGCAGCCCACTCATATTGCCTTATGTCGAGGAAAGCTTAAAGTCAGTGTTCTTTTTCACCTCTTCATCCGCGTTCATTGCTTGCATCATGTGTACTGTATCTCTTGAGTTTCGTTAAATGGGGCTAAAGTGTTCGATATTGCAGGAATATGTTCAGATTTTTACTTTGTTTTTAATCGAGTGTGGCCCGTGTGTGTATCGAGTCCTGAGTTTTCAATGGCTGTGACTTCTGACAGTGTGTGCGGTCCATCTCTGCATTCCAGAGCTTCTTCGGATGTTTTTGAGCTAATTTCAAGATGCTGGGGAATGAGCTCACGAGATTGGAGGATATAACTGGAGGGAATGCACTGTTCCACTGCTATTCTATTGTTAATGTCTAGGTTTAATGTGCATGTGATTAGCTGCACACAATTAGCTGAGGTGTGGGGAGCGTTCTGGCGCACTATGGCTGCCGTCGCATCATCCAGGTGGGTGCTGCACATTGGTGGTGGTGGAGGGGAGTCCCCATTACCTGTAAAGCGCTTTGAGTGGAGTGTCTAGAAAAGCACTATATAAGTGTAAGCAATTATTATTATTATTATTATTATTATTATTATTATTATTATTATTATTATTATGTGAGCTTTTCAGGTAAAGAAAGGTGACAGACTTTTATGTAAAGTGGTTATGTCTGGCCTCCCTCCCGACAAAGGGTGGAAGCCTCAAATGGGGATGATGATTTCCTTTGTGTTTAGATTTGAAATGACTCTGTTCTGTGTCTTCAGCACTTTAAACTGCTGTCAGTAGAGAGGCTCAGTGTATTTGGCCAGAATAATACCCTCAGCGCTCAAGGCCATGTAGAGAGCTACATGCTTTGAAACTTGAGGTGCATCAGATTTTTGGTTGTTGGCAAAGAAGGGTCCCCTTATCAAGGGGTTCTTGTAGATTATTATTTAGGCTAACTTAAGATTGCGCACATATGACTGCATTTGCTTAAAAATGAAAGACTGTTAGGCTGCCACCTAAAGCATGTTAAAATGTATTTTTAAGGCTTCTGTAGGCAGTTGGGTGTGTTTTGTTGGAACTGGACTGGGCAAAGTTTTGTTAACGACAGTAAAAAAGCTTTCAAATTTCTCCTGTAACATAAAATTAAAAACAAAATACAGCCTCAGGACGTAAAATGTCTCACATACACGGCAGCAATAATGCTTCCTCACCTGACAGCAGTCTTCCATTGCCCTAGTCGAATATCTAGGACAGCACATAGAGAAGAAATTTCCAAACCTTTGCATCATTTTTAGCCATTATCGGTTTTATCCGTTAGAGAAACCGTCTGGCTCGGAGGGGAATTACAAATTTTGTAGAAATCTGCTTGCTAATGGGGAAAAAATCTTGAGGTGTAACACAACCTTCCCACCCATACACTTGGAATTAATCATCCAGAGACGTGAGAAATTTAACAATAAAGGCTTTGTCCATTGTATTTATTTTACTGGGTGGCGATACTCTGGTCAAGCAGGAAAGCCCTGTTATTGGAAAGTAAAAAGCAAAGCTTGAAATATTTTTTAGTACTATTGAGTTTCAATCTTCTTTGGTTTGGAACTCTTACTGTTTTTCATAGGGGTATTTAACCTTTGAGATTAAACATTCAATATTCATTTAACCAGTCGGGAGACTGGTCATGTCAGTGTTTGCCTACAGTGTAAAGGAGGAACACACCAGTATGTAAAGAAATGTAATATAAACTTTCATTATGGCATCTGTTTCATGGATATGACAACTAACGATCGGCAAAGATCGTTTTTTTAAATGCTTATAAATTCAAACCGCATGGTCCCGGTATTGTTTGGAATGATTTTCATGTAGTACACAGGCAGGAACCCTCAAGATGGAAAAATGAGATCTGTAATTGTAAATTTAGTATTCAACTCCCTTAGTCAGTATTGGTGAAACAATTACTGCTGGGAATCTTTCTGATGGGTCTGTACTAGCGTTGCACACTTGGTTCAGTGTTTGCCCATTTTTCCTGACAGAAATGATCTCAAGTTAGTTCGGGATTGAAGACAGACATTAATCTTTAAATTTTCTGTATTTTTTCTTTTAACGGGGGAATGAGGTCAGCACTTTGACTGGCCCACTAGAGGACATTTACACCCACACCCACTTGTTGGACCACTCCAGTGTTGCTTTGGCCTCATGCTTCAACTTCCTGTCCTGTTGAAATGTCAATTTTTTGCCCAGTTTGAGATTTTTGACTGACTCACGCAAGTTTTCCTCTACTATGAGACAACAAGACATTTTGCCACTGCTCCATGGTACCATGTACATGTACAAACCCTTAATAAGATTTAAATGGACTGTTTTTCAGTATTGGCTCCTTTCTTGCCACTGTCCAGTATAGGTCAGCTTTGTACCGGGAGTTGTATATTGTCAGTGTATGACTGACACCCATCTTGGGCGCAAATGTTTTCCAATGTTTTGTTGGCTTTAGAGTGGAATTTCTGATCCTTCTTGCTTTTCTGCTCAGTGTAGAAAAAAAAAGAAAGCGAACCCAAATATCGCAGAGGTCCTGTACAGAGAAAAAGCAGTAGAAATGTATATAAACACTGTACACTCCAAAATATTATTTACTTAACAACTGTCAGTGTTTTGGCACAAAAGCCTTTGTAACGACAGTTGTTAAGATGTATTTTTGAGGAAAAAATGTGGAATGATAACCTGTTTAAGGTAATGTCTGTGTGGTATGACACGTAGTCCTTTCCTTAGTGGGATAATGAGCAACTGAGAAATTTATCAGGTTTCTTTACCACTTTATCCCCAAATTGTTTTGAAAGCTTCTTGGTCTTCATGGTTGGTTTGTTGTATCACTATGCAGGTTGTGGCTTGGAATTCAATATCTAACTGAGGGAACTTGAAGAGACAGATGGTTTTGCACTGAAGTCAGGTTCATTCACTCTGACTAGACCCAAACGGGCCAGACTGGAGCAATCGGAAGTTGTATGCGTTTTTTGAACACTTTAATTGCGTACTCTCTGTAACTCAGTTTCCTTTATATCATGTATGTGTAGAATTATGAAGTCATATTTGAATGTCTGATGGGATGAAGGTGGTCAAGATATCCTGCAATAAATGCTATAGATGACAAAATCTTTAGAGGTTGTACAGATCACCAGAACATTATTGTTGTATCTTTAAGTTTAAATAGGGAATTAGCATTGGGTAATAATAAATAAATAATCCCTAACACTAATATAGCGGTGTTCTGGACACTCCAGTCAAAGCGCTTTACAGGTCATGGGGATCCCCTCCCCCACCACCAGTGTGCAGCCCCACCTGGATGATGCGACAGCAGCCATAGTGCGCCAGTACGCTCCCCAGACACTACATTCAGAGATGGGGATTATTAGGAGGCCATGATTGGTAAGGGCCAATGGGAAATTTGGCCAAGATGCCGGGGTAACACCCCTACTCTTTTCGAGAAACACCCTGCGATTTCTAATGATCACAGAGAGTCAGGACCTCGGTTTTACGTCTCATCTGAAAGATGGTGCTTTTTTACAGTATAGTGTCCCCGTCACTATACTGGGGCATTAGGACCCACACAGACCACAGGGTGAGCGCTCCCTAGTGGCCCCACGAACACCTTTTCCAGCAGCAGGCTTAGATTTTCCCATCCAGGTACTGACCAGGCTCACACCTCTTTAGCTTCAGTGGGGTGCCAATTGTGAGTTGCAGGGTGATAAGGAAGTTCCCTTGAAATTTAAGGTGTGCATTGAGAAAATAGGATTTTGGATTATGGGTGTGAATATGAACTACCTCTTGTCCATTCACAAAAACACAGAATAAAGTCATTAAACAGTTCTGCTTCCTGTAGCACTGTGATCGGACATCTATAAATTCTTTTTTGCGATATTCCCTTCCCATACATTGGAAAATTAGAACTGATTTTTGTTTAAAGTCCCGATCTTTGGTTTTTATTGTTTTGAACTAAGAAAGGGCCTTTGAAAAGGAGACTGGACAGTGGAATTCCACAATAATTTATCTGAGATCAATAATAAATCAAACACAGGAACTGAAATGGGATGGAATTCCAGATAATAAAATCTGCGGAAAACATCAGATCGTAGCCTTTAGTGTAATACGCTAATGCTAAATACAGATATGATTCTTAGAAATTAGTCCATGTGGATCTCGCATTTCTGTTTCGTTCCCCAGCATGCATAATTTAACAGTGATTTTCAGCTCAAGATTTAAAATGAAATGGCTGATTCAGTCAGGCTGACATGACATGGTGTGAGGTAAATGTACTGTAGTTTAACAGTGCCCTGGGATTTAACCTGTTTTCTAATCTTGCAGTTTTAGAAAGAAGCACAGAAGCAGGGTAACAAAGCAGAGAGGGTTTTCTGGTCCACGTTGTTCATCATGTTCCAGTAATGCAAATTGACAAATGGGGCTGAGAGCTTGTTTGCATTTTCGTCGCAGTTATTTTTAGCAGTTGATTTGACGGTTTTGTTGTATGCGTAAGTATTCAGCTACCTTTTGTTCTCTTATTTTTTTGGTGTTGAGTGTGGTGGGGGGGAGAAATGATGGCCTGCCATTACTGGTATTTTACTCATGCGAGAAAATAAAATAGTCTACATTACAGTATGAGGGAAAAAGGGATTGGTTTGAAGTTGGTGGCATGAATTTATCTTTGGGAAATATTGTGTGCCGCAGAAGGGCAAACAGTTTCCATGCCAAGTAAGTTCAGAGGCAAGCAACTAAGACTTTGAGGAAATCATCTTTTGTTTTGCGCAATATCTGTTCCCTCCAGTTGTAACAACTTAACTATGTTTTTCTATAATTACCGTTTCGGTTTTCTGGCATCGGCTGAAGGTAAAAAAGCTTGATTTTTAGAAATCCCAAATAATGCTGAATTTAATTCATTTTTGCTAATATGAGAATGTGCAACTGGGATTTTCCTTTTTCGACAGAGACTTCAAAATCCATTGGTCTCCTATGATATACTATATATTTGGTTTTTGTGCAGTCCGTCTCTGATATCTGAGGCTGTATACAGAACTCTGGACATTGTTAGTCACATTTAAGGGTTTGTGACAAGGCTCAGATTTGTTTGACTGGGTTGTTCTAAAACATATATAAAAATGTCAAAGCCAGACGGTATTACAATATTGGAAACTGTATACGCCAGTGGTAATTGGACAGTAACTATTTTGTTATTTATTATTTATGCAAGTCTTGCATAAAGAGTTTAAACCAGAAAAACTTGAAAGGGGCTTGAGAAAATCTGGTGTTTTTCTTTCATTAAAAAATTCTCTCAGTAAACGGGTTTCAGAAACCCTATAAACACCCCGTAGCGATCTTCAGGCTTCATGTTCTGAGCCCACTGTCAACACAGAATTTACTGGAGATTAAAAAACTATAACAACACTCTTAGTCAGCAATGTCTGGGAAGGCAACTGTCATTTCAGAAATGTTGTTGTTTAGATTAATTTCCGAGCCCAGAAAACAATTTCCCCTTCTAAACAGTTGAAAACTTTGAGAATTTTTTTAAAACTGAGTCAGACTTGGAGGCATTCCAGCGTTTTTTCTTCAGTTTCATTTTGACATTTACATCTTGGCTGAATTTTAATAGGCAGTAAATTCCTTGCCTAGACATTTGAATGTTTGTGATGGCAGGGGAATCATAATACAGTGACCTTTGCTTTAGATCTGAGATCTGAAAAACGTAAGAATGTGCTTTTTATTGTGGATGATGGCATCACATCAACAAACGGTTTTACATATCAAGTTTTCAGGGTGTGCTGTAAACGTTTTTCGAAGATGTGGATGGTGAGAGCTTAATTTGCCATTCCAGCTGGTGTGACTCTCCAGTTTGCTACCAGTGCTGTTTCAGGCATGTATAGGCTATACTGCCAGAGGTAGGCTGCGCTGTTCATGCCTCAGGTATAGCCCATATAGTTTTTTTCTTGTCCAAATACCCAAGGTACATTTCACAAGGATCTTAATAAGAAATCAAGTAGAAATTGCACAGTTCAGTTTTCTGCGCTGCAAGGCCATATTTACTTGAATGGCAATGTTTAGCTATTAAGATGTGGATGTCGGCAGTGATTACTAATTGTGTTTGAAAGCTGTTAACCAATTTGCAAGATAACCTGCCATAGTTGCCTGTAAAGGAGATTGCCGGCTAGAATTTTGTCCTAGATTTTACAGCAGGAAGAAAATTGCGCTACAGAGTGCTGGAGACTTGAAGTTGGATCCCTTCAGCCAGATCCATTGTAAGACTTCAGCACGTTCAACACCTCAATTGATTCATTGATCAGGATGATGATCAATGTATTAAGAGCCGGGGCACTAGATTTAGCTGCTTGCACAATGACCAGACGTAGCTAAACCAGTGAAATCAAAAATGGCCTGGTAGGTCTTATTATTAAAATCAATAGGAAAGTTCATGTGAGTGATGTGTAATAAATCCATATATAATCTAACTTGCATCTCTCAGAGAAATTGCTTCTCTTTAAGCCCCTTCCACACTAGCAATTTGACTAGGGTCACGACCTGCATGTTGGCCACCAAGGTCATTGATTTTGCCGGTGTGTATGTAGGTGCAGCTGTCCCACCCCAGGAGGGTGGTTGGCTCATGGCGACTGAGGCAAAACACTGCTCTTACTAGCATTTGGTAAGATGTATACACAGAGGTAGGTGACCATCATACAGCTCCCAACAACCAAAAAAAAAAACTTTCCTAAGAAAGCAAGTAAAATAATGTTTTGAATACCATTGAGCCACACATTTTTAGAATTATGTTTGGAAAGTACCTGTATTTTCATAGACTGCATTGTACTTTCTTTACTGAAGCAAATTCGTTTTTTTTTTTTGTTCCATTGCTTAAATTTGAGTTGACCCACCAGGCTTCTTTGCTGACTTTAATTTTTTTTTTTTTAAGCGCTGAAAAGCTTGGGGGTGCGCACGTTTTACAATTTTTGAGAGGTTTAGTTTGTTTTTTTTTTCCTTTTCTTTCTCTCACAACAGCTGTTTCAAAAGTGAGTGGGGAGGGAGGTAGCTGGTATCCGACAAAAATGAAGCTGCTGTTTAAAATAGGATTTTATGTGCCCACACTTTCTGAATTGCATTGTGTTCTTCCTTCTCTGGTCCTGACTCGGCCCTGTTTATTAAACTACATTATAATACTGCTCGACAACCTCTCTTGACAGTGTGACACTTGACCTGGTGGAAGAACTAATGATAAAGCAGTGTTAGAGGTTGCCAGACAGCATTTTCATAATAGCGTGTCCCAGAGCTAAGGTATTATTTTCTGACGAAAGTCTTCAGTTGGAGAAGGCCAGTGGAGAAACTTGGCTAAAATTTGAAGGGAAGAAACTTTCGAGGTGGTGTAGCAAACAGTACATTCTCATTTCAGTTTCATTTAAAACATGTCAGCACAGACCTCTTGGCAAATCTGAACATGTTGATGTACGTCTTGTGCAGAAAGGGGCTTCTTAACGTTTAGAAAGATCTCTGCAAGAGAAGATGTAGCATTTGATTGGCCCTTCCAATCAATAGATTTAAACCCAAGAGAAATCTTATGCAAAGAGTGTTGAAAGAAAGTTTTCTGCAAAGTCGCCAGCATAAGATTGACTGAAACAAGTAATTCTTGGAAATGAATATTCGTATGTGATTGTGAGAGAACACACTGAGTTCATATCAGCATGGCTTTGAGAAGCCGTAAAAAATTAAGGAAGCTTAATGTGCTAGCATGGACTAATAGCAAGATGAATGCACCATTGAAGTTTTTTAATCTGTTTATTTTTTTTCTCCTAAATGAAAATATTTATCACAAACTTTTAAACCAGCAGAAATTGTATGATAAGCCAGTTTCAGACAGTAATTGTATTGCTTTTAAAAAGTAAATTTTCTTCTGTGTCTCAAGGGAATTTCCCATAACATTGATAAAAGTGTATGCACAAATATGTTTTTATGTACATAGTTAAAAAAAGGATTTTTAGAACGTGCAAGGAGAGAAAATCATTCACCAGTTCTCCTTGTCTGGATTGCTTATATGCCCTCTGTTGTCTTCTGTACCTTACTCAAATTGACAATTTCTTTAACTGAATTTAAATAAAATGCCAATTTGAGTCAAACAGAATCTGTATTTTTTTTTAAATGGGAAGAAAGGAGAATTTTTTTTAATTGATTCAATGTGTTACGTGTTGGGTTAAAATGTTCAGAAGGATCTGTCAGCACAATTTGATAGCAGCCATCCCAGATAAAAGCTCCTTCATTGGGTTCAGGTGCACATATGAACTGCCTGTCATGTGAAATATCGGTAGCTGGTATTCCAATCACACAAAAGTGACACTGTGAAGAAAGAATTAAAATAAAAGACAGGCTCAGTTAAGAGGCCTTAATTTGGTTCCAATTTAATATGGAATAAAAAAGATTAAATTCAGCATTAAAAGAATAGTATTAAAAGAAGTATTAGTATTAAAATATATCCAGATGGACTTTGGAATCTCATTGGCCAGGTATGAGAATGTCTTGAGGACACTGAAACACTGTCCTTTTTCCTCACATTTCATCTGGTAGTGTCTTTTCAGAATTGATTTTTTGGTGGCACAGTAAAATTCCATTTTTACAAAATGGGTTGTGGCCAGTTTTGTTCTGTAAAGAAGGATTTTCCTTAAGACTTGTGTTGTGTAGTTCACCTTTAGAATTATAATAATAATATATCAATAAAATTGGAAAATAGAACATATAGGTGTTTTCTTTCATTAACAAATATCTAGCCTTCTGTATATGATTCCTGGGAGGGAACACAAAGTCATACAAAGCTCAAGTTAAGCTTTGATCTAAATGGTTACTAGGTTTTATGCAAATTGAAAGTGAAATTCATTGGCAGTGATGACGACGGAAAATATAAAGAACATTTTTTGCGAGATGTGGGATATAGATGTGTTGAGTATTTAAAAAAAGAACTGCAGTCCCAACTTCTCAGACCGGTTCTTACATTTCGGTAACAAAATAAATTAATTGACGGTATCGCAAAATTGTAGAAGTTCCAAATCAAGCATAAGATCGTGAATTTTGTTGACCTGTATAATCTCCATTTGATCGCAAACCCCTGGACTAATGCAACGTAATGTACAAGCAAGTAAGTAAAGGCAGACTAATGTTCCAATGTGATCTAATGGTGCGGCACATAGCTAGGAATTTCAGATATTGTTTGTGTAAGTGGAGGTTTTACACGTTACTGTGAATATTTTACTTTCTTAATAGAATAAATAGTACCGTGTAAATTTGTGATTTTACTGTAGTTCCTACAACTCGACTTACAATGTAAAAATAAATGAACTGCACTGTTCCTTGGTGATTACAATGTGAGGACCCAACTGTTTTTGCAGAGGACTCCCCGTTAACTACATCCTGCTTCTTTACATTTAAAAATGCAACATGTTATTTCTGCCGTTTCGGTCCTATTCTCGGTTATTATTTTTAAAATAATAATCTGGACACTACCAGGATGAATGTTAAGAACAGCACAAAGGAGTTGAAGCAGGAAACCGCCACATGAAAAGCGCGATATTGTGATGAGAAATGAAATGGCAGCAGGGTGCTCGTGATATGAACTGCCCCTTTAACATGCAGTGTGGACCTGGAAATTCCAGTGGAAAGTTTGCAGTTGAGGCAGAGCTGGAACAAAAACTTGACTGAATGTATTGGATCCAGCATTGGTAATTACGGTGTTGGGAAGTGGTCAGGAAATGTCCTCAAGTCCCGAATGCTGTGCTGGTATCTGTATGAAATCAGGCACAGTGTACCATCCTACTGTACTTCATCTAGAACTCATCTGCTCTGAGGCTGAACTCAGCTGAAAGTATTAGAACAAATCCATCTGTGTATTGACTACTTATTGTTAATTTTACATAAGAGATTTACATCTAAAACAAGTAGTAAGAGGGCATTTCATGGTTCAGTGAAAAGTATGTTAAGCTATATGCGAATCATACATCCGCATTATGATAAGAATTTTGTTTTTAAATCCTGGGAATCGTAGATCTGCCTTTTGTGTGGTTTTGTAAGTACTCTGTGGAAGGGTGTTTGTAGATTTTGCAAATACTGTTCATTGGCACGGAAGTGTTATTAGCAGCACTGCCAGAGGTTTTGCAGAAATGTCTGAACAGGACTACTGGGGAAAAAAATAGAGAAATGGCAGTGCTTACAGGAAGACCTAAATTGTGAATTTCAGAATTTCGTACCGGGCTGGAGCAACACAGAACAAGAAGCCTGAACATCTTCATTATCAATAAGTCTTTTGTGCTGCGCATCACACTGCCTGCAAAATATTGAATACGAATTTTAGCATTTTGCAATGTTGCAACTTGAAATTGTAAGTTTAAAATTCATTACAGACTGCCTTTTTATTTGGCAGAAGACTTCGCCTGGATAAATGTGGCATTCAGATTTCGAGTGCTGTGAAAATAATTCCAGTAGACGATATTCATAACAAGAGTTTAGAAGGGGCTTCAATGTGGTTAGATTTTAGCTATTTTTTTCCTGCTTTGGAGCAGAGAAAAATCTATTCAGTGGTGGTATGAATTATGTATAGATTAAAAAAAATGATTTCACAAGTAAAAGCAGCAGCTTATATAAAAAATTCTATTTATTCAGCGTGGATTTTTTTTCTTCAAAATTCTTGATTTGTAGTTTCACTGAGAAGCTTGGCTGCATTTCTAAAAATAAGAATTTGAAATGGGAGTTAAATTTATGAGAGCTTTTGCTGTGAAAGAAAGGCTTTCCCTTAGTTTAATGAAACCATAAATCACAGTGTGGCCGATTTACTGCCTCTTCTTCACAGTGCAGTGCAATTTTGATTTCATCAAAAATTTAATCTTGCACCATACAGCTTAGCTGCAGACTGCGTGCTGCCATGAATTTCTAATTTTAGTCCGTTCTTGCAGGATTTATTTCGTATAATTCAAGCCCGCTTTTCAATATCCGTAGTTATTAAATTTTAATTTGGAGCATTAACATATAAATTGAAAAGGTTTTATGGAATTCGGAGCTTGGCAGATAAAAAAAAAAATCGGAGTTGAGTCAGTGCTGTTTTGTACAAGTTCAATTAGTTAATAAAAAAGGATATTTTACTTTTAACCATTTTCTTGTCTTATTTTTTAAGAACAGTTCCGATGAATTTAAGCCTCCTGTATTGGGATGCAGGAATTGTGGAATGTTTGTTCCTCCATAAGTCATACGGTTATCTGGATGACTCAACCAGTCTAGGTAACGGAATTTAGATAACATTTAGAGAAAAATCAATTTTATAGTTGGAGTTTTTCATTCAAATCCAAAATGAGTTCTGGACTAATTTGTAGACACCTGAAGAAGGCCCCACGGCCGAAACGTTGTGTTTTCTTTTTTTCCGCATGGAATAAACCTATTACTTGTTAATTTCTAGGGAAACTTGTGTTAAATCATGGGCAGATGGTATGCCACCACCTTGATCTGTAAAGGTTTGTAGGTCCTATAGATTTTCAGGTAGACACTTCATACTTTATATCTCAACTGTATTTTGTACAGAGTATTGCCCATCTCAATGGCCATATCGCCTTGCAACTCCTAACTGGTAAACCCACTGAAGCTCAGCAGGTGTGAGCCTGGTCAGTACCTGGATGGAAAAAACTAAGGTTGCTGCTGGAAGAGGTGTTAGTGGGACCAGTAGGGGGCGCTCACCCTTCGGTCTGTGTGGGTCCTAATGCCCCAGTATAGTGATGGGGGCACTATACTGTAAAAAGGCACCGTCCTTCGGATGAGAATTAATACCGAGGTCCTGACTCTCTGTGGTCATTAAACATCCCAGGACGTTTCTCAAAAAGAGTAGGGGTGTCACTCCGGCGTCCTGGCCAAATTTCCCATTGGCCCTTACCAATCATGGCCTCCTAATAATCCCCATCAATGAATTGGCTTCATTACTCTGTTCTCCCTACTAATAGCTGATGTGTGGTGAGTGTTCGGGTGCACTATGGCTGCCATCGCATAATCAAGGTGGGGCTGCACATTGGTGGTGGTGGAGGGGAGTCCACATTACCTGTAAAGCGCTTTGAGTGGAGTGTCCAGAAGAGCGCTGTACAAGTGTAAGCAATTTTATTAATTATTATAATCTTAATCAAATGCATTAATGGTTTCACAGATAAAGGACATGTATTCCAGTTTTAACCATATACAGTAGGTAAATGATTGTAATGATTCTAATTTAGGAAAAATCCTGGGATTGTTGAAGTGATAGATGGTCATTGAATATTCGTGAAACGCATGACTAAAGCAAGGCTTTGTAACTGTTCTGTGAGACCCGTTTATTGTATCTCTTCAAAACTCAAAGCAATGTGTTTTTTTATTGAATTTATCCTATAACATAGTAAAAATTGTATCAAAGTAAGGGATCTCACAAATGCGACACTTTGAAGCCTTGTAGTACAAATTCATGCAATTCTATTCCCACATCATTCATCCTGTCTTATATAGCTTCTCTCTGTCTTTATGCCTAACTGTGGATTTAATCTCCAGATAAGTATCCAGTAGTGTAAATAGCAGTACCTTGCAAAACATTTTCAGACCATTGCAGTTTTCATGGAATAAAATGTAATTTCATAAGTATTCAAACCCTTTGCTGTGACAAACCTAAATAAATTTAGAAGCACAGAATTGCCTTAGTGAGCCTCACAGTTAGTCATCTCTGTCTGTGTGTAGTAATGGTGGTTCTTTTGAATTCAGAATAAAAAACCCTCGTCTTTGTGAGGTTTCTGGGTCAGGCACTGAATTTTAAGAAAATCACGGATAAGGTTATTGAAATGCATGGATGAGGAGAAGGGTACAAATAATATCAGTGTCTCTGAATATCCCTGTGAGTGGAGTCATGTTAAATAATAGTACCACCCAGACAGTGCTGGACAGTGAGGCCAATAACTTTGAAACAGCTGTAGAGTTCAATGGCATACTCTATCAGTATACTCTATCAGTATGCCTCTCACCCCACAAAGCTGGCTGAATGAAAAAGCTCTTATCCTATATGGAGTTTGCAGTAGAGTACCTAAATGATCCCTGTAAAAATGAGGTAAAATGTTTTCTGCTCAGATGAGACCAAATTAGAAATTTGGTTAATTACTAAAATTTAATCTAACAATAGGAAAGGTAAGAATGGCAGCGTAGCATAGTTAGAATTCTAACTGGGAATTCTAGCAGGGACTGGGAAGCTTGTCAAGACTGATGGGAAGATAGATGGATCAGACTTGAAGTTAGGACATAAATTCACATTCAGCAGGAAAATGGCCTAAAGCACATGAACCTAAAACCACACTGGAGTGAGTTAAAAATATGAAAAAAGAATGTCCTTGCGTGACCCATTCGAAGTCCTGACTAGGATCCTGTTGAAAATCTGTGGAGAGACTTGGAAATTGTTATTTATAAGGGATCTCCAAGCATCTTGAGAGAGCTTGAGCAAATCGGCCGAGCACAAATTGCACCAAATCAGTGCGCAAAGGTGGACTTCCCCCAACGATTACCTTCTGTAATTGCTGCCAAAGTGTTCATGACTTCTTTAAAAAAAAAATATATTTTAGAGGACAAAACAAAACCATTTTACATATGAACAACCATTATTCAGCCTTACATCACAGGCACAAATTCCTGTTTGTTCCCCTATTTTTTACAATTATATAACTTTTTAACAAAACTATATACATTCAAAAGAATGATGATATATACATTTATGAATATGAAAAGGGAGGAGACTATATAAATGTATCTTATTAATTTTTTGTTATTTTGTGTCTATAACAAAATCTGACCTTAAAGGTTAAATGTACTGAACCTATCTAGACCAATATTTGACAAATTGTTTCATTTGTAATTTTAGTGAAAATGTGATTTTTTCCATTATATCTATTTCTTTTATTAATTCAATCCAATCATTCGTTGTTGGTAGATCTGTGAGAAGGCACTTTCTTGTTATAGCTTTCTTCCCTGCTGATATAAGGATTCCAAACAAATGTGTTCATGACTTCAATGCAGTCAGCATTCTTCAGATTTTTCTCTTTCGTTTTTGCTGATACATAATTATATCTTATCCCACCCTTAGATGTCTTGAGTTTGAGCATTCAGGTTTTGAACAAAATATTAATTTATCAAAATGGTGTATCCATCATTTTGTATTTTTACATACTATGACACCATAGAAAGGGCCTTAATACTTTTGCAGAGTCTTGTTAGACAAATCAAATGACTCAGCTGCAAATCTGTTTTAACCCAGGTTCCACTTATCTGAATGGTAAAATAGTAATAATAACTGGAAGTTGTCTGGTTTCTGATTGACTTTAATGGTTCTGCATTTTGGAGTACATTTAAAACCAATCCTAGAATTTTTCAGGATTTGTCTTTTTAATGCAAAAGTGGGTTGGAATGTTTGGTTCACAAACAGAACTAAATACTTAGAGTGCTAGAAACCAGTTACTTCAGTTGCAGGCAGTTATATTGTAGTGGGAATCACAAAAAATGGCTAACCAAAAACAATGCAATGTTGCAATTGTCTGTAATGTTTATGTTCTATCTATTATGGAGAGAAAGGCACTATAGGAGGGAGGAAAGTATTACGTATCATCCAGACTCTGAATCTAAAGCTATAATAATCAATATTTTGGGGGTTAGGCTCATTAAAATACATACAGGGCATAGTGCTAGGACTGTGCTGTAGACCACTAAATACAGCTGTTGATTATAATTCATCACTGGAAAAGGAGTAGTAGTTTGTATGGGAGACTTCAACTTTTCCCCTGTAGACTGGGAAAAACCTATAGGAATGACAGCAACAGAAACTGAAATGATAGACCATTTATGATGGATTAGACATCATAAAAACTTCATAACCTGAGGCAGCAGAACGACCAAGTTTGGTATTAAATAGTATTAATGTAGAAGATGCAGGAAATGTTTTGCGTATTAGAAGCATAATCACCAGGGCCTGATAGTTTATCAGTTTAAGGAAACTGTTTTTGTAGTCCCCTTTCAAATGGGTGAGCAAATTATAGACCATAATATAGAATAGTGATATATTTCTATTACATGTAATCTTATTGGAAACAAATATTAGGACTAAATTAGAGGATCAGCTATTCGGAAATCAGATACTAGGGATTACTCAGCATGTATTTAGACATCTTGCATAACCCATGTGTTATTTGTTCTCTGAGCAAGCAACATCAGAAATGGGTACATCCAGAGCACACTTTTTTCAGATTTTTCCAAAGGCTTTTGATAAAGTTCAACATAAAGCATTCTTAAATTACAGACTACAGCCTTCAAGTAAACACGTGACTCTAGATTGAGGTAAGTTAATAAAAAAACAGAGTGCAGATAAGGAGTAAATGCTCAAATTGTAGTGAATTAATGATGTATCATGGTAAGACAATTACTCTTACTAATTTAAACTGTATCAATGACCTGCATTTTGATATAGTTAATAATCAAGCGCAGAAGCAGCAAACAAAACTCTGAAAGACTTGTATAGAATTCAAGGCTCGGAAACGCTGGCAGATGATTTTTAATATAGATAACAGCAGGGTTGCATGCAGGTAGCAAAAACAAAAACTATAATTACAAAATGGGATACATTGTGCTAGAAGAAGCTACTGATGAGAAAGACTTTGGTATTTATGTTGACTCGTGTACTTCATTTAGATCTAGACAATGTGGGGAGTGTTAGGTTAAAAGGTTATAAGCTTAAAATATAAATCAAGGAATGTTGTGTTAATTGTGTAAGACACTAGTGTGTACGGTTTTGGTCACCATATTATAGAAAAGTAATTGCTGGTACATCCTGGTGTATTTCTAATATTGCATTTACTTGAGCATGGTGTCAGTAATTGGGATGCTGTAGCATCCACACAAAACAATGCTAATTTTTGGTAAAAAAGAGAACCGGGCTGTCCAGTGCATCAGGGGATTCATTAACAATTTAGCCAGACTCCACATCTTCGTAAAGTTTTCAACTCATTTTAAATGGGAAGGTTTGTGACATGTTCTTTGACTCTTTTCAGTACAGGAACAGGCTTCAAGGCCGTAGCTTGCCGTAGCTCTCCCGGCAGGATGCATCCTCTTTGCCCTTATGTCGACTCTTTTTGAAAAATTCTGAACATTTTCATGGATATACAGTGGGGTTCCGGCATCTGCCAATTTAAAATTCCCAAATCCGCTTAGTCGTCCTTCTGCCTGATGGAATCTTAGATGGAAAGAGCCCTGAGTGGGATGAAACCGAGCTGAAGGATATTCTGTGCAAGTTTCAGATGAACTACACCACAGACTGGGATTGGGAGATGAATCTAGTGACCCCCCTCCCCCCTCCCCCCGACTGCTTGCCAGGACCCATAACCAGCATCTGCATATCCGCGCGGTCTTGTTTTCGTACTGTAACGAGCGCTTCTGGTTCTGTGTCAGTGGTGTGGGGAATGGCAGGCTGAAGACTGGCAGTGCTGGGACTGTCCGGCTCACCGCCCAGTTTTATTTCCCTTTTCATCAGATTGGACCATACTGTTTACAGAGGCAGAGAAAGAAAGGGCAGGCATCCACTGGATGCAGAAGAGGGATTCATGTTGTTTATTTTAGCTGATTACTGGAATTGTGGTTACTGTTGTTTGTTTTAGTTGATCAATGTTATTTTCATTAAGGTAAAGACAATGCCTTCATATTTTAATTATCAAGGAAGGTTCTTCTGTCTTTTGTTGATACTTCTGTCTTTTAACCATATGTACTATAGACTGTATGTGATGGTTTGGGGCAGACTTGAAAATATGTGAATTAGCCATTTTTTCTGTACTGAACTCTCGTCAATGACCAGACCCTACTGTATTCAGATTTGCACTCCCTTCCCATCTTTTACTGTTCCTCCCAGTATGCTTTTATTCAGATCCACTTTAAGTAGCATCACTTAGTTTTTCCTTATGTGAGCTACTATGATGCCATTTTAACACAATTTAATCTGGCTGGTTCCTAATTGTCTGGAGGGAATTTGGTTTCGAGAACTCCATGCGATTCAGTGCTGGGATGCAACAGCTTATATCTGGATGGCCTTTCTTAAAATCAAATATCTGGGAAAATTTAAATGAAAAACTGTTTTGAATTGGCAAAATAAAATCAGGTAATTGATCTGGTCATTAAGAAGTACTCCCCTAACCATCAAGATCAGTTACACCTATCGAATCAACAGATGCATCTAAGAAAAAACTACAAAAAATGGTTGTCTGTATTGATTAATATAATTTAATGATCATAGCCTGTTATATATCTTTGTGCCAGTACTGAAAAGTGATAGTTGACCAACATTCAACATGTGGAAAAATTGAAAAAACAAGTCTCAGATTTACAGCTGTGACAAACTCAAAAAAGAGGGTCTAGCAGTCTGCTATTATGGTGTCTTTTAATATTGCACAGGAAACACTATACAATATAAATTCCTTAATAAGCACGTACTGAATTGGGGGAGGGGGACTATCCTATCTGCAAGCCACCTGAGACAGGAATATTTCCATGAAACTGCTGATCTGCGCAAGCAGAACTTGTAAGAGCTGATAATGCACTTCAGTTTTGCCCATAGACTGTAAAGATCAATATGTTTTGCACATTTTACTTGCTTTATGGGGCTATCAAGTGAAGAAATATCTGAACACAAACTTGCATTGTTAATTACTCAACAGCTGTTCAAGGAGTTGTAAAATGTGTCATTGCATTTGAGCCGTTTCAACGATATCGCCGAATTTGTGACCAGTGATGTCCTTTATGTGATAGTGGAACCTATTTGTGTCCAGAAAGGTTTGTTAACCAATCCTGTTTGACTTGCAATGTCCACATGTTGATGTGATTACCAGTTATGGTTGAAAGGAGCATTTGTGTATATGGGTAAATTTACCGTGCAGTGTCAATTTGTAACTCTTGTACAAATAATAAACGAAATATTTTTTTACAATGGTTGATTTGGTTGTTGATGTAATCCCATGTATTTTAATAGAACAACTTGGGTTAAGGGCCTCACTCATGGGCACAATAGCAACGTCTCACTTGGGATTTGAACCCACAACCTTCCCTGAAATTAGTAGTTCAAGGGTATTCCTTAATTCAGTAAATGTGAAGCTGAATTCTTAAATTCAGGCTGTGAAAAAAGCAAAGCCCATATTCATTAACCAGTTCTACGGAATGTGATGGTGTTCTTGCTTATTGGGAATTGGCTTAGTCTGTGCAGTGAACTGTTTAATGCTGGTGTCAGGGCAGCCCACTAGTTTAAAGGGAAGGTGTTAGATTTTCAGCAAGTGAAAAACAGGTGTGGTGTGTTGTTCCAGGGTTTAGAATCCTGAGGAGTTCCTGGTTTGTAATCTATCTGGGCTCTCAATTTATTTCCCAAGAAGCTACGATTGCTTAGTCCAAAGGAGTCCACTGCCTGGCCTTTAGGTTTAATGCAGGCCAAGATTAAAAGTTCAGAGTAGCCATGCTATCACAATGATGAAGAAGAAGGGTGTAATTAGTCACACCATAAGATAGGCCCTTGAGATAAAAGTGCTCTAGTAGCTGATCACTTGATAGCCATAGATTTTTAGGGCAACATTACCTGTATATTCTCATACCCCAAGAAGCTAGAGATAACATTTCTTATTTCAGACATCTCTAGGTGAGATGGGCCTTGCCTGTATCACTTTTGTTTCTCCTTGACGTGTTCAAACAGGTACTGTAATTTGACTTGTGTCACCTGGCCTTCAGTAACATCAGAGTGAAAACTGCAGCTGTAAACCCATAAACCATCATTGAATGGAATTTATTGCTTGAGTTTGCTTCAGCACTGCAGTGTTCATCTACTGTTCTATGTATGACATTGAGAACTATCCTTTTAAAAGCATTATTGGAACAGCAAGTGGCTAGACCCAAGTAATACTTCTAACTTACTCTTCGTTTTGGGCGGTAGCGCTACAGAGTGGGAATTTCTATTGTACTGGGTTCCGTAAGACCGATATTTCCATTACATTAGTATTCAGTATGAAAAATTGTCTTCGTTCTGTTTCTGGACTATGTATACAGTAGGCTGGAAATGACATATAAATGTACTGTAGGTCTAAGCATTTTTATATGTATTTAAATGTTTGCATCAAATACTGCAATCATTTTCCACTGGTCACGCAGTCTGCTTATATCCTTGTGACATTTCTGGTGAATATGAAATATTAATTCGTTCTATGGTCCCCTGTTTGTCGGTTGCCATGGAAAGGAAGAGAAAAAACTGTCTCTTGATTCTCGAGGGAACGTATATTCATTATTTTGTGTTGTATTGCTAAATCAGAATTTCTGTTGCCATGAGCAACAGTGCACAATTTACATGATTTTTTTGTTTGATATGTATTAATGTCTTGGCACTAAATGGCTTTATTTTTTTTTCTACTTGTTTGGGCCTAAATTATTCCAACAGCTAATATTCAACAAAATCTGCAGTTAGGCTCAACATTAAAATTATGAAGTGCCACTTGTTTTCTGCCACACAATAATAGTCAAATTTGGAAAAATTAAGGCATGTATTCTCTTCAGAAATTAAAGTAAATAATTATAATGTCATTGGCAAACACTGAATTGTAGTTGTAGCACATTAGCACTTCCAGTAAGTAGCAGCTTTAGTGAAAACACATTAAACATAAGGGATGTGTCTATAGCAGACATGATGTACAACTCGTGTGTGTCCAGGGGTCTCTGCCAGAGTGATTTTTGTCGCTATGTCTTTATTGGCCACTCTTGTGTGATCAGTGTCCTGTTCTCTCTGTTCCTGTAAATTAATATCATCCATCAATCCACTTTCAGTCTGTTTCTCCTGCCACTGAGCTTCATGACACGAGTGCAGTCTTGCTTCGTTTTTTTTTTCAGCACCTTCTGATGGTTTTCGTCAGTATTTTGAGCGGTTCAGTAGTTTGCAGAATAAAAATTACCGTATTCGACAGGTGTTTAGCAGGGAATTGTAGCAGCCGGGACGTTTTGTAGCAGTTAAAAAAAACAACAACCTTTGAATTAATGTCTTAAACAGGTTTTATTTTGGCCAAAAGGTGAAACTTCTAATCTCCATGAACATCCCAAAAGTGCTTCAGTCCCAGAATATCTGCACAGGTAAAGTGGGATTAATTTGAAAAAAATCAGAACAAGTTTTTAAAATTGAGTCTTTTTCCTTCGGAGTCCTGTATATGTGGTTAATCTGTATTTCCATTCCAAAGATACTTTGCCACCACCATCATGCTATCAGGCCAGCACTCACAGAGAGCAGTATGTTAGGAATAGTGCCTTTGCAGAGTTTATTTTTAACAAATAGTAATTCACTAGGACTATTTTGTTTTATCATTGGTTATTGAGTAGGATGCCACATTGCATTTTAATACAAAATGTTGTAATCCACTTTCTTTTAGCCTTTACAGTTTTTCCTCTGTGCTTTCACCAAGATAAAAGCTTGACTTTTTTTCCCTAAAGTTAAGAATCCTTATCTGGGGTATTTGTTTTCTTATATAGTCACATAGTGTCGTTTGTTTTTCACAGGCAAAGCAGTGCAGTTAAAGTAAATAAGTACTATGGGGGCTTGTAGTATCACATGAATCACTTTGGTGGTGTAAAGGGAGGTTTCTGAACAGTCTTATGCGTAACTGCACTGCAGTTCATTTATTACACACATAAATTTGCCCCCCTCACCAAGGATAACTTTAAAATGCCATGGAGGAAACCTGCTTTAGGGAGAACATTCCTCCGTGTACAAATTCAGACCTACTTTAATGCTTAATTTTAAACAGTGCCAGTAAATTAGCATTTAAGTAGCCATGATGGACTGGAAATACATCTATGCCACAGTTATTATTAAGATGCGAATAAAATAAAGTATTGCATTTATGAGATTGGAGTGGGGAATTGCATCGGTATGCTCACTGCAAAGGAGGTTAATTTTACACTGAAAAGTAGAGAGGAAGTTGTCTGTTCAATCTTCAGGTGAGAGGGAGAGAGAGAACAATGTGCAGGGATATAAGACAAGAGCAGGTGACGATGAGCACCGCAGGTGATAAAGAGTGTCCAAGCCAAAACGAGGTTTGGGAGACAAGTGTGAAGAGATGAAATCTGTTAATGGAGAGGTACTAATACGACATTAGTCCATCGTTAAGCGAAAGGGGGAAGTGTGATGCAAGCTTCAGCATAATCTTCGTGGAACAGGACAGGACAGATGTTGTTGGAGGAGCTTTTGGTTGGTTGGTTGGGGCACAAGGAGAATGATATTACATTTATAGGGGTGTGCTTAAAGGTTTGTTTAGAGAGAGATTGATGCAAATGTCTGCTCACAGGTGAAGTGGATATATTTGTATATATGGGAGCAGCAGAGCACACAACACAGAGGGGCCTGCATAGAGACGAGTCGCTGGTTACGTCAATCTCTGGTTAGTTGATAGAAGCTGATAGAGTCTGTTGATCGAAGGTGACCAGCTGTGAGGGTAGGTAGGTTTGGTTAGGTCACGCGGTTGAAGGGAGAAGCATGGTTCTTCCAAGGGAAATACCCAGCTAGAGAGCCTTGGAAAGACCAGCCCACAGGCATATGTGGAGAAGGGTTAGCTCTTCCCTTATGGTTAAGTTCCAGTCTTGCCCTATAGATAATACAGAGGTGTAGCTCTCATGTGAGAGCTGTATCCAACTGTGTTGGGTGATACAGTTTCCTGCTAGTAACAGGACCTGATTGCTGCTGTGTCACAGGCACAGGTCTGGGTTCAAATGAGTGTCACTGGCCAAACAGGATCAGTGGGGAAAGATTAGGCTCCTGCAGCTTAGGGTTATGTTAAGGTTAAGGTTATTAGTGGTTAAAGGTTAGGAGGTTATAGTTATCGGTTACAAATCCTGGAGGGCGTTTGTGTTGTGGGGGCAGATGTTTTCTCCTTTTGATTTCCACATAGGATTTTATGTTTTGCCTTTAAACAAGCAGTGGGCCAAACAGGGCCAAACATGCTCTCTTTGAATGCGGCTGGCAGACAATTCTTCCTGGGACCTGTTTTCTAGCTGATGGTTTAGGCAGACTGAGCTGGAACAGTCAAACCAGGTTACGTTTCCAAAAGCTTGTAGATGTATAACCCAACTCGGCAACCAGCTGATCCTCTAGTTTGTTTTACGAAATTATTTTAAGAATAAGATTAGAGAAGTACTTTGAGACATTCAAAGTTCTTGCAAGTTGCAATGGTAAACTTGAGAAGTATTATAGTAGAAACAGATTTGCAATGATGTGGAAATTAATAAACAATGGTGAAACTTAATGGGTGCACATTTTAGGGCTTTTAGTTAGCCTACCTACTATCTTCTGCTATTAGGCTCATTTATACTGCCATTTGTAATCAGGATTAAAGGCATCGATGGCATTTAATCCTATTCAAAAATAGTAGTATAAACACTACTGGATTGGATCAAGTGTTGCTCCTTGAGAGGTGGTACTAATTGGGATCAAATGGTACTGATGCATGTGATCCCAGCACTGAAATCACTCCCAGGATCACCTAGAGCTGTCAATTTGATGTTTTGGTCAGCAGCAGCAAAAAAAATAAATATTTCAGACTGCAGCATCAGAGGACCAGGTAAGTGTTTTAAATGCACATGTACTGTACGTATTTGGCTAGTTTGCTGAAAAAAATAGCATTCCTCTTTCATGTAGTTTTCAGTCGTAAGTATTCCCCTGAGATTTTGACTCACTGGCTGTGCGTGCTCTTGGGGCATCTGTTTCAAGTGGCCTGTCAATGCAACAGGATCGAGTATTCTGGAGGGTTTGATCCTGATTGGGGAAAGAGGTGTAAATGTGCCTACGGTACATGTATAGTCATTTCTTTCAAGAGCAGCATGCAAGAGGACTGCTTTTACATAATGAGGAAAAGATCACTGTACAAAAAGTATTGTTGTATGTTTTGGGGCCTAGATCTTTTTATCTGATCTCATCTTCCTAATGCACTCTTAGAATATATCCAAGTGTTCCGTGTGAAAGCACAATTATGTTTCATAATAGAACCGAAGGATTCGATTTTAATCTCTGATCTTGTCTGCAGTGCTGGGCAACATGAGATTAAATAAAATAGACGCATTCCATTTCGGTACAGTAGGTGTGTATACCTGTCTTATAATAAATAAAATGCGCACTTAAAAAGTGCAAATAACGAGTTGAGGTTTTAAAAATTCAAGTGTTCCATAAAACACTCTTATTTTAATACAATCTACATACTTTAGCCATTTGCTAGATTTAACCCGTGTTTATGAATACATAGGTTTTACCCTCCAATCCTAGGGAGAATTCATCATGATGTTCTGTAATTATTTAGTTCAGGACTGATATAATCCATTTTAATCAAGTGCAACAAATTAAAAGCGATTCCTTTCAGCAAATTTTAATTGCAGTTGTGTTGATCAAAAAATCTAATTATAGCCTTTTTGCTCTGTGAATAGACCACCCTGTAAGATTAACTCTGATAGTGTGGTTAGAAACTGACTTCTGTTCCAAGACCGGTTGAGCTGTTGTGAAATCCACCCCTGAAAACTGAGCATTGCCTACACTTGACTTCTTCGATAAAATTAATTTCAAAAACAGATTTTTCTTCCTGCCTAGGTGTACGCTGTTATCCCTGCTATGTAATAGCATATTTGAAACTATTGCACTTATTATGAGTGATGTTTTGTAGATTTTTTTTAAAATGACAGTTTCCCTTTGATGCAGTTCTTACAGTATATTCTGGAATATGTCCTCCTGTCTCCTAATGGTTATTTTTCTTCTAACATGAATTTATTGTAATTTAAAATTTAAATGCGTCTGTGTGGTGTGGGTGCCTTTAAATGCGTATTTTAATGATCACAGAAGAACACAGGAAATAATTGATTATTTTTGCATGAATCTCCTAAATACTCATTTTGAATAAATACGAACCAGGCCTTCACTCTGGTAAAGTCAGGGAAATCAGCTTGATTTTTCTGGATATTTGGATCAGCATCGGAAAATGAGGGTGCCTGTTGAACTGTTCGTCTTCCTTTGTGTTTTGTCGAGGAATTTAAGACAGTGTGGTGTGAAAGATAAACGGAACAAGACTGCATTGCAACACGCATGACTTGTAGCACATTATTTCTAACCTTAAGGTTTTGCAGTACTAAAAGACAATATAAAAAATGGTGCAACTAAAAGTAATAAATGTTGCAATTTTAGAGTCCATCAGTAAAAAAAAAATAATCTAATTTCCCTTTGTATGTTTTGAACTGGAATTGTTATTCTTTGTGGAGAGGACAACAGAAAGGCGGAGAAGATAAAATGAAAGATGTTTAGTACTGAGCTTATGTTTAACAAAGAATGCATTTGTTTGTGTTTAATTTTTTTCCTGAGTTCTTTAGTCCTGCTGTAACATAAACAACTCTTTTATAAATAGGCTGTATGGTTTTGAAAAGTTGTGATGGATTATTGTAGAATTTGTAGCTATCTTCTTTGGAAGTGCTGACAGGTTATGCATTGTGTTGATATTAAAAGGGCTCAAATAAGCTCCATGAACTTGTATAAAATATTAACTACTGAGCTGGATGTATTAATATCGTAATGATACCCCTGTTGTGTTTCCTGCAGAGAACTTGTTTTATTTCAGTGTAGGCAAGTATGATGATGATGTTTTACATAGAGATTTTTTAGAATAATTCCTCATTAACAACTGCACTACAGGGTTTTTAACCAAAATTAGGGATTTTTAGACGAGTGAAGATCCTTATTGGTAAGCAACAATGTTTTCTGTATAACATCATGGTGCTTAATTGGCTGTCCTTTGCGGATGATTGTCTTTCATGAATCTGGAGGTTAAGGTTGAGACTAGTTTCTGGATCTCTGGCTGAAAAACTGGCCTTATGAACCATATTAAAGTTTTTAAAATTGTGTTTCCATCTAATGAGGTTTAAGGTATCTAGCATTATTTCTTTGGACATTAGATATGTGTATCAATAAATAGATCTAGATTTGAACCAGGTCATTTACTGGAGTGCGATGGTACTGAAATCAACATGTTTCAGAGTCACTTGGACAATGACATATGCTCTCTGCAGCTTGATGACACAATATTTAAGGTACAGTACTAAAAGTAATTTGATTGCTTAGTATTGTTTTTTGCCTTTGTAGTTTGAGTCCCTAAACATTGACAGAAACACTAGGCCTCTTTACCTTGCTACAAACTGGAAATTGAACTAACACTAAAGATAAATATTTCCATATGTTTAAATATTTACACATAATTTAAATACTACACCTCAAAATCTGTTTTTGGCAAATGTTGAAGTGAATTAATAAAATGTGGAGTCTTTTTTGCTCTTGTCAAAACCGGAAGTCCGAAGGAGATGTGTGAAATACGCGCTGTGCAGTGCTCTCACACGCCGCACTGATACTTCTAAGCAGGACGTTTACAGACAAAAAAGGTGTTTGCTCCAGTGCCAAATCTTAAATAAATATAATAAATTCCAGGATTCAACAGCCAAGAAAATGAATTGTCCAGCAGCATTTCAAAAGGCAGTTTTCTTTTTGAGCCATATTTTTAAGTAATGCATAGATAGATTTTGACATTGAGTCAAAAGTATTTATAAATGTGCTTCTGAATTTTTGAGTACCTAGAATAATAATTGCTCACACTTATATAGCGCTTTTCTGGACACTCCTCTCAAAGCGCTTTACAGGTAATGGGGAATCCCCTCCACCACTCCGATGTGCAGCCCCACCTGGATGATGACCTATATAATGTCTGATGATCAAATGGTGTATGTGGCCTACTTCTTCAGTTCCATTTTTTTCTTCTCTTGAAGGAATTTGATCAGGTGGTGAATTGTCGGCCAGTGTTGTGTACTGTCACGCAGGGATTTGTTGCACATAACCAAAATGAGCGGTTGTTGATAGAAGCTATTTCTCAGTCATTCCCCATGGAGAAGATTTATACTTTCAATTTTTAAAAGCTTCATGTTTTTCCCAATGGCTGTAATATTCCTGTGCGTTGCTCTAGGCCTCTTTCTCCGTTGGGGAATCTGGCTTTGGTGAAACAGAAGATCGACGGGCCCGGGAGCAGTCCTGCAGGTGTGACCCGCGTGATGTTTGGTGGGATTGTGGCTGCAACCGGGAAGTTGCAAGTCTGGGTTGACCCCAGCTATAGCTCAGACAAAGCCGATAGAGGAGGCACCTAGCTGTGGGTTAATTTGGAGAATGCGAAGGGTTTCCTTCTGAAATGAAGCGAACACGTGCATTGAGTATGATAAAATGTGTATGCCCGCAAATCCTTCGGCGAATTAGCTGTTGAACAATTTCAGTGTAATAGGTGGCAGAGAATTCTGGAAGTTGAAATTAGGATGTCTTATTAACAAGGTGATGGAAAATGCATAAGATGTGTAGTGGCAGCAAAATCTAAATTCATTAACTTCAATATCATGCAAAATAGAGTGTTTTACTAAAGGATCAGTGCTCACTTGGCAGCTGCCCGGCTATTCTGGAGGCTGGTGGCCCCTCTTGAGAGACAGAGGCATCGGAAAGAAGTTGCCAGTTTCTGCGAAGGATAGCGTCTGCTGTGCTTGTGTGGCAGCCTCACTGCCAAGTCCAGAGCCGGTTCCTTAGAATTCGGGGTTCAGGGAGGAGTGCAAGCCGTTCACCACGTAGGCTGGATGAAAAGGAGGAGCTGTCTGGCTGAAGGAGCGAAAAGAAAATCCCTGCTCTCTGAGGCAAGGAGATGTGTGAACTGCCCTAATAATTACCGAGTAAATCTCCATAACTAAGCTGCATAACGCCATTGTTTGACCTTACAAGTTAACCATAATTGCATGATTATGTGCTGTTCTGCTGATGGGTAGGAAGAGGTTTTTTTTTGTGTGTGTGTGTGTCTTGGCTTGCGCAGTGACAAAAGGAAGCACTTCTAGCTAATTAGAAGACTTTATAACCCACCTTAATTGAAAATCCTACTCGGCGGCCTTTTCTGATTTTTACTGCAGCCGTTTCTTTCCCTCTGGGACATGAAACTACAGCGCGCCTGTCTGAATCCGGGGGGAAATTTCAGTTCTTGAAATCATTTGGTACTTTTTGTACTTTTTGTTTTCCAAAGCAAAGAATCTATTAGTGATTTGGTTTATAAGTTGTGAAATGATCAAATGCAGCAACTTGTGCCTGGAATAGTGCAGCACTACTTAAAAATATAGTGTCGCCTCATGGATAGACTCACAATGTGAGTGGTGGTCTCAAAACAAGATGGCACCTCTAGAACTTGATTCACTCTGAACCTACTGTCAAGTAGATTTATAAGAATGGCAGTATGTCATTATGGAGACATATCGGTACATATGGTTTTCATGTAGTGACCTAATACAGTTTTGTGTAGATTTATTTTTGTTTTTTATTTTGAACAGTCAAATGTTCAATCTGTTTTTCATTTGCTCAAAGGTAAAAGCCCATGGAACTTAATGAGCACCAACTTTGTGTACAAATGGAACAGGGCCTATGAAGAAAGATAAGACATGTCTCTCTATACTGAGGTCATTGGCAAATGAGGTTTAACTTTAAATATTATTTCATACAAGAAAATTGGTGTTAAATTATGGTTACCACAACAAAATATGATCTCCCACTGGGCAGACTGTAGACAAGGGTAACCAGTTGCAAGAATTATTACAATAACAATTCAATTCTAAACAATACTTTTTTCAAAAGAAATAATCTTAATAAGGTACTTTCTGGCACTGTAATTTCTATGCTTCTAAAAAGTAAAGGTAAAAAGAACACCCCCCACTATATCCCTCTGAAGGAGATTCTGATGTTTGTCAGGAAGAATTTGCAGGGATAGGGAATAGGATTCTTAAAATATCTGCTTATTTTCCATAGCTAAACTTTCCAGCTGTTGTCAAGTTAACACAGCTGCTGGTGTTAACTTTCCAGTTCTATTATGTCAGTTGAGCCCGATCCAAGCTCCATCTTTAACATGACTATTTATCATAAAGCCTGTTAATAGTGTGTCACTCTCTCTGCTCCCCTTGTACTCTGAAGGTGAAATTGTGAAATAAAATTACTTGACAGCATTGTATGATTATTACAGACTCCACACCTTCTGTGGTTTAAGTGGAGCATTGCGATCTTGTCCTTGAGGGATATCCATCAAGTTTGAGTTGTTTTTTTTTCCATTTTTAAAGGGGGTAAGAGCCTAGATTGCAGCTTGATGACAGCTGAGAGATAACATTACAGCATCCTGATTTTGTTCTGCTCAAACATGCAAAACCCACAAATGTACAAAAATTATGCCGACTTAGCAAACGCACATTTTACGCTAATGGTGATAAATACATTTTATTATTTTTGTGTGCAGTGCTAAGGATCTGCACCTGTGGCTAGAAGGTTGCCGGTTCAAATCCCGCAGCCGGCAGAGGAATCCTACTCCGTTGGGCCCCTGAGCAAGGCCCTTAACCCCAACTGCTCCAGGGGTGCCGTACCATGGCAGACCCTGCGCTCTGACCCCAGGCTTCTCTCCCTGTCTGTGTGTCTCGTGGAGAGCAAGCTGGGGTATGCGAAAAGATAATTCCTAATGCAAGAAATTGTAAAGGGTTAATAAAGTGATGTTATTAATTACACAGTTGTACATATTGAAATGAACATAGGTGAAAATGTGTACTGCATGTTGACAGTTGCATTTAACATGTTGTGTAAGACCAGGACCTGTTTAAACATACATTTTCTGTCATTAAATCTGGATTTCTGACGAGGATATATTTGTTTTCGTATTAATTGCTCAGAAACTTAGATTGACAGTCTGAAAATGGCATTGTATTCCATGCAATCGGTTCCCAACCTTATTCGGAATTAGGCTGGGTCTGAAAAACGTGTGCAGTCTTGTGTTTTAGGTCACAGTTAACTATATTTGAGTTTATTTTTTTAAATTGAACTTTCAGAATTTGTTTTCATGTGAAGCGGTAGTTTCCCACGCAACTGTAGAAATTAATCTGGAAAACCATCTTTTTTTTTTGTGAAACGGTCTGTGTAGTTCTTTGTAGTGTGTTCCTATTATTAGTACACACGCACAGCAACATTCTGACGCCCATCCTGCACTGAGGCATGAAAAGTTCCCTCTTCAATTTTGTCTGGTTTTGCATTGGCTCTTACTTTCTATGGACAGAGTGCAACAAGCCGCTTTTAATAATTTAACAACTGGCTCCTTATGCTGTATTCGCTTCTAATGGTATTCCTTTTCAATAAAACAACAGCTGTTCACTTTCTCCATTATTTACATTGTCATGTGTTTTAATATTTATTCAGTTACTGTACACCCTCAGCAAAAAAAACAACAACCAACAAACAGGCTTTGTAACATATAGCTAGGAAGATTCCCACACTTTTTTGCTGAACCTTATCACTCTTTGTTGCTTTTAAAGTGGTTTTCAGGTTTTTTCACTTTTATTTTTCCTGGTGGCTTGGGGCTACAAGCCTTTCTAATTAGAAGATCACAAGTCTGATATGAAATGCAGTCTTTCATTTATTTTAATGTATGTTTCTGTCGGCGTTCTGTGTGGCATTACTGCATATTAGTGCTGCAGTCGTTACTTACACCACTTATGTAATCAATTAAAATTTGACTTTTAAAAAATTCTGGCAGAAAGATAACTCTAATATGGGCAACCGAATTATACCTGTACAATTAGCATTACATCCGTCACTTACCAAATCAAGAATACATATGAAAAATTGGGGGTTTCATGTACAGTATATTATATAAAATGCTTGACTTAAAAGTCCAGAACCCAAAAGTCTCAAAAGATAATTACTGTGTTTTTTTCAGTTTTCTTCATTCAATATATAAATACAATTTAATTCTCAGCAATCGTACCTGTAATGTTAGTGTGATTATTTCTTCATGATCAGATTTGTTTGTTAAATTGGGGGATAGCCAATTTTATTGCATTTGTCCCCCACACTGAGAAGGAATCCAATGTCTAGCTTTTCAAGTTTAGCTGAACTAGGTTACTTTACCTAATGGGATTGTGTACTGATTAAGGTTTGTATAACCCAAATCATTAGCTGAAATTCAACCGTAGCACACTTTTCAAAATTTCTGCGAGCTCAGGGAGCATTTCTCATTCTGTAATCTTGTGCACCAGTGACATAAAATGGGGATTCCTTATTCTGGTTCAGTCCTAAGGGAATAGAGGTAGTGAACAGACAAGTATACTATAATAAGTCTGGCCGTCCTGGTAATCCTTAATGAGCTGATTGGACTCATTAGACATGCTGTAATTTTTTTTTCTAACTTAAAGACATTTAGTTTTTGTAGCTCTTTGTCGTATACTAACCCCTTACTGAGGAAGCACTGAGGTGCAGTCGTTACCGTAATTGAAGGTATTACAAATAAAAGAATTTGGCTTGATCACTTTGTTTTTTTTTCTATTTTCTTTTTTCTTTTTTTCCTCTACACCTAATGAAGCCTGAGGCACTGACAGCTGAGAACATACAAATGACGTGTTTTGGGTTTTTTTTTTCCCCAGTGATTTTTAATTGCAGACTTCTCCGAATGATTAGGATTGTAAGGGTGGCAGATCGAAGTGTTAGTGCTGTACAGCATATAAATATAAATCAAAACCTTTACAGTATATTTGAATAAAATATAGAATAATAGTATATTATTATTTAAAAATGCATTTGAACATGTGATAGGTTTTTCTGCTTGATATTATAAAAAAAACATTTAAGTTGTGATCCATAATGCATTAAAATAATTACTGCAAATAAAAAATAAGGTTATATCCTAATCTTGCAGACGTGCGAACTTATGTATCTACAGTAAGTACTAGTGGCTATCAAAAGTATTCACCCCCCTCCTTCAACTTTTTTACATTTATTTCTGTTACAGTAAGGAATAAAAATGTATCTAATGGGCATGTTTTGCCATTGATCAAGCCAAAACACTGTATAATGAGAAAGCATTGATAGGAAAGCCTCGCTGGTCTCCCCACCGTCTTCTAGTTGCTGATCTGGTTTCATCGGGCTCCTAAGACTTGTCATCTGGGATAGGCTGGGTTTTGGGAATAGCTAGCAAGGGGGGTTGGTCTCAGGGGGGGGGCAGGCATGAAGGTTTTAGTTTTCTTTTTGTTGTTGGCTGAAAGTTCATTGTTTTTTGCTCGCTGTTCAAATAATGCCCATTCACCGAATAAAATACAGCAAACGGGGTCTAAGGCCATAGAAACGCTTAAACAATGGCGGTGCAAGAGCCGAAGGTTTTGTGTCCAGTGATGAAACACTCCTGTGTGCTCCCACAGGCCGAGGGCAGAGCTGTGCGAATGAGTAGCCAGGAGGCCCAGAAGGCGGGGGAGGCTGCCCCTCCAGTCTCCAAGGCCGCCATGTCCTCACCCCAGCCTGTCAAGCCGGAGCGGGGTCAGGACTCCGACCCGCAAGAGGTTCCCTGGCCAGACGATACCAAAGAGACCCAGAACAACGGCAAGGACAGCGACGGCCACCTCCCTGCTGAGATCTGCGTCGTCATTGGCGGTTCCCGAAACTCCCAGACTCTTGGTAAGAGAGCTCTAACTAGCCACCCCATCCATTTTCTAAACGCTTCTTCCAGGTCAGGCTTGCAGGGAAGCTGGAGGCTGTCCCAGCGAGAAATGGGCACAAGGCGGGGTAAACCCTGGAGAGGACGCCAGTTCATCCAAGAGCACACTCGGACGCACGCTCTCACCCCAGGACCAGTTTTCTCAGAAGCCTGTTAATCTACAGTGTTTTGGACTCTGGCAGGAAACTGGAGCACCTGGAGGAGACCCACAGACACAAGGAGAACATACAAACGCCATGCAGACAGCACCCCAGCAATGCCAACCACTGCGCCACCATGCCACCCCAGAGTTCAATATCATAACGCTAAACTAAGGAGAAATCTAATAAAGCTGATTTTAATTTTACTGAGTGTAACTTTGGCCAAAATGCTGAAGTCCACAGAAAGCTGTTTCATTTTACGGAAGAGATTCGCGTGAGATTTTTGTTTTAATCTTCAATTTTTATAATGCTTGGCAGCCTCAGTCCAGATCTTTAATTTACCTTCAAATAATATAACTGGCAGCATGAGCAGGTTATTCCTGGGGAGAGCTGCAGTTAAAAAGTGCGATGCGACACAAAGAAACAGAAAGCGATGGTGCGAGAGGCTCAAAGATCAGAACTACAAGAAAGAAGCAGATTCAAAGCCATGAATATCTATGCAGCATATGTGGTTGCTGCTGTAATTCTGTGCTGGATGTAGCAGGGCAGTCACCCAAATGTTCAACTGTACAGGTTACATCAGCGCAGGTTTTACAGTAGCGTACCTGATATATTGTGATGAAATCTTGTTAGTTGATTATCAAAACGTAACTCTTTAATTCCCAAGAGGCTTTGGCATGACGTTGCTTATTGTTCTGAGAAACAAAGGGTAAAAATCCAAACGCCATTCTTCTTCTTGACCCTTTTATATCACGAGGTAAGCTGTGCTGGGGTCGTTGAACGTTTTACTTCGAGTTTTCAATTGTGTATGTAGCTGTGGTGTTGATTTTTCTTTTCACTTTTGTCCTCCCAACATTTGTGACAGGCCCTCAAATGTTTTACCTGAGCTCTGTGATTTGGAGGAATTCAATTGATAGTTGCGGCATAATTCCTGTGGTCTAAAGCGTTATCCTCTCCTCACAGGGTCCTATGTGTGTGGAATATGTGGAAAAAAATACAAGTATTACAACTGCTTTCAGACACATGTTCGGGCTCACCGAGGTAAGCACTGCCCAGCTTCTCTATTAGAACTTAGTAAAGGCCACAGTGTGCAGCTTTCTACCTGAGTAGGGTGGGTTTAAAACTGGCCAGATCTACTTCTTCCACGTCCTGCACAGGAGAGTCTCTGGTGGCCCTGCTTGGTATCACCTTGTCGTGAGCAGTGGTTCTCAGTCTTGGCCCTAAGGGGTCACTGGATTTTGCTCCAGCAAAAGTTTGTTATTACAGCCTAATTTCTATAACTTTTCTATATGGGGCCTATTTTTGAATGTGCATTAAGCACTTCAAAAGTTGAATGGGATTTGTAACTGATGTCATACCTTGTACCAGTCAGTGAGTTTTAGAACCGTCCTCATTCAGATACGGTGAAATTTTAGAGCAGCTTTAAACAATTGACACCCCCAGATGAAAGTGCACATACTGGGGCCCCATCATCTAGTCTGAAACCCATCCTCTTAGTACAGACATCAAGAAGATCAATGGCATGAATGAAGGTTCTTAGAAGTAGACACCACATTTTCTTTATTGAAATGTTTTAAATTGTTTGACCACCTGAAACAGACACACAGCAAGCCCAAATTCTTACTGGGATAACTGATTTTGTGCAAGGCATCTTCTCCAAAATAAAGCACATGTACCTGAAAAGGTGGCATTCAATTTTGTAGTGCTTAAAATGTGTGTAGTACATTCCACAGTAGTATCAAGCAATTAGTATCGCTTATCAAGTAATAGAAAATGTATGTATAGCAGTATTCTAATTTTATCCAGTAGTTCTTTCTAAAATTCTTTCAGCACTTTAATTTTAAAGACACTTTAAAGACACTTTAAAGTCTTCTGACAGCTACCTGTTCTCTAAGTTCCTTTCCTGAGTGCTTTTAGGTGAGGCTATACAGCTGTTTGCTCCAGAGTTCAGTAGCATTTGTATTTTATAAAGATGAAAAGTGTTGGGAGTTGGGACAGAAAATAATGCTCCTCTTTTATGAAGCTGTAGTTGCATTATGAATTGTAATTGTAATGATCTTTTAAAGCAATAAATACAAATAAATGGCAAAGGTAAATGCAATAGTGTAAGTATGAACTGAATATGCTGTAATAAACTATGTATTGTAATATGTTATGACTATCTTGTAATGAGATATGCATGTGTAATAGGTGTGATGTTTAATGTTTGGCGATGCATTTAGATGTGCAGAAGCTTTGTGTGTATGTGAAAATGTTGCCTTAAGGGCACAATAAAAGTTAATCTTATTGGCAAAAGATCATGGGCACAGACAGTCAGAATGTTCTTTCCTTCATTCTGTATTTTCTTATGTGCTTTTCATTTCATCATTTCATGTTGTCCACGCACATACTGTATACCGGTACCCGGTGGAGTCTCAAACACGACGTTTTCAAAATATCCTTATCGAGTCTTTTCTCTTTCTTTTCCTGATCCTCAGCTCTTTCGGCAGAGACGGAAACAGGATCTGGGGAGGGAGGTTCGCAGGGTCTGAACAGTAAGATTGTGACTTTAAATCTCCCTCAAAAGTACTCATATATCCATTGCTATTCCATCAATAATTATATTGTACCATGTGTTGTCTAACTTTCCTACCAGTATTTAATCTGATTTACTTATTGTTAAACTTCCACTGTATTAATCTGTACACCTAAAGGCAGATATGCAGTCCTTAACACCCAGGGACAGAGGACAGACTGAAACAAAATAAGGTATATTGCCACCTACTGACTTGTCTCTCCTTAGAGTGCAGAAGGACATCACCCTAATGGCATATCAGTACTATGGCCCAATATTTTCTGAGAAGCAGTTTGTCATGTCATTTACCAAACCACTTTATACTTTATACTGGTGTCGCGGGAAGCTGGAGCCTATCCAGCAAGGAATGAGCACAACGCAGGGTACACCCTGGACAGGACGCCAGTCCATCGCAGGGCCAGTGCAAGCCAATCATACATGGGGACAATTTGGAGGCCACAATAAAGGCAGAGGAGGGAAATTTGGCACGGGCACCGGGGTAACTCCCTACTCTTATCGAGAAATGTCCGGGGATCTTTAATGACCACTGAGAGTCAGGACCTCGGTTTAACGTCTCATCCGAAAGACGGAGATGCAGTTTGTCTTCACATTAAATTCACCCTTTAAGTTAAATTTTCACCCTTTGAGTTGAAGGATGCTGCTCATAGCATCTAGACACATTGAAAAGGAATCCTCAGTAAGTGCCTGAGGTGGTTTATCCAATTGAACGCTAACATTGAGGATTAAGAGCATCGCTGAAGCTTAGAAGTCTTGCCTTGTGTGTGTTAACAGCCTTTTCTTGTTGAGTGAAACTTAAGTTCTCTAAAGCCTGAAAAGTCATCTACTTCCCCCTGTCACAGTCTTTTTTTTGTTGCTGTTAATGCTTTAATCGCTCATTCATAAGATGTGTGAAATACTAATTAGAATGCAACACAGTAAAACATGGCAAGACTGAACAAGTTTTGGGATTTTCTTTTAGCATGTGTGACTTTCTGTACAAAATAATAATTACTGGTTTTGAAGGGCTCAAAACTACAGGGCCTATATTGAATGTAACACACTTTCTTTTGTGGCTTCCCTAAAATGATTTGTGTTCTGCAAATTGAACTTCTGGAACAAGAACCATATTTCTTCCATTTGTAGTTTGCTTTGCTTGGGTTTATAAGTGATAATTGTGTCTTAGCAACCCTAAGCAGACTTTCCTTTTGGGAGAAGCGGAGAAAAGTGTAGTAAACCTGAGAGACGCTAAATTCGAAACCGAAAGTAAAAGATAGAAATACGCTTGACTGTGCTGTTCTTTCGTCTTTCCAGGTAATTTCCGGTATGCCTGTGACATCTGTGGAAAGAAGTATAAATACTACAGCTGCTTTCAGGAGCATCGGGACCTGCATGCTGTGGATGGTAACATTTTATCTCCCCTCAGTAATTATATAGCTTTGTCTTTTGCTGTAAAGGAACAGGTAAAGGTATATTCCATGCTGAAAGGAAAAGAAAAGAATCACAACATTTTGGCTGTGGAGCCCCCCAGAGGTGTCACCTGAAGGAGGCTCCACAACCGAAACGTTGTGTCGCCTTTCTTTCCCTTTCAACATGGAATAAACCTTTACCCGTTCCTTTGCAGCCTATGCATGCTGACAGCTCCCAACTTGAACTTTATCTTTTGCTCTGTGGGATTCGTAGGAAGAGAACGTTTTGCGAGACATTCTATGCAACTTGGTCCAGGTTTTTTCGATTCATTTGCAAGTGCAGGGTGCATTTTAAAAGAAAGGACACAATTTAATGTGAAAGTGAAATAAATTCCATTGGTTTGAAATTTTAAAGATGTTAAATATTGGTAAGCAGTAGAATTATTTCACAGTATGGTTTAGATGTTCATGTTGTTTTCTTTCTCTTTGGTGTTGATATGCTTGCTTCACAGTGTATAATTCATACTGTCCCTTGTTTGGTACTAACAGGATAAGCTTACAGTGTGCAGAATCCTCTGCGGGAGACAAATCCTTTTTTGATAAAAGGAGATGCCAAAACACTCTTAGGCTGTGACATAAGGTCTTTACAAGATGAGCATCTTGTAAGACGAGAATCGCATCAGTAAATGGAATAGTCTGGTTCCTGCACAGATCACCACTTGACTCAACTGGGGGAAGCGATAGCTCTGTCTGCCTGAGAGTTTTCATCCAGTTGATTACAGAGAAATGAATATAGCACATCTGTTCAGGGAATTGTTTTACCCCGTAAAAGTTATCCCTTCCTTTTATATCTTGGCATCAGCACCTTACCCTTCAGAAACTATTGCAGTCTCTAGAGGTTCTACCAAATCTGCACCTTATCATAAACACAAAACAGTCTGGCTGCCTTTACATTCTAAAGGTCTGCCAGCTTGGGGTTTACTGAAATGAAGTTACTGATCCCAGTTCATAGGCCTCAACAGTTCAGTCATTAAGGATTCTCTACGATGGCATAAGCTTTTTCAGGTTAAAGGCTGGAGAAAACAAGCCAAAAGAGTAATTATATAGATTGCGTTCAATCACATTACTTAAGGCAGTAAAACAGAAAAGAGGGTGTCCTGAAGTTTGGTGTTCAAAGATTTATAGCTTTTTAATTTAATAAATTGTTGTTACTTGAAAGCTGTAATACCTCATCAGCGATAGATTTCTTGACTTTCCCATACCCGGACGTTTAAGAATAATACGTCTGCCAACAAAAACACTTCATGTGAAAAATCAAATGTTTATCCACCCAAATGTAACTTGCACCATTTATTCAAAGAAAATTGAGAAATAAAGAATGTGATTTTACAACTGTGAAAACATTTCAAATTGAAAAAATCTGTAAATCTCTGTAAGCTTTTGAATATTTCTTCACATAATTACAGAAACAAAAGCAGACTAAACCAAGTGTTTAACCACATTTTGTTGCATAATGATTCATATAATGAAAATTTGACATAACGGAACAGTCAATCATGGGTTTTATTTTTAAATGTGGAATCCTCAATTTGTTTTTATTTCACCAGCTCAAATTGGATTTGTCAAGTGTTAATCAGCTTAAACAGTTAATCAGCTCACTGCCCTCTTGCTTTTACAAGGGCTCACTGTTAAGATGCGTGTAAAAGCAAGAGGCCAATGAAGACCACGCACGCTGTCTCTGAAATGTGTGTGATGGAGCTGGGTAAATGCTGAGCTCCATGGTCCCAGTGTTTTAGGAGTCCCACATGAGCCTGCGCTCTCCATGAGTGTGATTTCATCATGTCACTGGGGCATTGTTGCAAGCTGAGAATACCATGGTAAAGTCTTGCCCCCCTGTCTCTGGTGGCATGCATCATAAGAACGTTAAAAAGGAACTGCAAGTCCAGATTTCTCTGACTGGTAATTAAATTTTGGTAACAGTACAGTTCTTTGACAGTACAGAAAAAATGACAACATTCAAATTAAGCACAAAATCCTGAACTTTGTGAAAGTACTGAACATCGCCATAAAGTCGCAAAGCCCTGGTCTCGCCATGGGAGAAAGCACGAGTTTGCGAGAATTGTGACGTGATGCGGCCCTTCCTGCTCACTAGTCACTGTAATGACTGATGTCGTGCGATGCACGAGCGAATAAGTACAGGTTGTGCAGCAGATATTTCACTGCAAAAAGTTTCTAATGTGATCTGCAAGCAGTTCACAAGTTCCATTTGTCAACAAAACTATCTTGGCGGTCGAGAGCAATATTACTGTGGCGTTGAAAGTGATGTGTTCACAAGCCTGTTTGTTTACAACGTCAAAAGGGCTGCATCACGTGACTGGAAGTTTTGTTACCTCATTCTGAATCATAGAATATGGCATTGCACATAGTTGAAGATTTCATCAATTGCTTGTAAATTGGAGGTTTTACAAGTTACTGTGCACATTTTAGATTTTTTGTCGTTTGAAATGCAACTGTCTATACCCGCACTGTAGAACATGCGTAGCTGGACTGAGATGAAGTATACCTTTGCCAAGCAGAAAATACACTCTGTAAAAGACCTTTACATGTACTGTAAGAAGCATCTTGGCTGATTTGATCAGTTCCCTATCTCTTTCATCTTGGGTTACACTAAAACATGCATATAAGAAGAAAAATTGATTTTGGATGCTTTCACGTACGCTAGGTAGAAATTTCCAGAAAGTCTAACATGTCCTGGCATGTAGTTCAAACCTTTACATGTCTAATGCAAAAATGTTTATACCTGAAGTGTGAATAATAATAGGAAGAAATTAATACGCAGCAGCCATTAAAGATCATCTTATGTGTGAGACAGAAGTGGTAACACCATTTTGTCAGAGTGCCAGAACATACAGTCTTGTCTGCCGGGCATGTGGGAAAGCATCAATAACAGTTTTTTATGAAGCGTGTCCTGTCTGTTTTTTATACAAACGGCGCATGTTGGATATTTTGTGAAATTTACAGTGGCTGATTTGTGCTAAGCTCCTCGCAGCACAACCGCATGGCCACAGGTGCTCACCAGCAGCAATCGGACAATTGACTGCACAAAACATTTTAAAGAAGATGGATAACCATGAATACGAGTACCAGCATTCAAGCCGCGTACTGTACAGTGTTTACGGACATCGCAGGGCTCAAGTGACACATGCACACTGGCCTGTTTCGAGAGAGAGCCTGACACAGTTATGCCAAATACCCAGCCCCTGTTCCTGTTCCACAGTAAGGACATGAGAGGAACTCATTGAAGAACTTTGAGCTTTTTAACTTGCCTTTTGAGATACAAAAATTCTCGAGTGAATATCCAAAGACATCAAACAACCGCCATTAACAATGGTTAATGCTCTAGACATGTTTAGTGGTGTCATTTATAAACTTTGAACCTCTAGAAGAAATGGTTTTTTGAGTTTTCACATTGCATAGTGTCTCGACGGGGTGTGTGACTGCCATTTCGATTTGCGATCTGCCATGTGTTGTGACCTGTCACTGCCCTGTCTCTGCAGATCCCTATGACCAGAACGTTATCCCAGTGGACGACCTAAAAGAGGAGGAGCAGGCGGAACCTTTCCAAAAAATAGGACCAAGTAAGAGCCCTCTGCTGTCTGCTATTCAGTGCAGTATTGAAGAGGTGGTTACTGGGTGAGGAGCACTGTAGAACATCTGAAGCAAATAGTTTAACTGTGACACTAATCTGATTTTATCAAAAGATCTAGTTAGATTTGATCAATTCTAGAACGTTTAAAAGGGTAAAAAGGAGCAAAGATCATTTAGCCCATTTGATTGCTTTTGTCACTTATTGAATCAAGGATCTCATCCAGCTATTTACATGATCAAGGCTGTATGACAATTCAGTCGTTTCATACAATGAGTGATTTGTGTTTCGGATTATGTAGTGCAGCCGGAGGAGAAATAACTAATTGGCAATTTCACAGTACAGGCAATGGGGAAGCTGCAACGTTCCCTACAGTTATAGAGTGAGATCAAGGCCTTAGCCGTGTGTATTTTCAGTTTTCTTCCTCTTCATGTCCGTACATGTTTTTGTACTTCTGCAAGAAGCAGGGGATATGACAAAGGATCTCTGTCAGCACGACTGCAGCTTAAGAAAGCACAAAGTTATTGGCACTGGAGACGAATGCTCTGATTGTCGTCTATCTTCTGGAGGGGTTAGAACATGAGTGGTCATGACTTGAGGCTCTGTACAGGCTATCTGTGGAGAAGGGTCTGCACACGTGACCCAGTCTAAAAGTAGAGCACTCTTGAGGTGATCTGCTTGTTCTGTACACAGACCTGGTCTGTACTAAGGACGCTTCACAATAGCGAGTCTTGTGAAGAGAAACATGCAAAGCGCCTTTTGCATTGCAGCTTGATCCATTTTAGGTTTTTTTCTGCTTTTATCCAGAGCCTGGTGCCAGCTCGGATATTTCAGAATTGTTTCCTTGAATAACCGAGAAGGGAAAGAAGACTTTTAAGTCAAATACAATGTGTGTGTTTTAGTTTCTTCTGTATAAATTGTACAAGAGCTTGCAACCCCTAAATGCCAGAGTGGATGGGCTCAGGAATCTCCATCTGTTTTTTTAATACAGTCCCTCAATCAGTTGAAAATATAGTATGAAGTGCTGTATGGTCTCAGGAGCACTGAGGACAGCTTAATTATATCTGTTACTGCAGAATGAGCTCTATCCGCATGGAATAATTATCATAGTAGGCAACACATCTCGTCTCTCAGTTAGCCATCTATTTTGGGTTCTCAGTTAAATTTCAGCTTGTTCTATAAGACATTTAAGTTTGTGCTTTAACATTTTAGCTGCAAACATGATTGTGCCAAACAAGTGGGAAGTGTTAACATTCTCAGATCGTTCTCCTGTAGTTTTTCGTATACAGTTTATGTAGTCATAATACTAAGAGTTCGTTTTTGTTTTCCTTCTCTTCACAGAAACGGGGAATTACGTTTGCGAATTCTGTGGAAAACAGTACAAGTACTTCAATCCTTACCAGGAACATGTAGCTCTGCACGCACCTATCAGTAGGTGGCTTTCACTGAAGTCTAACAAAACATTTGCTTTCAAGATCCGCACGTGGAATTCAGTTCCAGAAGAGCACAATAAAAATACAAGTGATTTAAGTTACATACTGTAGAACTTAATTCACCAGTATTAAAGCTCACACGAACCTTAATAAACAATTAAATAAATCATTACAAACCATTTTTAAATTCAACCAGTTGGAAGAGGTGTATGAGTTCCCATGAACCTAAAAATAAAATCAGATTACAGTTACTGGTAAGAGAAGACATCAGCACTGACCAGACCTTTAAGGGGAACACACATCACAGTGGTTGAGGGAAATAAAAATTGTCAAGACCAGAGAGCAGAGATGTCTTTTTGTTTCATTAAAAATAATGTGTTTCTGGCAGCAATATTGCAGAGACTTCAACCAAGTGTTACACGTCAAAAGACATCCGTCAGTTGTAATTCTTTTGGAACGCAGGAGTTACTTGCAGGCCAGAGTCAGCAAAGCTGACTTGCTACATATAGACCAATTCCCAGCAGGGTCTGGAAGGTGATTAGAAATCTGATGGGTAGCCAGGTGAGCGGAATGTTTTCATACCAGATGGCCAGTGTTCCTTGAACTTGTGGTGATGGATCACTTAACATCCCAAAAAGGGATATTAAATACAAGTGTGTAGAGGAGGAGTTTATGAATTGCAGATGATGTGATATCAAAATGAACTTTTCTGTTTCTTGTGTGATGTAAGAGGGACCAGGTAAGTAGGGCTGTGGAATGCAGAGGTTCAGCACACAGCTGTGGTTGACTCAGATCACAGCATGATATACTGTAGGTGAGGGGCTAGTTTTCAACCATTTTAATCAGATTGATGCAGAAAATAACTGGATCCTAAATGTTGTGATGCAGGACAGTACAGTCATGACCAGCAGCGTGACTGATTAAGAGTGGTAGACAAAGGATTTTAGCAATTAGCACTTATCAGAAAACACCTTAGAATTGAGGTGCTTCACAGCAATTCTCAGGCATGTGGAGTCAAATCCTTCAGTAACCTAAGCCATTAAACACCCTCCGAAGGGAAGACAGAAACCAACCTTTAAAACATCTAATTAACAATGCCTAACGAGTGAAACAACACTAGCATATATAATAATAAGAAATGCAAAATACATTAATATTTTTTCTTGACTTTACTTCTGATAAAGCCTTCATTATCTTGGATGCTGTTTTGTGCAGAGCTGACATTTCACAGAACAAGTGATACCCCCTGGTGGCAAAGCCTGGAAGTTTGAACATTTCAGCTGGAGTAACCCTGTGTGTATGCACACTTGTGTTTGTTACACAGCTTGTTACAATGTTACACTTGAGGAATTAGGATCAACAGGTTGTAGCAGGTAACCACAGTGTAAACCCTGTGTGCTGTTGTAAATAAAATGGTTTATAGGATGGCTGAAATCTTACAGTGGTGATTTTTTTTATATAGTTCATCTGACCATTTTGAGTGTTTAGAAGTGTAGCAATATGTATTAAGTTATGTGCGTAGTGTTTGTTTATGTAGCTGGAAAGGCACTGAAAAATCATGTCTTTAAGGGCTGTCGTCCTGGAAAGCCAACACAACAGCTGTTATGCAAAATTGTGCCATGCTCTGTAAATGAAATGTGTTAACTGGGGTAAAAATGATCATCAGAGTATAAATTGCATGTAGAAATGCTACATATAGTCTAAATTTCACATGGCTTCAGGTGATGATGGAAGTGTGCTCAATCAGTGGAAAAGTCTATGCTGGCTACCGATCAGAACCCAGTCCTGAGAAAGTGGGACAAGCTCTAAATCCATCACCATGAATCCATGTGGATGTGTATCTGAAAGATCTTGTAGACAGTGTTTATTTACACATAGCTGAAGACTGAAAATCACCCTGTCTTTTTAGTTTCCTCTGAGTTCCAGTCTGACTGTGTCCTTACAGAATGCAACTGACCTAGTGAAGGAGATACTGAACAGGTTTTGAAAAGGGGCATGGATTTTCCATTTTCTGAGAAGAATTTGCAAGCTATCTTTGTTAATTTAACTATTCATAATGTTTAGATAAATACAACCTTTTTTTTTACCCATATTTATTATGAATACATTGATATAATGGTCATTTTCTTTTAAAAAACCCAATGGTAGACATTTTTTTAGCTGCGTGTAAAGAATCCACAAACGGAAAAAAAGGAATCTTTCACAGCTTCATTTAATGCAAATGATTCAACAAATTTAAAGCGGCCCTGTACATACTTTTTGAATTCAATTGTGTACGCGGGCTTTCAACAAGTTTCAAAAGTCCACTTGACTTTTGATTGATTTACTCAATCTCTGACTCGGTGAGACCCACAATCCTTTGGAATGTTCATGGATTTAATAGCTGTTATTGAAAGGCCTTCTTATTCTATAACTGGTAATGCAGTCCTGCATAAAAAAGATTTAGTAGTCAGAATTAAATTGCATTCAATTCGAAGGTGATGTTAAAGAGATGCTTCATTTCACATTTCCCTGCATAGACAATGTGCCATCACATGTGGGCGTTGGATAGAAGGCAGGAATGTGGTCATTAGCTTCAAGTACTTTTGCAATATCTGCCTTGATTGCCTCCTTTCAGAGTTGCAGGGAAAGGAATCTTAGAATTTATTTTCTTTGGATTTTGTGTTCTTGAGGTGATAAAGCAGATTGTAGATTTCACAGACAAAGAGATTAAAGGGGGGCCTAGTTTAGAAAACCGTGGTCCGCTTGAAAGCCTACCCCTGTGTTGGGGTGATCATTTTGTCACCTGTATTTTGGGGTTTAAACAGTGACTGCTGGATTCTACCCTCAAGGACTGGACTCTTATTTCCCTTTTATTATGTAACAGAAGTCCATAGTTGGCTCCTATATAACAAACATGGGTCAACAAAGACATATCCGATTAATCAAAGCTGTTCGTCTATTGAATGTGTTTGGGCTTTGTTTTCAGATTGTGGTAGACGCCTTTTCCAAATATCAGTCACTGATACTGCAAACAACATGTAGATTGAAAATAGAGGTAAAGACAAGGATTAACATCATAATAATAGATTCTCCTTCCTTTGAGGCGATTTGACGGTTTAAGGGGGGGATCGACTGAAAAAAAGGTTCTGTCGGTCCTTCCTCTTGCTCTGCTGCTGGGTGATGAGGTGACACAGTAATGACACAGGGTGCTTGTTTACTGCAGTAAACAGCAGTTCAGCAGGGAAATGGCACTTTCTTTCTTCGCCAGCACCCTGCAACTGACATCCCACTGAGGCTCAGCAGGTGTGAGCCTTGTCAGTACCTGGATGGGAGACCTCCTGGGAAAAACTAAGGTTGCTGCTGGAAGAGGTATTAGAGGGACCAGTAGGGGGCGCTAACCCTGTGGTCTGTGTGGGTCCTTATGCCCCAGTATAGTGACAAGGACACTGTCACAGAAAATGGTGTCGTCCTTCGGATGAGACATAAAACCGAGGTCCTGACTCTCTGTGGTCATGAAAAATTCCAGGGTGTTTCTCATAAAGTGTAGGGGTGTAACCCTGGCTTCCTGGCCAGATCTCCCACTGGCTTTTACCAATCATGGCCTCCTAATGATCCGGATCTCTGAACTGGCTTTATCCTTCTGTTCTCCTCCCCACTGATAGCTGATGTGTGGTGAGCTCACTGGCGCACTCTGGCTGCCGTCACATCATAAAGCTGGGGCTGCACATTGGTGGGAGGAGTGGGATTTCCCCATTACCCATAAAGCACTTTTTTGGTGGAGTGTCCAGAAAAGCGCTATATAAGTGTAAGGAATTATTATTATTCTTTATTGACAAAGTTATTTATGCAGGTTGGTCCCTTGAGATGCGAGCACCTCGTTCACAACAACATCCAGCAGGCAGCATCAAGCTTGGCACACCAAAAACAGAGCACAACCAAATAGGTAAAGAACAACGGGGTCTGGTTCATGGCCCACAGAAGCACAGCCCTGTGAGGCTGACTCGAGTGGGTGGTGCCAAGAAATAGCTTTCAAGGCGACCTTTTCGCCACAACTGCAAACACACTGCTCCTGTGGCCCGAGGGTTAATAATAAACATGTTAATGAGTAGGGGCATTTGCAGATCTAGAAGTAAATAACAGGGTTTTAAATCGGGCTCTCTCCCGTGTTTAAAATGTCTTTTCCTGCTTTTGTAGCATTAGTCTATGCTTTCCGTCTGAGTGTTACTCATGGCAGTTGCTGTTAGACACAGATGGCATAGTGTCCCTCTACATACTGAACTGCACTTGCACAGTGTTATGTTCTTATTATTTTTTCCCCCCTTTGCCCAGTTGTGTGTTCTTCCTCTTCAACGCAGGACGCCCGGTGGGCTTTGGTCTGCAACAGTGCTGATTTCACCGTGACTCCTCAAGTTGCCGTGGTGCTGTAATTGAGAGCACTGGGCCAGCGCTCTGAAGTCCTTTCTCCGTTCACACACTCTCCCTCCACTGCTTTGTGCCACCAACTGCCATGCAGTTCTATTTTAAGTCTGGCACCGTTTAATTAGGTCACCATCACTATGGAATGAAAGTTTCACCAAGAAGAATGTATTTTACTGGGGATGAGAACTACTGCGTGATTATATGTACCCATTGTTACCATTAGTCTTTGACCAAAGCTGTAATGTGTCACTTAGCACTGTTCCTACTGGTCCTACAACAGTGGTCTCCTGGAGAGGAACCCTGGTCCTGGAGAGCTGCAGTCACTCTGGATTTGTCGGTTATTATTCTTCCAGTAATTAAAATATTAGGATTTAAGTGAGGTCCAGGCTGAAATGAAAACCAGCAGAGTGTGTACAGTAGCTCTCCGGATCCCGCAGAGCTCCTGTTGGGATTCTAAATCGTGTCTTTCCGTCCTGTTTTGCAGAAAGTGCTTTTTGCCGAAAAATGGAAGGCAAAGTGCAAAACAACGTGGAGGAGACCAACAGCTCACACAATTCAAGTGGTGAGTGACTTCATGTGCGGCCCACTGCTCTCCTGCCTGGGTGGTCCGGCCTTGTCTTATTACAATGGCTACTCGGGGAATGTTCAATGATGTGATGGAGGGCGGTGTTGCAAACAGGAGTTTGCACCACAACAAAGGCCCAAAACGCATAAATGACTGACAGACATGGAGTTTCCACCTCGGCTCTCCTCGCAGTGTTGCTTTTATTTATTCGTAAAACAAATAGAAACTCACTCTCTGTGGAAAAAAATAAATGCGAAACTTGTGCGGGAGGAGAATGTTTTGGTAACTGATGAATAGTTGAAAAGGCAAGTGGCAGCCACACGTCTAGTATCGCTGTTTTTTTTAATTGTTTCGTTTGAAAATATAGGCTTCCTAGGAATTCTGTTCCTTCATTGACCAGGCTTTCGGGGAAAAGGCTTAGCGGTAGGTAATGCGCGCAGTTTCTGTTTCCACAAATTTTTCCAAATCTTGAAAATAAAATGTTTTTTATACACAAAAGGTCATTTTCAGGATGTGGAATTTAAAACGGCCAGTTTTGCAGTTCTACATTGTTGTAAACAACAGCTCTCCATTAATGCCTATTGTGGTACTGGACATTTTGTTGCTCTTAGACAATGCTTTTTTCCCCCAAAGTAGAGTTTTACCAGGGGAATTGGGGAGGGATGTACCTTGCTGAGATATATTTTGAGATCTAGTATGTATATTCTACAGACCACTGCTAAATTCCATTTTAGAGCTTCAATAGTCAACTTTATATCTCCGCAACAAACAAGGGATACAGATCAAGAAATTGGACGACTATAAACAACTGTGACCAAAGGGTGCCGTGTAACAGATTGAAATTACTCAAGTCTCCCAACTATAATATTTACTTTTCCAATTGGTACCAACTCCATACCTGTGAGAATGGCTTTGTGAAAGTAATCGATAAAATGATGTTGCCTTTTCCTGAAGACAGAGGCCAGAGGCCCTAGAGCAGGGGGCTTGAGACCCCAAGGAGTGGCTATTTCTGAGGTTGAACTGAGCCTCAGCTCGGCAGTATCCCAGTAATGAAGTTAACCAGGCGATGAAGCAGAACTAACAAGAACAGGGATTTAATATTCATCCTCCTAGTCTCTGGTCTGGCAAGGGTTGTGGCAGTGTGTTGCTTTGCTATCAGGAGAGAAATCAAATCCAGAATTACAGGGAAAAAAATGCAATGTCAGGATAAATGCAGAACCACAAGACTCAGAATGTGAGGGGTTTACAGTACAGTTGTTTCTAAAGTCAATTTCGTATTGAATTTGCTGTACTTGTCTTTTGTTTCAGGGGAGAAATCCAAAACATCTGTGGTCTATAGTGTTTGTAGGGGGTTGTTTTTCGTTAAGCATGTCTGGATGTTTAAATTCCAACCAATTTTGACATTTTCCAAGACACATCAGTTTGGAACTGAAATCTCAGCCCATGACTTCCAATTATTTTGTTTTACCTCCCAAATTGGGGGACAAAAGATAAACTCTTAATCTTGGCAGAAATGGGATGTCTTACTCAAGTTACTGTTCAGTCTCTCTCATTTCATATTTGACAGCTTCATTACAATAGGATTTCTTTGCTGTCACTTGTATTATTTCTAATATAAACACACTCTTGTATAAACATGCAGAATTCATTACCTTTATGGAATTAAATCTGACTTTTTCTCCACATATCCGAGTTATCCTGGACAGGTTTCTCAGAATAGAACAGTAGAGAAAATTGTTTAGATGGCTTACATTGTGTTTTTAATTTGATTTTCATGTGACGTTTCTATACTCTCAGCACAAGCAAAACAAAACTCCATTTTCCTGTCATGAAATAAAATGGGATTGAAAATGCAGAGAATCACAGATATGACAGTTATGGATTCAACTATTCTAGACACCTGTCTCGATGTGCAGTTGTTTCCATGTCTTTTGGAATTTAATAGCGGGAATGGAGGAAAATATGCTAATGTGTGTTTGTGTTTATTAGTTTTAAACAAGTACTATTTTGCCATTAATTTTGTGTTATTCATAAGATATTAAAAGTGTCTCTAATTAGGGACTGAATTAACTTGAAAAGCAGACCACATAAGACATTGGGGACATTTCCAGTTGAGCTCCAGATAGTGTTATAGTCTATGCTTTAAGTAAGTAGGGTAGTTAAAATTTGGTGTTGGAAATGTGCTCAGTAGGTTGTGATTCGTAACTATTCTGGGACATATTAAATATTACTTAGCTTAAATATTACAAGAGCTATACCCACGTTTGTCATTCATGTCCCAAGAATAGTGATATTTCTAAAAGGCAGAAGAAGGAAAAAGAAGACAGGACTCCATTTGCATTCAGGCCCTTGTTTGTTTCTGTTGAGAAGGTCAAAATGTTATAATGTTTAAACCTCTTTGAAAATTTGTACAAACCCCTGCAACGATGCTTAAAATAATGAGCCGGCGATCTGTGTAGAATAAGAATCCTCAGTTCTGAGTGTTTTGCAGTCCTCTGAGGAAGATTCTTCCCTGCTACTAACACTGCTTGCACACAACACTGCTTTTGTACTCTGCAAAGGAATGGTCTAGCTGTCAGGTGGAACGGTAACATTTATGGAGACTAAACAAGGAGTTTTCTAACCAGCTCTTGTAATGACTGAACAGATTTCCATTTGTTTAGTATATGGGAATCCTCATTCGGCCTGCCATTTCCTATACGGTAAATGAATCTTATCTCCCACAGGTCGGACAAGTCCTGTGGTCTCCAGCCCTTTTCCACTCCTACAAAGTAAGTAGGTTACTTAATAAAAAAATAACTTGTTTCTGTTCTTGTCTTCCATGGTGACCAGTCTCTGAACAAAGTGTGCTGTTTATTCTTCATGAGAGAAAGGGGATCTCAAAGGTCAGTGTGCATTTGCTGGCCAGGACACTGACAGATCACCAAGGTGCAGACTTCTGCAAAAACGTTGTGATCTGTGGGGACAGTTAAAGAACTTTATGTTCAGTTCAGAGATGCCCGTTTTCTTTATCTCGGAGATCTCTGACTGGTCAAATCTTCAAGGTAGCTTTCCCTACTACCTTATTGCTTGCACATATCGATGCCAAGTACCTGCCAGGTCTTCTGATAGTCTTTCACTATATGTTATTGTAGTATCCTTGAGTTTTGCGATCTGCCGGGGTACGCTTGAAATGTTTGCATTGTGAAACCAGTATGGCTGCAGTTTGTAGGTCTCTATGACTCTGAAAGTTGACAGAAGGATTGAAAATATTGCTGAGCTTGTTAAAATTGAGAGATGCAATTTTCGGTAGACAGTCACCATATTTCTAACAACAGGAATCCTTTAATGGCAAGAGGCAGTTCTCAGAATTTTTTTTTTTTATAAAGAGAGGTTTTTGGATAACAACAGTGATGCAGTCTTAATATTTGCTTCCTGTGATTAAACTGCACATGGGTCTACAGTTTGTACGCAACAATTGCAGAACATGTAGCAGCCTTCACAACATGGCAGATTAGGGAGCTTCTGAGTGTCTCACCCTTTTAAGGAGTTAGCCCATTTGGAGTATGTGCTGAGCTCTTGGATTATCTTTAATGGGGTTCACTGAGCTTGTGACCCCTAAGAGTTGTCTGTGAAATCATTAATTGCCCCTTCTCCCTCAGTCAATGCATACTCTTCTGTTGACTTTGTGGGGCTCGCAGCCTGTAAAATGGTATAAAATGTGCCACCCTAATTCTGTTTTCAGTCGTAGAGGTGTTCTCATAATGAGCTGAGTTCATGCGCACACCTGGGTAGCGTGGGAAACAATTGGGGATTCAGAAATAAGAGCAGGAAAGGCTGGATCAGCCTTCTGCGATCTGTGCCCCAGAACGCAGTTTTGTATTGAGGTTCTTTACAGGGCGAAACCATCAGTCTGCTATTCCTACCAGGGCGAAAAAGATGCAATGCAAAAACAAAACAAAGTGTCAGCTCTTGAAGCATATAAAATCTAAAGCAGTACAAATAATAGCTACTAATTTTATGCAAGATTTCTAAGTATTATGCGTTCACTGTAATAACTTTTTTGACTCTGTATGAACAAAAGCTTGCACTTTGTTTATTACAATTTGTGTACAAATTTCGTTTATAGTCACTTCTTTGAATTAATCTCCCATCATGCCTTCCTTGTTCTTTGGTTTTGTAATGATGGCTGCTGAAATAGCTCTGTCCCCTGGTATTAACCAAAACAGAACCAGCTCTACTTCTGTCTGTGCGTCAGATTGGCGTTGCCCGTGCCGGGGGTGCTGATCTATAGTACGGCTTCACTTTGTCACATCCTGCCTGTGACCACTCATTGCGTCAAGTCCAGTGTGGACAGAGCTTGGCTTTCTGCCTTAGACTGAGCGGATCTCTGTGCTGTGTTTCAGAACCGTACACGTGCGGAGCCTGTGGCATTCAGTTTCAGTTTTACAACAACCTGCTGGAGCACATGCAGTCCCATGCAGGTGAGTGCTGTGGAGTAAAACGAATAATGATCAGCACGAGGTGATAAGAAATTCTGGATTGATCATAAGAATGACCTCGCCACTTTCCCGGGCTGTGGAACGGTGGTGGGCTGTGATTGGCTCTACGGTGGCTGGGAAGCGCTCGGGGCAAATGGGTATTTTAGTCCGTATGGAACAAGATACCCAGCCATGTTGTTGAAGCCAAAACCTTGGATTCTTTCAAGAAATGGCTGGAGGAGATCCTTTGATCCATTAACTTCTAAATACCAGTCAGGCTAGGTGGGCCTCCACCATAGTAAGACAAGTACGTGTAATAATAGGTAACAAAGTTAGATGAAGCTTAGTCTATTTGAAAGCGTGAGAATATCAGACTTGCCAATAGTGTGAAAAGAGGTTTGGTTTCTAGTTGTACAGTGCTGGTGCACAAGAATGTCAGGGAAGACTAGCATCTCAGCTGAACAGTGTTATTTTGAGGCTGTGCGGTACTGTTTCTCTGTTAAAGCAGCTACACAGTTGAACACATTGTGTGGAGGGCATCCAGTCTATCATGGCTCATTCACCACATTTCCGTGCTTTGCTCTTGTTTTATGATGGCAGCGGACAATGAAAATCGCATCAAAGTGGAACAGCCCAAATCCTCTCCTGCCCCAGCAGCTCAGGAAAAGCTTTGGAAACCCCCAGCTCAGAGAAATCACACCACGAATTGTAAGTACCACGTATTTGGCCTTGGGAGCGGAGTTCGTAATGTACCTCTCTTTAAGGTTCTGTAAAACAGCGATCCGAGGGTTGTAAATGAACTCGGGCAGCAAGGTGAGCGAAAAAACAAGCAGTCCAGGATCATGGTCTTAGTAGGCAAGGGTCCAAAGTCTACGCAAAAAAGCACAGAACAGAAATCCACAAGCCAAGGTCGGGACAAAGCACAAAAGTTCCTAGCACAGGTGATATATAAAAGTGTGTAGGACAGGAAGATCCAAGAGGTGATGGTCAAAAGCACTGCAGGGTAGAGAAACCACCCAAAGAGCAAGCAAGGAGTCGGGGAAACGAAACTCGGAACTTGCAAGGCTCAGTAGTAACATCTGATCAAGGAAAAAGGAGCACTGCTCAGTCAGACCTTAAATGGCCTGCTTCCCCAGAACACACGGGAGGAAGTGATTATCCTCATGTGTAGCACGCTTCCTGTCCGAATCCGTTTTCTGCAGGAACCAGCCTGACTGACAGGTGGGACAAGTGTGGCTGGGTGCCGTGGTAGGACTAGCCTACTCCACAGCACACCAGCAAGGACAGGTACAGTAGAGTGAAGATGCTGGGAATACTACTCTTTCCAAATCTCCAACCATAAAAAGCCCACCGCTACACTTGGAAGGGGGGCAGCTTGCTCTTCTTGAACACATACACTGAATGCTTTTTTTTCATTTAAACTTAGATCACTCCCTTTTCAGTGCCGCCTTCTCATTTTTAAGAAATCTTATGTTCTTCTTAAAAGTAAAAAACATTGTTGGGCACCAAGGTCTCTTGAATTACACTTTTTGTCTCGGGGTCTACCCTCCTTCAGCGTCAGTTCTTCTTGCCGCCACTCATTCCCTTCTCTTTTCTCTCCGGCACAGCCAACAGCGTCTTACCTGAGAAGGAGAGGCAGCAGGTTGCAGAGAGACTCCTGAAAGTGATGTACGCCGACCTCGGGGCGCTCAGCATCCTGAACGGGAAGGACTTCATGAAGCTGGCGCAGACCCTGGTGGACACGGGGGCGCGGCACGGGGCCTTCTCCGTGCGCGACGTCCTGGGAGACATGAACACCCTGGCCCTGAAGCAGCTGCCCCGCATGTACAACCAGGTGAAGGTGAAGGTGACCTGCGCCCTCGGCTCCAACTCCTGCCTGGGCATCGGAGTGACGTGCCACTCTCAGAGCGTGGGGGCCGACTCCTGTTACGTGCTGACGGCCTACCAGGTGGAGGGCACCCGCATGAGGCGCTACGTGCTGGGCGTCAAGGAGGTAGACTTGAGGGAAGGCGGGGATCAGGTCCACCACTGGGTGCAGAACGTCCTGTCGGAGTTCGTCATGTCGGAGATTCGGACCATCTATGTGACGGACTCTAGAGTGGCCTCCACGCCGTTCTCCAAGGCCGGCATGTGCCTGCGTTGCGTGGCCTGCTCCCTGAACGCGGTGGTCCAGAGCGTGCTCAATAAGAGGAGCCTGCAGGCCCGGGGACTGCACGAAGTTGCCGATCTGTTGATCACCTGCAAGGACATGGCGGGTTCTGCCGGCTTCTCCCGAGAGACCTTTGGCTCTCTGCAGGAGGTGCTGTTGCCTCCCTGCTGGGACTCCCTCACTGAGTCGCTGCTGCTGGTGAACGAGCGCTACGAGCAGATCTGCGAGTTCTACAGCAGGGCCAGAAAGACGGCCCCCCTCCAGAGCTTGAACAAGCACCTGCTGAGCAACCTGACGGCCATCCTGACTCCCATCAAACAGGCAGTCGTGGAGCTGAGCTGCGAGAAGAAGCCCACTCTGCAGCTGGTGCTGCCCACCTACGTGCGCCTGGAGAAGCTCTTCACCACCAAGGCCAACGACGTCAGCGCTGTGAGCAAGCTCTGCCACTTCTTCCTGGAAGCCCTCAAGGAGAACTTCAAAGTGGAGCGGGCCCACAAGGTGGCCATGATCCTGGACCCGCAGCTGAAACTGAGGCCCGTTCCCTCGTACCAGCACGAGGAGATCATCGGCAAAGTGTGCGAGATCATGGCGGAGATCCGGGACGCAGCGGGGGAAGAAGGCGACTCCGAGGCACCAGTGGGGAAGAAAGCCCGGCTTGTGAGCAATAATGTCAAAGCTCAGGGAGGCGACGAACAGCAGGTGAAGAATGAAGTCTACCAGTATCTGGCTGAGCCCCTGTTCCATGCCACTCCGGATCTCTTCCAGTACTGGTCCTCCGTCACTGAGAAGTATCCCAAACTGGCCAGGCTGGCTCTGTGGCTCCTCTCGGTGCCTGCAGTGGGAGCCAGGAGTGAATCCATTAGCATGTGTGAGCAAACGCTTTCTCTGAAGAAGAGAAGACAGGTGACCCCAGAAGAAATGAATAAACTTCTCTTTTTAAAGTCTAACATGCCTTGAAATGGAGATGCATTGCAGAGATCCAAAATCCTTTTTTTTTTTTAATACAAAGCAAGGTGCTAAACCGATAGGAGGCCAGGGACACAGAAAACCCCACAATAAAGGAACAAGGGCCCCACACCTGGAAGTTCAACTTGTTCAACTTGTTTATTTTTATTTGGATGTCGCATAATTAAATGCAGTCTCACTCGGTAAAGTCCAAGCTGCTGTCTGGTAATGTACCAGAATTCTTGTTCTGATCATATTGTAAGTTGCAAAGTTGTGTATGGCTGGACCTGATTTGTTTCAGTGCAGTACAAGTCAATTTTATGGTTGCCTTCTTTTTCCTTTTCTTCAAGCCGATTGAGGAGACTAGAATTGTTTTTACGCTTTAAAATGTTAATTTAGTATTAAGACCAAAACTTAAAACACTAGGAAACACTTCACTGCTCATCTCCAGAATGTCTTTAATGTTATTTTTTTTTAGTTTCTGTTATTGATTTACGGTCAAATGGCTTTGAAATTCCCTGATATCATTCTGCATTTCCAGTCACTTCCAGTGAATTCATCTTTGTCGTGGGTTTGTCTTTTGGCCAACAGTGTATAATTCACCTCATCAACAATAGAGGGGCTCTTTTGCTCTTATTCCAAACTATTAGCTCTTCAGATATCTAGAGCATTTTATGAGCTTTTTGTTTTTAAGAAGAAACTTAATGGGAATAGTTTCTACTTGGAAATACACTTTTCTGTAAATGCTGACTCTTGTTATAGAGTTGATTGTTCTTCCTTTATACAGCTCTCCTGATGTACCTGCATTTCTAACATTTTCTGTCAGGAGAATGCCCAAATGAAAATTACAAGCAGGCAATATATGGAAAGTACTGTAGGAGACACCTGCTCCTCAAATGTGACTACACTCCATGCCCTAAAACCTGCCCAGTGCTCAGAAGCCCAATATGAGAATACCTTGTTACAGAATCTCATGTCCTATAATTGTTTGCTATAGAGCCAAAACATGTGTGGTTTCTCTATGGGCCCTGACAGCACCTGTCCTCAAAAGGGGGTCTGTTTTCAGGAGAATGTTTTATCCTTTTCGTCTTCTCAAGATGGGGTCGTATACTTGTGTGCCATTGTGCTTTCTTTCTGTTTACATAGCTCTTTTTTTGTCGGACTCATCCATGAACAAGCCCTTTTGACAAGTTGGGATTTTAGAGTTCCAAATCTTTATTTTTAAAATGACTGCATTTTCAAACTGTGTATCCCACTTCTAAATTTAGGACAGGCTACTTTTACTTATGAGGGAACAAGTAATGGGTGTATTCCATGCTGAATGGAGAAAAAAGAAATCAACGTTTCGGCTGTGGAGCCTGTGTGAAAACATTGTTTTCTTTCTTCTCTTTTCAGCATGGAATACACCTTTGCAGCCTACGCATGCTGACGCAGCTACCCACCTGAACTGCTTTTACTTATTTTGTACTTCTAAAGATTTAAAGTCTTCCTCGATTGAGCAGTTCCCCTGACATTAGTTGAAAGAATTGGGAAAAACAGAATGTCATCCTTTGTATCTCTTCAGTTGTGATTAGACATAATAATAATAATCATAATAATAATATAATAATTAATTCATAATTCATTTTAGCTAAGACTTTTGAACTGTTTAGCTCACTGTGTAAGTGAACAAGACAATATTTATGTTGCGTCTCTTTTCTGTAAATGTTGACTTTTGCTAGATTTGCACCTTGAAGCTTTTTCACTGACGTCCTCTGGAGTGGATTTTACTGAAGCAGAAATGAAGTCACCCTGCAGATATACTGTATATTTAACGTTGAACAAGAAATATACATTGCTAGAGAAAGCATGTTGATTTCCTTTAGAGCAAGGGTTAGAGCAAGCAAGTTTTAACTGAGTTCCTAGTATTCCTTGTTTCATGTAGTTTTGTTTTATTGTGCTAAACTTTTTTTCAGTTATCCCAACTTTTCCCGTGTTTCTCCCCTTTTCCACATTGACTCCAGAGCCACTATTTTATTCTTCCACAATTTTAAGAGGTCTCTCCCCTCTTCCCTGTTGCTTCAGTACTCATATCCAAGCCTGCTGCTAAGGAGAGATTTCTGTGTTTGACCTTAAGACTGTTGGTATATTTAACACAGTAATTTTCTTTTTTTTTAAATTGGATATGAAGAAATGACGCTGTACAGATTTTTTTTTAGCTCCCAAGTAATTAATTGCAAAATACATTACAATACAACGTAAAAAAAAACCTTTTCTTGTTAGTCTTAATTAACACACATACTGTACAGCAAGTACAGTAGCCACCAGACATGTTTGTTATTTTATAGCTGTTATTAAAAAATTGTACAATAAACAAAGTGCTTATTTTTATAGTAGGAGGCAAATACTTTCAGAATAATTTCAGCATGACCTCAGTTACACTGCCTAGTACATTCTAACCTCGTTAACTGGCGAAACAGACATGACAGAGCTGTGAATATACTGTAGCTCCTGCTCAATGTCAGGAGTAGTGACAGCTTTAAGATTCTAGGTTGAAGGCAAAAAAAAAACCACTCTACAGCCGAAATCTATGAGGAACCATCTGGACCTTCATTGAACATAAGATGGCCATCACCATGATGTACAGATACTGCAGTTGACAAAAAATGGAAACACCTAGATAAATGAAGAAAACTAAGTATATTGAAAACAAGGGCAGCCAGTAGGTGTGACCCATGTGTTACTTAAGCAAATAACAGCCCAGTATGCAAAGGGTCATGTATAAAAATACTGGACTAACCTGGTTGTCAATAATTGTGGTTGCAAGAGGACATCTCAGTAAAGAGGCTGATAGTTGGGGTATATTTGGTAGGAGATTTTAGGATCCAGGAAATCTCGGATTGCTGATGTTTCATGAACAATAGTGTCTGAGGTGATGTCGGCATGGATCTCCAAGGGAAAGGCGTCATCAGCAAAGGGCAACTTTGGAAGGAAGCACACTGTCCAGGACTGTGACATCTGTGCATTAGTTCTAAATGCAATGCAAAACGGATGAGCAGCTGCTTAACTGGGTGCAAACTTCAGGCCGGGGATGCAGCAGGCGGCAAGCTTCAACAACAATGTCCATCTGACAACTCCACAAAGGGATACCACAGTTCCGTGGCACAAAATGCCTATCACACCAGCGGGGCACATTTGTGAGTCCCAATGGTACAAAGAACACAGGCCGTGGACTACTGAGTAGTGAAGAAGTGTTCTGATAAATCCCCCTTCATCATGTTCTTGACAAACGGACAACAAACTTTGTCCCTCTGTGCTCGGCTCCGATGGTGAAGGGTTCTGGTGGTTCTGTAATGGTGTGGGTTGCATTGTCCTGGCATTGTTTGGGTGCACTCATTCCTTCAGAAGGCAAAGTCAATGTGAATCACTACTTACTGGTACCGAGTTCACCCTGTGTTGCCTCATTTCTTGCCTTCCCGAAGTGTATCCTCCAGGATGGCAATGTCAACATCCACAGGAAACATGTGGTCACCAAGAGGTTTGACTGGCGTAATCCACATACCAAGACCTTTCCGGTCACCAGACCTGACCCCAGTCAAGCATTAATAGGATATTCTGGAACATCTCTTGAGGCAGTGTTGATGTGCCGCGATCCTGGAATTCTGTAGAATTCCAGACACTGGTAGAATCGTTGCCACACTGTCTGCATGTGGTGGCCAAACCCCTTATTAACTGACTTTACAATTGGTGTTTCCATTTTTTGTGCAGATATCTTTAATCTTACATTCTATACTCACTGGAGTTTTTTTCACCAATTTGTCAGATTGCTGAAAGGAAGGCCCATTCTATGTGGGTATGTTTCTTCATGCCTTTGTGTGGGATCATGTGCACATCTCTGTTATTTGCTTCTTCTGTAGAACAAGTTTGGTTGATACCAAATGATAGTTTCATTTTGCAGAGCAGACTTCCTAGAAAATGAAGAGGGTGTATCCTTTAACTGCACTTAGATGCTTGGATAATTAAATGGTAAATGGATAGAGAATTCTGTACTGCTGATGATTCGGTCTGTGCTGCTGTAGCTCCTCAAACTGTTTTGTTCCAAAAGAGGTGGTGATAAACTTATTAAAAGGGGATTCTTAAAGGGTAAGTGTAGCCTTTGTTGTAGCATTCACTCGTCGTGTATACACAGTTGACAAGCATCCACCTTAATTTATTTTATTTTAAACTAATAATTTATTTAAGGTCGTAGCCAGAGACCTGTTATCATTTTGCATGTTTTCAACTACAGATTGAGCAAAAAGAGAGTTTATACTCAAGGATATCTTTTTGGTTGTGATTGTTTTTGAGTAGCAGATACAGAATATAACTGAATTTACACTGACCGAGCTAGATGTGTGGTTTGAGCCATGTGGTTCTTTCTTTAAAGCACCGAGTTTCTCTGGAAGCAGGAATAGACATTTTCCTAAGAATGGTAATATGAGGAAATATCTGTAAGACTAAACTTCACTTCACTATTTTTTTAGCAGTTAAAAGTTAAAGAACACTGCTACTTCTGCACAAATATGTGATTGTGATTTGCATTACTATGTTCAATACTGCTTACAGCTTCAGAAATCTGGAGTTTCCAAGTGACTCCTGCTTCACTGGAACACTTTGAGACTGGATGAGTGTTTTTTAATTGCCTAAAGTATAATTACTTTTCAATTAAGCATTACACCTTTGCCATATTCTCTACTGCAGAAAAATATGAAAAACTTTCATAAATACTATATACTGATGTTTATGATAATATGAGAAACGTTACACAGGTGAAGTGTTCCTTTGACCAATCAAACCCATTTGATATTGCTAATTGATCCAAGGTTCCATTCAGCTGTTTCTGGAAAGAAGCCAGGATATTGGCTTCAGCAGCATGTTTAGATAGCACGTTCCACACTTTTATAACCATTTGTATAAAGAAGTGCCTGCTTTCTGTTTTAAATGCACTTCCATTTAGTCTCCACTTATGTCCTAGGGTTTGTGTTTCACAGTTTGTCTTGAAGTATGCTGTGTTCATTTTGTCAGTGCCCTTGAGCATTTTGAATAAGTTTCTTAAAACCTTGCAATGTTCCGTGCTCAGTGTAGGACATTCCCTTAAACCTCAGAATGGATCTGGTTTCTCTTCTCTGGATTGATCCTGAGGAGACTTATATATTCTGCAACATAATGACCAAAATTGTACACAATGTTCTACATGAGGCCTTGTTAGGGCATTATCCTACTTTAACATAACAACCCTTTAAATCATAGGACCTTAACTATGTGTTCTAACATTATCTTTTAATTCTTTCCAAATTGCCATGAAGATGCAAATGATGTTTCAGCATAAACACCTAAGCTTTTATCATAAGTAGCCTCTCCAGCTTCCCATTTTGTGTTTACAATTTGTTTGTTCTACTTGTATGTAAAACCCTGCAGTTAACATCAACAACCAGCTGTTTGCCCAGTCCTTAATTGGATCTAAATATTTCTGAATCTCATCTAATTTTTCAAATCCTGCTACTGTGGTGTCATCTACCAGCTTGCAGAACAATCCAGATCGTTGGTATGAGTTTTGAAGAGGAGTGGTCCTTAAACCGATCCTTGTGGTACCCCACTGATTCCGTCACCCAGATATGAGCATTTACTCCTTTTCTGTACTTTCTGTCATTCAATCTGAACACACGGAAATCATCTGTTATGGTGAACTATGAACAAAAGCATTCGAAAAACTAAATATACCAGATCAGATGCTCTATGTAGTGTATATCTATTACTCTAGTTCCTTGTTCAAGGATCTCAAACACGATGGTTATGCAAGACCTTTTCTAAATTCATGCTGACTATGCTTGAGTATCTGATTTCCGAATAAGTGATTGTCTGATTTAGTTCTAATAATTACCATGACTCTTTATGTCATAAAAATCTATAATTGGCCTGTATTATGGGTGTATAATTACTTGGTTTAGTTCTGTCACCCTTCTAATGAATGGGTAGTACATGAGCAATTCTTCAGTCCTTGGATCCTACCCTGTTTTAGCAGGTTGTTTCCAGACTTCTGTTAATGACTTCTTGTTAACATTTCGATTCCTTGAGTGCAATTGATATTGTACCATTGAGCCCTGATGATTTATTAATCTTGGGTGCCTCTAGTAACCAAAACACCTTTGCCTTTTCTGCACTGACACTGTTTAATTCACAGCTTTGTCCTTCCACTGCCTGAGACATGTTTCCATCTAAGTGAAATAGTAGTTTAGTACTTAACCATTTCCTGAAGATTATTTTGCATTGTTGTCCCAGTCACATTCTAAATATATTGCAATTTAGTATTTTGAACATTATAATAACATACTTAGATTTTTGTTAAGAACTGTATAAAAATGAATTTGCAAGGACTGCCCTGATCAAATCCCATTTGTCCTTGTGAACAAAAACACCTCTCAGCTGTTCGGTCTGATTGATGGCAGGGATTGTGCTGAATTTAAATTTAATTTAATGGACGTTAATATTAGTCTTGGAAACAGTGTAATGCTGGTTTTAAAAATTCATTTCTTTTAATTTAAGGGCAATTTTAAGATCCTGAAGTGTCTCAAAGTACACTGGTGAACCTAGTACATTCTGGTCATGTTAGTCATGTGGTCCTGCTTCCAAGTGCAAACTATTATTGCTTTTCACTTAGGTCTCAGACAAGTTTTGGCTTTTGGCAAGTTCTGACAAGTTTTGTATTAGAAACCAAACTACATTCCCAACTGGCATAGCACAAAGCGTGTGTTTATACACAGGACAGGATTGATATGAATTAGGAAAGAATGGCTATTGATTGTGGTGACAGAACACTTCTTTGGGCTGAACATTGTGCACAATAAACCTCAATGAACTTGTGCAGGCTATTGTTGTGCAATCCCTGCAGACTATCCTGATTAACCTAGTACTCTGGAGTCTTCCTCATTCCTGTGGTCCAAAAAATTCCTCATGCTGGTCTTTTCCAGTATTTGAATACTGCTCTGCATTAACCTCACCTATATTTTGCCAGGGTAGGGCAGATTTCTCAGAATGGAAAGGTGTTCTTCCCAGTCTTGACCCATGTGTGTTCTTTAATGTGCATTTGCCACACCATTTTGGAAAGACTATGTATTTGTGTCAGTATCAACTTTTATTTAGGCCTTCAGAAACTATTATATTCTGTTTGTCCTGTATTTGTTTCACACTTAGTCTTTGGTTCTCCACAGTTTCTTATCACTTTTCTACAGTGACTGTCGGTGGTGCTTTTACACCTCAATAACCAATACCATCTGGAAGCTGATGTGCTGCTTTAGAAGCATGATACTGGTGTGCAGAAGGATGTTTTTATCACACAAGTGCATAAATATTTAAGCAATGATCTGTTTTGTACAGGATTCACTTGAAATCAATTTCAAACTCAATATACCTTGTTATTTTTAATTTATTGGCCTATCTGTGTTGGTGTACTCTCCTTTAAGGTATGGGTGTTTATTCGAACCGAAGGCTGTGCCATTTTACTGTAAGAGCTCAGGATCTCATTGAAGCCAAGTACAATTAATCATTCCCTCTACCTGCTGTGTTCATTCTTCAGATGTAGCCTTGGCAGCTGTGAAGAAAGATGCTGATAACAATAACCACTTTGAAGCATAGTCCAGGCAAAGCTTTTGGAGCTGCTATTTTCAGTCTGGTAGCAGACATTTAAAATTGCTAGTGCTTGTATAAAGATGCATGCAGTTTATCTTACAATTGAAGCTGAACATTAAGACTACACTGTTAGGATCTTTTTTTTTTCCTTGGATGGGTATGTATGGAAGAAGGCTGTGGCATGTACATAGAAACTAAACTGCTGTTTTACTCCACCAGAGGGAGCTACTGTTGTCGAAATCAGGAAGACTTGATTTCTCTGAGCAGTCTTGTTCTGTACTGTACCTCTTTTTAAAATGATTTTAAAAGTTTAGATTTAAAAATAAGTGCAAGGTAGACACTGTTATAGAGCATCATATATGAAATGGAAATAAAAGTTTTAAATTTTCTGTGGCTTTAAGTTCTTTGTAGAAGACACAATTTAATATAGCTAAAAACAAGCCAAATAGTTATTTTGTTGGTTTTATTTTTTTGTTTTTGTTTGGGTGTGTGTCAGGGGAGGTCTGTGTGTTAAACAATGTAATACTTTGTATATATGTAGTGAATCAAGATCTTAATCTCCTGTTGCCATCTCAGTTACAGTTTTCATAAGTCTTTCCTATTTGGAAAAAGTGTATATTCCCGTTTGCATCCATTTTATTTATGACTTACTAATATTGCTCCATGTTTCTTTTGCCTCCTTTTGTGTTAGACTTAGACAATACAAAGCAATCTCTGAATACCTTTAGAAAGTCTTCATCTAGCAACAAACTATACACTTTCTAGGGCCGTATTTTCTACTGGTCCTGACAGATATTTTTCTTATTCCTCATAAGTTTTATGTATTTAATATTTCTTAATGATTAGTAGTTTTAATTTATACTTTTTTAGCGACACTATTTTTATAAATTGCTGACGATAGCATTCGATTCATGTTTCTGAATGTTTGGAGTTCACAGCGCTGTACGACGTATTAAAGAAATATTATCTAATGTAGTATGTGCTGTGTTAATAAACTAGCTGAACAATGACTGCTTTGTCTTTATGCTTTGTGTTTTGTCCTTTACCTTGTGTCAAGGAAGTAACGATGCCCCATGTTTTTTCTCATTGCTTTCTGTTTTGTAGACAAGTATGTATATAATATGGAAGGTCCTGTCCATCAAAGCACACTTACAGTCCCCTTGCACAGAGTAGATTCACTGGAGTGTGATAATCCCAAGAACACCCCTACACCTGCCATACATGGCTGTAGATATTCAGCACTAGTCTTCAATGCCCATTCTGACACCAGTCCATCGCAGGGCACACACAGACATGTGCATAGATACAGGGGGCTATTTTCCCTGAAATGAACCTACCAGTATATCTTAGGACTGTGGGACGCTTCTCGGCCATTTGGCTAAGATCAAGTGTAGTATCTTTGGACTGTGGAAGAATTCTGGAGCAGCCGGAGGAAACCCACACAAACATGGAGAGAACACACTCCACACAGACAGCACCCCAGAAACTGAACCCAGGGCCCCAATGATATGAGGCAGCAACGCCAACCACTTTAACACCTAAAAATAAAAAAATAAGGTCAAGCCTTGTTCTTTATCTCCTACAGTATATAAGAGACACCTTGTGTGGAATGAAAAACAATCCCTTACATATCGAACTCCTTCATGATGGTAATTCTTGGTACGTCTGTGTTTCCACTTGTTGCAGATGTGAAAACCCACATGTCGAACTTTATTGCCATATGTAACCAGTACTGGTACAATGGAATTCTTAATTACAGAAAGTCTCTCAATTGTAAAACAAGTGTAAAAAACTAAACAAAATGCAAACAGTGCATCAAGACAATATACAAACAAACAATAGACAATGTGTAAGTAAACATGTAGACAGTTTGAATGTAAACAATACTGATGTGTAAACATTGACTGGAGATGTGCAATAGATAAGTAATCATAAAGAGGTAGATGGTGATGGTGTAGGTGTGGTCCGAGGGGGATGGCTAAATGTGTTCGCCAGTCTCACTGCTTGTGGACAGTAGCTATTGAAGAATCTAGTGGTAAGTGTCCGTATGCTCTTATATCTCTTGCCTGAGGGCAGTGGGGTGAAGAGGTCATGCCCGGGGTGGTGACTGTCCTCTGTGATGGCCAGAATTCTACCACGGCAGCGGTCCTCATAGAGCTGTTTAATCTCGTTGAGACCGCACCTGATGATCTTCTGGGCCATATTGACCATTCTCTGCAGTGCCTTTCTTTCTCGCGAAGAGGTGTTGCCATACCACACGGTGATCCCGTTGGTGAGGATGCTCTTGATGGTTCAGCAGTAGAAGTTCACCAACACATGTATTGGCATCCCCCATCGCTAGAAATAAAGGAACTACCGTTAAGAAACCTTTAATGCTTTTATTTCAAGAGGCCAATGAGCAAGTTTCATTCACAGGGCAGGGAAACTACTGAAACCATTGTCTCAGTTCTTCAGGAAAAAAGTGTAACGAAATATTCCCGGTGGACGATTTTTCATTTCCAAAGCTCAGGCCGTCCTGCAGGTGGGTGCCATTCGGTCCACTGCGCCTGCGCTCTTTCGCGCAGAGCTGTGCTGACGCGTAGTGACCGTGAGCGGCCGGTGCGACTTTTCGGAGTTGCAGGTTCGCGGCCGTAACGGGTAAGATTGTATTCATCCCCGGTTGTTTTTGTTTTATGTAATATCGTTGTACTATGTTATACCTTTTGTATAAATAATCAGCTTACCTGCGTCGGACAGCATGTTTACGTTGCACGCCATACAGCGCTCATGAAGGTATGCTCATTTGTTTGACGCGTGTGTTTTGAGGGCAAGCCTGGACCCGGCTAGTGCATAGCGTTTCAAACATATTTAATAAAGATAATTTCATCTCTCCGGGCAGCGATAGCAAATACTATGATAATATTGCATGCTCACCTCACAGACGTAATGTCCGTTTTTCAGTGAAATGCGAGTGCAACAGCGGTAAGAGTTCGCGTATTAAAAGTTCGCATATGACTTTACGTGCTTCAGGGTTTTGGACCATAATATAATTCAAGTACATGAATGTTCTCTTAGGTTCAGCATTATGCGTGATTTACTGTATGGTTAAAAAGTTTGTTTTAACGAGATAACAGCTTTGCTGCTGTGAAGACGATTGCATCTTAAGGAGATAACGTATCACTGCCGATGGGACTCTTCATCAATGGGTCGCTGTTGCCTCTGGCTGAAGGTTCTAGAAACGCGAAGTTGCTCAAGTCTCCCGTCTCTTGTCTCCAGAAGACACAAACTGCTCTGTCTAAACCAAAGCTTGAAAGTACGTCTTGGGGAAGCCTTAAGGTGCCATCTATCAGATTTTGAAAAAAAAAACCCCGACAAAAAAACGTTCTGCAACTCCTTTAAATACTTGAGTATGCCTGGGTCAGAAGCGTTTAAAAGCGCAGCTAAACGCCAAGCTGGAAAAGCCACTACAAGACCTGATGACTTCTTACTTCTGCGGGCAGCTGGGTTAGGTGACAGATATTGTTTTAGACCCGACCCCAACGGTTTCGTGAAAAACGACAAAATACCTTAGATAGCATAACGATTCTAAGTTATTTTGTAACGTGAAGCTGCAGCAGCAGTCTACAGTTTAAGTTAATGATAACTCGAGCAGTCAGATGTATCCCTAGAAAAGTATAATCTGAAAGGAGGAGAAACCGTTACTTTGCACGCATTTGCATTGTAGTAGTACAATAGTCACAACTGTGTCGTTTCGGAATCGTTGTGAAAATTCACCCCTGCTGCTATAAAGGAGTTGCCTACTCATTCATTGTGTAAGTGGTGTTTTTTCATTGTGAAGCAGTTAAGGTAGACACGTCGAGCAGTGATAGATTCGGCTTGTTTTTCGTGGTGCGTTTGAGAAAAGCAATCGTCTTTAAGCTACAATGCAGTGATATCTCTTTAAAACACGATATTTTTTTTTTCCTCCAAGGCGCTTTACACGGCAATTGTAGTTTTCAACAGGATTATTCCCTAATAATCCCTAAAACGACACGAAAAAAGTGAACTCTAAAGGTTGGAACCATGGCTCTACATTCTCAGCTGTTTTCACAGTTAATGCAACGTTGAACATCTAAGCAATTAGAAACACCTGTCAGCCATTTGTCCCAAATGAAGGATGGAGCACGACGAATGACATTGTGGCTAAATATGGATGGAAAATAAAACTCGAAAACAAAAGTTCTAATGCTTTTGCCTCTTCATCTTTTGATCTGAAATACAGATTTAATCAGTACACAGCAAAAATGACAAATTTCCCTTTAGCCTCCTAATATTTATGCTCTTCACTGGATGTGTAAAGGACAGCAATGTACAGTAGCTCAGTGGTTAGAGTTCAGTATTTGTGACTATAGGGTTGTAGGTTGAAATCCCAGCTAAAGAGACTGTCGTAAACTTGAGAAAGATACTTCAACCCCCCCCAAAAATGAGTTTCAATTCAATTCAACTTTATTGTCATTAAACTTACACAGGTGCATAGTATAATGAAAAGTGTTTCTCATTAGTCACTCAGGTGCAGTATATAAATAGGACAGAAGATAAGACAATAGACAGTTACACAATAGCAATAACAGTAACATGTAATAACATAACATGAATAACATGTAATCAAGTAAGTGAGTTGAAATGCAAGTCACTTTGGATAAAAGCACCAGACAGATAACTAAATGTAAAATGTAGTGATCTTTTCTCAAGAATCCTGCATATATTACATTGTGTTCTGCAGCAGGTGGGCGAATCAGGTCCAGTCTGGATGGGAGCTCACCAGATTCTCTCGCACCCAAGGAAGTGAACCCCCTCCCTAGACGTGTGCTGCTCAGGCCTGCAACACTACTCTCCACCTGACCATACTGCCCTTCTTGTTGTGGGAGGACGGACTGTGTCTCGGGAGGCGGAGAATGGACCCCATAGGTAATGCGGATTCTCAAACAGAGGCTTTACAGGTTAACGATACGTCTCGTTCTTCCCACTCTTGATCGGGAAAAGGGAGAAATGCCACACTAAAGGTTTTATGAGGAAGTCACACGTGAAAGCAGTAAGCGGTTTGAGTGCAGAGGCGCTGAACTTGCGAGATGACAAAACCGTTTGTAAGTTTTACTGGTTCCGCGGTTCCCGAAATTAATTCCTGTTCTGTCTTGTGTTTTTCAGAAGAGCCAGGCACTGTGAGTGAAACACCTAAGAAAGGGTCGAAAAGCAAAGGTATGTCCATTTTTTACTTTTTTACAATGTAATTCATTTTTTTTTAACTTCAAAGAGAATTCTAAGGGCTCAGTGATGTACAGTAGAAACAGGAATTTGAATGCATGCTTATGGTTCTGCCATCAAATGCTACAGTATACCGTATAACTGGTGTTTCTGAAAAAAATTCATATATGATTGTTTTTTTTCCTAATTGTAGGTTGGCAAGTTAATGTGGTGACACTTTTGTGCTATGAAATTTAACTACAACCATAAAAGATTATACAAATCCTGTTTAAGGTGTTGTTAATTGATAGTGTTTGGGGACTTTTAAGATATTTTGCATAAGTAAATCAATTAATGAAGCAAAACTGATCACTGAGAGTGCTTTCATACACAATTGTTTCTGGGAGACTAGGAGAGGCAGTGGTGTGAAGTAGTGTATAGGGCTTTTGTCTGTAGACCAGAGGGAAATGGGCCCAAATTCTGAATGTTGTGCTTTTATTCTACCGTTGAGAAAGGTATCTCAATCCATTTGCTCCAGAAAACATTCTGGTTATATGAATACTGTAGGTCTCCATGGTTGAGGAAAAAAAGGATTTGTAATGAAATAATATAAATGAAGAGAATCTGGCAACTGATATATCTGCTTAAATCAAACGTTTAAAAATATAAGTCATGGTAGCTGTTCAAACAAACTGCTTTATTGTCTGTTTCAGCTACGTTCACCTGTGACATCTGTGGAAAATCTTACAAGTATCTCAGAAGTTACGTGAAGCACCAAGAAGAGCATAAAATAAGAGGTTCTGTTTTTTCCCACTTTCACTTTTTTATGTGGTCTGAATTCCGTCAAAACGTGAGACACCTGTATATAAATCCAATATTTGCTGGTTGCATTGTCATTGCATTGTAACAAACAGGAAGTCATTATTGAAGTGGCATTGCTGGTATTTGTCATAGTCTGTGGACCCAGTTTTCGGTTTAATCCAAGTTTACGTTCTACTTTTCTATTCACAAAATAACACGTTTATTGTTTGCGATGATGAAGAAAGAAAAGAATTAAGTAGTCAATTATATGTTGTTTGATTAATTGTGCCGCTTTCTGCTTTATGTTTGCTCATTCTAATTGCGGAGAGATTAGAGAGAGCAAAGCTGTCCTTTCTCATCCATTTGCACCAGTGAAGACAAAAGCAGCTTCACGCCTACATCAAAGTTTGCCTTTGTTCTTTGTCTCTGCAAATGTGCTGTAAGCAGACTCAGTCCAAAGCATGTTGATTGTCCCATACTAAGACAGTCTTCCCTTTTAAATTAGGTCAGACCTTTTCCTTCTCAGGTTTTGTTCAAGTGGGATAGGATCACACTTGAAGCAGTAAAATACATTGAATAAACACTATGTGCCCTGCTCTGCACTTGTTGCTTGCTGGTATAGGCTCTGTCTCCCTCGCATTGCTGAATTGGATGAAGTGGTTTGAAAATGGATGGGAGATTAATACAGGAGAGTGGCAAAATACTGTATGCCTTCACGCATATATTCTTCAAATTGATCTTGGTGCTTGTGATTGCCGGCCCTCTAAAAAAGGATTGTTTTAATGTTTGTTTTTTTTACAGGACCTGAAAGGGTTAGATTTTGATCTTCGAGCTTGGAACAAGCTTTGAACCTTTCGTATTTGCATGGTGTTCTGGTAACATTGTAAGAACTACTTGATATATTTTAGAAGCAGAGTATTGTGCAGAAAACAGACGTCACAGTTCTTTCAGGTAATTCTGCCACTAAACATCCCCAGCACTGCTCTGGATAGTCCCATGAGCACAGCAGGCTTGGTGCCCAGCCAGTGTACTTTTGTACGGAAACTTCCATGAGAGCAATACAAAGATACTTTCATTTACATGTATATCTTTCAGAACATCTGAATGTACATACTGTACACTTGCACAGACGCACTAAGCCACATCTGTTTCCACATCGGAGTCCTGTTTCGAATCAAAGGTTTAATAAAAAGCTTTTTTCTGTTCCGGTGTTTTTTCCGAAATGAAGCATTGATGTGTATGGTGTGTATTAAAACGGTATGGGCGCAGAGGAAGCCCAGCACTATGTGATGACCGGATTGTGCCGCAAATAAGCTAATTGTTTAAAATGCTGTTTTTTTAATAGCATGTTTGAATGACAGAGGAGGACATTGAACTTTTATTCTGAATGAAATGCCAAAGCTTTAATTACTGGGCAGTGTTTGAGCTTAATTTTGTACAAAATGTACAGTCATTGTTGTAAGTAGACTCCTGTATATGCAGTGCTACAGTAGCATCTATGCAGTGTTTGTGCCTGGGGTGCTAATGTGTATTGCATTGCAGTATATATACTTATCACATTACATTGAAATTTCCATTTGCCCTTTGGTGTTTTATCTGGGAATTGAATTTTCTTGCTTTTCTGAGTTATGTATCATGTTCCGTCCTCATAGTGAAGATTTCGTTTGGACTACAGTGCCACCTATTGGCAGGTAGTGCCTATAGGAGGAAAACAATCTCTTTCTGGCCTTACCTCAGGCCTATTGTACAGCAATTATTATTGTAAATATTCTAATAATAACCCAGATTGCATGCCAACTCTTCCCCCCAGTGGTAACATCTGAACTGTGTCCACCAAAACCGTTTACAACCACAACCTGGTTTTCCCTGGAGATCTCCGATCCATGTATTGACCAGATCTGTCCAATGCAGTGTGATAACACTACTGTAAATATAACAAATATTACTCAGTGTATTACAAATCATGTTTAGTACAGCAATGGGATGGGTGTCGTGTGAAGCACATTTGATGTTTACAGTGTGAAAACACCTTTTTGCTGTTTGTGTCTATATGTGGTACTTAATAAAGGTTGCTCTAGTCTCAAGGCCTAGAGACTAGGAGTCTACTGCTAATCACGTTATGTTCATTGTGTGCTTAAACATTAATATTTATTTTTTTTTAATAATCTGGAATCTATTGTGGTACCTAGAGGGTTTTCAAAGCAGGCACTAAGGTATAGAATTCCTACCATGCTGAAGTTCTAGAACACAACTTGAGAAAACCAAATATTAAATAGATCTTCACCCACCAGCACCCATGTAAACCTTAAAGATCCAAAGGTAAATTATTCAAAGGGATTATTTTTTTCACGGCATTTGAATTTCTTTTAAGGGTTGGTGTATTTAGTGGTGGACTTAGAGAAGTCTTCATGGGTTTAAACAGGTTGTTAATATTGTTCCCGATTCAATGTCTTCCCAACCCATTCTGCTCTAAGTACTTGAGGCTGCTGTTGAGAGCTTGGTGGCACAGATGAGAACAGCATGGAAATGTATATTTGAAACATTTTTCTGTATCCCACATTCTTATTCATGCTGTAGACAATTAACGTGTTTGTCTTTAGGAAGCGCATCAGACAAGCCAGGAGCACAGTCAACACCCGCCAGAATTCCAGTGGTGAAAAGTGGAAAGCGAGGTGAGACTTTTTCTCTGTTTATAAATAAAGGTCCTTAGGATATTTTTTCACCTAATCTAAACCAGAAGAATGCAGTGGTGTTCTAAAGGCAGTAAATTCACACCTGCAAACATAACAGTATCACAAACCCAAAGTATGGTGAGGCTTTGTCTCAGTGACACTAACCGGTAACTAGGTCATAATATGGATAAACTAGGGCAGAAGTCAAATTTTATAGAATCGGGTCACGTTTTATGCAATTCCACTTTTGTAGCTCAAAGTAGAAAAAAAATCCTCCATCGAGTTTTGTGGCTGCCACATCTTGATGTAATCTTTCATAATTATGAAATTATATTGTTGCTGCAGCATGAAATGAAAAAAATGTGGTTCCTTTACAAGCCAATATATAATTCAGGTTGTGAAAGTTTTTTCTTTTGGTCTTATTGGCCCCGAACAAATTGAACACAAGCCTAGAAAAAAACAAAACATTAGGTCTTGTTTGGCAACAGACTCCACATACTGTACAGTTGTCAAAATTTATATTTTGCACACAGAAGATATATTCCCCCATTCCTCATCATCCCCTCTCTGTGGTACTGCTCTCCAGTTTCTTACCTCTGGTTACCTAAAATAAAAATAATAATTCCTTACACTTATATAGCGATATTTTCTGGACACTCCACTCAAAGCGCTTCACAGGTAATGGGGATCCCCTCCCCCACCACCAGTGTGCAGCCCCACCTGGATGATGCGACGGCAGCCATAGTGCGCCAGAACTCTCACCACACATCAGATCTCAGTGGGGAGGAGAACAGAGTGATGAAGCAAAATTCAGGGGGAAATTTGACCGGGATACTGGGGTAACACCACTTCTTTTTTCAAAAAATGTTCTGGGATTTTTAATGACCACAGAGAGTCAGGACCCCGGTTTTATGTCTCATCTGAAGGTAGCGCCTTTTTACAGCATAGTGTCCCCGTCACTATACTGGGGCATTAGGACCCACACAGACCGCATGGTGAGCGCTCCCTGCTGGCCCCACTAACACCTCTTCCAGCAGCAACCTTAGTTTTTCCCAGGAGGTCTCCCATCCAGGTACTGACCAGGCTCACACCTGTGTAGCTTCGGTGGGCTGCCAGTTGTGAGTTACCGGGTGATATGGCTGCTAGTACTGTCAAATACAACGGAGCTGCCTCCAACAAGGCACTGACGTCAGCAGCACTACAGGCCTCTGACTGTCCTCCTTGCTGGCACCATGGATTCTAGCAGTCAAAGGTTCCATCTGCTTGCTATCGGAACAGGTCAGGACCCAGTGAAGCCAGAATTTCCAGCCTTGAAACCAAGTAACACCATCTTTAGCTACAATGAGACCTGCCAGCCAGACCTGTTTCTGCCCCTGTTAGAGGCCCTTGTGAGTCATTTTCTGGCAAGAGTACTAAACGTGAATATTGTCAAACTGTTTCCATAACCTCTGGACACACTCAAAAAGAGTAACTATGTGCCCACAGTGCCCCTTGGAGAGAGTTCAAACAGGGGGCATGAAAGTGTCTTCATAATATTACGTCTAAAAGGGGTCAGATTCACTGTCGAGGAAATGTTTTTCTTTTTTGAGGCCGAATTTGTATTATCCTAAACATTATTCCAGGAAATGGCCTCACCCAACTTTCATATCCCTGTTCCAAACAGTAATGGCCTGTAACAAGCCTGTAACTGAAATCCATAAATAGTAGAGGACTGTTGCTTGGAGAGGAAATGGGGAATAGGCCTAGTTTATTACTTTCTGTTGACATCCTAGACCCCACAGAAAAGGAAAACTCGCCAATAAAGAGCAGGGGGGAGGCAAAAAATTAAAGGGGGTCTGTGGCATGAGCTTCAGTATCAGGCAGAGATGTTAAATCCCTGATTGTGTATATCCTCACCAGAATAGATATCCCAAAAGGCACACACATGAAACTTAAAAGCTATAAATATTTCATCCAGGGCAGTTTTGCTCTTGGTGTTATTTTTTTTTCTTAATGATTGAATTTTGTTGTCATCTTCATTCCTGCATGTGTAGTTTCTTTAACCTTGTCAAGTTCAATAACTGAAACCTGTGTACTTCTGAACAGGCCTGTTGTTAGTTCATAATGACATAAACAGAATTTTGAAGATTTCACAGTCAGTTCTCCTCCAAATACGCTGAATAGCGCTGAAGACAGTTTCATGCAGATATCAGTTGTTTCTCCGTCAAAAATTAAAATTATGAGCCTGTACTCTTTTTAGGAGTGACAGATTTTATCTCGCTTTCATATAAGTCCAAAACTGCTCCGGCCATTTTCCCAATACAGAATTGTGCTGCTTTTGCTGAGAGACCAGTGAAAGGATGTCTAGCTACTGTGTCTCAGATTGTGCTCCACATCCAGCCAGTTTCTCTCATTGAGAAAGTGTGTATGTTGTTGGAGAGGGCAGTAGGAACCTCAGAGCTGTCAGTGAGCAAAGGACAAGATTAGATCACTTTATTGGCCATATACAATTTCTTGTATTAGGAATTTGTCTTTTGGCAGACCCCAACTTGCTCTCCGTGAGACACACAGACAGGGAGAGAAGCTTGGGGTCAGAGCGCAGGGTCAGCCATTTATACGGCGCCCCTGGAGCAGTTGGGGTTAAGGGCCCAGGGCCCCAACAGAGTAGGATGTCTCTGCTGGCCGTGGGATTCAAACCGGCAACCTTTTAACCGCAGTCCTTAGCCACAGAGCCACCGCACTGCCCACAGTCCGTTAGTCTCTTTTCTTACTGAAATTCAGTGGCCCATTATTCTCTTTTGATGCATGTACTGATCTGATCGGTGAGGGCCTGGTTTGCAGATGGATTACTAATTTATTTGTAGCCCCTGCTTAGTGCTGGCAAATATTTTCCCAATTTGTCATGAAGGCCTTGTAGGTGCACTTTGAAAACTTCACAATTTGATACCTGTCTGTCTCTTATTTGACCAAAAGAGTTATAAAACTCGAGTTCTCCAAGATCAAGGTACACCATAGTTTAGTGTTGTACTTTGTTCTGTTTCATTCTCGTTTTTTGGTTGTTGTTATAGTTTTGAATTAGATAATTGTTTTGTGCTTTAATTTAACTAAACATTTTTTTGCTATGCTTATGTCTGTAATTAAGAAAGCAGTGAACTGAACTTCAGCTTCAATGTAAGAAACGTGTTCAATTATTCACCTTGTAATTCAAAAATAGCTTTATTTGTATTGTCACCTCTGTTTTGTACCTTGCCAGCTTTTAGATTGTATATCTTGCTCCACAGTACCAGATTTCAGCCAATGAGCCATATTAGCTTCTGCTTGTTGTTTTCCTCTAAAGAGGTTCAAACTAGAATATCCTGGGAGGTGTTAGTCAGTTTCAAAAATGTGAAATTAAAAATGAAAAAAGAATGTATCAGTCGAGGAGGTATGCAGGAAACGGGGAACAGATCTGGGTGTTCACAGTCAACTACAGGGTATTTCAAAGGGAGTGCTCCCTCAACTGGTTAATTGAGCAGATAGAAATCATGTCCACATCATATCCAGTCTGCCCTTCCATTATGTTTCTATATTGCCAGTAACCGTAACACGTTATTGAAGGCTGAAATATACATGCATTAACTGGTCCCCATTATGCATGCAGTATGCTTTGCAGAAAAGTGTACAGCATGTTAATGTAATAGTGAAATGACACATAAATAGGAGGTTCTTCCCACAGACATAACATTAACTTAAACCAAGGAGAGTGGTTCTTGATTAGCGTCAGGAATGAGCAGACACGCCTAAAGACCCCTCTCCATCCGTATTAAACGACCTCAGTAGAGAAAGAAATTTAGAACACTTATGCTCAATTTCAAAACCCAGACTTACAGTACAAAACCATCACACTGTTCAAAATTAACTGCTATTTTATAATGATGCAGTCCCACTCACTATAAAAGCTGAGTACCTTAAATGTTTTTTTTTACCCCAGTGCAGGAAACATTAACATTGTTTTTAAATAAAACAATGTTTTATTCTTTACTAGAACAAAGTGGAGCCTCTCCATTGTGCCTGCTGTTAGAAAATTATGTGAAAGGGCAGGACTTACTTGGCATATACCTGAATTGTTCCCACATAAGTTAGAAATATAACGTCTGGTGTGTTAGAGGTACAGTTTGTAAACGTGGAAATGACCTTCAGAATGCGGCTAACTGTTTGAGAATGAAAAAAAGTTATTTGGTGGGACAGCATAGTGGCACAGTGGTTAATTGGGCCCTGGGTTCAATTCCAAACCTAGGGTGCAAACTGCCTGTATTTTCTCCCCATGTGTGTGTGGGTTTCCTCCAGGTGCTACGATTTTCTTGCTTAGTCTGAAGACGTACAGGGTAGTTTAATTGGCTTATGTCAAAATTAGTCCTGATGTAAGTGTCTGTGTTTGTCTACCCTGCAATGGACTGGCGTCCCATCCAGGGTGTATCCTCCCTTGCACCTGCAGCTTGCTAAGATCAGACTCTAGTTCCCCCTTGACCCTGGATGGGATGAAGCAGTCAGAAAATGGATAGAAGACATTCTTCAGTTGTTGAATGGAGCATATTGTTGGTGTGTGCTCTCACTCATAAAGGCCCAGCTGAGGGGTTTTGAGTGTATGTTTAACTCTCTAGAAGCCATGTGAACCACACTGCACTCACCTACAGCACGTTTACTAACTGGCTTTGCTCTAACAGTGCACCAGCTGAGCTGGAATGGCTTAATCCAGATGGTAAAAACAAAGTCTTATTTGAAACTTTAACCAGGGTTATACATTTACTTGATTTCTACCTTAACTCATTTTTGCATTAAATAGTGAAAGTAAAATACTATTCATGTGTGAAACAAAAGGTATAAACTGTTTTTTTTTCTGTTCCAACTTTCATTCTGTGCATCAGCCCACAGACTACATGGAGAACCGTCATGACCGCTGGTCTTGAGAGCGCAACAGATATGGACATTGCACTTGAAGGACCTTGCTCACACACACTCTTTTCCAGTTCTGTTCTCATGGATCATATTCTTACAGTTCAACAGATTTCTCCCATCAGGAAGTTACAGATTGTTTTGGGTTAGGGAGAGATTTCTCAAGTGCTTGTTGATTTTTGTTTTCTGGCAAAAACGTTCAGATATCCTGTTAAACATCACATTTTGCAGGTGCGCACGTCTTTCCACTGCTTTCATTAAGAAACATGTTTAGGGCATCCCTTTCTGAAGCCATTGTGATGCAGGGTAAGACGATGTGAGGGGTCATGGCGATGGAGTTTGTGTTTTGTTAAATATTTCTTGGACAAATTGTTTTTGTTTTTTGTCAGGCCGTAACCAGCTGGCTTATCGATGCTCTTACCCATCATATTGAAGGTAATATGCATCAGAAATCAGCTATAGGCATTTGTTTAGAACTATTTGTTGGCAACAGGTACAGTAGTTTAAGGCTTTGGGTAGTATGGAATGGTAGTATGAAAAATTCCATTATTATTTGACCAGCAGCCATATCACCCTGTAACTCACAACTGACAACCCACTGAAGCTCACCAGGTATGAGCCTGGTCAATACCTGGATGGGAGACCGCCTGGGAAAAACTAAGAATGCTGCTGGAAGAGGTGTTAGTGGGGCCAGTAGGTGGAGCTCACCTTGTGGTCTCTGCGGGTCCTCATGTCCCAGTATAGTGACGGGGACCTACACTGTAAACAGGCGCCGTCCTTCGGATGAGATAAAACTGAGGTCCTGACTCTCTGTGGTCATTAAAAATCCTTGTGTGTTTTTCGAAAAGAATAGGGGTGTAAAATCCTGAATCCCAGGACGTTTCTCAAAAAGAGTAGGGGTGTCACTCCGGCATCCTAGCCAAATTTCCCATTGGCCTTTACCAATCATGGCCTCCTAATAATCCCCATCTATGAACTGGCTTCATCACTCTGTTCTCCTCCCCACTGAGAGCTGGTGTGTGGGGAGTGTGCTTTCGCACTATGGCTGCCGTCGCATCTTGCCATGGTGGTGGAGGGGAGTCCCCATTACCTGTAAAGTGCTTAGATTGGAGTGTCCAGCAATTCTTCTTCTTCTGCTTCTTCTGCTTCTTCTTCTTCTGCTTCATCTTCCTACTGGTTCTCATTGTGATGCAAACAGTATGCATTGCATGGATGGTACATTTAAGATTTGTTTTTGAGGGGGCATCAGCAGAGTGTGCCTGAATCATAAGAAAAGTGGGCTTATTCCAAATCAAGCCCTAAACACCGACAACATTAGTGAATAATCAAGCTAAGAAAGATTTGGACTTCAGGGTGTTTGTACCAAATTGCCATTAAATTCTGTAGTTTTCTTTACCTACTGTATGAGGGAGGCTTCCATGTTATAAGCTGCGTCTTGCAAACCTGAAACTGAGAGAAGTGTCAGGAAATGTACACACTCTTTGAGTCACAGAACACGTAAGAAGAAATTTAAATTGCTTGATGCAGCTGTTTTTGCTGCCTTTTATGGGTTTATGTTTACCCTCACGTAGAACTATTTAGCAGGTGGGGTGCCGACCTGGGTTAAATAAACCCAGCTGGTTCCTTTGAGCCCCAGCTGTTTTTTATAACGGGTGGAGGCAACAAAGCTGCTGGAGACTGTGATATTGACATACAGTGTGGTGAGGAGGCAAGGTTAGGCTGGATGCTAAGTCATGTAGACAATTTAGACATGTAATACAGGAAGGACAGCAGTCTGCTCCGTGGTTTTGACTTCTGGCATGCGAGGTAGGTGCATTACCTCACCTCTGGAGTCTGGAGCTTTTTCTCGACTAGGTGACCTTTGGGGCACCTAAGCTGTAGTTCAGTCATTATCCACTAGGTGTCCCTGTATCCACTCTTAAGCTCTGGAATCAGTGGAGTCGACACTGGAGCTGTGATAAATTTGGAAAATGAGAATATGGCGATGTTAAAAGAGCTGAAAACATCACTGAAGGATCTACAAGTTTAAGAAATTAGGCTCTCTCTCATCAGCACCTGAGAACGGTCTTTAACTATAATAGTGAGTTGAGAGTCATGAAGTAAGTCTATGAAATTAATGACACATTTGAGGAATTAAATGCCTACCAAGCCTTGGCATGGCAGATACGCAGCACAACGGACTGTCTTTGTTAAAGCCTTCAATGAAAAAAGAAATAATTTCAGTCAACCATGCAGAGTACACATGCAGTTTGGAGCTGGAGAACCTCTTGTTAGATTCTAGAAACTTCATCTATTTGCTGTGTTGTGTTGTCTATTACTGTATATCGCAGATATTGTCCAGACTGCAGGTTTCAACCCTCTCTCCAAGCAAGCACCATAACTGATTGAGCTGCTCGTGAGCCCCATGAATGTTTCCGTTTGTTTGTTTTTTCTCATTCCGGTAGATTTTAATAAAGAATAGTAGTGCCCACAATATCAAACAAGCCTGCATGGAGGATACAAGAAATCGAAAGACTATCACAATTTCATTTTTGCTTTAATTAGTATACCCTGCAGAAAAAAGACTGCCTTAAGGTCAAAACACTAGACCTGTGGATGCTACCTCGCGTGTCTCCTCATGACCTCATCTCCTCCTTTTTGTTGCTTTAATTTTACTAGAAATATCCCTTTTCTGTTTATTTCCTGTCCAAGGTCTCAAGAGCCAGCCATGTGCTAAGCAGTCCAGAGAAAGCAAGAAAGAATATAGAAACACCGTCAAGCCCAGCAAGATTAATTATCACGAACGTGCCAGTGGATCATCTGAAATGCCCACATCTGGCCTTGCCATCACACATCACACAGGTGGGTGTTGCTCTAAAATAAAAGCCCACCCTGAATGGAAAGCACTTTGGGATCTCTGGGGTAAAAAGTACATTTTCATCAACATCGTTTTCATTATTGAATCTATTGTACTGGCTGTTTGGAAGTCTAGTGTGATAATGTAATAAACAATTTGTTCAGGAGAGATTCTCATATTCCATGTTATACAAGCAGTTACTCTAAAAACGTTTCGCTTGCAGTTTGTACTTGGTAACAAAGGTTCCCAATCGAAGGTACATCCGTTTTTGAATTCCTGTTTTCCTTTTGACTCCTAATTCAAAGTAAGCTGTGCTTAGCCCTGTATTGGCCGCTCCTGCAATTTATTGCACTAGGGATAGTTACTTGGCAAAGAGGGGTTTGAAAAGTCTTACAGGGACCTGTTACCTTTAACCTTTGATCCATCCAATGTAAAAAAAATATCTTATAATATTATAAAATGTGTTGTAAGGTCTTTCAAGGGGTACTTGTTAAATTGCTCACACTGTTAAAAATTGCATACAGAATGCTGCATCACTAACATTAAAACATCCTCAGCAGAAAATGTACAGATGAAAGAGGTGGAGATTGAAGCAGCTGCAAGTTGTAGCAACAGCCTAGTTAATACCTCTTACACTGATGGCGATGAGAACGCTGAGCCCATCGAGTCTGGTGAGTGAGAACTGCATTTCCAAATTTTGGAAGACTCTTGAGTGGCTTTTTTTTTTCCTTTTCCTTTTGCACTTTCCTTTCTTACTGAGCTTTTGTAAGCTTTTCCTCATTCCAAACCTCAACATTTTGTTCAAGATTCACAAGTCAACAGAAAAGTTTGCCGTATCCTAGCAGAGTAGTTTTTAACCTTTTGTATCCAAAGCATCATTTCAAACCACAAATAACTTGCATACAAGTGTTGGGGTGGGTTCCTTATGTCGTTGCAAATGGGTTTAATCCGTCATTAACCATTTTGAAAGATTATGCTGTCTACATTATTTAAATTGATGATTAAATGAGAAGTTGTGACAGCTTTTGGTAGAAGGGGAATATGGCTGTGGAAAAGAGAGAGTTGTTTGGTATGGATGGGAAAAACATAATTTCAAAACTAGAGCCGTTTACCATTGTGCACAGACCTGTATAAGCACGGTATCCACAACACAGGGTGAAAACCACTGTCCTAGAACATACTTTGTACTGGGGCATTGCTTGGATACACACTCACATTTTCCATGTGAGTGTGTATTTTATTTCTTTCTAAATCCCTTAACCTATCTGTATTAACAGTCTACCTAAATAGTGACAGGTTGTCTCTTTTCAGATGGCATGATTAAGATAACGAAAGTATGGTCTCTAGCCATATCCCAGGCGGAGTTCTTGCGGATGTTAGGTATGTAAAGAATATTTCACCAATGAATACCCAAAAATCCCTGCCCTATCAAATACAAATATGCAGTGTTAATGAAAAATGGAGACCAAATTATACATAGAAAGTTAGCCAGAGGTCTGTTACAAAGTAATCTAAGCCAGAACACTACAGTATATAACGAGCAATGTATGAGTGTATTTATATTTTGCACTGCTGTGGTTTATGGCAATAAAACTCCTTCAAGTAGAGTATATCTAAGATTAGTTATTAGCATTATTGCTGAGAGCTGTAGAAGCTCCTGATGTTTATAATGTATGCGGCACAATCTTTATAACTCTCAACTCTATTTTCAGCTGAATTGCTGAAGGCTAAAAAGCACATTCTGCAGTCAATGTAACTGCTGCAATATTGTGAGTGTTGGAAGTGTAATTTAGAAACAGTAGTGACAAGTTAATGACAGGGAGTCACACTCACAGTAGTTTTGAGAATCCTTTCGAAGCCCCATACACATAGTAATGGCTTCACTTATGTTCTTAGTTGTAGTTTTAACATGTCTCAGTGCTCCTAGCATTGCTGGGGTGGGAGAACAACAGCTGCGGTGAAAATGTGGGCATTGTTGGGGTCTATTCTTTTAAACCCCATCTGAAATGTTTGTTCTCTTCCTATATTACAGAAGCAGAAGAGAAAGAGCTGGCAGATCTGTGTTCTGAAAGCACAGGAGACAATGAGCTCTAAGGTATTGCATCTGCTGGCTGAAAAGCCATTAGACAAAATACATTGTGTAATGTATATTGGCCAATGAAATTAGTGGATCTGTACTTAAGGTGGCTTCCACATCTCAAATTAAATAAGAACACAGCAATAGAGATTGGATAATGCCTTGCTTAAAGGTTTCTTAAGATGTTCCACAGTAATTGCCATAGTATTGCACAGAGACAAGTTGTATTTGTCATAATGGCATTTACAGAAAACACAAGGGCCACATTTGTTCACACCTCTGTCCATTCCTTTAAACAATATCCATCAAAAACTAATCTACAACAACAGTCCGCTCCTTGGAAGTGTAGACAAAGTCTGTTAATGTTAATGTGGTACTCTTTAAAATAAAGAAACAGACTAACCACAGTAGTGTCACAGGTTCAGCAGATAGCTAATAACAGACAATTAATTTCATGTTTTATATACGCTTATGTGTTCTGAGGTATGCCATTTATAACTATGTACTGTTCAGTATAATGAAATTGCCATGCAGTCAGAACAGGACAGAGAACAATTTGGGGGGGGGGTAGACTGTTGATAGTGATTCTTTGCAGAGTCGATGTTGGTGGTAACTTAGTGTCTTCTGCACCTATCTAGCAAATGGAGGTCTTCTGGTCATCAGATGTCTTAATAAGTGAAGACCTTAGAAAGCAGACTTAAGTTACTAATACGCGCTCATCTTCCAGAGTAAGAACAAGCAGGGTAAATACTGACACCTGCTTTTTTTTGCGAGCAAAGTTCATGCCATAGACTCAAAGCTTCTGTCTGTGCTCGCTTTTGTAAGAATCCCTCTTAGATTCCAGCTCTTGATGTAAGATCTGCTGATTTAGGGCCTCTTACTCTTGACGAAGACCATCAAGAGTATTCGGAGCAGATTTTGTTTGTGATTCTGCTGTATGAAGGGTGGCTGGGGGTCATGGGGCTTATTGTATTTCTCCACTTCAACAATAAGCAAGTGTTTCATCTGTGAAATGATTCTTGAAAATACAGTGACTTGACCCATAACCTCATCACCTGGTCACCCACTTCACCGCAGGATGCTGAATGAAAGCACATGTCCAGTCCAGTGGCTGTTAATCTCTCCAGCACCTCTGTCGGCAGTTAGTGAGTCGTTGGAACGTGGCTCATGAAATGGTTTAATATAAAATAATAATTCCTTTCACTTATATAGCGCTTTTCTGGACACTCCACTCAAAGCGCTTCACAGGTAATGGGGACTCCCCTCCACCACCACCAATGTGCAGCTCCACCTGGATGATACAGCAGCAGCCAGAGAGCGCCATTACACTCACCACGAACCAGTTCTCAGAGTGATTAAGCCAGTTCATAGATGGGGATTATTAGGAGGCCATGATTTGTAAAGGCCAATGGGTAACACCCCTACTCTTTTCAAGAAACTTTCTGGGATTTTTAATGACCACAGAGAGCCGGGACCTCAGTTTTATCTCATCCGAAGGACGGCACCTTTTTACAGTGTAGGTCCCCGTCACTATTCTGGGACATTAGGACCCACAGAGACCACAAGGTGAGCTCCACCTACTGGCCCCACTAACACCTCTTCCAGCAGCAGCCTTAGTTTTTCCCAGGAGGTCTCCCATCCAGGTACTGACCAGGCTCATACCTGCTGAGCTTCAGTGGGTTGTCAGTTGTGAGTTACAGGGTGATATTAGCTGCTGGCCAATATCTGCACCGAAGGACGATGTATGCCGATGCTCCACTTCATGCAGAGCCTTCCACATTGCTGTGCTGACACATTACACACACTGCCAGTGCAGATGGCTGCATTGGCTACAGGGGGCATGTGATAGGAGTGGAAGGCACGCGTCGTATACATGCAAAATAGACTTCTTGAACTGAAATGATTCTTGCTCCGATTTTCACAGGGAAAACATATGGGAATCCAGGCTTGACACTTCATTGATTACTTGACCCATGATGAAAAGTTATTTAGCTATAAATAAATATTAATACTTATGTGTTAATATATTTATATAAATAGAACCTCGGGCTGCGATCATGTGAGCTGCATTTATTGTGATGACTTACGGTATGTGAGAATACAGTTTTCGTAATGGGACATCATCATGTTGGGCCATCCGACATATATGATAATATGAACTGTTGTCCGTTATTTGCACAAACGTGGTCTTCCAAGCCTGGATGAAGACCTGAAAAGTAGGTTTCATTAGTTTCACCCCCTCTCCAGACTCTTTTCCTGCCGGCCGTGTCGTGAACCAGAGTGGGTTCTTAGAAGATCTTCCTTAAATCAGAAAGAAGGCAGCATCCCCCCAAAAACAGTAACAATAGGAAGACATTTGAAAATTTGTACTCTTTGATTTGTGCGTTGTATCTTAAGGTGGAACTTTTGAATTAAATTTTGTGAAAAAAAACATTCAGTAGAGCATTTCAGACATAAAAGGAGCAATATTTTTTTTTTGTCGTAGATAAGCATGCAGTGTTCCAGTGATTCAACTGTCCAAAGCAACATGAACCCAGACTGTTAATAACCTTCCTTAAATTATTATTATTATTTTCATGCCTGCTTTGTTTTTCTCCCCCTACAGTATTTTTTTTACCACTAGTCGTCACTTGGGAACGCAAGTCAGTCAGTCAACAATTTGGAGTCAGTCAACAATTTGGACTCCCTCCTCATCTTGATCCATTTTGGCTTTTGCGGAAGCACTTGGCTTTTTAATGTAAAGCACATAGAACGCCCCTTTGCCTTGTGTAATAAATAAGAAATGAAGGCTTCTTTTGCTGGATTTGAACTTTTTAAGATTTTTACTTCAGTTGTGCTTTTTTGTCAACGGCAGAGTGAAGCATGTTGCTTCAGTAATGTTTCAGTGAGGTACCTCGGTGAAATTTAAGAGGTGGTTTGGTTTTAATAGTGACATACAGTACTGTAAATGTGTTTTTGAGAATGATTGCAAATGTAAGCATTTAGGAATTCATGTTTGATTGTTCACAGTCCAGTTTAAATAAAATTTAAAACTGTATAATGAAAATAGTCTTAATCACTGACTTGATATGGTCAGGAAAGACTGAAGTTACATTCCAAAAATAATCCAGTTTTAAATGCATTTTATAATCTCGCTTTTATTGGATTTATGTAATACACCCATCCGTCTTTTTACGAATTTTCTTTTTATGAAACTTCAGTACTACAAAGCATGTGAACTGTTACCCACATTTTGAATAACGAAAGTCAACTTCCAAACTAAGTGATGTGAAGAAAAAAGTCAAAACCTCCTCCAAATGCAGAGTGAAGAGGAAGACGACATCCGTTTGATTTTGAGTGTGCACATCACATTTCCACCTAGCGAGAGCTAGGACAGAGCCTATGGAGTGGCATGAGAGACGTGTGTGGTAAAGTTCACTGTGTTTTGTTTCGTGCATTAGTCATGTAAATGGAAGAAAATTTCCAGTTTGTAAGAAATATTTCAAGGATCACAGTTGTCATGTTCCGCAGGTTAGATAAATGTTGCCTTTTCTTTTCTTTTGAGGTTGTCTATATAGTATGTTTTCGGAACATTGCCTTTTGATACAAATCATATCATTTTAAGGACATAATGGACACAATATATTGGACTACTTGGTAATTGAGTAGAAAATTTATTTTTGTTGGTCGCAGCATAGTTTTAGTAAGGTACAGTAAGTGTTGGGGCTTGTATTCAATTAAAGTTTCATTGCCTAATCATCTATTTGTATTTGATATTTACTGAATTCACTTTTTTTTTTTACTCATTCACAATAAAAAAAAAAACTTCTCATATGGAGTTACAGTATCTGGAAGGTAGCAGACTTTTTCACTACTTCAGTACTTGGTAGTAGTTGCTGTACATTCTGCTTTAATGGAGTTTGTAGTTTCTTTTCTGTTTTCTTGTAGCATTTTTGAAAGCTCCCACTTATTGTTGGGTTCTGGGACCATACTATAGGATTCCTCTGGTTTATTTCCCTGGACTAAGAAAATACTAGCATACAGTATAAAGCCTCCCTGAAGCAGTCTCGGTAGTGGGACTGTAGAGAGAGATCACTTTATTGGCTATTTACCATTTCTTGTATTAGGAATTTGTGTTTTTGCCTACCCTAGCTTGCTCTCCATGAGACACACAGGGAGAGAAGCTTGGGGTCAGAGCGCAGGGTCAGCCATTTATACGGTGCCCCTGGAGCAGTTGGGGTTAAGGGCCTTGCTCAGGAGCCCAACGGAGTTGGATTCCTCTGCAAGCCGCGGGATACGAACCACCAACCTTCCAGCCACAGGCGCAGATCCTTAGCCGCAGAGACACTCGCTATTTTGAGTTGTGTTCTCATTATACAGTGGACTGTGCACTTTTGAAAGGCTGTAGAACGGGGTGTTAGGAGGCACTGGCAAGGTCAGACAGGGTGGTACATGAAGCATGACCTAAATCCTAAGTGTAATAGCATTATTTAAGAGTGTAGTGTTCAGGTGCCATGATCATTTTCTAGAGCCCCTGAAAGTGCAATAATAGAGTTCAGTCAGACTTGCATAACAAACTGCTTTGGTAACTGGGCATAATGCATTGCGAAACTAGTCTGTGTTGCACAACCCCACTGCCGTGCCACACACACAAGTGTTTTGTTATAAAATGATGTAAGAGACTTATAAAATAGTATGTTTTTCATGAAGTACTACCAAAATATTCCTGAAAAGGGGATTATATTCACTATCTTTAGGGGAGTTTGGTAAACCACATTAGTAATATGGTCTTGTGGGATAAAATAAAACCTTTTCATAATGTATATGATTGCAAAAGGCACATTTTCTGTTGGTCCTTTTATCTAGAGCCACAATAGCATACTAGGCTTGAGATATTCATACAGCTCTTTTTCAAATAATTTCTTTAAAATTAAGCCCGTCTGCCTTCTTTATCCTTATTTTCAGATCCCACTCAAGAGTGGAACCTTTTAAAAGTTGCAACGTTTCCCATTGGATGCTGAAAAATGTTCATATTTTAACTTGACCCTCTTCAGGTCCATTTTCCAAGTGGCTTGGGAAGACATCACTACAGTGTTGAGTTTCTGTGACCGGTAAAACAAAGAAAAACAGTCTTACTGTAGCTATTTGTGCACGACTCCTGCTCAGTCAACGTAGTACTCATCGATGAGTTCCCTGCAGTTTCTTAATTGCCATGCAAACTATGACATGGATAGATCTCAGTAGTCATAGTTTAAAATGTGCATATATACGATTATACCACAGGAAGTATTAAAATATATTTTGACTTAATAGTCTCATCTTTCAGAAGCCTCAGAATGGCCTAGTGAACCTAAAGATAAAATGGATGTAAAACAATTAATTGCATTGAATAGCTTTTTTGCCAGAGAAGAAGGACCTGTCTAAAGGAGTTCAATTTTGTTCCCTAACGGCTTCCAGAAAATACCCAGCGCTGAAGGCATGCAAGGTATGACTAAGGCAACAGGGTGAGAAATATGAAAGGGAAAATGCAAAAAAGCGCAATAGTTCATTGGAGTGTCCCCAAAGCAAGAGGGCAGATGAAAAATTGAATGATACAGATCCTTTGAAAAAGAAAGCTTACTGTACTTGAGCTCTTTGAATAGTTTTATACCTTAGGGGCTTAGTCTGCTTGGTGTGGCAAACTGCGATCTTCACTTACTATGGGATATACTGTACAGTTTGACCGCAGCAGGAAAAAAAAAAAAAGCCCTGAACCTCTTGTTACAATACTATCATAGGTGGGCAAAATGAATGCCAAATGTAAATTGGTGGCTTGTGAATTTTATAAGAATATGCACGGCTGGCCAAAATTGTAAACATTTGGGTGGTCGCAATCACTATGGCATTCCAGTTCCCCGAATGGTATAGGTCAGCTGCATGAACTCATGAGCTTAATCACAAACAAAGTACCTGAGTGCTTCAAGATGACTGGGGAGAAATAGCGAATATCTGAAGGTCAGATACTGAGATCGGTCAGTCTGTCATTTGTACCTCTTTTTTCTTTTCACTCTTTCTTAGACAAACGGCTTATCCTACTATGTACTTTGTTCATTTGTTCCTTCCTTGATAAAGAATGAATTATATTACTATAACGAAGTAATGTTTGTGTTAATGTCATCGTGACGTTTGTTTGCCTTGTGTTGTAGTGGTGTGGCTTGTTAAAGCTGGGGTTAAACAGTGCACTGGATGTTGTTTTATTGTTGGGTTTTCTAAACTTTTGTGGGGTTTTTTGGACTGAGGTGAAGATGAGCACGAGGTTTAGGAAGCAAGAATTGGATTATCAGCTTCTGTCTTTGTATCTAAAAGCACTGATCGATGAGGGTGCACACCATTCTTAATAAAGAATTAATCGAGAGGTGAATGACTGTCATTTTTTGTTGTTGTAAGGAAGGGTAGTGTTCAAATTTTACGGTATCCTTAAAATCTATTTACAGTGTTGCATGAGCACATATTATTTCTGTACAATGTTTAAATATAAATATAGTGCTGTGTTAAAAACATAAAACTGAATTGATTTTTACGATTTTTACATTTACGTTACGTAAAAACACTGTATACACTGTTTTGGAATACAGTGCAACATTAAATAGTCCCTTGTTTGTGTGTGGCCTCATCAGTCTTACTTTAGTTGGGTGATTTTGTCATTACGTCAGCATAGTGGATAAGTGAAGTATGGTATTAACGATGAACAATAAATAGTATATCAGCAATGAATAAAGAATAAACTGCAGAGTATGGCTGCATGTTGTGCTAAATAATATATATGATTTTACAATTGTACAGGAAACTGGACCCAAAAAGTCACTCCTTGCAAGTGTAAAGAGTTAGTCCACAGAGCACTGTTACATAAAGCTTCTAACTACAGAAATGTGGAGTAGTGTTTAGGGATTTGGTCAGGGAAATGCATTTTGGGGTGAGACACTATGTCTGGATGGCTGACTGCTCATTGAAAGGAGTTGTCCCACTTGAATGGGACCGAGCTTCTCTGAACCAGTAATTAGCACTCAGAGAGTGAAATTCCACAAGATGGGAAGAACTTGGTGTGATATGCTCTGTGTGGAATTGGCCACATTTCTCTTCTAATCGTGGGGCTTATGAGAGTTTCCAGGAGAAATAGGCACCAGCCTGTGTCTAGAGTCCAGCTCGACTGGAGAGGGTGGATGAAAGCTATACTCTGAGGATTGGGGTCACATTTGTAAAGCATTGAGTCAGTAGTGTCAATTGAACTAATGGGAAGGAGGTGTTGGGGTCTGATGGAGCTAGGCAGTGCTCTTCTTGTACAGTACATGAGAGAGAACAGAGGCTATATGACGCAGATTGAGCCTTGATTGTTCTCAATATCAGAAGTTAGACAGGCAGGCTGTCTTTGAATGTGTGATAGGAAGGAAAACCTCAAACTGTTTAACCATGTTCAACACACTAGTGTCTCCTTGAGTTAAAGTGACAATTTTAGTGAATAGTGCAAAGGGCTGCCATGGAGAGATTGGGTTGATCTAAGTGACAGATTATGGAAGAGTAGGAGATGCAGGGCAGCATGGAGTGTATTTAAATAATCTAGTGATAAATGAAGATGCACAGCGAAGAGTTTATGGGAAGCTGTAGAGACTTGCATTACAAGAACCAAGAGAATAAAAACTTTCAAGAATGAAGGGCTCACCATTAGATCTAGGATCCTTTGGGATCAGAAAGACAAGAAAGACAAGGACCAACCTCTCAAATACTAAGAACTAAAGTGACATGCTGGTAATGTTGCAATTATGGTGGGGTGTGTTTGAGTACCAGTGTCATCACACACTGATTTTTGTACCCTTGAATATGATATGTCACTCAGACTGCTTCAATAAAATACCCTGCTGTATAAATGGATACAAATAAAATTTGTTTTACACAGAAAATCAGCCAAATATATTAATTAACGGAAAACATCTCATACAGAATGATTCTCTTGCTATATTTGCATTTATGAACAACCAGTCTTAGTGGAAATCATGTTTAAAAATATCTACATTAGGTTCTTGTTACTGTACATACAGTATTTGTCCTAGAAAACTTTCATTCCTTTTACCTCATTTTCACTTTAACCTTTATTAGAGTAAGGACAACTGCCTTTGCTATTAACCTACCTACACTGGAGCAAGACTTTTTCTCTGTTAATAAAACTACAGTGCCAGAAAGTGAAAGATCAAAGCCTTAGCCTGTCTTGGAAGATTTAATAGCAATAAAGTGAGCTCAAGATCAGAGGCCCTCAAAGAAACAAATGCTAGAGATTTGGGTGTCTTCAAGCACGTTATGATGAATTCCTGGTTTAAAACAGGAAGTAATAGACTTTCTATGTTTTTGTTAGGACATCCTGTCTCTAGGTGACCCCATATTCGGTTTACTTCCTAATAAGTAACCAGGTGCATATGAAAGAAACAGCAAGCAATATATTTTCTTAAGGCTCTTAATCATGAATTTCAAGGCCAGATTTGCTGGATTTTTGCTGCTGAGGAAAAACAGGTGTTAGTGTTATTCAGGGTGGTATTGCAAGTCTGCGTTAAAATTGGGGTCTGTGTGGTTAATATTGTGAGATTTCATTCTGGAGCCCTTTACCACATATTTATTTACCTTGGAGCCAAATGTTTAGTAACTGACCCTATCCATCTTGGACCTAAGTAACTAGAAAAATATCCTCTTCACATGAAACAGTTTGGTCATCATAACACACCTGTTGGTAGCTCTGGAAGCTTTTGAGCACAATAGTTCATCAAAATATGTTCAGACATCAGCCAGCACTGTGAAGGCCACAGTATGAATTTAATTTATTTGAAAGAATGGCCTTTGCTTGGACTGGTCACAAGGTTCTGAATGAAAGAGTCCATACGGTTTTCAATTTTGATTAAATGGTTAATAAGAATTAATAATAATTTCTTACACTTATATAGCGCTTTTCTGGACACTCCACTCAAAGCACTTTACAGGTAATGGGGACTCCCCTCCACCACCACCAATGTGCAGCCCCACCTGGATGATGCAACGGCAGCCATAGTGCGCCAGAACACTCCCCACACACCAGCTGTCAGTGGGGAGCAGAACAGTGATTAAACCAGTTCATCGATGGGGATTTATAGGAGGCCATGATTGGTAAAGGCCAATGGGAATTTTGGCAAGGATGCCCTACTCTTTCCAAGAAACAATCTGGGATTTTTCATGACCGCAGAGAGTCAGGACCTCAGTTTTACGACACGTCCAGAGGACGGCGCCTGTTTACATTATAGTGTCCCCGTCACTATACTGGGGCATTAGGACCCACATGGACCGCAGGGTGAGTGCCCCCTGCTGGCCCCACTAACACCTCTTCCAGCAGCAACCTTAGTTTTTCCCAGGAGGTCTCCCATCCAGGTATTGACTGGGCACACACCTGCTGAGCTTCAGTGGGCTGCCAGTTGTGAGTTGGCTGCTAGTTCCTTTGCTGACCTTTTTCAAAACACTTAACAACACATGTATAAGGTGCATAATTTAGAAACAAAAAATAGAAATGCAGTTAAACATTTATGGGAAAGCAACTATTTTATTTTTAGTTTTATGTTGAGTGTTTATCCCCTGTAAGAAAGTATAAGAGCTTTATTATTGGTTTTACCGAAACATTGAAATAGCACAAGAATAGCTTGCATCCTTCTGATGTGCTGTAAGTTGGTGTTTAACTATAATTCAACTTGAACTGTAAAGGCAGCCTTTCAATCACTCCAGATTTATTTTCACCTACATTTTAAAAATTGTAAACCACACAACAACAGTGGTGGTTCCAAGCCATTTTTTTCAAGCAGCTGTTTCTGGAACTCTCTTGTTAACAGATGATCATTTGTCACAGTTCATACCTCTTTGGTTGAATCCAGAGTAGACGGCTGTTTTAAAGTGCTGACATTCTTGTGATTCATCATATGTTTACAGAGATCCTACAAAAATCTGGTTCTTCAAATACAGTTTCTGAGTCCTTATGCATCACATATACAAAGGAAATGTATCTAACCTGTCCAACAGACTTTAGAATAATTCTCTAGATATATGGATTACTACAGGACTGTATGTACTATCTGTATTTAAAATCTTCAACATTTAAAATGTGCCACCCTTAATGGCATATCATCTCACAGGTGGAAGAATTTCTTTTAAAATTCAGAATGCATTGAGCTATGAGTGGGGCCTTTTGGATGGCACAACTGGTAAAGATAAAGTGAATTATAATTAAAGAAAATATATTAAAGACTGCTTTTGAAAGTCACTCCATTGTACACAATGAGACTAGAACTGTTTGTATGAAAAAATGAATTATTGGTCTTGATTTTACATGTTTATATTGTACATGATTCATAATAATAGATCAAAATAAAACATCAATGTTTTACTTCTGAGTTGTTCTAAATTTTCATATGTGGGCCTTCTAATAACGCTTGCTTTAAACTTTATTTTCATTTTCAGTTTACAGAAATCTTGTGTCAACACAGCTGCAATAATTTAAAATTCTATAGGAAATCTATCCATAAATGCCTCCATTTTATATGATAAATAAATCCCCTTTCATACTAAAATAAGACCCGATCAAAATGAGTACAAGGCCACACTCATAGGCACTGACATGCCAGTATTTTATGTAAAAATTAGCATATTCTTATTTATGATTCTGAAAAGACAACATAAGTCATAGTATGAACCAAATACTGTACCAGAGGTCTTGAACAGTCCACCTTTTAATAAACAAGTCTTAACTGTATCGAGATGTACACTTAGCTGCAGATTTCTCATTAATAGCTTTTTTCCAGAAGGTGGCACTGAAGTTCACTGAATGATTTTTCTTTCTGTGCCCCATACAACTCTAATTCGTGTCCTGAGAAGTGGAACAACTCCTGGCTGGAGATCAGCAGTATGAAGTAGCCTGCTTTTAAATGTTTTATCGCTAATCTTTAATGGGGGTGAAATTATTGCCCTTTGTTTTAACAAAGTAGCATATGTGAAAATAGGAGGCAGTGCCAGGTTTTTTTTTTCTCTTTGGACAAACAGCCAGAAAGACAGAAAGACATTTGACAACGATATTGGAATCTGACTCACGGGGATTGTTCTGTGTTGTCACAGAGCCACTTCACAAATGCTTTCAAACTAATACAGGATGCACTTATTTACACAAAGGGTGGTAGGAGTATGGAAGAAGTGACACTGCCGTGGTTCCTGGCAGCTTCCCTGAAATGGCTGGATGAGATCGAGATTAGTTAGCTACTACAAGCAAATAAACTGCATGAGTTCAATGGCCTGTTCCCGTTTGGAACTGTTCTTATTTCTATCTGTAACATGTACTGTATCATAAGCTCAGGAATTTTGGATCTTGATCTGAAGATCTGTAGACAACTTATGTATTTGCTGTGCATAACATAACTTAAATCAATACAATCTGTGTTGGATACTGAGGAGAAGCCAACAGTGGCCGGCTTTCGATTTCTCAAGGCTCGGCAGCAAAAACATTGAAACAAAATCATCTGTCCGAGAATATCAGATAGTGCACGCCGATGCCGAAGAGCTAAAATACTTTGTGTGTTTAAACTGGGTTTTCTAAGAGTACTTTCTTGAAAACAGCTCAGAAAATGTTAAGAACTGCTTGTTTAGATAATCGGTAATTCTCAACTTATTTAGAAAGAACTTGCGTAGAAAACTCCTGTGACTCTCAGGACAATGAAAGATTTTTAAGAAAATAAAAATCTCATGTTTACTTCTTGCTTTTGTTTACTTTGTGCTGATGTTTTAAGTTTTAATTGATAAATGCGGCTTAATGTTCTTAGGACAAATCTTTATGTGTGTATATGTACAGGTAGATTTGGCCTTGGCTTGTGTAAAACATACCATTTTAAGAACATATACTTGAATTCTAATTGACCTTTGGTTGTTAAATTGACCTTTTAATTCAATTGTTTAATTGACGTTTCTAAAGAGAACATACTGTACAGATTTAATTGCAACAATGGAAGAGCCACGGGACACATTGTATTGAAACTTCCTCATCACTGAACTCAGACACAGTACTTAATGGAGGGACACCAATCAGTAAAACAAGAAGGTTTTAAAAATTTTCAAGTGCTCAGATATTTCATGATGGCTCAGCTCAAGCCTAGCACTTTAATTGATCTTAGATTTGACTTTAACAGCAGTTACTCCGAAAATACTTGAGAGAATTTGATATCTAGACCTAAATCTATGCCTCAAGCTCCACGACACCTGACTGGATAAGTCTCTGACATTACTGCAAGCTTGCAGATGTTAGCGAGTTGCCAGAGGTGAGTTGCTGAAGTTTAAGGATCTTTGACTGGCTAATCCCATCTGTACCCTTGCTGCGCCTTGCCAATTCTGACTACAGAGTCCTGTTCACTGTCAAGTGATGTGACCCCCAGGAAGTAGCTTTGGATAAACATGCAGTTCATGATTTTCTATGTCATTGATTTCCAGTCCTGGTTTCTGCAGAGCCCCACTCTAAAGAATTTTCCAGGTCACTTTAAAAGACCTGTTTCTTCAGATTGGTTGCACATGTACAGTAAATGTAAAATAAGTGATTGGATTGCTCACTTAAGCAAACAACATTCTTAAGAAGAGTTAGCGCAGGTCTTCCCAATCCTGCTTCAGGACACACATACACCTCCTGGTTTTCATTGTAGCTGAGGTCTTTACTTAAATAAAACCTTAGTTGAAGCAACAAGCTCGGTTTCAATCTTTTTTCTATCATAGGCTGGAGATATAAGTTTCTTCTTACAGTAAATATACTGTAATAGTTAAAAGGTAATCTCTGACATGTTTAGGAACTGATAATCAAAGGTTCAGATTAAACCTACTGTTAGGTCTGTTATTGGCTCAAATTGTTTCATTGACTATGCAGGAGGAACAAACACACCCGCTGTTTAAATGCCCTGGACCAAGGTTGGAAATCTTAGAGCTGACTCAACACTAAAGAAAATACCAGAGTAGTGCTCTCAAGGAGCAGGTTTGTAGTCCTTATAATACCAAGGTCGTCTGACATTTACTCTTCCTGGAAAGTGGAAATTACTTTATTTAACCTTAATAGCTTACTTCAATGAGCTGTTTTCATTTTCTAAAAAGTGACAGCCTTAAGGTCAGTTTAAAGAACCTTTAAAGTAACTTAGATGTTTCAGTGTTGGAATGAATTTGCCATAGTTTTGATTACCAAAAGAGTTGTTCGGTCAAAGGTTTGGTTTAGCAAACGGAGACCTCGGAAAATTTTGCAAACCAAGGCATTTGATTTCATCAAGCTGTTAGAAATGTAACCTCTCCTGTCATCAATCTTCATTTTTTATTCAGTTAATCATGTCCTTCCTCAGGAGATTTTAATTGTTTTATGGCACTGGCTCCGATTATGGAAAATCTTTGCAGCTGACATGTCTCATGGCTAAAGATATCCACTGCTCTTAACCCTTTTAAATGACTGATGGCTCCATTATACTGGGATGCAACAGGTTGTTTGCATTGCATTCGGTTTATAAGACCATGTCAAATGTCTGCCCTATGAAGGAATATATTCTGTACCTGTCCGTTTCAGTCATGTTTTTGTAGCCTGTGTTGTTTTGAATGATTTGTAAATGTGCAAATGCAGTTTTATCAAGTGCTGCAGTCCATTACAGAGAAATCTGTCAAATTATAAGGTGTCTGTTCTGGCCTGACATTCTAGATTCAGAGAGATTGTGTTCTCTTAGTGCCTAAAGTTCTTTGTTACTCAATCTTACTTTTATTGTCTGTGATGGAAAATTTGCGTTCTAGGCAGGTAAAAGACAAAACTCAATACACAATTCATTTCATAAAAAATGAACCCATTAACAAATAAGAGACATGCATGTATGACAAGGAATTAAATATATTAAAAGTCAAATATACAGACAGTTGTCTAAAATAAGCATGTTAATAAACATGGGGAAAAGATACTCCAACTTAGTTCTGTTGCATTTGCATCTAGGCAGTTTACATTGATGCCCAGATGGAAGGAGCTCAGTTTTACTCTGCAAGGGGTGGTCATGACAGTCAGTGATTATATTGGCCTTCCACACTATTTGTTTGACGTAGATGTCTGAAAGCTGTAGCTGTTGTGCACCAATAATTTTGCTGGCTACCTTCACAATCCTGCTCAGTCTGTTTTTATTGCTGGTATTAAGGTTACCAAACCAGGCTACTGCAGTGCATGACAGATTAAATAAAGGTTCTGTGGTATAAAGTCACTATGTTAGTCCACACGTTAAAAAAACAGAGCATTCTTAGGAAGAACAATCACTATTGGCTCTTCTATTGGCATGTGTGTTTTCGTGTAAGGTTAGTTTGTAATCTGCAATAGTGCCAGGATATCCGTAACATTTCTTGCTCCTCGATGACTGTTGGTGTTCCAGCTAGTGGTTGCTTTGTGTAATCAATGATAATGCCTTTGGTTTTTGACAGATTAAGTTGAAGGAAGACGTTCTTACGCCAATCAACAAAATAATCCACTACAGGCCCATGATCTGTGTCTTTGTCTTGGAGGAGCCTGGCCGTGTTAGAGTAGTCAGAAAACTTAATAGTGTGTCTGTCATCAAAAGGGCTTCTACAGCTACCTGTATGAAGAATGTAAGAATTTCCGCTATGGTGAACGTGAGTAATATTTTGTGATTCTAACCTGAGCTGCTTATCTTCACTGACTGTCTTTTCCTGTCATTTGATATAGAAGTACAGTACATCTACATCTAACCGTGGGCTGTAGGGCCAAGGCCTAGCAGGTTTTCTAGGTCTCATTAGGGCATAGACAGCTTCAGACTTGCAGAGATTATTAACGTATTAACTAACCCAAAGTAACCCAAAGGTCAGAACAGTGGCACAGTATTTAGCATTGTTGCTAACTTTTCAAATGCAATAAACCTTTGAAATTCAGTGTAATGTGCAAAAATAAAATTAATTGGAATAAGACGCGGCAACTTGTGTGTGTCTTCAACAACAAATATTTATTTTAACTTAATACTGTTTTTATGATCCACTTTCACATATCCAAGCCGTAGGTTGTGGTAGACAAACTGGCACCATGGTATTACAGTACTGAATTTAGCTTAAAGAGACAAAAAAAGGGATAGTTTGTTTTAACTAGGCAGCTGGCTTTCATGGTTTAGACTTGGCATCGTCCATGAGCAGCAGAGTGTTGTTGTGCTATGTTAATGGAATAATGTGAGCTGGTGAACGAGAAGAGCAGACTCCTGTTTGTTAAATACTGGATAAATATTTGTCACATATCAGCAGGTTGGTGCAGAGGCTGCAGTGACATACAGTAACTATGGGAAGAGCAGCAGTTTTGGTCATTACTGATGTTAGTGATACTGTATTTACTGTAGCACCCAGACAACAGAAGCTATCCTCTGTGAATCACAAACTGACCAATTTGAGAAACAAATACCACTGCTGGACATTGGTTATGGCCGAATATTTTATATATGCCAGGATTTTATATATTTACTATACTGTAAACAGGCGCCGTCCTTCGGATGAGACGTAAAACCGAGGTCCTGACTCTCTGTGGTCATTAAAAATCCCAGGGCGCTTCTCGAAAAGAGTAGGGGTGTAACCCCGGTGTCCTGGCCAAATTTCCCATTGGCCCTTACCAATCATGGCCTCCTAATAATCCCCTTCTATGAATTGTCTACATTACTCTGCTCTCCTCCCCATTGATAGCTGATGTGTGGTGAGCGTTCTGGCGCACTATGGCTGCCGTCGCATCATCCAGGTGGATGCTGCACATTGGTGGTGGTGGAGGGAAGTCCCCATTACCTGTAAAGCGCTTTGAGTGGAGTGTCCAGAAAAGCGCTATATAAGTGTAAGCAATTATTATTATTATTATTATATGTGTCCTTTATTTCTGGTCCAGGTGGCTCAGTAGGAGTGCAGACTGAATTCTGCGATGTTGCGAATCTGATTGTGACCAAGATTCCCCACCTCTGCAGTGTGTGGCAGTTAGAGCACGATCAGATACTTTAGTAGGTTTGGCATTCACAGATTGCAGCAGTATGGCGACTAGTGTGACTTTTTGGATGTCTGAATGTGTGTTGTAGATCAGTGAATGAAATGCAAAATGGCACCCATGTGCACTCCTACAGGCCTTGAGGTTCAATATCTTTTTCCAAGGGGCAGCTGTTGGATAAAAAAGGGATAAAAAACAGTAGGAGGGCCTGCCTTCTTTTCCATCTGTGTTTGGAGTTGTATTTTCTCTGAATTTGTTTCTATACTGTATTGAATTTTAAAGGAGGCAGCTGCAGACTGACACCGAAGGTGGTGAATTTAAGTTTGAGCAAAATATTTGCTTTCATTCCTATACTTCCCCATGATAACACTCTCATTCATCTGTTTACCAGAATTATCACATTCTGAAAGACGGGGAATTTAAGCAGTTTGATATCATTTCCCACTCATCATCATAGTGAAAATTTTGTTTGAGTAAATGTTGCATTTTATTTATTTTACTTGATACATTAGCACACTCCTTTTCAGGTTTTTATTTGCAAGACTGGGAAAAAAAAAGTTAAATTTCCCCATTTGTTCTTGTCGTAGAAGCTAGGTCACGGCAGTAAAGAAGTTTCCAAGGTTGGTTTATTATTAATTTGTGTATATTTTTGTGTCTTTGGTTCACCCGCGCATATGTTACACTCCTGTTTTTCCAAAAAAACAAACACTGCACTGTTTCCCTTAGAGTTCACCATTGGGTAACTTGTTTTTGAAGCAAGTTGTTTTAGAGATTTTGTTACCTGAGAGGAGAGGTTATAAGCTAAGGGTTATAAAGCTTTCTTTATGAGCAAGGGTGTTTGAACTGTATCAGAATATGTGAAATCTAGGAAACGTGTGGAAAAGGTAGATAATTGCAGGATCTGGTTAAATGAACTGAAAGTGAACCTCTATGTTACAATTGCTTTGCAGGCCTTTCCTATTTTGCTGGACCCAGCCTGTGTGGATTTCTTTTTGTCATCATTTTTCAGAAAAAAAAATGTATTTGACAAAATAAGCCCTAAAACGTTAGTAAAATTGGATTTTCGCTACACATTTTTTTAGCATAACCACTTCCACATGTGTAATCTACAGTTTGACCTTTCACATTTTAGAGCAGTGAAAAACCTGAAAACGAGCAAGTCTGCTGCTTCTGAAACACACGAACATCACGTTCTTAAGTCTGAAAGTATTTTCTTATTTGACAATTCTGTTAGGTCACCCTGTGTGGCAAGACTGTTTTGATTTTCAATTATTGCTGTGTTCTGCCACAATAATCTTGCTAACTTTTTTTAAAATTATTTTCTACCTCACATTAGACAGCAAGTCCTTAAGGACCCTGGTAAACTCTTTTCACATTGGTGTGATTCTCATTCTACCTGGATTGGACCCTACCCGGGTTATGACCTGCTATCATGTGGTTTGGCTAAGCACTTTCAGGCTGTGATTTGAAAAAACAGGGTTGACCTAGGGTCACAGAGGCAGAAACAGAACAAAGATGCAAGACGCCAAAAAGAGGACTTTATCTGCTTATTTTTTCAGGCAGTCTCTGTGGTGATCTGACATCCTGTGAAATCTTACTTTGTCTGATCTCACCCACATATTTTGGATGGCTGTTTACTGGCGCCTTAATTCCAGTTTTTCTGTACAAAATCATTGGCTATCAAGAGCAGATATTAATGACTTAATTTTAGATAATTCCTCTAGCTATATGGCTCATCTTACCTTTTTTGGTTTAGACAGTAACGTAGCAGGAAGGCACGGTGCATAGTGGTTAGCATTCCTGTCTCACAGCACTTCAATTCCAGTCCTGCGGTGCTATCTGTGTGGAGTCTGGATATTCTGGATATAATGTAGACATTTTGGCTAAATAATGAACACTTAAGGTTTTATAAAATGTTTCCTACTTCCTCCATTATAAAGCATTTTTTTCTGTTCTCTACCTGCTCTGCTGTCTAGTTGGCTGCTGGAGCATAACAGCTGCTGAGTGTCACCCAGGTAGGTGCTACACTTCAGCTGCAGATCAGTTGGTTCCCCCGCCCATATACAAGAGCTTTGGGATTAAAATGTAAAACCGGTTAATTAAAATGTTGGTTGGTTCCATCCCTGAATTTCCAGCTTCGGGTAGCTTCCTTCATGGGGTCAAGCAGGAGATAGTCCAACAGTGCAAGGTTTGCACTGTGAGATGGGAGTTAACAGTTCAGAAGGAAGTTCCTCAGTAATCTGCACTGTAAACCCTTGTAAGCATTTGGTGGTATTCACAGCCAAAGCTGTGGATATGTAAGGGGCTTATGTAAAAAAAGCCATATACACTGTGAAGTTGAAGTGTATATGATGAATAATTGACTTATTGACCTATCCTTGTGTCGGTTTCTGGTTTAGTAGTCACTTGGTTAGCCTGCAGTTATCACAGTTAACACACTGTCAAATGCAACTATAATATGGGGTAGTATGTACTGTACATGTGTTAACCATTTCCAACAAGCTGTAAAAATGAGACCATTCTTTGAAAATTCACACAAACAGGATCCATACAAATGTAATGAGAAACTGCTTAATTCACTGCCTGCAAATGTATCAAAGCAAAGATTTTCCATGTGCAAGAGCAACACCCAGATCTAATTTATGACCTTGCTTCTGAACCAGCCAGGAAAGGCATGAGGAAAGTTAGTGTGCCACAAGTGCTATGTGTGTTGTATACCCCCCTGCACGAATCAATTTCCACTGACACTCTCCAGCCAAGCCCTACATTAAAGCACAGGTAGAGAAACTGCACTTCATGGCATTCTAATTCCTAATTCGCCTTGACGTCGAATCAATCATTCAAAAGAGCTGATGGACAGAACATAACTGTGACCCAGGTGTTACTAATTCGCGGTTGTTACGCACAGGAATGCTGCAGAAAGTCCCTGCTGTCTTAACCAAACTTTGCAATGTTATGTTTCATTTTCAAGTTCCCAAGGCTTCACAGAAGGGAATGCTATTCATGTGACATACTGGGGTTACAGCTGGTAATTGCCGTCAGCTAAACTAAACAACAGAAACGGACTTGGAGTCACCAGCAGGTTGAGAACAACAATCATGATTCTAAGGGGAAAGTCAAATTTCACATGTTGCAGAACTTGAACTTGGGAGAAAGTTGTTTCCTTTTTTATGCTCATTTTAAACACTATTCAGCTCGTACTTGTAGCTCTCTCTCCCAAGTGGAGGTTTGAGAGTAGCGTACATAGAGGTTGTTTTGTCATCCTAAATCAATCTTTGTGGTTCGTAGGACCTTCTCATACTGCCAGGAGTTTTACGATGTTTATCCATCCTTGTGTTTTTGTAGGTCTTCTTTAAACTGCCCGGTGTAGCACCCCTCACCTCCAGTGTTAGATTTGAGCCAGTTTAACGTTTGATCCACATGTGAGGGAAAATACATCTAAGTATCTTGGGACCTCATAAGCCAAGTCAATTAATCTTTTCTGCCAGCAGCCCCTGTTTTATTTCCTGCTACCTACCACCAGTAATGTTGTCAGGCCTCAGACAGGAGTGGGCCATTGGTGGCTTCATTGTGTCCAATTGAACACCACTGAGTTTTTCTCTAAAGCTACAGGCCTCTTTCTCTTTGAAAACGTCTGGAAGCATCTTTCACCAAAAGGCACTAGTTCATTAATTCATATAACACATTTTCAATGAATATGTTCACTTGTATTCCTGGAGTGCCAAGTTATAATAATATTAGATTACAAATAAGACATGGCCTTTTGAGCATTGTTTTGTGGTAACTGGTACTGTAGTTTATTGATCTGCATTGATCTCCATGATGGCTTTTTCAAGTTTTCCAGAGATCCATCTTCAGAAGCTTGCTCCAGATACTAAGCATTCTTCATGTAAAAAAAAAAAAGATTCCTGTTCTCATTCCCACTGTACATTTAGCTGTTAAAAATAAAACAAGCCACGTAGCTGACCTTGTGAATACCTTTCAGGATTTTGTATACTTGTATGAAGAGGGATAAGTGGCACAGACTGGACGCTGCCCCAGTTAATCAAAGCCCGTCTTTTATATTTGTATCCAGAGAGAAAAAGAACTGTGATTCCCAGGAATCCACTGTAAACGTAAACATCATTGACGAATATTATTAAGACTATGGAGGACTGACTCATGACACAGAGATTGTACAGTGCGTGCCATGGCTGAGCTCTCAGACAAAGCCCAGCGCCTATAAATAGGTGCTTTAATAGTGCTATAGTAATGCCATTGATCACCATATCATCATACCTGGAATATTCCTTTACTGAAAGAGTATGTCAGTTGATTGCTTTTTGCAGCACTTTTAGGATTCCATGAATTCTTTCCATTTTTAGCCCAATTTGAGTCATGGCTATACGGATTTGCTTCAGCTGTCCACCCAAGGATCATCAGGCAGCTATTGGCAGAGACAAAGTGTGGTCAACCCTGTATCAGGACAGGCAGAATCCAGCAGACTTTACTGGTCATCTGGAAGTTACAAATTTCTAATTACAGTACCAGCAAAGGAAAATGAGTTACCAATCAATCTATCAAATATACTGTAGTAGTAACTACTTTTCTAATATGAAATTGAACAAATTGTGTGATCAGAATGCAATTGTTTTTTCAAAGTACATTTATTAAGGGGATGTAATAAAAGCATGTTTTTAGCTCTCTAGGACATAGTTACACCTTTCTAAGACTAAGCTGGTAATTTAGTTTCACAAAAGCTCGTTTGGGAGCTGATGTTTGTATGTCATACCCAAAAGACTGCCACTTAGGGTGGATTCCTATCAACTTGGATTACTGATTAACCCACTGTTCCATCATCAGTTACTGCTAATAATTGGATATTAGCCCAACACACACATGCAAAAATGGGTATACAAATCTTACAGGTGTACCACAATCCTAAGGTTTACACCTCTTAGAAATGTAAACACCAACTGAAAATCACCTTCCTTGTGTATTTTCATCTAATTACTTTTTTCCTAATGTTTGCATTAGATTTATTTAGGTGCACAATTATTGTATCTTAACAAGACTCATACAGTAGTCTGTTGATTGGCCTCTTTGCGGAATAATAGTGGTTCTTATGATTAATAAATATATCATATTTAATATGCATTTAAATGGAAACTGCAACACTTTTTATGTTTTGGGGTTAAAAAGAATTAGCATTGACAAGTGCATTTCAAACTATAATACAGGTAAAATGTACAGATTACCCTGTAAACCTATAATTTACATCACAAAATCAATTAAATTTCCAGATGTGCGCAGTACCATATTGCTGTCATTGTCAATGATTCAAGACAATTGCATGGAATAAACCTATTACTTGTTCCTTTGCAGCCTAGGCATGCTGACGCAGCTACACACCTGAATTATTTCATATTTCTGCTTTTTGTGGGACTAGGAAACTTGTAGATGGAGCAAAGTACTGGTAAATCTTAGAGGAAAACCTGCTTCAGCCCTGAAACTGGGTCATAACTTCACCTTTCAGCAAGACAATGACCCCGAGCACAAGGTCAAAGCTATACAAGAGCAACTCAGGCATGAGAATGGTAACGTACTTGACTGACACAAAATCCTGACTTGAATGTTATTGAGAATCTGTAGAAGAATGTGAGATCTGCTGTCCATATGTGACTCCCAAGCAACCTGAGAGAGCTTGAGCAAATGTCCCAAGAAGAACGAGCAAAAATTGCACCAAGCTGATGTGCAAAGTTGTTAGAGCCTTACCAAAAAATATTGGGGCTATAATTGCTTCAAAGGTGCTTCCATCAAGTATTGACACCATGGGTCAGGATACTCTTGCGACCAACATTTCAGTATTTTCACTTTAGTTTTTACTGATACTGTATGTAGCTTATCTTACACTTAAAAGTCTTGCATTTGAGCTTTCACTTCCAAGTGATTTTCCTTTAAGCCATTCTCTGGATTGACAGTTTTGGATTGAACACCGATTTTCTGTTGTGCACTTTGTTTTTCTGCCATCTGCAGAGTCCTTTTTATTTTAACCTGTTTTTTTTATCATCAGGCAATTGCAATTCAACTGACCTCAAAAGAAGAACCAAAATGCATCAGGAATTAAAAAAATGAAAAGTAATACAAAATGTGGTCGTTCCTTTTTAGTTGAAAGCTATATGGTACTCTGGCTCCTCTAACAAAGGGCTCTGCTCAAAGGGCTGATTGGACATTTCTATTTTGAGATTACAGGTTCAGATCTTGGCTATATATTTTGATCCTGAGTTGTGTCTGGGTGAGTTTGAAAGTTTTTCTCACTTTGCTTTATAGCAATGACTTCACTTGACTTGTATATTCCTTGTGTATACTTTGAGGTATCACCTCTCTTTGAAGTTCACTGAGGTCTGCTCTTGCAACCACGCTAGCCATAGTTATGGGCAACCAGACTTGACCAACATTTTTTTGCCCCTGCTGGGATATTAGTTGCTTATGTTGCTCCATTGCCACAACAAGGAGGATGCAAACTTGAAGTCTGTGTATCTCAGAACACTTACATAGAAAGAGAAATGAATGATGGTACAGTACATACAGTATCAGTTTTGGAAAGAAAAAAAATACAAAGACTTACAGATTTGCAAGAAATGGGAATGGTGTAACCAAAGATTTTTTCCAGAGATGTTTAGCAGAATGTTTGACTCTGACCTGTTCTGACTTTAAGAAGTTGACAGAAGCGAAAAAGCCTTTGTCTCCTACCTTTCTTCCTCATGACCTTTTTCAGTTTATCATGAATCTGCTTAGCTATCAATGAGAGTCTTTTCATTGATTTTGTTTCATCATAAAAGATAAAAAAATACAACGCATGTTGGAAGGGGTCTTCCAGTATGAAAGTAGCATATGGCACAGACTAAAGAGAATGTCAGTAAGTACTAATTTGTGAGGACTGGAAAAGCACAGTTTGTGCCAAAAGGGCTTTGCAGGGCTAAGAGACTGCAATGCTACAAATAGGGAGTTGTCTATTCTCATTGACGTTCATCAGAAACCTCAGGGGTAAATGCATACTGTAGCTGAAACAAGAGAAACTCAAAGGACTTTAATTCCACATTCATCATTTCTTAACAGTTTAATCCTACAATGCTAATCAGGAACAGTGAGTTAGAAATGTGCACTGACTGACTGGATTCATCAAGTATATCTGTTGCCATAATCACTCAACTGTCTGTTACTTTGAGTTGGAAAAAATGTTTTTATTAGGCAAGAATCTGGACAGAACGCTCTCAAAATAATAGTTTAAGAGAAAATGTTCAGTTCACAAATTAGTGAATTTCGGAAGACCTAACAAGCTTATTTGCCAATTCTAACTTTTTCAAGTTTTGAAAGGTCTGTGTATTTTCATTTTTGGTGCTCCCAGAGATTGCAGAATAAACTCTAGCAACTGACCTTTGAATTGTACACTCCCTAGCCCTTTACAGATCAGCAATATTAAGAGCCCCCACTTACATGTTGAGACTCTGAGAGCTGCAGGAACAGTTTTAATGGGATGTTACATGTATTCCCTACAACATGTGCATGCTACAGTAATCTTGTTCTTCTAGTATGATAGCTAATATTTGAGGTCGTGATGCAGATAATTGTGCACAGAATTGAACTGCTTGTTCCACTGTTTTTCAAAAGTATTGACATTTTAGGATTGTTCTGGCCAAGGAAAGAACAATCTTAATTTCAACCACACTTCATCTGTCACTGAAAAAGTGTATTTGTTTGAATGATAAACCGTACGAATCCATCCTGCTCAAACGTAATTGAGTACGGTGACACAATGAGGGGATGAATTTGTGTCCGGGTTTATTCAGATCCTGTGAATTTTAGCACCCTGCTTCCTTGAGTAAATAACTGGAATCTTCAGCACTCCAATCAAAAACCTCCAATCAGGGATCAAAATCTTCCCCTCCAAAACAACAGGTCATGTTTCCAAAAAGTCTATAGTTGTTTCAAAAACACATTCCTCCCTCTTCTTTTGGTAGATTAAAATTCACCTCTCAGGTTCTGTCAGGTGGACTTTTACTCATTGTTTCAGCTCACATAAACAACTTGAGCTTGGATTCATTAAGGATTTGTGATCTTGTAGTTTTCAGACACTTTTCATCCCCATTTTCCTTAGCTGTCTGCTAGGAATCTACAATATCTGCCCTCTACTATGCTTTCTCCCACATTGCCACAACATTCTTAATAATCTACTGTATTCATTTATTATTAAAAGTCTGAATGTGACAAAAATGAGAAATACCTTGATTATTTTATTTACTTCTTGTATTTAGCTTTTTACTCAGAAATAATTAGTTTCATTCTGTAAGCATTTCTGTGAGACAAAATGACTAGGATAGAGCTATCCCAGTAATAAAAATGATTACACTTAATTACACATAATCACAATTCCATGCAGATTCTGTTTAGTGCTTTGCATAATTAGTTTACCAATTCTATTGATGTCCTGTTTTGTTGAATTACAAACAATATGTACTGTATATACATTTTTTATGAGAAATATTTTTCAAATCTAAGTTTAAATGTTTTGCCTGACCTAAATAGTGTTTGGGTCCACTTCTTAACGACTTCTTAATTTTCAAATGGATAAACTTTTTAACACCCTTCTCTTGATCTGTGCCTTTCAATAAATTTGTCCCTGAGTAGGTTTGAAAGCTCCTTGGTCTTCACTGTTGATTCTTTCCTTGAAATTCACTCCCAGACTGAGGGACCTTACATTGTACAGTATGTATTCTGAAATCATGCAAATCACTATTATAGCACACAGATCCCATTCATCTAATTGTGTAACTTGTCAAATTTAATTTATACTTCTCAACCAATCTAGTTTGTAAGAGAGAAGGAGGTGAATACTTCCGCAACTGACGTGTTTCAGTGGAGTTTTTACCGATGTTTATTTTGTTTTCATCCATATAAGAATTTGACTTGAACATTCAAGTTTTGATTAAAAATGTTAACATTTTGATTAAAAAAGTTAAAAATGAACTCATCTGTGGGGTTCCTGTAAGGCTTCAATAGGTGGCAGCCATGTTTGCTCTTCTGTGGGCCAAGAGTAGGCCCTGAGCCAAAATGGCTGCTGACAGTCCAGTAATTGAGCCCAGGTGTGGGTAATGGAAATCAAGGTTCACCTGAAGGATATAAACCCTCTAAAGCAAAGCATGGAGAGAGTGGGAAGAACACACAGAGCTAGAGTCTTAAGTTTGACATGAAACGTATACTGTACGGACCACATTAGAATTGTGTTGTGGTCTGTGGGGAGGACAGGACATAGCCTGCCACATAGTAAGCAGGGTAAACTGACCTACAGTACAGGCAGGTCTCCAAACAAAGATAGGATTTGTTTTTCTTTTGTTTTGAGTTTGAACTGAGCAACTTTATGGAATAAAAAAGGATGTAAGACTCTGAAGCAGGGCTCTTGTTGTGGAAAAGAGCCTGGTTTTGTACAGCCACAAGACGACCATCTGACAGCCTGCTCCAACAATTTGAGGTCAGCCAAATGGTTAACTTCCCAAGTGGAGATATACTTTTAAGCATAATGATTTCATTATCAGTGGTTGTAATGGAATTTATAATTTGAGGTTTTTAAGATTTAAACCTAGACAAACTTTTAGACCTAGAGAAAGGGAACCTTTTATATTCCTTCCTGGAACTTGTGCTGTATCCACCCAGGGGTATTTTCTCGAGTGTATTTTCACAACAATCTGGACTGCCATGAGCAGATGCAGGCAAGCCCAGGCCTCTGGAACATCTCTGCTGTTTGTCAGAGTGTTCTGAGTTCTATTGAAACTGAAGGCTTTGTTATAAAATGGCAGTAGGCAGTAAAGTGCAAGTTCTCTCCTGCGAGAGAGCCGTACATGGTTAAACACATTAAAACAGGGATCAGAGAAGGTAATAGTGAATGGTAAGGAGAAGGCCAAAATGTTGAGCAAAACTGGCAGGGCCAGGGGTGTTCCCAGTAATGATTTATTAAAAATCACACAGACTTCAGAGGCGGCTACCTCTGCTGTGTCGCCATGGTGATTCTGGGTAAGCAGTTCTAAGCAGTTGTGGGTGGTAAACACAAATTATGAAACACAGCTCTACCACAATAAAAGCACACATCCAAGAAGTCTCTTCAGACTAATTGGTCATTAAAGTTTTACAGCAGCAGTTGTAAATCTATTTGTACAGCTAAGAGGAAGGCTTACACACCTTATATATCATTCCTCTTTATGAAGACTCAACAGGTTTGTCCTGACCTGCCCTCTGGGACAAGCCGTCCTTTAGATTATATCCTTACTCTCACCTTCTCTAACCCCTGAACTGTAAATCTCATCTATCCCAGACAGTCTTTTTTATGTGTTATGAAAGACCCAAGCAGAAACTTAATTTTTAATTATTTCTTTTAAAATCATCGTTTTAGAAAAACACTTGCCAGTTGATGTTTTTAAAGACAATAAAGACTGGTAAAAAGCATATATAAAACAGCATTGTTGTTTCAATGTTCATTCTTTGGTAAAGAAAATGTTTTATGTATTTTATATTAGTATTAGACTTTAATATTGTAATATTGTTTTCTTTTTACTGACAAAGACTTGTCATCTGTAGTCCTATGGATTTTGAAATGGTAGCAGAACCTTTTTATGTACAGAATTCATGGTTCCTTCAGTTATGGGAAGTCACCCAGGTCCTGAGGCAGCAAAGCATCCCCACACCATCATACTACCACCACCATGTTTGACTGTTGGTCTGATGTTCTTACTATGGAATGCTGTGTTTGCTTTACGCCAGACATAATGGGACCTATGTCGTCCAAAAAGTTCCACTTTTGACTCATCTGTCCATAGAACATCCTCCCTAATGGCTTGGGGATCATCCAGGCGCTTCTTGGCAAATGAGAGACCAGCATTTATGTTCTTCTTGGTTAGCAGTGGTTTCCGTCTTGCTACTCTCCCATGAAGCCCATTTTTGCCCAGTCTCTTTCTGATTGTGGAGTCATGAACACTGACCTTAGCTGAGGCAAGAGAAGTCTGCAGTTCTCTGGATGTTTTTTTTTATCCCTTGTGACTTCCTGAATGATTTTACTGCTGCGGCCTTGGAGAACTTTTGGCAGGTCGGCCGCTCCTGGGAAGATTCACTACGGTTCCAAGTCTTGTCCATTTGGAGATTATGGATCTCACTGTGGTTTGGTGGAGACCCAGAGCCTTACAAATGGCTTTGTAACCCTTTCCAGACTGACAGATATCAACAGCTTTTCTCTTCAGGACTTTCCTTTGATCGTGGCATAATGCGCTTGTTGAATCTTTATGCTGGCAACTTGACTCTGACGGAAAGGGACAGAATAAGTTAGGTTTATATTGAGCAGGGCTGGCTGTCACGGTAAAAGTATTCATGTGAGGTTGTCTAATGGAGTCTTAGCTCTGTCAAAGGTCTCCTTTCCAATTTAATTAACATAATAAAAACTATTTTAACATAATAATGTTATAGGCTTTGTGTTTTGTCAAAAAAAAAATTCAATGCGAGACAGTTGATGAAAATTAATCTGTTCCTCTTCAGAATTTACAAGCAACAAAATTGTGCTGAAAACTTCTCTAAGGCTACTATTAGCTACATATATTTGCGTCTCTGAACATAAAATATATACTGTTTACAGTCATGTGTATCTCTTATTGAGTGAAATCTCATCACTGGTTTACAAATTCACCATGTTCTGCTGTTTTGTATGAGAGCATTGTATTATTTCTGGTGGATTTGATTGTTTTTTCTTTTGTATTGTATGTGTATGTGTATGTGTATTGTATTGGTACATAAAAATATTACATGGCAGTTAAAATATCACCTATCAGTAGCACCTATAAAAAAAAGATAAAATGAGCAAAAGTAAGTATAGACCAATAAGTCTTGCTTTTGTTATGCCTATTGTTATGGAAACAATTGGAATTGAACTCGAGGATCTATGGCATTCTATGGCAGTAGGATTCTAGGAGGTATGGGTTTTGATAAGATAGGTGTTGCTTGACAGCATTCTTTGAACAAGCATAGCACATGGTATAGTCCTTTTAAAGTTTCAGAAAGGTTTCTCTTTAAAAATTTAATTTTTAAATTACAAGCATTTGGCATTCAAAGTAGTACAAGTTTTTTGATTGAGAACTGCTCAACTTGCAGGAAACCTAGAGTAAGGGTAAATGGAAAGTAATTAGGAGTTCCACAAGGACCTGTATTAGGACCACTTCTCTTGTTAATTTGTATCGGAGATGTACTGTAGATTTTGGTATCATTATGTAAACTAGTCAGTTTGTGATGCAAGAACTGGAGAGTTATCAAACTGTACTGTCGATGCTGCAAAGGAAATATAATAAGACATAACACAAATCAGAACAAACATGAGACAGATTAGCTTAAATGTACAGTAGATAGGTACAAATTGCATGTAAAAACATAGGAAACACCAAAGAGGCTGTATATGAAAAAGGTGTTTATGTTGACATATCATTTTCATCATGTAGACAATTTTAGAATAATGATTCAGAGTTTTATCAGGGAATGATGTATTTAAATTGTATAATGCATTCAGAACACCTTATTTAGAATATATTGTTCTATTTGAGTCACCGCCTTACAAAACATATATTGCAGCTCTAGAATCTGTTTAGAGATGAGTGATCACATATATTACTGGGCTTGAAGGAATTAAATTTTCCTTCAAATGAAATAGCTGCCAGGATTGAGGGGAGTCAATTCTGACCGAATTCACCAAAGAGCGAAATGACTCTGTTGTTTGTAACCTTTCTTCTGTTCTTGTAAACGTTTCCTCTAGTGAATTAGATATGACAATTTCAATGAATAATACTTCAGAAGTGTCTCCAACTTGATATTTTTACCAATATTGAATGACTAGGTGGAACATTTGCCAGAATTTTTTACAATACTGAATATGTTGTCTTTGGCAGTCTGAACCTAGGAAATTATTTTAACAAATCAGCCTGCCATTACCAACTGATTAAGTCATAATTTTGCGCATTATGAAATTAATAAAATGCAATACTATTTAATGCTTTTTACATAATTAGGAAGAGGAAAATGTTTAAATCTTTAAAGGCACAGCAATATATATCAGAAGACCATAACCTAATATGACTTCTCAAGCCAAATGTAGCTCTTCTGTAGCTGTATGATTTCATTCTAAATTCTCAGTATAGAATTAGAAAGCGAGTGGTTATTGTAATTGAATTATATACTTCCAAGAGTTGCATTTTAATAAAAAGGTCTTACTGGTGTCCACAAATGTTTTTGGGAATCGTTAAAGAGAGCTTCATAAGGTTTTCATTTTGTATATTTGGAACATCTGGTAACATTTCAGATTAGGGGCTGCAAATGGCTTTTAGAAATGCTTTATAAATGAAATCTATTTATTATAAATTATAATATATAATGAAATAATGACATGTTATTAATTTGAGTGACATTAATGAGATAACCAACCTCAACTGTAGATTAACTGAGATATAAAGTAACAAATCTGCTCAGAACCTGAACAATGCACCTGACCATAACCCTAGGGTCAGAGTGTACATTGTCTTGTAATTATTTATAGCAGAGTGTTAATAGGTTATTTATAGACTGTTTATCAGATCTAGCGTGGACATTTCTGCTCTTTTGAGTACAAAAACAACAGTTAATCTATTTCACAATTGTTTGATAAATATTGGCCCTAGTACTGATAGGATTTAATTTGCTAACTATCCAATAATTGTGAATTTCATCTTACCTGGTTCTGTTTTGCATAATTATAGAAATGTCAGCTCACTGCCCATGTCTTCTTTAATATTTCCTTTCAAAGAGTGGACATTCCCAAAGACGGGAAATCTGTGACTATGTTTTCCCTTTAAATAGAGGAAAATACAGTTAGATCTTACTTGTCACAGGTCTACTGTATATGCATTGTATCCTGTCTGCCCAGGGTTTTAACAAGAATTAGGAAGCAACCGTTTAATCTTTTTTAAGAACAGCAGCATGTTATTAGATACGCAGTCAGATTTTCATTTAGAGCAGAGTTGCATCAGTACAAAACACTAATCATTAACATTTTAATGATATTAGACCCGTCATTGACAAGAAATAAATATGCTTTGATCTGTAAAATTGATCAGTGTCATGTGACACCATTCAATACTATAAATAGGCTGTGTTACAGAGGGACTCTCTTGCATGATTTTTAATTATATTTGAAATAAAATGTCTAGTGTGTGAAAGTGGCAACGTCTTTTTCTTGACCCTCCTTACTGTAAATAAGGGGTCTCACATGTATCTATAGTAGGTCCAACGTAGGTATCTATCAATGTACTGTAAATATTGTCTTATGCAACTGTTGTGCTCATAAATATGGTTTATACAGTATTCTGTAAGTCCCTCTTTATTTATCTTCCTTGTCTAATTTACAGTTGAGTGTTGAGATAAGCAAGCCTTTTTTGATTTAAAATTCTTTGATAATTGTAACTAAATTGATGGTTTTAAATTGTAAAAGGTTCAGTGATACAGTATGTGTTTTGGGGAAATTGGTATCCTACAACTTCACAAATTAACATTTGGAACAAGTTACAGGACATGCAATAAGTACCTTAGGATTGTGTTTGGTAACGCCTTAACATTTACCTCACATTAAGAATTTGCAAAACAACATGAAATATAGTTTAGGTATTTTTAGCTCAATGAGGCCTGTTTCACATATCCTACAGGTACAGAACACTTTAGTTCTGACACTTGCCCTTCTTATCTTTGATTATGGGGGATATATTTATAGAATGGCCTCAAACTGCGCTCTGGAGTAAACTGTTGTTTCATACAGTACGTCTGAGCAATAACAGGTTTGTAACAGGTGCTGCTTAAAATATACACTGCCGAGACCTTTTCTTATTGTTTGACTTCATTTTAACACAATTTTCACAAATTAGGTACTGTATATCTCATTGGTACTTAATCATGGACAGGTCTCTGCTTGGATCAAGGCTCATATCTCATATTATCTCTTATAAACTTTATGCTGTATATAACCACGTCTCAAGTTTACGTGTAACATATGTAGACTCGCTGGACCTAAGATTTCTTCAGTCTTTTACTTTTTTCAGTTTGAAGCAACTAATGACAAGAATATGCAACAGCACAAATTTAGGTTCTCTACTGAAAATGTGTGGTCTTAGAAGCAGGATAGCCTCCTTTTTTATGTTGTATTTTAGACCTTGTCAAGACTTTTGATCAGGTCATTATTGAAAATGATAATTTGTTTCCCACTTATATTGTGGGGTAAATTATGTGTAAAATAAAGGTTGAAAACTAGATCTTATTAGCATTTTTCACTTTTTATGCGGAAACAATTATTTGGTCATCTACTAAAAGCTTAACTATGTTTTAAGTTAATTGTGATAGAGTTGTGTTTTTCAAAATCACAATGGTCCTTTATCTTTGTGGATGTGCAAGGATGTTAATGACAAAGAACTTTTGACAATTTGTAAATAGGTTTTAAATGGTAAAAATATAATGGATTAGTATTCATTTTGACCAATTACATATCCTTTTTAAATACTGTATGTATGGAATTTTTCATGGTAATCATCGATAATCGTAGACAGTCTAGGGCCCATAACAAAACTAATGTAATCCATTGGTTAGAAAGAAGAAGCATCTAACAAACCAAAAAGTTATACAGTGCATAGCTTAACTTCCTTACATAGTAGTCTTGTGCATTAGTTTCATACGAATCCTGTTAGCATTTTAGACAATATAGAAAGAGCTCCTAGGAGCAGTGCATAAAATCTGGAACTTTCTGTACAGTTTGTTCAGACCTGAGTGAATATTTTAAAGTCTGCGACCATCAGGAGGATGATGTAAGCTGCACCCCTACAGGCACTACAAGAGCCAGAGTGTCTCAGTGAATTTCTTCATGTTATTTCCTTCCACAAAGGGGGTTAGTGAAAGCTGACTCTCCAAGCCGCCTTTATCATCATCCCAGTGCAATAACAGCCAAATAAACCAAAAGGTCTTCATTCTGAGGAGATATTGGATTAGGCTTCTCGGGGGGTATATCAGCCAACATATGCACACTGTCTCCTCAGAGGTATAAAAAAAGGCCTGAAGGCTCTCTGAATATTACTGCAAACAAGTGTTTTTAAAAATATTTATCAGTTTTTAAATTAGAGCACAATATTGGTGGCCTACATCTAAGTACCTCGTTTCAACCAGCAAAATATTTCATTTTCTGGACATTTATATTTTTGGCTGACACCATCCTCAGGCTGATCTGTTTGGACATGGGCCTGTATCATTTGAAAAAAAATTGGTGTGTGCTTGGAGTCACGTCCCTGTTAAATATTTTAAGAACCAAACAATTTCATATTTCTTTCATTACTGTGGAGGGTGCCTACAGGCTGCAAATTGATTTAGAGGTGCCTACATCTTTAAAATATGCTGCGTTTTTAATTAGGATGAGAGACAACAAATTAAAATCTACTGTACATGATCACTGCTGATGTGGTTGTACGACATGATTAAAGATTCTCCAAAAAAATCTGCAGCATTTTCTTTTAAATGTTGAGAGAATTAGAAATTACTCTATAACAGGCATAGAGGCCTTTGTTTTTTGGAATTGGTGAAAAACTGTGCCCACGTAATAATATCTGTATTTCTAATAGTTTTGATAGGGAAGCTCTAGAGCTGGTTCCCTAAAGTTGCAATCTTGTTCTTATTTTCCCTTTGGCAGGGAAACATTTCCTCGGCCTCAAAGAAACCACCCAAAGAGGCCAAAAGTAGATGTTCAAATTCTCAGGGCAAGTCATATCATACTGTATGGTAAGGATTTATTTAGCAGCTCTCCCAGTATGTTGTGACTAGATAGACAGAACTTCTGCTGGTGCACCTTTCCTCGCAGGTCAGACATTTCTGATAAACAACCAATTTAAGCCCCAATTTGAACCCTAAGATGGCAGATGCTTCTTGTTTGGGATTTAGTCAATTTAGACATTATTAAGAGGGTGCTAACAAAAACATCCTTTGAAGCACCGCAGAGTGAAGGCTGGCTTTCTTTCTCTGAATGTAGTCCTGCACATCGGATAAATAGAATTTCTATATTATATCGAGTTTAGAAAAATATTTAGATGAGCAAACTGTTAAGGAGTGAAACCCAAAACAGGTTTCTCTGGGAACAAGTAGAAAAAAAACACTGCTGTAGATAACATCAGAGTATGTAACCATTTAGAAATAGGCATTTGTTTAAAAATAGTTTTGTTACAACATGCTTATGTGTGAATTTAAATATTATGGAAAATAAGTACATGTATTGTGTGTATAATGACAGTCTCTTACGCAGATTTACTGAAAATAAGATACCGATCTTGAAATTCAGAGCCCGTTAATTGGCTTCCTGTACTACAGGAGCTGGGTCTCTGTTTCTGTGTAAGCCTCTCCAGATCTCCCTGTAAAACAACTGCGTAATTTGTAAAATCCAACCATGCGCTGTTCTGGTTTGTTACTGTTTTTTTATTCTTCTTTTTTTGGCGGATGCCTTAAAGGTGATTTACTGGTGTTAGAGTAAGAAAATTACAATGTATTGCAAATCCACTAATGCAATTACAGTATAATAATGTTGCTCAGCAGTATGTCACTGTTAACCAGATGCTGTGAGCTGCTACATTTAACTAAGGATTTAACTAAGGATTGCGGTTTGCATGTGATCTCATGATCAAGGACGTTTCTTTATTGTCCGACTTTGATGAACACAGTTCCCCTTATAAACCTCACTGAGAGAAGACTCTGTCTGCTGTAGCAGTTGTAGAAATGTGGAAATCCATCTTATACTTTCTGTCAGCAAATTACATATGTGGCGAATGAAGCAAAAATTCTAATGAATATCTGTTAAGCATTACTCCAGTGAGCTTCTGTGTTTTGTAAGGGAAGGAAAGGATGTTGTTTATATTGAATAGTTTATCTAATTTCTGGAGGACAGATCTAACAAAGATCTTAACTAATGAGAGGACAAGAAAATGAAATGAACTGTAGAGAAAGAGCACCATGCTATACAGTACATGTTAAGTGAAGGCACCAGAAAAAGCCTGAAAGTAGATATGAGTAGGCCAATTATAGGAGCCTTTGAACTATAGCAAATGTTACATTTATAAAATGCATTTATTTGTAACCTGTAACTTAGTAGCTGTGTGTCAAGAGAGTGTTAATAACCTGGTAGATTCCCTTCTTGTTATAAATTGCAAGTTAGCCTCAATTAAGCAGATGTCTGATTATTTGTAATGTCTCACATTTGTGTGTAATCCATTTAAAGTATAACGTCATTTACATCCACTAACATAAAGTGTTACCTTTTACTTTTAATTTATCGTACTTGCCTTTGGAAATTATTTAGGCCTCAACCTTTACATACATTATTTTTCTACTGTGGCACATGACAGATTCACACATGTTCAGTGTAGCTTTGGTGAAGAAGCTGAATTAATGAGCAATATATTTGTTGTATAAAATAATTTGTTATTAAAACAAATACTGTATTTAGTCCGTTTTGTAAGTGTAAAAATGAGGTCTTTTCAAAGGCATTTTAAAATTTTGTTTAAATAGTGAGACAGGAGCAACTGATCGCATTGTAAATTCCGCTGTGGTTAAGTCAGGAAGTGGCTGCTCTTCACTGTTTAAAGATGTAAATACTCTTAAACACCCTGGTGAAAGAAAAACTGTCACTTTTTTGGTGTTTTCCCAGAGAAAGTCTATGACTCACACAAAGCTAAATACAGCAGCTTGCTTTGGGGATTTAAGTGATAGATTGAATCTTTGACTGCCATCGCCTGAAATAAGTATAGTAGTACTTTCTTAGAAACCCTATCATGGAAAATTACAGGAATTGCATATTCTTCCATTACTTCAAATATTGAACTGTAATTTCTTTACGGTAAGAAGGCATTTTTCATGGTGTTTTTTGTCATCAATCGAGTTTGTTCCATGTGTTGACTTTCAAACAATTCACATACAGAACGAGATCCACTTCATGTCAAAATGTACGTATAGTGCAATAGGGGAGTAACGCAAACAGCTTTTAAAGTGAAAGTTAATTGCAGTTAATGTGTTATAAAAACCACTGTAAATCTCTTAAATAGGTAATTTGCAATTAGAGTCTTCGGTGTATGTATGTCTTGCAGTGGGTTGGCATCCCATTATCAATGGTTGTACCCATTACTGTATTGCTTTCCTACACACCTTAACCCTGTATTGGCCTATGCCATGATTGAAAGTGGATAAATGGATGAATGGAATTCATTGGCATCATTTAAAAACGAATGGCAAAAATAGCATTAGGCAACCATGCACAAAAAGATTGAAGACTATGTTTGACAGTTGTCATCAAAGAGGCGTTTTGCGTGTTAAACTGAAACTTCAAACACATAGTCGGGGTCAACATGATATGTCAGTAACATGTGACACGATGAATGCTTGGTACCTGTTTTGGACTCATTGAAAATCCTGTAATCAGTGGGATTCCCACATTAACACAGCGCTTGCCACTTTAGACTCACCCCATTTCTGTCAGTCCGGAGAAGCTTCCTCCACTCCTAAGTTTCTTCTTTGCATCAGTGCTTCATTGCCAGAAACAGAGGTCAGCAAGTAGGCACGCACATTAAAGTGCAGCCTTCTGAACTTTCAGCAACACCGCATAACCTTTAACTTGCTTATTAAGATCCTTTCTAGATACAGGGAGCACAACGGATCTTTGAAAAGCCTACTATTTTTTTGAAATACTAGACACCTGCTTCATGAGTAACCCAGTGTTCTGCCCATGGGCAAGGGCCACTTCAAGCGTTACTATGGTCCTGCTTTACTTTGTTTCCATTTGTTTAAGTTACCCAATAGCCTTGAGTCAGATTCAAACATAACACATTTGCATGGCAAATAAAGTGGAAAAATAAGGCCTGCCTTTCACTGGATAAACCTGGATCTGCCCCTACGTGCTCGGAAGGACAGGTGGTCCTTTCTGCTTACGGCTCTTTTGAAACCAAACCCTATTTCACTGGATTTCTGCCACAGCGTATTGTATAGTGCGCCCAAAGCTATACTTTTCAGTGTGAATGAACAATGGGAGTCAGGTATGAAAATCGCAAGCTTGTCGTTTAGTTACGAACTTTTTCGGGGGCAGTGATTCATGAATTCTCTGAGTTCGGGTCTCCTGGATCCCAGTAGCAAGTCTCCGTATGTTAAAGAAGGTAAAAAGTGAGAATCCTTAAACTGTGTGAGGAAATGTGATATATATGTATAAAAGCTTAAAAGGTTTTTCAATGCTGATTTGAACGGAGTACATTTCCTTGGCATTTAATCTATCAACTTTACCCGATGAACTCCGTATTGAAACTGCTTTTTTGAAGATATTTGTGTTAGCTGAAAAGAGGTGTGAGGTACCTGATAAGTTATTGTTTTCCCAAAATATAAGGAACACAGGCCTCAGATTTCCATGCTTTCATAATGCAAAATCTTTATTTAGTCAATTTAAATGGTTATATACAGTATGGTATTATTTGGCCAACATTATAAGAAGCAATGCCTTGCAGCTTTTGGTACCTTGGTTAAATTTTGGAATTTCCTATGTAAAGTTGGCATATTCTCCCTGTATTCATGTGGATTTTTTCTTTTTCCTGTGTGTCCTGGTTTTCTCCCATCTTCCAACAGCATTCGGGTTAATCAGGGTCCCTAAATTGTCCCTGTGTAAATGTGCTTGTGTGTGCTTCCTGTGAAGGGACTGCTGTTGCAGTCAAAAGGGACACGTGGCTTGTTGATAATGGATTGTTCTGTTTATTCACAATGATTTGGTAATGAACCTCTTCCATAACAATATATATTCCCTCACCACAAAAAATACCTAAAAAACATGGTGCCAGGTCTGAATCAGGTACTGTAAGTCTGTGTGAGCACAGCTGTTTTTTCAAAGTTAATACCAGAGCTGTCAGCTCCATTTATTGATAATGGAACTCACACCCTTCGTATCAGCGTGTCACTGTTTTACATTTTAAGGGTTTCCCTAACAGAAGATTAAAACTAAATTGGCAACAATAGTAAGGTGTGCTTCTGAAAAGGTCTTGAAATGTGTCAATAAGCCAGTTTAAACAGATGTTTGGGCTTAAGGTGAGTAGATTGGGTTTATAGTCTGCAGAACTCAGACATTTTCCCAAAATGAATCTCAATTATAAGTTTTAATGTATTTTTTTTCAAGGCTCATACCATGTGTTTCCTATAAAGCGTAATATGTTCCACTGAAATAAATCACCTTGTGAAAGGGTAGGATGTGTTCAAATAAATTGAGGGTAACATTCCGCATTCTGAGAAATGACCAGTTTGTAGATTTAACTCTGCTGTAATTGCAGACGTTTGCTGTATGAAGGAACAGCTTTGGGCATGATTGTTTGGTAGATGACCTTTGAGGAAAAAACTGAGTGATTGAAGCTGGGATGCTGTTCAAGGTGGTTTTTTTTCCACGACAAGGCCTTACTGTAACAGTTGTAGAATTTGCAGTCTAGATGTTTAATCGTTTATTAAAGTCCGCTCTTCTGCCAGTGATAACAATTGTCAGTGAGGGACGTAAGTATTATTCTGACAATGGCATTTTCCAGAAACATTTCAATTTGGATTTGTAAAAGTGCTTGTTCTGTACAGGTACATCTCTTTATTTTTAGCAGGTGAAAAATAGTCATTAACATACTACTGTATATTTTCTTGACACTTTAAAGGTCTTCGTCCTGAACTTTTACTCATATTTTTCTATTATGCTCTTGCAGTCAGATAATTCAGTAATTTGATTGCCATTTCTGTTTATTTTCTACCTATCCGATTCTGTACATATCCCTGCTAAGCCTTTTGGAGGGCTTTGTACACCTTCAGAGTCAATTCACTTGAAAGGACAGATCTTGTTCCAGTGCAGAGAGTTTATAAAATTTGTGCATGAAGACAGACAGACTTTCACGGAACCAAACAGCCATTCTTTATTTCAATTTGGACAATACATTTTACGTTTTCTTAATTCTCTTCTTAGGACAAATGAGAAGCTGGGGTTTTTACTGCTATGAGATTTTCTTCGCAATAGCATTTTGTTTCTTTTGGCTGATACATACAGTACCGTACGTAAAAAAAAAAAATGTCACCATTCTGACTTCCATAGTTAATGTTTCCAAAGAAATATTCACAGCTTCCTGTGCTCACAAGGGATCACTGTTATAAACTTTACTATAAAAATTCGGAATAGTTACAGGTCTGTAAAAGGATTTTAATTCTTAAATAAACATAAAAATTTAGCAAGTGAGTGATGTGATGAGCTCACTGCCTCACAGTTCAGGTGTCCACCTTTTATTTTAGTCTTGGGCATCTATCTGTGGGGAGTTTGCATAATTTAGAGAGAATTTATGTCTTACTTCAGTGGAGTTAGATATGAATGGTTAATATTGTAATAAATATTTTTAAAAATGAAAATGCCAAATGTTATATGTACTGTATACTCACCCATTTGGAAATGTCCATTATTAAGCATCTCAGTTTTATCACCATCAGCCTCGTACTAATGTAGAGGGGATGAGGACTGGTGTGCTCACCTCTTCATCATGCACTTGGAAGGGCCATCTGCCATCTTTCATGATTCCGGCTCCACAGTGCTGCCATCAAGTGGTGACAGGATGTCACTACAATTGCATGCCCCCCACCTCTGGGATGGGAGGTGCAAGCCATTTCTGTACCAGCGTAGCAGCCTGATAGCAGAAACAGCTTGACAGAGAATGTGGGATAGGCTTCATACGTACATAAATATTTCTGTACACTCTTTATATTTTTACTTCAGTTTTATTTTCATTTTTGTGTGAGTGTAAGAAAACAGGCATACCAGACAGAAGACTACTCTTAGACCCTGTGTTATTGGTAAATTATTTAACATAACACACATCTGATTTAAGCTTTGCCATCTTTTCTGTTTGTGTTGTTTATCTTGGGGTATTCTTTTGTGTTGATGAACTGGGGTGAGAATGACAGGAATGTGGATTCCAGACTGACCAGTCAGTTGGCAATCTGACCACACAACTACACACAGGGAGCCAGTTGGTGGTCTTCATTTTGAGAAGCCAAATGTTAATGAATAGAAAAGACTCAAAGATGTAGCTAAATGATAGAGTGATTTGTCTTTATCATATTACAAAAGAAAGAGGGTACAAGTCCAAGGATTTCAGTAAACACTATTGAACTGAGTGCGTCCAAGGATCTAAAACACATTTGGTAAATTTTTTAAGGAAACAGTAAAGACTTTCATTGTGTAACATTTTAACGTACCCCAGATTCTAAAAGGTGAGCACTCCTATGAAATCAAAGTGGTGGACATTTCAAGCTTGTTGCCTTACTTTGAGTTACTGCTGTATGAGCCAGTTCTTATTGCTGATAACTGCAGCTTTTACACCCTACTCACACTTGCAGGCTGACCTTGTCTTGATGGCTTATTTTAGGTTGATTTTTCAAATCTTCTTCACGTTGTGTTTTCACTGAGCTGGCTCTTCGTGAATGTGGGTTGGATCTAACTGTGAAGCCAATTATATTAAAATGCCTTGCTGGGTGAATCCATATCGATTTATAACTTTTCCTTGAATGTCCTAATGGTAACATAGCTGAAAATACAATGACAATTAAATAAGGGTTCTGTTTTTTTCATATCCTCGATGAGTGATTGTCTCACTGCCATGGGGTAACTGCTTTTAGACGCATGTCTTGTTTGTAAGATGTCCATTACAGTTTACAGAGTTTGGTTAGAATGGTGGAATATCACCCATGTTCAAGCCTTGGGGTAACTTAATACTGGTTAGTTGTAAATATAGAGCCACAAAGATTTGCAGTGTCTTAGATTTTATTCCAGAAATCCATTATGAAAAAGGAAAAGAGACCGTCTGCCACCTTAGGTCAGTCATTGAAATTCAAGTGAATTTGCTGCATTAACCACTAGCTTCTTCATTGTTATTTCTACAGTATTTCCTATTTCCTTTTAATTTAGCTTCATCACATCAATGCAGATTACTTAGTCCTTTGCATTATCCATCCATCCATTTTGTAACCTCATCATCCAACTCAGGGTCCCCGGGGAGCCAAAGTCCACTCACACCAGGGCCAGTTTTCCTGGGGGGGGTGGGAGGGAACCGGAGTACCTGGAGGAAACCCTTGTGAACATGGGGTGAACATACAGTACAAACTCCATACAGATAACACCCGAGGTCTGGAATTGAACCCAGGGCATCAGTGCTGCGAAGAAGCAGTGCTGACCACTGCACCAGGAACTTGTACCAGGAATGGATTTGAGCTTGAAAATTACAAAAGGGATCAAGAGTGTCTGAAACAATGAGCGCAGCCATGGTGCAGAAGATGATTCCTTAGGACCTTTTGAGGAATCTCAGGAAGTGTTCTATGTAGACAAGCCAGAGGGCCAGAATGGCATTCTTTTTTTCATGTTTAAATTACAATTTTAAATGATAAACGTTTTTCTATATTTAATTTAATGTATTTGCCATGGTAGAGACAGGAATGCGCATACATTTAAAAAAAAAATTAAGGCGGTTCTCTCAATTTGTTCTTTCGCAAAAGCAAACAAAGCGTAACAAAACAAAAACAAGATTTAAAAATTATTTTGTTTACTCCCCTCACTTTACTTTTGGAAGCTTCTGGAGTCAAATATATTCCCTTTTTACTTGTGTTTTTATTTGAATGCCAGCCGTTTACTCTAATATGAAAATAAGTCATTCTGATGGGAGTTCATTTCTCACCAGTGCAGCAAATTAACGTCTATTTTGTTTTCAATGGTTTCCTTTGCCTCAGTGGTATGTAGGCTTGGGAAGCAATCAAGCTGTTTTTTCTATAAAATGCATTTTTACAACATTCCACAAATCCCAAGTCCTAACAACAATAATCATGTTTCATAAGTCCTTCAAAGATTGGCCCCATAGCATGAGTTGCAGCAATTTATCTTTCCAAAAGTCATGACTACCGAAAGGCTTCATCCCCATTCATCTTCCTTATTTATTCTGTATGTTGCATATATATTGTAATGTGACTCTTGGGATTTGTAAAGTTCTGCTTTCTTATGTTTTTTTAGTCTGGGCTCCTGTGGGATATATAGTGACAAGATTTTTCAAGAAGGCAGGTGGCGGGGACCAATGGAGAGGTGACAGATTACTTCTGAGACTTCCAAAACGTGGGCAAAGTGTCATTTTTTGACAAGACAACATTTTTGGTGAATGAATTTGAGAAGTGTGTTTCACTTCTTTGGCCTTGTTTCAGTTGTGTTGTCATTACTAGTTGTAATGAATGTCGTGTATTGAGAAACCTTAAGCCTTAAAGTCTAACTAAAAGTTAGTTAGTCTAACTAAAAGTTAGACTTTTTAATTCTGCTATATTTTTCTACTATACAACAGACTGTAGTACTATTAACACATGTTTACTACAGTATGTCTGATGTTATGTAACATTTGTGTTAGGAGCATGCTAATTCTAAAGATCTGACCTAGGCTCGAAGAAATGCCTTATTGTCTCTTAACCTGAAGGACTAGTCTGGAAAAATCCTGTAACCTGAAACCAGAAATACTAGTACAAGTGCTAATTTTGCTAAATCTTCTTATTTCCCATAGTGCTTGTTATGCATACTTTAATTCCTTGTTAAATCAGAGAACTAATGCTGAAATAATATAAATTAGGGATAATCACAAGTAATGTTTTAGAAATTTTCCAGCAAAACAATTGCTAAATTAGTTATGGTAATAAATAAAACCTAACATTGGAGTGAAACTTAAGTCCTGTTCTGTCAGTGGGGTTGACAGAGAAATTCATTCTGTGCAATGTCAAAAACATCACTTCAAACTCAATATTTATCTCTAATCCCTGATTTGGTTTGTTACTATTGTTGCAAATATGGGTTACAAAAATAAAGAATATCACAGAATGACAGGGCGGATAAATCAAATAAAATAATCATAACTGCCAACTTGTACAGAGCTTTCCAAGAATACGCCCAACTGGTTAGAAGAAGTAGAGGCACCTGAGTTCGTTTTTTTTTCTGTCACAGCTTTGGAGAAGAGAGTAATAATTCAGGCGCTCTGAGTTCAACAAATATTTATTAACAATAAAGTACACACACTAAACTACACACAACATAAACATGCAACACACAAGTTACACTATGTTTTTAACTAAGGCAACTTTTATACAAGAAATGAAGACTTCCAACAACAACAGAATGGTGAGCTTTCCGAATGGATGGTCAGGATAAGGAGTTCTCGCCTTCTTCCTTTTGGCCTCTTGTCCTTTTTCTGTCTGTTTCTGCCTGTACTTGCGTGTTCGATGCTGTGTACCTAGACTGTTGATGACAGTATTAATCATTTACCAAGAACTTAGGTAAACAATTTCTTTTCATCACAGAATCTGGCACCCCTATATCTCAGCAAACATCTTCTTGCTCTGAAGCCAGGTGTTAACCATTGTATCTACATTCCTAGTCACAATAGTTGTAACTAATAAAATGCATCGCACAATGGCAAAGTTGCAACAATAGAGGCACAGAATGTTGAAATATTTTGTCCTCAAAAAAAAAAACAGCATATCGCCCGGTTCATTAAGGTGATTCATTTTGTGAAATGTATTTACTGCAACAAAGCATCTTTCTTGTGAAAACTGGTAACAAATGAAGGCGTTCAAGCATGACGTTACACACATTCCATGAGAAAAGTCAACTCAGTTTTATTCAGTGCAACATGAATTTAAGAAGATGTATCCAGCCACCATCAATTAATAACAAGAACATATCTGTCTGTCACATATTTATGCTATATTTACCTGATAATGATATTATACAAAAGATTTAGGTGTCCACCAATATGGAATATCCCGGCAAATTTTTGTGATAAAGGCAAAACAGAAACAACATTGTGCACTTGAAGGTATTACAATACAAATAATAGTGCCAATGATGAGGCACAGACAAGACACTAGATGAATTGTTCAAGCCTATGTTTTGGATAGGGAGAGATTTGGTCAAAGGTCTTTCAAAATTTTCATAAATGGCCATCCGGGCCCGTGTTAATTTGCCAAATTTATTTCAATGTGAATGTGTAAGGGGAGACGTGTTACAGTGAGAGATCACTTTTGTTTCTTCTTAGTGTCTCAATCATTAAGGGCACTTGCTTTAAAAAGCCAAACTGGGCACAAATTTATGGATTCAATTATCTCAGAAAAAAAGAAAGCAAAGATGGAAAGCAAAAAGCTGTCCTAAATACTGGTAGCAGATAAAAAATAGAGTCCTGACTAGGACATGTGCCTAAGAAAGGATAAGGCAGACACTCTGCTGCCTGCATGGTGTGCCAAGATTTTCATTCAATTGAAAAATAGCTTGTAATACCACTCTCTAACTGAATGAAAATCACCTTGAATTAAGCCCAGTAGTAACCTGAAGAGACAGGCTCGGATAGTAAATTGTATCAGTTGTTTCAGTCTATCAAAACAGTTTTTTTTTCCACAAAACAATCGTTTTTCCTTCAAATTGTTTTTCGGTTTCCTTTGTAGCAATACTTAATGGTTGCATTAAAGAAGGGGTTTATAGTAGTGTATTTGTGTTACAGCCTTTGGTAGTATTTTCAGCTAACCTTTTACGTACAGTATAATTCTCTGCTGAAGTTTATCTGTAGGCTATTAATCTTACTTTCAGCAAAGGCCACTGATTGGATAAGGGGAAGGATCAGTTTAGTTCACGTTTCACATTTGTTTTATGTTCATTGATGAAACCGTTGAGCGTAACAATGGCAATAACCCAGAGCCAGTCAGGTTTTCTTCTTAAGATAATAAAGCTTAATTAAAAATGTTTATTTTTCCAATGCTTTTTACTCTAATTCTTGCTCACTTAAATGCGATCTATTTAGGATCTTGCATAATGACAGCTTGGTACTTAGGTTGTGGATATGATTTTCAAAACCGCTGTGTGTTAAATGATCATTTCACATAATTCAGTTATGAATGAGAGTTTCAGGAAAGGGTGAATGTGAGCTGGGTAAAGAACAACATCATAAGCAGGATATATGCTCATAATGTCTATTGAGACACATTTTTAGCTCTAATTTAACACATGGACCTTGCATAAATAAACTACACACACATCTATCTGTATGTGTCTGTTTAATCTTGAAATTCTTCTTGCACTGCCCCAGTGAGGAGGCACAGGAAGAAATACAGTCGGGCCCCCTTGGCAGGTTTAATTATATTCTGAATGTTGAATATCTGCCAGAGCGGAAGGGGTAACTCATCAATGTGTCTGGCCAGCATGGTGAGTCATGACCATTTTCCCCATTAATAAAAACACAAATGAAGAAACAACCCTGATTCCCATTGGACTGGGATCATTCGGGAAAGTAAAGAGGAATTAGTAGGGGAAAAGCATATTCTGGCAATCAAAAAACAAGGGGAAACCACTTCCACCACTGGGAACTAATTGCCAAGAAAGCTGAAGAAGAAATCATCTCGGATAAACACACCACTGTCTTTATCGTTTACTGAATGGTGTGAATTAAACCAAAAATGATTTTATATCATACAGTGTGAGCTATACCTGTGTCTCCTTCTCTGGTTTTCTTTTTATTCACAGAGCCCTCGATGCCAGCTCTAAATTTCCAAAACAAGAGATACAGTAGGAGACTTTCAGTGAAAGCACTTCAAATGTGAGAATAGTAACAATGTCGAATGAATCCATCTTTAGAATTCCATTACCCAACAGATGAGCAGTTTGTCTTTTTTCTTTCCAGCTGGCCCTTCTTACATTCTGGATGGGTGTGTCCGTAAGCACACTGAATCTTTTAACAAATGCAAGCGTATTCAGAAAGAGATCAGCCTAATTCCTATTATTGTAACTGAGTCATGAATTCGTCTACAGTTCTTTGCTCAGACTTTAAGTACCCACATTTGAAAATATTTAAACTTTAAGAAAGTGAATTTTACTGCTTTGTTTTTTTAAAGAGACATACTGCAGTTCATGATTATTATTTTTTTCTTGTGCTTTATGTTTGAAGTAAAAAGGATGGTATGCTCCCATTATTTATCCCATTACCTGAAGGTTAACACCTGAAGAAGGCTCCGCGGCCGAAACTTTGTTTTCTTTCTTCTCTTTTCGGCATGGAATAAACCTATTACTTGTTCCTTTGCATTTCTAATTAAGGCCCTCTATTTTGCACAACTTAGTTTTATTACTGGTATTTCACTCCTGCAGCTCCAAAATGCTGCTATAACAGGGACTCTCTATCTGGGTCCTGCTAGTTTTTGTTCCATCAGAGCACTCGATTAAGTAAAGCAACCCTGAATAGACTTAAAAATAGATTAGATTTGAACTTTTTAATTGCTTTCAGTTCTAAACATGAAGACGATTCCTTTCCATTATTCCATTTCTTAACTGAAAACGCCCAGCCTTTAAGTAGAAAACAAAACTTTTCTACTCAAACGTATTTCAAGGTTCCAACTGACCTTAATTATTGGTTCATTGAAGGATTCATTTGATTAAAGACCTCTGCTGCAACGAAAACTAATAGGTAAGTGTGTTTGTGTGTAGGTAACTAAACTTGCAGGAAAGGCCCCTGGAAAGTCTTGATTGTCATTAAGTGTATATTTGTCTGAGGTTCATTGATGCAAACTGAGTAACAATTGCAATAACTCCAAGCCAGACAGAGTTTCTTAAGAAAGCTTCAGGTCAGAATGGTGACAAAGTTAACATTGCTACTTCCCAGCACTGAGGCCTGGGTTTAATTCCAGGCCTGGGGTGTTATCTGCATGGTGTTTGTATGTTCTCCCTGTCTTCACATTGATTTCCTCTGGTTGCTCTGGTTTCCTCCCACAGACCAAAGACATACTAGTAGATGAATTGGCTTCTGGTAAAATTGACCCTGGTGTGAGTGTGTGTGTCTGCCCTGCAATGGATTGACATCCCACCCAGGGTGTACCCTGCCTTGTACCCGTTGCTTGCTGGGATAGGCTCCGACTCCCCCATGCCCCTGAATTGAAAGAAGCGGTTGGCAGCTGGATGTACAAAGCTGAATTAATTTTTTTTAATTTCGAAACCTTTTTTTAACTGTAATTCTTGCTCACTTAAAAGCTATTGATTTAGGCTCTTGCATAGTGACAGTTTGGCACTGATGTAGTAGGCCTGAGTTTTGAAACTGTGCTGTGTTTCCAATGGTCATTTAAAGTTATTACATTTTTAATCATTACAAAAATTAGAGTTATTTTTGTAGAATAATTAATTAATAATAATAATAATAATTGCTTACACTTATATAGCGCTTTTCTGGACACTCCACTCAAAGCGCTTTACAGGTAATGGGGTCTCCCCTCCACCACCACCAATGTGCAGCATCCACCTGGATGATGCGACGGCAGCCATAGTGCGCCAGAGCACTCACCACACATCAGATATCAGTGGGGAGGAGAGCAGAGAGTAATGAAGCCAATTCATAGATTAGACAGAAAGGGATGCCTGTGAAGACCAGGATTAACCACTGTTGTAAAGGAGTGAGGTGGCGGCTTTATAGGTAGAGTACTGCCTTCTTGTTCAATGTAGTTGTCTGTTTGGACGATAACTAAAAACTTGAGTAAAAATTGTTTTCCTAGATGTTATGGGCAATGACTACTATGTGACTACATCGCAAGTTAAATGTGCAACTTTTGACAAAAACACTTGGCAAATGTCATTGAACAGTATGTCTTGACCAACTAAGTGACAGTATCAGTGACAAATCCAGCCACACTCTTAAAAATCCATCTCAAATGTATTCAAGCATTTCACTGGGTCTTGTGCCACTGATGAAAAAATTGAAGGCTGACAAACCTTCTGCTAATACAACTGTCAGAGGTGCCTGATAGTTTAATTATGCAACTAATGCATAATTAGGTCCCATAGTGATCATGTATATCTGTAGATCTATCACAAACTACAGATACACAGATGTTTCAAGGGTATATTTGTTTTTTTGGGACAAATATTCCTTTTACTGCTCACTTGCTCTTGGGGCCTCCTCCCATCTATATTTTGTTGTTTAGAAATGTACATAGCTTGCAGTTATATTTTTGTTTGACAAGACAATGTAGGCACATACAGATATTTCTGTTAAGTTGTATGTAACAATACAGTATATGGTGTTCAAATCTTTCCTTACCCATGCACTTGTTTCCAGTGGATTCTTCTTATCGATGCCATACATTTAGTTGTCATTTCATTGTATATGTTTTTGTAGTGTTATACAGGTATGTTGTGCTAAATTAGGTGTGTTCATCAATATCCAGTACACCAGTACACCAAAAAGACGTGTAATGTCAATGTGTTCCTATAGATGGAGCTCTGCGTAACATATAATGGTGTTTGAGTTTTATGGTCAATAAGAAAATTGAGCTAAGCGCTTGTTGACATGATTGATGACTCGCTTGTACAAAAATAATTTGGGGGACGAAATGGAAACAGTTGGAGTGACCTTTCTTTCTGCTTTAATTTGGAAAGGGAGCCTATCTTGGTTTTCTCAAAAACACCCACAGACAGTTATTTTAAGTATCTTCAATAGTATTTTCTACAGCCCCCCCCCCCCCCCCCCCCCACTGTATTCAGGAAAGTGAAAGCCCAGAAGGAGTAAAATTAAGTTTTCTGGAACAGAAAAAGAGATTATTTTCAATTTAATTACTTTTTATATCAAACATTGTCTTTGTTTATTGTGGCCAGTACCTTGTGTTTGCTGTGGAAAGTTTCTGGGTTATCAAGCTTTCACAGCACAGCCCTTTTGTTTTTACCTGGAGCAAAAATGCATTAATATGAAATTGTGTCGATGCTGAGATTATTTTGGACACCTCGCTTTTGAAATGCCAGCTTAGAAAAGCTTTCCTGTAACCTTAACTGAACCTAGAGGACTCAGGCAAAGCATTTTTATGAACCACGTGGATATTTGCTTAAAGCTGTATAACCAGAACTGATACTTTAATACAATATTCTTATAGTTTAAATGATCTTGATCATTATATTCAGAAATGTAAATTTCCTGATGTGCGTGGTTGCAAAGAAACTTTCTGTTTCACTGCCTGGAGATGGGATTTTCTTGCACCTCCATTATTTGACCAGACACAGGAAGAGCTGAATCCTAAGATCAGAGACAATGTGTTTCTTGTCTCATGCATAATCAGAATTGACAAAAAAGAAGTAGCAGATATCATCCCGAAGTGTTGATTGATTAAGAAAGTCACAAAGAACATCTGAAGATCTACAGGCCTCTCTGACTGTGGCTTATATCAATGTCCATGCCTCATCCGTCAGGAAAAGACAGAATGGGAAGAATTAAAAGGAAGGGTAGTTGGGAAGAAACTTTTATTTTCCCAAAACAACGCCATCCATCTCAGGTCTGTCAAAAAGCACCTGAATGATCCACAAAACTACTAGAAGAATGGTTTCTAGACAGACGTCAAAAGTTGAACTTTTTGGCCATAATGAGAAACATGCTGTTAGTTCAAAGAAACCCTCACATGTCACCAACTTCCAGCAGTTCTGTAAGGAAGAATGGGGCAATACTCCTAAAAGAATTTTAGGAATTATGTATTGCAGTTTTAGTTTCAGTCATCTCTGCTGCAACATAACAAAGATGTCTGGCTTTCGAATAACGTCTAGCGTGCTTTCTCCTTAATTATGCTTAGAATGTGCTGCCAAGATGTGTGGGATCTTAGCAGGAGATCTGAAGAACTTTACTACTGTTCTGGTGATATTTCATTTCTTGCAAAAAAGTCAGTCTCTTCTGTTTTTATGTTTGTGTGTTAATACTGTATGACCATCCATCTGGCTCTTTAAAAGTGATTCTCAGTTAAAAAGTTAGAAGTGAACAAATGTTTACATACTATTTTACTGATAATTGTTTTTTTTAGGTTTGGATGAAATTCCGTTGATTCCTCTTCCCCGTACTCTGTTTTTGTTTATGCCTATACTAAATTATAATTCTACATTGAAAATAGATGGCATCGCTAGAAATAAAAGGAAATGGTCTTTACACAAGGATGTGTATAGTATTTTCAGATTGCTTTCTTTTCTTTCTGGAGGTTTTTGTCTCGTGGTGAAGATTATGAATTTTATTGCATCTGAACTAGAATGTGCTCCCTTTTTTCTACTGCTATCGGGCATAAATTATTTTCTACAATAGATCATAATCGTGATGTGCCACCATATGTTTTAAGTGTACATCTTATATTTCTTTTCAAAAAGATCAAAAGATGGTTCTAAGGATATACTGTACAAGTCGGGTTTTTATATTTGGCCATTATTCATAATAAACATGCCTGCATAAATATTATGTGCATGCTCAGGATGTAGAATAAGACCAGCGTAATATATCTTGTAAAGATACAGAATGTAGTTGAAAAACATAAATCACATTTCTAGTGAGAAGGTGTATCATAATCTCCTTCCTGAAGAATCTGGGATATGTTTTAAACCAGGGTTATGTTGCACTGTGGTTAGCACAGAGAATATTAGAATCTAGGGTCTAAGGTGCCTTCTTTTGCCTTCTAACAAGATTGCCATTGATTTTACTGAGCAGTACACTGTCCATCGTTCACCACTACCATACACACTTCCATCCTTTTATCATTAAATGATAGATCTCTGCCCTGCTGTGACTCTGTGATTTATGACATTCATTCATATTCAGATTTATTTATAGAGAACCAAAACCGCATTCAGTAAACAGTCTACATGTGCAGTTCTTTACCGAACATAAACATGCTTGGAACCATATTGTCCTTGCCAGGCTGGTACTGGGCATATGAGCATAAAGTGGGTAGCCCTAAGGTCATTTACAGAGATGTAACCAAAGAAAAAACTAAACATGCTTAATTATTTTATGTCTTGTGTACTGTAGTACACTTTTCTTTGTTCCTTGCTACAGATGGATTTTTATTGACTAAACCAAATGAAGTCACCATACAATAATTATACCTCAAGTTTACAGACCTTTAAGGGTTTTTTAAGCAGAATCATGTTGTATGGTTTCCTTTCCTTGATTTCTGATCTCAGTGTAGCTTCTTTTTAATGTATATCTCTCTGATAGTCTTGTCTATCTGATGGCATACACTATCCCTATCCTGAGAAATAAAAAAGACATCTTTAAACTCCACCACAAGGAACTTGTATGCAGTGCAGCACTTTCAGAATGCCTTCGAATTTAAGGTGAGCATTTATATGTTGTATTTTTCAATGTGAAAAATGCAGTGCATTGCTAGGACTCCACATCCAACCTGTATACTGTTTTAGAATTAAATGCGGTTGTTGTAAAGTTTGCACCTCTAATGTGATGTAGCTTTAGTGTAACTCCCCTGCTTCTTGTGGTTCTTAAGTAGATGCTGGGCAGAGGCAGCAATTTAAAAAGCTTCCAAAATATATTATGTGATCATTTTCTTGTGTTGTTCCACTTGGGGTGTGCCAGGATCAAACAATAACATTATTCTTTCATTGTGGCTCAGTTAGTGCAGGTAAACTGAGCATGCGCTTGTACTGGCTGAAGGTATACCCTGGTGTGAAATTAATGTCAGCTCAAATGCCTGTAAATGCCTGGATAACACTGCGATTTCCCCTTTGTCAGGCAAAAGATCCAGAACACATAACTATTTTGTTACACAATTCGTTTTTTTTTTCCTCTGGCATCCTGTTATCAAAATACAGGCTACACAGCCTAAGCTGCTTTCCTCTTATGAAGAAATGAAGATATAAATGTAATAAAGAAATGGCATGTTATTAGAAAAGACACAGCAGGCTGTTTGTGTTTCTAACCCACATGGTTCCAAACCACATTTTGTTTTCTAAATGCTGCATGCTTTTTCTCATTTTAATATGCGGTAATTCAGATGACAACTTTAATTAATTCATCAGGCTGCAGTGGATTGCAGTACACATTTTGCAGTACTGTACAGACCTTTTTTCATATTTTAAAATTCAAAACGTTATTGAAACGTTATTTGCTGATGTCTTGCTGATGCTAAAATGCATTGGGCTTTTGCATTGGAAGGTTCTAAAGGTTCATTTATTGTCTTGAAAGTAAACTGCCATTATAGGTAATGGCTATATAAACTGATAATAATATCACCCATGCGCAGAATATTCATGAAAGGCTCCCCAGTGACATGCCCAGTAAAAGCTGTTTCTCAGAATGCAGATCGAGCCCTGTGGTCCTGGTGTGACCATGCCTGGGATTGTCTAAGTGGCTGTCCAATACTGGCAAACCAACTCCAAGGTTTGGTGGGCAGGTCAAGTCCGCCAAGGCTGCCTCAGCTTTCAGAGCAGCTGAGACTCCTGGGATTAAACAAACGTCTGCAGTCTTGTCAGTGAGAGACTCTTTTCCTAACTTCTTCAAATCTGCAGTGCTACTGACAGGTGAATGTGTCAGGAGAATGTGGCTAACCACATGGGGACTAGACATTATACATTGACTGGACATGCCCAAAACTTTTTTTATGTTTCTTTAGCTCTCTGGGTATACATGTATTTGGCAGTTGTCTTTGTAGCCAAAATTGTAGCCAAGGGACTGTTAAAGGCCTGGTTTGAGGTGACACCCCTGGGAGTAACACATTGGTGATAGTGCCCTGAGTGAAGAAGAATCTCCATACTACTGCAACTCCAGGCTGTTAATAAAGGCTGACAATGAGACCAGGCCATTATCCAAGCTGAGCTCCATTCTTCTGTTCTGGCTTCAGCATTAGGGAACATCTGTTCTTTAAGCTTTTAAGCCCTCCTCCAGCTGTTTCCACCTTTGTGGAAGCTTAGCAATTTTGTTGGAATTACACATAGGCCTACTTGTATCTCGGTGCTTTTTGATTTCCTTTTACTTTATGAGTGAAGCTGAAATGAAACTCTTCATCAAGAACCTCCTCAGCCCTTATCCTCAAGATGTCCCCCAGACGTTTTGTCCTGAAAAATCAAGGGTTAATGTAATGAAGAGAGAATCCTTCATTACATTATACATGGAAAGGCCAAGGGCGCTGTTGATCACAAATCCCTGTTATTATGTGCAGTTAAGTGGTTATGTTACACTTGAACTTGGTCACTGAAACTGAGGCCCAAATCTGGAAGTGGTCTTAAAAAGTGTTTTCCTAAATAAAACATACCACAGATGCTAAATAAACCATTTTCTGTTCCTTTTATTGTTTTAGTGTTAATGGTTAGTTCTTCTACACAACTGTTAGTTAGGTTTTGAGAGGCTGTACTGCGTACAAGAGGCTTCGGAGTAAAACTGTATGCCAACAGCACACTGAAAGTGTTCAAAAAGAAACAAACACATAAGATAATCAACCATGGAGTTATAAATGATACATTTTATAATTGTTTCAGACAGCTTCAACTTCACATAGTGTATTATTATAAATAATGTTATTAATGATACTAAACTTGATTTTAAAAGGCACCTTTAAAAGTGGCTTTTCAAAGCTCTTTAAAGAATAACAACAATAAAAATTAGAGGAGACAGTAGATGGGGTTACAGAATATGGTAGGAACAAAGGGGTAAATAACAGAACCAGTTAAGTAAAGGTCCTTCTAAAGAAGAAGATTTGGAGTCTGCAATATGTACAGTATAGATCTGAATGTTATTTGGTGTCACAACACTGTCATCAACATTTCAACCACATTCAGTCATTTTTTGGATGTGGAACTGAATTGCGTTTTAATGTGCGTTGGTTTAAAACACAGTGTCTTCAGTTCACAGATGCCATATACACAAATGACATTTGACTAGTTCCATATTTTCCCGTTTGGCAGCTAGCCTGTCTCATTAGAGAATCTGACAAAGCAACACTAACAGCAGTAAGGCTCAGCTACCTCCAAGGAGCTGTCCTTAAAATAATATGCATAATATTTCATATTTTCATAGTGGTACTACGAGTTAATCATTGGGTGTCCATACTAACTGTTCTTAGAAAAACAGTATTACTCACCAAATTGTCACATCAAATATTGTTTCACTGAATGAATACCATAAGATGGTATTGCTGATGTAAGAGTGCATCCAAAAATTGCAATGTGGAATAGATCTTTATACATTTTTTATAATAAAAATATTATAAACGTAATATAAATTATATCTAAATTAATGTTTGTGTCATTAAAAGCCTGTCAAAATAAGTAGTGGTCACAGTTCATCTTTGAAATGGCATTAATGTATTTAATGTAATATTATTAATCGATACAGTATTTGACAATATCTTCTAGGTGTGAGTACTTTTTCTGTAAATCTGTAGATGCAGTAGCTATAGATTTTTTGTCAGTTAATTGCAGTTGAATAAACAGCATAATGTGTTCAGTTCCGGTTCTGTTCATTGACTAAATTGAGACTGTTCTTCACAGTGTTGCTTCTGCTTGTTGGAGGGATTAAAAAAGAGCACTGCTCCCTTTAGATGCTGGGGTGTTTGAATGCAAGACCAATGTAATCCTTCCATGAAGAGCTGTGCTGTTTGTCAACCTGCATAACTCCCCACACATTCTAAAGATCATATTGCTAACATCAGTTTAAATCTGTTCTCGAACAGTCTTGTCTTCAGCATTTGCTACTTCCAAGGATCTTGTTTGTGATTCCTTTTTGGCTACACCAGATGCTGCCTGAAGAATGTGCTGATTAAAATAGTGACATCTCTTTTCTCTGGCGTTTGAATGACTGTGACAGAAATTAGCATTGTGCTCAGTGTGTGAAACTGCTCTGAAGGGATGGATATGCAATGTTACTGTCTAGGGGGGCATTAGTAGACTTGGGACCGTAGCCAAAGTTCTTCAAGCAACTGTGTTTTGTTTATTGTGTAACGAAATGCGATTTGAATTAGTTGACTGTGCTGAGGTATTAAGGAAGACTCTTAACACTGTGTGTAATCTTGAATGTAGGGCAAATGTATTACCCATTCATGCTTAAAGGCAGAAATCCTTAAATATTGCATCTTTTGGATTGCATTTTTAATGACAAATATAGATTGTTTGTACTCTACCATTTCCGTGTCTTCCGATCTGTCTCCAAGGAATTTCCCTTGATGAAAGGGAAACTTGACTAGTAAAAGAAAGTAGCCAAACAGAGATATGTAGCGTATTGTTGAATATTCAGATGTGTCCAGTGTATGTATTTTTTGGTCGGAATTCCCATCTCAGCTGTGAAGCATAGAACTACAGGAAGTGTTCATGCTACTTCTTACAAAAACTGCTGACAGCTGACAGCTAAGCTGGCAAAGGACAGTTACACTTTGTAATTTGCCCCTTATGGGTCCAAGGGTGGGAAAGTGAGGGCTTTCCTCTTGAAACACTGCTCTGATGCACTGTAGACCTAAGGAAAGGTGGAAGAGTGGATGTCAGGATCTCCAGCTCTTCAAGCACTGAGCAGGTATTTTACTCATGACTAACTGAAACTGTGTTCATAGGACACAGGTAGAATGTTTTCTTCTAGCCATTCTTCATTCCTAGCATAGGTTTAGCATTTTACAGAGAAGAGAGATGGCTTTTGCTTGCTCTTAGGTGCCTGAGGCAAGCCCTGGGTGTTCACTGTTGCACAGGAAGTTGAGGGTAGCCCTGTGGACTAAGCCCACCCAAGCCTAGTGGTGCTCAAGCGGTTGCTCAGGGAGTTCCTGTCACAGCTGGCTAACTGGTCTAGGTTTCAGCCAGTGATGTCTACTCTACAGGACTCAGTCTGCACTCTGAGTGTCTTGTTGATTAAGTCTCGGGACTCTATTAAGAACAATTATACATGACTTGTTCATTCAGTGAAATTTCATCCTTCATCTTAGAGTGTCTACTATTTTAGCCTTTCTTTCCCTGGAAGCTGCAAGTAAGCATGGGTTTCACAGTTTCATCTCTGCAGACTGAGTCCACTTTTGTTTCATGTTGCGGAGTAGTAATCCGAATAATGTAACAAAGATGTTCAGTTAATCAGTTAAGACTTCTGCTTTTGAACTTCATTATCTAATATAGCCTAATAACCAGTGCTGCAGGGAGTATCATATATTACAGATACATAAAAGCTAAAATTAATCTGTTAAAGCAACTTATTGTAATGACCTCATATTAGTTCAGTCTCCAGCTTTACATTTGTTTCTTCAAAGAAAACATAGTTTAGATATTACCAGTTGTCTCTTTTTAATAGACAGCTGACTATTTGATCATTTGCTATTGCTCAGGACAGCTGATAAGTTTGGAAGAGAGTGAATGAACTGTTGTAGGAGACCAGGTCCACATGACCCCCTCATTAAGTCAGCTATAGCCACCTGCCTAGAAGCAATGATTAGCAGATACCTTGTTTTTAACTATGAGTGTGCCTTATGTTTGGCAAGCTGCAAATATTAGCTTGCATTATGCCTAGTTTATTTTTGTGCAATTTCTAAATGAATGTGGAAGAAGTACGGTTTTTAAGCTGTACAAATGCAGATCAATTCATACTTGAAATACTATTGTGGTCTACTTATTGCCGAAACTATATGTAAACAATTTAGTTTTCAGTTCATTTTAAAATCTTAATTTAAAGGAGAACATACAGTGTTGTACGCACTTAAAGTAATTATCCTTTTTCTCAAATACTGTTACCCTTGGAGCTTCAAAAACTGAAGTATGTGTATATGAATCTAGTCAAATAGTTTAAAAATAAAACTGGCTACTGTGTGTGACATGGTGGTACAAGGGATCAAGATGCCAGCTTCTGCTAATCTGTCTTAGGCAGTTGCCCTACCTGCTGTCATCACATGAGTCAGATGAGCAATAGTGATTGGTCAGGTGATATTGACCAGAAAGCACATAATATCCTGGGAACTACACTCTATCCCAAGCTCGCACAGGGAGAGAAGTCTCAGGGAGTTTACTGCAAAGGAGGCTGAGTGCAATGAGCTAAAGTGAACTAGCAAGCTAGCGAAAGGAAAGAATGTTTGTTATGGAAGTGGACGTAGATTGCGATTTGGAATTGCTTATTAGATTTGTTTTTTCATTTGCCTGGAAGTGAGCATGTTAGCAGCCCAGTTCTAGGACAGAGATGTCAGGTAACAAGAGTCTAGATATCATGCCACCACGGTTATTATTTTCAGTTTTAAATCTGCCCAATTTGGAATTGCAAGCAATCTCCTCAGCTTAATATTACAACCCTTGTGCTGTACAGGGACAGAATCTGATTTTGTTTCTAATATAATTAGCAAAATAGGCCAGCATGCAGTTGAAATTTAAAAACAAAATCTACAAAAGAAATTCACACAACCTTAGATCAAGACTGGGCAAACATCTGACAGATAATATTCAATATAGACTAGTGGGGGTAGTAAGTAGTGCAGTGGTTAACATTGCTGCCTCATAGCACTGGTGCTCTGGATATGTTCTCCCTGTTTTTGCTTCGATTTTCTCCAGGTTCTCCAGTTTCCTCCCACAGACTGAAAACATACTGGTAGGTTAATTGGCTTCTGAGAACACTGGCCCTGTTTTGAATGTGTGCATCCTGTGTGAGCCCTTTGATTGACTGGTGTCCATTCCAGGGTGTATCCTGCTCCCATCACAACCCTGTATTGGAAATGAAGTGAAATGAGAAAAAAGAAGGACAATATACAGTAAATGGGAGAGCTTGAAGAGGCCACTTGGTAGAAAGATTGGCATTTATATAGTCACCTCATTTTCATTTTCCTGTCACTGTGAGGAAGCAACACAAAAGGCAAACCAAATATTAGGATATATAGTTTAAAGTACAGAATTCAAATTAAGTGATGGCATGTTAAAGTTATACAATAAACTGGTAAGACCACATTCTGAATGTTGTATCTTGGTGATCTAGTATGTCCACAAAATAGATATTGATGCTCTGGAATTCTTTCAGAAAAGAGCATCAGGATTGGTTTCCTGGCTGAAGAGAATGCCCTATGTTAACTGGAAGCATTGAACCTTTTTGATTCTGACCAGAGATGACTAAAAAAGATTCAGAATCTTCAAAGGCAGAAAATCAACCCACTGGATGTCTTCATATCAATAAGGAAACACAAACCAGACCCAAGTGCAAGCTGTGGGGAAATGCATTTAAAATTGAGAACACAGAATGATGTGGGAGTTAGGAACAAGCTGTCCAGCCATGATGATGAAGTTGATACCCTGGTTTCTTTCAAGCAGTATCAGTTATCCACTAAAAAACCCAATGAGCTTGAAAGACTGAGTAACCCCCTCTTTTTGTAACCATTTTATATTCTTAAAGATTTCCTATGCTTTAGGATTTTGGAATCATGAAGTTTGGGACTACCTGTATCACACCCTTTGTCGAAGATTAGTGCACAAGGAACATGGGAATATTCATCTTTCAAAAACTTTGTGATGCATTTCTGCTTTGCTGAACTGTAAACAAAGCCATTTTGTTCAGGTACCAAAGCATATCCTTTTTTCAGTAATTAATGTAAACATGTAGCTGATTAGAGTAGTGCCTTAATTGTCCTTAACCAGGCACAATTGAAAAACCACTAGAGATCTTAAAATCCCTCTAGACATGTTATGAATATATGTCAAATGTTATCATGATTTATCCAATACATGGTGGTTCAATACTATGTTAGGTTTACAGTTCAGCTGAAGGTACCACATTGACAGAATTTTCTGCTGGAATTTGTTAGAAATGTGTTTGAAATGTAATTTAAGTGCATGGCAGATGCTCAGTTTGCACATCGGCGACAGATGATGAAATGCTATAATATACAGAATACAGTTCTATAGGTACCATTTGAAATGTTAATGGTATCCCGGACGAACCCTAAACGTTTGGCCAGCAGCGATATCACTCTGCAGCTCACAACTGGCAGCCCCACTGAAGCCAAGCAGGTGTGAGCCTGGTCAGTACCTGGATGGGAGACCTCCTGGGAAAAACTAAAATTGCTGCTGGAAGAGGTGTTAGTGGGGCCAGCAGGGGGCACTAATGCCCCAGTATAGTGATGGGGACACTATACTGTAAACAGGCGCCGTCCTTCATATGAGACGTAAAACCGAGGTCTGGACTCTCTGTGGTCATTAAAAATCCCAGGGCATTTCACAAAAAGAGTAGGGGTTTAACCCCGGCGTGCTGACCAAATTTCCCATTGGCCCTTACCAGTCCTGGCCTCCTAACAGTCCCTGTCTGTGAATTGGCTTCATCGCTCTGCTCTCCTCTTCACTGATAGCTGATGTGTGGTGAGTGTTCTGGCGCACTATTGCTGTCGTTGCATCATCCAGGTGGGGCTGCACATTGGTGGTGGTGGAAGGGAGTCCCCATTACCTGTAAAGCACTTTGAGTGTAGTGTCCAGAAAAGCACTATCTAAGTGTAAGCAATTATTATTATCATTATTATTATTAATAATAATTATTATTAATCCACTTTCAGGATGATGATTTTACTTATTTTTTTACTTCAAGATCATAGATAAATTGACTTCAAGATCATAGATATAGAGCATCTGTGATCTTAGAGCTTCCAGGGGCTCAGATGGGCACTCAGCCTCAGACAGGCAGATAATGTAAAGGTGATGTCTTACATAATGAAATCCTTGATTCATAACAGCAGTTTTCTGTGAAATTCACACTACACGCAACCAATTGTCATTTATCATATAATAATAATAAACCTTATTTTATATAGTGCCTTTAAAGGTGGCTTCTCAAAGTGCTTTACAGAATGACAACAATACTTAAAAAGAATACACAAGACAAACCACAATTACAATATACAGAGGAGACCGTGGATGGTGGTACTAAGAAAAGCAGAGGGGTGAAGAATGAAACCAGTTGAGTAAAGGTTCATCTAACGAAGAGGGTTTTGAGTCTGGATTTGAAGGAGTTTAGAGAAAGTGACTCTCTGATATCCTTGGGCAGAGAGTTCCAGAGCTTGGGGGCATAATAGGAGAAGGCCCTGTCACCTAGACCAAAATACATCTTAAATGCATTCAGCGTAATGGAAGGAATAGAGTAATAAAAGAAAATCACCAGTCAAATTATTATCTAAAAAATAATCAGGATTGTATTGAGAACAACAGACAGTGATATAATACTAAACATGAATGAAAGAATGATAAAATTGCGTGCAAGTTTAATAACTAGAAATTAGTTCTATTTCATTGAAGAACATAATCAGGAAAGATCCTCTAAATCTAAGTCACCTGTTACTTTTTTCTCTGAGACCAATACATATTCAAATGAAACAATACTAACTGGTAATTCCTTCTGACTTTATTGCACAACCAATAAGGCTGTCCAAGAAATCCTAAATGCTGACCAACAATGCACGAACAACTCAACAATCCAGGAAGGCAACATTCTTGTTTCCTAAGGCTTACTTTGGATGCTCAATCTTAATGCAAACTGACGTTTACAACATGTCAGTCATATACCAAATTGTCTAACACTAAATTCCTGGACTTCCATTACATCCTTTTCTGCTCTCTTAAAGTTGCTTTTTAAGTAAATATTAGGGCTCTGCTGCCATTGTTGTTCATTTTTATATATTTGGAAACAACAAAAAAAGTCCTAAACAAATGCAGCATTTGTTTTTTGTAAGTGTTTTTTTATAGTAATATCAGCCATTCTTTTTCTCTTAAATGTATTTATTTATTTTTTTCAAGTGGGGCCCCTGCTTCTCTGTTAGGCCCCCTGGGTATGGGGCTAGACAAACAAGCCTTCTGGCATGCACCCTGACAGCAGACAGATTAAAGACAGGGCTTCTTTCAATATGAATGCAAGCAAAATCTCTCCCCACTGCCTTTCGCTGTGCCTCTTGATCTGGGTTTGATGTGGATAGAAGTTCAGCTCAGGACACTCTGTCTGGCACACACTTTGCAATCTGTAAACGTGAAACCTATAGCTAGAGTGAGGATACTGAGTTTCCCAGTGTACTGCATTTATTTTTTCTGCTTTTCGAATTTTTTTGGCAGTGAGTGGGAAGTAAATGCACTAGGAGGTGAACAGCACATGTGTAAAACCTTAAAATCAGAGTTTATAGTTCATAGAATACTGGCAGTTACTCCTTGCAGTCATTTTGTGTAATTCCCTATGCTGGCTGTTTCCCGCTTGTAGTTTGGAGTTGAAAATTTTACTGTCTGAATAATGAATTTCTCATATGTAAATAAAGTAAAAACTATGTCTGTTTAAAAGTAGCTCAGGTTAGTCTCCGTGAAAAGTAGGCTTCAGATTTTGCCAACAGAGGTGAATTTTCATTCTTTGCTGTAAAGGTATATGTTAAAACAGACTATTTTAAAAGTGAGATTGTTCTCCCAAAATGGGAGGATTTTTAGAAACAACGTCTACACAACTTATTAGAATTACAATTTCCAGAACACCCTAAAAACTAAAACCTTTTTTATAGAAATTTGGATAAAAGTTGGGTGGATTGAAAAGTCAGGTGTTCTGTTTCAGTTGGTTTGGGTTTTTAAAGACAATATCAAGGTGAAAATCGTCTTAACGTTTTACAAGGTGCTCAACTATGATTCCCTGGTCACAGGTCTTAAAATTGTTCATAACGAGATGTTGAAAAAATGTTATTAAGTTGTTTTTGAAGGTGAGGGAGAAAAAAAGCTGAAGGTTTGGGGAAGAAAAACAGTCTCTTCTGGTAATTGAACCAACATTCTAGAAAAAACTCAGGCAGAAAGCAGCTCAGGCCATGAAAAATCTCTAAGTCCTACTATACATCTACATTAATATAATTTAACATTTCAAAATGTATTTCAACCAATGAACAGTTTTTGTAGCATGCATATATTTCAGCAGACAAACACAGTAATGTAGGGAAAGTTATCTTCATGGTTTATATGGACACAACATTAAACATCACAAATAGTAATACAGGTATAATGTGCAGTAAAATGTGTTTTTCATAGATTGCTTTTACTGTTCTTTTTCTCAAAACTTTTGTCCTACATGAAAATCAGTTCTTCTACAGTACTGGTCATGGTACTCTACATATGACTACTCGTAAAAAAACTGAACCCTACAGTTCATAACAAAAGTGCTTTAAAATCATTAATAAATTCTTATATACTGTGTTTTGGTGACACCGCAGTAAGGAAAAGCTCTTGTAAATGAGGTACACTGTATGCTAATCAAATCTGTACTTCTCAGATGTGTTTTCAAACAGCACTGCAGGACACGGTCTAATAAATTAAATGCCATAGCCCACTCGATACAGACTGTAGTGCTGTGTCTTCACTGGGAAGTGAAGTCACCTTGTAGAGGCACTTTAAACCACATGTCCCATTACATCACCTAAACAAATCCCTACAGATGACATCAGTCTCGTGTTATTTAGCTTAAGGATTGGTGTGGCAGACTTCCTTTCACATTGTACTAAATAACTTGTTGCAATTATAAAGAAATATGATCTGTGGTTACTTTATACAGTACCAGTATAAGATTTTAACATATACCAATGAGATTATTTCCTAGATTTTTTTTTAACTCATTACGTACAATTAGTCAATACAGTTTAGGTTCTGCTTGCCACTTTTTACACAACACAAAATCCAGAATCATGGAATGGAAATCAAGAGTTGTAGGTGAATGGAATGAACTGCAAAAATCATGTTGAGTGTGGTAGGTGACTAGGGGTATTTAACAAATGCCTTGATGAAAGCTCTTAGATCAGTGAGCAAGCTACTGATTTAGGAGAGTAGGTGATGCCACCAGCATCTTCTCATCTGTGGCTTTCTTATGCTCCTCAAGCATCACATAAATCAAGGTTTTTATTTTTTTTTATTTTGAGTGATTGATGCAGTCACTGTGCAACCTAATGCAATGTTAGTTCTGTGTTCTGTCTGTCATTCATATCCACTGCACTTGGATTCTGGTACCAAATATTGCTATAGTATTCGCTAATTGGCTCAAATGGACCTATAGAAATGTGTTCTGCTGGAAGAGCTTTAATATTTAATGCAATTTTTGTACTGGATTACAAAACGGTTCAGAGTAGGACTAATTACAAGACCAACACATACAGTACATTACACTGTAGGCGCTGTGTTTTAATATGATTTGGAATTGTTCAGATATCCACAACCTCTGGACTTGTCTGTACAATGGGGAAACTAATTGGTATACATTTCAGACCAGACCCTTGCCTGTGCTTGATGAATGATGATAATTCAATTGATTTTAGCAGTGTAGCAGTGAAAAAAAACCAATAACAATTCTATAACAATGTGAGAGACTGATAAACTTACAATGAATGTATACCTCAGGTTATTACTGCTAGAGGGGATTCCACACCGTACGGAATCATGAAGTGCACTAAGTTTTTTTAAAAAAGGCTTCTAAATGCTGGCTGATTTTTTTGTGTAATAATGACAGAGTTAAATTTGTGTGTGTTACAGTATTTGTCACATAAGGTTAGGTTGGTCTACTGTTAGAACTTGTGAGGATTAAGAGAAGGTCAGATATGTCTTAATATATAAAACCATAAAATCTTAAGAAGGTGTACTTTATTTTTCATATCACTGTAGATTATTACAGGCTCCCACAACCTCTATGAAGAAGCGTTTCCTGGTCTCAGATTTTAAGTGCGCTTTTTTCCAGTTGTGTCCGCAGTTCATATTGCTATGTCTGCCTCCACAGTGTGGTACATTACTACAGTAATTAGATTCTCCTTCATTTGAACTAAATGACCCTTCCCTAGATCTTTCTTCACAAGCTTCAGCTATTTGCTTGAGTAGACAATCTGGAATAACCAAATAGCATCCAAGCAGAAAGTGTCTGAGATTTAAATAGGACACAATTTGCAAAGTGGAAAGATAACTTAGGAGAATCATAGAAAACAGAACAGTGCATTATGTCTGTTAACGTTTTAAAGATAAGTGTTTTTTTCTTGTGGGTTTCTGTTCATGTATCATTTACAATTAGGGAGGTGGATTACTTTTCTGAAATGTTGTTTGTACTTGAAAAGTCTACACTCTTTGCCATGCAAATGCAACATTAATAGAACTTCAGTGATCTCCTGCTTGAATCCACTTTTAATGAGATAAACCCTTGAATTGTCTTAAGCATTTCTGCAGACTAATGTAAGAATCCTTATTTGCAATTTAAACATTTTTTATCTAAATCACTAGGGGGTTGTTTTTTTTTCCTTTTCAAAAAATGTATGGCAAGCTTATATAGTCCAAAATATTCAAACAAATAAAAGCTGAAACCTCGTTTGGTGTTAGGTAACATGTACCAGCTGAATTCATTTTATTTTTGCAAACAAGTATACAGAATGGTCAGTACCTCTTATAATTTACACTTGCACCATTTAGAGCATCCTCACCGGGTTTACAGTGTGGTACGGCAACACCCCTTCTCAAGAGAGAAAGGCACTGCAGAGAATGCTGAATGTGGCCCAGAAGAATCACTGGCCGTGGTCTCAAAGAGATTAAACAGCTCTATGAGGACCACTGCCGTGGAAGAATTCTGTCCATCACAGAGGACAGTCACCACCCCGGGCATGAGCTCTTCACCCCACTGCCCTCAGGCAAGAGATACAAGAGTTTACGGACACTCACCACTAGATTCTTCAATAGCTTCTGCCCACAAGCAGTGCGATTGGGGAACACATTTGGCCATGCCCCTCGGACCACACCTACACCACCTACCTCATTATAATTTCTTATTTATTGTGCGTCTGCAGTCATTATTTACATTCAGACTGTTTACTTGTTGAATTGTACATTGTCTACTGTTTGTACATTATCTTGATGCACTGACTGCACTTCGTGTTTTTACACTTTTTTAACAATTGAGAGACTTTCTGTAAGTAAGAATTCCATTGTACCAGTACATGTACCGGTTACATATGGCAATAAAGTTCAAGGTCACATGTGGAAATGGTAAAAACAAATCTCTTAAGCCACTTTTCTGTTGGTTAAAACCTCATTATACTGTACATTTTATACTATTATGATTTCAAATCAGGCTTAATTGTAATTTGGTAAAAAGAAGCACAGAAGAGCAGATTAGGTGATAACTTCATATTAAACGTAATTTGGAACATAACGTTAAGTGCTGACAAGTATTCTTAACAAAGCTATTTCTTTAGCACTCGATTCCACTAGTTACAGTACTTAGCAGTTATGATGTTTTTGGTGGAAGTCAGACTGTGAAATGAAGTTTTTTTATGAACGTTTGGGAGAAATGACCAAATTCCCCTTCACCTCTGCTGCTCTAACTTGTAAATTCCCAGGATATCCTGAATTACTCTCTCTAATCACTCTCATGTTTTGTTTTCTTTTGTACTGGCTAAGTACTAACTAAACATTTTCTGGCCATTGCTTTATTTCCTATATTTTTTTTTACTATGGATCTTCAGTTTTGCAGCTCCGACACTGAGAGTTTCCTTGGAATCACATATCTAAAGACTGATGAATGACGATATTAACATAAGGATCTAAATGTCATATATTTTTAGAGTACTATTACCGTAGTCCTCTTTCTTTGTAAACATCTGCGGTATCATGCGGTACGTGCAACATGGTTTACCGCAGCATCCCTCGCGCCTTTTGATTGGCTGGATCTGTACCTGAATTTTCAAATAAGAATAACTCCTTTTCTGATTGGGTGTTGTCATTCCCTGTGTAATTGAGAGTGCAGAGTTTAAAATGTGAGTGTTGTGTTGGGGTGTGAAGGTCTCTCATCCTAAACCAGTGAAATTGTTTTCTGCTCTTTTATTTTAAACAATGAGCATTTACACCCGAAGGGTCAAAATAAAAAAAAACCTAACCAGGTCTGGGAAATGTCTTTGAAATGCAAACTGAACCATGTGCCCCTTCAATAAAAATCTCTACTCGCAAACAGTGGTAACCAACTTCCCGTAAAAAATATTGCACTTTGGAAACACCTTCATAAAAGGGGCTTACTTTTAGTGTGGCTGTCAATTGCTTTGTTTTTCAACTGAGCTTTACTCCTATGATGTTATTAACGCAGCGCACAGTGAATCCAACAAGGGAGAACAAAAGTCTTTTGTTGCTGCAGCCGATTAATGGCACCAGCCCCAATTTAAAAAACAGCACTTCTTTATACTTTAGAACATCTCTTTTCATCAAATCGTACACTTCAGGACAATGCTAGACATTGTGTAAAATACTGACATGTTTGTGCCACACACAATAGGTTCCCTGAAACGTTTGGTTGCACTTGATTTATAAATACTAAGGTTTAAGTATTCAATGAACAAATAAAGACTTCTTAGGAAACATTCTCAGGGTAAAAGGCTGGCAGCTTTACTTTAATATGAATATCACAGTAAATGTATCAATTAATTTATCTTTTGATTTTAAACATTGCTGGTGCTTTCTTCATTAGAACAGCCTAGGTTATGGACTAACCTAGCTTAGTCTGTAATTGTTTTGATTTAAAGAAAGACGCTATAAAATGCAACACTGAAAGTGTATTTTTATGTGATGCTACTTATTTCAAATCAGAATCCCGTGTTAACAATTTCTTCTCGATTACAGTGTCAGAGAAAAACATTTGGAAAATGACAGTGCTAGAGTGCTATTATTCCTAGAAATGAACAATGTGAGAGCTTTCATGTTTTAATATAGTTTCTTAATTTTCTGGGAATAGTTGGGAAATGTCGAGCAATATGATCGTTCTGGTTACATGCTTCAACATGGATGAAAATGTTACAGCACTGATTGGTGCTGTACTTACATGTACATCTATTCACTCCTCCAGTATGTGAAAGCCAATTGTTCCTGGTAATGGCTATTATTCAAAATTTAATCATATGAAATTAAACTATGATTAAATTAAAGAGTCTGTGAAAGACATCTGTGGGGAGTGCCATCTCAGCTCTGTCTGGGATAGGGAGCGTATTCAAATTAAAGAAGAGTATTGCATAATCCTTTAAACAACCTTAAATTTGAAAGAATTGCAATTAAAGAATGAAAGTTTTTGTATTTTTTTTCTATAGGCTTTCTTTTTAAAATATTGATTGTGGTGCTCCTTTGCTTTTCATGTCAGATAGTCATAGTCAGCAGATACAGTATATACAGAATTCTAAACTGTACCACTGATTTAAGCTTTCTTTTTTAGAAGGCAGTGTCTAGCAGCAACGCGCAAATAAAATACACTTGCTTTCAGAGTCTCTTCTGATTGGCTGATTCCAGTATCCATCCACACAATTGATAGGAAACCACTTACTCCTGGTACAGTGAGTTCTGTACAAGAGCCTAGCTTGGCAGAAACAGGGCGCAATGTGAAACTACGTCTTGGACAGGACAGGATGTTCTTTTCAGAGAGGGCACACACAATTTAGAGGTTCCAATTAACAAGTGCAGCATTTCCTTAGAAAGTGGGAACTAAAGCAGATTTGTGGAGAGCATGCAAACTCCACACAGCAGGCCGGAATCACACCCAGGGCGCAAGAGTTGCGAGGCAGCAAAGCTAAATGTCTCCTCTCCTTGCCATCCCCAAAGGCAGTACGTTTCCTGGAAATAATACTCGAAGCAGAAACCAGATGTATTTGGGGAAGCATGTTTCTTTGTTTCTGGAGACTGAAACAACAAGAGTAAACAAGGTAGAGGGTCTTGAAACATGTTTTCATGTTTTGGCTGGGCTTAATTTAATATAGAAAGTGATTTTTGCAGAGCTGTCTGATTTGAAAGGCTTTTAAAAATTAAGAACCTAGTCTCTTGTTTCCTGGGAGTGTGTTTGAGGTCTCTATCTTCATGGCTTTTGAAGTTCTGCTCAGTCATCTTGTTCACAGATGAAATCTCATTTGACTAGTACATGGTATATACGTACAGTATATTATGGAGATGGCAAACTACAAACCACTGACAAATCCTGTTAACTTTACCATTCATGAAAGCCTACCTTTTGGCCTTTTGTTTTATATAAAGATTGTGTGTTGTATGTTAGCATTTGATATTATTAGTTGAGAAATTGCATAAATTAATAACATTCCCACAGGTGTTTTAATTGTAAGTGGCTTACTATCATGTTTTCCAAAGATTCAAAGTGCAGTATTAAAAATGAAGTATTAATTATACTGTATTTTTTAGGCTACAAGCACACTGTGTAGATGTGTCCATTATATTTTCCTTGTTAGATGTTTATAGATTTGCAAAACTACAAAAATATTGGCTCCAAGTGGTCTCACTTCATCCACGTTTGTCTGCTCTTTACCAAAAAGGATTTTTTTGCAAGTCCTGCACAACACTTAAGACATGGAAAGCTCCTTGGCAGGAATATTTCAAGTATTTTTATAGGAATCTCGTTTGTGTAAAAAAGGTCTCCGCACTGAAATCTAAGCCTTGCAAGTTCGTGCTGTGAACCCATTCGCACATCAGTGGAGTGCCTTTTTATAATAGGCATTAATGTGAAAACCAGATGAGGTGAAATCAAAAGTTTTAAAAAAAATGTACTATAAAAAAGGTCTTTCCAGCTCTTGACCAACCTGGCCAAGAGTTGCAGGAGAAGGAGAGAGGTGTTTCTGGGGGAGGCCTTCACAGCTGGAGCTGACTGAAATAAAATTTTATTGTAGTATACAAGTGACAAACAACAGAGCATGGTTTCTGTCTAAGCTTTACAAATATGTATGCAGTGTGTCAGGAAGACGTATATACAAAAAACACAGAGATGACCTAACCGCAGAATAGGTAAACTTTTAAGCATTTACACGACTTAAGTGTGATTTATTACTGTGCATGGCTTTTCACAAAGTGACCAATGCATTTGTGTTTCTTGTTAGTACACCTCAGTAAAAGCTTTTCTTTTGCTTGCTTTTTAGTCCAAGAGCATCTTTACAGATATCAGATACATGGTCCTTTGAGCTGTAAAAAGTGTGTCATTTTGATGCGCTGCTTGGTGTTTTTGTGCTGGTGCCCATAGTTCGCAGTGAAAAGGTTGATTGAAATATTGGTGGCTAAAAATAAGTCTGGCTCAAGCCTACTGAGCTAAACAACAGAAAATTCCACTAAATGTCTAATTTTACTGTCTCTTGGGGTGGGAATGTTGAGCAGTTGCCGCGTTGTAGTACAGTAGTTGCGTTGTGTTTAGACGTCAAGCAGCATCGTTTTCATTATTTAAAATATCCTAGGTAGCTTTCAAGCCATGTTTCTTTCTTGATTTGTGCTCCTTAAACACTAAAGAACACTGTCAATCACTATGAAATTCAAATTCACCTCAGACACTGACTCTTTTTCTTGACTGTTTCAGACCGTTATCCTGAATAACAATAAGCAATGCACTATTTAATTGGGAGTGGTCATAAAGAATGATGTATAGAAGCAGATTTTAGAAACAACTCTTTGGCATGTGTACTGTATTTACAAATGAATTTTGAGGTAAATATTTGGGCAACACACAGTATGAAAGTAGCAATAAGACATATAGTAAACAAGGCACAAAAGTCATGTATTCTCACCCACAAACTATTTCTTTAAGACCACTTTCAATACGGTATGGTAAAACTGGAAAGCTGTCAGAAGAGAGGCACAATTTAATTGAATCTGTCTGAAAATCTTGTCCGCAGCTGAAATGCTAAAATAGGATATTTTCTAGAATATTAAGGAAAAAAGAAACCAGGGCCGGATAGGGGCAAATATGCTGGCATTTCACATAAATCACTGAATGTTTATTCATCTGTCTGTTGAAAATCTTGATGCTGTAAGGCCACAATCCCAAAAGGATACTTAAGTGAAACCATAGCTCTAAAACTGTCCCTTTTTCCAAGAGGTGCCCCACGATTTTAAGGCTTCTTTCCAGAATCCCAGTGGGAGGTCCTGTGGAATCCCAGTTTTAATATTCCTTTAGAGTTTAACCAATGGAATCAAAATTGTATATAAGGGCTGGTAACATATGCATAGGAATATGAGTCCATTTTACATGCCTGAACCTTATGGAGTAATATTGGAATAAATCTTAATAAAACACAGATGCTGCTGCCTTCCTTCAACAATCTTTCCCCTTTTAGGGGTTACATTCATTAATTCCCAAAGCCCTTTGAAAGCACACATAGACATACACTGGGTAGAAGGAAATATTTAAAAGATCAAGTGAAAACAATATCTAATAAATCTAAGAATAAATGATTATGTTTGGCAGGTAGACTACTGAGCAGCTGCATCTTTCTGTAAAACAAATTTTGTCATTTAAGATTCTCATTTCATCTGTTTTATGGATCTGCAATCCTCTTATTATTTTTCCATATTGCTTTTTTTCAGGACATTCTTGCTTTTCATGTATTTCTACTATTTCACACAGGAAGTTGATCTTGCTGTGCTCTGTGCCAACATATTTTTACAGACAGTAAAAGCTGACTGATAACCAGAAAAACAAGTCATATTACTGTAGGTTCATGATTGGCTTAGATTAATACAGAAAATGACAAAATAATGGTATTCCATCAATTAGTCAATCTCAATTTAGTCAGATAGTAGTATTAAGACAGGCCTGAAACAGTGAGGGTGCTCTTTGAGAAAATGTAGTGTTTGTGTGTTTTTGAAAATGGGTGTCCAGTCTATTCTAGGAGCAGTTGTCTCTCAGCCCTGCCTTTTTAACCATGAATACCATTAACAAGACAAGCAGCTTTCTGATAGTGGATGCCTGGATGGTCAAGTTATTGATAAAAAATCCCTACAACAAATTATTATTATGTTGCAGTTATATTCAGACAGAAACTCAAAACATTGTTTGATAGGACACATGCAATACACGTAATAGACGTCAATTGAAAGAAAAAAAAGTCCAGTGGACTTTTTCATAATCAACGTTTAACTGCAGGCTCCAAGTACTGTACCTTACAGGGGAGTAAGCCCCAAGTGAAGAAACTTCGACAATATTGTAGGCTCACACAGAGTGTTAACTTTTGTTAGACAAGTTAATCTTTTGATGCACCTTTATTCTTCTTAAAACTAAATTTTAAAATGCTGCCGTGCATACTGTACACATATTGAGCTATAACCTGCATTGAAAAACAAATTGTCAAGAAAGAATTGACGTCTCTGGGTCTTCACACCTAAACATCTAGCTCTTCTACAGCTGATTCATTGAATCTCTTCTACTTCTTCCTACTTTTCAGTATGGAAGTAACCTCTACTGGGTCTCTGTGCTGTTGAAAAGTCAAGATTTCAGTCGGCTTGTTCAGGTTCAGATGATGGAGATCCTTGTCTCAACCACACTGCGCAGGGAATGAGCTGCTGCCCTCAGACACCGGATAGATTGGGAGAACACAGTTGGTGTAGTGATAAATTAAAAATCAAGAAGAGGCTTCCAATGGTTAGTCTACCTCTGGCTACTGGTGATAGAGGACAGTTGCTCTTTCATGCAGTCTCACTAGAGGGGGAAAACTAAAGTGAGTGACCAACCATAGCCTGTGAAGTTTGGAGCTTTCAGAAATGTTGTTGTGTTTGAAGATTCTCAGTGAGAAACTACATTTTGAAAAGTAATTTTGGGGTTTGGAGAGAGAATGAGTTTTAAAAAGAGGATTTTGAAGGAAACCTTAGTCATGGAGAGAGCCTATAATTGTCAGGTCAAAAAGTAACCTATCTGCCTAATGTGTAAAGAAAGTAAATCGAAGACGTACGGGTAATAGCTTAAAAGATCACTTGCTACGACAGCCCCACTCCCACTTGTGTCACAATGTCTTCTTCATCTTTATCTCAGAATTCAATATCTAAGATCCTCACATGACCTGGTTACATGATATAACTGCAAATACAAAACCTGGTTAGGACGTGAAGGCTTATTATGATATAATAATAACCTCCATTTTTCTACATCAATATGCTCTAGAGAGAACAAACCTTCAGTTAAATGGTAGCTCCCCCACCACCTCAAAAACATTATGGCTCATATTTAACAAGCAGAAAATTGTTATGTTTTTATGTAACTTCATGTATGTGATAACAACTGGGTATGTGTATTACCATAATGTGCAAGAAATAAGACGCACCAAATATTTAATTTTGTAGTCAGTTCAGCAATCATTTCCATTAAGACTGCAGTATGGGACAAAAAATAAATTCAGTCCTGCATCAACCCTAGAAAATGCAGCTCTTGGCAAAATATACTCACTTCATGACCTTTCTGATTGCATTTTAGAAGTGTATGTCCTAGTAAAAAGAAATATTTAAAAGGTTGATAAATAGGATGACTGAATATTTCCCAAGAACAACGTGAAACAATGCAAATCTAGAGATCTGTCCAGATCCATATAATTATGGGGGGATCCCAAATTAAAGAGCACAGCTTGTCAGGCAGTGTTCTTTAACTATATCATTATACTACATTCCCATTTCACCAAATTAATTTGTTTATGAATTCTGCTCAGCCACTATAACTCCAGTACAGTTAATTAAGTCCTACGCCTGGGGAAAGGAGGAGAGCAATTACTATCACCTGTAAAACAAAATTGCGACCAAAACCAGTTGATGAAAGACACAACAAGAGCAACAGGTTGCTGGCTTGGATGTTCCCAGTCAGGCAGACCCAGTCAGGTCCAAGGCCCCCATTGAAAATCCAGGACAGGGTCAATAATAAGCAACCAACTATAGAGGACACCAGAATGTACAGACACTGTGGAGCACAGACAAGGTGCAACTGCATATGTACAAAGTGGAGCATTACAAGCATAATATTCTGGGACATAAACTGGACATTGAGAACTGAATTACATGAGCATAGTCCAAAGTCCATAGTCCCCTCTTAGTCTTCTTTGTCTAAGACAAAGGTTCAGTTCTTTTAGCATGTCAGTATAAAATTCCTTTAAGCCCAAGATCTGTATTTCTTAAATAAAATTGTCCTTCTTTAAGTGCACTAAACTGCACCATTTCATTTTTAAATGAAATGTAAAGGAAAGACGGACTTATTCTAAATGGTTTGGGATTTACAGTAGATACATATTACACTCATGTAATGTGGACGTTTGCTTTAAATTAAGTAAATGAAGCACAATTGCTGCTGTCCGTGGTTCTGAAATTAAATGAGTGAAAGTATGTAAATGATGTCTTTGACAATGTGTTTGCTTACCTCATTAACTCTCATATGAACATGTCTTGGTAATTTATTTTTCTATTAGTGCATAAAGTTGCTTCATCTGCTTTGTGCTCTGTTCTCATTATTGTTGCTTGACCAACATATTTTTGTGGCTTATTTACTGCTATTGAGGGAGACAGCAAGAATGGCACCACAGTGTGAGCTGCAGATACTACTGATTTAAACTGTGTAGTTGAATCTTAGCAGGACTGTACTATTGCCTATATAATATATAGCGTGTGGGGTGTTTAGTGCTGTCTGAGGGCGCTAAAAACAGTGTGTCTGTTTCTGAAGATCTTCGTAGGAAATGTATCTTTTTTGTGAGTCAGTTTAAATCTAAAATAGAACAATTTCCCTCTGTCCCCTGAAATCAGTGATGACCTCCTATGTTTCCACCTAAGAACCCCAAAAAATTAAGTCAGATCGTACTACAGAAGTACTGTAGTGAGCAATAAGGATTTGACTGTGTCGGCAGCACATCTTGCCTCTAACGCATTGACCTCTGGCACAATGGATTCCATTAGTAGAGAGCTCCATATAAATAATATCAAGATAAGACAGGATGCAGAGAGGACAGGTGGGAGGACGATGGAGGCTCTCAGTGCCAACATCTTTCTAACCAAGGTGTTAGAAGCCAACTAGGAATCTAGAATACAGTAAGTCTTGATTTTCACTGTGCTATTTTTTTTCTTGAATATAACTAAGCTCTATATGTGTTACAGTAACAAAGGGTTATTGGACAGCACTCCGAAGTGAAGTTCACAGGTCAAGCCTTGGACAATGAATCCTCTGTAATGATCAAGAATAACATTAAGATTGACATTATGATCATTACTCATTTCAGCCAATACCCTGGCTCGATGGACAGACTTCTGTCCTAAATGGCCTCCACTTAGTGTGTCCTTTCTAATGTTCTTTTCTAATGGATGGACCACAAAACATTACGGTACACGTTGGAGAGGACTTCTACTGTATAGCAGAACTGCATATCTACTTTGATGTAGCAGCAAATTGTGGTAGGACAAATGTATCATTTTCTCCACCAACTAAACTGACAGGAAACTCTTGTTCTTTGTTTTCTGTCAAGGTTCGGCTTGGATTGGCATCTTCCTGTCTCTCAGACAGTCGCCAGTGTTATGACCCAAACACTTACTGGGTCTGTGTTGCCCTCCTTTTACACTGCTCCCTCTGGAGTTAGTTTTACTCCCTAACTTTGGAGTACAGTATATGTACAGTCTTTAGGGTCAGCTCTACATTATCTATTTTTAATTCCAGTATTAAATAATGTTTGTCTTCTAATGTCTTCTGTCTTCTGTCTGATATCTTTTTGTCTTCAGTATTTTACATTTCTTTTTAATTGGTCTGTACAAGTACATTGAGCCCCTTACTCTATGTACAGTATAGGGCACAATAAACTTTTTATCTGACCTTTGTAGTAGTTATGGAGTTAGCTTAACAGCACATTCAGAGGGCAGGGCATTCCACATAGTGTCCCCTGTCACCACTGGTTTAGATTCTCTTTAGTCCAAAGTGGTGATTCCCACCTTCATCAGCAAGAAGCAACTAAGGAATGAGGACACAGCATGCCAAACAGATTATGAAAAATCAGGAGATAAGGAACAGGACAATCAAGCATGAAATAATGTACATATTTAAAGAGTGGGTTAAGAATTTGCTTGTAGGCATGCACTATCTTTTTATAATGACATTTCCCTGACCTTGGCTGACAGTGACAAGAACTCCAGCACAAGAACCGTGTACACTGAAACAGTTGTATAACAAGTATCTGTTTAACAGAAGTTGTATAACATCTATAACAACTGTTTTGATGGATGTCCAATCGTAAAAGAAGTTGATGGGTTACCAAGTTTTTTGCAGGACACTCCTCATGATTTGTGCTGAAATCTTTGTCTGTTGGTATTACACCTGAGGGTAAGAGTGTTCTTAAGTCAGGGGGGAAGTGGACAGCAGCTCCAGAACCTTTTAGGCCACTCAGCAATGCAGCTGGTATATAGAAAACTAATGTAGTGAAACAAAATACAAAAAACATTAAACAGATCCTAGATATTAAACATGCTGCAGAGGTTTATAAGACAAGAATAACAGAGGAGAAGAGCCTGACCATAGATGAACACAGCCTGTCCTTTTTCTGGGATATTGCTTGGACAGTGTAATAGAACGAAAAGGCAAGAGGTCACATCGGCTAAGTATGTAACTGTATATTTACTTACAGATACATAACTGGTACAAATTAGATTGATCTGGCTTGAGTCTGATATTCTCTTAAGGAGGGCTTAAAGATTGATGGGTTGGCGTAGGCAATAAGAGTGTGCTTAGGATAACGGCAGGTATGTGATCATTTTAAGAAACAAAAAAGGAATCAGTTCAGGCAGTATCTTGTTTTAAATCACAACATCAGGATTGTAAAGTAAAAAAAATGCGTGGATCCAACACACGCTTCCAAGCCTCATGAATGTGTGGTGGCATTCTGTCTTCCTGATTTGGAGCATTGATCAAGGTGACCTTCAGACCTTTTGTCCGTGTCCGTGACACGCAGTGTTATCTCCGAGGGTTAGCTCTGTGGTTAGCACGTTTGGCATTTGCTGAAAACACATGTATCTCTCTGTTTTGTGTCATGTGAATGGGGAGGCCCCCTTTGCTGTGTGGTGCCCCTGCACTCCTTCTGCTTGAGTGTGCACAGATGGAGAATAGCCAGGTTTTCCCCTGTGAAAATCTGGCAGCCCAGGCAAGCGTGTGACCTTGAATGCCATCACTGTCTAATCCTCATTATGCAGTCTCTGCGTGAACACATGCATTAATACCCCTTTAAGAGCTTTAATAAGGCTAATTTAGCATAGATCCTGTTAAAAGTCATATGTTTAACATTTTTCAGGGATATTTTGCAGTATTGTATGCGGCTGGCTTTTTAAAAAAAGGGTTAATATTTCACTTTTTTTCTCTTTACACAGGGGGCTTGATAGCATTTCTCATCTGCATTAAATTATCTAAGTTTTAGTTAAATATTTCTTCTCGTAGAAGTTATTTTAATGAGTTACTGCTAATATTAATTAGAAAAATGCAATAATTGGGTAACTAGCTACAGATGCTTTGATTTATACTTGTACAGTGTCTTAAAGTGGGTAGGATTTAAAAAAATAAAGTTCATCTCCTGCTACCCAAAGACGTGCACACAAACACACACACACACAACCCAACACTCATTTTTCCAGAAGGCTTTTCAATACTGTCTTTGATGTAATGATCTGGAGAAGCCTACTTTTTCAGACCTTTTCTGGCAGTGATTTCAGACATGTTCAGACATGCTGAGACATGTTTAGAAGATTAGCTCTATTAAAGTAGTCAAAGCTGTTAGCTTTTTAGCTCTTAGTTGCTGCTTCACGGTGCAACCATTTTATAAGAAGCAGAGGGCAGTGTGGCTGTAAAAATGTTTTACTACAGATGTCAAAATTTTTCAGAGACAGCTGCCCTGTTATTTTTATTATGATAATGACTATGACCGTTATAATAATCAGTGATAATGATTATAGTTCAGCAAACTAGAACTGTGTGCTAAAAAAGATACAGACTCCAATAAAGTGTCTTTGTGAACACTGTAAATGTGGTGAGTTTACACAAACTGTGCTTTAAAAGAAAACGGTCTCTTTTGCAGAAAATGACAACAACTATAATGTCAAGGTTAAGTTATTGACTGCAAATACCTATGACAGTACATCAGTTAAAAGTAGTGCAGCACCATAGCAAAGTTATACTTTTAATCAGGTGTGAAAAAGAAACAAATGCAAAGATATACAAACTATTTTCAAATATAGAAACCAGGTTTAAGACAAATGCATAGTGATTTTAACTTGTGGATTATATTCAAATTAGATAAACCTATGTTTAATGATGTTATCATAATGGTAAGTGGCTGTATTAACTTGACACTCTTTATGGCTGTGAAGTGGATTATATACTGATTTTATTGTTTGTATTATGTCAGTCTTGAAAGGCCCTTTGTATCTACCTCAAAACCAAAAATCTCTGAACCTCCCAAAAGACCAATGACAAATAGAAATCCTGAAACTCGCTGCTGCATCTGAGTTATCAATGGGAACATCTTTTTTTTACTTTCTGAGCTCTTCGACTATAATAGTAACTGTACTACTGGTTCAAGTGAAATTGAGTGATGTTAAACTGCTCAGAATCGTGCACACACAAGCCTACACCTTTAAATAAGGAATGGAGACAATCATATTCCCCACTCCCCTGTGGTGAGTTGACTAACAGAGACATCTCAAAGTATGCAATTCTGTTTAGAAACCATAAATCAAATCATGGGTACATTTGACCATATTGGTTATTAATACCTTAAGATTTGATTATGATCTTTTTTTAAAGAAATGTAAACAATTAACCTTCCAAGGAACACATGTAGAATTTCTCATAGGTTAGAAATAATGTAAACTGCTAATAACTGCAAATAAGTGGTCTTACAAATCTCTCTTATACAGTAGGCAGCACAGTGACAAGGACTCAGCTGCCCATCTGGATCTTCCCAGTGGATGTCAGGAACCTTTTTAAGAGTAGTGCATTGTCAACAGCAGCAGCAAAAAGAACAGAAACAAGGTGGGTGTGTTGTGTTATCCCTTCGTATGATCATGTGTGTATAGTGCTGTCAGAAGGCATTAAGGAAAAGGCATCCCTGCTATATGTAATTGTTAATTTCATCATGAATAATTATTGTAGACATATTAAAATAAACAGTTAAAGCACCCCATATCTGGTTAACCCCTCAACAGGAGCCAAGTCACTTCTGTATCCCAGATTTTTAAGATGGTGGTTTTATATACAGTGACATTCAAGAAACCACTGAAATCCTTTAACCTCAAATCCTTCCAATTAATCAAAATGACCAAGTTGTTGAGATGGATTTTAGAATACCAAGCTCTTTAAAATAAATTAAGTTGAAAAGTCAGTGTTTGGAAATCTGAAAATCTATTTCCACTGTATAACACTCCCTGGGGAATTTCTCGGACACACAATTTTCCACAGAAGTCCATGTCTCCCATGGAATCTATTAAATATGTGAGGAAAAATTATTTTAAGGCCAGAACAACAACATGTGAGTTATATAAGAAATTAGTAATATATAGTATCTAACTGATCTTGCAGGAGACAATCCATGTCCTTGGAATTCCTCTGTGAGTGATGTAATCTGATTCATGTCATATAAGTTTACATAAAATTAAAGTAAGAACATAAGAAAGCTTGCAAATGAGAGGAGGATTTTTGGCACATCTAGATCATTCTAGTAATTAATTGGTTCTTAGAAATTAATTGGTCTTTCAGGCACTTCTTGACGGAAGCCCTTTTCTAGACTCTCAGCAGGACCAATAAAATACAAATCCAAAATGTTACAGGCTGGCAAATAATAAAATGGTTTTTAAAACAGCTCTGTATATTTGAGAAGGGCAAAAGATTGACTGCCCATATATTTGCAAATGCCAAGTGCCGCACGTCCTTTTATTTATCTTCCTGTCCTGGAAGTGAGCATTCCATGTTAGTGAATGCACCCCTAACGGAGCCAGTAATTACTGCTTTGGACTATGATTAGAGCATCATTTTTTCATTCCGCAGTGACTCTCTGTTGCTAGTCTGGTTAAGCAAAAGAGAGAACGGGTTTGGCCTGGAAGCCAGATGCTAACAGATTTTGAGTCTCCGATGAGCAGCACAAAGGCCCGCTTGGCTCGCTAGCGTAGTGAGGGTTAACGTCTTTCCTGTTTTATCTGTCACCCCTTGTTTATTTTGACTTGGGCTAGTCAGGAGCAGCTTGGGCAGTGCAGCGCAGAGATGTGTGGGATTTCTTCTGGGCCACAAACGGGGAGATTCTTTGAAAGAAGTGGGCCTCACGCTCAGCATGTTGAGCGTACAGGTTGGCCAAAAATTTAAGTAGCATATGGTACAGCCGGAAAAAAAAAAACAGCAGTGAGTAAGTTTAGACAGATGTGGTACAGAGGGAGGTGGGAGTCTTTCCCCTCGGTGAGGCTACTTCCCAGGAAAGGCCAATCAGATATCCTGGCCCCTTCTCCGTACCTCAGTCACCAATCTGCGCCCCTCCGGCACTTCTGGCCCCAACTGTACAAAATCACAAGGCTCCTAGGTTACAGACACGTCTTTCTGTTACTTCAAAGCGCACCCTCTTCTTTAAAAAAAAAGGAGAAGTAAAAGGTGTATATATAGAACTGCTATTGCTGTTAAGGCTGACCATTTGGTCATGTAGATTTTTGATTTAATGATGAGTATGGTTGCAGTGTACTTGCACAGGGTTTAAAACAGCTACAGTAGACGTTATTTATGTGGCCTACCAAATGGGACCATATGCTGAGGAAATTTATTAAATTTACGTATTGATATCTGAAGCCACAACGCATATTCAAAATCAAAACCTTTTGCAAGTCTGTAAGAAGATGAAAAAAAGAGAGACATAAAAAATATGGATGGATGCAGAGGACAGAATTGAGAGGGGCTTCACTTCAGCCACCTACTTGAAGAGGAAAGAGGCCTCTTGTAGAGAAATGTGGAGAGAATTCCAGACAGAGTGCCATTCGGGTTTGTTCACAATTTTTCTGGGAAATAAAAATTAATCTTCTGTCTCTTATCAAAATATGTAGAGGGAATACAAATGCTGAGACGCCAGAAATGAATTCTCTTTTCTTTCCCTTTTCCCCCCTAATTTATTATGAAGTCATGATAAAGTCAATTGGTAATAAAACCTAGCAGGTGTAGGAAAGAGTTGACAAGCTCTCATTTTAAATGTAAATGAGGAATCAATACAATATTTCTTATATTACATCATTTGATGTGAGTCTGAATGGTCTGATATGGTCTGAAAAGCAGACACAGTAGTATATGAAAATGTTCTGTACAGATATGACAAGCATCACAAGAAAAAGACAGTCTCTACTCCTAGCCAGTTTTAGAAAGCTTAGTACCTCTTAATACTTCTTAATAATAATTACCGTGGAATTATATTTGATTTAGAGAATCAAATCTAAAAGTAAGTAATGATAGCAAAAACTCATTACTAAATAATTTCCTGGTTAGCTCCATATTTTAACATGTTTTCTTAAGATACACTGTGATTTTATTAATACCATTTCTTAAGTATCACAATTAACAACATCATAACATCATAAGGAGGATGAATGAGATGTTGGCTCTAGATGGGAGGATAAAAAAGCCACAGTCTGGGTAAAAGGCTGAATACACTGTCAATCCCAGCACAGTCCAGAAAATTACATAACCGTGTAAGCACAGGACACAAAACTGTCTCTTCAGCTCTACAGTTATGTCTAAAAGTATAAGGAGTTTCAGAAAGACTGTTAGGATTAAGGTTTAGATGTTTGCAATCAATAAACTGCAGTATATAATGAAAACAGAAGCATGATAGTGTAATTGTTATAGTAGACAAAGGGAATAGCTATATAAATAAGAATCAAAATGCATACCCTGCTGCAATCAGTGAGTCTAAACCCCAATATACACATCACGTGTTTTGTTGCTGTATAATTTCACATAATCTACAAGCTGGAAGAAATAAAATGAGCTAACAAGTGCATTCTGATGACCTCTGAAAAATGACATGTCTGAATACTTGTTTGACATCAGCCAGGCACTAACACTTACATTTTAGGGGTTGCAAATACCATTTATTAATATTTCAGAAATGAAATGTATTACTCCACCATTAAAAGACATATGAAAATGTGTAACTTGACATAAATATTATAATAACCAACCCCTGCTTTAGATTAATTACATATGTATAACACCATAGTTTACACACACCCCTAACCCTGACCCTATGATTAGCTTGATCCATATATAATAATTTTTAGAAGTATTATAACTGATTTATTATCCACTAATTGTAATTTTGCAAAACTAAACTGATTTGTGACCACACTGTACATATTTCACCTCCTAGGAACTTGATGTTGAATCTGCTCTGTTTATATAAAGCACGATACATTGTCTGGACTTAGTCAGTCGGTTCTTTTTCTCTTTTTCCCCTTTGGGGAGGAGTTTTCAAAGTGTCAAATGTACTGCTCAGTGCTGAAAAAGCACCTGTCTAGAGACATTTAGGCATCTCAATATTTAGATCTTGGTTGATATAAGCGTCATATAGGAGTGATTATAAATATAATGGAATAAACCTTTTGTGTTTTTACATTTTTAAACAGTGCTGAGCTAAAGTGTGGCTGAGCTAAATGTTTGCTAAGTGTATAATGTGTATAATTTTTGTTGGACTACAGTGGGGGCAAATTTCAATCAACTTAATTGACATGGCAATAAAGTATTGAATCTTGAATCTAATTTAATGGCTTGAGTTTTCTGTGAGGAAATCTCACAGAGATTCTACTCTGGATCAGCAATTTGTCGTCCGTTATTGGAACAAAAGGACTGATCAGTGCATATAGAAACTGGATAGGTCTGTACTGACATTGACTCATAGCAGGTATCAGTCTGCTAAGGGTCATATCAACCAGTTCTAATAACATAAATGTCAGTAACAAAGGAACATACTGTATGTTCCTGTTCTTTCTGATTGAGATCTGATTCTGATGATTTTGAAAACCAATACTCATTTTTTTGGCTCATACTCTTATCCATATAGTTGTACTGTTGCACCGGTTTGTATACATTTTTTACATCAGGGCATTATAGTGGATCAAAATGAACAAATTACCTTGCTCAAGGGTACTTCTGCACTATCACACCCAGGATCTGAACCCCTAACCTTCCAGTACAGAGCCCTAACCACTCCTTCACACAGCTGACACATTTTTCACATGGCTGTAAAGAATATACAGTACAGTGGAGACTGCTGTAATGGAAGCAATCAGTCGTAAATGATCCAGTGTTTCCTTGATTAATAGAGGCAATGAGTCACTAACAAGTAATTAATGTGATTCTAGCTTTAAGCTTACTATCCCTGGAGCAAAAAAAAAAAGTTTGGGAGAGGAGACATTTGACCCATTTACAGTACCTTGTTATTATGGAAAAATGATTTGACTAAAATTTTGAAGAATTACAATCTCATTACACAGAGAACATGAGACTCCCAAAAGTCAAAAGGGGTAAACCAGTCAAATGCTCATAATTGCTATTTGCTAGAACAGGTACGTGCCAAAGGTTACCTCAGATTGCAGACAGAAAAGCTGTGTTCATGGTACTAGGTTCAAATTGAGCGAGGTTCAGGGGAGCTAGTGGACATTGACATCAGGGTCCGGGAAGAGACTAGAAAGAAATCTCCATGACACCTGATTTTACTTTTGAACTTAAAGAGGGTGATTTTGTATTTCAGCTCAATGAATAAAACACCCCATGTGTGCTTTGGAATTCCAAAACTAGTGGACTTTTTCTACTATGGAGAAAAGAGTGAAAAGTGGGCCAAACACACTTTTTTTTTAAATTGGCCATTAATACTCCTTTATACTTGTTGTGATTTGGAAGAGCCATTTTCAGTCACCTGGAAATCAGTCATTTTCTTTAGTGCCACGATTCTTCATGCGCTTAAGCCTCACAGCTTATACAACAGCTCCAGCAGCAAATCGGAGTGATGCAGCTCTCTCACTGACCCTGGGCAGTCAAGAGTTTGCTGCTGTGTGACAGGCTGAGGATACCCTAGTCGACTCTAGTTAACCCATCCTCTCTGGCTCTTGGCCAGAGAACAGTATGCTACAGCTTGGGGAGTCCTGGGCCCAGTTTGCTGTGTGCATTCAAACAATTACTCTGTCGCAGTTACCCTGTAAATACTCATTAGTGATGCGTATGGATAAAATAATCACATTGCCACTGAACTAATTCCGCCCTTAGGGATTAGTACAATAGTACAATACATCACTGATATTAGAGATGTTATTCAGAAAAACATTGGTGGTGCGAAGGATCTGTGGCTGGAAGGTTGCCGGTTCGAATCCCGCGGCCAGCAGAGATATCCTACTCTGTTGGGCCCCTGAGCAAGGCCCTTAACCCCAAATAATGAAACAAAACAAATGAAAATAGCAGCCAAAATGTTTTAATGTAGAATTTACTTTCTAGCTGACCCCAGGACAATCTGGGACTAAGGCTGTGAAAAAGAAGAAGAAGTAGAATTTACTTACTAAATTATAACAGGTCACTTGCCTTATACCATACCAAACATCATTTGAACACAAACATAATGGTAATACTTTATTTTAAACCTTATACTGAACTTTCTATATCCTTGGTTAATAGTACCACATTTGTTAAACAAAATATAAATACTGAAGCATTGTGCAAACATATATACAGTAACAAAGAATGCATTTTCTCGTAGACCTCGAAAAGAACACTTGACAATATACCAAACCTGTAGTTCTTGCTCAATCCAAGTAAAATGACTAATTTTTGTACAATGTAGACTGGAAAGCCTGAAAAACCTACATTTTGCATTTTATGCATTTCTTATCTTTGTGGGTAATGATATTCCAAGACAAATTACTTTGTTACACAGCACTACGTAGAAAAATCTAACCCTGAAATTATAATGCAGATGAGTATGGAAATGTATTGATCACCTGTCTTTATGTAAAAAAGAAAGATTTCCGTACCCCAGTGCTTCCACTAGGTGGCGGCCATACCCTTAATTTGGCTTCCTTTTTGGGTCTCAGTAAATGTTTCATTTCGTAATCTATCGATAAACTGTGTTATGTAACTTCTGGTAACTTCTTGCAGCAACTGATGTTCTGTAGATGGCAAAAAAACAGGAAAAAAAGCTAGATCTCTTACTTTGTGGTGTCTTGCAGCAACACATTAGAGATGCAAAGATAAGCATATTTATTGACTCAGGATGTTCTGCCAAGGAAGAAATATGATCTCATAGTAATGACCTTTCATACATTTAACGTTTAATAATAGCTCCAGACATTAATGGCTACCTACCATATCTGAATTATTTACATACACACTGTATGGATATGTTTGCGGATAGGCTGGAAAGCTGTGGAGTACATTTGCTGGTTTTTAAAAAGAAATGCTGTGAGCATTGTTGTGTTTCTCATACTGTAGCGCAAAGTGTAACAATCAGATTTCTTTATATCAAATGACATCCTCATTAGTTCATTTCCAGTATCACAGGAACATGGAAGTCTATTGTAACAGCAAATCAAGATATGACATTCTTAAACTCCATTCAACGTCTCTTGAATTTGACTACTAGAAAATGGGACAAAATTAATTTAATACATGGGCTTGATAGAATAAAATAGATATATTATTTTGACTCATGCATTTCTCTCTGTTGTGTAATCATATATTGTACTGGGAAAGCAAAAGTATGTTTAAGATGTGTGGTTCTGGACTCTGAATTATGCAAGGCAGCAGGGCACTTACAGTACACATTGTATGGATGTTATCCATAATGTTCTGTAGATATCACTGAATTGCAATAGATAAAGCAGGAAGTGGGTTTACTGGCATAGTTGGTAGGGCTTAAGTGTACCTCCATGCGTCCAATGGAACTCATGCCCTGTCATAGAAGAGCAGTGATGCCCCAACTCTCTTTCCATTTTTCCAGTATACTATCAAAGCAAACTGGCTCATTATCTCTCATCAGTGCCAGATTTCCCATTAGGCACTGCAGGCACAGTACCTAGGGCCTACAAAATTTTTAGGGCCTACGAAGGAGGGAAACACTAGTGACTAACGAAAAACGAGCTGAAGCAACATGCTTGTGATCGACTCTTGGTGCTCCAATATTATCTAGGGGCTGTTCTAGAAACAAGAAGTATGGAAGTAATGGTCACTCAATTTGCTCCATCAATAACGTGGTTTAGCATTAGAATAGTTTAAGGTGCATCTTGTCAATTGACGTAATTCAGTTGACATTTACCCCTCTTTTTGCGCATTTCGGAGTGAAAGTGCCCAGGGCCTACGAACACCAAAATCTGGCCCTGGTTCCCATAACTAAACAGCCTTCCAGAGAGCTCTCCGAGGCTGCAAGTGGGCATTAGTCACCCAGAAGAATCTGTATGTTTTGGACAGAAGTTCCAGCTCCTTTGTTCCAGAATTACAGTCCTCAACCTGATATAAAGATGCCACAGATAAACAGTGCCACACCCACACATACCCAGTGTTTGGAAACTGGAAACACCCTGATTCATCAGGAAAAATGCGTGTTCTGAAAGACTGGTGGATATGGTAGAACATGTGTTGCTCATTGTAGTCACTAGCTGTCATTGCAGTTGGGTTACAGGAGGTGTGATGTTTTCTTGCCTCTGTTTCACTGTAACCCGTACAGGGGAAAAGATGGGTCTGATGACTGGAGGGTCTTGTGAACATGTTTACCCACAATCTGAGTCACTGTCATGATTGGCCTTTGGCTTTTCTTGATGGTTGAGCTTTCCAGCTGTGTATACATTAGTCAGTCTTCTTTCATTGTCATTGTCCATTCTTCTTAATGACGCTTCTTTACCCAACCTTACCTGTTTTTACAGCTAACAATCACATGGTTATCATTTACCTGGAATGGATAGGATTATTTAGGGAGTTTGCTATACAGTATGTGTTATTAATCCATACTGTATATGGGTCACATAATTCAATGGACCAATTTGGAAAACACTATGCACAATAAACACAATAAGGTTTCATGGATCTGTTCTGCAGACAACAAAGCAAAACTAAATAAACATTGTCTTGTTGTCTTGATAAAATATGACATAATGAAATAATTCATAGAACATTTCTGTAGTAAACAGGAAGATTGTCTATAACACATGACTATTATAACAGAAAAATTGGATAAACTAATATATAAAGTTTGTTCTGAAAATATTTGACAGGTAAAACTGGTCTTTGTTAGACACCTAGCTTATGAGTGAGATCTGTAATTGCAACAGTCTTATGCTGCTTTTTGAAAAAATATGTTTTTGCATCTCCAGCCCTACTCCTGGAGAACACTGGTCCAGTAGGTTTAATAGGTAATCACCAATTTCTAAAGACTTAATTGTGTTCAGCTGCAGGTGATTAGTTAAATTATGTAATTTAGAAATTGTTTGGAAGCAAATGTCAGCTATTAAGGACCACTGTTCCCTTAATTGAGCACATTACATGCATGATTGATCTTTAACATACAAGATTCTCCAACTTTATAAACAGGTGATTCAGGGTGACCAAGAAGACACCTTGGACTGGGGCGGTCCAGGACCAGGGTTGGATCAGAGAGATTCCCACAGACGTTTTTAGAAAAGGTAGAGACTGAGTATTAAAAGTGTCACGGAGCTTGTAAATAAAGCAACGCCCCATTTTCATTTGAGAGGTCTTCCTGTGTCTGCAGGAAGATGGCGTCTAAAGAGCTGAGCCAGCTGTTACCCTGGCACCCCAAATTTGTAGAAATGCCTGGGCACTTGGCAAAATGCCCAGCTGCTCCAAGCAGATGCCAAAGTAGGTTCAAATTTGAAGTAATTGTGCATCTGCCCAGCCACTTAATCAGCTGCCCACAGCCATGTTTGTATTCAGTCTTTACTCTGAAAGACATAGGGCTCCAAATGAGCAAATCATCAGAAATATGCATACCCCTGATGTAACAAGAACACAAGACATTGAATAAGAGATTGGTTATGTCCCATGGTGTTATTTGTGGCATAGAAAAGTGAAGCTAAGACATTCATGGCTTCTTTGAAATAAGGAAGGGAATTGTTGTGCATCTTGCGATCCAGGAGCCCTTGTTAAGATAAAGGTAATCATGAATGCCAAAACCTCCCAAGACATTTTCACCAGTGACCTGAATGCTTATTTTCCCCCTGCCAAGAAGCTGAAGCTTGGCCAAAAATGGACATCCAGCATGGCATGTCTAACAATCCAAAATATACATTGAAATAAAGAAAGAAATTGATTGCACAATGGATGCACACAAAACAAATGTTCTTGACTGGTCAACTCAATCTCTACACCTCTATCCAATCGAGACTGGATTGTGATTCTAACCCAAGATGACAGTTCATTCTGGTGGAATGGTCATAAATACCCCATCAGAAGTCTTTGTAATCTGTGCCAGAGGGGTCTGAAGATCCCTTAGTTCTCTGAAGCTAAACATTTCTAACAGATAATGACTTTGCATTGTGTAATTGCAGAGTCCAATTTAGATGCTATTTTTGGATGGTCCTGTGTGTCTCCTGATACACTATCCAGTACTCAACATTTTCTTCTAAATACAAATGAAAAATTCCTTTATAATTGGTAGAGTTAATAAACCTAGAGGATAGTGCTGAGATACAGGAGAGAAGCAGGTGATACTCCTGACGTGCGAATTGCGAATCTCACTTTTTGACGTGTTAAAATCAATCGAAAATGCATGTTTAAAAGCATAGCATCAGACTTTGGCCATTAGTTAGATTTGCTTCCTTCCTCTGCCACAATGTGAATATTTTTTTTTTATTGTTGTGCATTTAGTATACTTTATATTAGTTTATTTCATAACAGCAAAACTTATTACTAATGAGAGAAGGCCATTTGGCTCATATATCTTGTAAGGTTTTTCCATAGCTAATTAGTCCAAACATCTCATCCAGTCATTTCTTGAAAATAGCCAGGGTTGTGGCTTTGATAGTATGCCTGGGTAGTTTGTTCCACATTTCCACATTGTTTAAAATGTTTCTCCTCGTCTCATTTCAATACAGGGAATCACATCTTACACACGTCCTGTGGTTTGTATTCCACTGTTAATTATGAAGAAGTCTATTGGGTTGACTTTGTCAATGCTTTGAGGTTTTTGAATGCTTGAATCAGGTCCCCTGATAATTTCCTCTTTTGAACACTGAAAAAATTCAGTTCTTTCAGCCTGTCAGTGAAGGACATTCCTCAAGCCCAGGAATATATCTGGTTGCCCTTCTCTGGATGGAATCCAGAGCAGCCATATCTTTTTAGTAATGTGGTGACCAAAATCGTGCACTATATTGTAAATGAGGTCTCACTTGTATTATAATACATCCCTTTATGGTAATCTTACAACTTTAGCCATATTGTTAAACTATGCCTGCTTTTCATTGCATCTACACATTGGGATTCTTCAAGTCAGGTCCTGAGTTGAATCATAAATTTGAAATATTTTGGCATGCAATACTCTGCGCTTATCTACCAGTTGTTTACAAAGTCTTGAATAATGCCTAAATCTTTTTACATTTGCTTTGCCCACTTCTATGTTGGTAAAATTTACAGTACTCAACTAGTTTGCCTGCACAGCAAACCCCATTTTAAAATTTACCCCTTATCTGTCCTCTATTTTATATCTAATAACCACGTGCAATTTGTAAAATTAACACCTCTTGATAAACTTATCAAATGCCTCTGAAATCTAATATGCTGTATCATAAGTACTGTTTGTATCCAATACTGCTGTTTCTTCAAAGAACTCAGCAAGTTAAACAAAACCTTTTCTTAATTCATATCGAGTATCCCGTAGAATTCTGCTACCCTACAGATGATGCTCTACTTTACTTCTGATTATTTTTCCATAACTTTACATAAAATAGAAAAGTCTTATTGTTCAGTAATTTTCACCCTATTTATGGATGAGTTCTGTGTTAGCAATTTCCCAATCAATAGATATCATGTCTCTCTTAAGTGACTGCTGTAAGTTTTGTTTAACGGCCTTGACAAGCATCTCTTTAACAGTACATTTAACAGTATATTATTGGGCCCTGGAGGTTTGTTTTTCTTAAGTGACTTTAGTACTGGATAACTTTTGTTTCTTCTTTGTTAATATTATTTAAAGAACTTCAGCCTTGCTCAGTCTAGTTCTTACTTGGCAAACACCAGAGGGAAATATTAATTTAATATATGAGCTATTTCTCCTTTCATCATCTAAAAGCTTGGCATCTTTATCTCTTAGACACTTTACTTAATCTTTCACTGTTCCTTTACATTTATAATATAGAAAACGTGTACATTTTAGCCTCCATTTATGAATGTTTGCAAATTATTGTATTACTTTTCTTTAAATGGGCTCTCTTCTTTTTTCATGAAATGTTTTCTTTAATAAAATGAGTTCTGTAATGCTTTCTTTTGCTCTGTATTTTGCTTAATTGATTTATTAAACCATTTGTTTAATAGTTTATTAAAAACAGCCATTGATCTGAAGTACAGTAATATGCAATTATACTGTACATTAGTATCATTTGTTTCACTTTAATTAACAGAACTTAAAATAATACCAAGGACGGTTTACAATTAAATTGCTTATTAAATTACTACAAAAAAATAAATAAAACATCATTCTACAGAACAAAAGACTGCTTAAACAATCACAAATACAGAAGCCTACAAGTTAGCCCTGTACTAGAAATGAGTACTGTACTAGAAATGCAGTAGCCAAAAGCCAAAAGCATAAGGAATACAAAAATGCACTACAGGAGACTGCAACACCCAAAATAAACAAAATAAGCGTGGAGTATGATTCTTATTTTTAACTAAAAAGTGGTAAGCAGAAGATGGATGTGGATTAACAACTCACAGCAACTCGGATATGCTGGTTTAATGTCAAATGTGGTATTGATCTATCCTAACAGTTAAATTATTTTTCTCAAATGTTTGTGTTAAAATGGCTGTGCTCAGTGGGTGGGGAGGACAAAGTCTTAAGACTGCCTTCCTTATATACAGTAGTCCAGAGCTAGGTCTCCATTTGTGGGTCAAACACTAAAGAAACAATTAGCGATTCCTAATTGGACTCTCTAACTAGTTGGTATAAAATGAAAAATACAAATGGTCTGGAAAATGTATGGAGATTTCTTTTAGCCAATATGTCATGCCTCATATTTTTAAGACAGTCATTGTGCTGTGATGAAACAGCTTGTTTCAGGGGGTTCTAGAGATGAAGCTAGAAGTGTGTCCATATCCCTGGGATTTGAGAGAACAAGGAGTATTAACAAATGAGAAATATTAATGACAGATACCCTTGTCAGGCCTGCTCCAACAACCAGCCAGCACAAGGGAGTTCCCCTGTATGGAGACTTTTCTGGGGGAAACGAGGGAGGGAGGGTGTAAACATTGTTTTTTAGGATATCTCCTGGCAGGAGCTGATGCCAGACTCTCACCACTAGAGTCGGTGCCTTTATTTCCTCACAGAAGCTGTCCTTGCACCGGCTTGTACAGATCACAAACTAGACAGTTACTCCAGTCCCAAATCTGAGTTCTTCATGAACCCCGGGCTGGGCATGTGACCTCCACAATATCAACACGACACAAATTGAGATAACAGACTGGGTTTCATTCCAGCTGAGCTCTTTGGTGATTGCAATAGATGTTCACTTAATTCAGCTACTTTAACTAAATCAGGTGATGATTTCAAGAAAATGTTAAAAGAGTTTTCCGTAATCCCAATTTCTGCTACACTGTGGCTCAGAAACATATAGATATATTCAGCCATTGAAATGGAATAAAGAGGTCAGGCAGCCCTACGTAAACCTGGTTAGAAAGGTCTCTTGGACAAATTAGCTGATATCACTATTAGCTTTAACGAGACACATCCATTAGTAAAACACATAGCCTCCTCAGCCCCCAGAGACCAGTAATAAAAAGTATCTGATTGATATTTAGACACCTCTTTATTATTGCAGGAACAACAATACTCATTTATACCCTTAGCCAAGCTTATTAGTGATTCTGCAGGGTTAGCTTTTACAATATTGTAGGCCGAGGAAAAATAATTGCTACCTACAATATACTTACAGTAAATGAGGAAGACTGAAATGAGGTGAGATTTTAAGAAACTCTGCAGATGTAAGGTTACAGTAGACAAAATGAATTATAAAAAGGACCAATCGAAAGAAGGTTAGAAAAGAAAAAAAAAGGTATCACAGAGTGGTTAAGTGTAAGGTGTTCAGGGGGACTTATTTGTAAAATAAAAAAAAAACACTTTACAGCAATTCACATGTGTGTTAAACACATACAGTATCATACTGTTGCAATCTGTCTTTGGTATGAGCATGATACCAAAGTACTGGGCATGATTTTCTGCACTTCTATATTTTAATAAAATAATAGCATTCAGTCCAACACATAGTCCTGGTTGGTTTAACCACACTGGCTCCCTTCAACAAATATTTTAGTGTGGTTTTAACATCATATGATCAGTTGGAAGTGTGAGCACTTATATTTGTACAGTAAATTAAAAGTAAGAAATGGAAAGATAAATGAAGCCTGGTGTCCAGCAATTAATTTGAAATTAGTTCTGACTTGAGTAGATGTTTAACATTCAAGTGCCAAGATATGACAAAAAAGTTGGATATGTTAACTTGCATAGCAAAACACTTTGATTCTTGTAATATTTAACCAGTATTAATGAAGACTGCCTTCGTCGTTTGGACAATTTTGGTGCATAGATTCTTTACAATTTTTGGGTGATATGCTATTAAACCACTATTACATAGCTTTGTGGTGGTGCATTTATACCTATTGGTAATATATAAAAATAAACAATGATTAAAAATAATAAACCATTTTAATGCACAGCCTGATAAAACCATGATTTGTTTATGACTTAAATTTCTTAAAAACTTGAAATTGTATCATCATACCATTGAACTCGGTTATCTAATTGTAGATATTTAAAATTTAGAGACTGATTGGAACCAGTGAATCACAGGTTTGGTGCTGGAATTTAAAATAAAGTTCCTTTACAATAAAAACAACCCCAGTTCAAACCATTAAAACCAAGGTGACTCAATGTCAGAAACCTGGATGGTTGTTTTCTAGATCTGACTCCAAATCACATTGCCAGCTGAGTTGATTCCCAAAGAGAAAGTCACTGAAATTTCCCCAGGCCTATTAAAAGATGTTCTTCTGCATTGCCCTAACCTCACTATTTTTTGTGCACCTCTTCTAGGTGTCTGTGCCACAGTACAATCAAATTCAGATACAGCAGCGTGCTGAAGGACTCCCCTTTGCAAAGGCTGCATTGCAAACAATTGCCCAAATACCTGATCCGAACGTTTTCAAAGTATCACACAATGCGCGGTGACAAAGTGCAGCTGTAACACTGGTGAAACTGACCAGTGTTTAAATGTATGATTCATGGTGCATAGGGACTTCTCAATCATTATTCCTTTCCTTGTACAGAACATCTTTATTTTTCAACACGCCGTTGTCAATTTCACTTACTTTCCTTGGTTTTGAGATGAGTACGTAGCCTGAGTTCCGTAAGAACGGAGTGAAACCACAGAAGTGAAAACAAAAAACATTTCGTGTTAGAAGGATTTGGAGGATAGAATTTGTACATTTTTTTGGTAAATTGCTGACTGTCTTTAGTTCATATTCTATCCTTTATTCTGAACAGCTTGCACTCTCTTTCAGAGCTTTCAATAAACTACTTCCCCTCAAATAAGCTTAACACTATAAAAAGTGACTCACTCTAAAAACAAAAAAAGGGAAAAAAGCTTCATTTAGGAGCAAACTGTGATTGGGACTCATTAAACTGTACTGTCTTTGGAGACGTTTATCCCATGAGTGGTTTCTGATCGTTTGCTTCTGTCTGCCCTTTCTTATAATCTGTTGTTGTATTGTTTCTGTCTTGGAAGCTGAGGTCTTGATTAATTACCTTTAGTTTTCTTTTGTGCACAATTATTTTTTTCAGCTTTGCTCTCCAATAGCATTATGTATTTACAAGTTCAGGAATTACAACTGTTCACCATCCTGTATTTCATTAGAGTTGCTACTTCTTTCCAGAATCCCACAGGAGCATTATGAAAATTATCTGGGGGCCATTGGACGTCATTTGAACCCTTGATTATGGCCAACAAAAGTGGAAAGTTTACTGAAGTAGCAGAAACATCTGATAGTACTGATTCAATATTTCTTTCTGATGCATAAACTATTAAAACCAGGCACATGAATCATAATATAGTCCTTTTTACTTTCTTTTTTATGTGCTGTAGAATCACCTCTTTTCTTTTCTTCAGAGTATGTGCCATTCTTTCCTAGTGCTGTCTAACGTCATTTTGTTTGATGATTCTGGAAAACAGAAGGGATTTGGTTTTTTAATAATATGTGAATTGTTTTTAGATCCTTAGCTTGTTCCAATGTGAAATTAAAATAGTACATTTTTTATGTTCTGATTTGGCTTTCTCTGGGCAGTATGGTACATTTCCAGGTTAAAGTACAAGTGTGGAGAACTTTACATTTTTTACGTTTTTTAAAGAGCAATTTCAAACACATGCTCATTCTGCACTGTTTTAAAGCTGTTTGGAATGAGAGTAGCTTACTGTAACAAACATAATGGATTGCATGATATAGACTTTTTTAAATGACAGAACATCCTTGTTAAATAACCTGTATAGATTAGCCCCAGCACTGCATGTCAAGTGAAGACAGTTTACAATAGATATACAGTACAGTCTTGCAAAGTGTCAATAGGCTTAGCCCATTAATACACCTCCTCCTTTTTGGATTCAGACACTTTCTCCCAAAACAAACTGAAATATTTATAAGCTGGATTCTTAGTCCAATACATTATGTAAGTTGAGCACTTTGTAGGATTTTGTTTCCTGAATTTTTTCTCTTCGTGCGTCATAGACCATGGATAAGTTAAGGCTAAGAAAGGTTTGTATTATCATATAGAGATATAAAATGTCTGAATATTAAATGCATTAGTCACAGATCAGTTGAGCCCTGTTGTATACCTACAGAAGGTCTTGCATACAACTACGCATTCTGGCAGGAAATTCAGTGGGATTTCTACACAGTCCTGAAGGTTTTTAATCTTTGTTCTTGTTCAGACCTTGATCAAGTACTTGTTTCATGGTTAAACCATGCCAAAGACTGCAGTGAGAACGTCTAGAAAAGACTATTATCCCTTCTCATAATAGCTAAGCATTGCTTAGGTAGGAAAGCAGAAACATCTTAAAGATTGCGTTGGTATTAAGCGTGTCCCAGTGGTTACTAGTTGGTGGAGCCTTATTGTGCCTGGAGTTGAGTCCACTAGTGCATCCTTGACTTTTGTTATGCCAGCGGCCCCTGGGAGTAACTGCGTGCCTGTGTGCTTGAAGTGTCATCTTGGAGACACCTTGCGCCTCATGGTGGTGTTAACTGCACTGTAAGACACTGTGGCACAGGCAGCCTGTCAGATGGTTTGTGGATGTAGACTGTTTGTTTGTGGAAAGTGTTGAAAGTCTTCATTGTTCCACTGTGGGTACAGGGGCTCAAAATAATGTGATGATTCATCAACAATTGCAGATTACAGATTGGAAGGGATATAAAACAATTGGCGATTCAAAATGTTGGAAAGCAAAAACACATTGAAAGGATATTTGGGTTTGTTTAGCTTTTTTTGTAAAATAAACCGCAATCACGGTGCTGTGTGTGTATCTGTACAGTAAATATATAATTTGGGACAAATGCTGCTTTGGAGAGTAGCTGTCATAGTCTGTTGTTTTGGTCAATATCAAGAGAAAAAGAAAAATAAATAATTAGGACAAGTAACAAACTGAAAGAAGAAGCCCTCCAGCCTACAACAGGAAAAATAAGACTAGGAAAAGGATCACCTGCACATGGATTAGGAACTTCTGAAATATGAGCAGGAGATTCTTATTTTAATAAACAGTGAAACAACTGTTTATTAGTTTCATAAATAAGTATAAATATGGGGTTAATAAAGTTCTGGCTTACTTTACATCTGGCTTTAGCCATTTTTCTTGCCTCTGCCAGTTATTTGACTAATGTCTTGTACCTAAATTGGCTTTTGCAAAAAATTGGCTTTTTAAAATTAAGGACCCCGACTAGCTCTGTTGGTAGAGCATGAGACTCATAATCTCAGGGTAGTGGGTTCGTGTCTCATGTCGGGCGCCAGGTCCTCCATGTTGGAGGCTGGGCACAAGGCTAAGAACCCTGTCCTGGAAAAAACGAATGTTATGGAAACGGCAACAGGATGATACTCCCCCTACATGCCGGAAGGCAAAATGGGCAAACAATCCACATCCATCGTTTTAAAATTTAGCATCCCCAGAATCAAGTGCTTGCATCCTCCACCACATGTACCCTAGGCAAGTGAATATACAGTGCTTTGCAAAAGTATTCTGACTTCTGAATAGTTTTCTATTGCATTAAGAACTTTTAGTCATGACACTTTAAGTGTTCTTACAGATTTCTAATCAGCTTAGGTCTTTTTTGTGTAAAGCACTAGAAAGACAACTGAAAGGAGCCTCTCTGATAAGCAGCGTATCTCAACTCTGTAACACAGACCATGGCATTGTAAAATGAAACCATTCTCAAAGTTCCCTATTGATGGCTTCTTTCAGACTGGTACCATTGATCAGAGGTCATGACACTGAAATGATGACCAGTCAATGAACAATAGCCGTGTATTTTTAGGAAACCATAGTTCAGAAGACTGCTAACTTACTTGGAGACCTGTCTTCAGTAACAGCCAGGTGAAGCTCCTCTTCTCCTACTGTACCCTGGCTAACCCCTGGCTCACAGCCAGCCATCTGAAGGAGATTGGACCACTGCACCAAACCCAGTGTCTTCACAGGGAAGTTCAGATTTCTTGAAGAAATATTTGGCCAAATGTTCTTCAGGGATAAAGGTTCTGTATTCACATTTTAATTGTTGAACTAATATTCCAGACATCTTTGATAAAGTTTAATTCACAATATTAAATTAACATTTGCTTATTTTTGTGAAAGTGAATGAAATTAAGTATTTTAGCAGCCATGAAAGCATTCTTGCATTTTACTGTTCCAATTTCAAATTGTTTCAGTAAATTAAAAACCCTCACACAACTGCATACCCAACCTACTCCTCACATTCATAGCAAAAAACAAGAAAGAAGTAAATAGATAATATGAAATTAAAATGAAAAAGTAATGACTGTATAAGTATTCAAACCCTTTACTGTTTCAAACCTAAATTGCTCAAAATTACCTCAGCAAGACAAGCAATGAGATGAGTGGCCTCCATCTGTGTGCAATAACAATGGCACTGATAATAACACAATAAATACACCTGTGTCTATAAGATCCCTCAGTCAGGTAATGAACCTCAAGCAAGAATTCAACCTTGAACACCAAGAAGCTTTCAAAACAGCTCAGAGGACTCTCCTGAAATCGAGAGTACCTTAAGAATATGTGAAGACCTTTGAGTGACCCACTCAATGATTCTAGTCCTGACTCGATTCCTATTGAGTATCTGTGGAAAGATTTGAAAACTGCTTTTAATAATCGATCCCCAAGCAGCTTGAGAGAACTGGAGCAATTCCGCCAATAAGAATGGGCAAAAATTGCAAGTTATTAGGCAGAGATGGTAGAGACTAACTGAAAAAGAATTGTGGTTGCGATCGCTGCCAAAGGTGCTTGCACCAGAAATGTGATTTTACAGAATCTGAATACTTATGCAGTGAACATATTTCAGTTTTGTCACTTTAGTTTATGCTGACAAGAAAAACAGGAAAGAAGTAAATAGATAATATGAAATTAAAATGAAAAAGTAATGACTATATAAGCATTCAAACCCTTTGCTGTTGCAAACCTAAATTGCACACATTTGCCACAGCCAAACAATTAGATGAGTGTCTGTAATGAGTTATTTACTGTAACTTATATCACCCTTAGATGTCTTAAGTTTCATCTTTCAGGTCTTGACTAAAATATTTTGTTTAAAAAGTGTGTCTGCATCATTTTGAAATTTCACAAAATGGAATTCCATAACAAAGGTCTGAATACTTGTGCAAGTGGTACTGTGCTACTTTACATTTTTTTTCTGGTTTGGAAATATACTCTCTATATTTTACTGTAAGTAATGGAGCATGTGTTTTCTTTAATCTAACAGCCCGCTCCAACCTGTTGAAAACACCAGAAAGTATTCTTTATATTCTTTTCAAAAGTTGAATACATGTCATTTGCAACAGGACAAAAAGAGGAGATCCCACAGAATTAGCAAGAAACCCAACTCGCGTTTGATTAACAGTTTAGTTTAAGGCTAATTTAACTAGGTGCACAGACTGTACTGTGCGTGTTAATCTTCAGCCTTTCAAAGTTAAAAAATGGACTTACTGTAATTGTAGAATAAACTAAATACAGTCCTCTAATTGATCATGATTAATTTGGCCCTGTGTTTATAATGAATGGCCCTTTGACATACGTGTTTGTTTTTGGAATATAGTATAATTTTAATGGAACTGATTTTTTTCCACATAGATGAAACTGGCATGTCAAAAGGTCTAAGGGTTTTCCTTACACAGCAGTGCTAAAACATGGGTCGCACAGTGGCCCAGAGATTAGCATTGCTGACTCACACTGCTGGGGCTCTGGATTTAATTGCCAGAAGGCTATCTGCGTGGAGTTTGGATGTTCTCCCTTGATCTCCTGGGTTCCCTCTGGGTCTTCCCATCCCGTCCCATGGTCCAAAGGTTAAATGGCTTTGTGTCCCATGGTCCAAAGGTTAAATGGCTTTGTGTCCCGCAATGGATTGGCGCCCTGTCTTAGGTGTGTCTTGCCTTGTGCCTGCTGTTTGCCAGAATAAGCTCTGGGTCCCCTGTGACCCTGTATTGGATAAAGTGCTTAGAAAAAGGGTGGATGGATGGAAGGAACAGGGTTGAAAGCTATTCTGAATGTTAAATTGCAGAAATCAAGACTAAAACTTTTTACTAAAACCTGAAACTGAACTCTTTCTTAACTTTAACATGATCATTGTAGATGGGAATGCGCTGTTACTTTACTCACCAACCTAACACTGTTCTCCTCTTTAACATTGGTATCTCAATAATGCATTGTAAAAATCTCTGTCTTTTAGCTGCAGCGCAGGTACAGCCAAGTTAGAAATTGTTGTATTACCACATGCAGCGAGAACCCCTCACAAATGGTGGGGGTTTGGCTAGTGGGACCACCCTCTGCTTCTCCCCCTTGTTCACGCTAATTTAATTTGGGGCCCCTTCTCCGAATATTCTGCCAGGTGGGCTAAATTGTGTTTAAGCTTTGTGAGTGAATAACAGTTCACAGGGGAGTGAACTGGTACCACTGTGCTTATTTTTGCTTATAACATGAGCCAGATTTCTACGCAGGTTCTAAAGGCAAGGTGACTTTAACAGAACCACCATTATGTCCCTGGAAAAGCAGACTGTGGGCCATGTTTGTGAGGCACAGGGGGAGGAATGTCCCGTTGACATCCACCCACTGCCACTGAACCCTGCTTTTTTGCAGGGTCTTTTGGAAATGTATTTCTTGTCTTCTCAATTCTAAAAATTCAAAAGTTGGTTTCGTATTTGCTTACCCTATTCTGTTGTACAACCTACCCCTCTCCTGGCATTTTGGAATTTGTTTTGAAGTTACTGTCCAAACAGGTAACCTAATAAATAAAGGTTAATAAATAAAGGGACATTTGTTCCCTTTCTTTCAGAAAGGGAAGTCTTGCCATACAGACTCCAGAGTGGAAAAAAAAAAAATTCTCTTCCCCTGAAAAATTACATAGTCAGAACACTTCTACGTGGCTACACAACATAGCATTGCCACAACACAACAATGTAGTAAAGTTTCACGCTGGCTGAAGCCTTGGTTCCCTCATTTTTTCCTAATTTTACAAGGATTCATTGCTCTCCACAAGAATAGTTTCTGGGTGGGAGGTACGTGGAATTTTTTAACAAGAAAAAAAATTATTTACAAGTTCCCATGTTTTTTAAACTTTTGTGTCTCTCAAGGATTTTATTTCTCTCTTGGAAATACTGTAAGTGAAAATATTGTGTAACTAGGGGCAGCCAGAGGAACACAGTTTAAAGTCAAAGACAATAAAGACGATGTGTCACTAACAAAGAGACAGTATGAAACTCAAAATCATACAGTACAGGAATGGAAATTTCTTACACAGATGATTGAAGGGAATTGCATTTGTTTGATTATGCACTGAGAGGTATACAGTACTTGGTGGAAGATTACATTTGGAACTTTGTTACAAATACGTGAAATCCTGAAGGTTATTAACAAAATCAAGCAATGGAACAAACTACCCTGCCACTGCTGAGGACAATTACCCGTGGTCCTTCTAGAAATGGCTGGTTAAGATCCCTTAGTCAGTAAACTACTAGAAACCAAATGAAAGGTGAGATCGAATACCATCCTTTCATTTGTAATTTTAACTTTGTTTATAAATCATGACCATCCATCTATTTTCTAACTGCTTCTTCCAATTCAGGCACGGTGGAGCAGATCCTAGCCCCACAAGCCAGGAATAGTAAAGCAGCATACACCATTGACAGGATGCCAGTCCATCTCAGGGCACACAAATATAGACCGCACAAGCTCACACCTAGGTTCCCACACCTAACCTACCGTTATGTCTTTGGAAAGTGACAACAAACCGGAGCACATGAATGCCACATGAGGAGAACATACAAACTCCACACAGACAGCACCCCACGTCCAGAATTGAACCTAGGGCCCCAGCACTGTGAGGCAGCAATACCAACCCCTGGGCCACTGTGTCACCTGATTCACGATCATTGTGGCCTAATTCGATTACTTTATTGGCCATATACAATTTCTTGTATTAGGAATTTGTCTTTTCACATACCCCAGCTTGCTCTCCAAGAGACACACGGACAGGGAGAGAAGCTTGGGGTCAGAGCGCAGGGTCAGCAATTTCTACAGCACCCCTGGAGCAGCTGGGGTTAAGGGCCTTGCTCAGGGGCCCAACGGAGTAGGATTCCTCTTCCGGCCACGGGATACGACCCAGCAACCTTCCAGCCACAGGCACAGATTCTTAGCCACAGAGCCACTGCACCACCCCATTCATTGTAATGAATTCTAGTGAAACACTTTCCTGCGCTCTACTTTTAATAAATTCGTCTAGTGCACAAACATGGTGGTTTTTCAGTCCTGACATGGAGCTGAATTTCTCTGGACACTTCTGCCATCTAATCAGCAAAGTTCTGAATGAAAGCATTTTGGTACGGTACATAAAATTTATCAGTGGTGATACCATAAGACAGAAGCTTTGTGCTTTCCCTTTTCGACTTAATTTTGTGCTATGAAAGCCACATTAAAACAAAATTACTATTGTAAGGAATTCCACTCATTCACGTTGCAGTGCAATAAAATTAAATTCATATGTTTTGGTTTAGAATCGTAGAGTGATCTTTGTGCTAAGCATTCCATTGTGTTTTACATCGAAAGCAACTGAAAATCTTGCAACCACCATTTTGACCATTTTAACGGTTTTTTCATTCCAAAACAGTTTTAAAAATATGTGACTGAGATACTGTTCAGAATATTAACTTGAAAGTAATGAAAGCAAAGCGTAAGAGAGAAATAGGAGCTCAGGTTTTTTCTGTGTATAGTTTATCTGCTCCTACTTGACAAATGTTCCTATGATACTGAACTGTAGGTCAGCTACGTACAGGAGATACAGTATGTAAGCAAACTGGATGTATGGAACTATGGAAGAAGCAAGGTTGACTTGATAAATATTCATTGACATACCTTAACAGTTGTTTATAGTCTCAAATTTAGTAATGTTATTTAATGGAGTTGTTGTGCTTAAGAGTTGATATAATGGGAATAAACAGTGAGGAAATAAAAAGATTGACAAATTATGTGTAGTAGATTTGGGCCTGTTTTATTCTTGACAGTACCTGTTGTGAATCATGTTCTAACCTTTACCTATATGTATATTGATTCTTTTAAGATTTTCTGCTATCTCATTTTCGGTATCTTATTGTTATCATTTAGGAACAAAGAAATGTTTTCTTTGCTAGATGTGTTGATTGGTGTGTTCTTTCACTAACACACCAGAATAAGTCATTCCTACTGCTGAATATGCCTTATTATCATATTAAGAATATAATATTATTAAGAATATTAATAAAAATAACCAGACCAATACATTATCAGGGTTGTGTATCATCTGGTTATGTTACAACCACTTCTAGCAGTGCAAAAAAAACCCAGTTGAAGCCATTGTTTTTGGATCCAAATGGCATGTTATTGTATTTTTACTATATGAGCAAGGAGGATTTGGGGATGTTAGCCCACTACGATTTGCACATATTTTGCAGTTGTTAAAGGTCAGTGATTTGATAGGAGTGTACTGTACCAAAAAAAGACATCTCTCAGCAAAGTGTTTACTCTCTGTGTCTATCTTGTCAGATGTACACTTGAAAGGATGTTATTAGAGGGAGCGCTGTCATCTCTTACCGATAACATCCCATGCTTGTGGTTATTCACCCAGAAAAATAAATTTGCAACAGTTTAAACTGGTAATTTAGGTGGTTGCATGTTTCTTTAATGAACTGCCAAGTAGCAATTGTGAAGAACTACAGATTAAAAAAAGAAGAAAATTATCCTAATTATCATTCTGAAAAAATGGTCCAAAAAACAGTCCTTTGTGTCAGCATTATATTTCTGTACCTTAACCAGCAGTTTCATCAATCAAGCAATTTTTATTTTATAGATGGCTCTTTCATGGTGAGCAGCGCCTAACAGTGCTTTCAAGTGCATCATGTTGCAATCCAAAGAGTGGACTGAAGAAGCAGGTATGTGCTCTATTTATGTGCTGGCTGCTGGCATTCGCATGTTCTGAGAAAGAAGCTGTTGCACTCTCCCAACTTCCTCAGTTACTATACACGTATGAACAATTCAGACTTCAAGACATTTTCACAGCCCATTTTATTTGCTTGCTGTGACATCTCATAATACGGTGTACTTTGTATAATATTGTGATCTTCTTGTCACAACACTTTTAATGTTTGACAAGAAAATCACAACACATTAGCTCCAGGTAGAAACATCAATTAATGTAAAGAAAGGGATTCCCCTACATTTCATTGTAAGATCTTTCAAATGGCAGCCAGTCATGGACTGTGTGTCCCTGCATTTATTTTCTAGCAACTCCTGGATTACCACTCTCAGCAAACATCATGTCACAGTCATGTCATGTCAAAAAAGTCCAAATGGCAGATACCACTATCACGTGCAAGAGTATGGCAGTGCAGTGAAAGAGAGAACACATTAAAAGTAAAATCCTCTTGTTGTTGGTCCAGGTGTGACATTAAGTGTGAAAAAACCCTTATTCTTTTTTGCTTTTGAGATGGAACATCGTTCTTGTTTTATAAGTGGAGAAAATGATGCATCGCAGCAAATCTGGTGCAAAAAAAAAACCTAAGATTGTCAGCTGGGAGACTCTGAAGGCTTTTTGCTAGTTTCAGAACCGTTGTGGTATTTTTTTCTTTTGTAGAAACTGGTTCTTGCTTCAGCCTGAAGTAAACAGCATGATAAACAAGGGCCAAAACCCTAAAAAATCTCTGTCTTCCTTGTGTGGTCTGTTTTAAAATAAAACTGTCTGGTGGATATTTATGGAATGTTGCTGACTTTAGAACAACCAACAAAAAAACATAATTTTGCTGATTATTTTCTGGGACTGCTTGAAAAGTGGCCATCCTAAAACCTTCAAGATATTAGTGTATTTCTGCTTTAGGAAAGGGCAGCGTAGTTTGAATGTGTTATACAATAACAGGTGAGTAACAGTTTTGGTGACTGAAGAGTGTTTATATTATATTCTAGTAAAACAGGAGACTTATGACAATTTGAGTATATTAAAGAAACACCTTTAAGATGTTTGTTAAAAAAAAAGATCTTTGAATACTTTGTACCATAACTTTTTATCTTCAGAACAATTTCTTATATTTATCATAAATACTGTATAAAGGAAGTTGTGTGTTTCTTGTCCTCGCATAGATGATGTTTCTAGCCTTCTCCATTAAGGTGGACAATGCTACAACTAATAGTTTTCCAAATATTAGACAAAACATTTTTTTTTATTCCACTAAGCACTTGGATTTCTACCTACTGCAATTGGATGCCCTCTTAGAATATCTTGATGTACTGTTTGTGGAGGAGTCAAAATTTGCCTATTAAAAAAATATTGGTGCTTCTGAAGTTAAGAGCTAAATTAAGAGAAATTACAAATCAATGTTTTAACTACTGAGCTGCTGTATACTCTATACAGTGCTGTGCCCAGTGAAATCCAAGATAATATAAAATATGTGTTTTGATAGAGGGGCATGGCAATTTTTTACTCTTAAATTAACTGCTTTAGCTAGTGATAAATAATCTGCATAAACTGAAACAGCAATCCTCTGCTCAAAACCATCAAAATAGCTTCCAAATCTTGCTCCATGGAAATTCATACACTTGTACTTTGTCTTATGTATGTAGCTGAACCCTTACATGCACTTAGAACTAGTTTGCCTACCTTTTATAATTTATAATTTATAATTAAATCTCATGTATAAAATCTTTAAGAGATTATCAAGATGCCCTGAAAGCTGAAAACTAGGTTTGGGTCATGTACAGTAGATTTGGATTTGGGAAGATATGCTTTGAGGCAAAAATGTAGTGCTATTATGCAATAGATTTAATCAGTCTAATGACATACGATGCTCACCACACCTGTTATGAGCTTGTCCACTAATCCTAGTGCAACAATGTGAAAGATGAAAGCCCTCATCTTGTCGGTCTCAAACACACTTATTGCAAGTGATAACAAACGAAATGGTTAACATTACTCCAAATGTGATGCTTAAATCCCTGTTCATATTTAATGCACTGTCATGTTAGTGGTACAGTACATGTATGTCATATTACAGTACATACTGTACTCTGTCACCTGTCGTTGTGTAGCTGTTTGGGAAGTGGGGTGGGCAAAAATGAAGTACATTTCAATTTAGGCTACATTGTTTCTGTTCACTTTAGAATTGCTATCTCACTGCAGTGCTATAATCAAAACTAAGGTATTCATGTGATTTTATTCAGCTCTTAATGTTAAAGCCAACAGGTCTGTTATTAGGGAGATATTTATTGTTTTTAAGACATTTGTAGGAGATCGAGTGTTGTTTATCTTAACATTTAATCAAAATTGAATGTACAAAGTTAACTAAGATGCAATATCATCTCCCAGCATTCATTAACAGTTTTCTTTGAGACTGACATGGTTTATTTTTCCCATAGTGTAACAAACTGTTAGATTAAAGATAAAAAACTAAATTCATGAAAGGGATGTTTTTGTTACTCCTTAAAGGAAATAATGGAAACACCAAGTTTTCAAGACCATGTAATTCATCTCACCTTAAAACCTGGGCTAAAAAAATGATGATATATATACATAAATTTCATATCAGAAAAATCAGACTTCTTCAATCTAAACAAACACTGAAAGACTGGAAGGCAACAGCATTTTTTTCATTAAGTGAATTAAGTTGTTTTACTTCTGTATTCATGGCATGTACTGTTATTTTTCTGTTGAGATTTTATTATTTTCCTACTGTACATAGCGTGCAAGTTCCTATTCTCCTTTTGGCACCAGGTGAGAGACATACATGCTCTTTCAGGGAGGTGTCAGAATTCATGTAAGCACATAGGTGTCATGACTATTCATCAAGACTATTTTAATTTAAATTTGGCTGAATATTTAACATTCCCTGGATACGGGGACACATCATTTAGTTTATTTTGAGCATCAAGGAATATCATATGTAACAGCAGATGCACTGTCATTTAATTAAAAAAGACACAACGTAGTTTTATCAACAGGCAGTCTGCATCTAGTAGCATGTGTGAACACCTTTGGCAGCAATGCAAACTGTTCATCTGTAAGTTATGCTTTGCGCCAGGTTGCAGATGCTGTACTGAGGGATGGTGTCCCATTACTCTCAGACAGCCTGTTGAATCGTGTGCCTTTTGATCATCCCACTTCACCAACAAATGATTAAACGATCTCAGATCTAAAGAGTAAGGGATCCATAGTAAAACTCACATTTTCATCTCACAGAATAGTGGTTATTCTATGGACTAAACAGTAAACTCTCTGCTTACCTCTGGCTTTTCCTGTTTACAACTGTTTTTTTGCAATATATGCCAGGGACTTGTGCAATATATTTACAGTGCCTTGCGAAAGTATTCGGCCCCCTTGAACTTTTCAACCTTTTGCCACATTTCAGGCTTCAAACATAAAGATATAAATTTTTTATTTTATATGAAGAATCACCAACAAGTGGGACACAATTGTGAAGTGGAACGAAATCTATTGGATTTTTGAAACTTTTTTAACTAATAAAAAAATGAAAAGTGGGGCGTGCAAAATTATTCGGCCCCTTTACTTTCAGTGCAGCAAACTCACTCCAGAAGTTCAGCGAGGATCTCTGAATGATCCAATGTTGTCCTAAATGACTGATGGTGATAAATAGAATCCACCTGTGTGTAATCAAGTCTCTGTATAAATGCACCTGCTCTGTGATAGTCTCAAGGTTCTGTTGAAAGCACAGAGAGCATCATGAAGACCAAGGAACACACCAGGCAGGTCCGTAATACTGTTGTGGAGAAGTTTAAAGCCGGATTTGGATACAAAAAGATTTCCCAAGCTTCAAACATCCCAAGGAGCACTGTGCAAGCGATCATCTTGAAATGGAAGGAGTATCAGACCACTGCAAATCTACCAAGACCTGGCCGTCCCTCTAAACTTTCAGCTCAGACAAGGAGAAGACTGATCAGAGATGCAGCCAAGAGGCCCATGATCACTCTGGATGAACTGCAGAGAACTACAGCTGAGGTGGGAGAGTCTGTCCATAGGACAACAATCAGTCTTACACTGCACAAATCTGGCCTTTATGGAAGAGTGGCAAGAAGAAAGCCATTTCTCAAAGATATCCATAAAAAGTCTCGTCTAAAGTTTGCCACAAGCCACCTGGGAGACACCCCAAACATGTGGAAGAAGGTGCTCTGGTCAGATGAAACCAAAATCGAACTTTTTGGCCACAATGCAAAACGATATGTTTGGCGTAAAAGCAACACAGCTCATCACCCTCAACACACCATCCCCACTGTCAAACATGGTGGTGGCAGCATCATGGTTTGGGCCTGCTTTTCTTCAGCAGGGACAGGGAAGATGGTTAAAATTGAGGGGAAGATGGATGCAGCCAAATACAGGACCATTCTGGATGAAAACCTGTTGGAGTCTGCAAAAGACCTGAAACTGGGACGGAGATTTATCTTCCAACAAGACAATGATCCCAAACATACAGCAAAATCTACAAAGGAATGGTTCACAAATAAACGTATCCAGGTGTTTGAATGGCCAAGTCAAAGTCCAGACCTGAATCCAATCGAGAATCTGTGGAAAGAGCTGAAAACTGCTGTTCACAAACGCTCTCCATCCAACCTCACTGAGCTCGAGCTGTTTTGCAAGGAAGAATGGGCAAGAATTTCAGTCTCTCGATGTGCAAAACTGATAGAGACATACCCCAAGCGACTTGCAGCTGTAATCGCAGCAAAAGGTGGCTCTACAAAGTATTAACGCAAGGGGGCCGAATAATTTTGCACGCCCCACTTTTCATTTTTTTATTAGTTAAAAAAGTTTCAAAAATCCAATAGATTTCGTTCCACTTCACAATTGTGTCCCACTTGTTGGTGATTCTTCACATAAAATAAAAAATTTATATCTTTATGTTTGAAGCCTGAAATGTGGCAAAAGGTTGAAAAGTTCAAGGGGGCCGAATGCTTTCGCAAGGCACTGTATATTTATAATGTGCAATATGACTTTTTGTGTACTGTTCTGGTTTGTTCTTTGTATATTTTGTACTGTGAGGAACTCTTTTTAGTGCACTTCTCACTGACTGTACTGATTGTATTGTACTGTATGTATTGTATTGTTGTATTATTGTATCATTTTGTTACACTGTGCTGTGTTGACAGTGCTAAGCTGCTGTTTCACTGCAATTTCCCTCACGGGAGCAATAAAGTATCTATCTGTTACAAAAATATTATGAACTTTAATGGAACTGAGGTCCCAGGTCTGAATCAAGTAGTGCTCTGCAATCATATTGTCATCTAACATTAGTTATTTTTTGTAGTGACAGGACATTCACACCCAGATCATCACACCTGGATTTTCTCATCAGCTAATCTGTTGTACACACGAATTAGCATGAGGTTCTGTGCATTGAGTCACACTTGCTGATGTTCATCAGTGTCCTATCTGCACTCTCAGAAATGAGGTAAATGAGTATTTATGTGCCACTCAAGGTCACTTGTGTTGATTGCGGTTTGTCGTTAGGGATTAATGAATCAGTATGATATCATATACTGTATACTGTATATATAATCAATATCCTAAAAACATTTTCTATAATAATATAATAATAATAATAATAATAATAATAATAATAATAATAATAATAATGCCTATTATTGTTATGCATGGTAAATAATCAGTAATAAAAATTCTTCATTGCGTAGAGAGATAGAAAGCAACAATGCAGATTTAATATAAAGGACACATTTTTGTATTTGGGTTGCATTTGATTTATTGTGCGGCTTCTTGATATCAAATTTAAAAAGAACTGCAGTTTACTTTTATAGAGTGCAAGTAAGCAAGTCCAAAAAGAAACCTAAACTGTGGCATAACTACATGCCCAGCAGTTGCAATGCCTGAGCTTTACTTGCAATGTGATATTTTAGAAAATGGCACACAAAGCATTAGCATATAATTTTAAAAATAGTTTGTGATCCACTTGACCTTTGCAAGCCTCTAAATGTTTTGTCAGCCTGCTTAAATGTAATATGCCTAATGTGATAACCTTAGTTCCAAGTGGTTTCAGTTTCCTTGCCAGCCTTAAAAAAAATTTAAATGGAAACAATTCATTTTTAAAAAGCTGCACCTCATTGTAAGGGCGGCAGAAACTATTTCCAGGAAAAATTCTGCATTGCGTACGGGGATGTTCCTGCATTGGCAAGCGTGTAGTGGCTGACAGAGTCCTGTGCATGCAACAGTAAAGCTAGTGGCAAGGAGAACGTCACAAAAGCGCTGAAAAATCAGTTTATCTCTTCATCTGACCTTTACAGAAAGCAAGTCGAGCGCTCTTAGAGAAATAAAAATGGGTGTCTTTCAACTGCCAAGTAACATTTGTTGTTACTGTTTGCAAAGCTGAGGGCATTGATTAAGAATCAGGGCACATGTTGGGAATTACTGTTAGGTCAAAGCAGACCTCAAGGGCGAGACAGCAGACATTGGAATACAGGACAGAGGGGTCAGGCCTGCAATGCAAGTGTAATACAATAAACTTTATTATTGTACAGTATTACCCTGGAGGAGGGGGAAGCTCTCAGTCGTTGACTCCCAGAGGTTTCCTGACAGTTTAATGAGGTTTTCCCTCCCCCCTGTGCTGTGCAGCTTATTCTACGTGTGGTACTCTCTTGGTTGACATCCTACCCCCAGAGGGAGCTCCAATTCATTCCTGTTCCTAGTTTCGTGTGATTATTCATGTCCTTCCGGTGTGTCTGGTTTCCGTTTCCTATTTAGTCCCTGTGTCTCCAGTGTTGCAGGCTCAGCATTAGGGTACGGATGTCATGAGGCCCCTCTAGCACCAGGTCACCCCACATTTGTGTCCTGAGGGCATAGGCCTCATCCCCGACATCGCCTGACCCCTGATCCCGGAGCAAACCTCTGTGTTTGTCCCGTTTTTGCCACTATGTATAGGGTCTCTTCTGCTCTTTTGTTCATTCCATGGCTGGCCTTTCTGGCATCCGTGACAGAAATATGATGGAAAGGTTAAGGGTAACTATGGTGACAGGAACACGTGCTAGGAAAACCTGGGTTCTGGAGAAAAAAAAACAACACTCTAGACATTCAGCTGCAAAGATCAGAGACATGACATCCAAACGAATAAATCTGAATCTGTGAGCAAGAGTGCAGGGAATTTGTAAGATTGTCAAGTTATATGAAGGCAGACAGACATGGAGATTTGAAAGAGCAGATAGGAAATAGTGGAGTCATGCTGGGACCGAGAGGGCTATGATTGTGCACTTGGTGGACTTTGGAGATGACAACAAGCAACAAAGGAACAGGAGCTGATTTAAAGCAGATGCAACGAAAACCTGATTGAGCCAAGTGTTTGAGCCAAAAGCATTTTGATTTTGATCCTTCTCTTTGAAACCTTGATTGTGTCTCATGTACATGACATAAAATCTATAAACTATTATACATCATAATATTTTTCTAAAAACAGAATTTGAATGGAGAGCAGCCTGCGGCTTAGAAATATTTGTAATACATAGTTTACAATACTTTTTAGGCATTTCATTACCCATGGATGAAGTATGTTTATATCACCTATTTACTTCAGTATAAAAACCATTATGACATTTTTGGAGAAGTTAAAAAAATCATGAACAATTTTCAGCACTCACTTAACCAGTGTCCCGATCACATTGGTTAAGTGTAGAACTACTGTATGTAATGTTTTTAGATGTACTTCCTCACCGTCTTTAGCCTATTTATGATACCATGCAGTTTTAAATTCTCCTTTACACTGTTCCATTGAATCACCTATCTCTGTTTATACAAAGCCAATTAAATAAAAGACAATAATATAAGTCAACAAAAACTGTTACCTAACCCATTGCTTTTCATCTTTTAGAAAATGCACACATTAAAAACAGGAATTTAAAGGTTGCTCTCTCCATCAAAGATATTTCCCGTTTGAATGTGTTCAGAATTATTGACTACATTACCATACAAACCACATCCTGTAATGTTTCTGTGCAGTGTCTGCCCTGGGAAGCATTGCAGGAATAGGTTTTCTAAACACATACAGTACATTCACATTTTTTATATGCCAGTTTTACATACTATCAAAATGTACGTTATCATTGATAATACAGTGCAATGTGCTTTTTTTCCCCCCAAGTATTCTTTGTCATATATTGATGGTGAAAGCTGCAAGATCTCCTGGAAATTTTAATGAAATACAATTAAAGAGAAAACATTGATTTTTATTCAAGTGCATTAGGCGACTTCAGAGTAAATTTGATGGAGGATGTGGTATGCTGGCATTTTGCTTTAAACTTTTATAATCGATTTATTACCCGTTTTCAGAAATGGCAGCTGAAGATTCTGTATGCACTCAAATTAGGCAGTGTTGCGATGACAGATAGCCGGTCCACATCCTCATTCAATTATCATATTAACCAAAATCAAAGAAATTTCAATTTCACTTGTAATTCTCTGAAGTAGAAGATAAAGGTTCAATATGAAACAGTACCAGATATTTAAACTCAATGATGATTTCCTGAAATACACTCATTTTTGTATTTGTGGGCGGCTATTGTAAATGTGTGCAGTGATTTTTGTGTATCGGGAGTTTATATTTTACGTCAAGAGCACTATGATAGTTCTGTGCAAAAAGCTAAGTAGATATTCTGTAAAACATCTTGTAAAATGGTCCATGTTTTATTGTAGGCACTGTACAGTATTTGATAATCTCTCATCTTGTTTTCGTTCCACTTAATGTTGAAAAGCTGAGGCTTGTGTTTCATCTGGGACAAATCTTAATTTCTGAAGGTACCAGATTCTGAAGGTGTCTTCCTGAGTTTACAGTAAATGCTAGTTTATATTTTCAGGTATTTTTTAATTAAGATTTTCGTGGGCTCCCTAGTCGCTGAATAAATAAACATACTAATTGCAACAATCTTTAATTACAGTTAGCATCTGATAATTCAGTTTAGATGGTATTGTAAAGGTGGAGCAGAATAGTGCCAATATTTTATAAAAGGTATTGAATATGTCAGCAAAGATAGAAAATGTTGGCTGAATGTCAAACTTAATTGTTTTGAGATATGTATTGTATTTATAATGTCAGAATTGTATTGATTTAACGGGAAAGGACATATTTACTAAATTTATTTTGTGTCGTATGCCAAGTTATCTTTCAGTTATAATAAAAGGATAATCAATTACTTATCATTCCCAAAACACCTGAAGCATTGATCCTGTTCTGTGGTTTTAATGGCTCCAATTAATGTCAAAGCTGAAATGCTCCTACAGCCAGAGTAGTTGCAATTGGTAGCCTTCAACAAGGCCAGGCAAACATCCCTACTGCTGACTTTTGATGCTTTCAGCTTGCTATTTTTTATTAACATGTAATAATTTCATTAATTTGGTTTCTGGCATGAACTGAAATGGTCAGAAGAGCGGTGAATAAATAAATTTTTGATTCTGGTATTTAATCCAATTCAATCCAGGGTAGAGCTTCAAGATCAACAATCATACACAGACCTTGGAAAACAAGTGGAAATAATGTATAAGATAGCATTCCATACAGAAAAAAAGCAGACATTTCTTTACACAGAGTCAAGAGACAATGTCTGGAAAGAGTTCACCAGCCACTCTGTTGAGATCTAAGTCTATATGCTTCTAATATTACATCCATCTGTTTTCTAACTGCTTCTTCAAACTCAGGGTCACAGGGAAGCTGGAGCCTATCCCAACAAGAAGCAGGCACACGGCAGGGTACACTCTGGATGGGACACTAATCCATTGCATAGAACACACAAACACAGACACAGACACGCAGACACTCCCACCAGGGCCAATTAACCTGCCAGTATGTCTTTGGAAACTGCAGCACCCAGAGGAAACCCATGCAAACACAGGGAGAACATACAAACTCTGTGCAGTTAGCACCCCAGGGATTGAACTAAATGCATCAGTGCTGTGAGGCAGCAGTGCCATTACTTTATCATTATAGTACTTTAATCATTTAGCGTCATTTCTTGAGAACTGGATTGAATGCATTCTTAGATCATTAAGTTATTAGGAATTGAAGTCTGGGGCTATGAAGCTATTTTGTTTTCCTATTGTTGTTTTTTTTGTAAGATGGATACATCTATAAACTAAAGAGGAAGAAAATGAGAGGTGGCAGGACAAAATTAAAAACTACTCAAATGAACTTGCACATGCTATGCCTAAATAAATTTTGCTTACCTTATCAGATGATGTTCATTCAGAAATGACAGTTTGCATGTGTTAAAGTATTTCCAGAAACTTAGCACTGTTCACAACAGTTCAGCAACAACATTAGGGTTGTATTGAATTTTTGTTGAGGGCCCACATTTTTCACATTCATTCATCCGTTCTACTGACCACTCACTAGGGGTGTACTTCACTGGGATTCTTCTATGTATTCCAATTTTTGGAAAGTTCTCTGTATTGTTATTTCAATATGGGATTGGATATTCATTTATACCATGAGGTACAGTAGTTAAGATGACTAAATGACAATTTCCTTTCTTACATTGTGATTCCCAGACTTGCCAAGCTTCCCCAGTTGAACCCTTTGATGCAACAAATCAAAGGTCATATCTGTTTCGGGCTAATCGTAAGACCAATTTGTTCAGCAAGAGTGAAGGAATTTCCTTTCCTTCGTTTATCCATTAAGATCAACTACATGAACTTTTTGTAATTCTGCCCCACACCTCTGAAGCTGCAACATTCATTCTGGCCTCCTGAGCTGACAAACTCGTAAACTGGCAGCCAGAAGCGATCAGCTGGATGTAATGTTTTTCTTTAAACCTAAAAGGTGAAACTGCCAGTTCAAATGGCTGTAGTAATAGGAGCACCTCAGACAATTCAGATCCTCAATGGTAATGACTAAAATACCGGCTTCAGTTTGTCACCCGTACTGTAGGTTGACAAAACAACCACCTCTGGTCTCAAATGAGCTACAAGGCGATACACTACATCCTGAACTAGATTGTGAAGATTTTCTGCAGGTAGCAGTTAATAATAATAATAATCCTTACACTCATATTGCACTTCTCTGGACACTCTACTCAAACGTCTTTACAGACAATGGGGACTACCCTCCAACACCATCAATGTGTAGCTCTACCTGGAAGATATGACAGCAGCCAAAGTGCGCCAGCATGCTCACCACACCTCAGCTCTCAGTGGGGAAGAGAATAGAGTAATGAAGCCACATCATAAATGGGGATTAGTAGTAGGCCATGACTGGTAAAGTCCAGGGAGAAATTTGGCCAGCTCACCAGGGTAAACACCCCTACACTTTTCGGGAAACACCCAGGGATTTTTAATGACCACAGACAGTCAGGACCTAAGTTTTATATCTAATCAGAAGGATGGCACCTTTTTACAATATAGTTTCCCCATGGTCATACTAGAGTATTAGGACACACACAGACTGCAGGGCCCCCTACTGACCACATTGGGGCATCTTCCAGAAGCAACCTTAGTTTTCCTGGGGGAGTCACACCTGTTCAGCTTCAGTGGGTTGCCAGTTGTGAGTTGCAGGATAATACAGCTACTTTTGTTTCTGCATTAAAATTTCTAGCTCATTTCTAAACCAGTGCTTCTCCTTGCACCACCCTGTGTAGCCTGCTAAAGTCACGCTCACCAGATTAGATTCGATACTAGAATGATTTACTCATTCCCACCGCCTTGTCTCTAACTTTCAATAAAAGCTTTGCTTTTCAAATGTTCACCACATTGTGAATGTACTTTTGAACTCAACACAATACATTTTGGGAGTTTGAAAGTGGGTATGGTGATTGGCAGTGCATCACTATGATCAGAGAAGGCTGGTACACATTCACATTTCCCTCTTTTATGTTTTAAAGTTGGACACTGTATACGGATGATTGATACTCTATATCATTCACAGAGAAATTTGTAGCCCTAATCAAGTTTGGCTGGCTATGTTAGGCTGATGTTTGTTTGTGTGGTATATAATGCAGATCTGTATATCCAACAACAGCTTTGCTTCCTCTCAGAAAGCTTCTTGTGCAGCCTAAATCAATTATGAGAAACCCCTTCTCTTTTACAGCAAGGAAAATAAGCATCAGTTACTGGAGTTATTAATTTATTACTGGAAGCCCCAGTTATCATCTCTGTATTAGATAAGAAGCCTTCCTCAATAATGCAGTGCTCAACATAAAAAATGATTTTAAAGAACGTATATTTTCTCGTATTAAGCTTTTTCTGCAATGATTTGTTTTACAGCATTTGTTAAATATTGATAATGGGCTTTTCGTTATACTGTAACAGTGCTTACATTAAAATTTGCTTTATCATTTAACCTTACAAGTACAGTGAAAAATAGTATTATGGTACTGAAAGATAATTTATCATTTTCGACTGATAGTACTTCAAGAACAATCATAGCACTTACAGTATATCTTAGGTACTGTCACATGTTTAGCAAACTATCACACGTATTCTCCTTTTGGTATACACCATGCATAAAATAAAACTGTAGGAAGTTTCCAAATGGTAAAGATATTGATGCATTTCTTTGAAAGAGCTCCCTGTGCATTTCCCTGAATCATTGACACTGTTAGATGGGATTGATACTGGCAGTGCCAACTGAGGAACTACCGGTCAAATAAGCTTCAGTGGTGCCAGTAGCATGAGTCATACACTGAATGATCTGAGTAGCTTAAGGGCATATCAAGCCTGATGTTGAGAACAGACTTGTCTTCCCTGACTGCCAAATCAGTTTAGTCAGGAGGAAAGGCCATCGTGGTTGCATGTTACAAAAAGGCACACTACCCATAGTTACTACTTCTACACTTTTCAAGCAGAGATTCTCCATAAATGATAATTTCTTTCTCAGGAACCCTCACCTCATTGAATTCCACAGTGAAAATTACCTAAACAAATTTAAATAAGCCATCACATTTGCTGTAACCTTAAACAAGATTGAATATCCTGCCATCTTATGGAAACAAGGCTTCGAATGCAATTCCATGACGGTCTCTTAGGAAACAGTATCCAACAAGTCACCAGCATGCCATCAAGCTTCTTCTGGACTAGAGAGCAGTCTCTCATTACTCTCAACAGACTTTTTCCTGAGGCCCACTCACAGGATGACCAGTGGCAAGGAAGTCTGTACCAGTTTACCTTCAGAACCATATTAGTTGAAAGGTCACCTGGCAAGTTACAATGGTAGCAGCTTGAAAAATCTGCCTGGTACCTCGGGGGCAACCTCTAGGCCCTGGGAGACAATGGACCTCAAAGCCTTGTCTCAGAAGATGCAGACCCAATTCTCTCTCCAATTGATAACACATATCGTCAATGCATCATTAAGGCCTGGAATTTATCTCTCATCCCACACATTTACAGTTATTATCCCTTTGTTATAAAAGCTTTCTCATTAACGGTTGGTCAGTATCTTACCATTTTTGTCATAGATTCTAGAATAAGCTGTTTCTGCTCAGTTAAAAGCTCACTTAAAAGTAAGACGTATAAACCATTTCAATCTAGGTCCAAATAGATGCATAGCAGAGGCATCATTCTTTTTAGGCTGATGACTGCTAAGCCTGATTTTTATCCTTTTATCCTTTATTGTCTTCTTCCCCTCCCACATACAGTAGGTTAGAGTAGGTTGTTAGTATTATTGGAAGGGCTTTGTTGTGATTTAAATCTAATCTATCTGATAGAAAATAATTTGTTTAAATAGGGCATAGTTTCTAATCTTCATAGTGGCTCTAAGAACTTTAATATGGACCTAGCAAAGTCCATATGCTCAACAACTTGAAGTAATAGGTACATTTACCATGGCTGTCCGGTACAGTACTCATTTGCTGATCTCCTCTGTTTTGCTTTGCCTACCTTTTCCCCACCCTATATTTAAACTGGGCTCTTAGTATTGTTTTATGAACAAAGTACTTGCACAGAGGTGTTCTGAGGCATATACTGACTGTTAACACCCTGGCATGTGGATTGATTCCGACCATCTCAGTGAAACAGTGAAGCTGTAAAAACAGCAAGTTGCTCCAAACATTGCAAAATAAACACCATGTGTTGTCATCTGTATCTGCAGCTGCTTTATTATTTGAGAAATCCAAATGTCCCTGTTACTTATTGTGACATAAGAACTTTTTTTAACACCCGGTCCCTAAATTGGAAGACTGAAACATTAAGGTATTTCAGCATTGAAAGCTGTGTTGAATGTAACAATGTCACATATGTAAAGAAACTCCATTCTGATGGTCACAGTGGTAGTTTGGCTACATTCTATAGGAAGGACTTACTTATTAAGGATCTATCTGTTTATTCTGTCACCTCTTTTGAATATCTTATTCATAAATTCTGGCCCCACTGCATTGCTGATTTTACTAGGCTAAAGGCCTCCTATGTCCTGCCATGTGTTTTTATCTGCATATGATTATTAATCTATTTCATACTGCTTAGAACTTACTCAACTGGTAAGTTTTACAACCCACATTTGCTGTGAGACCCTTGATTTGGTCTGTGTTTCTGGCCAGATGATAATGATATTCAGGAAATTTAACTATATATTTTTTATCTTAAAGCTGTGTTATTTGATGTTTGTATCCTAAAAGTAAGATGCATTACTTTTACACTAGATATTTGAAATCTGTGAACTCCTCTGATTTTTCTAATGCTATTCTTAGTTCTCCCCTTGTTCAGGATTGGACATATTCAACTGGCCAGCAGTTTGAAGACTGTGTTGATTAGTACTCGGGGTAAATGAGCTCCCCTTAAGACATGCTTGCTTTCCTTTAAGCTCTACTCATTGACTTCACAGCATCTGGATTGCTTGAGTAAAAAACAGGCTTTGAGATTCACATGCAGGGATATAATGAACATCTCATGCTTCTGCCAGATCTTCTTATATCTCAGATCTAATCAGCTCTGGGCTACAAAACCATAAAGTGCTTTTTCTGTTACTAACAATCTCATGATTATGATTATGATTAATCTACTTTGTACTGCTTTCAGCTTCCTCAACTGATAAGTTTTCCAACCCACATTTGCTGTGATTTGGTCTTTAACTTTTATAGACTGTTCATTTTCCACCCTGATCTTTGTTTTTTGCATTTCTTTCAGTTCACGATTGATGTTATAACTCTACATTTATCTGAAGAAAGATTTAACCTTGTCCCTGATTCTAATAATTATTTCTTAGCAACTTGTCGGGTGTTGGAATCAGACATTCTTCTGTCTTCCATAGAGATGGAAGATTATATGTGACTATGGAAGGTGGAGACTGAAGAACATTCAAGTAATTTTTTTGCTAGAGAAACATAAACTAGATGTAATCATTTCTATAAGAGCACATTCTACAAATGAATTCAACCAAGTGTGATTTAATGGTGTCTTAGTCTTCAACCAACTAAGGAAAATAGATTTTTTGGCTGCAGTTAGACCCACAAACATAAATATTGTGCCTGAAGATTGATAGTTACTTGGAAATTGTCAGACTTCAACATTGTTTTAGAACATTTCCAAAAATGTATTGTTTTTGATCGACTGTCTTTAAAAATAGTCAAAATAAAGTAGTAGTGTCTTGCCTTCTCAAACCCAAACAAGAAGGTTTACAGATTTCAGCTGCACTTCTATACTTTTATCATCTTCTTTCATCAGCTGTTTTCATCAAAAATGTGATTCTTTTTTTTTTATTTGGTCAATAGCTGTCAACATGTTTCTTAAAAAATATTTTCCCGTGATTGGAAAGTCATGCACAAATCTGTGTTTGTTCTCAGTACGTGGTGGAGCCTGGGTCTTTCAACAAATGGTTACTGGATTCATTTCAAAGCATTATGTTCTGCAGCAAAATGTGTTCCATATTTTCTGAAAATGGACATGCATAATTTAAAAAAATAAAAATAGACAAAAGGAGTGAGAAAACTGTTGAGTTGTGAGGATCTTGAGCTGCTCATAAGGGACAGTGTTACCGCCTGTGGACTGCCAGGAGGCTCAGTGGTAGCTCTCTTACAGTTTCTCCATCATGACCTGAGCTCCCCTTCCCTTTGGTCCTGGGCCCCTCTCACACGAAACTCCTGGCTCGAGCCAGACTGCATTGTGGTTTTGTGTTGACTAATGTCCAGTGCGGCGTTGTACTAGAGCTCACCAAATTCATGAACTTTACATTTCAAAGATCAAAATTAAAATACTCCGAAGACTTTTGTACGTATTCATTAACTTCAAAGCCACCACCGATATTATTTGCAACAAAAATACTATTTGGAAAAAGAACTAAAATAATTGCATTAGGCCAGGAACAAAAATTAAATTGTATTACTTTTCTCATTGGGTACAAATGTCTCCTCACATTGCTCCATTTCAGTAATCCTACTGGTGTGATTACTGTGTTTCTAAAAGGGAAACTGTTTATTTGAATTGAGTGCAATTCTAGAGGTCCCATATGGAACTGGTATATCCTTCATTTTCATGTGGTCTGTTTGATTTGAGAACTGTGGGGCTGTCTATAGGTGAGGGCGTATTTTGGGGTATTTGCAGTTTTCTATAGGTATAGTTTCAAGGCCAGGGGAACACTAATTTTGTATAAATTGGCCAAAAGCCATGAAGCTGTCTTCTTGAAGTAGCAGAAACAGCCAAACTCTGTCCTACACCTAAAAGGACTGCTTGTTCATTACCTTTGCGCATGGATCCTATAAATATAAACCACTTTAGCTCTAGAAGAATCCCTTTGAGTCTCATACACCTAACATTAAAAATACCATTCAGCCCAGTCTCAAAGTCCTTGGCCCAGTTTCCATTCAAAATAAAGGATTCAGCCTCTTAAAAAAACAAGTCGGGGAAAAACACAAAGCCTTGTTTCCCAGTTCCATGTTTCTGTTCTGTTTGTTTGACCCATAGGAATGTCTCCAGAGTAACAACCTTTACTTAAAGGGTTTCCACAGACTAAAAAGGTACCTTAACCATTTCTGACACTGGCATGGAAAATGCCTATGGCCTATAAGAAAAGGCCTTGCAAATGAACAAGTCCTGAGTCATATTTTTTTTCCAATTTTACAAATACAGCCTTTTGCTATAAACACACATTTCTAATGGTAAAAGGGGTTGTGTTTTCCATGTTTCTATGGTCGTCTGGGGCCCAAATTTAAGTTTTGTTAAACATTAACAGTTTGAATTTTACTAAGAAATGAAACATTAACAGTTTTTAATGCTACCTTAAAATAAGTAATACAAGCTTTGCAGCGAAGCAGATGCCCAGTAAATGTGCACTCCTGGGGTTTTCCACAAAAAATATATTGAGCTATTCGCTGAACCTTTAACTTGCTATGAAAAAACAGGTAAAATGTATGTGGACATATTTTTAAATTTGTGTTATATGAGGAAAGTAAGTCTGGTTAGATATGAAAATACAAAATGTTTTTATTTCCCTTTCAGTCCTGTCAATATGTTATGACATTTGCTTAAATATAATTCATATGAATTACTGTAGTCTCATACGTTATATCTCTGTCTCTAGTTATGTAACCTGCTTTTGATTGCAAAGGATTATTCAATTTCCAAAAATCAAATTGAAATTACATCACCAAGATAATACAAATTCACTTTTTAAGCTTCTCTATTGGTCATGAAAACACATAGAATGCCACAAATGAGAGGACAATATTTGATCCTTCATGCTTATTTGGTTGCAAGTGCTTGGTTCTGACTCCACCCTTCTTCTTTAATTAGTCATGATATCTCATTGCAATTTTTGTTGAAATGGTATCCCATGAAGGCCAGATGCAAAGAAAGCTGCAAACGTAGTAACTATTTTAAACAAATGAGGGCTATGATGATCATCTAGAATTGCCTTTCAAGCAGAGTGGAGTCTTTACATTTTCGTGAAGTGGGGTACCCAAGCTTTCGCACAACAATAGGGTAAGCAGCCCCAAGGTGGTGGAGTGTCATGTCAAGACCATTTGGTTAGTTTCAACTGGTTCCAGGAAACTGCTGTGCCAGATCTCTATTCTGGAAGGACGTAGAGCTGTTTAGACATGCTGAAGGTTCCTGTCCCATACATGCAATGGTACAGTATATGCCCTGGTGGAGCACAGCAAGCGTAGCTTATAAAGCATGGTTGTCAATAGGGTGGGGATCATGGCCACAGATTTGAGCTTAACACTTTGTAACACTTTAAGAAGAGAAAGGCCTCTATTCTCTCAGGTTCTTCAAGTCCTGGTCAACTTCATCATATGAGAAGTGGCCATAAATAATTTCTCCTTCATGAGCTACGTAAACTTTACCTGTTTTAAAGAAACCTTCCTAATTTTAAAAATATGAAAGCAAAAGACTTCCCCCCACCTCAGATCCCACCACCAGAGTGGCCAAGGACCAGCGAGCCATTTAGATAGTTAAGGAGCTTAATATCTCATTAGTGAATGGGGACCATTACTGTCCCTGTGCACTTGGAAAATAGTTGGGGGTTTAAGGAAAAGCCTGAATGGTGAGATGCAAATCTTGTAGGTATGACCTTCAATCAGGAAGAGGAGGTTGCAACAGTAATGTTCTGTACTGGGATCATAAAAGTACACATCCTTCAAATCTGTAAATGCAAATCAATCCCTGCCTTGGTTTGTCTAGAGCAGCGGGTGCATCATCAGCATGTAGAACTTCAATATATTCAGAGAGGCAGTGAGCCATCTTGGTGACTAGTAAATAAATGAAATAGAAATGCCCTGCCATTTTTAAAAGATCAGTTGGGCGGAATACTGTACACTACAGCAAAAACTTGGGTGTCTGGTGGTTGATAACAATCAGGAGCATGTAACAACAAAGTGAGAAATGATAGGTTGAGCAGCCCTTGGGATTCTGCTCTGGAGAAGGAAGTGGTTTAACAGAGACAGAGAATAGAGGATGTAAATCCCTTTAGGGGATAACTTGATAACTTGCAGCCTTGGACTAAAGCTGCTTCGGATGCAGAAAATCTACATCTGCTTCTTACACTATAACGAAAATCTCTGCCCTGTGGTGTTACAGTCCTTGGTTGGAGTGTTTTTTTTTTCTAATTGCTTTCTCCTCTTTTCCCAGGTGTTGCCAATTAATTAATTAAGTAGAAGAAGTGGGAGCATTTAAAAGGGCAAGACGAGACTGCAAACAGGGGGAGGGGGCGGCTGAGAGATCAGATACGTGAGGGGAATGGAGATAATTGAGCGGTGTGTGGCTTTTGGGATGGGGAAAGACATGTTGTATGTATTTTTGTTTTGGTTTGGTTAGTCAGTTAGTTTTCCCAGGAGAATCCGATCTTTTGGGTGTTCTTTTTATGTTGCGGCTTTTGGTCAAAACCTAGATATATTATTTTAAGGTCGTAACAGTGGGATGCAACAGGTTCAAAAAGCTGGGTTCTCCCAGGAACTCTCAACCTTAAGGAAGACAGGGTGGCAGGTGAGACTGCAAGGGTTTATTTGTATCCATTCTTACTGTTAAGAAGTATTCCATATAGACTTGACATTGCTATATTAAACAGCTTGCCTTGATGACCAGGAGACCCTATTAGTAGTTAAGTCAACTTAAGTTTCTTGGCAAAGCGAATCTGTGACAATTGTTCCTGGGCAATAATACCGCAAAACTTTCAACTATCTGACCTTGAAAGCATTTCACGGCTTTCCTTTAATCCATTCTGGCTTTTACACCATCAGCTTTATAGCAGCTTTGAAAAAATATGCAAATACTTTACGTCAAAATGAAATAATTGCATCATTGAAGTCATCAGAGCTGTATAAAGTTTCTTTGAGCTCTCAGTAATCTGCTGGGAGCTGGATCTAAACATCCCTATCGAGGCAGAGGACGGGAAAAAACCTTGTCATGTCTTGTGTGGGCTGTGGAAAGGGATGTGTTAAATCAGAGAAAAGAAATAAGCAAATGCAAAACACAAGATCACCTGTATTCCTGGAAAAAAGCAAAAGAGAGAGAGGGGGTGCGGAAGGGAATCTTATCAATGATTTGGAGCCATTTAACTCTTTTTTAGTTGGAGTTCAGATACTCTGACCTTTGAAAGGTTTTATTCTCATACTGTTTATCCCTGTCTGGTTTTGCAATTCTATCTGTTGTCTGTTTTTTATAACTGAAGTCTGTCTCCAGTCTAAGCAGTCTATGATCAAAAATGCTGATTCACTTGAAGGTCAGATATATCATTTCACATTTGGTGTTTTCCAGCTTGATGGACATTTGATTTTATTTGATTAGAATCCAAGGAGGCTGATGTACATTAGCAAATTAAAGTTTGATTGGCCACCAAGATGACATTGCATAATACTGGCAACTGTATACCGTGGCTTTTACTTGGAGGGGAGTGGAATTTCTTGTGTTATCCAAGCAGCATTCTCTCACCTACACCACCTGAAGAGCTTTGTTTTTTAGTTTTGTTATGTACTTCACCTTTGCAACATTATCACAAAGCATACTTAACATTTGTTCATCCAAATGTCAGCTTGTTAAAGCTAAACGTTAATAATGCCCCATGTGTAAATAGTTCACTGGTATATGTGTCCTATCTCTGTTGTTAAAATGTCTGAATGCTATATACTGTACACTCTCCTTTGTTTTAGATTTAGTGTGTAGCAGGCTGTCTTAAGAAAAGGCTACAACCTTCCACTAGAGGCCTCTATATAGCCTCTAATTATCTGTAAATAGCCACACTAGGGGTGAAAGAAAGGCAGGTTTCTAAAATAAATGGAAGCATTGAAGTGGGATGCAAATTTTTAGAACGTTAAATCAGTGTTAAAGCAAAACTACTTTTGGGTTAGACAAAGTCCTCAACCAGTGGTTGTACCCTGTGTTTGCCTACGGATGTAAAACTGGGCCTCAAGAATGATTAAAAAACTAAAAGCAATATAAATTAACATTGGTAAAAAGTGGCTGGATATGCTGAACAGTAAAAAAAAATCTAGATCAAGAAGATTGTGCCTTGGATCCCAAGGGATGAGAGAAGATCAATTGGAAGACCTCATGCATAATGGGGAGATGAAATTAAAATGTTGTTAGCAGTTAAGATGGGATAGCCTTGTGTTTAAGCAACACTGTCTTTAGTCTTGAAATGACACCAGTTCTTCACTGTCTTAATCATCGATCACCTTGTAAGCTTGAATCATTTTAACACCTTCTTCATCTGTTGATGATTAAACATCTACAGTATGTCTAATGTCCTGGTTTGGAGCCTGGGAAACTGATGTTGTGTACCACAACTTAAGACAGAGCAAATCTTAGTCCTGGTCTTCCTGACACTAGTGCCTCTGGGTTTTCATTTATTGGACCTTTCAGACAGTTGGGTAAGCTTCAGCTCTTAAGCCATAAGAATTTTTAACTTAGCTATTGAAATGCATAATTCAGTTGAGATCTGTATGCGTTTTAATTTAAATCTTGTATTAACTAGATAAATAAATTGAGACCAAATACCATGTAAAGTGATAACCTGGAGAGTGAACCTATTTATAGAGCACAATTGCTAGCACAATCTGAGCCATAACCTTGCACAAGGGTAAAATAGCAGTGTCACACACATGATTTGAAACCATGACCCTCTGTAGTCCAAGGCCCTGAATACTAATCTGTACTGCTGCCTGTTTGTGGTTCTGTTGGGACCTAATTTAACATTTTCAGCTAATTTAAATAAATATTTGCTCATTTATGTTTTCAATTCAATAACTGTGAACTCAGTTGTACAAGAACAGGAGACACTTAAGTCATATAGTATACTGTGGATTTGAAACTTTACAGCAATAATATTAATAGTTAATTAACTTGACATGTTCAGGCTAAACTAGCTGTTATGCACTTTAAACCTTTTTTAAACGTCTCTTTGCATTTGTCTGTTTACAATGATTAATTTTCCTCTTAGCTCTTCTACATAAGTACTTACCTGAAAGGGAAGTTTTGGTGAGAAACTGGGGCAGTGTTCATTTCTGGTACCTCTTGAAATTGTCACTGGTCTGAACTGGAAAAATAAAAACGATGCACGTTTTTAGATGTATTTGACAGCTATCACTTGTAGTTCTTTTTTCTTCCTTTATTGTATCATTGTCTCTTAAGTGACAGAAGGCTCTGCTATTAAAACAGTTTGGCAGCAGACTCTGTACTTTCTAAATATAAGACTTGTTGGCACCAGGCAACTTTTCAGAACTTGTTTCTTTTACTTATCACTCGCCTTAAAATAAGGGGACATAGTACTTTGTTCGTAATTATCTGTTGGCAGAGATTCTGGAGGTGATGTCAGCCGCCACAACAACTTTGAGAAACTGTGTGTGAGGTACACAGAATGCATCATAGTAATATATCAAGCCTTTGCAAGGCTATTATAGAAATTATAGGTTCTGTTTTAAAAACTAACAAATAAATTATTTACTAATTGAATTAGAAACCTTCTTAGTTAAATTACACCTCTTTTTTGTGGAAGTAGTTTCTCTTGTTTATTAATGGTACAGGTAACAGGGAGGTTAGGTGCAATATTAGAGACCATCAATCTTCAAGACCTCTTTGGACATTATACTTTATTTGGGAGAGCAATGGAAACTAAATTGCCCATGCCGTTGAAAATGGTCAAGTGAAATAAGCGATCACTTGCCCATACAAGCTTTTGATAAGGACAGTGGGTTGAGTGCAGCTCTCCTTGCCATTGTAGAGTTCATCCCCAGTGGAGCATGGGCTCCACGTATGCACCCCACCACACTCTAGACAGTGGATACCTCCACCATGCCAAAAAAATGGGTCTTTTACTGGGGCAAAGCTTTATACCATATACAGTAGATTTCAGAGGGGGGTGAAGTCACTTCTATAGCTGGCTTAGTGCATTAACCCTTTTATTAAAGCATTAGTAATATTGTTTTTGTTTTTTATGCATGCACTTTATTTTATGGGCAGTAGAAATGTGCATATTTCTAGAGCATTTTTAAAATATATCTTATCTAAATTGAACAATTAAAAATGTAATGTTTCCAAAGACTTCTGTTGATTATGAATCGTTCCCAGTTGTTGTCTTACATTGTGATTCTGCATTATTCATTTACAGTGAACTGAATTGAATATTATAGAAAGATGGTCTTCTATCTCTAAGTGAAGATTGGGCTTCTGTTTCATAGTAAAGTTGAAAAGGATATCCCACATATAGTGTGAGGTCACTGTGACAGTTTAATAAGTGAGAAGCCCAGAAACAATATACTAGATTTTCAATAACAAGAACCAGAGACGGACTTTAAAAGCTAAGTTCTATGAGCAAGCAGTGTTTGACTTGTGAAGTTAAATAATATCTGGTTATTCAAGCATGTCTACATTGAGTTTAAAATACCGAGCCAGAAGTATTAGTAGTAAAAGTAATCAAAGAATAAATAGACGTCTTTTATGTAGTGCAGGAAAATAAAAAGGATTGCTGTTAATGCTGGTCTTCATCCAGTTATGTAGTCCTGTTGGGTTCCTTGTACCATGTGTATATTTACTTAATAAAATAAACATTCTGCTGTCGTAATTATTTTGGCACATTTTATGTCAGATTTGGTATGCCATTAAAGGTGTTTGAAGAGCACATAAAAACAGTTTCAGATGAGTGTTTGTTTGGCGATTTTAGTCTTGGTGTGTTTGGAAATGAATGCACATGAAACCTGTGGGGTTTACCCAGCTTAACCCTGGCAGCCCTCCAGATGATGTCATTTCAAGGATGTTGTGGATTAAAGGTGATCAATTTTTAATGATTTGGTAGAAACTGGATTTTCTGTCTCATTGGGTTTAAATAAGTTATAGCAACTGGTGTTCTGAATTTAATTATTTTTTTCTAAAGCCATATTTTCTCAATAATACAAAAACTGGAAATTGTGTTAAAAAAACAAACAGTTGGCAAACTGTAAGTGCTCTCCAAAAACATTGCCTGGGCAATCTCAGGGGTTAACTGTAGCCAGGATTACCCTACTGATGAAGCACAATTGACGTGGTGTCACTCGTGTTAGTGTCACGAACACGGACTGAAATCCGTGTCAGATCTTGTAGAAGACCCTATGCGATGCGGTAAGAGCTGGAGAAAACAGGAACCTGTCTTGGGAGCACAGGACAGAATTCAAGTCCATTGCAAGGTGTGTGGACAAATGCAGAGGAGCTACAGACATACAGACACCAATTAATCTAATCTGGATGTTTGCGGGAGGTGAGAGGAAATCAGAATTTCTTTGCTTTATTTTAAAAACATTTAAAATAACTTCACTGTTAGGAGTGGAATTATCCCATTGTCTACTGCCTCAACTCTTTACTGGATCACATTTGAAGCTTTTCATTTACTTGAATGATATTAATGACACCTTCAACCCGATAGACTTCTTGAAGATCAACCGTGTAATGATGAAAGTAGGGTCTTTTTTTAAAGCCACCTATTTGAGTGTAAATGAGACATACCTGTCTAAACTGATTAGTTGGGATCCAATTGAGATTCCACAGAGGGAAAAGAGCAAATATGATTCATTTTATGGGTAATCGGCCACACCCCAGGATCAGTAATGTCTTTGTGACAATAAATTAAAGTTCTTAAAAATTAAAAATCCCTCAGATTTGAATGTATAGACTCTAGATAGCACGGGTGAAGTCTTAGACAGGTTTGTAGTCTCTGCTTTAAAAAAGTTTATAACTAGTGAATGATAATTAGTGAAAGAAATGTACAGAGGGATTTTGCAGCTCAGTCACTTGGGTAGAACATTCAAGAAGTTACTTTATAAGGCTGAGTTATGCCTGACCAGGTTGTCTCTGTATAAACGGGACAAGATTGTGATTATTATAATAGAGAGGCATAGAGTAATTAAGAGGAATTTTCCCATTTCTGACTTCCATAGATTGACTGAAGATGGAAAAACATGATCTAAAAACGTGGAAAGAGAATTAAAGTGCCCGTGCCGCTGAAAGTCTCTGTGGGATGGACAGCAGACTATTCAGGCTGCTCCAAAAGGGAACTACTTGTTCATCGTGGAGCCTGGAGGGATCCAGTCCACAGCACACAAAGACTCCCCACTCAAGTACCCACATTTTAGGCTGACATACCTAATATTCCAAAGGACAGACAGTACCAGCACATACCAAAGAATATACTGTAAGTGGACAATAAGAGAGAGAACATTTAACAGAAACAGGAAGATATGTCTTCAAAAAAAGGGGACTTGAGAGTCTGGCGCAAACTACCCATTCTGTTCTTGAAACTGGTATTTCAGGAAACATTTGGGCAAGAATCAACCGTGTACTAATATTTAAATAAGCTAAAATGGCCTCTATTCTTTGTAACCTTTTACTATGATCTGAATTACATGTTTAGCTTTTTGTCTTTCCAGTTGCAGAGAAAATGTATTTATTTACTGTTAGAAGAAGAAAGCCGGTAAGAACCCATCCTTTACCTGAGACCTGAGGCAATTAGTATCCTGCTACACAGCTTGCTAGCTCTCAGTGGGTATCTAATTTTCATTCTCTTCAAATTCAAGTGGTTAAGAAGAAATATATGTCTAGTTACAGATTACTTGCCAGAACAGATATTTGTCATTGAGAAAAATAGAAAAAAAATAAAGGAGGCCACCAGCGGTTTTGTTGCTGTGCAAGCCGGCTCATCAATTGTTAGTCCTTGGAAATGTCAGGCAATGACAAGCCAGTCAGCTGAAAAGGAGGTGTTTTCTGTTTGTCTCTCCTGTTGTCAGTCAGATGCTCTGATGAAAAGGCAGCTTGATTGATCAGGTAGGAATTATTGATCCGGACTGCTGCTGCAGTGCGATCTCTTATCCTTGATAGACATACACCTCTTAATAATGCCACATAGACCTTTCAGACTGGGGGATGTGATCTGTAGGAAACACTTGGGAGTTAATATGACAGCTTTAGGCTCAAGTCCTGTCTTTCAAAGACTTACTCTACATTAGGTCCTGACCACTGTAGCAAACTCCCAAGCACTGCCAGTCTCATGCTGTACTCATTATCATTCCAGATTATAGCAATGTGCAATAGATTGACTTTTCTGCAAAATCTACACTTCCTAGGATGGTGCTATGCAGAAACCTTGATCTTCAGTGGTCATAAGCTGGCATATCATTTTTTAAGTTAATTGAAGCTTCATGAGAGTGCACTTTTATCTCTGAAATTAAAGTAGTAAAAGAGTTGCACTAAGGAAATTAAGAAAACCATTCTATACTAGTGGTTTAGAGTCATCAGGACTTTGGTTAACACAAAAACACCTATATTCTTGTTAGTTACAAGGTTGTTTATTAAAACTGCTTTCCTGGTCAAGGAGTATTAAGTAAGGCAAACTTAATGACAGACATACTGTAGCCTGAAATGGCTGTAATCCATCTGTTTTCATAGCTGGACTGATTGTTATCAAATTGCTGGTTCAAGGGCCACCAGTGAAAGATTGTGAAAGTGCAGTTGGTATGGTGTTAGAGGGATCGTTTTATTTATTTTCTGAGCTGTTTGAAGCAATCTCTGTGTTTTTGTCTGAATATTTAAAGAGCAGTTTAGGTCCATGGCGCAATTGTGTGGGAAATACATAGACTTCATTAGAGGATGGCCAGATTGTGGCCTGAATAGTGCTAATATAATAATAATAATAATAATAATAAACTTTATTTTATATAGAGCCTTTAAAGGTGGCTTCTCAAAGCGCTTTACAGGATGACAATAACAATAAATAAGAAGACTTCAACAATAAATAGGAAGATTTCACAAGATAAGACACAAATTACAATTACAACAATAACAATAGAGGAGACCGTGGAAGGTGGTACTAAGAAGAGCAGAGGGGTGAAGAATGGAACCAGTTAAGTAAAGGCTTTTCTGAAGAAGGTTTTGAGTCTGGATTTGAAGGAGTTAGAAGGTGACTCTCGGATATCCTTGGGCAAAGAGTTCCAGAGCTTGGGGGCATAGCAGGAGAAGGCCCTGTCGCCCATACATTGTAGATGGGCTTGGGGGACAGTAAGGAGGGCAGAATTTGAAGAGCAGAGGTTGCGAGGTGGGGAGTAGGGCGATAAAAGTTCAGACAGGTATTGAGTTGCCAAGCCATGTAAAGCCTTATAGGTGAGCATGAGGTGAGCTATGGTGGATGCTGCACATTGGTGGTGGTGGAGGGGATCCCCATTACCTGTAAAGTGCTTTGAGTGGAGTGTCCAGAAAAGCGCTATATAAGTGTAAGAAATTATTATTATTATTATTATTATTATTATTATTATTATTATTATTATTATTATTATTATTATTATTATTATTATAACAAGTCAGAAACATTAGGTAAAGTGTTTTACTTTATGGCATCATTTAAAATTAAATTTACAGTACAAATTTAAACCTGAGAAAGTGGTAATGTATAACCAGTTGGTAAACACTCAAATGTCATGTATTTTAGATGGTGATATATTAGGATTAGAAAACATTTTACTTTTTTCTAATTAAATTCAGCCTTTATATCCATATATAAAATTAAAGCTTGTTAATTTTGCAACTGTCACATACAGCTGTTTCACTCTTCATATTTTTTCATGGTTTAAACTGAAGAAAAGTTAATGGTGTCATGCCCTGAAGAGTGGGTCAATAATGCCAACAATATATTTAATGTCGTTAAGCTTAATTTATTCTAATATCAATATTTCTTCCAGAGTAAGAAGCTGACTTCTCTTTGAGGCAAAGAATGTCTGCCAAAACATTGGATGCTATGAGTTATGTCTCAGTAAGATTGCTTAGTGATTAAGAATTTAGATTTCAGTGGCTCAACCTATACAGGTCTAACCAACAACCGGGAAACACAATAATCATAAATATTTCAAATATTAATCAAACAAACAATTAATCATAAATCAACCCTCCTTTACAATTGCTTCTGTTATCCTGATTGCATCCTCCAAAAAGTATCGTAATTGCACTAATCATCAGAATCTTTAAGGTTATCAAATATGTTCCAGAGGTTATACTTAAGAAACTGAAACTTAAGGTCTACTAATGAAGCTTAAACATAAAGGTGAAGCTATTGCTTATTCCTCTGGTTGATGCTGTACAGAAGTGCTATACATGAAAATCAATGGTTTCTTACCATACTGTATTTGCCATCTAAAAATCTTTTCTTACAGCTAAAAGAAGCGATTGTTGTAAACAATCTTAGTTGCTGTAATGACATCTAATGTTGATGGAATTTCAAGTGGTATTTGTAAATACTCTAAAAATAAAATAATACAGCATTAATATATTTTTTCTAAATGTGATTATAGCTAACCTCTACTGTATAAATTACATGTTAATAACAAAACTCTTATCTCCAATCTTGACCACCTACCAACAGTACCTTAGATTAGTCTTTTTAATATCTGTTTATCATTAACATCATGACAATAGTTTATTTATAAGTAGTTTTAATTGAGACCTGAAGTACAGTATGACTGATATATGATACTTCTTAAACAGATTTTATAAATTTCAATTGTTGATTATAAACATCTATATTGGAAAGTGTACCCTCTGACATAAATTGCATGCCCTTTTCTTATGATGTTCCAATCTGAACTTTACCTGAAAAGCATGTCTGACTAATTGCATTAATTTAGAGGAACCCAGAACTTTAGAAGTAATTATCAGTTATTATTTATAAATTTAGCAGTTGTATTTAGTGTGGCAGTTGACACAGCTCAACCATTTTGAATAGCATTTAAAAACACGATGATTAAGCACAATTCTAAATTGTAGAAATTACTAAGCAAAGGGATCAGCGCTTTTTGGAAATTATTTTTCTTCGCAGATTCTTAGAATTGAAAGTCAGTGTAATTCTTAATTAGATTTGCCCTTCAGATGACCTGAGTGAAATCTGGCACTTTGGGATTTTAAAAGGAGTTTCTCAGCAGATAGATATTCATATCAAAGTTTACAACATGACTCAGTTGCTCTTACGTTTACAATGTGGATGGCTATAACTGTTCATATTGGAGGAAATTTCCACTGCACAATTCCTCTCTATTATGATGGATATCTATCAAGTGTTCCTGTTATTTGATAACAGGATGATAACCTTGCTTCAGATCCATGTTGTCTCTGCATTATTTTTTCTGATTTAGAAATGGTCTCCATCCCCCAGTGGTAATCTTTCTTGTCTGCCACCCTAATGATGAAAGATCACAGAGAAAGGGTGGTTTCGGCAGTCAGAGGAACCTGTTTCCTTCTGGGAGGATGTGAAATAACAGCTCTTATAACACGACCGCCTTTTTGAAGCCCCAGTATAAGTACATACCAAAATAAAGATAAGATCCCATATTTGGAATGGATAATGATTTCTGTCTGGTGCTCTGACTTTTCCCCAGTTAATTTGTGACATGTGGCGTTATATATAATAAGCAGACATTTATAAAGTTATTATAGTTTAAGCTTTTAAAATAATAATTTCCTATTGATCGCGTAGAGTGTGGATACATGGCATTCAGTGTATTTGGTTACAAGTAGTACTTAGCCATGGAATTAATTAAAGCTTATCTAGCATATTCTACAGGTACAGGCTGTATGCCACCTTGGTTGAATTAGCCATTACCTCCTGAGAAATTCTTTGACTGCTATAGGCGCCAGTTTTCTTCTCAAAGTCACGGGTTTGACTGATGTAAAATCATTTTTAAAGGTCTGGTTCCAGGCTTGGCAACCCACCACCCGCTGCTCCAAAACTGAAAACAGACACTTTATTTCGCCTTCCAAAATATAGCAATAATTGCGTGTCATGCACAAACCTGCTATGATAAACACACAATTATATTTTCTACCATACTATGCACATATATATACAGTACTCAATAACTGCAGTTCGGCTAATAGCAGCTAATTGTTTGACCATGCTTTTGATTGTATTCATACTATAGTACTCCCTGTAGAGAGAAAAATAATTCCATTTTGAAACCTGGAAGAATGCTGGAGCTGGTGAAGTCTACATAATGTAGGTGGAGAGGTTAAACATGCATCCTACCTTTAGCAGGTACAGTATAAGCGTCTATCAAGAAATAAAGACATGGGTGAATTGTTCATTACTGTCCCGCAGAGGATAGCTCTGTTTAATTGGAAGATGCACTTACAGTAATAGCTGGGGTGGAAGTGAACTTTAAAGTTGTTAATTCAAGCCAAGTAGGCATAACACAGATCTGTCATAACAGGGTTTGACTTGACTGATATAGTCATGGTTCAGCAAATGACTGTCCGACCTGTGGTTGCTTTCCTATGGCAAGAAATATTCTGGGCCACAAAAAAAAACAACTTCTGGGATAGTTTGCAATTTAGCTCTCCAAGATATTAAAAGAAATATAAGCCTTACCAGCACAGTAATACATTGTTTTGATAATTTGTTTTCACAGTTCAACATATTTCACACCAAAATATTCAAACCATATGAAAGGATGGGAATAAAATTACTTTTACTGACAGGTTAATCAAAGCAGTTTCTAGGAGCACCAAAACTACAGAACCATTTGGCAATTAGTAAATAATAAAAATGTACTCTAATTATTGCAGGAAAGAGAATCCAACTTTTGCTTCTGTAAGATGACCTTGTATTTTTGCAGAAGAAGGCCTAGAAGTAGGACATTGTGAAAAACTGTGCACGATTTTGTATGACTTAAAGCACCTGTTATTCACTATTGAAGTGGTATAACACAAAAGAGGCAAGTAGTAAAGATTACCTCCCTGAAATGTCAAATTTTGCATTTTATCAACAATTCCCGTACCACCCCAGACCTTTGGCTGGAGGGTAAGCTGACAAAACCATTTGAAAAGTCAAACAGTATGACCTTGAGTGCTCCCTCAGTATTTTGTGAGCTCATTCTGCCCTCTCACCTGGTGGATGGTGGTGTCCCTGCTGCTTTTGAACAAAACAGAAGTGTTAGAAATTTGAAAAGTGAGCTGTTATCTTTTCCAAACTGGGTCAGTGGTTTTAGTTCAAAAACATCACGTTGACCTAAACACAGCTCCCATTGTGGAAAAAAATGGTTATTGTATGAAACATGACATCTGCTTAGTGGTATAGCATATTATTGTTACAGGGAATACTCATACTATTCCTATATACTGTAGGTAATATTAAAGCCATTGAGAATTGTGAACTATTTAACCCATAGGGGCCAGTCAACGGGGTCAAACCTACTGTAGATGTTTCACACAAGCCACTTTTCGAGTGGTTCTATTATGTCTAATAGATGTTCTATGCATATACCCACCATTTGGACAATTTGTCACGTGGGCTGAACTTGAACATGGGTTGGTGTAAGAGGTCAGTTGAAATTGGATTAAGACCAGAACACTGGAGTAGATGCTCCCCAACCGCATACGCTCAGTGCCATCCCTTGAGGTGACATGAGCTGCAGTCTGAGAAAGATGCCCAAAGAAGGGAATGAAATAGCAAGCTACGAGTGCGGAGGCCCAGCTTGGTAAATCTGTCCTCTCTTTCCTCTGCCAGAATTGAAGGTGAAAGATACTGTAAGAACTTGCTTCCTACAGAGTGAAAGTCCAGGAATTTGAGTCCTTTGAAGACTTTATTTAAGTAAATGTAGGGACGAGGGTTGTAGTGGGTTTTTTTTATATTGGAGGAATTATTATTATTTACAAATACCTAATTTGGAAATAGTACTTTGTGCGGTTGTTAGTTTTTATTTAAGTGTTGTATGTAGTGCTTTGCCTTTTTGTGCCTTCTCATTCCAATGTCATCACACTATGCCAGGGGAAAAGAAAGCATGCGATATGCTTGGGCGGTTCTTATTCCTGAGTGCAGGGGGCATTTAATTTGGTATTTTAATATGTGATTGGGATTATATTTTATTTTTACATCAATACCACAAGCCCTGTACAATAAAAACAGAAACTGAGTATCATGTAATGAGCACTTCTGTTTCAGATGAAGATGGTAACATAGCTCTTTTATCCCACAAAACCTACTGTCTCCAAAACACTGCAGGAAACTATAAAGTCAATATAAATAACAGTCTGGAATGATGCATTCTTTTTTCCTGTTTCTCTCTTTGGCCTGAAGCTGATTTTCTGTGTTAGTGGTCAGTCACTGTTTTGTAACATAAAATTGCTCATCTTAAGAAGGTTCATTCCTCAATAACTTTAAGGTTAACTTTTTTAATTCAGACCAAACTCCAGGTGTTTTGCCTTCCCCAGCTCAGGCCAGAACAGTCTCTATACTCATATTCAATTGGTAGGTCGATGGTACCAGCTTTTCTAAGAAGATTGAATTAAACCACATGATTCGTGATGTTTTGCTTTCCTTCACCACTACAAAGACCTTAAATGGTGTCATCAGGGCTGAATTCTTGGTTTGGTTAGCGCCCCCTGTTGCTTGGGAACACTGACTTCAAATGAGAAAGATTCCCCAGTCAAATACTCTATTAAAAGGAAAAATGGTGGCAATTGGCAGGGTTTAAAGATAATCATAAGGCAGGTGTCATGATCGTAATCCCTCCTCTTAAGGGCGCTCCAGCTCTTTCACATTTTGCTAATTACGTGCACCTGCTCCCAATCCTTCCCTTCCTTATTTAAGTCTGGTGCTTCCGCTACTCTGGGCTCTGGATTGGAAGAAAGACACCCAAAGGCCTGCCTACCATCAAGTCGCTCTACGTCCGCAGCTTGAGGGCATAGGTCTCCTATCGGCGCCCTGACCCAGCTGAGTCCGGGGCTCAGAGCGCCTGGCCTAGTCATCCCGTTTTTATTCCCTGCTCCTGCACCGGATCCCATTCCGGTTTTTAACCTCATCTTGTTTGTCTCGTTTGGATCACCCGGATTTGGACTTTTGGACTTCGCCCCGGATTTCCCCCCTGGACTACTTGGACTAGTTCGCCTTGGTCACGCCCCCTGAGCACCAGATCACCATCGCCACACACCCCTGTCTGTCAACCTGCCCTGCTCCTCGTCATCTCCTCCCCGTCGTCCTTTTCCACTTACATCTGGATTATACTGTCTGCATAGGGTCCAGAACTATGCTTCACTTGAGCCTGGACCGGCTCCCATTACAGTCAGTTCATTAGTCCTAGAGGACAGTACATATGAAGCCATATGTTCAAGAACAGATCAGACATTTTCCTTGTTCAGCTTCTGACAGTGGGGATTGCTGTCTGAACAAAACAAATTCCCTGGTGTGTTTAATTGCAATATTTTTTGTAGAATATTTTTAGGAGGACTGAAGAAAGACCTCTGGGACCAAACAACAACAGCACTTGTTCTGCTCTGCCTTGACATTTTGTTCTTGTCATTTCATCGAACAGTTTAGCAGAGCCTCCTCTCATTAAAAGCGAAGGACTGAAATATTCATTGGTCTGATTCTTTTTTTTTACTGGACCTGAAAAATACTTTGTAGAACTGAGGTACGAGAAACATCAGGTAATGCATCTAAGAAAACAAAACAACTTTTCAGGGAATATCAAGCACTTACAACTCAAAAACTACAGCAAGTGCATGTTTTTGTTAGGTCAATTGCTGAATAAAAACCTTCTGAATGAATGATGCAGAGGCGATGTACGCTAAATGACAACCCTGTCTCCATCTCAGAATTCCCAACCTCATTGGGATGATTACATCCCTTTGCCTTACGCCTTACATGTATGGAAATGTGAAATGGGTTATTTCTCTGATGGAGAAGTGAAAAAAAACATGAAAGAAAAGGAATAAAAGTTTCAAAAGCAGCCCAAGCTTTCCACCATCTGAGTTGCAACCCTAATTCCTATGTTGTTCTATACGCATCCATTAATCATAAAGGTAAACCAGCCGTGTACTGCTGGAAAATCAAACAAGATTACTAGCTCAGTAAAGGGCAAGCCCCAAGGGCAGCTGGTATATGGCAAGAAGAGACCCACCCTCCCTCCTTCAAGCTGTTCCATGCCAGATGACATAATGGCAGGCACTGCGTCAGGGGTGGAATCAGGAAAGCGTAAAAAATACAATCCACAGTCCAGCATCATTTTATGGATGGGTACGTCTGGCTGGCCAGTGTCTACAACTCAAACACGTTACACTTTTACCTTCCGTCAAGCACACACAAATGCATTTGTAGTCAAATAGCAAGTGTGAAGGGGCAACTAGTGTTCCTTACTGTCAGAAGGCCACAACGCAGTGCAGGAGCAACAGCCTGCACTGAGATTTATTGTTCGCTCTGATTTCTTTTAGGCACTTCCAAGATATTTCTACCTGTTGTAACACATATTTTGTGCTTTGTAAATATTCCCATAGGTAATTGGTTTCAGACTTATTAAAAGTTTCCGTTTTCTTTTTATCACTTTCCAAATGCCCTGTCTTCTCTGTCACAGGCATTCTGATTGTCTGTTATTGTTTTTCCGAAGGTTGTCTGGTAATCTTCACTTCATAATGTAGTTTACATTGCCTATGAACATCTTCCTTTAGCAAATGTTTTTAGAACTGTGTTTTATGTTTCATTCGTTATCAGAAAGCCACTCAGTCCTGGTGAAGGAAGAAACTGGAGTATTTAAAGAAAAGTACAAAAATATATTGCATGGCTTGTTCACACTGTCAACTTGTGGCAAGTTTATTCTGCCATCTGTATGGTTTGCATTTGGAGACCCCAGATTCCAACTGTCTCAACCCACACTCCCCACACAAGCAGTGGACAAGTCTTTAGAATAAAAGTCCTTCTCTTCAGTTTGGGCAGTTTGAACACTGTTTAGAGGCCTGGGCAATTACATCATTTTAGTGCTTGGACCATTTACATAGAGGAAGCAAACTATAGCTCGAGTGTTGATCAATTTCTTGAGCGGTTCTTCCTGGTAGGCCAGCTTCATGCAAACCTAACGATGCTTTTAGGGATTGACTAGAGGTACTTCTAAAACACTGGCGTTACCAAACAGGTGCAGTAGTTTACTGAAAGTACAACTAGCCTGTCTTGTTAAAATAGTGTAGTGAGCAGAAAGGTGTGCTCTTTTTGTTTTGTCTGGAAATGCTAGACTGTAATACTGAACATATTTTAAATATTTTAATGAACTAATAACATCTACCATATTTTGGTAATGTTACATTGGCAATTCTGTTTGGAGTCTTCCAAAAGTGTGTGTTCATTTAACTTAAATTAATTCAGTGTTGATAATGTCTGTTCAGAAAAAACACAGTTGAGTTTCAAGAGCAATCATCATAATTGTTTCATAGAGTAAAAATAAACACACTGATGTCTTGTAAATTATACATCTGAGAAGGCTGCCAGTTTTAGAAGTCTCAATGTTTGAAACACAGAGTGCTGTCAGAACTGGAGGTGAAGAAATGCACCATTGAGATGTCTTTTACTGAATTTTCACTAGAGAGTTTGATATTAAGGAGTGTTAAGCAGAAGAAGGCTTACAACTGAGATTACAATTTAGTAATCTTAGTATGGTTAAAATCAGCATAAACGATTCTGATATAGACATAGGCATTTCATGACATATCATTAAAAAATAAATTTTGTTAATGCCAGGATCACTTTTCTTAAACCAAAATGACTCTAGATGAAGCTTTAACACAGAATACGGCAAGGGCCATGCATAGATTCTCCTTCATAATAAGCTCACAATAAATCCTCTTTAAGTATGATTAGTACATGGCATTTTTGGAATGACACATTGGAACTCCATTCATGTAGGTCTTCATACTTCAAAGCACCAGGGAATGCTTTTGCAAAAATATCCTGCATAGGGTATTTCCATCTTTGTAGAAATTTAAAATACGTTGTCAGAATTGAGTTTTCATATATGGCGTGTTCTAACACAGCAACACACCCACACAGGCATTTATATTCAGCTATAATCTAAACAGAACCAAGTACAGCATATCTTCAGTTTATTGATTATGAAAAGCTTCCAGTGAATTGCATGCAAAGAGTAAGCAAAAGGGCATCTACTACAGAACACAAATTTAAATGAATATTTATTATCTAAAATAGTTTTTTACTTCATCCCCTGAGGAGTATTAAACCATTTTAGAAATGAGCTTAAGAGCCGACAACATTTATTATTAGTAGTAGTATTGGCAACAACAATATCTCTTTTCAGTCTTTTCATGTTTTTCAGCCAAATTCTTTCCATATTTTCTTTGCTTTATTTTTTCAGCTTTTGTAACACCTGAAGAGCTCACATCACCTTTTGGTGAGCTGATGTTAAAGCAAGGAGAATGTTCAATGATAAAAACCAATATATATGCGAAATCTCAAGGGAAGGGACATGTTTTGTAGTAAACTTACTTAGTACAACAAAATACAAGTAAAAGTACACATTTTGTTATTGTGAAAATTAACCAAATCTAAACAACATTTTTTCATGGGTTGCTGAATTATAGCAGATCAGAGATTTAAGTTGCGTTATTATAACTGTACCATTTTTAATTATTTTTGGTTGCTAATGCTAAAAAATTCCCAAACATTAGTTGTGCTGAATTGACATTTATACAAAGACTCCCTTATAAATAGACCTATTTTGTTTTAAAATAAATACATACAGTAAATGCAAGACTATAAAAAATGTCTGTGTAATGTTAAAATGTGTATTATATGTAATACACATTTGTAATAGTACAAATAATATTATATAATCTACTTAACATAGTGTTAATGAATATATGATTACACTATTATAATATTATGGGATGTAGGGCTGATTTGAAGTACATTTACAGTAAATCTGATCCACTATAGTAGACGAGTCTGACACTCATGATGTGTCTAATGTATATATTGGGTCTGAATAGACTTCACCTCATTATTGCAGCATGAACAGAAAAAAAATCTTAATTCCCAAATATATAAATGAAGTAAACCAATAAAGCAAATTCAAATCCACTTGCAAACAAACTCAAGTTTCAAATCAAACTACAGTTGAATAGTGTAAACAGCTAATATACTGATACATAGTTAAGTAAAATTAACCAAACCACAAAATTGGAGTGTCCTTTCTATTCTTGCTTTGTTATTTTTAGGTCAAATAACAGCTTTTTGTAATCCGAACCAAATGACTCCTTTCTTCATGTACATACAGTATGAGAGTATGTGAGTATTTGCAGAGTATAACCATCCTTTGAATTTCTGCAGACTGTTCAGTCTCTGATTTGGTCTTCATGTTAAAATCATGAGGGTCAGGTGTATATTACAGTATATAGTCCAGTAATACATACAGTATAATATCACAACCAATAATCTATCTAAGTTTTAAAATAGATATTGCTTCATTAAATTGTGCAAAGCTGCAGACCTTGAGAACTACAGTTATCGATAGGTCATAATTAAGATGTGTAATCTAGTATACTTTTCTAGATGTCTTCCTTTTTGATAAATGGCTTATTTTTGCAAGATCAAGAGTTGAGTAAATGTTATTTTTGTATATTTTTTTATTATTTTATTTTTTTATTTTTAAATGATGAAGTCCAGTCTTTAACTTGGAATAGCCTACTGGCATGTGGGTTCAGGATGTAGAGGAGGTGAAGAAAGGTCGTTATTGTGATGTTTTTTACTGAATTTTCTCTAGAGAACTTGATATTAAGGAGTGTTAGGCAGAATAAAAATTACAACTGACATTGCAATTGAGTAAACTCAGTAAATGCTCATAAAGGGGTGGAGCAAGAAAGGGCAGTGACTTTAAACTGACTACTACTATTATACAGTAGTAGTACTATTATTACTACTACTATTACAACAATTATTATTATTGTTGTTGTGTAAATAACATCTTTGCCTCCAGGGGTATTATTTTCACAAACCAAGCCGTGTGATTTGTAAATGTAAATACTTAAATCCAGGCTTAAGTCTAATGATCAGTTTTCAGTTTTTCAGTTTTTACATCATCTCAATTGTTATTTCGTATGCCACTAAGTTTCATTCTTTGTGAATTTGCGGACATTATTTAGACTTTCTTGACCTGCAGCTTCGTCTGGGTCCTGTTTGCTGTCGAGAGAACACAGGACGTCTGCTTAAAAATACACTTTCTCTGAATTCATTAGGTCTCCCCTCCTCCTTCATCTTTTTTCACAGATGACAGCTTGCTACAAGAAAACAACAATTTCTCACTAAAATGAGAGTCAACCTGACCTGTGTCACCAATCGATCGGGAATTATTGATTCAGTATGTCTGAGGAAATCATTTGATTCATTAAAAGCTTTTGTTGCTTAGGCAACAGTGGACAATTGAAGTGGTAACCTGAGAGCTGTGTGGCAGTATTCTCTTTCTATTCTTCCTTTTGGGTGTCTGATGGTCAATTATGTCTGTGTGAGGCAGACAGCACAGCATTTCAATTTGATCTAGTTTTGATAAAGTCTTAAATAAAGTGAATTCTGCATTACTGTTGGTTTCAAAGACTTCAGGTGTGTCCCATAACAGGTCTGATTGTATGTTGATTTGCTTTATTTTATTTTGTTAATTGATACCTACCTCTGTCCTGTACTGTACAGCACAGAAGTCTTATTACACCAGATCATTCTTATTTTGCATCTTACTATGTCTTTAATACTTGCATTGTAAGCTGCTGGTCATTGGTTTAAATATTCATCAGGAATTTCTGCAGCTTTTGAAATCTCCCTAGCATTTTTCCAATTCCTAGTTTCCTACTACAAGAGTGATCAAAGATAAACCAAACCAAAGACAGACCAATCCGGCACTATGGACTAGGAGCACTAGAAACTGTGCCTGCATTTTTGTAGCTCTGATTAGACCAATCAATTAGATCTATTTCTGCTGCTATAAAAGACCAGTTTTATAATCAAAATCTAGCAACGGTGCCAAGAGAGAACAGGGAATAACCCTATTTAGAAAAATAGAAAAAGAAGAAGAGACCTATTTCCAACGCTTCCCAGCATTGCTAAAACATGTGGAAAGACACACTCACAGTGCCCCCTGGACAGAGAAGACATACAGTAGGGTGGCTAGAAACTACCTTCATAAGTATCATGCAATGAGGTCAAATGCACTCTATGAAAAACATGTTAGTGGGCAATTCAGCTATTCAATTCAGTTACTAGTATGTAGGGAGCAGAATTCATATGATTCCAAATATTAACCAAGGAAGTAGTACCATGTGCAACATTCAAGTTCCTATTTCAAATAGACTGTTTGGTTTGAATGAGTTCTGTATTGAAAGAACTAGAGGGATCCATTCCTTTGTTTTGCCCCTATTGTCAAAATGGTTATACATTGGAATTGTAAACAACATCATCCCCTTTTTTCTAGGGGATACTATAGACAAACGTTAGAGAAAGAAACGGTAAGCAAAAAAGAAAGAGAAGCCAGGAAGCCTGTAATGTGATTGCAAGTTCTAGAACAAATAAGGAAACTCTTCGTTAAAATGTATTGCTAGAATGTGAACCAATTTGTTTTCTTCAGTGTGAAAAAGAAAAGGGATTGTAAGGAGTATAAAAAAGAGTTCTTCTAAGAAGTTTATTACTATGGAAAATAAGAAAAGGGGAGTGTCATGTCCTCTGTGATTGTAAAAATCTTTCAACTGAACACCAAATTTTGCATAATTGTGAGGTCAAAATGCAGTCTACAATGTTTTAAGAGAGAAGCCCACAGTAAATTAAATCTTGATGGCTATATGGAAAGACGAGACAAGATCTTGTTCAAGCGGATCCCAAAATATAGGCAGTCAGGAGTAAATCAAACTGATGTTGTCTACAAAATTAAGGATTTAAAAAAAATAATAAAATTTAAAGTTGGGTAAAGTTAAACACAGTTATTTAATACAGCAGAATACAGAATACTGGTGCTTGGAAAAGCTGTGTCCTATCTCCATGGCTCTTTTCCCTTTTCACAAACAACCTCACATCTCGGGATGACTCTTTCAAGATTTTCAAATGTGCAGATGAGACTACCATTGTTTCCCACTACCGTACAAACTCTGAATTTGCGTTGAACTCTGAATTCCATTGTATAATTTATGCTGCTACATGGAAAGTTGTTTACATATGTATGTGACGGTGTTTGTCTGTCTTCTTTCCTATTTAAATTTGTACTTTATATGTTGTATGTAGGTCTCATCTGTCTTCTTGCTGTACCGATAGCTGTGTGAATCTGTGGGTTTGTAATAGACCAAGGATAAGAGTCGTGGATGGTAACAGATAAACTTATGTCTAGAAACAGAAAAGTAGTGTAAGATATGTTAACTGTATATTTGAGGGACGGGTGAGAGTTAGTGGATTGATGCGGGAAGTGCTCTAACTGGTCATTAGAGCATGTAGCAGCACCGACGCAGTCATCGATGTATCGCTTGTAGAGGTCAGGGACAAAGCCAGTATAGGAAGCAAAGAAGCATTGTTCTACCCAGCCAACAAAAATATTGGCATAGCTAGATCCCATCCTGGTGCCCATGGCGACTCCACTAACCTGCTGATAAAAAAGGTTATTAATTGAGTGTGAGAACCAATTCCGCAAGACGCACTAGAGTGTGGGTGGGTGGATCAAGCACTGTGTGTTTGTCTAGCATGATTGAGGACTGTAAGACCGTCATTGTGGGGAATGATGGTGTAGAGAGACATGATATCTATGGTAAAAATGTAGCATTTTAGACACTGAAATTGGAAACCATTGAAAAATTGGAGGGTATGGTTAGTATCCTTGATATATGAAGGAACCATTTCAACCAGAGGTCTCATAAGGCTGTCGAGAAAAGCAGAGATGAGTGTGGTTGGACAGTTGCGTGCTGAGACAGTGGGGCGTCCAGGGGTGTTCGGTTTGTGGGTTTTGGGAAGGAGAAAGAATTGGGATACCTGGGGATGTTTGACGATGAGTCGGTTCGCCTCCTGGGGGAGCTCCTAGTTGCTGATAAGAAGAGAGATAGTGGATACCACTTCCTTCTGGTAGTCAGTAGTAGGGTCCTGTTGGAGAGGACAGTAGGCAGAAGTATCGGTTAATTCTCTGGAGGCTTCCTTGATGTACAGGTCTTTTTGCCACACCGCATCAGCTCCTCCTTTGTCTGCTGGTTTGATGACAGTATCATCCCTGTTGCGGAGTGATTGGAGTGCCTGAGTTTCTCCTTGGGTGAGGTTAGACCTCTGTTTCCTGGGTATGGAAAGGGTACTGGAAACTTGAATGTTGCATTGGTTTATAAAGTAATCAACTAGTGGAAAATAGCCAGCAGGGGGAGTCCAAGAGCTCTGTTTAGGATTGATATTGTTAATCATCAGCAAATTTATATACATATGGTGTATGATATTTAACTGTATTCATGATTCCAAACATACAGAATATAATCCAGAATCGATCATAAGTATTACCAAACATGGCAATCAAACACATTCTTGGCATCTGATAAAAGAGTGCCATTTAATTACTATGGTTTCTGTGGATCTAATGTAGAAGAGATGACAAACCAGGATACAAGATTTCATTTACTAAAGCCTTTTTGTATGTGGTGAGCTACTTCGTACGTGTATTCATTCATAGAACTTTAGCCAACAGATTGGCGCCCAAGCAAAGCAGTGAAACTAACTTGCACAAAGAGCGAAATTGTGTTTAATAATAGAGATCTTAAAGCAGTGTTAACATTCGTCCAAGCCTCTTAATGGGCATGCATAAAATGTTAAGCAAATGAGAGCCTAATTGGTGCCAAAATAAAGTGAATAAAATTCTGGAAGGGTGCCAACAATGCTGGGAGTTTTACCCTTTGTCATGTCCTGCAACGCCTCCTTTAGCTCAAACAAGGATAGAGATGTCTCCAGCACAGCTCCATCTGGAGGAAGAAAGACCAAATAAATAGTTTGTGGAAACCTCCTGCGTGTTCCCAGATCAAATCAAATGGCTGAACTGTATAATCTAGAGTAACAAAGGGGAAATGAGGAGTTTGTGAGTGCAGGTTCTAACAGGAATAGTCTATGTGTCAATCTAACGGCAGGGACATCTGCAAAATGATCATTGCTGTGGAGTGTTAAACTAATAAATTGCAGGAGCAATCTGGGAGCTCACCACCTCCATGCTAGTTTCACAAGCTGCACTTGCTTTTAATTTAAGTTCTCCAGCAAATCAGCAAATGTGGCGGGTGCAGAAAAAAATAATTATTTCATTTTCTTAACAAACAGGAGAGTCTAACTTAATCCACATTCCTGACATCTCAGAAGCATGAGGGGTATACTGTACTGTAACATAAAACATAAAAAAGGAAGAGCTGACGAGAGCATCTTATCTCCAGGCCACTGTTCTGGCACCTGATTCCTTTTTTTTATTTTGAACAAATTTTAATTAGCATGGACGAGACACACTACTGCACCTTGTCCACAGAAAACACACACTAAGCTCTTTTTTGGGTGTAGAAAAATTATACGAATTGGATGACATTAAAAAAAAGACTTTATTACTTGAATATGAACAATTTACAGTGTTAAACTGCTCTAAGTGAACATACTGTAGGTACCCTTATGCCAAAATGAAATCTTATATAAATTGTCCAAATAAATCTACTTGACATATCAAGACATGTTTTCTTTACCTTTATAACTACACTTATATTTCTGATTAAACTTCTTGAAAATAATCATCTTATTTGATCTTGGAATAATTAGTAGAACCTCGCCACAATTTGCAAAGACCTGACAAATGCCCTTGAGCTTCTTAGTTTTTTTTTATGTCTTAAATGTCAGATTCTAGAGACAAAGGTGTATTGCTGGAAAATCATAAAGACGTCTAATTAGATTTTCTTGGTTGTCAGGCTGGAAAATATACGGCATGCTGCCAATCTTGAAAAGTACATTAAGTTCTTTTTGTAAAAAAACACATTGGGGCACTAAGGGGAAAACACACATGCTTGTCAGATTGTAGGTTTGCTGATCTGGGGTGTTATCATGTGGTATGTTTACTTGATTATATTGTTTACAATATTGCAGAATATTAAAAAGACACAACTGTGGTGTTGATCTGTTTATTTTCTTTTTAATTGTTTTATTAATGCATCATATGGGCAAAGATTTACAAATGCCACACAAGTTTTTTGATCCCCTTTCATTGTGATCAGCTTGATTTGAAGTTGTAACTGCACTACTGAGCCCAGTATACAATAGCAACCAGTGAGAGTTCTGGCATTGATTCTAGTGAGTTTTCCCTCTCAGGTTGACTCTCAGCAATGCCGAGCAATGCTGAGGCAAGACAGCATTCAAGGCTGGGGTCAGCTCTGGGGAATCAGGCTGATGCAAGGTGCAATCTTGACTCACCTCAGCCAATTCTCAGTGTTTGGAATATGGGTTTTTAGGACATCCACCCAGTTTTCAGCTCACGCATTCATCATTCACCCAGACTTCAAGACACGCCTGTGATTTATGATTCAAAAAGAACAATGCTTACTGATTGCTGCCGTACCAAGAAAATGGTGAACATATGATGTAAATTAACCTGGTTGTAGTGGAGGCAGTTGCTGTGCAAAATAAAGGTGTTTTCTGTGGTAAAGAAGCATATCAGAGTGTAAAAACCCTTATAATGCAGGACTGCTGGTATAAAAATCTGGAATGAAAGCATAGATTTTCTAAGCTTTAGTTTTGCTACATAGGTCGGATTTCGGCCATTGGGTTCCAAGAACAATAATCTGTATGAAATATCACTTTTCTCCCCTTTTTGTGCGTGTAATTTGATTTATGTGCCCCTCACTCCCACAATTAATGTTTACAAAGGGTATTTCCAAAATGATGACAGAGGATCATTTCTGTGCTCTCCCCCACCTTCAGTGTACTGTATGGGAATCCTCATTTAACACAACAATGATCTTGATTTAAAACTGAATGTCTCCTCCTGACATTCAGGAGTTCTTCCAGCTTCCCTGCATGAATCGGAATTAACCTTTTAATTTGATCCCTTAAAGATTATTTCAGAAGAACTGGCCTGGCTCAAAGGAAGAGGAATGGAGGAAACTCTACAATATAGACATTCTAATATAGAATATGTTGTGGTGTTGACTAACACTGTGTTCTTTTATTCAATATAAATAATATTACTGTGTGCTTTTGTTCATTTTTATTAACAAAGCTGCAGTACAAAATGTGATATTCAATGTGGGCAAAGCTGTCCTCTATGTATACTGTATACTGACTGTCTCCTCCTCTGGTTTCCTGTAAAATGCAAATAATGTTTGTCTCTTTGAAACATTTGTTGGGATTCACATGTATTCTTTAGATTTTTCTCTTTATCCTTTGAAACAAAGAAATTATCTCAGGAAGTAATAATTAGTAGAATTGTTGCCGATTATAAACATCTGCTTTCGAATAGTGCATTATTTACATTGCTAAATATAATCGGATAAGCATTGGTAAAGGATAGTGGGTTAAAGACATGAGCAGTAACATGAATAGATAGAATATAAATCACTTATATTTACTCTTCCGTTCCTTAAAAATGAGTGCTTTCTACGTTTGCAGCTTTGAAAGATAGTTAGCGTCCCATTTCTGTGCTAGGCAAATGAAAATCCTCTGATTTTCCAGGTGTCATTACCTTGCTTTCTTGGGAGTTTGCTTTTAAAAATTCATACGATGACATTAAAAAATCCTGACCTCAGTAACACTTAAGAAGCTGCTGATCCGCACAATGTTAAATTGGGAAAAAGAGCTGACAACAGAGGTAGTGACAAGTACTTATTAAGTGTGTCAGCCCACACGAAGACACAGCCCACCACCCAAGAGAGACCGCTGCATAAAAGATGGGAGAGTTCTTGCATAAAAGATCGTTATAAAAAAAACTACAAAGCTGTTAGGAAATAATATGTATGGAGAAATTATTGTTTCACCTTAAATTGTTAAGGTGAGTCTGCTGCAGCTACGTAGTGTTGTGCAGCATAGACGTCACATGACAAAGATATTTGAGAGAGGTCAGGACTCTTATTTTTGCATTGTTCATTTTTCTTTAACCTATTTTCTGTCTCTTTGATTTGCTGATCTTTCTGTTTGTCTTTCTACCAGCGTGGAGCAATGAATAGGACTGTAGATTCTTCATTGGAGGGTTTAGGGTTCAGATTCCTGATGGGGACATTGTTATCATGCCCTTGAGCAAGGTACTTCATGCAGATTGCACCAGTACAATGACCTACTGTATAATTTAGCCACCAGGATGCTGTTGTAAATGTGAATTTGTATCCATCTTACTTCTCTATTATTAGTTCATTTTAGCTTTGTGTTCAAATTGAACTCCTATTGACTGAGGGGAGTCCAGTAAAAATGTCTAGTTAATGCATAGTATTTTTTTATACTGAAAGGCTTTCAAGTGATAGTAAGCCATGCTACAGACCTTGCTGGTTTAGTTGCTAAAAAGATTATAATTCAGTTATCACAATGTGCCATTTTCTGCAAATGTCCAGGTAATTCATTTCAACAACATGGCTGGGTATCTTTTTCCACACATCCCAACTGTTTTCAGTCCAAAATGCTTATCCACTGACTTCTCACATCTGTTCTGAGGCCTTTCTTTTGCTATTAGACTGTGTACTCCTTTCAGGTGAAATGATCAATATCTTTGTTCCATATTTTGATGGATGTATCCTGCTGCCTCATAATTTAATGTTCAAGTCAGAATACTTAAATCCTACACTTTTTTTCAGTTTACAGTACAGTATATAATTAATATACTGTATATTATTATATTTAGCAGAAAGTAAGTGCAGGAGAGTTTCACATAGTCCCTCATCTCGACACTGTCTTTCTTGAAGGCCAGTTAAAGCAAACATTGCTTTCCTGAGGTAGTCGCCTGCCTTTTTCACGCTGACACACCCCATGTGATTTGGATGAGCCAACTCTGAAATGTTCAACCTCCATTTTAATAAGTAGATTCTCTTTTGCATCCTTAAAGTAAGTTGCCTCATTCTGAGTAAAAACAGCATGCAAAAGTTTTCTCCCGTATGAAACGGTCTCAATTTCATGCATGATCATCAAAGTGTTTCCATAGATGAGCACAGTTAATGATACATTTACATAAGCAAATACATGACATTGATTTTTTTTAGGACCATGGCTTCACCAGTTTCAGCCCTGGTTATCGGGACAAGCCATTCACTGAAAAATGCACAAACCAGAAATCATTGAGAGCATAAAGCATTGAGAGCTCCTGCAGGTGTTTTGCACGCATGGCCACTTTAAACGTTAAAAAAGAGAAAAAAAATAGTGTTGCAGTATTGCGAGACACGTTGAAAGAGAAAGTGTACCTTTCCCGCTGTTAACCTAGCAGATTGTAAATTGCTACCAGATTTCTTTTAAATGATGTGACTATTTGCACTCCTCAGCTAGAAGAAACAATGCTTTTTTTTTCTCCTTCGATTTGGGTCAAATAAGGCTGAACCGTGTGCTGAGGTGGGTCACTGACAACCCAGGTCAATTCTATTCTGGCTGCATTCACACTACAGAAAATTCAGGCCCAGGAGGCTGCTACTTGGCTTTGATTGCCAGTGTGAAAGGTACAGTATATTACATTCTCTTGAGCCTGGGTGGAGACCGCCAAATTCAACTCATTTGTAATGATAATGTAGACCTTAAACTAGGATCTGAAACCTTGAGTGACTTCACAATGGTTTCCATTGTAATGCTTTATAGATCATAAGTGGCTTAATCAAAACAAGGAGACAACTGTTCTTTATCTTAACCTGAATGAAAGTAGTACTTCTTTTGTTGAAATATTTCAAAGTGAAATTGTATTTCCTGTGAAACTGAGTAGTTATACCTTTCTGAGTTGAAATACTGTACATACAGTATAGCTAATCACAACAAGTAAATGATCAATGTTGAAATATAATTCCAATTGCATTAATTGGCTCCATTAAGCACAAGAAAGTTTCTAATGAGCATACAAATGAAACAATTCCTTTAGAAAGTTCCTTGTGCAACAGTGTTGAACAAATGAATACATTCCCATCATTTAAGAAAGTTTAGCACTGCTCAGTCTGTGTTGTAATTGTAACTGCATTTTAAAATTAGTACCACACTGTATGAAATGGTCACATCGGGATTGGTGAGCTTTGAAGATATTTAATCTACACCATCAGTAAGTAGTGATGTAGTCCAACTTCATAACAGCCAACTAATTTTTACTTTGTTGATTTATGCTTTATATTTAAAATTGTTTCTTGTTGTTTGAGAGTCAACCACAACAGTTCTTTTGTAAGTTGGCATCAGTGTCTCCACATTAATGACATTGCAATGAGTCATAATTTCTTAAAATAAATTACACACACAGGAGCAAATCAAATAATACTACTTGGTTTAAAAATAATTATTCTTTGAGTTTATATTATATTTTTATTGAGAGTGACCAAAAGCACATTTTACACTGAGAATTCTAATACAATGTTCAGTAGTTGGTTCCAGTTCTTATTTGTTTCATTTTTAATGGCTATCAGTCATACTTAGATAGGAGTGGACCTACTTCATCGAAAACTGAAATCCATCACCCAGCTACTGTATGTACCGGTCTCCCAGTACTAAACAGAAACAGTTCTGCTTGTTTCTGAGACCTGGCAAAAACAGGCTACAAAGTGCTTTGGCTACATAGAAAAAAAAAATGAATTCGAACTTCTCCATTTTATTTTTAAAAAATCACAGATATTTTTACAGCCCAATTTGTTTCAGACCTAATTGCGGTTTTACTTTATACATTTTGAAGCAGTTTAATTTAGATGTAATCAACACAGCATCTTATAATAAAGCAGCACTTATTACAAGAAGTATTTCTTATTTTTTAAAAATAACCTACAGTATAATTGAACTACAACAATAAACATTATTAGTATTAGCAAAGTTCACCATGTACTGTAGCAGATAGGAGCTTTAAATATACTGAGTGTATGCTATTCCAGCTATTGAGAATAACGTTCTGATTAACATGCATTTTAAATAGGGATTGTTTACATGGAAAACAATATTAAAACATTATTATAATAAATCATGCTAGTTTGTCTGTTTTATTATAGGTATTCTCAGTTTAAGTTTTGGATTTGTATCTGTATTTTTATTGATTTATTTACTGTTTTAACATCAGTTACCCAATGAGTAAAAAAAATCTAAAAGTTTAATTGCTAGAGGTAAGGTGTTTAGCAAAGCTGTGATCCTATGCTACAAAACAGACTGCATAAAAATTCAGTGGGTAAGACTACATGCAGAGCTCAGTACCACTGAGCAGGTGACAAAAGTGACATCACCCTTTGAAACCTAGCCAATGTACAGTAGAATTCTGCAGAGCTAGAAGGACATTACCCAAAAGTAGGGCAGAGCTAAGTGCATTATGCATCTTTATGCCATAGAAGTGACTTGTGTTTGAAAGGCACTGTCTATGAAAATATTGATTGATTGTCTTTTAACTGACCCAGACGCTCAGTCAGAACAGGTAAGTTACAGGAACTAAATGCATGAAAGCTGCAGCTTTGAACAATGGGACAATTCTACTAGTTCTTCTAAATTTGTGCTTACTGTTAAATAATACACATTTGCTAACACAGTGGGGTGTTCCAGCCTCAAGCATCTATCCACAGTTCTTTTAAAGAGATTGCTGTGTATTTAACCACAATAAAAACTTGTCCAGATGTCCTTATCTGAACCCCTATCTATTTTATCTTTGTCTATTGTTTGAGTTAAAAAAAAAGTTGAAATGCAATATCGGGGCTTTCCACAATGGCCTTTGTATTTTACAAGAACAACTTCTTAACACATGCTTAATAGTTTTGCTAATTGATAGTTGTTTTGACTAAAGATCTCTTTTGTACAGTTCTTCTTTTGTTTTTATACTGATTTAGCAAAGGATGAAAAATGCAACCAAAATGTTTAGAGAAATAACAACACTCAAATAGAGTTGTATCTTGTGTAGCTGAAAATCTTTTATTTCAACCCAAATATATGTCTTAAGTTTATTTTTTTAGGAACTTGCACACAGATTCCCTTTTCCACATGTGTGCTGTTCTGTTGATAGTTCATCTCATCCCTACTAAACATACTGTACCCCAGGACTAAAAATCGCAAAGATATTATATACTCAGTGCCCTCCATTTATTTATACCCTGATGAGATGGGAACATGGATTGGATAACATGTTTTGCTTAAAACAATTCTAAAAATGTTATGCTGTAATGATAATAGCATTGCACAAAGCAATATTAATAGCAATACAAAACAAAGATATTATAATATCGTCATAATTAATCAGTTGAATAACACAAAACAACAGTCAGACATTCACTCCTTAAAATACATCTCAACAAAAACAAATCAATAACATTCTGTTCTTTGGAAGTGGAATGGAACTACATAGACACCTGCCAATGTTCCATGTCTCTCTGGGGTGAATCACATTGAAATATATAAGGAGGCAACAAATTGAAAATCACAAAAAAGGCAACTAGAAGTTGTCAGGGTACATCTGAATTTATAATTGGAGCCCTGATTATTGATCATAAGAAATCTGAAGTTTTTCAAGCTCATATTAAGAAAACATACACACTGTGACCAGTGGTCTATTATATTTTGAATTCCAGTGGGGGATTCAGTCACGCTATTGATCAGTGTGTTTTGCCTCAGCCTCTGCCTTCTGCCTGGAGGGCTTTGCTGAGGGCAGCTATGTCAATGTTTTGTTTCAAGAGCTCGCAAGATACAATAGCTTTTCTGTGGCGGGGTCTTTTGCTGTATGGCTCTTCCATTAGGGTACAGTATCTATTCCAGGGTGCAAGGTTAATTTTTATTTTCTTCATCTTCTGAATGTAGGTGGGGAGCCCTGCTGGATGAGGTTATCCAGCCAGGAGTTTAGAGACAGGGCTATGTTTGGGACACCTTTCCCAGTCTTTTCCCCAAAACTAGGGGTTAGCAGAGGGTTTCCTAAAAGAGGACTGCTAAGTCATGTTTGTACAGTAGCTACAAAAACAAAAACCTCTCCCATCCTGTTTCTGGGTTATTAACAACCTTCTTGCAAGCAGCACCTGTGTGCAGGCTTGTGGCTAAGGAATTTCAGTGGCACTTCGCCTGTCCCTGTCACCACTAACCTATCTCCACAGGGGTTTGCAGGGAGATTGGCTTGTGGAACAAAAAGTCAGCATGAGGGTAAATTACCTGTAGGGCACTAGTGCAATATAGATCATTTAAACTAGAGGGTTTTGGTTATTGTTTCCATAACTGTGCGTGTAATGGAAATAAGACATATTGCTCTGTTATTACTTGATACATTATCAGTTTTCCAATCAATTTGCATTACTCATGTCTTGAAGAACGACTGGAAGAGTTGTGTTAATGAATAGCATCAGGCCCTGGAGATACAGTATACAGTACTTATTTTAATCTTTAATGTCAAGTACTTCTAGTGTGAGTAACACTTCTGTCTCTTCTATGTTAAAATGATTTAATATGGAACTCTCTTTTCTTAGGCTGTGACATATGGTGCACCTGACTGAAATGGTCATACAACACACCAGCCATGTCGATTGCAGTGTCAAATTTTCCTGTGATATTGCGAAATTATTTCCTGAGATGTTTTATGCCAACCGGTCTTGATTCTTCTGCTGTTGTAGTACGTAAAATCAGTTTAATTTATTTTAGTCTCCACAGCAATATATTTTTTCTATCTTTTTCTTGGACTTTCCAATATACTTTTTCTGCCACGGCTTCCAATTTCGTTATAAGGTGTTAGGTTTAAAATATTCTGCCGTGGTTAGCATTGCTGTCTCCTGGGGCTTGGGCCCTGGGTTGCTTTCTGCATCGAGTTTGTATTTAGGATTTCAGCAAGTGCTCTGGTGTCCTCCAGCTGTACAAGGACATGCTAGTGGGTTAATTGGAAAATTGGCCCTGGTGTGAGTGTGTGCATGTTATTGTTTGTCCGTGTTTGCCCTGTGATGTACAGGTGTTCAGTCCAAGGTGTATCCCATGTTGCTCCTGTTTCTTGCTGGGATAGGCTCTGGCTACACCTGTGACTGTGTATTGGATAAAGTGGTTAGAAAATGGATGGGTTGATGTCTTGTTCTAGCATGTTTTGCTTTCTTTCTGCTTATGGTTTTATTCATTGATGTATGAAGCCATTTTGGGCCACTCTCTAGCTTTTGGATGAAGCTATCCCATGTTTCAAACAGAATGGCTTTAAACTGTGGACCCCAATTAATACTGTCCCATTCTTCTTCTTGTAAGTGCTCATTCCTTGATTTTCTGCTTTCCATTTAAAGCATTTACTTTGGACTGTATCCATTCAGTCCTGACTCCCATAAAGTGCGTGGTTTAGGACCCTGTGTGGACGGTATAATCCGGAAGAGACTGGAGAAGGACAACAGGGAAAACACAGCTGGAACAGGACGGGATGACAGACAGGAGGGTGGTGACGGCAGTGATCTGGTGCTCAGGGGGCATGGCAAAGGCGAACTAGTCCAAGGGTAGTCCAATTGGGGAAAAAACAGGGTGCAGTCCAAAATCCAATACCGGGAGATCCAAAGCCAAAGACGAACACAGGGAACAGGAAACCAGGAACACAGAAGATAAAACCATAATGGAGCCAGGCGCTCCGAGGCCCCAGACTCAGTTGGTCAGGACGCATGTCTGAAGCCTATGCCGTCTTCCAGGAAAGACCCGCTGGTAGGCGGGCTCCTGGGCGTCCATATCCCAATGCTGAGCGCTGAGCTTCGGAGGCACGGGATTTTAAATAATAAAAGGAAATTAAGGAAACTAAAATACAAAATGGTCAGAGCGCCGTCTAGAGGAGGGATGATGATCGTGGCAGTATTTGTACACTCACTAAATATACTTAAATGCATAACACATAATCACAGTTTCTAAAAATAAACTTTATATAGTGCCTTTCATGCCAAAAGCAGGTCAAAGAGATTATTGGAAATACAGTGAGGAATAAAAAATAAACATCAAAAAGGGGATAAATAACATTTAACTATTTTGTTTGTTTAAAACTTAAAAAAAGAATAAAAACAACATTAGCGTTAAAAGACAATTTTCAGATTACTTCGAAAAATAGCATAAGCAAGAGAAGTCTTGATGTAGAAGCAGTGAACCATCTCTAATATCACATGGCAGCATATTCCACTGGTTCCACTGCATTATAACAAAACACAGCCTCTCTTGTTTTGTACTTCATTCTTTGCATACAGATTAGACCACTTTGAGCTGACCTTAGTGAGTGGACAGGCTAATCTAAAATCTCAGTGAAATTATCATGGGGCTTTCCAGTCTGCTCTTCATATGTCAGTAATAGAATTTTAGAATCGGTCCTATAATTGCTGGAAGCCAGTGCATTGATGCCGACACAGGAGTGATAAGTGAGCTTTTCTTTGTTTTTGTACACAGCTGCATTCTGCACAGCCTGTAGACCTGGCAGAGCAAGACATGCAATAACAGAAAACAGAGCATTACAACAGAATTGGTGTGATCTAATGCCGAAATTGATTTTCGTAGTGTTTCTCAGATAATAAAAGGGTACATTAGTAATTTGTTTAACGTTAGATTCAAAACCTAAGGTTAAATACATGACTGTTGAATGCAAAGTTGATGTAGTTGCTAAATGGTTACTTCACCTTTTGTTATCCTTAATCTATAATGATTGTCTGGAAAGACTAGGTCAAGAAAGGCATCCTATAGTAAATGATGTGACAAACCAGGTAAGAAAACAGTCATATGCATTAATTCCTTTCCACACTGTAGAGCACCGAGAAAAAGCCCTGGTTTACTGTTCTTAGGAATCATGGAGAATGCCATGTCTTGGACATTTATCAGAACTTCAGACAGGATGGGTCTCTCTGATTGAAGGCACCATTCTCTAATAATATGCTAGAGCAGTCTGTACTATGCTGAAAAGAGAAGAAAAGAAACAACGTTTCAGCTATGGAGCCTTCTTCTGGGCTCCACAGCTGGAACGTTGTGTATCTTTTCTTCTCCTTTCAGCATGGAATTAACCTTTACTTGTTCCTTTGCAGCCTACACATGCTGACGCAGCTACCTACTTGAACTACTTCAGTCTATACTATACTGTATGTGTGTGTACTGTACTAATACATGTGCATATAGGTATTAAACAGACGTTACAAGCTGAATTTGTTTTTAATAACATAGGAAAAACAAATTGGTCTCTGATAACTCCTTGGCAAGATTTAATAGATGAAAATCCTTTCAGGAGTACTTGAACTCTTTCAGAAAATCCTATTTAAGATTTACCATTTGGATTTCAGGACTTGCCTGTATTAAAAAACTGTCTAGTCATTTACATTTACAGATGTAAATCATGGGCAAAACATGCAGATTCCCTCCTTCATTGATGGTTATCATTGAGAAGCTGAATACAGTAAACATTGAAAGGAATTTCCCTTTTCTTTTGAAATGAAACTGTACATGTTTTGGGTTAATTGATGCTTGGAGCCAGGAAGATTATACTTTGGATCTCTGCTTTAAAGCTTTTACTCCAGGCTTTTGGAAAAAAAATGGAAGCATTGCTGTCAAAGAAGTATAGTTTATTCATTGTCATGAAGGAAATTGAGAGACACTAGTGATGTGCAGAAGAATTTGAAGGTGGGAATTTAACTACTTTTTTTGTCTCCAGATGAGTCAAGAAATTACTAACCTTTTGTCAGAATATGCAGATCAGACTTTGATTTGACTTGCATCCCTCAAATATGCTGGCACCCCATCTTGATCTCTGTGTTTAGCAGTGAACACCTGAGGGCAAGCTGTACATTTACAGATCTGCCAAATTATATGATCTTGATTTTTTTAAAATCTTTTAAAATGCTTTTGAATCACCATTCCTTGAAGTTAAAGCCCCCCAAATGCCTTTAATATTATCAAAATATTATAAATCACACATTACAAGTATAAAAATAAAAACAGTATATAAAACAACAAAAAGACATAACTACATTCAGTAAGACCTCTAGAATTGCAAAATCAGAGGACCTGCATGGAACAGAACATAAATTTCTTCATAATCTGTTGTTGATTGGTCTATTTCACCTCATACTTGACATTTCTGCTCTGCCTCTTTATAATTGGAAAGCTTTCTTAATCAGTATTTGTGAAGCTAATGCAGACATTACTATCACATGACTGGGAACAATAAAATGCCCTTATGCTGAGATTGACAATTATTTGAAAAAGACAAGCTTTTAGAATGTAGTTATCAAGTCTTTATCATATGCAAGGCGTAAAGTGAAAGAAAATATTCCTTCAAGGTAAAGCTTAAGTGAATTCATTTCTTATAAAAGTGATAACCCTACCTCATTAATAAATTTCCTTGGACTGCCATAAGAATAATATAAAAATACACTCTACAGTAAACATTTTTTGGGCTGAGTTAGCATTCAAAGGACATTTTAAATAAATTCATCAATATATCATGCAGTTTATGTATTGTGAGATTATATTCTGCTGGTATTGCAGTTGCATTCTAGTATTTGATTTCACAGAGAAGATTAAATGCAGGCTCTACAGAGGAGTGCAGGACTTTACAATATGCTTAACAGTTTAACTCCTTCATGTTGTCACAGGAAAAACATGTGGTCTGTAAACTGCCAAAGAATCTCTATGTAATGGATTGGGCTGTTGTACATGATTAGAGCCCATCTTGATCTCTCCCCTGATTGGACCAATTGGTCAGGAAAAACCAAAGGAGATGGCTCTCCATTGGTTAGGTTGAGGAAAAAAGCAAGTGTCGTTGATGGCTCATGTCATGTTTCACTCTCTTATCATGAGAATTTACTGTAAAAGTGTTTTGCTGTATGAGTCAGCAGGAGAGTTTTTGTCATTGTATCTTAAGACAACAAATCCTCCTTGCTGTCTGCATTTTCACTTTTGCAATAGATGCTCTGAACTGAGCAGTAATGCTCAAATAAAATGATAACATTACTTCTAAGAAAACAGTTAATTGCCTAGCACTTTCTTCCATTTCAGTCTGGCAATTGCCAGCTCCACTGCTCTGTCAAAAATTGTTTTATTCTAATAAATCAGGGGAGAAAAAGCAGTCACTGAGCAAAAACAGTCATGTCTTGTTGGATCTGGTAGTTTTCCCCAAGGTTAAAATCAGAGTATGAAGTGAATTCCCAGCCAATCTACTGAAGAACCAGAAAGACTTTTGGAAATTATAACCTTTATTGGATTAAGGAAGTTCCACCTTAACCATCAGTAATTCATATAATTGTTGCTGCTTCACAGCTTCAGAGACAACAAATAATTAAGGGAGCTCTGGACTTCCTCTCTTCTTCAGGCTTGACAAGGTGGACAATACCACTCCAGCATGAAGTTCCTTGTGTACAGTGTAATCAAAAGCTTACAGGAAGGTAGGTTATCATGAATGTTTTTGATGATAGTTACATGGCAGAACCTTGCTTAATGACTGCAATTGCTAAAATCATAAAATAACACTGAGACATACCACATATACTGTATGACTTAATGGACCATGCAATCAATGGAACAGCCTTTACTGTTTTGTTAGTAAGCCTAAAAAACATTACATTATGTATTTGTTGTGGGAACAATTAGGGTAAATACCAGATATCAGTATCATGAACAAACAAAACAGCAGTTTCAATTTTGTTTTACTTTGTGTGGTTTAATATGACACCTCAGTTGTGGTGTCATTAGAACAGTAGTAAATGGTACAGTAACTGCAAATGATCTTATTCTTGATCCCCCTTGTTATGCAGGATTAATAAAAGGATCCATTTGGCTCTCAGATTCACTATATTGCAGGTATATTTACACCCAAACTAAAGAGTTTCCAGTGAATCAATCCCTTGAATAATAATTTGATTTGGAAAACAAAAATTATCAACAATTATCAATACTTAAAAACCAAAGATACCAAGAATGGCTATATTATAGATTGCCTAAAACAAACTATCTGTTTCAGAAACCAATAATTTTTCTGTGTGTCCAGTTTACTTGGGGATGACTGTGAGTTCTTCCATGGGCAGCACAGCAATGTCAGAGCTTTCTCCACAACAGAGCATTGTACAAGTGTGAAAAGCTGGTTGTTGGCCACAAGCGTCACAAAGATGAGACCTTTTCCTGATTCATAGCACTCAACAGCTGCTGTGGTTATAGATTGCCTTCCATATCTCTGAACATCTCCAGTCTCTGGGAAAACATTCCAACATTCCCAAAATCTTGAGATTGTGTCTTGGTGGATAGTAGACTCTCTCTTCATGAGGTTGTGGCAAATCATTGATATTTAGGAAGTTGCGGCCATACTTTAAATATCGCCATCCCTTTTTTAGAACTTAAGTTAATGCATGGCAGGCCTTTTATACTACTCGCAAGGAGGAACTGGTGTTTTCTAAACTTTGAAAAGGTAAACATAGTGTTCTTTGCTGTGACTGCATTTATGTTTTAATATTGTCTTCATGTTAGTTTATTCTAACTCAGACCACCCTCATTTCCTGAAAGAGATATCCAAATTTAACTAGTAGTTTTCCACCACAGTGCAGTGTGTTTTCAAGCACATTAAGAAAATTGAACAGATAAAACAATTAAATTTTATGATGGTCTACACCCTGTTATTGCTTCCTGTGATCATTTTAGAATATTACCTCACCTTGCTGATTCAGCTGGTCTTTGTGCTTTTTCAGGGTGTTTTTTCCTTGTTCTTTTTAGATCAGATATTTCTGAATCTAAAGTTACAAGGTCCAACCTATACATGCTCAGAAAGCGGAGCAAAAGTTGCACTTTTAACTTTAAAAGGTTTTTTTCCTCAAAGTGCAGATTAGAGAAATACAAAGTTCAGTCTCTACAGATGATGGTAAACTGGTGATAATACTCCATATGTAGCTAATGTAATCCATGTAATTCTCGTATATAGTCTTGTGTTAGGGGGATTGGCTTGGAAAAACTGTTGAGACTATTGATGCTGCAGAGAAGTATTTCAAAGTTTAAATTAGTACATTTTCTTTAACCCACATGAGGGGAAATAAAAGATTTCATTTACTTCATAAACACTCATGACGTCATCTTTTTCCTGTTTGCAAGAATAGGATCTTTTTTGTTTATTTGATTTTAAACAAGCTTCTGAGCTTGTTACTGATAACATCAAATCCCTCCTGTGGTAATGGAATATCCTGTAAGGAAAGCCTGAGTGAAAGGCACTTGGCAAAGAGAAAAACTGAAGAAAAAAAACTGCTAAGAAATTATGGTGGGGCTATTATACATCACACACAGCACACGTTATGTGGCATTTGTAGAAAGTGCGTACTTGATTACAATTCAGCCTTTGTGATTTTTCAAAGATCTGTGAATACTCAATGTGTGCATGTCATGTCTAAGGGTCTATCACTGAGATATGTGTTTGCTGATAGAAATCCCTCACTTTGTGTTACTTTTGAGATGTTGTACAATGAAAAAGAGTTGGTTTTACTGTGAGCTGTCACAATCATAGTGATTTTTAATTCCAATAGTAATAACTGTTTTATGTGCTATTTTTTTCATAATTGTCATTGATCCTTCACCGTTTTATTGTTTGCCCCAGATGTTAATTTACAGAAGCAGTTTGTAAGGTATTGTAGCAGGTGACCATGGTCTTATTACTATGCTTATACTTTGCTTTTTCTTCTTTGTGCTATGGTCTCCAACAGTATGTATTGCATATGTGTCCAAGCACCTCTATGCTGTATTTTTTGTTTATTGAGCTTTAACACACTTTTAATTACTTTCTATGCAACACTTGAGATTACTTTCCTTCCAGAAATAACGAAGTCAGCATTCTCTCAGCAGTATATTTTAAAAAATGAAATTGTGCTCCCTTACTGTTTTACTGTACATAGAGGGAAAGGAAGTAATGGAAAGATTTGGAAAAAATAAGTTGTAGAATCTTTAGCACTGGGCTAATCATGTTAACTATGCTATTAACAGTTACTCAACAACTGTCTCCTTCCAGTCTGTAAGCTAACAGGCTAATAGAGTTGTAAGTTACAGTACTAGATTAGAATAATAGATCCCTTTGTATATACTGAAGACCTTAGGTTTGTGCTGGATGCAACAAGTTAGACCACAAAATGAATTTTGAGAAAGTAAAGAAGTATTTTACAAAAGAAGTGGAACTACTGGCACTCCCAAATCCAACATCTTCAGATTATCCTCCCCCCCCCCCCCCCAGAAAAAAAAAAAACAAATGTTCCTAATGATCACCTTCCAAGTTCAACAACAAATGCATTCAACCAATGCAAAACTTGGCTTTCACTCTGAGTTACTGGCTTCAGCACTTGGAGAGTATTTTGTGCCACAGCACTGTATTTATAATGTGACGTCCAAAAAAAACTTTGTATCTCAGATTTCTTTTTTTATTCAAAATCTAGCTTCTCTTTGCACTGCAGAACGAATACCACGTCGTGTAAAATTATTTTCCTCTTACAAGGGCTCACCATCACAGATGTCTTAATATCTTCCACGTTTTGTTTTTTTTCCCTTGACAGTAATATTCAACACAAATAGGATCGTATGCAGCTGGAGAGAGTGCTCTCAATTGTGATTAGTTTTCAACTAAGCCAAACAATATCAACTGACACTGGCAAAATTTAAAAAAGCCAAGCTTCTTCAGTACAGCATGCGTAAGGAATGTACTTCATGTCACTTGTGTAAAATGCTCCCAATCACATACTGTATAGTGGAACTGCTGTGTTTTTAAATCATACATTTTTACATATTTATATGATACCCTAATTAATAATGATCTGTTATTGTCATGTAGGGAAATATTGCTTCTTGAAAAGGTATTTCTTTCTTTTTGCTCTCTCTGGTTGTTCCAAGAGATGGCAGTAAGTAGCTGTACTATCAACCCAAACCTACAGTGCACATCCAGGTAATGAAATATCAAGTGGATCCCCAACTCAGTGCCAAGGTTTTTAAAAAGGAAGAGGTGTCTCATAACAGTTTATCAGTCACAGAGATCAGGAATCTGTAAAACAATAGTCACAAACTAGAATAAATCTTAAGTGTATCTGAGTTTGTTAGAAGTATTTTCTGTGAAAATGTATAGAGGTCATGGAATTGGATTGCTAGTATTACAAATCTTTCACATTTTTTGCTCAAAGCATTTCTTCTCAAACCTGATCTCTCACCAAGAACACGTTTCACAGAAGAACAGCTGACATCACAGCGTGGTTCACAGCAGAGGTCATGCTTGCCATCACCAAAAGACAACTTCAGAGCGACAAGAGCCATGAAAATTCATAAGCTGTTAGTGATAACGGGAAGTAACGTAACAGTGATTTGCCACTGTTTTCTATAACAAACAGCCACTGCCATTTGTATGAATCGTATGAGGTTTGTTGCTCATACTGTACTGTATGTCTACTGTACAGTATATCCTAGTCTATTTACCCTGAGTAAAAGAAAGCAGATTTGTGCATGAGACAAATTAGTTTTTTCACATTATATGGAATTTTGTGTCCTATTTTTTAGGTCCTGCTAGTTTTTAAAATTAATTAATTAATATACTTTCCTAATTTTGTTCTTTTTTTACTTCTAAAAGGAATTCTTTGGTAAGCTATTGTATGTACAGTAAATGTTTGAGTATTGTAGCTTACTGAAGAAGTGAAAAAAATACAAATTAGATTTTGTTTTCTCCCTTTGTCACATGAGCAATCTGTGGAACAGGTAGAGGTTAAAGGGCTACACAGAAGAATAGCTAAGATGGAAAAGGTTTAGCCTTATTCCCAGCACAGAATGTATTCTTTTAGCCTTGTGTTTTGCTGATCTCAGGTCTGAGGCATTTTACTGCATCAGCACAAGATATCACTGCAGTGCCTTCCCTTTCAAGTTGAATGCCACAAAGTAACTGCAGTCTTGTCAAGCTGAGAAGGGATTCAATCTTCTGTGAATCATTTTTAGGTTCAGATGACACTTTGATTGAAGTACCCCTGTCTTGAAAAATCCAGATGTTGAAACAGCTGAGGGCTGTTATGTGTCCTCTTGCTGAGCTATCGATGGTTTCTTCATCTCACGTGCTGTGGATGCATGTGTGGTCGGAACAGAGCCCACAAGAGACTGTTCCATATGATCCAACTCTCTCGTCTCTTTCTTGACCTTCCCCTTCGGGGTACACCAGCCAGTCCCCCTGAGGAGTGTGTTTTCCTAATTGAATTTATCGGACTTAACCTGGGCAATAAATCCAAAGAGAACAAAAGCTCAGCTGACTGCTGATATATAGACGGGCCCTCGTGTTTTTAATGTCAAATAAACCCAGAAGACAATTTGATCTTCCGTGAGCAATCTTTGAGTTTGCAATTCTGTTTGACTAATGTGTTTCTCAGTGCTAAAAATCCAGATGTGCGAACTGCTACTGGATTCCCTCTGCCTGGCCTCTGTAGTGAGTTTCTGAAGACAAGTCCTTACATGGTGACGCCACGTGGCACAACTCACTACAATCTTTGCTAGCATAGTCATCCAAATACGTTCATTCTGCCTTTGATGTAGGTAAATGTAATGACTTCCAGGGAAGCTTGTTAATATGCTCACTACTTTACGTTTGAACATATAGAGAAAACCAATTTTCCGTCTAATTTAATTGTGATACCATTGATAATATATGGGAGCCATAGAAGGAGTCATTTTCTTGTATTTATAAATGTAAATGTATGAGTAATTCGAAATGAACGTGCATGCAACTGAAATGACTTATAACTTTGTCTTTAATGAAGATGGGGCCATTTGGGAAATTAATGACATACTCCGAACCACACTGATGTTATTATATTATTAGAATAAATGAGTATTATTGTAAGTACTTATTATAAGCACTGTATCCATAGGGGTCATTTTCAAAAGTACACAAGGTACACTAGTTGTCCAGACACAATTTATAATAGTGCAATGCCACACATGTACTGGACTCAATAACTTTGGAAAGAGTCTTAGAGGCCTTAAATCAGGAAAACTGATTATTGAAACTCTATTGCTGAATTAAGTCAAAGATGGTACCCAAATTAGTTCACAGACAGGTAGGGAGGCAGGAAAGCACTGGTAGGTATAATAAGGAATCTGTAGAAACAGGGTTATGCCCTCTGATGTCTTTCTAGATAAAGAGTCCCTGAATGGTCATAGTAGTATCATAGTTGGACAAAGGAAACAATGGAACAATTAGATCCACACTTCTCTGACACTGTCCTGGAAGCTTTCAGACAGTCTTCTTCCTATTTCATCAGTGTGACTGGTGGGGCGTATTTTGAAAGAAATACATTGCATTTCTATTAAAAAAATGAAGCGCCCCACCCCTTCGTTTTGGTGAAACAGAAACTTTCTGCAGGGCACTTTTTTTGTAACGACACTATGTATTTCTGGCTGGAAGTAACCAGCTATTTCATTTCCCCCGGAACTTGTTGCCCACGTTTAAATTTTTAGCCCTCTTCTCACCTTCCTCCTCTAGAATTTCACATTATTTCGTCTTCCACACCATTTTGCCTCATCCTTCTGCCCTCTTCTTCTGACGGTGAGTTTGTTTTTTATCTTGAAGGGTGTAACTGATATCTCAGTTAGGTGCTCCATTGCATACAGTACTAACACCTAACACTATGCCCTTTGAAGTATTTTCATGAATTCATTTAACTTCTGCCTGAACTGAACGCTCTTTTGGATGGTTAGTGTCACTGCTACAAAGGAACAAGTTAAGGTTTATTCCATGCTGAAAAGAGAAGAAAAGAAACACAGCGTTTCTTCTCTTTTTTTTAACTGGTGTTACTGCTGTTCCTCTTCCATCTTCTCTGTCTCTCTGGGATGTTGGGTATCCACTGATGTTGTTTTTGTCTCCACATCTCACCATGTTTCAGTTACTCCAATTAGATTATAATTGCATGCTAATGCAGTAGATTCTAAGTCTTGCATTTTGTTCTTAATACTCCCAGCATTAAGGTACTGTACAGTATATACATTTAATTACGTACTCCTTCTGTGCTCCGTTTTTTCTCTTCTTCTTCATTTTCCTTGCAGACCTTACTGTATATGAATGAATATAATGTAAATACATTGAAACTCTCTCCTTCACAATGTTTTTTGAAAACATAAATGTGTAACATAAGCTACCAGAAAATAATATACTCTTATGTGTATGTTCTCTCTATGATACATAACGTGCCCTGCTAAAGTTTGGGACAGTGAAGTCTAAACTGGGATTTTCACTATGAACTCTAAAAATAATAATTTCTCAGGAAAAAGTAACATGACAATTTAGAACAACTCCTACAATATGTATTTTATTTTAAAAAGTTAATTATATTTCACTTTGTTGTGTCAAGTTAACAAATTAATAGTGTTGAAGGAGCAAATGTATTGGTATAACTAACAGCTCCGATTCATTCATAAAAAGATTTGTATACATTCCATCAACCTGCCTTACTTCAATGTTTGGAGTCTGTGATTGGAGTCAAAATGAAAACCACAGAACTTTTTTTAAAAGAAAAGCAGACAATTATGTAGCTAAATGAATAACTCTATCAGGACTGTAGCACACAAATTGGGCATACTGAAGTTATCAATTTGGAATATAGAAAAATGAAACAAAAGGTATAATTACCAATCAACCAGGAATAGGTTGACCGAGGAAAACATTTGCGTTGAATGACAACAATATTATCAGAGCTGTCAAGAAAAATACAAAAACAACTGTCATTTGCAAACAATTGTGCAAGGTATAAAAGTCCACAATTTGTAAAAAACTTGAGACATCAGAAATACAGAAGCTGTGTTGCAGGTCTCATCAGCACCAAGAGTAGGAAAGCTAGCTTAGAATTCACTTGAAACTGCAACCTTTACCAGGGTTTTGGAAATATTGAAGTATGGAGAAAGAAAGGCACTACAGATGCTCTAAAGTATGCCACCTCATCTCTGAAACATGGTGGAGGTAATGTCATAGGCTGGGTATATAACTACTAATGGAAGCAGCAAAATGAATTCTGAGGTTTTCAGAAACATATTGCCTGCTTATGCAGAAGAAGCTGCTTTCCTACGTATTGGATGGTGCTACACCACCTAAAGCTTGACAGTGAACCCCAGCATGACCAATGGAAACACGTGTTTGGAGTTCATGAAGAGAGAAAAAAGTGGAAAAAATGAAGTTAAATTCAATTGCGTATGTACATTACGTGTTGAAGAGTAAAGTCAGAACATCCCAAGAAAAGGCGGGAACTCAAATTGGTTCCAGCAAATTCTTGGCAAAGCATCTCAATTGATTCTGATGAGTTCAGTGGGTCACAGACGTGATGCAGTTATTGCCTCACAGGGACATACTGTGCAACCCAATACAGTCTTTAACATTCTGGAGATGACTTAAAAATGTCTCAGTGTTTATGGTCACTTGAAATTAGTGTTGAACACATAGTATGCTTTTTGTCCTAAAATATTCACACGTAAGCAAGGGATTACCCCCAGAAAAAGGTATATTTTGTTGTACTTATCATTCATATTAATCTCATGATCACAAATTCACATTGACTTTGCATTGTATGCAGTCCCACATTTGTCTGAAACTTACAAACTATTTTTCAATAGCTACACTGCTAGGTATGACAGAAGGCTAAATGTGGAGTAGTCCTGCCAGCTGCCTCATTTGCAAAATCTTTGGAACAGTGGTAACTGAATATTCTGCATCAACTGTACAATGTAAAAGAAAGATCAATATTGATTTTACATTAGTGAGAAAGGGTGAACTTGCAGTTTTGGATGGACTTTAGGTATTTTGCAGTGGTATGTCTCTTCAAATATTTGAAGATTTCACTAAGTAATCATAAACTTCTATTGTAAGTATTCAGAGGATGAGAGGAGCCAAGTCATGATCCTGTGGAGGCTGTTCATTATCAATTTTGTTGAGTTTCTCCAGGGAGTAGCCAGCTTTAGGAAACAGGAGATTGTTGGTAAAAAAACAACAACAATGTTCTCTCGTTCTGTAAGGCTTTTATCACGTTTGCAAATTTCATACAGTGAAATATCATCAAAAGTGAGCTTTTACATCCATTCATATTTTGTCTAAATAAGTAAAGGTTCAAGGAAAAAGGTGAGCGTTATCTCACAGAGCACCTACATTTGTATAGATATCTTTCCCCAGATCTGTGTATAAGCCACATTCAGGCATGAGTCATGTTTTTTGCTGCAAAAAAGTATTACATATCATGGTAAAAAAACTGCACAGAATAGTGATGAAGAAAACTATAGAGAATGGTGAACTTAATCACCACTGCTCCTATGATATTGGCTTCCCAGAATTACATTACATACTAACTTGGTAGTTAAAGGACATGATGTGGCAGAAACTCAGATTAGTTGGTCTCACACCTTGGTTCTTTAAAGAGTCTAGTCTCTCAGATTTTATAGTTCTTTTCAATAAGTGGTTAAGGACATTATCGGGGACCTTAGAGCACAAGTGGTGGATGAACATCCTGTGGGTTGTTGTGGAAGAAGTGTGCCAAAGGATCCAATTTCTATTTGATGTCTGGGCAGAATTGGCAGACCCTGTCTGCACTTCCTTATTTTCCCCATGTACTGTACGTTCAGGGTTAGTCACTGTGATCTGAGATATAAAGACACAACTGGAGATTCCAGGGTGGATGGGTAAATAATACCTTAATAATTGGCGATTCTGAAATTATATGAAAAGCTCTTATGGCAATTTCTCATGACTAGAAAGCAAACGTGCCTAAGGAGGCTGCTAATTTTGCTTTGCATAGTTCAGCTAAGGAAGACTGCTTGGTACAGTACTATATAATCACATTTTAAACAATGTGATGGGCCTGATATACATGTTGTAAAATACACTGTTCTGGGTGTTGGTATTTCTTAACCCTGCAGTCTTATTGAATTTTTCTGATATTAGTTCTAGTGATAATAGTACAAGTAGACACAAAGGAAAGGACATTCTCATATAGATTGTTTGACCACTAATAGCTAATCGATTCCAAGATCTCTCTCCGTTATTTCTTGAATTAATCCAGGATGTCAGCCTTAGCAACGTGGTTGTGTTGCTTGTTCCATACTTCCAAAATTGTTTGTATTGTTTAGACCCCATTCTCTGTTTTAATTACACTTGTATCTTCTGGCTTATGCTTCACAGTTGACTCTGAAAAAGTCCCATTTGCTTAATTTTGTTGACGCCTTTGAAGGTCTTGAATACTTGAATCAGGTCCCCTCTTAGTCTTCTCTGTTCAAAACTAAAAAGGTTAATTTAATCTGTAAGTGAAAGGCAGTCCTTTGAGCCCAGGAATGTGTCTGGTTGCTCCCGCCTGGACTGATTCCAGTGCAGCAATATCTTTTTTTGTAACTTGATGACCAAAATTGTACACAATATTCTAAATGAGGTAACATATTTAATATGCATGCAATTGTAACATAACATCATAAACTCCACACTTCTACTTATTTACTCTGTCATTCTGTTGCCTCTTTATGGCATCCTGACGGTGTCTAGAAGATTTAACTGATGATATTAATGAGAAAATTAATATTCATATTCCATAATTCAGAGTTGTTCTTCTCTTTGTATTCGAGTGAATGTTTCTGTCAGTGGAGTTCTGGACAGGGGCCTCCTGTTGGAACTGTTGGCTCAGTCTGTTTATTATTGAAATGAGCAAAAGAATTGAGTTGTTAATAAACCCTTCTATTATTTGTTGAATAGAACATGTTTAATTTGCACATTCATGTCAGCTCACACAATTACGTGTGATGTTGAAGATTTGTATGTGTTGGACTAGGTGTTTACCATAGACTTGCTGACAACTAGTTACGTTAGCTAGCTTTATAAGCCTTCCGCTTAACTTGGCCAGGGTCAGATCTGCCTTAGCTCACCACTGAATTCAACCCGCCAGGCTCATTTAGTTCCAGTTTGTTTCCTGTCTTACAGTACCAGACAAGTCAGCAACTTTGGCACAAAATGGTGCCGTTACATAAAGAAGAACGCGTTCAAGATCCTGTCAGGCATTGTGCCTGATTATTTGAAAGGTGTAGTTATCTCTCACCTTTCATGAACAAAAACAAAACAACTTTGAAAGTTTTGTTTCAGTGCAAAGTTTCAAAATAGAAGCCATTGAATCCACGAATTATATTTATGGTAAAAAAAAACACTACGCTTATTTTATGTCCTCTTTGTCTTCTGTAGGTTAAGGGTGTCATTGTTATAATATTTTTTAGAAAGTTAGGAATTTTGCTATGGAGAAAAAAGCTTTGAAAACCTACTTGTATGTCTTCAAACGTAGAATCTTATAATACAGTAAACTCAATATTGGGCAGAAAAGTTGTTAAACAGTTGAACAGCATAGGGAAATATAGAAGCCATAGATTTAAATGTTTTTTATAGTGACATTGGAACCCACAAGGCTAAAGTAGTTGAAGATAAATGCATTGATATGTAGCTTAACCGAGACAAATTACCACTCAAACAACTGTGTTATCTGCACTAAAACATCCTATGGCAGGAATCAGGGGAGGGTCCGTTAATCTTAAAAGGTTTATTATACACCTCTCTATTAAAAAGTGAACCTTACTCCCCACAGTGCAACAGAACAACTAAGAGTCATGTCCATCCCTGTTTTTATTGAACTTGTGTAAAACTACATACACCAAAATTAAAATATTGATTCTTAATTGGGCTTATCATACGGCATGTTCTTTGGTGCTGTAGTGAAATAAAAGATGAACACATTATAATACATTATCTGCAGAGTAGATATAGTGTCAAAAGCATATGATATTGATGATAAGTGTGTAATAAAATTACCCAAAGTCTGATAGAAAATGTCTAAATATTACATTATTTAGGAGCAGAATCCTTTGACTACTTTTGATTGACCTTGCTTTGATTTCTGGAGGTTAAGACCGGGCTGAATGGCTTACATAATATTAACAGCTCTGCTGGCCTGCGATATCTCAATAACAAGCTTCCCTATAGTGGCAGAGTCTGCAACATCGCTCAAACCAGTTGTGAGGGCCTTGACGCCTACAATCAGATGGGATCCTTGCTTTATGTTTTGCTGATCTCTAGGGTTCAGAAAGACCATAACGGAGTTTACACACCTGTTAAAAAGGCTAACAGCTTTTACTGGGCTCAAGGGAAGACACTCAAAGAATTGGAGCCTTTAAATGCTGAGTAACATCTTTCAGAAAGCTTTAGTGGATTTCCTCCCTCACACTGAGCAAGCAACCAGGTTTTGTATCTAAATCTTCACTTCCCTTCCCCCACCCCTCCTCCATGCCACACACTTTATTAAACTAAAAAGTAAAACTCGTTATGACCTATAAAACACCTTTTAAATCAATTGGAAGGAACGGGATGCTGACCCTCCACTTTACCACACAAGTAAATCAAGTAAATTAGGTCGTAAGTTTTAAACCAAATGGGATTATTTGATTTGGCTCTCTGTCACACAGAGACTTAGGTGGCAGGGACTTGAAAGGCAAAGGTTCCCTGACACAAGAGAATGAATGAGAGTGACAGCCAGACACTTTCTCCCAGTAGGCCTCTTCTGTTTTCCTGCAAATCACTTTTTAGGTGTATAACAGCTGACAGGTTGAATGTGTGTACAAAATGCAGGCTGATACTTTAAGGGCATCGTTTCAAATTTCTGTTTTCATGGTTGGAAAGACAATACTTTAGTTTTGTTTGGTTTCTTATAGCCTATTGGGTATCGATTGTCATATGATAGTTTCATTATAGATTTAAGATTACTGTGCTGAGGCACTCTGTACTGTACAAGAGTGAACACTTTCAGTTGACACCAATGGCTTGATGAGATCTTTTTGCTAGTATAAATAGCTGGAGCCTATTTAATCTTACAGATAAAATCCTGTTAACTATACATCTTTATTAGGTGCCCTTGTACAAATCGCAGACACTGAAATAATCACAACAACAAAAAATACAACTCATGTAGACGAAATGCTTCTAGAATTGATCCACAGCGTGGTGGTGCAAGCCACTGATGGTCTGCACATTCTGTACTCCCTTTCTTTCCAACAAATTGATGAGGAAAACATTCAAACATTTGCAATAGAAAGATGCCTGTCAAAACGTTTGGCCACTCCAGGCACTGTTTTTGAGCTCTATGTAGTTCTTTATTGCTATGTTTGTGTTTAAGAATAAAATAAAACAAGTGCAGGAAATAGCTTAATCAAACAATATGAGAAAACGGATGGAAGGCAACCAAGACTTGGCCATTCTTATAGTATGACAGGGTGTCACGCGTTTGAGAAGGTGCTGAATCTACTACATAAAATTATTGAGAGAAAAACTTGGGGTTAATACATCTTAAATACCAGCTTCCTAAAGGGAAAAAGGAAAATGGGGTAACCTTGACATTAATACATTATATTTAAGCATTCCCCAAAACAATACGAAGGCTAAAAAATATTGCTGATGTCTCACTTTCTTAGAATTTGTTCATGCAATCCATATTGCTTGTGTACTTCATCTGTATTTTTTTTTCCTTTATCATGTACAAATTTGAAAATTTTGCAACAAAAAAGGCTACCTTTCCCTGAGGGAGAATTTGTGTCATGATATGTCACCACAGTGTTGTGTAGAGTTACAGTTAGGTAAGAATGACACGACACACAGTCGATGCAAGTTTCTGGAAACAATGAAACTGAGATGTAGGTAAGATGAATAATTGTCTTGTGTGGGTTGGTAGCCATTAGAATTAAATGAAGGCTTGGCAGTATACACTGTGGTCCTCAAAGTCAAATGCTGATCGGTTTTGCACTAAAGCACTGTCATGATACAGTAAGAGAGAGTTTGCTTTAAAGGAATAGTAAAGCTTTTAAACTCATGCTAATTATCAATATTTACTCAATCACAGTGTTTGCAGTCACTCATATTAAATATTTTAGCCCTCAAATGTGCAGATTGTACTCATCTTTGAATTCAAAATTTCAAAGAAACACAAACACTCCTCTTCTTTTTAAGTGAGATACTGTTGAAGCCAATCGTGGCTGATAACTAAGGCAGTGCATTTTTTACAATCTGTTTTTTTTTATCCTATAATTCAATCCACTGCCCTCGAGGCACTAAGACAGCTTGAATCATGTCACTTAATGGGTAATCATTAAACCTTTAATTGTTCTGGTTAAATCACTTCCCTTTACTGCACTGTATTTAATTAGCAGATTAAGATTTCTGTAGTTATCTATGGATATGTATTCACCCTTTACTTTCTTGTGAATTCCTGCAATTAAACAGTAGAACATTTTAATGGGTATTTTGTGTGTTTCTGTTTAACAGAATTATTATTATTTTAAAATATTTCTATTAATGAATTGTTACTGAAACAATTTGTAAATAACTGTAGTCAAATATACAGTATATAAACAATTATATTGTTATGGTAGAGAAGACCTTTAATAATAAAATCACTATCATCAACATGGATGTCATCATCAATTTCAATACCAGGGTAAGTTTCTGGCACTGATCCCTGAACATAATATTTCATAATAAACTGCAATCAGGGCATCTAATAGATTATTTGACACATTATGTGATTTCTTAGATTTAATTATGAACTCCATTGAGAGCACATAAGTGTTACATACAGTATGTTTGCATAGACATCTTCTTACATGTAAGATAAAGTCACTTTATTGACCATACACAATTTCTTGTATTAGAAACTTGCCTTTTCACATTGCCCAACTTGCTCTCCATGAGAGACACAGACAGGGAGAGAAGCTTGGGGTCAGAGCGCAAGGTCGGCCATTTATACAGCACCCCTGGAGCCGGTGGGGTTAAGGGCCTTGCTTAGGGGCCCAGCGAAGTAGGATTCCTCTGCCGGCTGCAGGATATTAACTGGCAACCTTCCAGCCACAGGTGCAGATCCTTAGTCACAGAGCCACCGCTCCGCCCCTCCGCCCCATCATATTGTAGTATCATATGTAGTATTGACATTTAGTTTAACCATGTTCTGTCTGTGTTTGACAAATTCTGTCAAAATGTGTCCATTTGTAGAACTTAACTTTAACTTTGACAAATTTGTTAGCAAGTGATATGTTCAAAAGAAGGGAACAAATCGGTTGACTAAAATTTATTAATATATATTTTGTCAACGATTTCATGGAAAGTTTTACTACAACAGTTATCATCCTCTCTTCCAATCTCATTATATCTCAGAAACAAGACAAGGCTGGATTTGTCAGCGTTGGCATGTGAGAAAGGAAACCATGTTGCTGCTGTCAGTAGTGTTAGTGGACCAGTAGGTGGCAGTCTTATCTTGGACCAGATTTTTGAAAACTGTTGCCCAAGTATGGAGTAGGAGGTGCTGTCCTTTCATTTGGATAAGATGTTAAACAGAGCTCCTGCTTGATCATTAATGATCCATTGGCACTGTTTGTAAGAGTAGGGTTGTTAATCCTAGTGTCCTGGCTTGATTCAACTCTGTTCCTGTACTATGTGTTCCCCCTTAATTTCATCTAATTATTATTGTTTTCATTAAAACTGCTGCTATGCTGCCAGGTGGAAACCGCACTTGTTTCTACAAGAGACTCAGCGGGGGATAAAGTCAATCTCCTATGTGTGAATTATTCTAGAGTAAAAAAAAACTTTATCAATCTAACTAATTATTACTGTTGCTGTTTATCGTGATATCCATTAGGACTTGGTATGCATTTATTAATTCTGCAATTTATTATAGGCCTGTTGGGTGTAAGGCTTTCAATCCACTGGATCAGACCCACTACCCCATTACTCACACTAGGGGACCCTATTGTTCACAGTGGACAGGAGACTGTCAGTCACCTGCAGTTTTGTGACCTTAGGGTAGTGTATGACCCCCTTTCAGCCCCCCAAATGCTGTCAGCACAACAGAGATAAAATGATGTTAACTTTACTGCATCAGAAGGGGTAAGTACTGTACATACAGTAAAAAAAAACATAAACTAGAAAGGAATGATTACACACAAAAAAAGATGTGAATGATGTCCATTTTGGGAACTATGCCTTCATTCTTCTTCTCCTCAGGCAAACAGTAGCCCCCTTATCCAGGTTCCTGTCAGGACCCTGGAACTATTGGGGAAACAAGCAACTCGGGGGGGATCCTACATCCAATCCAGACAATTCACCATCAACAGAAACAAAAAAAAGAACAATTTCAGATTCTGCTTAAAGTCTCTGTACTTGAATTGTCTGAGAGTACACCAAATGCTTTTACAGCTATTACAGTCCTCACCCTGTATAAGCCAATAATCAGCAGCTTCTCTCATTCTTCCTGTGCCAAGGACTGCTGTCCAGCACTCCTTCAGTCTCTCCCACACTCTAAACCCAGACACTCATCTGTATGCAGGGGGAAGCCAGAGCTCACCCCCTGCCAGACATCTTCTCATGGTGTTCTGGGTTTCGGCTTTCAAGGGCTGGATTTAGCCTCCCTCTGTCAGTCAGCTCTACTCCGGTCGCCCGGCTCCAAACCCAGCGCTCCGCTCCAGACGCCGACACAGGCTGACCACTCTCGCTGGCTCCGGAAGGCTCCACACAGTAGGGGGGCTCCCAACTGCTCCTTCCTTACTCTTGGCTCTCTGGAGGGCTACAGCAGACTATCTCTCCCTCTCACGGAAGCCTAAAAAACCTCTCAGTGCGGAAACTGTATGCCGTATGTATTCCAAGTCCACACATGCAGTTAGTTAACTTTCTCCGCAGCTTATTCCATCCCTGGACAGGCCATTGCCCCATGACCACACAAATTGCCCCATGACCAAACTGTGGTTAGCCAGAATTAAAAGCATCATATGTTTCAAATAGCTGTGAAATGGGCAATTTTCTTTTTTATTTGTGAAGTTAGAATCTCTTGTTTTTTTTTATTATGCTGTATAGTCGTCCAGTTTGGAATAGCCAGTTGTACCTTGGAACAGAGTGACTACCTCTGCATCCCAATGGGGAGAATGAGGAAATTCAGACAGGATAGCTATTCGTTTTCTGGCACTTAGTGTTGTACAGGTGGTTTAATGATCGGAGGACTGGCACATCTATCACTGAAATCATACAAGCCCGCAGGTACAGAAGAGGTCATAGGAGTCACTGTGTGACCAGAAGTTAAGAGAGTTATACTCCCCCTTGATGGCACTGTGCAGTTTGTACATGGCTGTTTGGAGAATCATGGTCAAATCCAGATAGTGGCATGATCCGTGCTTGACCTCTAGATGTCTGCACCGTGAGTACCACTGTTGGTTGAGCCACTGCAGAGCCCTTCATTAGGGAAAGAGTATTTTCTAATAAGACAGTTCAATAGGTTGACCAGATGATTATTTTTTGGATGAGTGAAACCTGAATGCCTACAAAGACCTCTAGAAGATTAATTGCAATGTTTAAAAAACAGGGAATGAAAATGCACAACCCTACCAATAACATAATACAGTTTGCTTGGTACATTTTCATCAGCACAGTTGATGTCTTAAAACATGCTTTTGGTGATTATTCATCTATTGGAATATTTTGTCATATTTATACTCTTTTCATTAAATTTTATAAGTACAGAAGTAATCCTGTACAATTAAAAAGACTTCTGTAGACTTCATTACCATATGGACATGAGGTCCAAGCTGTGAGTGATCTGTTCTAGTGGTGGGAGTTTTGCTGTTATGCATGCTCCTCGTTCTGTTGATAGTGCTGTTGTTTGTGTTAGAATTGTTAAAGACCCTGTGTGAAAATAAAGTAGTGGTCCCTCTACCTTTACGTGGGGTTCTGTAGAGTTGGGGGGGACTAGAAACCCAATGTTGACCCTCGGTGGAAACAGTGGTAAATTATTCCTCCGGGTATAAGTGCCACTGGGTAATCTAGAAAATAACTCCTGATTTTTGCATTAATTCATAATTATGCTGAAATTTGTAATGCTAGTGTAAACACTTCTTAACTGCTGCATTGTTATCAGGATACAGGAAGGATGATGAAGACCTTTTTCCTGGATGCCAGAAAGGCACAGCCAGGGACAGAACTGCATAAGAAGTAGTGATCAGTCCTGTGCCTGGGTGTGAGAGTGTGGTGAGATGTGGGAATTGGTGAGCAGAAGGCACCTTGAGGAGGAAGAGTCAGGACCAAAGAGCAGGGTAACAGTGGCAGTGGTATGTGGGACTTTATATGCCAGGAGCCAGAGCAGAGATATTTCATTTTTTGTATAGTATGTGATGTCACAGCACATGGAAATCCAGCTGATCTTTGACCAGATGGAAGATGCTGATGTCCTAGTTGCATTCTCTTCATTTCTACTGCTCCCGGTTAATTGTGAAGGCAGGGGTTTCCCTAGTGACGGCAGTGAGAAAGGTCATGATGACCATCTGGGTCAATGAGGCTGTAAATGGGCTAAGAAAGAAAAGAGTTGGCATGGAAAGCTCTGTTTCAGTCTAGTCTTCAAACCACTTCAGGCTTCAGACAACAAATGTTAAGCTGGTACAAATACCAATACAATCTGTGGAAGAAGACTTGTCAGTGTGCTGTCCAGAGGGGGATGTGATTCCAGACTGGAGTATTCTGTATCGCTTTTTTAAGAGATGGTAGTTAGCCAGGAAGCTCCAGATGTACAGTATAACTGGCAGCAGGTGTGTCTCATGAACAGCAAGACAGGAAGGTGGTCTGATCATTCCCCAGTGGCTGTGGTGTAGTGTACAGCCTGGGCAGTTGTCACAGTCATCATCCCTCCTCTAGAGGGCGTTCCTGGACGGCTTCCTGGTTTCCCCTTTCAGCTACATCAACATATTTGCCATATTTTGACTTATTTGCCTGCGCCCCATCCCCCAAGCACCGGAACACTGCAGCCACGCCTCCCTGTCAGTCATCCCGTCCTGATCCTGTCGTCTTTCTCTGTTGCCCTTCTCCAGTCTCTTCCAGATTTTACCATCTGCTTAGGGTCCTAAATACGCACTACACGGGATTCTGGACCGGCTCCCGTGACAGCAGTGACTGCTCCTGGAGCATGGCCTCTGGGCATTGAAGGACATCAGATGTCATATTGGGCATCGTGATTTTCTTCTCCCAAAATTGTTTTCAACTTTCAGGTCCAAGTTAAGAAAGCATAACTAAATAAAAATCCCTTTTTTAACAATGGAATGCTGTTTGTATGATTTGATTTGATACCAAAATAATGAAATTCATGCTGTTCAATTAATAAAAATATAATTTAGTTTACAAAATGTTTTGTAAGTGCCATAATTCAGTGCCGAATTCAGATTTGGTTTGAACAATCTACAGTGAAATTTTGAATATTGTTGACAGATCCTCATATAACCCGATGAAAGTTTAAACGATGAAAAGCTTACTTTGGTATTCTTCCTGTGGGTTTCTTAGTGTTTACAGTATTTTGAGTAGGGCATGATATTAGCTCCTGCCAGCAGTGACTTTCCAATTTCATCTTTTTTCTGGATGTCACTATTCCTCAGTTTCATTGCAGACTGACTCCTGAGCTAAACTGTGCACAAATAGTAAAGAACACTTTGGGAATCAAATTAAACACTGTTGCTTGTTTAAATACACACATTTGCGGAACTCTAATTCTCTTTTTGTATGCCATCAAAATGTTTTCGTTTTTGTAATTAGCACACAATTTAAGAAATAGGTAAGCTGGTGTGTGAAGTTTTCTCATTGTCGTTGGTTCTGACAGGCTGAAAATAATCTGAAAGAAGGAACAATCTCAACTGCAACAATTAACACATTTTCCAAATTCCAGTTTTATGTGATGTGTGTCAGATTCAAAGATATCAAAGGAAAAATCCATAAATAACACTACTGCGAGGATAGCTTAAACACACATCAATCGCAGACGGGCAGAAGCATAGATCTCTAATTTGGGATTTTTGAAACGTCTTATTGACTTATTGTTTCTGACTTTTCGGCCAGGATGTATAATTGTTTGACTGATTGATTGATTGATTGACTGACCGACTGATTGAATGAGAAAAATATTGCTTTTTACATATACAGTTTAATTGACATAACAGAATCTGAAATTCCCCTGTGAAAATTAATCTAATTCCTAGTTGATGAGGACTGAAAACTCCATACACCTTACTTATACAGTACATGTATATACTGTTAGTGTGGGTCTACATTTGGATTAAAAATTGTGGAAATGTGAGCCTCTGAAATGGCTCATCTGGGAAAGGTGCTCACTGAGTGTAGCTGGAATGTAGCTGGCCATGTCACTAACTGAGTGTGACTTGGATTTCCCAAGAGCACAACTGGCTGAGGACTTTCAAGGATAGGCCAGCCAAACTCTCTTGGCAACACAATGATCCCTGCAGCCTCCCAGGAACTAGCAGGTTAGGGGGCCAGCCTCTCCTGCAGTCAATCCTGAATCTGTGGTACTTGGTTGATTTGTGACAAGACAAGTGTTGTGAAGATGGGCCTATAAGAGGAGTTTTTACTACACTTCCTCTCTCCGATGTGGGCGGCAGTGGTTAACATTGCTGCCACACAGTGTTGTGGCCTTGGGTTTCTAGGCTTAACTCTGGACCAGGAGTGCTGTCTGCATGGAGTTTATATGTTGTCCCTGTTAATGTGAGTTTGCACAGGGTGCTCCAGTATCTTTCCACGGTTCTAAGACACGCTGTGAGATTAATTGGCTTCTGAGAAAACTGGCCCTGGTGTGAGTGTGTGAGTTTGTCTGTATGTTCCCAGTAAAGGACCGGCATCCCATCCAACGTATATCCCTTTTTTCTTCTGTTGCTTGCCAGGATCAGCTCCGGCTTCTCCCCAACCCTGAATTGGATGAAGTGGTTAGAAAATGGATCTACTATTATTTGGGTGGTCTCATACTGCAAATGTTTCTTTAATAAAATGTGAAATAAGTAAATTCACAGTAGATAAATCCCATAGATTACTTATAAAACTTCACAGAAATATGGCTTTCTTAATTATATTAATGCTAAGCTCTATACAATTAACTAATTAAGTCTGAGTAGCTCAGACATACCTACTATAAAAATTAGAGCCACTTGCAGCATTTTTAAAATGACTTTAAACAAACCTTTTCACTATTTTTGAATTGTTTTTGTTGCTTCTACAGTATTTGCTTACGGTTGCATTTTCTTTTCTGTGAATGTGACTAGTTTATTAACTGTACTGGAATCTGTGCCATCAATATAAATTGGTAAGAGCAGTGGTTCTAGTTAGATCCCTGTGGTACTCCACTTATTATACCACTACAGTTTGAGCTTTTACACCTTATATTGTATGTATAACGGAAGCCTGTCCAGGCTCCCGTGAAGCGTAGTTTAGGACCCTGTGCAGACGGTATAATCCGGAAGTAAGTGGAGAAGGACAACAGGGAAAACACGATGAGGATCAGGACGGGATGACAGACAGGGGGGCGTGATCCGGTGCTCAGAGGGCATGGTGCAGGCAAACAAGTCCAAAGAGTCCAAGGGGGAAATCCAGGGCACAGTCCAGGGTCCAGATACTGGGAGACCCATCCGAGGCAGACAAAGTTAACAGGGAACAGGGAGTTAAAAACAAGATAACGAGGCCAAGCGCTCCGAGCCCTGGTCTCAGATGGTCAGGACGCCGTGGCGAAGCCTATGCTGTCGGGTCTCTCCTGGACTCGCTGGTAGGCGGGCTTCCGGGCGTCCATCTTCCAATGCTGAGCCAGGCATAGCGGGAGCACCCAGCTTAAATAACAACAGGCAAAACCGGGGTCAGGTGCAATAAACTAAAATACAAAAGGGTTGGAGTGCCCTTAGGAGAAGGGATGACGATCGTGACAGTGTGCTGCTTCCCATCAATTATCCAGTTCTTAATCCATTTACATGGATTAGCCTTGAATTAATGGGTAATGTGAAACATTATGTAATGCCTTCTGAAAATGGTTAGCACTTTATTTAGTATATATCATCGTGTATTCTGCACCTTGAAATCCTGCCAGGTGTATGTAACACTTAATACTTAATATGTTAAATATTTTAAATGTTGCATATGTTTATTTTCTCTCTTTGTGATCAAAATGGGTCCACACTATAGTCTTAGTTTCTTTTCGTGACAGTAAAGGCAGTTTTTATGTGTACACCAGTTAAAGTTCCAGCTAAAACTGCAGATGAGATCCACTTCATAGTTTTGTGACGCCACATCATATATCAGGACTATATTTCAAAAGGTCTGCTTCCAGTGCACTGTTGAGCGCATTAACAATCTCCATATGGACATACCTATTGACTAGACTAAGGCCAGCACGTGGCAGGATAAATAGGCTATACCAGTGCAGGCAATGAACTGCCATCTTCCACAGCTCAGAGATTTATTTCCATTTGATGATGTGCAAATCACTCCTAAGCAGAGAGACATTCTTACTTCTGGGAGTTTTAATAGATAGTAAAACTAAGACAAAATCTTTATATATATGAATGGAAAGCTTCCAATTCAATGCTTGTATTCTTAAATACTGTATAGTCAAGTAAGCTTACTTGGCAACTTGTTGATGTAGCTGAAAGTGAGACCCTTGAAAAAGAATCCCCCAACCATTTTACTTGGAAAGAGGCATCTGCAAAATCTATAATGCTTAGTTTTGCTGTGGAACATGGCCTTGAGATGGTATCTTTCCATTGTAGTGGCACTATAGCTGTGGCTGTACAGTATATGCTACTTGTTTTGGCTATTGAGGGTTATGTCCATATTGAAAAGGAAAACATCTGTCAATATTCATGTGCTGATTTTTCATTTAATTAGAGATTCCACAACATGGTGTTATCTGTGTTAGATTTACAACACAGCTCTGCATTAAGTTTTCTTTTGATGAAAAAATACACCTTGGATGTAAGCATGACTATGCTGCAGCACTAACAAATGGTTAACAGTTTTCCACAAAAAAGAGAAAATGTTCAGAACCAGTTAGAGCCAATTTCATTTGAAAAATTTCAAACCACAGTTTTTCCAACAATGGTGACAGGCCTTCTGGTTGGAATCCAGGCTTTTCCCTGTCCTACAGGGTCTGACAACTAACAAATGCTGCAGCTTGCTGGACCAGTGTGTCAGCAGCTATCACTGATGAAGAAAGCTGTAATAAAGGCTTCCTAACCCTTGAAGGTGATTCAAAGACAGTTAGTCTTTGAATCAGTAAGACACAGCTGTCACATATAGTAGAAATATCCAAGTAAAACAAGTTTGAGTCAATGCAGGTGAGCTGATGAACTGTTGTGAAACAGGCGAGCAGATTTGTTTTTTTGTTCATCTACAGTAGTTTGAAGGATATCATACAGCTATATCTATTACTGCCAGTGTCGAAAGAACATCTTGTTTTCTGAATCTGCTCAACAAGCTTATGAATATTTCTATGAAAGTTGGAATCACTTTGGGGAGAGCACTCTGTTCTTGCATGCTGCATATATTTGGGAACTGGCAGCTGATTCCAAAGCTATTACTCCAGTGACAGCAAGACTAGCTGCATATTTTAACTTTTCTTATGAAGGAATTTCTTAACTTTTCATTTGCTGGAATTTCTACTTATTTAACTGTGCCATTCTTTGGGCTTTTCAAAAAGTAGTTGAAAACAATATACACAACATAACTAGTAACTGTGATCAGAGAGGATAATCCATTCCCAGCAAATAGCGTGGTCAACACTTCTATACAAATTTCAGATTTTTAGTAGAAATCAGTTTCTTGAGACCTGTAATTCTCCAGCCATTCACTCTGGCAATAATTATGGATAATCCCAAAAAGTTTTCCCAAGGAATTTCTTTGCTCACAGAACTTTGTTGGCCATGTTAACAATTCCTTTGATAGACAAATCATTACAAACAAGCATATCCAGTATTTTCAGTGAAATTTCTTCAAATAAAGGGTCAAAACAGCATACATGTATAAATGCCATTGCCACTGTCAAGGTATAATGTAAAGGGCTTGGTTAAAACCAGCATAGCTATTGCATTGATGCACTGTGGTATGAGTGTCTTGTTATAGCTGTGGCTTCATAATGACTAAAACATTAAACACTTGAATCAGGGCTATATGTTGTTATGGTGGTTAGTACTGCTGTCTCACAGCAGTGCACTAAAACATTGTACAAACATTTATTTGCACAAACTCTTGAAGTTTTGAAGAGCAACGTGACTAAAGCCTGTGTTCGATATAAAGATTGGAACCAGTTGTTTAGAGATTGGCTGTTCTCTCTTTGTTCACAGATGTTTTCTCTGTTTTCCATTTCTTTTCTACCTCCTAAAGACATGCTTGTTATGTTATTTGATATTTCTAAATTGTGCCTGTGTGTGTCCTGTGATAGACGTAGGCTTTTGCCATGACTCTTAGCAGGATTAAGCAATTTTCCAATCATAGGTGGCAGGATGGGCTTGTACAATCATGGAACATCCTTATAAAATGTGGACCTGTCTGGACTGTGGCTGCTAAAGACAGTATGTGCTGAACTAGAACCACAGTAAAAAGAGTTTCTGCTTCAGTTATCTTCTGAGAAAAATAATTTGTTGCATTCCAAAATTTTATTTCGGCAGCAATTTATCCTCAATCAGCAGTTCTTTGATTGTGTCCAATACCCTTGTTCCTTATGGATATAATCTGTACAACAACCTGCACAAAACATTCCTGTCACGATTGTAGTCCCTCCTCCTTAAGGGCACTCCGGCTCTTTCACTTCGGACCTGATTTTGTGCACCTGCCCCTTATTCCAGCCTCCTTCCTGCCCCCTTTAAAAGCCAGACACCCACTCAGTTTGGGGCTCTGCACTGATTCCCATATCGTGCGAGCCCGGGACCTGTAATCACCTGGCTCCGTTATGTTTTTAAGTTTCTGTTCCTGTTTCCCCTGCCGGTTCCGACCCAGTTCCTCTTTTTAACCTGTCTGTTCTCGGATGGACCGCCCAGTTTTGGACTTTGCCTGTTATTTGGATTCCCCGTCTGGATTACCTCTGGATTGTTTGCCCTGGACTCACCCCCCTGGACACCTGCGCACTTTGGACACGCCCCCCCCGTATTCTTTCCCGATACCTGCATGACTTTTTCCTAGTGTTTCCTCACTCCACCCTGGATTGTGTCATCCGCATAGGGTCTGGAAAGAACTGTTCCGTTACAATTCCCTTATATGAGCATTTGACTTTTCTAGTTGCATATTTTGTATAGCACATTTGGTCAAAGTTGTTTGTCTATTTTTAAAATGTAAACAGAAAACATATATAACAAAACAAAAAAGATATATTTTAGAATTCTCTCTTTCGATTCATTGGCTACCTTTCTGTAAGAGAATGCAAAGAGCTTTTTCAGAGTTGTTTGTCAACTGAACGCAAAATGTGACTGGATATAGTGAAAGTAATTTATTTGTATCACAAAAGCATTTGAGTATGATTGATGTGACTCCCCTCACAACAACAATTGAACAAAGTATTTCAGAGTTTAACAAAATAAAACAACTCTCTAGTATCCAGCCAGCGGTTCCCTAGAGTTTAAACTAACCCTATTAACTTTAATACACTACTTTAGTCTGGGTTAAACCCAAAGAATTCCCAGAAATGCACTTAAGACTTCATTTAAAAAAAACAAACAATTGTTGTGAAAGAACATTGAAATATAAAAAATAAAGAATTTTCACTTCAAAATCTCTCTCTCCTGCTTAATCCCCTTTCATAATTGTGCGCATTGAACCAATTTTCTGTATTCCTGTTACTATGTACAGATTGCTGAAGCTCAATGCTTTATATCCTAAAGCAATATCTAATGAGTCCAGAGAAATGTGAATTTTATAGTAGTTTCTACATGTGTTTCATGTCTTTTGCCACCTAACCTATTTTGTTAAATCTCATGTTTTAGTGCATAGTTCAGGGTGAACATGCAAATGTGTTTATCCATAATTAATCCATAATGAAACAGTGTTTCAGTGAAATGTTTGTAGTAACGTTTGTGGTGGTATGCACTTTTGGTAACACTCTGGACATTCAGAGCCATGGTGTGTGTTGAGAACTTCAGAAAAAAGACAGGAGTGATGTGGAGATCATCACAAAACCACTTTTGTGAGACATACTGTACATTTATTGCACAAACTCTTGAAGTTTTGAAGAGCTGTGTGAATAAAGTGATTCAAAGCAAAAACATATGGACATTTGAATGGTAACAGAAGAGATTCAGCCTATCCAATCTGTTTGGTAATTAGTAGCTTATTGATCCAAGGATCCAACCATTTCTTGAAAGAAGCCAGGGTATCCCTGCTCAGCCTGAGCCACATAGCTGGGTAGCTTTGCTTAAATGGTCCCTTTTGTTGCTGGTTTTAAAGACACTTCCACATAGTGGAAGACACGTGACCTACTGTATGCTTAAAAATTGGTAAGGAGAGTGGCCAAGAAGAGAAAACATTTTCAACTGAAGCCAACCTATTCTATAGTGCCTTTACTATGGCTGTATTTTAGAAAAGCATCTTTAGCTCAGGAACATTAAAGCTTCAAAAGATGCTGAGCCAATTAGCTTCAAGGAAGACACACAAAAAGACACACAGACTCAAGCAGACTTGATGAATGCTCTACTTAAGCAGGAAAAGCTGTGTTTCGTAACATTTTATGCTTTTTGTCAAAGATCCTTAATTTCGTGGCTGGCATATTCTCATTGGAAACTAAAGTGCAAGCAGATGAGCCAGACAAAATATATATGGGCATTGTGCTTGTGCTGCTCTATTAATTAAAGGCTTAACCATCTGTACTCAATGGTAGTGAAACTCTGATTGTCTCAGGGGAAACACTAGCTACTTAATTTCTACTAACCTTTATATGAGTGTAATGAAGTGTTTAGGGTTTAATATTGTAGCTTTGCTTTTATTGACTTAAGTAACAGTTCCTTCAAATGAGGCACTGGCAATATATATACATATATTAATCTGAATGGTTACACCCTCTTTGGAGACAGATAAATGTAAGTTTAAAAAGACTCATCTTCACGTTAGAGTCTGCAAATGCTCTGTGTTCTGGCGTGTTTGAGATAAAAGTAATCTGCAGTGTTGCACTTAGTAAATAGAGGAACTCGGTGTTAACAGTTCATCCATACAATTTGATGAATGTATTTTCCTAATGAGCAAAAAGTCTGGCATAGTGGACAGGTATGAGTCAGGCCCATTGAGTACATGTGTAATTGTCATAAATCTTTGTACTCCAAGTGCTGACATATGAGTATCATTAAATAATGGGTTCCTTTTGCTATAAAGCATCAGGAATCATTGGCGTCATTAGGATTTCCTGACATGGGGCACAGCACTCAACATTCTTCCATATGCCAAGATTTTCATTTACACATATCACATACTGCAGCACAGTGATTACAATTGCTAGAATGAGGTAAAGCAGAAAACATATACCCCTCTCTTCAGACAAAGATCTTAATCAGCTTCACGGTTGCCATGATAAACCTGTGAACGTTTTATTACAGGTTTGTGGCAGCACCTTACTGACTGGGAATGCAGGCATCTTAAAATTTGCTGGACCATGCCATTCATTATATGGTCCTTAAGGTGGTAAAGAAATGAATGGAGGAAACAGCCCTGGTTCGATTCAAGTGTTCTGCATTGGTGGGTGGATCATATCAAATAGAGAGGAAATCTGTGCCCTAGTTGTGCTTTGAGCCTTTGTGCACAAAAGTCAATAATCTGAAACTGCGCTTGTCACAGCTATTCATTTGTCTGCGTCCAGCAGTGAAATTCTGTTGGTCTAAAACATTTTCCTGTAGATTTAGATGCCGAGTTTAAAACGATTACTCATGAAATAGGTCATTTATAACACGGCCCATAAATGCGGATCATGCTTTCTTCTAAAACACTCCATTATTCATAAAGGCTTATGAAAAACAGATATATACAAAGAGATGTATTGTATTAAAAAAGAACGGCGTTGCAGTGTCATGTGGATTTGGAGAAAAAGTCAGGGACAGCTCCTGCTAATGTATGGAAATAATCTTTACTGTGCCACCTCTCACTAATATCACTCTTCTAGTGCCAAGTGTCAGGTGTTTGTAAATAAATGAAAAATCTTTATATTTATCTTCCCTCTGTATTTTTTGCCTGATGAAGTATATTGTCATATTGTGGAAATACAGTATACTGTATTTTCTTTTTCCTTTCTGTTATACTTCCTCTTTGATTTTGAGTATTATTTGTTTAATACTTATTGTCATTGTCTCCACTGGGTTGGATTTCTCAATTGGTTATTTCTAGACAACTTTCTAAAGTCTTACAGTATATGAATCTCACAAAGGGTCCTGTCTCTTAGTTTGGTTGCTATACAGTATGTCAATACTTTTATTGCTGTTTGATTTCAGCTGTGAATCGTGTGGATTGGACTATCCAGTTTATAAAGGTTCTTCATCACATGAAGATCCAAGCATTTGCTCCTGTTGAAAAATTAATAATAATAATAATAATAATAATAATAATAACGTTGTTTTCTTTATTAGCCCTATACAATTTCTTGCATTAGGAATTCATCTTTTCGCATACCCCAGCTTTTTCTCCAAGGAGACACAGACACACAGACAGGGAGAGAAGCTTGGGGTCAGAGCACAGGGTCTGCCATTGTACGGCGCCCCTGGAGCAGTTGGGGTTAAGGGCCTTGCTCAGGGGCCCAACGGAGTAGGATTCCTCTGCCGGCCGTGGGATTTGAACCGGCAACCTTCCAGTCACAGACGCAGATCCTTAGCCACAGAGCCACTGATTTGAAGCCATTGTGTATGCCTGGAGCTCTGTGGCTTTCTCTGCTGCTAGTTTTCTTAAAACACATTCACCATGCAGTGTAGTGTTTAATTATTCTCCTTGATGAAGATTCAAGCAATTTCTCAACTTACCTCATTTGGAAATTTCAAAGCCAATACGTGATACTGGCCTCCCTTTAGGTTTAGATAGGAGGACTGTGGTGAGGAGAAAGTCCTAATTTAGCAATGCTGAGTGGGTCAAAGTAAACTAATTTGGGTGAGGATATGCCTTATTCAATCATTTTGTGTCAACTATATATTTATATACAGTATATACTATATATCTGCATTTTACAGCGAAAGAACCATCCATCACACTTAGACATACAGTAGCTGGATAAAAACCATAAGAGGATGAATTCTAAAACACTTGATTCCACTTCACATTCTGAGAGGATTATTGATAGCTCAAAATTACTATTACAGTTTGTTGTACAATTCTGTATCTGATACCTTTGTCGCAGAATCACAACTTTGTGTCTAATCGGGTCTGAGTCAACCGCAGGTGCTTCTTGTCAATAATTTCCTGGAGTGCTTTTTTTTTTGTTTGTTAGTAGCTTTAAGGTATACAGTCATTACCTTTGCATAAGACAACAGTTTTTCTAACTTTTATCACTTTTTGTCATTCGTTTTCAGGAGGTAACAAGGATTAACAAGGAGGTGACGTCTTCTGAAATAATCTACAGGGATGCAGTATATAACAACTTCTCATGAAATCAAACAAGATAATTGGTTAGCACTGAAAAACGAATGACTAGTAGTAAATTAAATCCTGCATTTTTTTCCCTCTTGATTCCTGTAAGCAATATCAGAACGCTTATTTTATACGCTGTTTATTCCAGTGGAGCCAGCCTCTGCCTCTTCACAGGGTGCAGATTGGAGTATAAACAAAGAGCCATTAACAGGTCCACTTTATGGTGGTCTGCGTGACCACAAGCAGCTTTATGTCTGAGATAGTCCACAGCTCCACAACAGTGTTGATTCCAGTGTTGAATCTGTAATCTGTCATCTGCCAAATACTATGAGAATTGTAGATCAACTACTTAGGTGTATATCAGAAATGAGGTACATTCTGGGCCATTGTAACCCTGATACTGTAGATTGATTGATTTGTTTGAAGATTTATGAGATAATATATTGCTGGTTTCCTCCCTTTCTGTAGATCTGGCATGACCTTCCTGGTGACTTACCTAATGCAGGTGGTATCACTAGATCAGAGCGATAAATTCTTTGGCTTGCTCCCTAAGCCACATGGTACTGATAAAATGCAGTTAAATTGCATACATCTGAGACGGCACCTCTATCTGTTTAATACCAGCAACTATTTTTGCAGAACTTTTGAAAGCAGACACACCTACTTTCTGTATGGGATTTAAGAAATCTAGAATTTAAGAAAAGGTGCATATGAGTGGAGACTATATGGGCCATCCAGCCCATTTAATTGTTTAAAGCTTAATCTAGCTGCTTCTTAAAGGAACCCAGAGTTTGGGCTTCAAACACTTGGATGGGGTGGTTGTTTGAGTGACCAGCAACATTTTATAACATTTTATAATGTTATATAGATTGTATAATGTTTATAATGTATAATGTCCTATCTCTGTTCTAACTAAAATTCCCTTTTAGTTTTCTAATTGTAATCCCATATCACTGTTTTGATGCTGAGTCTATTGAAGTCCCCAGGGATGACCCTAAATATGCTTTAGGCTTCTGAATACAGTATGTGAATATCATCTCAACCTCTTTTGTTCTAGGCTGAATAGATGTAGTTCCTTTTCCCCATACAGTATGTATACTGCATGACAATACCTGATACCAAAAGTTATTCTTAGTGCTCTGAACTCTTTCTAAGGCTGTAATATCCTCTTCTGTTATGATTACCAACACTGGGCACCCATATGATATGTACAGTGTATGGTCCTACTTATTGTGTGGATCACTTTGCTCTTGTCAACGTGAATCTTCATTTACCACTTGTCAATGATTTTGTCTTTGTCCTTTTGTAATTCCTTCGCTGCTGTTTCTGCCTCTGACACTCCTTGTTCTCATAACATCCAGAAATTTAACTATTTTTGCTAACAATGCCAGAAACTTAATTGTTTGAATTAAATGGAATGTTAGGCCCTATCACACAATCTGTAGAGTGGTCTCTTCTTTCTTCTTTCTTTATTGATTATGCATTAAATCATTAAGGCCATCATTTCCAGGGACTTATTAGTTTTATGAAAAAATCATGTTGAACCCCTTTTAATATAGTCTTCTTCTACTATCTCTGTATCCATTCACTTCTGATTCCCTCTTAGTCTGCTCTTCTAAACATATAAATCTTACTTTTTAACACAACTTAAACAAATATTGATATTATGGTCACTATTGTGGTTCTACTGTATAATAGCTATCCTTTTTATTTGTCCTGGGGTTTAGAAAAGACTAGATTCATTCAAGAATGTCCCCTAGTTGTTGCTTTTACAAACTGGAAAACAATTAATCACTATTTTAACCATATCAATATCAGCCTGTGTATTTCCCATTGCAATATCACAGTTTATGTGTGAGAAGTTGAAATCCCCCATTAAAACAATGTTACCTTTACTAATACCTTCTTGATCTCTTTATATAGAGAGCTGTTATGCCCTGTTGATAGATACTGGGAGGTGCAATGCAGTAATTCTGTGTTGAAATCCTTGTCTGCTTCTATGTGTCTGAAAGGGCCTCAAATACCCCATAAGCTTAAATTCGTCTTTGATGGAGTTTTTGGGGTGCAGTAATTTAGGGCGGGATTAGTTCACTTTGTCTTCTGCATGTCTGCTAGCATAGATGCCAACTCTTAGTTTGCCGATTGAAGACTCCATGTTTTATAGGGTAAGACTTCAAAGATGAGGTGACTGGCTAACAGTGTCATCCTAAAAACTGTATTCCATTGGTGGAGCACATTTCCATAGCTGTCTATGGAAACTAAACTTGTAAGTGGAATTACATGTAAATATAAATAACTTTTTTCATAGTTGTTCAACAAAACGTGTATTTTAAGCCTAAATGTAGTCATTTAATGGTATATTGAACACACCATTTTAGCACACATAATTGTTAAGACACACATAATTATCCTTTCTGAAAACCTTATATAAAAAATAAATAAAGTGCCTCTCACAAAAACTGTAACTGTCCTTTACGTGAAGAAAACAAAATTAAAATGTGATATTTTACAAATATGGTGTGCTGTCCTCTTCAGAAATGCTGCTCACACGCATATTTGTGTATTTATTTTTCTGTCTGTGTTTTTAAAGTATTTGAATAATGCAAAATTCTGGAGAGATACAAACCAGTACATTAAGGCAATTGTCAGTTTTGATTAGATTAACACTAGGAGTGGGTTGTGAGAGATCCCTTCATCTTGTCTCCAGTGATTTGCAAAGTTTAATTTCTTTAATGTGCTTCCTGTCCTGCATTCAGCAATGGGCTTCCTATTGGAAGTGCTGAATAAGTTTGTGACTCATACTGTAGGCAGGAGGTAAAAAATCAGCTTTCGATATTGTGCTGTTAAAAAGTGCGTGGGATCCGGTCTATCTTTCAGATCAATCTTTTCAGGATCTGTGCTGACGGAAATAACATGCACTTCGTTAGATCATCCTATATCTGCAACACTAAGCATTTGATGGATGGAAACCTTTATTAACTTTCAATAAAAATGCTAAATTTCTGAAGTCAAAATAACTGTACATGAAGTATATCTTAGATCTATCTCTGTCTTGATTCTTGATTATGGTCAAAATTTGATCTGTTCTAGACAGTACTATTATTGTAGTTGTTACTTTTAATAAATAAAACTAGAAATATGTATTTCTGTATTAACGTATGGAGTTAATGCAGTATTACATATACTATATAATAATTTAATGGTATTCAATCTCTTGTTGTATTCAGTTTACATGCATGTATATACAGTATCATTGCTTTTCAGCAAATGAACACCGAAACGGACAAAGTTAAACATGTCAGAATTAAGAGTGTATACATGTTTTATCAGAAAATTATTTATAACACAACCTGGAGTGTATCCCAAAGGCACAGGATGCAAGACAGGGCTTTCTCACACACACTCACAGGGGCAATTCAGAGTCAACAGTCTTTCTTTTCTTTACCTTTCAGCACAGAATGACCCTTTCCTGCCTACTGGAACGGCTAATCTAGGGAATTATGTCTTTGGAAATTGGGAGAAAGAGCCTAAGGCAGCAATGGGGAGAAAATACAGACTCCATTGGACTTGTATTTCCGGGTTATTTTTACACACAAGGCCGTAGGGCCTGTAGAAATTTGTGTAAAATTGCATTGGACCTGTTTCAGCTGTCTAATTATGTCAGTACATGTCATCATTCAGTTCACGTTGTGGCAAGTCTATGGTAGAGAATAGTGATCACATAAGGAAGGGGGAGCTTTTTGCACCATACATTGGTGGTCTGCATCGGGACTACAGTATATGCAAATGAAAACAAAAGCTGTCTTGTGAGCCCCAGCATGAAAAGGTTCTTCTCTGGACTACAAGTTGACTTACTGTACTGTATATACAATATGTACCACACATGGTTGGTTCACATCTGAAGTGTGTCCTCAACCAGTTAAATCTGGGGTTCCCTAGGAAGCATTGCACAACTGGACAAATCCCACAGCAATCGTGCTGCCCATTGAATTCTCAGCTCGATATGTAACAATGACCTTAGCATTTTCTAGATGCCTGTGTGCTGTGTGTTAGAGCTGCATCACTCCACACTTGATGTTAACTCAGCTGCAGGCACTGTTAGAGCCCTGATAGAAAAAATAGTTGTTCATCACTTTCTGGAGAAGGGATTAACGCCTAGCACTATTGAAAGTAGGAAGAAAACAAGAAGTGAAATCTCTGAAAAATTCACTTCCAATACAGTACTATCTAGGAGCCAATATAATTCTGTTACAACAACAAAAAATCCTTAAAACAAAACTGTCTTTGAAGGTTGTGCTGACCATCAGGGAGAAATGTTTCTCTAAACTGAACAGTGCAATTAGTAATGCAGGCATATTTGTTTATGCTTCTAATGTGAAGTTCCACCTGGACACATTTAAATTGATTTTTTTTTAATTATTACTTAAAAACTTAGTACTTAGTTTATCTTTATTAGTGACACTTATAGGTCCTTGTGACCCTGCTGAGAATGATTTTCACTGATCTTTAGAGACAGACCATAGACAATGTCATGACATTGTAGGAGGCCAACATGACGTTTAATCCAGGTACTGTATATCTGCAAATTGGGTATTTCCAGGAATGAAAGTAACCTTCTCTTTTGTAATGAATCCAGACAGTTCAAAAGCAAATGTCAAATGTCAAAAGCAAAAGTTGATAAATTGTGTTCATTCTGAAGGATTTCATTTCAGTTGCTAATGAAGCAAAATCACATAACCATCTACAAAATCCCATTTGCAACAAAGGAAATGCACAGTGTAGATGCATTTCAGACGAGACAAAAACAGCAAGTATGTGGTTTTTTTTTACTACCCTTTGGATAAAAGAGAGTGATTAAACCAACAACTCTCTTGCAGAGGTTTTGTACAAGTAATCTAGCTTTATTGGGTAAAGAAATGGGCGCATCACCCACTTGCTGATTAAAAGATGTGTCTTTTTAAGTGCTTGCCAAAGTGGATGGTGTCAGACCTAGTCCTGCCAGCTTGCTCTCCAGCCTCCTGAACACGTCATTGTTCAGTCCCTGAAATATGAATTAGCTGAAGTCTTCATAACCAAATCAACATCATTTATTTCTGCCCCCCCCAAATAAATGCATCAGTGTTCTGGGGTAGTGACTCATATGAAGAAGCTAAGGTCACCAAATTAGTTTAATGCTTTAATTAATTTTTATTTTTTTGGCCATTGTTGATGAAAAAGATTGCAGTGATTCAGCTCAGGGGGGGTCATTTTGGAAAGTTAAAACGATGTTTAAAATAAAGTTATATGCATAGAAAAATGTACCCTTTAAAAACTGTGGCTTCAAGTAAAGCTACATTATAATATTATTAGAAAATACAGTTATTTTTTCTTTTTCTGTGCTTGTTAGTGAAGGACTGTGGAATGTTCCTCTTTTCTTGTATCACTTCAAACAGTTCATCCATGTCGTCTGGCTTTTCACATTAAACCTGGAATTCTTCTCCCAGATTTCCAACTCTTTAGACATCCTTTCTCCTCTTCCATAACTTCCTTTTGTCCTCCTTGCCCACCCCTTTATCTCTTATTCCTGCTCTTCATCTTCATTCGCCCCCATGCCTGAAGAAGGCCTCCCAGCAGAAATGTTTCATTTTATTTTCAAGAAATTCTACTTTTCAGTGCTGAATTAACCCCGGCTTATTCCTTTGTAGACTGCACTATATCACAGGGCTCTCTCTGGGCCCAGTTTTGGGTTGATGTCAAATTGAGCCAGTCCACAATCAAAAAGGATGACATAAAAAGGTCCTAATTTCTTTCTGCGACAGCAGGCTTGGGTACACAAGAAAACACAATACACTAGTTCCCTACAAAAAGTGTTTATTTTTCTTAAATATATCTTTCCTTAAAAATGATACTATCGTTGTATCATCCCCGGCATCCTGGCCACATTTCCCAATGGCCCTTACCAATCATGGCCTCCTAATAGTCCCCATCTATGAATTGGCTTTGTTACTCTGCTCTCCTCCCCACTGCTATCTGATGTGTGGTGAGTGTTCTGGCGCAATATGGCTGCCGTCGCATCATCCAGGTGGATGCTGCACATGGGTGGTGGTGGAGGGGAGTCCCCATTACCTGTAAAGCGCTTTGAGTGGAGTGTCCAGAAAAGCGCTATATAAGTGTAAGCAATTATTATTATTACTAATTATTATTAATTATTGTAAGTTTTGGGTAATTTGGACTGGTGTTACTATAGGGATGGGGAGACCAGCTCCCCTCCAGTCCAGAAGAGGGCACTGTAGAAACAGGCTGACAGCCATCCGGTGGCTGTTTCCCAGGGTGTAAACTTGGCCCTGATGCTGAATGTGGTTTTGACTGTTAAACCAGGTTTGTGAAACTAATGAGTAGCTGCAGCTACCAAACAATTTGTTATTCACCTACCTATCTAATTTCCATCTTCCCTAACATGATACTCCCAGCCTACTGCCATGATGTATGCTATAAACAAAAAGGTAAGTACTAATTCAGTTAGTTTTTTTTCCCTTTGTTTTATGGGCCTGCCACACACTGCAGGCTGTGGAATGGGCCCCATCACACACATTAATGCAAAAATGCACTGATCACTTTTCTTATCATCCGTGCAATCACGTAAGGGCTAGATGTCCATATCATTACTCTATGAAGGTCATGGCATTTCTACCTCAGCCTCCGACTTTCAGTACATTGACTGTTCCTGTTATGCTGAAAGATGTTTCTCTTCTCTACAAGATGTGCTCCTGAGGAATAGGCATGGTAAATCAGGTACCTTCAATTTTATGCAAATCCTTGACACCCTTGGCTGAGATACAGCTCCGCACTTGTATTGATCCACCACTGTGCTTTACTGTAGCTGTCATACCTTGATTGTTATACTGCTCTCCAGTCAGCCTCAAACAAACTACCATTGATAAATGTCAAACAGCTCAGACTTGAACTTGTCTGAACAGAACATTTTCTTCCAGGTTGATAACCTAAGTGTTTCTTACAGTATCTGTTGCCCCTTTCAGTCTTTGCTTTGTAGCCCGTTCTCAACAAACATTTCTGAGCAGCTACTCAGCCTTGAGATGATTTTTTCCTCGAATGTGTATCTTACTGATCTTGAAGAAACATTAGCAACTGTCCTCTGAGGAGTTTTACATCACTTTTGGATTTTGTTTGGATTTTCTTTCTCAACCAGTTCCCCTGTTGGCAGTACCAGTTCCTTCAGGGTCTCGTATGTGTCACTGGGTGAGACGTGACTTAAGGCTGCAATCTGTCAATAATAACCTTCGTCTTTAGCAAAATCTTTGACTTTAGTTTTATTCATTAACATTATATAACATTATTTGATTTCTCTTTGTCACATGTGAGTTTCCATCCAGAAGTCAACATGTTAACTACACACTTTAAACTACCAAATTACTGTACATCACTTCATGTAGTTATATAGGCCTTGTGGTCATTTGGCATAGTTCAATTGTAAAGCAAACAGTCCCACTGTTACATGATACCATAATTCTGCTAAATACATTATTGTACTACAAATATTCTATCAATTCTGTCTGCTTTATATTATATAGTACCTTTACCCTCTGTTAAATATTTTTGATACTGTAGAGAAGGAGTAAATACACAATAGAGCATGGGCATTTTTGTGATCAGGTTTTGACCACACACGTATTGTATGAGAAACCAATACTAAGTATTACGGCACACTTGGTAGCTTAATTATTCAGCTGCTCGCTACAGATATCAATTCTACTTGAGTTAAATTCTGACAGTTTTCTCAATTCCATGGTGCACCAACAACTGTTTTCAGATAAACAGAGGTACAAAACTGATTTGTACAACTACAACTAGATGGGCAGCATGTCCTCTCATTTCTAACTGTTCTTAAGGCTTGAGGGTTCTTTTCAATACACCATCCCAAACATGACAAATTTATACCTTCTTAATTGTATTAAAATTTGCTTGCCTGTATCTTTTATGTATGTGCTTATAATTAAAATAGCTGGCTTGTGTCTGTGGCATTAGTATGTAAAACATTGGCAAATATGGATACAGGTCTTCCACTTACACTAAGGTTTTAATAAACATGCCTTTTTGAATTAACAAAACATTTTCTTTATTTATTAGTGGAACAAATATGACCGATTAAGACAAAATGCATCGATGGATTCTGGACATTTGTCTCTCGGAATAAATCAAAACTCTTCCACATAAGTAGATATCATATGATATGGGATTAGGAGGATAAGCCCATGCAGGAGAGATCATCCCAATCTTTCCAAGCCCTGCCTCTGTGCTCTGATTTTCTGGTTGCCAATCCCTCTAGATTGTCCCGGACACTGCAGATATTAAAGTTTAATCTTCCATCTCCTCTCATGAGCATCTCAGCAGAAAAAAAATCTGTGGGAACAGCAAAAATTTAAAATTAATGTGGCAACTCTTACTAGATTTTTCCCTACTTGCATTGAACATAGAATAGTTAACAGTAACAATGTGTATTGAATTCTGCAATTAATATATTCTCATTTACAGAATATTTGTTTCATTATAATGTTTATGTAGCTGAACATGTGCACAGACCCTCAGCCTGCCGCCTTAGTCTACCTGTGACTGGGTGAACTGAGAAAAGTGCTTTATCATTGGAAGCAGAGTGGATAAAGGGTTAGAAAAGTGTTAAATTAGTTGTTTGTAAAAGGGAATTTAACTGGTGTACTACTCAAAGTACTAAAAACAATTGTTTTTCATTCTTAAAGTCTAGCAGTGAGAAGACCCCCCACCCCTTTTGCTAGGTCCATTTGTCGTTTAACTTTAAAGTCTGAATATGTTCTTATTAATATAGAAAACGTTTGGACGTGTCAATCAAGCCACTCCATTGAAACAGGACAGAATAGCAGTTGACATGTTATACCCATAACAGTCCTGGCTGTGTGATGAAAAATGTTGAAAGATTTACAGTTTAAAAGATTGACTGATTTAAAATGTACTGTAAAGTGTGTCTAGATCTGATACAGCTGAACAGCTAGTTTATCAAAGCTTAGGCCCCCATGTACTTCGTGAATTAGTTTCACATGGGTTAAATAAACAAACTGTATTACTGAGGAACTCACCTGGCTTGAGTTTATTTATACATTCATTTCAGAGACATACTAACACAGAAAAATATTTCTGTCAAACTGGAACTAACTACACTGTATTCTCCTCTTCTATTTATTTGTCTAATTATTGTAATTATCAATCTACCAGAGAAATCATGGGACTCTTTATGCTTGATTATACAGTAATTCTACTCTAGGTTGGTTTTACCATCAGGTTCATCAGTGGTATAAAGGACATCATTTTCCTTCACAATTAGATGATATTTTGTAACTAGCCCATTGTTGATAAGCTGAATAATTAATTATGCTTTCAGTTCCACTTCAATGCAGGGGCTTGTTTCATATCCTTGAGGACTTTGAGTGTAAACGGGGTGGTCAGGCTCTTTGAATTTGAGTAGGAATTTAACAGTATTTAGTGTAAAATAAAAATTGGTGGAAAGTATTCAGAATTAATGTAATGGTGGCAGTCAGCCCACAAAGAGGGACACCACTAGAATCCCCATGTTGAAGAACCACTGTAGCCCCATCAGGCACCTGTCATATTAATACAATAGGCTCCTTTATTTTTCTTGGCGGTATTTTGTGTAAGCGTAAATGGTCATTCTGAGGATGTAGGCAGGTCTGATGAGGAATCGAACCCTGCTTGCTGGCTTCCAGCGCAAGAGCATCATCATCAAGAGGTCTGGACCCTTTCAGCAATGAGGTAATTTACCTGCCTTAGAAAACTGGTGTTCTATTCCCTGTTAGCCCTGCTTATTACTATATTTAAGGTTTTATTGTAATATTGCCTTTAGTGTTGTGAGCAAGGAGCACTATTAATTTAAATATTGGTGCTCAGAGTTTCGTACGTATGTTCCATGCACAGCTGGAAAGTGGCAGGTGTCTCCATGTTGCAGAGGGGGAGGTACTGTTTATTAGTAGTTAAATCTTGTCAAGACCAGTACCACAGGTAACAGTGTGGTCTAGAGCTAAGGGTGAAAACCTCTTGTGATTGTGATAGAGGGTGATTCAGCTAGAACTGGGCACCTTTATTGCAGCTGGGGAAAAAAGACATGGCAAGGCAGTACATAGAGATCAGGATAGTCATCTGTCTGCACTGTGTATGTCTGGCAAGCTACCAGGTGGACTTTTTTTTTCCAGTGAGCTCTTCATGAGTAAAACCATACATCCTTTAGTGCGGCATCAGTCAATGCATGGATTACCAGGGAACACACTGCCTGATTTCTGCCAAAGCAACCTTGCCAAGTGAAGTTATGGAAGCAGAAGGATAGTTAGCGTGTTTAATAGTAAGGGTTGGGACCTTGAATGTCATAACAGTAATGGCGAAGAAGCTGATCTGTGTCAAGACTGGCACCTGACTTTTCAAAGGGGATTGTATTCACTGGTGAGCCAGTAGATGGATGCTATATCTTTCTGTGATCTATGCCACATAGAAAGGAGACGTAGATGAGGCCACAGATCAATCTTATCAAACAGAAATAAGTAGAAACCATTAGTTCATGGAGGATAAGACCATGTCCAAGTGTTGAAGAGCTCAGAACTACTCTGATAAGCAAAAACGGGCCAATAAAAACAGCCAGAGCGGGAAAAGCTCCAGTCAAGTTTCACCGACTGTGTTGAATCTTTGCCTCCTGCCTGTGCCGAAAAGACTCCGGCGTGGAAAAGCCTCGGCTCTTTTGAGTAGTCTGCTGCTCTTCCATCAGCTGACCTTCTGTATGTAGTAGCCAGTGTGGAAATCCATGTTGCCTTCAATTGTGACCCTCCAACTGATCCCGGTGAGATATCTGAGGTACAGAAGGCACCAGGGTCTGTAATCTCACTGCAGAAATACAGAGTATAACAAATGGCAGCCGTGATGATCTAGCCCCTTTCCTGGGTGTGCTCTGAGCAGCGGTTTCTACTGTATTAACCACTCAGAAGCCCCCCTCAATGCATTTTAATTGAGTTTTTAAAAAAGACATAAATTAATATTTGATTTCCCAGAGGCATATGCACTATCTATAATGCTAGTCTGAGGTAACTTGTATCAGTCTCCTTTCCCCACTTCTGCTCAATTTGACCATTCTCAGGAATCATGGAATAGACCATATTAGTCCATTCCCACTCTTTTGGATTGAACAGGTCACTTGTTTTATGAGCTCTAATATTTTGCTAGGGCAGTGTACAATATATTATGGTATATAGCCCACAGCTGTCATTTTATTTTCCCAAGCATTGCTGTCAGATTATTGCTTGCTCTTCATATGTTTCCTCGACTGCTCTGAGAAAAATAAACCCTTTCGGTGCACTAAGAATAAGAATTACAAGGAGGAAGCATTGTCAGTACTTTTCCCAAATACAGTCAATCTACATCCTGTGTGAAAGACAGTAATGCTGAGTATGTTTGCTTTTGGCAGTGCTGGAAATGCCTGGGAAATGTTCTGCACTCAGTATATTTACAAATGTACCTTCTGTGAAAACAAGTTGAATGATGTTGATCTTCAGACTTTTTTTTTCCAGTCTTTGTTGCTTTTGCCACATCAACACCCAAACACGCAGATAGGCTTTACTTTGTGATTTTTGAGAAAGATAAATGTGTTAAGAGCTTGTGCAACAGGTAGCATGTGCTAAATCTTTTATTATAACAAAGTAACAATAAAAGCATTCCAGAATGTTACCTTTGAGAGTTTTTTTTCTCTTAATCAGTCTATTTCAGAGTTCCCCAAAAATGTATAGTGTTTTGCAGATATCTAGAAGGAAATTAGCACATTATTTAACATCTACATTTGTATGCCGGTAATAATCAATATGCAACTTCTATTTGAATACACTAAAGATTTAGTCTGGAAAAATCAGCCGGTAACTGTCTTAAAATCAAAGAAACTACGCTACTAAGAAAAAAGTGTGCTTTGAGTGTGTTATGATGTTAGTTTTAAATTCCCTTTCTATGTATGAAGTATTTACTGGGGGTAGATGATGTAAACTGTTCCAATGTAAAGTTTTCAGATGGTAATCAGTATATAAAAATATATGGTTTATTCAATGGTGAAAAGAGAAGAAAGAAAACACAACGTTTTGGCCGTGGAGCCTTCTTCAGGTGTGTCTATGTATTCAGGTGTGTATATGTATATTTGTATGGGAAGCATTATCAGCCTGACCTAAATATCTGATGGCTAAGCAGTGGAAAACATTAATATAGTACTGACATGTAATTCTTCTTATTATTATATACAATGTTGCTTTGAATGTGTAGGTCAATGAGATTCCCTGATGAGCTACTAGGAACCTAACAAACTAGTTGGGGTGAATGGCCTCCTCTAATTTGTAGCCTTTTTTTATATTTACATACATTAGAAATCGTCACAACCACACTAATCACAACCGACCTACAGTAAGTACTGTACAACACTGAATATTACCTTGAAATCGAACTTTAAACAGTATCCCAAGAAATCGGTCAAAGGCAAATGAAAAGCCAGAAAAATAAGCCAGCTTTTTTTTTTTTAGTAGCTAGAAAATATAACAAGAAAAACACAACACCCTACATAAGCTGCTCTAAAAAAAGAGCATGGAGTTTTCAACACCATTCAGAACAACACCTCGATTCTCCCATCTTTAAAGGTTCATGTGCTGCATTTTCCATATTGGCTTCTGTGACATCTGTGCACATTTTTTGCACGTCTGCTACTTTAGCATAATTATGCTTATTTTAGCCACTGCTAACTTCAGACATCTGTGAAGAGTTTCCAGCGTATCACCTTGAGTGACAAGGTTCGAACATGTTAGAATCCCCTTCTGCACTACACACATTTGTAAATGTGTCTTTTTTTTGCTCTTTCTGTCCCTGTTGATTTGTGCATTGGTAATGTTTAGTTTCCGTAGCCTTCCATATAACATTGATAAAGAACATTGATCGAGTATAAACACCATATGTTTTAGACTGTAGATAGTGTGTTAAAATTGTATTCTTCATTGACCAAGTGATAAAAGTGTCATATTGGGAAGTCTAACACAACAACACAAAAGTAAGCTTTTTTTCCTGGCCAAAATGTCATAATTTTGCTTTATTTGGCAGTTGCTACTCATGGATGTCTGCAGACGTATTGTTGAAACTGTTATGGTGGTCTGTTACCTGTATCACTTGTATTCATTCAGAGGCTACAGGGGAGATCAGAGAGCAGATGGCATTGTGGAGTTCCCTACAAGTTAATATTTATTACTACAAGTACTGCTACTACTGTTGCTACACACACTGTTGCTAGAAACACAATGACTAATGCTACTGTCACTAATGCTAAAGCTACAAAGAGCGGTACTATGAAGACTGCAGTTGATCCTGGTACTCCTGCTGCTGCTAGTATTGTCACTGCCACAACTACAACTACGTCTTTTACTACTGAGCATGCTGCTGACACCTGTGCTGCCTCTTCCAAGGCTGAAACAACAGCTACTGCTGTATGTCCTGTACTCCGCGTTACTGCTGCTTTATATCTCTTGCTTCATTCCACAGTATACAGTGTATTGCATTTGATTGTTGGGTTTTGGTTTTTAAAGGAAAGTGAAATGTCAGTAAAATGTTGCCATTGTAAAATGAATTCCGTATACAGAAGCAGTGTCGGTAAGATGCCTGCAATAAGGCCGTTGTAATCTTGGAGCCTAACTTAACTATATGTTATTGCAAGGAACACACGTTCAGCCTCAGGTGGGAGGGAAAACTGCATTTGCAATGAATTTTGGAGATGAATGAATTCATGCACACACGAATGCTACCAAACCAGGTTGCTGCTGTAACTGGTGTAGGTGGACCAGTAGATGGTGCTCTTCCCAGTTCTGACATTTCCAAACCAATATCCCAGTGTGATTATACAGTATATGTCTGTATATATGGTGATATAACACACTTTGACTTTGAGAGGTGCTGTCCTTCAAATAAGATGTCACGAAATATCCTAAATCAAGGCCAGTTTGAGTATTAGACCTGCTGTCCTGGCCAATATCCCCTCAGGGTTTTACACAATCCAGTCTTCCTAAAGCTATTGCTTAGTTCAATTTGTGCGGATAGTTCTCGCTGATCTGCCTGATTCCTTGTGTATTGTAGGAGGGCTGCTGGTGTATAATAGCTACCATATATTTTCAAGGAAGTGGCCCACCTACCTACAGTATATGTTTTTGATACTTAAGCATCCGTTTTATAAATGTAAGATAATACTATTATGTAAGATAATATTATTACCTCACTAATAAATAGGAACTTAGATCTTTACCTACACTCTGTCTAAATATGTGTGCGCCTGTGTGCATGTAACGCCTACTGTATGTAGCAGTTTAGATGTTTGAGGTGTTTATTATTAGTCATTTTTGTTTTTCAAGTTCCAGACCTGTGAAAAAACATAATCAACGTTGTTAAAATAAAGCAGAAATGCAGCGTTATAACATTTACCTGCAGCGATCATCAAGTTTGACACGTTTTTTTTTCCTTTTCCTCAAAAACACATCAGTATCGCAACATCAACGTTACTAGCACGTTGTTGATGAAAGTAATACAGTAGAGAGAACGAGTTAATAATACTAATGTGTTGGTTATTTGGATGTTGACATTATTCTTTTGAATACGTAGAATATTTAAGATGTTAAAAATAGCGTTGTGGCTGTCTTTGTCATTTCCAAAGTTTAGAAGTCTATTTCACGTACCCCTTGAATTTGCATGACATAACTTAAAAAGAGTTTATCCCAAAACTACAATGAGAGAAAGAGCATTCAAGTTTATACTGGCAAGCACATACAGAAAACAAGTTTTCGGTACTGTACAAATGCTTTTGGTAGATCAATTTTGTAATACCTGGCAACCCGGTCCAACGTGAGCTTTGGTCTGGGTGTCTGTGAAACTGTTCGCTTTGTAACCGCTAGAGGGCTCTTCGCGGCTCTTCAGAAAATAACCAAAAACACCGTCCCGACTCAGAAACGTACAGAGAAAGAAAACAGCCGTCAGGGTTACCTGTGATTTCCCATTCAGCCAAGAAACCCAAACGGTCTAAACTTCAAAATGCCTTGCTAGAATCTACAAAGACATCCAAAAGCAATCTGCTTCAAAAGCTGGCGCCCTACAGAGCTCTCGAAGTGTTTTCTGTTTGAGGTAGTTTAATGAAGATTGTCGATGCTGAAACTGCTCTTGCATTACTGCAAGATAATTTTGTGCATTTCAACTTTTAATCTCAGAATCAACTTTAGGAAATACATCCCGGCTTGTAAAATGTGGCTCATCTGGGTTTTTTTTTCAGTGATCTTTTTTTTTTAAATGTATTTTAATGTTTTACGATGTGGAAGAGAAAAAAGCTCTGACAAATGTAAAGAGTGTTCTAGGTGCTGCAAGTAAATCTATAAGGGTTTTGAAAAAAAAACTGGAAAGGAAATTATTCTGAGCTCTCTCCAAACTGATTGATTACTTTCTTAGTCATCCCTCTAGTTTAATGGGATCCATTCAATTGAGAAGGTGGAGCACTTGCATGAATTAACATATTCCTTTTCCCCCTCAATCTGTGTTCAAGTGTCTTACTTTTTGCTTAAAGAAGGGGCAAGGAGAGGGGGTCGTGGCTTACATTATAAAGGAAAAAATAACAGCATCGCCTTCTTGGTTTGTGTAGAATCAGTGTCTTGACAAGCTGTTATAAAATCTGAAGGAAGACCGGTGAAGACCTCAAGAAGCTTTTTGTTTTGGAAATCAGATTTTGAAGAGACTTATTTATTTATTTCCCTTTTTTTTTTCTTCTTGAAAATGAAACTTTGGACTTTTCTCCTCTTGCTTTCCTGGCTTTTGATTTTCATCCTTTTTTCAGGATCCGAGTGCGGGACAGTTCCGAGAAAGGGAAGGTCTAAAAGAGACTTGGTGCGCTTAAGGGAAGCTAGCAGTACTTTCCCAGGGGCATGTGCCACCCGCTTGCCTCGGGGCAAGCGGTCCGTGCCCGGGATGGATCGGCGATCGCCTCGCCAGCACCGTCGCTCCTCCCAGGCGGAGGACAGCTCTCCTGGACGGGGAAAGGCTGTTTATTTTACCGGGAGAGGAGATCAGCTGCGACTAAAGCCGGGTGTGGAGGTGCCCAGAGGAAATTTTACCCTAGAAATGTGGATCAAACCAGAGGGAGGTCAGCGATCCCCTACTGTAATTGCAGGTATGTGCTGTTCGAGTGCCGTGAAAAGCACCATTTAAAAAAAAATGTGATTTATTCCCGTTTTTATGAGTGAATGAATGGGTTTAACCCCAAAGTGCCAGCGAGGTTGTAATCCTTAAAGTAGTTTCGGCAAATGAAGTCTTGTTTGAACTTTTGTTTTCATTTTTTACATTTACATTCAAGGCAGCAAACTATTAAATGATATCCTAGTTTCCGTTAAGTTCCCGTGTTTTTGCAGTCACTCTAATAGAGTGGTGCGGTATTAATTGAAAACATGCCATGTTGTCAACTTAAAACAATATTGTAGTAGTGGCGGTTTTTAAGGTGAAGGCTGCATTTGCGAAACCGTCTTTTGACATCGTTAAGACAGATGTTGCCAAAACAAAATACTTTGCATTAGGAAGAACATGTCTGCAGTTAGTTAGAAGTTAGAGAACTTCCTAAAATAATAGTAATTTTATCTGGCAGGTACATGCTTAAGAATTACGTCAAGGTCTTTTCAACACATCGAATTTGTATATTATGATAATGGATGAGCTTTATGAAATAAAATAAAAAACATGGGGTTTATATTGTTGGTCAAATTATATAACCAATTATCGTGACCGGTGACTAGTGACTGCTGCTGTTGGTACGCTGTAGTATTTCGAAACATTACAGTACCTCATATTTTCTATGTCTATAGTACCTGTAGGACCAGTCTCTTGATTCGGTGGTCCGTTAAATTAAGAGGATACGCATTTATCCATTTGTCTTTCATTCTGCACATAATCATTTGAGTAAATGTGTTTGTCATGAAGCATCTTTGAACGGCTGATAGACTGTTAATACCAAAAAGCTTGGGGACCACAAATTGTCCAAGTCTTTTGGAAACAATGGCGATACGCTTGTTAGGAGCAGAGTGCAAAGTGATGCTTTCGTCAAGAGTGAAGGCAAATCTTTACCCTGGATGGGATGATCTCTAAAACAAAAGGCACAGATTTAAGTTATCGACTTTCCTGTTTCACAGCTGCATCTCTGGAAACGTTAAGAGCTGTTCAGAATGCGTTTAGACAAGAAAAGAGGATTGACACCCCGTGTTGTTGTTGTGGGACTATTGTTGAAACCCGTGCTTTTTACCTGTGGCGTTATTCGTCTGCTGGATGATTCATTGCTTTTCTGAACATATTAAGGTGAGCTGCAAGTATTGCTGTTGACTACGCGACGAAATATTCCATGGAGACATGCCATATAACCTACAGTACATCTATATTCGCATCCATTAAAACCATCATCTTTGTTGTGGTTTGTGAGGCAGCCTACAGTTGCAAGTCTATGTTGCAATGTGTAGATGTAGTCAATATAAAATCACGTATTTGTGTGGAGGGTATAGAATGCTCTGTGCTGATGTGCCAAGGTAAGCGAGTCTTCTGGATACTCTAAGCGGAGGCGCTGGTTCAGTGACTTTGCCCTGCTCGCCTTAACTCCGAGCGAGTGTTTTGCTCGCTGAGGCATTGCAAAGTCTTAACGCGACGGCACCGCCTCCGAATTAAAAGCTGTAACTGCTACAGATCCCCCGCAAACAACTTGACAGCGTAGTATTTAAAGGGACTGGAGCTAAACCCTAGTTGTTTTCCAAAGGGATCTCTCATTACGGTGCGATTGAATGGGTGGGCTGCCACGAATTCCGCCGCTCCTCTAATTGATTTCAGATTACGAGAGCATCTCAGTGCGTTTTTTTTTTTTAAAGAACTGTTAGGGAAGGAAGTTTGGTGTTGTGCACCACCGCGAAGATGTGCCGGTTATCTCTACTTTTACGTGCATTGTTACAATATAATCACATAATTGTGAATTGTTTAATTTGAATGAACACACCAGTAATTGGCTTCTCCAAAACAATTTGCACGTTTATACACGTTTCTTTTAATACATCCAGTGGAAACGACTTTATTTATAAGGAGGTGTTTTACCCGTTTTAGAAAGCTGTTTAAAATGCGCAAAGTAATGATTTCTCCAGTTCATGGGTTCGGTTACTTAAGCGAGCGTTCTTCAAAATAATTTAAAGTGGTCTACAATTTTGCGAGCGCTCTTTTACTGTCTGTGGCTACGGTTCCGCGTAGCGTTGAAGTGGTGGAAACGGACAGGGCGTCTTTAAGAGAAGTTATATGAATGATCAGTAAGTGGGGCTTGGAGTAAAAGGGCGTGTCGTTTTGGTTTTTAAAGAGTGAAAGTTATTTGGTTTTCCCTTTTGATCCCTCCGGCTGCCAACAGAGAGCGTAATGCTCATTTAGCAGACACTGCATGTTGTAGACTCCGCATTTAGGGATCCTCTCAGAACTCTGACTGTCCAAAAGAGTTGAAAATCCTCTGTAGTCGTGCGTCACATCTCCAGCTCGTATGACAACCCAAATCTCGGGCGGTCGAGAAAATAAAAATAATACATTTAATTTGTTTTTACCGTGTGGTGTTTTAGACAGTTCTGGATTTTTTGTAAACATTTTGGTTGTTGATGGGGAATATCTAAAAACAACAACAACAACACGCAGTTGTAAGAATCCACGTTTAATGAAATGTGGTCTTTTTACTCGTTGTGAAGCAAAATGAATGGAACAGATGACAAATGCTTAGCAGGATATTTTATAGAAGTCAACTTCCGCGAACGTGTTTTTGTTATTTTGGGGGAACCCAAAGGGTAATATTTGTGGAAGAGGCTGCGGAGGTTCGCAGAGGCTGGACGGTATTTACTGGATTGCTGGCAGATGTGGTTACATCATCCTTAAATGTTATTTCTAACAGCCTGACAAGATCGGCTCCCGACACGCTGTTTGTCACCTTTATACCCTTTTCAACGTAAAATAAACATAACGTTCATTTTGTTTAGCTTTATCTGCTTGTAAAAGCGAAGGCAATGTGCTGGAAGATGGGCAATGCACCAGTGTACTGTATGTAATTTTGTCATTTGAAAGACGCGATATTTTTTTTAGTTGTTTTGAGTATGTAGTGCTCCATTAGAAGTGCGATGCTGAGTAAAGATAAACGATCAAGATTTTTACTTTTGGTCAGGGAGTGTAATTTCCCCACATCCCCGATTATCGTGCGGATGTTTTCAGCTGTTAGAGAGCGGGTTTGTTATTACGTAGAGAAATTATTGGGATTCTTTGCCAACAGTAACAGGGTTTTCTCAGGTCAAACGCTCCGTCGCACTAAATTTGTAAAAAAAAAAATGCTAGAAGTATCTTTATTAAAACGGCATCTTTTACTAATTGTGCGTAGGCAACGACTTTCGTCACCGTGAGGGAATAACTTTGAGTTTGTTGTGACAGTCTGGCGTGCTCATCTGTTGTTGTAAGGCTTATTGTCTTCTATTTGACAGCTGCCCTACCCACTACATCGCAGAAAGGGCAGTGCGTGTACAATTCCTTGAACAAATCAGTTTTACGAAATCGGTAGCTACAGTACATATCAGTACATCTTAACGCTGACCTGTCTTTGTTTTCAAATGTTATCAGAAGTGTAAGTCTCAAAGGTGAGGCTGCAGCATCCTGAAAGCATTACAGTCTATAGCTGAAAGCACTGTGCAGCCGTTGCACACAGCAAAACCACATAATATAAAGCAATATCCTTGTACACATATGGATTACTTTAGTGGAATTCCTCAAAATGTCAAAGGTTATTGGGTTGAGAAGGGCTCCCCAAGTCACACTGAACTGAAAATAATATTTTGCCTTTTGCAAAAATGAAAACAAAGCCTAAAAGATGAGGATTAGCTTCTGATGGAGCTTGGCCCGATGACTTCACCTAATTGTTACTCCATATGTCATAGATACTGTATAGATACTACTTCTAAGGTTTCTTCTATTTTTTTCCACATACCCAGCCTCTTGGGCCTAGACCTTTAGCGTATGAAAAGGGGGTAACAGTGCAATTATATTGTATGAGCATTATTACTGTGCAAAAGTGATTAAATGGAAATGGACAATGGTGAAGTGAGGTCCTGTTGACTCTTACACATGTGGTCTTAGTTCAGAATACAAAGGTATTGTCCCCTGTTCCTTGGATACATTTCAGTACAAGTCACAGAGTTCGTAAGTGAATGGAAACAGCTGTCAGTCTGTGAGCTGCCTCTCTCGTTGGAAGTGGAGCCACAGAGGCAGTCTGGTCACTCTTTAGTTAACTGACACAGGTAATTACAGTATAAATGTTAACACCTTTACTAATGGCATTAAATCTTACTGCTTAAAAATGCTAGTGAACATAAAACACGCCTATAAAAAAACATACCTAGAAGGAACATTTGACAACATCCTTTCATTGCAAGGCAAAACATGTTTTCTGGGCCTAAACTGTCTGGCACACCTCATCTTGGTTATGTGGAAATAACTTTCTGCACTGCAAGGTAGTAAACAGGTAAGTAGTCACTGCGTATTTCCATCTGTTTTGCTGTCATATTTTACTCTGAGACATTCACAACATACACCATGTCACACAAAACGCATTTTTCTGAGATATGCAGTCGTTCATAAAGAAAAGCACAGGTTGAAAAATCATTTTGATTAGTATGAGATTTTCTGTTTCGTTTCTCTTGTTCTTTTTAAAATCTCCTGCTCTGGAAATCTGGGAGTGAGCAATGTGAACACTTTAATCCAAAGTGCGCTCTTCCCAGACCAATGTGATAGTTTGCATATTGCTTAAAACATACTGTACATAACATTGGCAGAGGAGTAATGTAGTTCCCAGGTGTCTGACAGGAGAGGGTCAGTGCTACCCCTTAAGCTGAGGATACCTTCTCCAGTTCAGGTCTGTTCAACCCTGCAGTGATCACTGTCAGAATATTACGCAAACCAGGCTAAGACCAGCAACATTTAGACAGTTCTGGAGGATGAAGACAAATTCATTCAATGTAATGATTAAATGTTCAATTTAATCCTATCTATTTCAACCACCCGATGGCACTTTATTTTGTCACCACAAGCTTCTGCTCTTACAGCCTCTTTCATTTGAGTCCAAAAGACTGAACAAAAACTGTCATTTTGTTTGTAGAAGAGCATTATCAAACTAATGTAACGTCTCTGCTTTCTTCCCTGTAGAATGAATGTGGTTGCAAGTCATTATGAAACACGTAGGTTTTCTCCACTGTATCCACCTGCACTCCTGTGCAGTTTTTATTAGCAGTCAGAATTCCTCTCCCCTCTCCAAAATCACTTATAGCCCCAGGATCCTCTGTACATAAGCTTTCCCTGTTTCCCTGTAATTGACTAAGCATTTTTTCAGGCCTTTTACTGTGCTGAGGAGGGATAAGCCTGTACACAATGTTCTAGTTAACAATGGAATTTATTAAGATTTATTGGTAGTAATTCCTCTTATGTTAACCTTGCACATGTTCTTCCCTTTTGGGGGGGGGAGGGGGGGGGGATCTGATATAGAGGCATTCAGTCATAATCCCACAGGTTCACAGCACTGGTTCTTTAGTCAAGTACATACACCAAACTTCTGAACCTACTGTATGGTTCCTCTTGCACAGAAGAGGAATAGGGTTATAGCAGCCCATCATGAGTTGACTAAAACTACAGTAACTCATCTCTTAAGGATCCAAACCCAGCTCTTCTTTCCTGTTTGTGTGCTATCAATCGAGGACTCGGTGAATTCTGTTTCAGATGAAACCACTTCTCTTACAACACCTGATTGTAATACAAAAGCCAGAAAGGTAGATGTAATCTCTCTGTACCCAGGTCTCATTTTTGCAATATTTTCATTTGCAAGCTCTGTATCTAGTTTTCTGTCTGAGGCATGTGTTTGTTCCACAGACATTTTTCTTCACTGTTGTTTTAAGCAAGAAAGCTACAGTAATAAAAAAAAACAGCCGCAGGATTTAAATGTGAAAGTAGTAATTGTAAATTATGCTCTCAGCTCTCCAGGGTTGGAAATCATTTTTCTTAATAGACCACACGATGATTAACTGGGGATAACTGCAAACTACTGTATTATTTACAGTTGACCAAACTCACAATACTTTGATAAAGTTCTTTATAGTTCAGTTTATTATTTGTCAGTGGTTTCACATATTCAAATTTTAATTGTCCAATCATGATTTAGATAAACCAATCCAAAACCATTGCTAACTGAGATCTGCAAAACTGCTTCTGTGTGTTAACTTAAATATATTTCATTAAACGCCTCATGTTGTTCCCCCATATATCCTTTTTTTTTAACTTGCTGCTGAATGCTGGCTACTGTATCTATGATGTTTATACAATCCTAAAAGTCACTCTGGGCTTGTGAATTAAATTGTATACGATTTTCTTGGTTCATATTGTGCTGAGATAATGTAATCGGTAACCAGGCGAGAGTAAGATGAAAAACAAAAAGAGAAGAATAGGTTCATGTCTAGTGAAGGAGTTGCTTTTCCTGACTGTGCTTTGACGTTTGTAATCGTTTGTTTGACATTTGACGTTTATAATTATATAAGGAATCATTTTTGAAATGGCTGTTAAAAATAAATCCTAGCTAAACTGAGTAAATTTTCCATAGCATAGGTTTTTATATTGTAGGTGTAAAAAAAGTTTTCTAATATTGATTAAAAATCTGTAGTTTTTTAGACTACTTTTTAAATATGAAAACCTCTTTAAAGTAAGAAATTACTTTTATGCCTCTATCCCTGTAGATATTGAGGTATAGATGATCCTGTTGCTGCTAGATGATGGAGTCATAGATATTAAAAGAAAATGACAATGACTGTATTATTGCTGCATGGTGCCGCTGTACTCTGCCCTCTAGAGCTTACTTTTGTGATGGGTTTGCTGTCAGACAGCACAGCATCTCTGGTAAGGTGGGATTTTACAACTTTGCACTGTGGGTCTGAAACCTAATCCCTGTTGTGGATGAAGAAGACAAAAAGTTGGGAACTCCTGTAATCTTTGCAGGCCTAATCTAGCATAATATTTATCGGTTTGCAATTCACCACTCGGCGGTCCCATTCGAGGATATTGCGAATTGTAATTTGCGTGACTATATGGCACAATTTGTTTTTATAGAAACTGGCAAGGTTTCTGCAGCCTGGTATGGTCTGCCGATCTCCGAGGAGCGGTTGCTAGTATCTCTCTCGTATCTGGTTAGTCTGCTGTGTTTGTGCAGAATCCTCACCCAAACTCTGGTACCAAATGTACGATGCACCTTATTGTACTGTTAGAACTAAACTAACCAATTTCACCCCAGAGAGCGCTCAGGGGTTGAAAAGGGCTGAAAAATTGGAAGTTTAAGTGTATCATCTTTTGAACTTACAGTGTATTTTTCTCCTCAGTCTCAGAATGCACTGCCCTTCTGATAAAATGGGGAAAAAAACAGTCCCCGATGGTTTCAATGTGCAATCACCCCTTCTTTTTCTACCTCTCAAAGGCTAGGAATTAATGTGATGCAAGACACCAGTAATCCTTTTGTTATACCTCTTAAGAAATGAAAATGAGAAAACAAGTTCCATTCATTTGTTCCTTCTTTTGTTTATCTGTTCATTAGGACTTGTATTAAACTGACAGCTTGTTCTAATATTCCAGCGTTTACAGCAGTAAATTGTTTAACACCTGGAAAACACGTGGCCAAAAGAATTTCATTGAGCTGCCGACAGTTTGGATTTCTCAGGTTACAGAAGCCATAGTGAAAGATGCACATATTCTAGTAGTATCAAAGTGTATTCAGTTCCAACAGGTATACACTAGATAATTTCACAGAAGAACTGGAGGCAGAATCCGTACGTTTAGCTATGATGAAATTCAGGACCTTGAACAGCGCTAAGGGAATGAATTTATGACCCTGAGTCGAAACAGAAAGATGCAAAATCATTGTTTGAAAGAGACCAAAATTCAGGAAGGGCTTTGAGCTTTTATACTGAGCTTTTCCCATCTGAGCAAGGCAGCAGTGAAAGAATATTTGTATGTGATTGTGCAAAACCCCCCCATCTTTTACTACTTTTTAATTCCCCTCCTTTTACTTTTCCCTCCTGGAAGCCAGCCTACTTGACCAGCTAATGAACTGGCTTTAATTTCTACACTAAAGCAACATTATTTTGCATAGCTGCATTGAAGGAATCTCTTGTCATAGCTAATAAAATTTACTTAACCTAAATCTGTCAACCTTGATTACTTCTGCCTGGCAGATTAAAGCATCCTATATGCTTCTTTTAAATATTTGACCCTTTGAACACTTTTTTTTTCTTTCCAGTGATACTGAACTAATGCAGAAGTCTCAAATGAAAAGGCAGATTGGCCTGTTGTCTCCCATTTGGATGCTTATGTTCACGCATTTGCTTTCTGACCTAAATTCAGATATTGTATGTGGAAAGACTCTTATTTCAATTCTCCACACTGTGGATCCAGTAGATCCACTGTGTGTGTGTGTGTGTGTGTGTGTGTGTGTGTGTGTGTGTGTTTTTTCTTTCTGGTTACACTGACAACTGAGAATGTATTTGATACTGATGTATTGTAAAAGCTATAGTAACCTGAAGATCTTTGACCTTAAAACAAAAAAAAAAACAGAGGCAGATTTCCTTTCTATGTGCTGCTGTTAGTTCTGGCACTCAGCTGTTCATGTCTTCGGGAAGCATGACTCCAAGATGTTTTACATTAGAACAAGCTGGAAGCTGTAGTGGTTAACATGGAAGGAATTTAAGCTTCATCTATATATTTTATACAAAGTGTCTTCCTAATCCCATACCTGTGAGTTCTAGGGAGTTTCTCATAACTTCAAAGAAAGAGCACTGCTGGATTTGATCAGTAGGTTAGCTGAACTACATCAAGTGGGTTGTTTGAAGCTGTTTCCCTATATCTGTGTCGGACTGCGTTACTAAAAGTGATTTTCAAGTGAATGGTCCCAAACAAAACAGTCTTTAACATAAGCAATCTGCAACTTTCAAATGAGCCACACATAGAGACAGATATATACAAATAACTATGTTCCAGTAGAAGAAATTCTCAGTTCTTATTAAAAATCACACCAACAACAATTTTTTTACTTTGCACATTTGGTATTGTATCTTTATTGATTATCTTTTAATCTCAGCTCAGCTACTATGTATATTGGGTATTAGAAGCTATATGGCTCAATTAAATAAATGACTTTAAAATCACATAATGTGCCAAAATTCGAAGTCTAGACTGTCACAAAGTGTTTTGAAATAGGTTGACTCTGAATTCTTAATTACTCAAAAGACATTTTTCTTAACAGCAGGATGTTTGTGTCCAAGTACTAAATTAACTTTGTTGATGTGATTTCACAACTCCTGAAGATGTATCCCTTATGTGGAAAAAGAAAATCTGCTCATTTCTGTTCTGCACATGTTAATAAACAGGTTTTTTTCCCTGTAACAATGTTTAGATGTTTTCAGCGGTGATAAAATTCAGTTGCAAATTATGAGTCTGATTTGGCCACCTTGAGTAAACTGTTTCAATAATGACGATAGTTCACTCGTGCTTTTACAGGAGGCTGAAATAGGTTTTCTGCTTTTCAAAAGCAGCCTCTTTATGCTGTTGTGCCATGTCACACTGATTTCCACACTAAATGATGGTCTTTTCTGCCTTCACAAACCTTGCAATAGAGTGGGCTTATAGCACAGTTCAAGCGTTTTCTTTTCTGCTTCTAGCATTGTCAACGTAGGGTTCCCCCATCATAAACCCACTTCTCACGTCTGTGTGAAAAAGGATTCCTCACACAGCTGATGTTGTGTGTACTTGCGGTCACTCTTAGTGCTGTTTGCCAATTTTCTGGGGAATCCCATCTTGTTTAAAAGAGAGAAGCTACTGGTAACACTAGCCTGACAACTTAGAATCACTGGCAAAATAAACTATCCTTTGCTTTTAGTGCTTTCGCTTTTATTGTGTTATTTGCAGTCAATTATAGAGACGGTTATGTTATTACTAAGAGAAGCCTAAAGAAATAAACCTAAAAACAAATGAGTGAATATAAGCCAATTTCATATATGCTCAAACTTTAGCAAGTGTGTTTGTAGTTAGGTACTGTATAATCTTTACTGCAGAAGGAAGAAGTTTTATGGAAGAAGTAGGGGTGTAACCCCGGCGTCCTGGCCAAATTTCCCATTGGCCTTTACCAATCATGGCCTCCTAATAATCCCCCTCTATGAATTGGCTTCATTACTCTGCTCTCCTCCCCACTGATAGCTGATGTGTGGTGAGCGTTCTGGCGCACTATGGCTGCCGTCGCATCGCCCAGGTGGATGCTGCACATTGGTGGTGGTGGAGGGGATCCCCATTACCTGTAAAGCGCTTTGAGTGGAGTGTCCAGAAAAGCGCTATATAAGCGTAAGCAATTATTATTATTATTATTATTATTATTATTATTATTATTGTTATTATTATTATATTTGCCAAGGTATCTAGTACAATACCTTGGATTTGTACATTTCTAAAGCACTTTTCAATACTTAAGGCTCTGCCAGGACATTTGGAAGACAACATTGTCACTGACTGACTGGAAAAGAGCTGTGTTCATACCGATCCTGAAGAAAGGTGATCCGACTAACTATGGAAATTATCACACAATCGCTTTGATCTCAGATGCTGGCAAGGCTCTACTCAAGATCAAGGTGCAGTGGAGAACACAACCGTACTTGGAACCAGAATTGCCTGAAGTGCAAGCAGGATTCAGAAAAGGGTGAAGAATGAGAGATATCATTGCGGATGGGAGATGGATCCTTGATAAGACAAAAGAATATCAAAAGGATATCTACTGTACATGCGTTTCATTGACTACAGCAAGGCCTTTGACTGCGTAAATCATGAAGAACTCTGGGCTACATTAAGAAGCATGGGTATACCAGAACACCTGATAGTTCTCATACACAATGAGAACATTTATAGGAGGGAATACACTTCATCCAATAATACAGTGCAGCACTCACACAGGTGATGCATTTATGTGCCAGAGGCCACAGGAGGATAGGTGATAAATTACTTTACTTCTTGAATTAAGAAGGAAATTTAGAGAGGGCAGATTATTGGAACCCAAAGTGAAATTTAACAAGGACGCTAAATGATTACCTACATTTCCATTGGGTTTTTAATGACTAAGTAGGCAGGCCCTCAATTCAACATCTAATCTGAAGGATGGCAGATGTTATAGCAATGTACAGACTGGGACATTGTTTTTTTTTAATTGGTGGTCCAGGGGGTGGGTACCATGGTGGCCCAGTGATAGAAATGCTGCCTTGCAGCATTGCAGCCCTGGCCTGAATTCTCGGGGAGCTGTCTGCATGGACACATTTAATATTGTTGTACCAGTTCTCACGCTTGTGTGGGTTTGGCCTGGGCGCTCCAGTTTCCTTTCACAGACCGAAGCCATACTGGTAGGTTAATTGGCTACTTGGAAAATTGGCCATATCCCCATTGTTGCTTGCCAGATTAGCCTCCAGCTCCCCTGCGACCCTGTATTGGATAAAGCAGTTAGAAATGCCATGAGCACCACCTACTGGTCCACTAGCACCACTACAGAAACCTGTGTTTTCTTCGAGGTTTCCCCTCCCAGTACTGATCTTACCCAGCCTTACCAACTTTTAACTAACCTTTATAATAGTGTTCTGAAGTGCTTAGAGATGCTGCTTTTACAGGTGCTACTGTATATAAAATACAGTGTATTATTATTATTTATTGTTATAACTGGGCTCTCTGTGTCAGAAGATATCACTTTACATTATCAAAGATGGTAGATATTATTGAAATATACTTCCCTTAGCTGATTTCCTCATTTAAAACATGTTATTCCATTCAGAAACTTCATTTGCTTGCTCCTTTATGATTATCGGTGTTTTTGAATGACATTGCCATTATTTTCTGCATATTTTCTCTATTTCATTATGCATCAGTCACACTCTGCTCTAAGATAACCTATCTGGGTTGTTCTCAGATCAGGTTCTTGTCTATGTTGTATTTGTTGTCCTTGTTGGGGAGAAGAGGTTTACTGCAGAATTCGTAGTTTCATAGGAATGTGACAGGGTAGACAATGTAAAAGTTGCTGCTGTGGCTTTTTTCTAATGACACAGAGTCAAATCTGTGACAAGAACATGTAAAAAAGACGGATCCGGATAAATGCATGCTGGTGCAAGGAATCTTATTTTTGAACCGTAATAGTAATGTAATCATTCTTAACAGTGTTTATGCAAAGCACCTAAGCTATTTTTGTCATTCTTCACTTCGAGGCTTATTTAGTCTAGGGTGATTAAATGTGTTACATTTCTTGAGCTGGGCAGAATGATGACAGGTGTTTACACGATGGGTTGTAAGGCATTTCAGTGTACCTCCCACTTGAGCAGACTGTTTGCCAAACAAATACGTTTTTCCATCAAACAAAAGGGAACCAGAATGGAAGGGAAACGGTCTCTGTTTGCAACTCTGGCTTCATGTTTTCAGGAGTGAACTGCAGCTGATCGGAACCCAGCAATACTTGTCTTGTGGGAATAAAAAAGCTCTCTAGAAAGAGATGTGTTAGAAGAATTTCATTTTGTCGGTGGTATCCATTGCAAGCATCGTAATAATTTTATTGAGATTTTATGTAGTTTTATGTTAATTACAGCTGACGTAGATCACTGGGCATCATAATACAGGAGTATAATATAATTATATGTACATTGTTATGTGAAGCAGCCTGGAGCAGGTTCTATATGGAGCTTGCATATTTACTTGTGCCCTAATAGTTATTTGCCAGATATTGACGTTTCCGCATATTGCAAAGGAGCTTTGGTAGCTCAGACGGCAAGGGCATAGAGCTCCTGACTGGAAGGTCCCGGGTTCGATCCCAGGTAGGGGCAAACGATGGAGCTCTAATTCTTTCCAGATGGCTCCCATGTCCATTCAGCCTGCTTTCCAAATGAGTACCGGGGGTTAATCCTTCTGGGGGGTAATAGGCCGGCCAGAGCATGATGCTGACCACATCACCTCCACCTCCAGTGTCGGATGGTCCCTCACCAAGCCCTTACCCCCCATTCCCCCATGGGGACCTATGTACATACCCATAGTGCAAAACCACGCTGTCTAGGTTAGTTGCCATCTTTAAATTTCTCCTGCATGTGTGTTCTGCCTGGGTCTATCCTGCCTTCTGCTTTTTGCTTGCCAAAAAGGCTAACAGTGACTGTATCTGGCCAACAATGACTGTATCCGATTAAGTGGTTATAGAAAATGGATGAATGGATTGTGCGAAGAGTAAAACGATTGATGTAATTGGAAGACTAGGTGTTTGATACGATTCAGTTGTGAATCAAATTGGGATATTGCTATTGTCCTTATAAGTGGGCAAACTGAGTAAGGGCTGTGCATGCTCTTCTCCAACATGCTCATCTTCTCTCTAGTCACAACCTTACGTGCTGCAAACTGCTACAGGAGTGCGTGGAATGGGTCAATTGGCATTGAACTGATGGGTAATGCCATCATCTAACACAACCAACCCAAGTCTAGAGTTTACTGGTCTAAATCCAGACTATGCTGCTGCTGACTTTAGTTAGGTTCTAACCTAAGACAATTCCCAATTTCATGAGCACTGGTCTCCTCAGTGGGTTGAGGTCAGCTGGAGAAGCACCTGATGGATCATCTTGGGACAGCTGATTGTGCTGTGTGCACACCATAGAATGTGGGGGTTAGAGAAGCAAGTTTTTGTGATGTAGGCGCATTTTAATATTACCTTCCAGGAGAGTGCTGGAATTAATGCCATGAACTGGAAGGAATAGCATGTGGTGTTTCTCACAGTGATGGCTATAGAACAGAAAGAAATGTGTGTTGTTTTAGATTCTTTGATTGCAGATTTAACTGATGGCTTGACCCCTCCGTTGTCAGCTGTACCGTTGTTTGTCCGCACTGCTGACGCTGCTGCTCTGTGCTTGAGCAGCGTGCTTGACTCTACTTTAGTCGTTCTAAACCACACAGCTGCATAAATGGTTACCAGCATTGCAGTGGTAAAAAAAAATGTTGCAGAATAGTTTCTAAAGTGCTAAACAGAACTTTAAAACTGTTTCGTATCTGTTTACTTTAAACGTTTTCGTTGTTTTAGAATTGCCGATAAGTTTTGCTGTAGTCATCTGATTGGGAAGAGCCAACTGTGTTTTTCCCATCTCAGCTAGCGGCTATGAAACCTGCGTCCTCACACAGGGGTACATGAGAAAGTATAGGCAGATGTCTTTAACCCTCTCACCTTTAAGCCACTCATTCGTTTGCACTTAACAGGCATTGCAGCTCCATGCCAGAGGTCAGCATTGAAAGAGAAGCATATTAAGGAGCACTGAAGGGTAACAAAGCCTAGGAAGCTGCAGGGGTTGCCATGTCACTGATAGCCAAGAGATCCCTTTGTACACTGCTCCCCCCCTACACTCAGTAACGCTCAGCCAGTTATATGCCGTGAGCTGGGGAATCCCAGTCACAGTCAGCTAATAACATGACACAGGCTCATGATCATGGAGTTCATGATTTGTGCATTGTATGAGTGATAGAAAGCAATGTATAAAAAGAGCAATGAAAAATGCTGGCAAGAGCACAAGGGGTAAAATATCATTCAAAAACAGGCTCAATTTAAAGTGGGGGCAGTTCTGTCACTATTGAGCAAGTCTGATTGTTCACAGCATTTTGGGTGCAAACGCAGCACTTCGGAAAGGAGTAGCAGCCTGCGTCTATCCCTTGATGAGACCAACTGTAACTACACACACCCCTTTCCCCCCTGGACACCTGCCCTTTACCAGCTATAAATCACTCTACTATCTCACTTCATGGAAACCTCTGAATGCATTCTCTATTTGCGTGCTCCTCCATAGGCTGATGGAGTTCAGCCCACTGCAGGCCAGCCACTCAGTCCACACGGCCTTTTGAAAGCTGCTCAATGCTTTTAAAGATAACACAGTGCAGCACTCGTTTTTTTTAAGTGTTTACTATACACATTTGTGTATTATATAAGAGTGTGTGGTTCAGCTCTTGGATGTTTTATTTTGTTTCCTTGGTCATGCTGAGGGCGGTAGAATGTAGAAGGCTCTCACTCTTTCTCTGTGTCCAGTTATTACCCAGAAAGATCCCTTCAGAAGTAAAAACACATTACCTTCCTGATCTTAACATATGCTTTCCAAGCGAAACAGGAAAAGGGGATTTCGGAGCCCCTAGCAAAATAAGTTTTGCAGAAAAGTACCATTTCTGATTTTTAAGTTCCCCACTGGTGAGGTGCATTTCAAGAAAATAGACTGAATGTTCATGTAACCTTTGGTCTGTTGGTACAAGACCACACTGTTAGAGGTTGATTGTTAGCAGATGCCTCACTGTAGCTCTCTGAAGGCAGAGAGAAGATCCCTGTTAGTGAATGTGCTGAAGAAGAGGCCTCACATTTAACATAACTACGTCAAGGGCAGATTTGACCATTTTGTTTGCATGAGATCAAAAATGTTTCCATCCTGATAGCTTTCTATCCACATGTGAAATGAAGTGCCTGCTGTTATTGGTTGTACACTTGATGTACTTTTAAATTATTTTTTAGACTGGAAAGTCTTTGCACCAATGGTGTGAAGCTACAATCTGTGTTATTATAACTGATTACATTTATGTCAGAATCCTCCCTAAAGGGTCCAACAGCTTTGATGATGTTGTTAAGCATCTATTTAGAGTTCAATGCACAGTGAAATAAATATAAGGTGAATAATTTGTCACGATATGACTATGAAGTACGTACTGTATAACACTCTACTTCTGGGGGAGATATTTTTGGTATATTTTGGAGAAACAGAGGTGCACATATAATACAAATATTGTATATGCAATATATATTAATGAAAGCCTAAACAACATAAACATTTTAGATTATATGTCATAAAAAGGGTTTTGTTGTCTCCATAAAAAGACATTGCATGAACTATTGCTAAAGTTATGATGTGATTTTTATAGTTACTCAAATTCATTTGTCTTTTGTTGTTATTCTTTGATTATGTTTGATGCTGAACCCATCAGTTAGTGAGAAGGTTTATAGGTAAAATCAATCCATTGTTAAAGAACGTCACACATTATGTGTAGCTGTTACAATCAGACACTGTGTACTACAGCAAAACTTGTAGTATGCGCCATCACATTATCAGAAAAAACATGATTTGTGTGGGCAATTATTGTATTTACCCGCTATATGTAAAGAATGTCTAAAATAGTTAATTAAAAAAAAGTTTGTTCTGCACAACATGTTACTTCTTTTTAAAGTCTGAGTTTAACATCCAGACCTTAATGAAAGGCAAACATGATAGAGTGGTCCAGTACTGTGGTGATACTATTGCAAAAATCATCACCATATTATCCAAAAGATGTTGGAATCTTCCTGAAGACAGGAAAACAAAAAACTAAGAATCAAATCTGTGCAAGAGTGTCACTGCAGTCTCATAGAAGCATTTTCAGACTTTATTATTTTAAAAATATAAATGATATTAACACGACTGCTTTAGTAAAAAAAATTGGAAAAGAAGCAGGTCATATCTGGCTAGAAAGTGAGTTACTATAATCTTTAAATGAAGCACAAACACAAGAAAAGAAAATCGGAGACTTAAATGCTCAGCTCAATTACCCTCCCCATGAGCTTTTCCAACGTAGTTCTCTAAGCCAGCAAGGATAATAACTTCTGAATTGATCCTTACAGGGGAATAGCAGTTTCAGATACAATCATGAACCCTGGATGAAGTGAAGCCCAGTGCCGAGAAATTACTAAGGGACTAGACTTGCTTGATAGCAGTTAAGCTGACAAAATCGTCAAAAATGCAATTTTCCTGTCTTGTTCACTAACACTTGTGTTTTATTTTGGATGCAGGTCTATACGACAAATGCTTCTATGCCTCCAGTGACCGAGGATGGCTCCTTGGAATAAAAGCCATCAGAGAGCAGGGGAACAGAGATCCACGTTTCTTCTTTTCTATGAAGACAGATCGAGCCCACAAGGTGACTTCCATAACCTCTAACCAGAGATACATGCCAAACCAGTGGACTCACGTTGCAGTGACTTTCAATGGCCTGTACATGAAGCTCTTTGTCAATGGGGCCCAAGTGGCTGTGAGTCGTGAGCAGTCTGGGGAAATCTTCAGCCCCCTGACAAAGAAGTGCAAAGTGCTCATGATCGGGGGCAATGCCTTAAACCATAACTATCGGGGCTACGTGGAGCACTTCATCTTGTGGAAGAGGGCTCGCACCCAGCAGGAGATTATGCATGACATGAAGAGTCATAGCCGAGAGCAACTGGATGACCTGTCACACCTGGTTATTCACGAAAACTTTGAGAACGCATCGAGGAAGTGGCTGACTGTCAAGGATGGCTCTTTCCCACAGGCAGAAGTGAGCCGAGTCAGCGGAGGAATGCTGGACACTGTCCTCGAGCCCCCTGTCTGTGGCCAGACCGTCTGCGACAATGTGGATGTCATCACCAGCTACAACAAATACTGGACCTTCCGGAAGAGGAAGGTAGTCCGTTACCGTGTGGTGAACGTCTATGATGATGAACACAGAAAGCCCACTGTCAGTGAAGAGCAGATCCGTCTGCAGCACCGGCGCCTGAATGACGCCTTCAACGTGTACAATATCAGCTGGGAGCTCTCCGTCCTCAATGTCAGGAACTCCTCCCTGAGGCATCGCCTCATTTTGGCCAACTGCGACATCAGCAAAGTTGGCGATGAGGAATGTGACCCAGAATGCGACCATACCCTGACTGGGCTTGATGCTGGTGATTGCAAAAAGCAGAAGACCCATTGTCCAGAGCATAGGCAGGGAAATGGGGTTTGCAATCCAGAGTGCAACGTGGACAGTCATAACTACGACAATGGAGATTGCTGCAACCCCAACATCACGGACGTCACCAAGACATGCTTTGATCCTACATCACCACTCAGGTAAATTGTCAAAGATTTAGTTGTTTGTATTGATTGTGTTGACTTTTGTTGATGTCTGTATTTGTCTGGTTACAGACCAGACCCAGACTTTTTGTATGTGGAATATGGCATTGGTGTAGCAAGACGAGAAACTAGAAATAATTATTGTAACAGTAGAGCTGAAACAATTGATTATTCTTATATTTACAAGTTTAAAAGCCCTGAAACTAAGCAGAGCAGATTAAGTGAATTACAGAGGATTACCCTAACAGGGATTTACTAAAGAGTATGCACTAGTTTCAGAATGTGGTGGATGGCTCTCTGAACCAGGGGCACCATTAAAGGCTGACAATGACAATTGCTTGACTTTAATTGTACAATTGTAATTGAATGGAATGTGGTTTGTAAGGGGTTGGTGTATGTAAGGTGTTTTTTAGGTTCAATAAATGCTGGTAGACTATAGAAGTGTTGGAAATATTAAGGTCTGTAAGGCAGAGTCAAGCAGACCAAACGCGTGCTGATAGTGGTAACCCTACAAATTACAAAGTTTGTGGTGAATTTATACAAAGTACTGTCAAGGTACTGTATGAGGGAAGCGTGGAACAGTGGGTAGGTCTCTGGTCTAACTGGAAGGATGTGGGTTTAAGTCTCTGCTGCAGATTTGCTGTTCTACTGTACACTGAATAAGATTCTTCACCTCAATTGCTCCTGTCCACCCTACTGTATAAATGGGAACCAGTATTGCTTAGGGTAATTCCTGCAATGGACTGGCATTCCATCCAATGTTTTTCCTGGACATCATCTCTGTCATCTACTTGACCGGCCAGAAAACCAGGATAAGATTTTTTTCTTCATCTTTGTGCATCACCCCGAATGTTAAAACATCTCATGCCTGAAAAAAAGGGAAAGGGAAACCAGGATTATATGGTATTCTGCAAAAAAAATCCCATTAAACTATCTTATGGAATACCACCTGATAAACTGTGTAAAAAAATAGAATAATTTCTGGCAACACCCATATGTCTCCAGGATTTGATTGCAACCGGTACTTCTACAAGAAATTACTGTTGCAGTTTTCTTTGGGATGTAACTCTTAGACTTTCCTGTTGGTTCATTTAGTTATTGCTTATTCTGTTATTGATTTTGTTTGCATGACATACTGATCATTGAAAAATCACCTAGCACTCAGCAGCTCCAAACTTTTTTTCTCTACACAAACATTTCTTGGCACAATATCCTGTGCATGATGCTCTAGTATGTTTGCCCATTGATAAAGATCAAGGTTTGACTTGATTTTCTGATTGATTAATACACCTGACTAATCATTAAATTGGACTGGTTAGATAGTCCAACAGGGACTGGTGGCTGTTTTGAAAACAATAAGCTTTCTATACCTCAACATGTTAGTTTTATCAAATAATTTCTGACAGAACATTAAACTTTATAGGAATGGAACCAAGAATTGCATGGTTACAACTGAGCAGAAAGAGCTAGAAGAATCACATTGATGCCTTCCTTAAAGACTGATAAATAGCTTCAGATTTCTTATCAATATCCATCCTGCTACTTCAAAAAACTAAAAATGTCTTTTATTTTGGCCCAAGTGTAGTCATTCATAATTCAAGATAAAAGCATCCTAATGTCCTTTGAATGATGTAAGAAATACAGTATCAGCCAGTATTTTAAAATTTATTTTGTATTTCTATAAATATGTTAAATTGCTCTTTTCTACAGTATATTTAAAAGTTGATTTCCACTTTCTGACTCTGTCTACAAAGTTCAGTTTAGATTTACTCAAGTGCAAAAGAAGAAAAACAGTTTAGAATCAGGATATCAGAACATTAACATAGAATTGTAGAATTGTAAAAAGTGTGGTATTATTTTTAACTGATGATATTCCAAAATGCATTTTATTTAGTGCTATTTGTGAAGATTAAGGACTATATTGTCTGTAAAATCCTGTTTTACAAGCTAAGCAAGTCTATACTTCTTGATTTTAAGCCTATAATAGATCCAGTTATCTGGCACTGACCGAGAGTTGAGTTCCACCTCTGAGCCTGTGTGATTTCTTGTTTGATGCCTTTGGATTGCATCCTTTGGATGAAGGCTTCACTCTGGCAATCGTACAAGCGTATTCAAAACCCACAGCGCCAAAGCAGAAACAAACTACTCTCTTGGTAGCTGAAAGGGGGGAAAAAGAGAGATCTTTCCCTGCAAATTTCTTAAATATTTTTTCCTTTTTTAGATTTATTTCGTGCTTATAAAAGTGGATTGATAGAAAGTGAGTGAGAATGGAAACCTGGAGCCCCCAGACAGCTGAGGAAGGCAATTAAAGTTCAGCACAGGGTTTGCAATGTGATGGCTTAGTGTGAGCACATTGTAAAGTGCTTTGACAAAGGGAGCTATCCAAAAAATATTCTGGGGGAGTAAAATGTGCCATGCACTTTTCTGCTTCTGTCCTGTGTCTTTTCTGCATACTCATCTCTTTAAAAATTGAAAAAGAATGTCTTGTATCATTGGCAAACATGGAGCAAGCAGCTGGAAATAAAGGAATCCTTTCTGCAGAAATGTAGGGAAGGACTGTTTTTTTTATCTTTACTATGTACGAATGACCATAAAATGAGAAGACACTAAACTTGATTAAACAGGATTCCAGTCTGGGGGATGGGCACGTGTCTATCCAGGAACAATGCATCACACCATCAAAGTTTGAGTGTAGAATTTTGTTTGTGTGCTCTAGTGACCCAACTTTCATTACAGTAGGTTTCGATGTATTGCCCATAAGAAAATGAACAAACACACCTAGTGTAGGTTAATAACAACAGCCAGAAGAGATCTATTCAAACGAATGAATGAATAAAAAGATACAATTAATTGGTTCACAAATGCTATGTACACCTTTTCAATCATCTTTTGTTAACAATCACAGTTTGTTTTTCAGTATTTAGATTAAATCAGTTCCTGTCGGTTTTCTGTGTGTTTACAATTCCCTCTCATGACGCAACATGAAAAGTCCAGCTAGGGAAATAGATCATGCTATATCCAGGTCCTCAAAGAAAACTGCTTAACACTTCTTTCAGGAATTTTTAATTCCACGTTAAAAAGGGAACCTGTAATAGGTCATAAAAGATAATTATTCTAGCATTGTTCAAAAGCACCAGAACTCTGTGATGGTAATATTGCAATGATAATGCATAGAAGTAAGGAGACCCACCAAGGTTCTGTTGGAAAATTAAAAAAAAAAAAAACTATTGAGATTTGATTTGAGGTGAATTTGTTTTTTATGCTGTTACTTTGGTCAAAATGGCCGTACAAGTGATGTTTTACATTTCTCTTCACCACAGACTTGCTCTCTGTTTTCTGGTCTCCTATTAGACTGTCAGTCAAGTCTGGCTTGACTGACAGTGATGTGTTGACTTAATATGCCCTACATTAGACATTTCCAGCCTTTGCCCTTGGTGTCTGCTGAAATCTAACAAGCTTTCTATAACTGGACAAATGTATTTCTTCTACATACCCTCAGGCTGTTAATGATCTGAAATGAAGCCACTTCACTATATCTGAAAGTGGCTGTAGTCTCATGTTCTAAAGAAGTGTTGCCTATTCCTGTCTTTTGCAAGAGGAACCCACTGAATGAAGGTTAACAATTGTACTTTAGAATTAAGTAACAGAGGATAGCACAAACAAGCTCAGTAGAGTTTATATCCACTTATCCAGGCCTGGCAGAAGTGTGATACTCTGTTCAGTACAATTTGAACACTAGATTGGCACATTTTCTGCAGCACAAGTTCAATAAAAAAAAGAGAAAATGTATTTATGAAAGATGCATTTGTAGAGGCTAGAGGGTCAACACATCACATGGTCATGTATTGTATGGAAATTTTTGTGAGCGTGTGTGGTCTGTCCTTGACTGACCCATGCAGTAGCATTCAGTTAACCTCCTTGCTGGGACTGTGTTGAGATTGTACAGCAGGAATGGACTGCACCTGCCCTGACTGGGATTGTGGTCTCATCCACAAAATGTGTGAGTGGATTTGAGGTCATGCGGAAGGTTAGCAAATTGTGAACTACTAATTTCTGTATTACATCATTGATAGCTTTGCAAAGAAACTGGTCCTTTCCAGCATTGGACATCTGTTTATACTTACCCACAGTGCAAGTCTTGACATATTCTACAGCCACAGTAAGTAATTGTATTCAAGTAGTTTGTGTCTAAAAAACAAAAAATATGAATAATGTAGCAACACTATGATCATTCAGTTAAACTGACATTGAGCTCTTAGCTGTTGAAAGTCTGTAATGATGATCACTGCCGAGATGTTTGCTAGCTGTAAAATATGCCTTTGCAGCCTCCAGCCCTGTATGTAAGTAAGCAGTGTATAACTGCAGGTGCTTTGGAAGGGTAGGCTAAGGGGAGACCGAAGGAGAGGATATCCATAATTAAATGAAAGACAGATCTTTAAATTGCTGAGTTTTGTTCTCCAATACATGCTGTGCTTCATGTAAAATGATACTGACAAGCGCATGAGAGGAGACTTCATTATTTTGCAGAGATTCTCTAGCTATTCAAGGAAATATAGTAGATTGATGGATAATAACTTCTCTGGGTGGTGCTTTGGGATATGTTATTGCTTCTGTTGTCTTACTGTTGTATTTGGAAACATGGTGACCAGACTCTTACTGTGCATGTTAGCGTTGCTGTTTTTGACAATACTGTGAAATTACTTCCGATGGATTTGTGTAATCAGGTGAACCTTCATGAAAGGTTTCCCGTTTCAGCAAAAACAAGGAGGAAACAATTCTTCTTTAGAAAAGCAAAGTGCAGCAACATAGTGCCCCCTGCAGGGCTGTAGCAAGAATGTACCCATATGATACCAGAAAACCAATAGAGGAATGTGAGCCTTCTAATAGGATAGGAACAGCAGTAACAGCTTTTCTTATGATGGGTTTATATGTTATCGTGATTTGCTACTTATTTCTCTACTGACAACTTGTATGCATTTCTGTTAAAATGTCATATAGCTGCTTGTGTCGTTCTTAGTATTTCGAAGAATAATATTTTCCTTTCTGCACAAATGTGAAATTTGAAATGTGTGTGATTAGTAAATGTAGATGCAAAAGAAATCTGTTCTTAAATTATTATTGGCAGCAGATATAAATCTTTTACTGTACAGTAATGCTATCTGCAGTTAGCTCAAATACAATAATCATAATAATAATGCAGATTGAAATTATTGGAAGAATTCCACGCTTGGTCATGGAGTAAGTACACTATAATCAAGGTAATTATTCTTCTGGGTTTTAACATTAATGGCACACAGGGGAAGACTATTCATAAAAATTTCCCCTTAAAAAAAGTCTAGCAACTGAAAATGAAATATTTAAGCTTGCTTTTTAGAGTTTGCTACACTTCAGGTTTAGTGAAGAGCATACAAAAAGGAGACCGGTTATCGTTAGGCCTGTTGACAATGTGCACCTGAGAATGTCTTATAGTCCTGCTGGGACACTTTCTGACATTTGGTCTAGGGTCTGTGGTAGAAAAAATAATACAGAAGATTTAGTGTTAGGATGATTTTTTGGGGGCACACTGCAACCAAAAACACCATTTTACACGTGACCCAAGTAAACTGAAACCCAGGCAATTACATTTCATGATTTGGGGTCATGGGGGAGCGAGCCAGAGCCCATTCCGGAAAGCACAGGAGTAAGGCAAGGTACACACTGGATGGGATGCCAGTCCATCGCAGGGCAGACAAATACAGACACAAATATGCACAGATGCACTCACACCAGAGCTGATTTTCCGAGAAGCCAATTAACCTACCAGTATGTTTCTGGACTGTGGGGAAACTGAAACATCTGGAGGAAAAGCAGATATACACGAGAAACGCATACAAACTCCATGCAGGTAGCACCTCCATTCTACATTTTGGAATTGAATTGAATTGAATAGGGTCCCGGCACTGCAAGGCAGCAGTGCTAACCACTGAAACACTGTGCCATGGCAGGGGAGTACATAAGGCAAATGGCAACTCTCACTTTCCTACAGTAAGTGTATTGATCCAAATGGGTCCAAGTTTTTTTTAAGCATCCCACAGGATTAACAAGCAAGGTATAGACAGCCAACTACGTAATACAGCACCTACAAAAATGGGCAGTTTCCAAAAGGTCATGACTTCGGCCTCTGATTGCTCTCAGTCTGGCAAGAGAAAGTCATAAATGTCTTCCTCTCCCATCTACTTAACACTGATTACAAGTATTCACAGTTGTCATTTGGGAGCCATTGTTACTGCTGTCTGTCATTCTGAGTTTCAGCTCCAGGCTATTTCTAATTGCAGACCTGGCATGGTAGATTACATTTGGAAATTAATTATTGGCACTGGTGTGAGGCTATATATTTAAACTTCAAACCTGACAGATGAGGAATGGGTTTATGTGAGTGTGTGAATGAATGACTGAGCGAACCAATATATGTGTCAGTTCTGAAGATCAGCTCTCCAGCTGTATGATTACTTGCATTTGATTATGGTACGTCTGGAGTGCATTGCCGGAGGCTGCATAACAAACATTATTTTACATTCCTTGTTGATTGCGGAATCCTGCACAAACAAAAAGCTACAGCATTGAGAACAATGACTTTATAAGAAAGGGGAGTTTATTTTGTTAGCCCAGAGCCTGTTACCACTTAGCAAGCTAAAGTATCTGTCAGGCTTGGAGCTTTGGTTATATTCAAATAGTCTCTAATCTCTATCAGTGGTTTGGATTTAATGCTAAGAACTTGTGTACATGCACGTTTGTTTTGCGCACATTCTCTTGGTCCTGCTTTAGTTTGAATGCTTTGCTGTTCGCCAGTAGGTTTTTGCTGTGAGCATCTCTCCTGAAACATTTAGAATTAAATGAGTTGTCTTGGTTTGAATATAACACAATATATGTTTTATTCTTATTTAAGGAATGTCAGGATTTATTGTATTCAGGTATACAGTAAAAATGTTCAGTATTCCTATATTTAAAAACACCTGATGCAATTTTGATCTCAAACCATTTGATAAAGTTAAATTTTTGTATAAGTAACATGGATACAATCTAGTCTGTGTATGCATTGTTAATAATTCCTGTCTGAATACCAGGAGACTGATTTCATGAGTTCATTGTTCTGGTTAAGGAATATATTGGAATTTTTTTTATTATTGAAAGATACAGATGAAAGACTTTCAGTTTCAAATACCGCATCATCAAAAACTGATGTTGATTATGAATCTGCGGTAACTACTGGCTTACAACTGGTCCCTTAGAGTGAAAAAAAAAATCTAAAATTGGGACTCTTTAATTTTTCTGTTGCTATAAACAAATAACTTTCCAAATGTGGTAAGATTCTGTTCATAAGACTCCAAAGCTTGCAATAAGTCTATTGCAATATATATATATATTATTTTCTATGTTCCATGCTGTGCATTTAATCTTCTTTTCCTGTATTCTTATTCCACCAGGACATGTCAATATATCTTCTGCACAAAATCCCATGCAAGCTCTTCCTCTTTCCTTACTAGTGTTTTCATAAAGGGCTCTTCAGTTGGGTACTTTACAGCCCATAGCCTGCTTCTAAGACTCTGACCTCGTAAACTTGACGATGTTAATGGATTTACCTAATGGAGGATTTCAGTACAAACCTGCTTTTAGCACCTCTCTTTCAACAGTTCGACAGCCTTGTAAAAACACCTGCTACCTGTGGCTCCACATGCTCGTGCTTTAAAAATATCACATGATAACAAGAAAAGGCCTAAAGGTCAAGCCAAAGAAATCTACCTACCAAAATGTACTTTTTCCCAAACTCTTGCAACTCTTTTATGTAGTTACTGTGATAAAAAGGAATTATGACCTTGCAACACTATGTGAATGGTTTACTTGCATTTGTTAACTGCAATTTATCACCACCTTACTTTGTCAATTGTTTTCAAACTTTGTCCCTCAAGCAGAAAATAGTCAGTTTCATGCTGTGCTTTCCCATCTTTAATAGCTAAATTCAGAAAGATTTGCAGTTAATAAAAAGCCTTTAATTTAAATTTATTTAATCACCAATGACTCTGATACAAAACTAAAACCAGCCAAAGTTCAGACATTGAAATCCAGTATTGGCCGATGATTCTGCAGTAATGTGCCTTGATATAAATGGATATTCAGATAATTTTCAGACATATGAGAAAATGGGACTAGGCTTAGCATTCAGAATACCACCATTCTCCATCACCAAGTTCCGAATGCACACACCCCAGTGCCCTCAGTTTAGATTCCTAAAGACTGTTTGAAGAATAGAGAGCACTTCCCGTACTTTGGGTGTAGTCTTTCAAAAAAGTTTGATATAAAAAACAATCCAGCATTACCTTAAATCTGCAAGTGCAGCCTTATGGACACTTGAGTAAGCAGGTGTTTGAGGTTCGCAGCATTAAAACTGAAATCAGACTGATGGTTTACAGTGCTGTCTTCATTAACAGCACACTTAAAAGGATTATAGACTCATTGCCAATGCTGTGTGCAGAGATTTAAACATATCAAGTGGGTGAACAAAGACACCAACAGTATTTTTCTCTTACAAGTAGGTACCACAAGTATTGAAGCTATCATCTACCATGAGTGTGTTGGTTTGATCATGTTATCTGAATGCTTGACTCCAATCTCCCAGAAAAGGTCTTCTTCTCCTAGCAAGGTCAAGGGAATTGAACCAGAGGCCTTTCAATGACATGGTAAAAACAAACATGAAGAAATTCAACATTGATGTCAGCTCCCGGCAGATTGTAGCCCTTGGAGATGGAGGAGGAAGAAAGAGCCCAGCTCGTATAGGTCCAAAGATGTAACTCTGAGTCAGCAAAGAAGGAGCATTAAAGAGGGCTCACCATGACCAGATTGCTCAGTTCATACACAGATATTGAGGAGGCAACACCTCTTCAACCTGCCAGAGAGTTGGCCTTATCACTCACCTCCAGGTTAATGGGAGCCAGCTCTCAATCATTCAATCATGAAGGACAGCAAACAAAATCACTTGGAGTGCAGAAAGTGAAGTTATAACAACACATCAAAGCCTGTTACAGTAGGAACGGATTGAAATTCCAAACCATAATTCCAAACCAGGCATTGCTGTGCCATCTTGCCTTTATCATAGAAGTATCATGTTCTGGCTCTGGCGGTTTTCAGAAAATGTTAGAAATGTAATTCAAAGGTGATCAGGCCAACAGCTCACTGGATGATCGTAGCTTGTCTGATTTATTCAAAATGTTCCTCTGCTTTTTTTTTTAGATTAAACAGACTTCAACCAATTTTCCAGAGAAAATTATACCCTTATACCTCTTTGATCTTTTCCATGATTTCCACCTTTACACTTATTTGATTATTTTGGTAAAAATAAGAGGAAATTGTACTCTGCAGCAACATTCTTTGAAAAGTCCCTTGTAAGTGATTTAATGCAAAATCTATATTTTTCTTTCTACATTACTTTAAACTGTTGTGGGCAGTTGTTAGGTCTCTGGACTCTTAACTGGCAGATTAAGAGTGGGTTCAAGTTCCTGCTATAGTTCTATGGTGTTGTTGTGCCTTTGATAAGGTACTGTACAATTGTTCCAGTCCATGCAGAAAAGCCTAGAAATTGGAATAATCTCTGCCATTAATTAAATTTGATACCTAGATTCACAGGTTAAGATGCTTTTTTGTTTTGCTTCACCATTACATCTGTTAAATATGTCAATCCTGTAAAGTCAGGCTCCTGCACTCTCTCTGCACTGAGCCTGTCAGAGGGGGATAATTTGTAAGCAAAGGCAAAAGCTACAAAGTACAATATGGGTACACTTCACTGAGCAGACTCACCAGTGGAAATGTTTAGGGGGGGATTTATAGTTAATCATGGCATGAGAGAAAGGCAGGACAAGATATTTGTAATCCTCTGGGAGCGTATCTCTATTATTCTGAGAGAGAGGGAATTAGGAAAAAAGGGTAAATCAAATTTGACAGTAACCTCTTTTTCTCAATCACTAGAGTACTATCAGGGCAATAGCTACAACTTTTTCCAGGGGCTCGTTCAGAGAAGAGACGCAGTAGTGGGATTCCAGCGAATAATGGCTAGAGAATAACAGTTCTCACAGAGACGGTGACAGAATCAGAGAATAACCACTGTGGCCACAGCATTACAGGGGTCTCTCTTAATGAAAGAGCATAGCCGTGCCAACATGCTGCACAGCGCTTCCCACACAGCAGTGCAGTGTACTAATATGCACTAAATATAAATGCATCAACAGGCCAATTAGACCACTCCGTGCTCACCCACATGAAACAAATTGCCAGTGATGTGTGCATTTATGATGATTAAATGAAGTTCTTGGTGCTCGTGGAAATAGTAGAACTGTTATGAATTGAGACATTACAGAGGCTCCTGAGTGGTTCTCCTCGTAAAAGCTTCTATGTGGACTATGGGATTGCAGGTTCTAGTATAGGTCTTGAGACCTCTCAGGGAATAGTGTGGCTGTGCCGTGGTTTCACTGCCTGCAAGCAAGACGAGCTCAGTGAGAACTGCTACCAGTCTAAACTGCTGTTTGCGCTCTTCCACTGTCAAGGAAACGCGTGTCTTGCCGAAGCATGTTGTCATTGTCTTGAGAGAGGGAGTTTGGCTTGGCAAGTTATTCACAATTCAAAATTGATTAGTATAAAAGAGGAAAAACAAAACAAAAACTTGCAACTCAAGATCTAACAAAAATAATGATACATAAAGCAAAACATATTTACTGCATTTTTTTTACAATAGGCACTCAACAGTTTAAGGATTAGCAACATAAGTAATCAGTCCTTAATGTCATTTTGTTATCTGGATAACTACACACAAAAATATTGATGCAAAACATATAATATATAACGTCGTCTGTTTTCATTCTAGATTTGTGTCCACAGTTGACGTCTGGTCTGTTTTTGCAACTGAGCCACTGGATCAGGCTTAATTGAACTCAGATTAGGTGGCTTTGACCTACAGTTATGCTGCTTCTTATTAAACCAGATCCTGTTTGAAAACAGCAGCTTTCTGCCTGGTCCATAGCTGACTTATTCATCTTTCCATTAAACCCTCTGACCCTTTTTCCCCTTTTGCACTGCCAAATATTTTCATAGGAAATAATGAAATTCCTGAAATTATTAGGAGGGGAACCTTTTATCATCTGTTCTTCATAGGCTTGGCTTCAGACTGAGCTTCACAGTTTCCATAGGATGACCTCCTCTGTGTCTCAATAATACCTCCCTCGTTTAATGAGCTCTTGCTTGAAACGTTCTAGTGAAAATGCCATCATTGTCTTAATACCATCACAAAGATCCCACAGCTTAAAGCGGTTTCAATCTTTTTAACAAAACATTTCACAGAGCTCTCAGTCTCTAGCACAGTGGGTTTCGGGATGGGTATGGTCTCAAAGTTCTTGGCCAAGATCAATATCAGACTGGATTTTTTTTTTCTCGGTTGTAAATGTAGGGGTCCTAGTGATACTATCCCAGTAGATGTATCTGTTTCCTTTTATAGCAATGTCATTGTCAATATTGAACTAAAGGAGAAAATAATATTTAAAACAGTTTTGGATCAAATGTGTGGATAAAACAAAATGATCCCTCGTTATATGTCTGACCAAGATACTTTTCTTCACACTAACGTCATCAAGATATTGTTATGCGACCTATAAATTCCTTGCATTTGAATACATTTTTTTTTGGCTCGGTGGCTTTTGTCTAGAAAGAGTCCTCTTTCTTGCACTCGTTGTAGCTGGTGGGGAACATGAGCAGTGATGACTCTCATCAGATTTTACCTTTACATCCTTGCAAAGATGAGCTCTAAGCATAGTTCAAGCCCTGAAGGCCAGCGGCGCTGTAGCATTAACAGTCAAGTATTTGTTTAAAATGTCACTTATTATGTTAAAATTATTTGGCGCACTATGGCGGCCGTCGCATCTTCCAGGTGGATGCTGCACATTGGTGGTGGAGGGGATCCCCATTACCTGTAAAGCGCTTTGAGTTGAGTTTCCAGAAAAGCGCTGTATTAGTGTAAAAAATATTATTATTTGGAATATCAAGATATATGTGAGTGATAGGTTAGAGTTAAAATTGCTTAATGTTTGTGTATACAGTATGTAGAGTACTATCCTTGGATAGCTACAATTGAAGTCTAACGTATGCCCCCACCCCAATCAGTTCCATTCATTTTTATGGGGAAACTCCCCCACTTGAAGTCACAAAGTTAATGGTCTTACAGTCCCCAGTACCTTACTGTATATTTAAGTTGTTCTTATCGAGGAAAAGTCTCCTATATACAGTATGGCTTTTCATCATACAGTAAGTCTCAACCTTCTGGTTCCTAACCCTGATATATGATATACAGTATAGTGTATATATATAGAGAGAGAGAAATGACCATCTGTACTGGCTTACTAATTGATACAACTGTACATAAGCAGTCAAAGCACATTGGACATGAAATGTGAAATAACGTATTCTGGGTCATTTGTTTGCATAAGACCATCTTTCTACTCTCCATAGCACATATTTGCTATCACTTTGTTACAGAATGTCTTGCTGCTGTTTCTGTGAATCATGCAGTCTAATAGTCCTCAGTTCAGCTGAACTGTACAGTACTTAATTGAACCTTTTATTGAACTACGCATTTAATTAGAACTATTTTATTGATATATTTAAACAATAAAAATGTCAGTTCTCCATATTATTGCGAGACCTTTTAGGTTTATTACTAGCCTTTACAAGGGACTCTAGAACTTTTAAATTTTAGGCATCTGAAAATTATGACAAATATCTAATTAGGTAGGCAATTAGTTCAATTAAGGTTTAAGTAAATAACAGTAAATAAATCAACTGGAATGAAAACCATCAGATTAGGTCTCAAAGCCCAAAGCTAGCAAACCCTGGTTTAGAGAAGTTCTAAAAGAGAAACATTATTTAATGTAAAGGAACAAGTAAAAGGTTTATTCCATGCTGAAAAAAAGAAGAAGAAAGAAAACACAAAAGAGCAGTAGGAAATACTGGTAATCCCATGCCATTTACTTTAGGTACTATAGCAGTGCTGGTGTGTTTGGATTCCACACTCTGGACAGCTGCCTGGCCAACAGATGTTTTTTTCAAAGGAAAAGAAGGGGGGGATGGTGGTGTGTCTTTATTTTTTGTTTGAGCAACTTTTAAGAGGAGAAGGGGTTAAAAACGGGGGGGGGAGGGCTGTGAAGGGAAGCTAATTGGGTTGAAGTTGTCCTCCCAGGGGTTCTGAGCACAAGAGGCATGAACAAAAAGCTATTGTAATGAGACAACATCTAAATAAGTAACCTTAAAGCTTGCCATCCATAAATCTCAAAAGGAGCACCTTTAAGTTTTATGGAGTGTTTTAGGAGCATGCAGTCACTAGGAACAATGGGATTTAATATTAATTAACTTTTACTTATAGAGCACAGAGGGTGGTGGAATTAAAGAGATGTCTGATTCTGGCTTTTGCACATATAAAGTCAAAGCTAGACTACAGACTATCTAAAGACGTATCATCATACAGTTCCTCCCATACCCTAGTGTTGTGCAATAGCAAGAGGTAATTATTAATTTCAAGGTTGTACAGTGTTAATTACATTCTCAAACAGCTCTCCAATGCAAAGATTAAAGTAACATTTTAACTCTCAGTTCATGTTCTTTGTCTATTACCTCTTAAGGGCTAAACCCCTAATTTGATATTTTTGTAGAAAAACTCCTGCCTTTGCCCTATTATGATAAACATATCTCTACAACAATATCTAAACGCAACAGGCTGTGTTTGCAACTCATGTTAATATTTGTACAATAAACACTTGAGGTACTGCAAGTCAGCCTATCTTCTTGTGAAGAATTGCACTTCTACTGCACTTTATAGTCTTCTGAGGAGGTGACCACAGACCTTTGGCCTGGAGTGCAGGCAGCACAAATTAAAGCCTCAAACCTGAATTCTAGGAAGCTCAGCACTTCCATGACGTTTCCATTTTATTCTTTTGGTGAGGATTGAATCCTGTTTAATACATTCCCATGTAATCACCCTAAGTGTCTTCTGTACATTTATTATTACTTTATCTGTGGATGATTCAGATAGCACCACTGTTGTGTCCCTTTCCTCCAGTGGGAACTTGAGAGTGGCTTGAATGCTGTATTAATGGGAAAAACCAGGTCAGAACAAGCCATCCATTAAATATTACACATTTTAAGAACATGGGTTCTTAATGCACTATCCACAGAGAACTCACTGGAAGTCCAGCTTTTGATCAATAATTGAATAATAAATTTCTGCTGTTTCAAGAAAAGCAATGTAAAGATAGTATACAACTTACCAACCCAGGAGTCCTTTTAATATGCATCTTCTGCTGATTTGAACAATGGTCGCACAATACCAGCATTGAATTCTGGATGCGGATGTTATGGTGTCGATTGTGAAGCTGGTTTTCAAGCAAGATCTTAATACCTGGCATGTACCATACAAGTGTGGTCTTGTGGTTTCAGTGTGGCACCTGAGAAATAAATATAAGCATATGAGTTTCATCTTTGCCAGGAGAGGTATAGAATAAGACTACAGGTTACAAATCTAAGAAGGATGTTTTTACCATCTTCTTAATGTGATTGCTAGTAGGATATTGATCCAAGGACCTGTTTCTTGAAGGTACCAAGAGATTCCTCTCCATAAATCTGGAGAAAAAACTGAGTAAATTCTTTAATTACAACCCTTGGTGTAAACAAGTACTGTACCTCCTCTTTATTCTACAGCAGACATACTGTATGTACTTTATTAGTCTTACAACTCTGTGGTCTACTTACAGTATTGTTTCATGGAAAAGAATGGCATAAAAGCATTTTCCTATAGCAGGACAGTTCAGACGGTTTTGGTGTAATGATACTGTAAGTAGACAAATGTTTTGAAGTTATTTATATTAAAAAGCCAATATCATAAGGGTATCTTTTTCTCTTCTTTTGCTATTTGTTACCCTTTTTATATTTATACTTTATGCTGTTCTGCTAAAGAGTAAAGCAGTCAACCTCGGAGCTGGCACTGTAAAAAATGAAGAAAAAACAATTTATAACTATAAATCATACATAATTTCCAACAGTCATATCTGTAGCACCGTCTGATTTTATAAAAGGAGAGATGCACCTGCTGTTGTTACAAATTCATAATAAAATAGCTCAGGATGACTCAAGAGCCCTTGATCTGAACTATGCAACTGCCTTAGTATGAGTTTCGTAACACAAACAGATGTTTTGATCCATTTTAAAGATAGTAAATTATGAAATAGGGCATTAAAATGCACATTCATTTTGTCCAAAGATTTTGTCTCTACTTCAGTCGTACCAAAACGGAAAGCTCTGATTTAGGAATGTTACAGTGAAATTTGGTTTTTTGGCGGAAAGAGTATTCTTTAACAGTAGTTATATTTTCTGGACGGCAAAATGCTTCAGACGAGCATTTTCAGAGCAGCATGTGGCCAAGGAGAAAGATTTCTTCTGAACTACTGTATGATGAATGTTCTGTGAAGGTAAAAGGGTAGTCCTTAGACAATGTCTGGGTTATGTGGCATACCAAAGACAAAATTGTTTAATATGGAACTGAATCTTTGAATTGGAATAATTAGCATACTAGAAGGCAGCAGTTTGAAGGTACTGTACTTGATGACACACAACATTCCTAGCCAGATAAGGGCAATGACCTTCCACAAACAAGTCTTTACTTCAGAAGGCAACTCAAATTTCATCTGCAGTAAGTCTTCCTGTATAACTGTGACCTTAGCACTGGTGCAGGACCATGCTTACTCTGTTCTCCTCGGTCACGGGCCATTACGTCAGCACTGTTTCACAAAGGATGAGTGACAATTTCACAGCTGTAGCGTGTAAACAAGAGGGAAAAGAAGTCGCAGAGAAAGGTGACAGATTTTGATTAAGATCAAGTTATTCATTCCAAAATGCTTTCCCTGAAAGTGAAACAGACTGCAATAAAGTGTGAATGAAACTTTATGAACTGGTTGGTAAAAAGGAAGATTACCCTGTGTCTGGAAAATGCTCACGCATCTCTTCCAGCCTCTCTTAGAAAGAACGTTTTTATTTAATTATTTAATTTGAAAGAAACCTGTGTGAATTTGACGTTTGAAGTGAAAGGCACATAATTCATTTTTTTTTCTACCGATATATAAATTTGATCTTAATTTTAATATGAAGATGGCAATCAAGCTGGCGACAATATAAACGTGGAAAGCAATTGCAATAACTGTCTGTCACTACTTTCTAGGGAGTAAAAAAGTGGAGAAAATTGTGCCCTGGAGCAATATGCTTTGAACGTTGTCTTCTGCGTGTTTCTGATTATGAGATGATGATGCCATTCATCTTCCTATTATATTCAGTATGCCGTCATGCTAGTTTCCATTTTGTTCTTAATAAACTGCAGTTGTAGCTCTATATTGCGAGCAGTGTTACACCAGCAGTATCTCTCAGTCATAAAATTGGTGCAGCAAAAACGTAAACTCTAGGTGAGTGTGGGGAAAAAAAACGTGAATTACAACCAGTGAAATGAATCTACCATGATTGTTTACTACTGCAATGCAGAGACTGATAAAAGCAATTTTGTTGATTGCGATTAAATCCTGCCTACAGATCCACTTTAAACAGTAAGCTGCATGCCATTAGTATGATAGCTCTTGTAGCTCATTGTAAAAAAGGAGGCAATGTTTGGATTTTCCTTACACCAGTCCTATAAATTAAGAGTTGTTGATCGTAACGTAAATTCAAGAACTTAATTTGGGCCTCATAATGCCAACATTCATATAGTACCAACTTTCTGTGCCTTTAGGACTTTGGGAGAGGAGTTGTGAAACAGTTTCCATATGCTCTACAGAATTTGCCCTGTCCAGAATTTTATGGGTGACTTTCCAGTCAGGGTAAATAGCGTGAGGCCATGTGCCCCACTGCCCTGTGGCTGTTGTAAAACACACTGCCAATGTGGTCAGGCTCCTTGCTGGAGACTGAACATTTGCATCTAATTCATTATGAAAATGTTTCACTTTCATGTGTAGAGGTTTAATTGAGTAGTTTAGCATGTGGACAGAATGTGCCAAGACTACTGATTTCCTCCCTGGGGATATGTAAACTCTGCATTAGAAGGGGGAGAGAGGGAAACTGTTTTTTTGTCTATTGCAAATATAGCACTGGGCAGGAACCATTTACATTGTATAATGACACAGTTGCCCTAGACTGACCCATTATGGTATGTGCATGCTGCCCATGTAATGGATTTTGTCTCTACTCTAGGGCCTACTTGGATGTGAAGGAGCTAAAAGAAATATTAAATCTGGATGGCTCCACCCATCTGAATATCTTCTTTGCCAACTCCTCTGATGAAGATCTGGCTGGAGTTGCCACTTGGCCTTGGGATAAAGAGGCGTTAACACATTTAGGTAACAAATTCGGAGCATTTGTTTTGTTGTTCGTTTTTTTTTTTGGTTTGCATGCTGAACAATTGTAGTATACCCCTCCACATCCTCCAAATGTCAGAAGCTAAATACTGAAATATAAATTGACCACAACTTGAAACATTTTTGTGGATAATAGTATCTGTTTATTTTAGAACTATGCTGCTCTGAAAAGCACTGTCAACTTTGTTTTGGGAATAACAAGTATTTTGAGCTATAATTGTGCGTGATATGTTCACACTGGATGGCCTGCTACCAAAGTATTGATTGCACCTTTAAAAGGGTTTAAGATTCCTATGCAAAAATGCCAGGTGTATGTTCATTTCATTGTTATTCTGATTGTTTGATGAATTACTTCAGAGGGTGTGACCTTGTACTTTTACCCTGTGACTACCCATCACTAGAGTGATGTTGATGCTGGTTTTCTTATTGAGCTTTTTGTGATTGGTTGATACATGTTTTGGATGAGAAGGTAAATGTGTTCTCTATGCACTGTCATTGTAGGGGGAATTGTGCTGAATCCTTCATTCTATGGTACTTTTGGCCACACCAACACTATGATCCATGAGATTGGACACAGCCTGGGACTTTACCATGTTTTCCGGGGCATTTCTGAGATCGAGTCCTGCAACGACCCCTGCCTGGAGGTGGAACCGTCCTTAGAGATGGGGGACCTCTGTGCCGATACCAACCCCACCCCCAAATACAAGCACTGCCATGACCCCGAGCCAGGCAACGAAACCTGTGGCTCCAAACACTTCACAAACACCCCCTTCAACAACTACATGAGCTACGCTGGTGAGTGAAGACCGCTCTGAATCTCAGTCTAATCCTTGTGTGTGATCCGAGCCACTTGAGGATTGAACAATTAGTCATGTTAGCCATGTCAACGGGTTTCCCTGGTTTAATCTCCCAGAAGAGACAGGAGAGAGTGAAAGCTTTTCAGAGAAACTGACACGTTTTGAAATCCTTAACTCTAATAAATCTTATTCCGGACACAAAAGCAAAATATACTTTGAAAACACAAAAATATTTCACTGAACAGTATGTATCCTGAATAAAGTACTGTACGTCATAAATAATAATCCTTACGGTTTGTTTTTTAGTCAGTGTTGAATTTATAACAGCCAGTTTTTCTTTCTTTATAAAGGAGTTAGTGTAAGCAGGCAGTTGACAGCCCCAGTTAAGGGGCTCTCCTGCTTGTTCACACAGATAAATGCATTTTGTCTGAGCATCTTCAGAAATGCTTTTTTTAAACGTGGTCCAATTCAGACAGTGTTATGTCATTTGAAAGGAAAAGCATATTGTTCCTGGGACTTCCCCCTTGTAGGGTGAACCACTGTGAATAAGTAACTCACATTTTCGAAAGATCCCCCTCAAGAGCATCCCATTCTCTTCAACACTCTCTCACACACGCAAGCAATTTTATTTTCACCTCCCTTTTCATAAATACACTTTTCAAACATGATGGGGCTTTAATTATGCCATAACAGTGCTGTGTTTTAGGTAAAATGTGAAACAGAACAGTGTATAAAAAGGAAGATAAAAAGAAAGATTTACAGTAAGACCACCATGATCTTGGGTGAGTTATCTGTTTTATTGGAATTCCATGAATAGCAAGGGGGTGTTTGGCACTACTTCTTACAGTATAGAGAATAGCTGAGGCTGAGGGTGGCATTTGGTACTTCTAGATTGTTTTTAATGTCAATGCAAATGAACATTGAACATAAGTACTGTGTTTCAGTATACTTTATTCTTCTCAGTTCGGGATACCCAGTGCAAAAGCCCTCTGCTGCCATTGGCACAGGAAGATCGAAGATGAGTTAATAACCTTTTGGGTGGTTCAGTGGTGACCACTCTCGTTTCTGGAGGGTCTTATTTCTGCAGCTTCTATAGGAATTCTGATTCATCTACTGCCACAGTCCTGGTGCATAACATTTTGACTAATTACGCCCAACTAGTGAATTCATTTATTTGGTTAGGGTTGGTATAACACTACCTTTGAGGCTCTTCAGGGCAGACATGGATTAGATGCTTCATCAGGTCCTGCTTCCATCTGGTGAAAACTTGAGACAGACAATGCAAGTGATCACAGGCAAAGAAAAACCTGGTGGGGCAAGCAGACCGGCTGTCTGTAGCTTCAGAAGATACATGTCCAATAAGCATCCCTGTGGCTCACGAGGAGAATCATTTGCAGTTGAGGAAATTTCTAAGGCCAGCAGCCACTGTCTTTAAATCCATATCCAAGACTGATATCAAGGTGTAGGCCCTGCCTTGAAGTAAAAAAAAAGTCTAAGACATAAGCTGTAAACCACTCCAACAAAAAGTGTACTATATTAATTTTAGATCTGTCTCAAACTGAAGTTATACTATAGTACATTTTGCATAATAAATTCTAGGTTTTGCATTCTGTGGACAATTTGTAATTACAAATGAAAGGCAAGTAAGGCAATTGTGAAACTTTTGTTTTGCAGCTCAAGTCTCACCTCAGACCCAGTACTAAGAAAGCAATTCTAAAACTCCTAAAAGAATCCTTTACATTACAGTACCTTTTAAAACTGCAGAGGCATAAGCCTTTTGATAAGACTTTGCAGTGCGAGAATTAATTGTCCAAGCATGCACATTGAAAGTTAAACTCATGGCTCAGACAGAGGTACATAATATTACGCAAATATTAATACTCACCTGAAATGTCCCTGTTCCGTCTTTGGGCCCTTCATGGAAAAATAGTAGCAGTGGTGTGTGAAGGAGATGACATTGTCATGGGAAAGGAGTTTGTTGTTACTTGTTATTGCTGTTCTCATGTGATTTCGTAAGAATCTGATCTTCCAAGAACCCAAGGTGAAGCACTGGCTGAATGTCACCTCTGTACATATCGGCTTGGTTCAGCAGAAAAGCTCCAGCTCTGTGCTCCAGACTACACTTGGTGATACAAGTTATTTAGGAGTCGAGTTGGAGTGTAGCAGTTTGTGCTGAAACCCTAATTACTTCTAGCACTATATCAAGGAAATCAGACACCGGTGATCAATTCTGATTCCTTGCATACTGTATGCTAAGCCTCAAACTCTTTTTATCCTATTTCTTACATTAATCCTGTGTAATAAATTTTGTTGCAGAGCTGCATGTTTTATTAAGTGCCATCAATAACAAGGGCTTTCCTGTCATATTTCGCATATTATAAGTGATTCTGACACCTGTGAAAGTTATTTACCATAGATTGTCTGCCTCATTGAATAACATATCCAACCCCTACCTTGCCTAATTATCAAGTAGGAGGGTGTGGCGTGCGTTGAGGTCAACAGAGGTACAACATGACCTGCCCTATCTTTCACGCATCATCTTTCTCACTGTCTTGTTGATGTTTCTTCTCTTGTTTTTCTTCACCCCCAAGATGATGACTGTACTGATTCCTTCACGCTCAATCAAGTTGCAAGAATGCACTGCTACTTGGATCTTATCTACCAGTCCTGGCAGCCAGACAGCAAGCCTGCTCCTGTCCCTCTGGCGCCCCAAGTGGTAGACCAGACAGCTGATGCCCTCACACTCGAATGGTTCTCTCCCGTCAACGGGCACTTTTACGACAGGTGAAAATTTAGAAGCTTAGGCCCTTTGAGAATCCTGAAGAATTTCCAGTTTTCACTAACAGGTCCCTTTGTTTTTCCTGTTTCGTAAATATTTTTTTAAGGAGCACAGGTGTGCATTTTGGGATGGGCAATGGAATATGAGATATGATTAACATTTTTTTTTAAAATATACTGTACTGTGTCTTGTAAAAAAAAAAAGAAGCACTTGTTCTAATCCTTAGCTACATAATTAAAATAAAGGTACTTTTTTTTATCCTCCCTCCCACCAAAAACATGTACATTTGAAATACAGGGTCTGTTTCTTGTCAGGAACAGCATATGTCCGGAGCTGACATAATCAGCAATGCTGGCTGAAACGTGTCAGTCGACAATGACCAAATAAAGAGGGTTATTCACTGATTTCTGCAGTGATTTCATCCTCGTTCCCATTCTTTGTATTAATAGTTATGCTGTCATAAACTCCCCTGCAGAAAGGGAGTTGGTGATAGACACGGACTCAGATAACCAGCCTTATTCTTTAGGAATATATGGGAGAAGTACTATAATAGAAACCATGATATTAATATCCCCAATACCCTTATTTGGAAACAAATCCTTGCCCATTTTCCCAGATTAATGGGATATGAATTTCCCTGTGCCAAACAGTTAATGGAAGCCCCCTGTTATATGAAAACATGTATTTATGACAGGAATATAAGTTGGTAACGGTCTGATCTGTTGGTTCTACTAGAGAAGGGGGATCGGTGTGTGATAAGTGCCAGGAAGGTGGGGTTCTGATCCAGTATGCATCAAACGCCTCCTCTCCTCGCCCCTGTGCCCCTTCTGGACACTGGAGCCCCCGTGAGGCTGAAGGTAAGAGAAGCAGCTATAAGTGATGCTCATGCCCGTCGGTTATGCCTTTCTGTGTTCATTTATGATGCCTTCATCTTTTGGAGGTATTTTTATTTTGTTTCCCTGTGAGATTGTGCTGTTGTCTTTAAAAAATGTTGGGGTTTTTTCGACGGACACGTCAGGAAATGAAGTTTATCAGTGCTAATGAAGGGTGGCACTGTGGTGCGTTGATTAGCACTGCTGCCTTACAGTTCTGCGACCGCGGGTTCAATTCCTTGGGCACTGTATGTGGACACTATTCTTCCTGTGTTCTTCTGTGGGTTTGCTCCCACTTTCAGACAACATACTAGAGGGGTTAATTGGCTTCTGGGAAAATCAAGCCTGGTTTGAATGTGTTTGTGTCTGGATGTGTCCTGCAATGAACTGGCATGCCACCCAGGGTGTATCCTGTCTTGTGCCCGTTGCTTGCTGGAGTGGGCATCGGTTTCCGCGGGACCCTAAATTAGAAGAAGTGGTTCGAAAATGGACGGATGTCGTAATGAAAAAGAAAATCACATTCATTTAACGGGGCGTTACAGACTTTTTGGTGTGTGGTTTTTGTATTGTTTCTGTTCAACAGACAGCGAGGATAGGAAAGAATTGTCTCCACATCAATTTATTACAATTGAATGACAAAATATAAACAAACTTAGCTTGTTGCTGTTTAATTATGTGCCGCAGAAGTAATGGCTCCACACTTGCAGCACAAACATTTACATTATGATTAAATTTCACAAAGTTTACTCCTCTGTTAAAAGGGACATGTTTACAAAGCCAAATTAGATTCATTCCTAAAATAGGATGTATTTAATGCCTATTCCATTTTGGCACGCAGACTCGCCAATGTACAACAAACACCAGGCAGGAGATGGAAGGATTTGTTAGATAAAGAGTCCAGATTACTGTGGTGTGCTGTATTTTGGGACAACTGCAGACACCGGATTAATAACAGATTATTAATTATTTATTAATTATTATTAATTGCCTCTTTCTAATAATGCATTAGGACCTCTCAATACTGCCCATAGGAGCCTATTCTGTGTGTGTAAGACTATGTGTCCACCATTATTTCTGCTCTTTGCATCCTTCTTATGTGCATACTTTTCTTGCATACTGTTTTCTGAAGGGTTACACTCAGAACAGTTCTTGATCTTCTTGTGACTTGAATCACTTCTTGTGACTGTGACTTACTTGGCAAAGCAGAATAGTCCCAGACCAGTTTCTTTGGCAGAATGATCACAGTCCAGTCTTCCCATCACACTCTGGATTTGAAAGACCAAGTCCAGGTCCCAGCATGGGAAGTCTCATGTATAAAGCCTTGGTGTCAGTGTCTACCTGCTGCCAAACCAATGGAAGAGACCAAAAAAGAGAAGGCCTGGATATAGAGAGCCCAACTACCTGCCTGAGAAGAACGGGCCACGTTTTAGAACTCAAAAGTGGAGAATTTTAGTCATCGGACTGCTGTAAAGCTTGACCTCTCCTGGGTTTATTTTTAAGGAATAAGCATTAATGGCCCCATAAAGGTCCATAGGGCTTTGTACATATGCATTTAAAAAACCATCAAAACTTTTCTCATAATCAGTCTGACTCAGTTTTTCCCTTCAGTGTCGGCATCACTCTCTCTTTGAACCCTGCAACTTTCCTCTCAATATTTCATTCCCAGCCCTCTTGACTGTTCTCGTCTTCACAATACTGGAGAACATGGGGTCCCCTTTGGACTCCTTACCATAAAAGTACAATGAAGGAAACCTGCCTGAGATGCCAAGCTTGGCTGAGAGATGCACAGTGACCACATTGCATTTCCAGGACTGGCACAATCCTCTGAACAGCATCTGATCAGACATACAGAGATATGCAAAAATGTAAAGCAACACAGTGACAAATATGTTACACATAATAATCTTAGCCCCCTGTTTGTACTGTATTTCACTATTGGGGTTTTGTTACTAATATGCAATTAGTCTACAGCAGAGGCTGACTATTATGGTGATTATGTCATCCTTTTAGTACTTTATTAATCCATTTGACTTGACAAATTGTTATGAGAAGCACTTGCAGCCCCTAAGATCACTGTAAAGGAACACCAAGTAGAAATCTGATAAACCATTCCGGTATGCTTCCACACTTTACGGTACACTACAGTTCAGCTCTGTCCTGCAAGTATGTCAAGAAGTAACACAGATCAAGAAGTTATCATCTGACATTGTGTACTAACAAGAGTTAAAATCTGTTAATTAATTGTGTAATGAAGGAAAGTGAGAGCATGCTGGATAGAACATTTCACCTAATGGTATCCGCAACAAGAAAACTCTCTGTGTGAGAGTAGAAGAGCTAGTGATACATGCCTGGGCTTGTCACGCCTGTCTTGTAAGCTGATGCTGTTTTTCACCGCCCGGAATTCCCCATTATCAATTGGCCTCTTGTACTCTTCATTACTGGGCACAAATTCACAGCGGAGGCCTCTGCCTGCTTGACATACTTATTTCAGCTTATCAGTTTTGTGAGCTACTGTTGGCTGTCCCCATATTTTTCCATCTGGCTCCAGTCTCCAGTTTGTTCTGGAGGTAAAAGTATATGATAATCAGAAACAATTTAGGAATCTCCTTTCTGCGTTCTTGGAGGTTTTTTCTTAAATCTCCTTTCTAGCTAACCCTGTATAGTATGTTTAAACACCAATACCAATATACCAATTGAATTCACTTCTACAGAATTTACCATTTTTAGAGCATATTTTATTTTGCTGTTTTAGCTAAATGTCTTTTTGCCAGGTGAGATTTGGAACACCTTTATGAGATGTAAACTGTCAAGCATTTTAGCCTTTGAAAAAAGAAGTAAGAACACCTTGTATGTGTTATATATTAGGCACACGAGCCATACTCCCAAGATGTGACACCGTCCACCATGTTTCTAGTACCCAGAACAAGGGAAATGTATAGATTTCTTAATTGGATATGATTTGTTTGTCTGAGCAGTTTAGACGGAACCTAACCAGCTGAGCAAGAGTGTAGCCCATGGTGAGCGCGTGTCAAATTGAATTTTTTGCCTGCAATGTTTTGTTCTTTTCTCTTTGTACTTTTGGAGTACAAAAAATTAAGGTACATTTTCGTTACATTTAAGGACACAAAATGCTGATATTTCTATTTTAAAACTTCATATGAGTGCAAGGAGGTTTATCTGTAAGAACAGAGCAACACATTCTGTTTTATTTCCACACATGAACATTTTTTTTTACAGTTGTTAAAAACAAATTATGAACAGTGTATTTTAACTTGAAAACATTGTATTTTACATCTGGGAAACGAGTTTCCATTTTATTTAGACGAATGAAAATTATTGTTGTATTAATTAGCTATTGTATAGCAAAGCACGGCAAAATGTGTTGTGTATTTTCTCAGGGAGTTGACAAGGATGAAAACAATATACACACTACAGTTCATATCAGATGTGCAAACCAAAAAAAAAACACAAAACAATCCGTGACTTCTTTTTCAAGTTCTGGGACAAACATTAGGATATCATCTAGATTACTAATACCTCACAATGTCTTACCATTAATATCAAATACCACTTAAACACCAGCTAGATTATAATCAGTATTTCATTTATGCTTTGTGATGGGTTCTTATACATAAAAAAAATAATTTTGATTCTGCTTTTAAAGATGCAGATGTGTGCTCTTTTCAAGACAAGTGTAAATTCAAGAGTTTGCTTCATGTAAAGTCGCAGAAAAGTCAAAAACCTAATTGAATACCAGAATCTGTACTTGCAGCTGATGGTTGACAGTTGTGATCAGTATTCATGGGATGCATTACAACAGGTCCCACTGCATCGGTGCCTGTATTAACAATACATGGGCTATCAACAGGTGGTGAAGGAATTTCCTTAACATGTTTTTCAAATTTAAGCAGTGTTGGCCTGACTGGCAAAACCATACATTTGCGATGCACGTGGTTCTAAAGTCATATGCTTTTGCCTTTTACCTTAACAGTTTTCATCCTCGCTTACAATTCTATTAATTTAACCTGTCTGTTAAAATGTATCAGACTGCCCATAACTTTGAAGAAGTCAGTACTTCATATAAGATGAAAGGAACTTTGTTGGTATTCCAGCAGGTATGGATCCAAACCTAATGCCCGACATCTTTGTGATGTTAATAAAAGTTACCATTATTTCCTTCAGGAAGACAAAGGAAGCTGCTGGTCATGTGAAGGGTGCAGACAGGCTTTAAGGAGAATTGTCAATGCCATATATAATACAGTTAAGAGAAGCCAGGCTTCCCATTGAAAAAGAATTTTAATTAAAAACCAAACAAAAAAAACATGAATGCAAGTCCAGAAAACTGCCTTACTTCCATTTTCCTAGTGCTGTGTGGGAAATAATATTTAACCCAACTCAAAAAAATGTTTGTTCATTGTTGCTCCACTTAAATTAAATTAAATTGCTGGTGAGTCGATCTTTCTAAGAATGGTACAAGACTACAGTCATTATGCAGCATAAGAGCTATTATGGATTTTAAGATTAGGGACTACTGTATGAACAGCAATTCTGAGGATTGCAAATCACCTGTTTCTAATAATCTATATTTAGGAAAGTAACCATTTATAAATTCGACCTCAATGACACAACTCTTGACTCTGATGTTTATCACTATAAGCCAAGGAAGGGGACCAGCACAACTCATTTTGAATACAACCGTAGAGCAGATCCACATTACTAGAATATTAGTGTCTCAGGTATTGACTGAGAAGAAGAGAAAGACATTCTGGAGGAGAAGGGACAGGTTTCTCTGCTCAGTCAGAATGCAGCATGTTTCCTGTAAAGGCAAACACTTCAAACAAAAACAAAACCAACGGTCATTTCTTCTTTCTGTAATTAAATTGCATTATTGTCATAGTTTCCAAAATTCCTGAAGCACTCTAAAGGGCATGACAAGCATGAAAGGCATACTGTAGCGAGACCAATACAAACCAGCAGCTTAGGAAATAGACATCAAAAAGCTAGGAATGTAATGTGTCAGAATGAGATCCTATGTTTTTAATTTTGTTGCTTTATATTCAACCCTTCAGTGATTTCGTAGACCTGTTTATTGTTGTGGTCACAGATTTTTACAGTTAAGTACAGTCTTAACCTAACCAAGCTGGTGAATACGTTCTCAAAATTTTCTTCTTAAAAAAAAAAAGATTTGTGTCTTTTATGCTGTAAGGCGAGCAATGTTACCACATACAGTTTTCTTCCTGAGGCCAATAAAAGACAATAACCAGAAAACAACTGGTTGGTAAAGACCTACTGAGGAAATTGTAAAAGATAACGTGTGTTGAAACAACATGTTAGATTCTTATTTTTTTCTATTTCATTAGAAAACAAATGAAAACAGTTGGGTATCATCATTTGTTAATCAGGTTGGCTCGTACTGTGCACACTTTTCTTTGAAAGTTGTGGTTGTCACACCATTTACCTTATTACCCGCTGCAAATCCAACTGTGGCCTACAATTGGTCTAATATCGACTGAAAAAATGGTGGGTCTAACATTGATACCACTGAAAACTCAGAAATGGCCAGCACGTTTAAAGGGTTTTTCTGTTGTACAGATGGCAAAGGATGCTACAGTATGGACACTCCAATTTGGGTATTGAGCAGTGGTAATTTTACATACATACATGGCTTCTTTACTGGCTGGGTGGCTTTCTAGCCCAAGTTAAATTTGATTCTCTGGTAGGTTGTTCTGAAAAAGTAGCTTCTTGCTTAACAGAGCATTTGTATATGAATAAAAAAAAAATCCATGTGTTTGTGAATTTTTCAGAGATCCTAATTCCAAACCTAGTTAGCAGGGCTGATTACAATGACCCCTTGGCTTGTTTTGAGTAGCTACTCTGAAAACTTGTCAGCATTTTGACTTTCTCTCTGTGATCTCCTGTGAGGTCTCCTGCAATGAGCAATGTTTGGGGCTTTGTCTGCAGAGCTCATTTTTGCATTGTGCTGTAATACACAAGTACTCCAAATCAATCAGTATTCCTGGAAATGCTTTTGTATGGCATATTAGGAAACAGTGGGATCAAAATGGATACACTATATAACTACGTTTTTTGAAAAGCGGTTTTTGGAATGTTTGTATCTCAATAATAGAAAGTGGGATTATGAAGATGCATTCACAGATGATGCTATAACATAAAAACCTTCTGAGGATTTAACTACATCTATAGTGTTTAGATTTAATATCAATATGCTGTTTGTGGTTACTTGTATATATAGTAAGTACTTCCATATTGGAACATCTTGTTGGTGTAGTTTCTGTCCTGGTTTCCATTGTGTTAAGCACACATAGAGAATACAAGGCAACCCCCTGGATGGGGTGAAGCAGTCTTCTTAAAGTCTTCAGTGAGAACTTGAACCCATAGCCAGTCTTGTGTGCAGAGACTTACCTGCTATGGTACACTGCGCCCTTGTTTAGTATTTCCTGTTACTGTAATTATGACAGTGAAATTAATTTAGCTCTATTCAAAACACAGAAATCAAATTTAGCAGCCCTTATTAGCACTCAGGATCAGGTAATAGCAACTTAGACCAGGGATACAGGTCTGAAGACAGTATATCATACTGTACAAGGATACCTTTCAGGTTTATGGTGTCTTTAAAAGCAAGGAGTTCCTGTGAAGTTTGTGAATAAATCTTCATTACCTGTCAACATTTCACAATTTTTAGAGCCATCTAATTGTCAGAGTTCCTCTTTGTTTAAAGTCAGTTATTTCTTACAATATACAATTTTATACAATGTTACAATATTTGTATTACATTGTATGGATATGTATGTGTTTGTTGAGTGTGTTAATGCTTGTGTGGCAGATGTTTTTAAGAACCTTTAAACCCAGTCATTAATTTCCAGCTCTGTCTATATATATATACAGTATAAATATGCACACATGCAGATGAATGCATGTATGTAAAGAAAAAAAAAGTTTAAAAGATTTAAATTGGGTTTGCTGCTCAGTAGTCGTTCTCTTTTAAATCATGGGAGCAAATTGCAGAGTATAATATTACAGGAATTCCTTCAGATCTTCTGAATTATGTCCAAACAATGTACAGTACATGCATACTGTTCACAAGACTGGGAATATTAGTTTGGGAAAGCCTGAGATCTTGTTGCAGAGCCAGAAAGGTCAAAAAGCAGACTCAAAATAAAAAGCAGTGGAATATTTTGGAAGAAAATATGCAGAAACCCCAAGTGAGATGATGGGGGAATGGAGCAATGCTGTCAGTGTCACACGATTCCTCTTGGTGATATAATTAATATATGTTCCTATATTGTAGCATTTACTAAAATCCTTGAACCTGTGCTGAGAACCTATCACTGCGTGATAACAGCACAAATCACACTGAAGTATCAAATTAAACTTCTCAGCTATTGCAGTTGGAAAGAAATGCAATATATAATAGGAGTAGGTTTCAAATGAGGAGCTTTGCCTTTTATAGTCACTATATGCTTTATGCAAGTTTTATCTTATTATGCTGATGGAAGGAATATGAAATCCCCTATTGCTTGAACAGTAAAGGCACGACTGAAAACTTTTACTGTTTTGTAATTAAGTCAAGTCGTTTGTTAAAATTTTGCTTTTTTTAATTTTCATCAACTCGCGACCTCTGGTCTGGTTTTTCAACTAATATCGCCTTCAACCCTGGTTTCCCATCTCTGCAGAGTGACCCACATCTATTTCAGTCCTGAAAAATGCAGAGAATTACCTGGGGACCAAAGAAAGTGAACTGTGGACAAACCCATTCACTTTTCTTGTTTTATATTTGTCAAAAAACAGAATGGAAAAAAAACAATTCTGGATTCCATCAAAGGACCCTGGTTTCTGTAGTTTGGGGTATGTGGGCATTTACTGTATTTGTGAATGAGGATGGAGGGTGCAATGCACCGTTCGTCTTGGTTTATATTTGCATGCCGGAGCTGTATAGTTTGTAAGTATTGTATATCTGGTTTAATCTCTCCTCTGGCTAGCTTATGATGACCCAGGCTCAGCAAAAGACTGCTTCTGGGCCTCCCAGAGAGAGCCCTGTGTGGTACACATGCTATTGCAACAGGGATAGCAGTGGTGTAAGCCTGGCTCTGCTCATCTCTCCTCTTGGATCCTACACAGAGTGTTTGCGTAGGAGTGAGGGGCCTCCTAATGGGATAGAAAGCAGCAGAGATTAAACAGTGATAGTATAGCACTCGGAACGCAGCAAAAAGAAAACGGGTGACCTCTTCAGCATTCACGGCGTCTCATTATTTGAGGAGGCCACGTAACTGCTGAAAAACAGAGCGTTCGCTTTTAGTTTTACACAGTCCAATGGCGAGCAAGGGAGCAAAGGAGCAGCACAGCGCAAGAAGACAAGGTTATCCCAGGGAAATAGGGCAAAGTTGGGTAGAGTAACTCGCTTTCAGTGCAGTCAATGTTCAGGAGTGTATAATGAAAGGTAAACTATGCCAGGCTGAGAGAGTGATCTTAAGCAAATGTTTACAACTGAATGCCTCCCCTTCAAATCTCCCCCCCACCCCCCACACCCCCCTCCCCACACACACCCACAGACACACGCACACACTTGGCACAGCTAGCTGTTGTGTTTTTACTCAACAGTCATTTTTACATGCAGGCAAGTGGTTTTTGTTTGGTCACATTTTTCGGTGTTTAACACTGTTGTTATTTTTGCCTGCTCTATGAATGAGTGCGAGTGCGTGTGCGTGTGTGTGGGTTTGTGTGTGTGTTGCACGCATTGTGGCACAAGTCAGCACTTTCCAGTAAGTGGACTGCATGCCTGGACATATTCCCTCCTGTTTTGGTTGACTTAGAGAGACTAGAATAGAGCCCTCTAAGAGTAAAAAAAAACCCAGAATGGCATTATCCCTGCATAGCTCTTTGTGGTAAAGACATACTTAGTTAATTTTAAATATTCAGATGAGTCCAATTAACTTGATTCTCATCTCTAGTGTTTTCATAGAGAGAGGACTTTCCTAGAGAGGCCGGTATCTCTATAGGGATTATCTAATAGACAGAAATGGCAATATTTCGTTTTCTTCTTAAAATGTAAATTACCAGGTTCATAAACTCCCCCTAAAGACTATGAAGCAACAAAAATTGAATGCACAAAAGGACGGTACTGTTTATCAAAGGCAAACTGTTTTTTTAATGAAATGTTCCAATGAAGCTTCGTTTATTTATTAGTTTTGCCACTAACTAGCATAGACATTCTATAAAACTATAAGGCAAACTGGTTCCCCTGTTGCTAGATTACTTTTGTAAAATGAAGAATACAGTAGGTATATATTACATACTGTACTCCCCAGTATTTTGGTCTGTAAAGTCCGTGCACTACTTAGGTAATAAAGTAAGTGCCTGTCTTTTTATAAAGTTTGTTTATTCCTCAACCATTATGTTTTCCTTAGGGTGGCAGTCATTCCCTTTACCCACCACAACAACAGTGCTTTTAATACTCAACTTCTGTTTATTCACTGTGCGGCTGGGTTGTTTCTAACCATTAAAACGAATGCCCAGATGGAGCCTTGTCATAACCAAAGATGACATTCGCAAAAAGTGAGATCTTGCTCTGCGAGCTAAAATTTCAGTGCATTAGCAAAAGTAACTTATTTTAAACTGAATATTTTTGCATGCTACTTGCTACAGCAATTTCTTTTCTGGCTTTGGATTGGGAAATCCATCAATAAAAGGGGTTTTAAATAAACACCCTACTTATGTGTTCTGTATGTTATCACGAAGATTATAAATTAGATTATGGTAAAATTACATTCATGTTGGACATGGCTGGTACACATTCATGCTTACATATTCATTATTTAGTGCCAAACCACCACTGGGTTAGACTGCATTTGCCAAAATCAAGTGTTTTTTTTTCTGAAGGATTTGTGAATACAACCTTTATTTTCATTTGTTACTACACCATTTGGCAGGAGCTTAAGAAAAAAAGATGAACGACAACAACATACCGTTCTTGTGTCCAATTACTAATGTTACAAAACATTACTAGAGAACAAAAATACACTGATGGATAGAACAACAAAAGACAAACACAATGAAAAATCTGAAGACAAAAAAGGTGTCAAGCAGCCGAGAGTATCATTTACAGTACATGGTTACGTATCCCTGGCCACACACGTATGGTAATAAATGTGCTGAGATAATGTGAGCTGGAAACTTAATTCAGTGCTCAATTGATTAAACATTGAATTTTTGTGAGCAGCCCAGAAATGAGGTTAGCAAATGTGTTTTGTGGTTGCCAGTTTGGAATTGTACAAAAGAAAATCGCAAGAACACAGTGTCAACCAGACTCTGGCACCTCTGAGCACTTGATGAATGTTAAGTACGTCACCGTGAATAATGTGGGTTTCTGCCGACCCAAATATGGCAGGACTGTACTGTTTGGGGTCTAATTGCCCCTCTGACTTGAAAGCCTTGTGCAGGGGCCTCCCGGGAACTTTAAAATATGCGCCACTATGCTCTGGCTTTTAACATGTGAGCGGCTCTTTAGATCTCCTGCACTCCGACAACGGAGCCCTCTATGAGGGCTCATTCACTGAGGGAACCACATGCATGAAAAATGTATGCTTTTCCTTGTGGAACAAGGATGACATTTATTAAAGCTTCAAAAAGAGCAATTGCAGCAGTTTCCCCTGGCGTACATCACGATTGGAAAGGATCTCCATCTCTCTGGGCCTCTTAGGTCTCCCTGGTAGCCCCCCTGCTCCCCTCTGCCCCCCACCTCCTCCTCTCCCCTCACCCTCCCCTCCCCAATCACACGCACACTGACCTACCAGGAACTTTAGAAAGAATGGCTTGGGATCTGGCCAAAAATAAGAAAATGACCACATCATTTTTTGGAAATGACATTGATTGTGCTTTTAAATGACCTTTTTTTATTAATGTTTCTTCTATTGCAAATAAACCCTGGGCGTCAAAGAGTTCTTACATTCATGTCTCCATCCCAGGACGTGTAGTTCTGCAGGCCTTCATATTATTGCTTATTTGGCTGAAACTTTTATTCAAAGTGACTTACATTTGTACCCAATTATGCAGCTGGGTATTTTACTAGAGTAACCTGAGGAAACTGGACTTCAGGGGTATAACACACAGTATTGAACCCCCAACCCTCCCTTTTAAAGCCCTAACCAATTCTGACCACTGCTACCTTTAGCGAATCTTATGACTTAAGTCTTGCTCAAAATATGTTTTTTTTTCTGGAGGTTGTTTTGTGATTGCTGTCACTGTTTTGTTTTTTATACGCATGATGAAATGTTTTTTCAGTTAACTAATTGGACAACTTCACAGAGCTATTGCTATAATGTAATCTGAAATAGCACCCCTCCTGTTGAATGCTGGGCCTCTTTCGAAAAGGAGTGCCCAGCTAGCTGTGGTTTTGCTTCCATTCAGACCTAACCAAAAGCAACAAACTCATTTCATCTTGTGGCTTCACCAGGGAACAAGTACATTGCTGAATTTACTTTGCCTGTGGTGCCATCTCACTTAAAAATCCCACTGAAATTCAGCAGTTTTGTAATTCATCTCACCTGCCTTAATTTTTGAGATACAGTACAATACAAATACAGTGTACTCTTATGTAGTATTTGTCACACCTTGGCATGCTTTTGCTAAAATTAATTCAAGGTGTATTCGGAAGCAAAATCCAGTTACACTTCATTACAAATGGAACATCTAAAACATACATTTTCCATTGCCTATAAAACAATCTAGTGTTCTGAAGTTTCTGATGTTAGTTGGGACAGTTTCAAAAATTGGAAGACTAGAAGCTGAAAGGCCTGTGAAAAACTAGATTTCTTGCCAGATTTATGGGGTTCCTGGGTCCTACTGTACTTTCTCAGATCTCACTGAACAATCTGGTACATATACAATATAACAAGCAGATAGATGGGTCCTGACCCATGAAGGCCTTTATATGTTATACTGTAGCTCAGGGTTTAGCAACTTTAGGCCTGGACTGGAAACAGCATAACGCTAATTGGATTGAGATATGACATGTTCAGACTAATAAGTGGAAAGCTGCTGTCAGCATCAGTTGATCTAGGTCAGGAGTTGAGCTAGGAAGGTAAACTCTGCTCCCGAGCACTGTGTTTGTTTCTAGTTATAATTCCATCTCAGACGTTGATGACTTCATTCAATCAATTCAGGGGATAGGAAGTCAGATCAGCTGTGTTTTCCAGGTTTTAATCAGATGCTAATTGAAAGGCGTCTCTAAAAACTGCAGAAAGCTGGCACTTTAGATTCCTTGATAATGCACAAGCAACCGATGCACAAACCTTAGTACTGGAGTGATGGTGATGTCTTTGCAACTTGGCGGCAGCATTTTGAAAAGGCTGGATCTTGTTTGTCATTTTAGTTCAAAAACAATAATAACAAAAGTTCAAATTAAATTTTACCATATAGTTGTTGGATATAGTGATATATAGATATGGATATATATAGATATCTAGTTATGGATATACAGTTGTGTGCTACAGATACTACTTATAGATTTACAGTATGTCTAACTTACAAGCTATAGAAAGGGCAAGCTTCTTTCAGAAATGAAGACACCTAAGACAGCAGCTAGGCGATGAAAACACTGCATGGACAGAACGGGATTTTGAAATCATTTGTAGGGAACTCTCCGAAATTTTGCTGTCGAAATACAAAAGCCAAAAATGCATCCTTAAGTCAAGGAAGCCTTTTTTTAACTCCTTTTTGGTTCATCCCCATACTGCAGGATGTTTATTTTGCTTCAGTGTTCTGGTGCGTTTTTTTGCTTTGGCATACTGCATTTTTTCAGCTACATGTGTTTACCTTTATTATATAAACTAGGATACAGTTTGTTTTTAAACTGGTGTCTACTGCCAATGTCGGAAAGAAGAGGAACCTGAATCAGAGGTGCTCAGGACATGTAAAAGCCATCCAGTTGTCTGATGATGTTTCTCATATTCAGGTGGGGGGAAACAGTCCTCCTCCTTCATTAAACAGACAGGTTTCATTTTGATCAGACAGCAGAGTATTTCTCATCTTCATGGGAAACCTGTATGTTTTTCTTAATCGTCCTCCACTGGCCCCTGTTGTGCTTCTGTGCCCTTGCCTGTAGGAAGTGCTGAGACATGCCGTTACGCTTTGCTCCTTATGGGATGAAGTAGCTGCAGTGCGCAGTATCAGGCTCACACCTTTCTGAACCACCCCGGTATATAATCATATATCCATTTTGTGTAATTGGCTGAACTTTCATTCTCAGCGGTAATTGATGTTTTCTTAATACCCGTACTTGTATTCCGTGCTTCCTTTTGTTTTCCTGTGGTCTCTTACGTGCAGAAACCTGCATTATATGGAGTTTTTTTGTTATCAGATGGCATTCCAGGGGCATTGTTTCAATGCTGTTTCCAGAGAACCCTTCACTGTTTGACATTGGGGTCCCCTGTGTTTCCCTTAGGCCCCCCGGATGTAGAGCAGGCTTGCGAGCCGAGCGTCCGGACCTGGAGCCCCAACTCAGGGATGGAGTCCAGCAGCGTTGGGCCTCCCTGCCCCCTTCAGGGCTGCATGCTCCAGCTGGAGTTCCTCTACCCACTGGTGCCCGACTCTATCACCTTCTGGGTGACCTTCTTCTCCTTTGAGGAGACAGCCCCGCCCGCCATCCACAACATCGTGCTCCTGACGACAAGCGGCAACAACATGTCCCTGGGGCCCAGCAGCGCCTTCTGCGACATCCCCCTGACCATCAAGCTCAACATCCAGGAGGAGGTGTACGGCGTGCAGGTCTTCACCTCCGAGCAGCACCTGGAGATCGATGCCACCCTGCTCACATCCAAGCCCGAGAGCCCTCCCTGCGGGCAGTGCCGGCCGCTGAGATACAAGCTGCTGCGCGAGCCCCCGTTCTCTCACGCATCGCAAGGAGTGATCGTCTCGGACCCCAGCCGGAGATATGTGGACCGGTGAGTACCGCCCACACTCTGGCACACAGCCTCCGAATAGCTGGGGTTCGTTAATTACTGTATGTTGTGCTTGTTCTGAGCGTCTTCGATTAGCAGGAAGGGGGGGAAACGAAACTCATAAAGAAATGTTTAAACTGCAAGCAGAGCCTCTTACGTTAATATGCTGAAAGATTTGTGAGAATACAAACATTTTTCTTTTCTACTTTGGGTGAAACCCCGTTGCAGCAGGAGAATTCTCAGTGCGGCCATTCTTTTTCTCCCTCATTCTTTACTTTTGTCATCGTCTCTATCAACTCTGAAGATCTAAACATCACTCTTGCCCTCTCCTGAGCAGGAAGCAGTTAATACTGCCAGGGAGCGACACACACACAAACAATCAGTATAGTATTGTTTTAATTATACTGCATACTCTCAAGCTTGGATGTGACAAGAAACAGTTGCTGGTAACAATGTGGAGTTATATTCCTGAGAGACCACATTAATCTAAGCAAAATGTTCACCAACAAGTGGTTTGCAGTTATCATATTTTCAGCCCTGTGTATTATTTGAGGTAAAAAAAATAGCAACAAATGAGTTACAGATTTTGTGTTTTCATAATACATTTAGTGAAATGTTCACATTCCTTTTAAATAAGGTACTGCGTTAGTCCTTATCGTGTTGTAATTTCAGACGTAAACCCCCTCAAAAACAGTTTAGTTAAAAAAAACCTCTTTTTTAAAATACACATTTTTTCCATATTGAATAAACTGGCACGTGTACAAGTTCTGAACTGGGTCATACTGGAAATATACCCCCCCCCCCCCGCCCCCCAACTCCTTCAACTGCGGCAGAAAATCTTATTTTTCTTTCAGGAAGAGTTCTGTTTCTCCAATAAACTTTTTAATCTCAGTGGCATGGATCCAAGGAAAATAAATTTAAGGATGCCACAGCAGCAGACTGATCGAACTGATATGACTGTCACTTTAGGAGGCTGTAAAATGGGAGGCTGCCAATGAGCCAGTAAGATTTTTTAAAGCTACTGTACTAATCTTTTATATGTAATCTTTTTTATTTAATTTAGAAGGCTACTTCTCTTTTATTTGATATGAACTGGTAGGAATTCGCTTTGTAACAAAGGACTGCAAAAGGAATCTGATATCTGAATTTGGGTGTAATCACAACTCTTGCAACTTAAAAATCATGCGTTATTCGACCAAATTGTGTCCAACTGGGTATCGTGACTCGACAGATCATGAGAGAAAGTTAAATTAGTTAATTTCAGTCATGAGTAATGTCAAAGTAATGATTCTTTTTTAATGTATATTTCTTGTGTGGAACAATGTATCACAGAGGATATTTTTTTCTTGAGTCACTCTTAGGATCTACATACTGTATAGATAGCTGGTGGATGTCAGACAGAGGAATTAAATAAACTGTGAAGTGTGGTAATTGACACATATAAAAAGAAACATGACCAATGACTTGTATATATATACACCTATATATATAAAACTGGAGGTTCCACCACAGTACAAAAACAACATCTGCACCTCTGAAAAAAATTGGCATCAAAAGAAATAAACAATGAGTAGAGGACTAAATTTCACCGCTGTTGGTTTAAATTTTTTTTAGAAAGCACCTGTTAATATGGCAATCTTTGCAAACTGAGCTCAAGACACACAGTCACACGCACTAAGACCGTGTGTGGAAAAATTAACAGGCTTCAGATTCCTCTCCGAATTTCAGCTGCACGTGGATGTGCTTTTGTTTTCTGAGGCTGAAATGCTAGTTAAACTTTAAAAGAGAAAAGCCACAATAATTATTACAGTTTTCCGACAAGCTGTTTAAGATGTTTCTTATTACTTTTGGAACCTTCAGCCTATTAGGAGCATGGTTGTGGCCCCAAGATCAAACATTAAAAGTGTTTATAAAAAACATTGCTCATTTTGGGATTTTTGCAGATTAGTATCCTTCCTTAATATACATTCTGTGAGTGTGGTCATGATGCAAAAAATATGCAATAACCAGTTATCAAGCCTGTGCTAAATGTCCAGTAGAGTAGGTTTACTCTATTGAATGGCCCAGTATTTGCTTTAATGGACTTCACTAATCTTTAAATCTCAGTTTGAGCTTTGAATAGGCATGGCTTTATCCATCTGGGTGAAGAATCCTTTAGAGATAGTATGCCACATGTGCCATAGGTAGTCAATTTGGACAAATTGATTACTAGTTGAGATGGTCAGCATCAGGCTGTTAAAACTTGTAACCTTATTTATAGTATTCAGGAGACTGGGCTCAATCTTTAATATGTTCAGTATTTTAGCTCTGTTCACATTATTTGCAGAAAGCGAGATGACATAGATATGTTTTATGCCCTTCTCCTGATCAGTGCTTTTCAGTTACTTTATCCCTGACTTGCTTTGGAAGCTCTTTAGTCTACATGGATGAGCCTCTGCAAGAAATTCACTGCCTGACCGAGAAACCTCACAGAGACAGGTATTTTAATTCAGAAATAAAGGAAAACACTAGTATTGCATACAGACAGAAGCCACTCAAATAATGTTGTGGCTTGGTAAGGTAATTTTGTATACCTACAGTATTTTAATTTAGGTTTGCCATGGCAAAAATGTTTGAATACATACTTTATACAATCAGGAGTTTTCTTTCATATTGTCTACTTCCTTCTTTATTTATTTTACTTTGAACAAATATTAATTGCTACTTCAAAATGGCATGACTGCAAGATTTAAAGCAAAAAATTTGAAAACTGTGCAAGTTCTGAATACTTTTACTTTTGCAAAGCACTATATATAGGCTAAATATCTGCCATCAGAGACAAAATGAGTTTTGGAGAAAGATATAAATTCTGGAAAAACTGACATATACCATCAAAACAGATTTCATTTTTTTCCTACAGCAGAAAATGAGTGTCCTGTGCTTATTCTATAACGTCAGGAGTTATTTTAAAACCAGAGCTTTGTTCTTAAGGTTGAGAATATAAATTGCCTTTTTTGATTTTCTCATCACCTAATGAACCAGTTAATTTGATTTTACCAATCCAATATTTAAAGATAGATTCTCAGCCTTGAGTGGAATGCTTACATTTGTTTATGAAAACAGCCACACAGCAGTGATGAATGATGTGCCAGTCAAGCAATTATTGAGAAACAACAGGATCATTTAGAGCGAAAGAGAAAGGGATTGAGTGATTGCAGTGAACACAAACTATAAACTACACCTGAGCAATACTCCTGAGGATGAATGCTCGTAATGTGATACATTGCCAAATCCCAGAAAATATGATGCCGATTTTTGATTTTGCCGATTTTGGAATGTGCCCCGAATGTGTCTGATGCAAACTTTCTCCTGTAGCTTGTTCATTCATTTTTAAGCTTCTGCTATTTTCCCTTTGAGAAGTCTAGCCAACAATTTTAAATATATGGTACTCTATAGACTAATGACAGTGCTGGCTTTGCCAGCAGTTAAAATAAAGAATCTTCATTGCTTTGTTACTTTTGAACGCAAGGCAGATTGAAGGAGCTCCAACACCACATTAATATGAACCTGCCCGGCTCCTCACAGCTGTTTTCAATACAGCTGGAGAGCTGAACAGCAGCAGTCTCTGTGTCATGAAGGACCCGCACGTCTCTTTCAATTAGCAGTCAGTATGATTTTTACTGGGAACGTTACTGTTAAGAGGTGCCAGGGTAGCCAATGTACTGTATAAAAGTCTGCATGTAGCAGGCTGGTAGTGTAAACCAGTGAGGATTATGAATTGTGCCACAGGTGCATAACACAGATAGAGAAGACCTCCAGTATTGTTCAGGTTACTGCCTTCATACATATTTAGATAGTTTCTTCATTTTCATCTTTAAAAATGTTACATTTCTGTGAATTTGTTTTTCGAAAGTAATGATACTTTGCATAAATCAACCTTTTTCCAGTTGAACAAGCTGACATTTAACTCTACGATACAGTGCTCACAAAGGTATAGCACCTTCAGGTATATCATATTAAAACCTTGGAACAAAAAGAACAACAAAAAAAAAACTATCACCTGGCTCACATCCTTGTTGGTGGCACAGATTGGCAAACCACCGGGATCTCTGACAAAAATGATTTGATTATAATACAATCAACGTAAACGAGAACCGCTAGACTGTTCAGCTAACAACAGCTAAAAGTAAAATTCAGGCATGGTAAAGTACATGTCATTATTGCCAAAACGGCAGAAAACTATGACCTCTAATTATGGTGGAGTGTACACTGTTACTTCCCTGGCAATGGACTGCAGAAATGACTGCACATATTGACAATGGTCACCTTTACTTCCAGTCACAGGCTATGCTGTTTTATACTTACAGCATCATCGCCTGTTGACCTGCATGAAAGCCAGTATTGTACTGTTTGATTCTTCCATCTTTCTAAAACATCTCCCCAAAATGGCTTGAAGTGACGACACAGCACCTCTTGTTTCCCATAAAGATCTACCTGGACACCTACCACACACAGGCTGCCATCCTTTAAAAGGCACTTTAATGCTGATGTGAAACAACCACCACGTTTTGGGGTGAGAGAGTGTTTGTGCAGAGTCCCCACGGTGTGCCAGGGAAGCCCATCAACAACTGTTTAGAATTATTTTTTTTATTTTAGAATTATGCAGTAGTTGTTTTTGTTTTTTTCTCTGTGGGTGAAGTAGTCTTACATTCCAAAAAAAAAACGTTTTATAAGATGACTTGTTGGCCATATACAATTTCTTGTATTAGGAATTTGGCTTTTCGCATACACCAGCTTGCTCTCCATGAGACACACAAACAGGGAGAGAAGCTTGGGGTCAGAGCGCCGGGTCAGCTATTATTACAGCACTCCTGGAGCTGTTGGGGTTAGGGTTAGGATATAATATATAGGATTGGATATAATTAGGTTAAGGGCCTTGCTCAGGGGCCCGACGGAGTAGGATTCCTCTACCGGCCGCGAGATACGACCCAGCAACCTTCCAGCCACAGGCGCAGATCCTGAGCCACAGAGCCCCCGCTCCACCCCTTCAAGTGTTTCTTTTGAAAGAACAAATGCCTCCCTGAAGCCATGGGTTTAACAAACAGAATTACCTAATTCATTTTTAGTTGATAAGGCTAGTTTGGGGTTTAAAAGCATCATGAGAATATTTCTAATTTTGACCCTGGCAATGCAGTGCAGACTGAAAGATTGCTTTGATTTGTTTTTAATTTGTTAAAGCATGAAAGTGAATGAGCAGACAAAATCAGGGCTTGACCTCAAAATGTCTTACAGGACTTAATGTACTTCCATTACTTATTCCTGGCTAGCCTTGCCTTTAGAATCCCAACAATGTGGAAATAAATAACGTTATAATTTCTAAAGCATAATCATTAGGCAGTAGTTCTTTTTTTGTGGTAGAGTCTTTTTGACTCTGCATTTTGGTGGGGTTTTATTTTCTTCATGAGCAGGGGATTACTGTATGTTTACTTCTGCATTTTTCTGAAAAGGAATACCTTCACCCCAGGTGAGAACAAACCAGAAACAGTTCAAGTAGGTAGCTGCATCATCATGTGTAGGCTGAGTGAAGGTTTTTGCCGTGCTGAAAAATAAAAAAGAAACAACGTTTCAGCATGGAATAAACCTTTACTTCTTCCTTGACAAACCAGAAACGTATAGCTAATGAAGCATGTTCTGTCAGAATTTGTGTTGTCTTTGCTTTTCAATTACCGGGTCTAACTTTGCTTCACCAGGCTGCTTCTAAAGTCTGTGATGGTTTTATGTATCATTTCATATGAATGCTTGTAAGAGCTCTGAGGAGATTTAATGAAATTTTATAACCCACGAAGAGACTGAAAAAAGGGTTAAATTTATCCATTTAAAAGTTGGCTAATGTAAAAAAGACTCTTTAAATAAAACTTCTCAGAAGAGCAGGAAGCCCGGGCACCTGACCTCTCCCTGTTGGAGATGGAGTCGGAGGCCCTTGAGTTGGGTTAATTAAAAATGTGCGTGAAAGCTGAACACTACCTTGCTGACCACAGCCTTAATTAAACAAGAACAGATTTACCTTTCCTGGAAACAGAAGCAGCAAGGGTCCTCCAGACATGCTGTAGTCTCCTGTTTAAACATGTGATTATCTGCCATGCCATTTATACATTGGTATAATCTTATAAAATCTAGAACGTTCATTACTGGAAAACATAAACAGACAAATTCAATCTCAGATTGTGTTTCCAAAGGTCTGCAACATTTCCATCATCAGCTGAGCCCCCAATGTGACGGTCGTAGATTTCCTTGCAGTTTCTTTCTTATGTATTAACTTTAAACAGAAACAGACCACTTGTCATTGATTCTCGCAAAAAGAGAGCATAGATCACTTTCACAAGTTTCTTATAAGATTGCTGCACAGATTTTTACTACAAGAGGAATATTCCCTTCCAGTAATACTTGAAGAAGGTCTTGCATTATTTCTACTGTCTTATTGACTTATTGTCTTCTGTATTTCACCAATTATATCTATATCATTAATTTCATTGTTGAATATTTTTCTTAATCTGCTGTCTGATTGCACCAAGCTACAGTTTATGACCAACGTGACTCTCAGACCAGTGAAGACTTCCACATCCACTGCCTTGTAACAGTTGTGGAGAGTCACTGTCAGGTCTGGCTGCCTCCAGCATGCATCCCGGCTAGTACGAAGATGCCATTTACAGATAGTTATCACTTTGGAATTTGCATTTGATCTAGTAATAGGTAACATCTGTCATCAACTGTAAGTTACTTACAATTGACAGTAAAGGGTCCCAGCCGTGACTTCTTCTTGTGTCTGATACAGTAAAGGAAGACACTCTTTCAAGCCGCAGCACATTATTTTAAGTTTACCCTGTCAATCTGCCTTGCCAAGTTCAAACTCCCCCAAGTCTGAATTCCACCATCATCTTGGAGACAGAAGTTATCCAGAAGGTCCATTCACTGCCCCTTTCATATGGCTTCTGCTCAAAATACTCCGAATAACATTATCAGGTTCTCACACAAGTTTGCTATGCAAATAAATCATAAATGTTTATTTTTACAAGACTTCGATTTTGGAAAATCATTTAAAAACATACAGTAATTCTCAAATTGCAACATTGGATGATGTAGATTAGAATCACAGATCAGATGTTGATATAGGTATGTAGCAACCAAATCAAGTCTGTAGATGATACCAACATTGGACAACTAACAAATTCTGTAGAAGGTGCAAAAGCAATTTAAAAGCATCAAGGCAGGCCTGGGCAAACACCTCATAGATTACACTTAATGTAGGCAATGAAGGGTCTTACATGTATAACACACCGACAAAATGGGAAGCACTGAGTTTGAAGAGGCTATGAGAAAGACTTACTGTGGTGTTTTATTGACTATAGTAAATTTTTTATTGATATAGTAAAATGAATACAATTTAACTTAAGGGATGTAATGTTAAAACTGTGACATGTGCTAGTCATCATCATTTAGAATATTATGTACAATTTTGGTCACATTTGGTCCCAAAAAGATATTGCTGCTCTGGAATAAGTTCAGAGAAGAGTAACCAAAGACATTCTTGGACTCAATGGAGTGCCAAAAAGCAACAGGCTAAAATAAATGAACCTTTTTAGTAGTGGACAGAAAAACTATGAGGAGACCTGCTTAAAGTAGGACTGTAAGAACACCATTTAATCAGATTTAATGGTGGTCCCTCAGTCACAGATGTGACATCCATATTGGTGTTGTCTGCTAGATGGTGACTATTTTCTTTACTTTTTTATGTATTTTTATGTCTTTTCCACTTCATGCTTCATCCTTTTCCATGCCACAGCTTAAAACTAGTTTCAAGGCATTTCTATATTTTCACAGCGACTTTCCCATTTTAAACACTTATATTCCTTATCACTTTCACTGTCTTTTGAACAAAAAAAAATGGAAACAGTCCAAAAGTGTTCTGCATATGACCACAGAACCTCTCCTGGTGTTAGTTTAGTTCTTGCCAATTCTACATAAACACTTTTGTCTTCAAACCCTGTCATTTTGACAAACTGCTGTCCTTCATCCTCTCATGTTTTGTCTCCTCCCTGAGCCTCTGGAGACAGAACTGCCCATAGGTGGTTTGGCAAAGTTAGCAATAACAGCTTTACTCTGTCCTACTCTGCAAACTGATAGACAACCCTAGTCTGTTACACCTTATTTAAATGCTCAACATAGATTCTTCTTTTTATAATCTACTTTCTAGCTTTAATTTTGTCTCTATATCTACCAGTAGTAGTTGCATCTACAGAGGTCACCATCAGTTGCAACATTTCTTGGAGATCAGTCTAATCTGCGTGTATTTAAACTGCTGATCAGCATAGCTACATTCTTAACCATCAAACACCATCACAGTCTCAAATCAAATCTGTATCTGTATTTGAGGTAGAGGGAATCATTGAGCTTCAACCAGCTACCATGACTACCTAAATTTCCTTAGTTCACTTTCACATTTCTGTTGCTCATATTCATGTTAACAAGCTACATTCTGTTAGTGCCATGCAGGTGTTGGCCTATAAACTTTGCATGTCTTTCCGCAAATATAATTTCTTAATAATAACAACAAATAAATAATTTATTTCACTTCTCTGGACATGCTAGTCAAAGCTCTGTACAGGTAATGGCGACTCCCCTTCACCAATGTGTAGCTCCCACCTTGATGATGCAACAGCAGCCTAAGTTCGCCAGTATACTCACCACACACCAGCTATCAGTGGGGAGGATAAACAGAGTTATGAAGCCAATGCATAGATTGGGACTATTTGGAGGCTATAATTGGTAATGGCCAGGGGGGATTTAGCTAGGACCAGAGGTAACACCCCTACTCTTTTCGAGAAATGGTCTGGGATTTTTAATTACCATGGAGAGTCAAGACCTTGGTTTTACATCTCATCCGAAGGACAACACCTTTTTTTTTAAAGTAAAGAGTCCCCAACCCCAACCTAAAATGGGGCATTAAGACCCACTTAGACAGCAGAGTGAACTGCTGGTCACACTAACACCTCTTCCAGCAGCAACCTTAGCTTTCTCAGGAGGTCTCCCATCCAGGTACTGGCCAGGCTCACACCTGCTGAGCTTAGCTTCAACATTAGCTTCTTCATTTTCTCTCTTTCATTTCTCAGGTGGACAGTATGGCTGATTAATTGTTTTACCGTTCTGGATTTGTCCTCTATTCCTTGGTTAATTGATAGTTATATCATGATTGTCTTATATTGAAGTAAGATTCCCATTTTAAAGCTTTTATTCTTTTAACCTTTTGACGTTCTGTTTCATGCGTGTTTACTTTAGTATCAGCACAGTCATAAGGCAATACATCTGATACTTATTATAAAACCAGTCAAAGAAATACATTCTTCCATTATCCTATTTTGTTTAGTTAAGGATTTACTTTTTCACCTGCTGTAACAGGACCAAATAGATCCAAACATTTAAAATTTTCCTGTTCTGTTTGTGTCAGATTTGCCATACTTGCTTTGTGTATATATCCCTGTGGGAGTTCATTCAATAATCCTTCATTTTCTTATTGGCACTGGTTCAGTCTTTGTGTACTTAAGGAAAATATGTATTACATTTGGTTGCTTCTGTACATGACTAGAATGGGAAATACTTCCACAAAATAATGATAAATGTTTGATGATTTGATGGAAAAAAAATTGATGTCTTCTTGAAATAGTGAGATAGTACTTAGTATGTCTAACTGAATTCTTCACACACTGGTTTGCAGAGCTCAGTAGGACAAACCTGGCTCTGCGTGCACTCTGTTCCCAATGAGTAGCATGAAAAACAGCGACAGTGTATTAACTTTAAACACAGGTTTCAGAAATGAGGAAATGCATAATCTGATCTCCATTGCAAAAACAGGAGCTTAAGTGTGTGATGGATGGCCTGTATGCTCTCTTGTCAAAAGAGATGAAGTGCTTCAGAACACTTTGCAGAGCTAGGTCATGTGGTTGGAATGACTGTTCTGAAGATGTGAAGAAGGCATAAAGAGAACACGGATTGTAGGATATCTGCAACAAATCATTGCCACTCCATTTGGTACAGTTGGCTTAATAGGACAAAATGACTTGGCTCAGTTTGAGAGCAGACAGAAGTGAGCTGTATATGATGTAGGTCTGACTGTTATAACATTAGTGTTCAGCTATTGTCAATCATCAATTTATCAAACCCAAGAACAGTTGCTGGTCTTTTTCTCTACACACATACCTTAGATTTCCATAACTGGTTGTATACATTTTCTCATACAGTATCAATACACATTTTATATATATATATTAATATTTAGTATCTTGTGGCATGTACATCCTGTTCTTTGTAGGATTCACATATATCTCTTAGTCCATCATTACATGCACAAAATAATCATGTTTTGAATACTGACCAACTTATATTCATAAACTTTTATTTGTACAATGTTTTGTACCATTAAACAGCATATGGTATCATCTGAAATCGACTTTGGAATATATACATAAATGCACAGAATGTAACAGAGCTTCCAGTTCTGATGGAAGGGAGAGGGGTATATTTTCTTAAGACTTGTCTGGTATCTGGTATATCTGGTATCTATGAAAGTGCTTCTTGAGTTACAGTGATTAATGGTGTCATGACATTTTTCAATCTGATAAGCACCTTCTTTCCTGAGAATCCCACATATTTGGTCAGGAAGTACTTTAAGGCTCCATAGGGAATGCATTGAAATTAAAACACACAATTTTCTACCTTGCTCTTTAGACTTTTTTCATTTGTGTACTAATTGTCTGTTTCAAAACACCTGTATCAAGGCCCATTGACAATTGGCAAAATAAATATCAGCACAGCTGTTACAGCCTTCAAGAACAGCTTTTGGAAGAGCTCACAAAGTACTGAAGCAAGCTGAAGTGAACACTTTCACATCTAATTGGGCACTGAGTGGGTACACCGTATAAAATCCCATCTGACATCATCCCATGCTGTGTTAGTGGTTGGAGGCGAAAAGCTAAGACCAACTAAAATTGTTTCCATCTTAGAAAAAGGACATGAAGTTCCAATGGGAAATGTTTTGGTTGGGTTAAAAAAAATCCGTTTTGTTTAAAAGCAAAATCAGTGACATGCAGCGCTCACTTTGAAAGTACAGGCTGCCACAGAATATCTCTTTATACAGTATATAGATGCACACAAAGCTATTGGTACTTTTAACTGTTGCAGCTAGGGGACGTAAACAGAGAGATTTTCTCTATTTTTTTTTCATCTGGAATGCCTCATTTACTAAAATATTGATGGATTTTGTGAAAACCTTGTTTTCACTGTCTTATTTTAAGATCCGTATACATGTGATTGTTGGAGATGTATTGATCTATGAATTAAATTAATAGTGATCTTTGACCAATGTAGACTTCAGCCTCGCACTCCAACTACTGTATATGGGTGTCTAGATCCACCACCACAAAAAAAAATGGTATAGAATAAAATTCTAGATTCTATTCTTTAAAGGAGTACCACAAGAGTCTGTTTTAGTGCCACTACTATTCAAGGTTAATTATCAATTATACAGATTCTTACACGTACACTCAATAAACTAGTGACATAAGCATTTGATCTCAAAAGAGGAGGATTAGCACACATTGGTTTAAAAATCCAAAGAGACTTAGCACAAATTCAACACTGGGCAAGAATTGCATAGTATTGCATACATGTCATAAAAATCTGCACTGTACCTATAAGTTGGCAAAACACTGAGCTTGAAGAAATCATTATAAACAGCACAGAAGCTATTAGAAAGGCAAACAATGTTAGCAGATATAATTGAACATAATTTGAATCTATAGCAAGATATATTTTCTTAAAATTGAGCTATCCACTAGTGGAGCACTAAGCCTGTTACAAAAGCTGCCATCACCCCCTTCAAACCTTGAAACCTGTACTGTGTAGAACCCAATGTCTTCTTCTGAATCAATCAACTAAGAGGAAATGCATTAAAAACTGCAAACAGGGGGCACTTTATTAGCGAAAGGGTCTGGATTAAGCTGCCCAATCATGTTGTTGAAGCTAATGGAATCCCTGGATCAGTTAGCTAATACCTATACTTGTTAATATCAGCCTATTAAGTACAAGAGGCTAATTGCCTCTCATTTCTGACTCTTGTTCTTAAATATGGAACATAGACAGAATTTCGAATTCTCTCTGTGCTATATTTGAGGAGATGTTAAATGTGTTTTCTAATTAGAACTATTGCCTATGCTCTCGTCAAGATAAGTGACCTGAGTCTAAATGCGTTCTGTTTTTTGTTATTTAACAGATATAATTTATTTCATTTTGTGTGTTATTCACATCAAAAATAAATATACATTTCATTTACTTTTCTTACAGCTATGGAATACCGAGATACTGTAGCTGTAAGATCTACACCTTATAATTTAGAAGAGCAGTCATTCCCCTCTTAACCTTCAATACTTTTTGTTTTGTTACAAGGAATTGACAGGTAGTATTGATGGACATCTCTACATTGCGAGAGCCGTTGCCTTTGTATCTAATGCTGACCATTTTACTGTAGAATAACTTTTTTTGTAGGTTGTCTTTTTTTCTATATTACTATATGGAAGTAGCCAACTTAAGGCTCCCAATGCACTCTAATAATATGGACATTCATGACAGATCCGATCTTGTATAGGAACCACTAAATAATTGTGCGTTACAGAGTCCTGTTAAAATCAACTTGATGTCTATGCAAAGGTTGCACTGTTATCCAGCTGAAACACGACAAGGTGTTCATCCATCTGATTTCATGGATGGTTCAGGTTCATCCCTGACCCCGAATTCAGGGTTGCAGGGTAGATGGAGCCTATGCTAGCAAGCAGTGGACACATGGCAGGTCTATCACAGGGCACCCCAGGTCTGGAATTGAACCCAGGGCCCCAGAGTATTTAAACGTTTCACTAAGACATTTTCACTATAATAATAAAACAGTACAAACAACACCGTGTTGAATTCAGATGTGGATCTGTTAATGCATTTTCTGCAACAGCTTAATTGATATGAAACGTTAGGAAAACCAGGCACTTACTTTTCCTTCCTGTTCAAACAAGACATCTCAATCTGCTCTTAAAGATTCCTGGTTTACCCACATGAGGAATATTTACATACTACCAGTAATGCAATCTAGGACTCTGTTTTTATTAAACGCGTATTACAGAGCCAAACTTGCCAGCCCAGGGTACATGTCAGAGGTTTAGGAGCTAACAACGTGTGGCAGCACTTCTGAATTGAGCAACCCATCCCCTGAAAAAGTGTCAAAATGCCAGATGAAAAAGCTGCATAAACGATTTGGAAGGTTTGTGTAAGAGTGTCTTGTTTCAAGAATCAGTTATCTTGAGTAGCTCACTGCGACCACAGGACTGTGCTCCACGTGTCACAGTCAATCAGTGTTACATCTGCTTAGTTATTCCTTCTGTTCTACACCATGATTATGAGCAATGCGACTGTTTACTTTTTTCATATTTTTCCTTTTGGTGAGATGAAGTGTCCCTTGGTATGTTCTGTTGGAGGCAGAGATGTTATTTAGCTACACCTACCAGTTAATTATTCCATATAATTCCCTGGTTTTGGAGAGATCAAGCTCAATTAGTTTAAGAGCAAATGTCTTTGTTTCTGCCTGCTATGGTGTACTTTACCGCACAGAGACAAATGCCATTTCTGGAGAAGGATTGTGCAGGGTTGCTGTTAAGTGCCAAACCCACAAATGTCTCACGTGACAATATGAGCCCAACTTGCTCACCTTGTAGCTCAACAAAGGAAGATGTTAGATGATCTGCAGTATTACAAGCGTTGTTGTATTTAATCATCATTTAATCTATAGATTGTTCTGAATGAAACATAACCAAGTCCCTTTACAATTTTCTCCACTTCAGAAATTCAGAATTGCTTACTGTACTTAATGCTTCAGCCTGTATTTTCTCGTGCTTCCTGGCAAAATAATACATTGAAATTATCTTAATGTATGATCTTAGAAAACAGGACGAAAATAGTTGTTTTTTTTTTAAGTTAGGATGAGAGAGTATAATGCATACAGTATTTGCAGGTACGGGATCATTTTTTCCTCCTTTTTATGTTTATATTACAGTAATACATGCTTTGGAAATGTCAAAAAAGAAAAAACCACAAAGGATAATAGACTGAGGATATAGAAGTAGGTGACATTTTCAAGTAATTTCTATACAGGTGCATAGTTCACATGGCCAAATCAAAACAGTCTTGACTTGGAAATGTCACCTGCCAGCTATCTTGTTTTAAGTTCTTTGTAAAGATAAAAAGAAATCGGGAAAAATGGCTTATATGGGAGCAGATAAGTCTGAAGATCAAGATCATTGAGTATTGAGACGTCATACTGTAGATAGTTTAGATACTTGTGAGCACCCGACAACAAAGAAACTGATGGGTGATAGGATGGATAGCTGCTCTGTCTGTCTGGATAGCTGCTCTGAGACCGAATATTTTAATTAGTCTTTTAATCGGATAAAAATATTTTTACATTTGGTCAGAAGACTGGAGTTTTCCAAGCATCAGCGTGCCTGTAGACCCATACAGAAGAACTACTGCAGGAGGCTAGGGTTTCTGCTGTGCATGTAGAAATGGTTTTGCAACCAGAAAAGCAGTAAAACCCAACTGTGTGGCCCTTTGTGGTTGAAAAATATTCCAGTGGTTTCAAATGAGATCATTCTGGGACAAGGTTGTAAGCCCAGTCCACGCACTTGCATGAGGACTGCAATATGCGTGATTTTACCCCCTTTGTTGTGGAGGTCAATAAAACACCAAGAATGGCACCCTTAAAAGAACCCATGGAATAAAAAAAACAAGTCTAAAATAAATGAACAAACAAAATCCCATATTTGAGGAAGAGTTACAAAGCCTTCAGTTTTATAAATCCCTAAAATAAAATGGATATCGCTCTGTTTTATGTTGTCTTTTGAGATGTTTTAGTCACAATTCAGCCAAAAGATAGTGATCTGTGGGGAAAATACATTTTTTTAAAAACCCCAAGTAAAATAAGGCATTTATATATAATATATCTGGTACGATTCTTGCTATGACACGCCTATCTCCTCATCATACAATGCACAAAAATTAGCCAAAGGCCTATTATCTGTGTCAGACTAAACAGCCTTTTATTAATGCTAACTAAAGGATTAAGCCATATTAATTTATCAAAAGTCACTACCCCTGAGGTAGTCCCATCTGTTTTCAATCATATGATTCCCTGTTGGAGAGAGAAACAAACGTATTTGGTTTGGCTGATGCGTTTTTGATATATAATGAATAATAGGAAACATTCTGTTGTCACTCTGCTCTTTCTTGTGCTTTTATATGTATTTGTGTGTTGGACTAGAACCACGGTAGTTCATTGGGTAACAGTTTTGTGAAATCCAACATTTCAGGTTTAACGTGTTTTCAAGGGAAGTGTGAGAGATAACAGAAAAATATTTAAGGACAGTTCTAATTTAATCACTTTGAGAAAAATACACCCAGCATCTCTGTGTATTTTGTATTTTGCTCCCATGTGCATGAAATAAAAACGTTTTAACTTCTGAGATGGACTCCTTGTTAGTTGACAAAAGTCCTGGAGTGATTTACAGTATAGTGCTGACACATACTGTAGTGCACAACTTAATAATTTCTGACACATTTCAAGTGCTGGGATAATTATGGGCAAAAATAAAATGATCCACTTAAATTGGTCAAGGAAAGTTCAGTTAACCACCATTTCTTCAGTTTAGGGTCAGTTTCTTCAGTTTATTTCTTTGAATATATCACACAGATATGTAAAATGAAAATGTCTGTGCTGATGGATGCTACAGTTCCAGTCTGAGGGGCTGGTACTGTGGGAGGTGGACAAATAGAGATGAGCTGTTTGAAAGAGGATCTGCAGGCATTTGCAAAGAACATTCTTCAACCACTTGCTAACAGTCGTAGTAGAAATCCACTCATGTCCTGCATATCTGTAGCATACCAGTGAGTGCTGCAAATAACTGGAACAGGACCATAGAATGGAATTCATACAGTGAATGTGATGCCAAGTTATTGGTCTGAAGCTCAATAACCTTTTTTCATTACTGTATTCTAGGACATTTCCTCACCCAGGCGCCAGTTATCTGTACAGCTTTCTGGTGAAACTTAAGCTTGTATGATAAAAAATGGAGATCGAGTTTAAACATGACTATGACATCCCTTTGTGCCATCAATTACATGCAATATCAAATAGATGAGATGCAAGGATTTCCATCTCTTTCCTTCATGTGTCACAGAAAGACTCTGCCAAGGATGTGTCCCTTACCTTGATCTTGCCTTAGTTCCTGAGAAGTTAAGTGTCCTTTGACGAGTCTCTATCTACTGCTCAGGGAGCGAATTTTGTAATTCAGACTTCTTTGCATCTCGTAGTCAGTTCTGAGGGATAGCCCATTTCCTTTTATTGTTTTGGTGGTATTTACTCTCTATTTGATAGGTTTTAACAGTTGCTGTTAAAGAAGCCGCAACACGGTTTTACTGGTTGGATCAAAAAGCGTTTGAAATTGAGGAGAGGCTGTTAAACCGCGGTTGTGCGAGTCCTGTCAAGTTAAGATGCTTAGCAGTTGCTGGGGTGGCACAGCTACTTACTGTAAGTCAGTTGGAACCAATCTGTGAATGAGATGTATATTATTCAGATAATGTAGCTGGCCTGCTCATGTGCTACTGACAGAAAAGGTTTACAGATGAGACGCAAATTGTGATTTTAATGGTGCCTTCGCAGTCTTTACCTAGAGTAAGACAGTCCTGTTTTTGGTATCTTTTCATTTTCTTTTTTTAATCTAGTTTGGCATCTTATAGTGCGCAAGCACAAATACTTTAGCAAAACTAAATAAAATGAACTCCGCGTAAAAAAGCTCTATCCTAAGAGAATGCTGTTGTATTTAATTTATTTACTCAGTCATTCATCCAAATCCAGTGTTTTATAAATCCAAGTATGTTTTGGCATAACCTTTTGGCCAGCCATTCTATATGTAATCATCATGTCATATCAAAAACGCGTTTGAAATATGCAGCACTTATAGGCCTCGAGTGTACAGTAAGATAGATTCAAAACGCGGTGTTCAAGAAAGAAACAGATTTGGAACATGCAGAGGAACACTATTTTCATCAAATCATTGTTGAGTAAAATGTAAAATAGCATTAAAAGTGTCATATAAAGGTGCTATCATGAGGTAGAGATGTGTACTTACCACAGTGCTGTATTGTAGGAGTCTTTCATGGCTAAATAAGTCATTTCATTTTTGTTTAAACCAATGTTACTATATATTTTTTCAAAAACGGAAATGCTACAGTGACAGCATTGTTCTGTTCGCTGCATTAATTACAACACAACAAGAACAGGAAAAGTATTAATGATAATAGTGTCATATTCTCCTTTTATGTTTCCCTATAATGTTGCCCATTATTAACATCTGACATCTTTTCATCTCTCTTTCTCTGCTATTCTCGCCTATGATGATACCATTGAAGATTTCCATCCCATGAGCTGCTTTTCCAAGTCTAGCTTTTTTTATATACAGCAAAGCAAAAAATCTCTTCGCAGGATGATGTTTGATTGAAACCAGGAGTTCCTGTGCCTCTGACTGTCATCGAGTTCACATACTGTCTGGGTCATACAGTCTCGTTATAATTCTCAATCGTACACTCAGGGTTTTTTGTTCATTCTGGTCACTCTTTTTTGCACTTTCCCAGATCATCCATGGCAAAAATAGTTTTTATTTGATTAAACAGCATCAAATCGTTTAATGGTGTCCTAGTCCTTGCACCAATGTAACTTGGTTTCTTTTTTCATACTGAAAAGGAAATCTAGTCCTAAGGTGGACTCCATTTATGGGAATTAGTCTGCTTAACATATCAGATATAAAGGTAATGGGCAAGCTATACAGATTGTGCAGATTATTTTACTTCCTAAGGGAAAGAGTGGTTCCTGACTTTTGGGTCCATCAGTCGATCGCAAGCTGTTCCCCTCCTATCAGGCCTAAAACATAAAAGATCTATATTCTGAACAGTTAAGTGCTTAAATCCCAGTCAGTTCCTGTGGGGATTTTAGCACATGTTGGTAGTCCTTGGTGGTAGAGTTTCCTGAGGCATTATACTGTATGAAGTGAGAAAGAGAGAAAAAAGAAAGACATTTTCATTTGGAGAGCTTCCCAGTTTGAGATATTCCTGTAGGTCTGTTATTGGTCTTGATTAGGGGACCTGAATGGATATCTACATGGAATTTTGCTCCGGTGAGGAAGAGTCCTAATAGTGGATCTGAGCCATGTACACCATTTAAAAGTTTAGCAAGTTTCTACAGTATGACAGACATGGCTATATAGCATTATACAACACTGGCTCAATTATATTCAAGGCAATTTGCTAAGTCAAAATGAATACTTTTTGGTACTTTTTCTTGAAATCATCATAAAATTATTTTGTGAAACCAATATTAGTTCAAAATGCCTTGTCCTGTGTTACGCTAATCAGTCATCTCCAGTGTTTCATAAGCTTATTTTTTTAACAATCAACTGTAAACTGACATCCTTCCAATATGGTTTTTCCAGGTAAAAAAATTGATTGGTTTGGCAGTTTTTGAAAACTGTAAAGGGTACCGTAGTCTCTTTTTCAGAATTTATGGGAAAAAGAAATAATTATTTCTACCTTAGGAAGCAAAGGCATGCAATACTTCCCTAGTTTTAATACTCAAACCCCCTTTTCATAGTCAGATGGTAAAAATACACTTTCCAGTTGTAAATCTTAAAACACGTTTTCAAGGCCTGGCTTAATGTTTTGTGTTTTTATTGGAACAGTGCAACAACTGTGTTTTTAAATGTGTGCCTGGACAAACAGAAACAAATTGATGTACTTTAAAACGTGGTGTTTAGCATTCATTTTGGGGACTAATTTTATTTATGTTGCCACTTATTAAATGTTATTGCTTCCTTGTGCAAGATCCAGAAACAAGTAATAAGTTACTGGTGGATGTTGCACCTCACTATAACTCTATGAACCCAGAGTATTCATGCAGCCTTCTCCTGGAGGAAAAAGGTCTTGCAGAAGCAGGTTTTTGCGAATGGTGTCACAAAAGGTTCCCATTCGTTGTTCAGACAGAAAAGGTTTTAAGGCCCACAATAATCAACAAGATTATATAGACAGATAACGTAATTAAGAAAAAGACCTAGGAACAATTTGACAAAACTGTAGCCATGAGTGGAAAGAGCTTGGAGGTCTCCAGCTGAGATGAAATATATAACTTTAAGACAATCTGTGCACCATTTCTGACTCCTCCAATTTAGGTTTGCTTCAGATTCTCTGTTAACTGGTCAGAAGGATCAACCTTGATGCGAATTTCTTTCAGATGATAAATAAAAGAAAAGATACGAATTTAAACCCATTTCCTCCTACAGTGAATTACAGTTCTCCTTTGTAACCAAGGCTGGTTGCCAGACCCTATTCTTTCTTTTGTGTGTGATTGAATCAGTTATGATTATGTTCACTCACGTTCAAAACAGTTAAAGACACTCAGCACTGGACAGATGTTCCTCACCTGTGAACGTAGGAGATCACGAAGAGTTTTCCCTTCATGAACAGTGCAGAGTTGAAGTAAACTGGTCTCTCCTTATCTGATCTTTACAAATAACCTGCATTTAGGTGACTATTAATCCAGTCATTTGTTTTAGATTAATTTGCTTTTCTTATAAAAGGCAGCTGGGAGGAGGGTAGAAGTGTTCCTGAAGGAATTAAAGATTTTGTAGAGTACAATTAGTAACAGCCGGAACTAATAACAGACTTCTTCCTAGAAAGCACGGTTTTAGGCTACAACATTCCACAGCTCAACACAGCCTCTGGCCTCTCATCCAGACTTGCACTCTGCTGTTGTGTGCTCTGACACTCATCCCTGTTGTGTTGTTATCCTATTGGAAGACTCAGACACAGCTGAAACAACTGAACTCTGTCTTTGAAAACACAGGATGGGGCTTATGAACCTGCTGTTGTTCTCTGATGTGGGCACCAGGCCAGTGTTGTTGGTACTCGGGGGGGGCAGCAGCAGTCTAGTCTTTCTGTTCTCTTCATTGGCCTGGCACTTCTTTCTGTGAGACACATGGGATTCACTGATGTATAAACTTCATGTGGAAGTAATTATTTTGACATCTCTCTTAGTCATTAGCAGTTTGTTTTCTTTTTATATTATTTTTGTATCAGCTTGTATTATTGCCTGCATCTCCACAATGAAGACAGGGATGTGAGAGGAGTGTACCCACATAAAAATAAAACTGTCTATGTTGTTATTAATTAATGTTTGTGATAAGAAAATCTTCCATCTTCGATCCAATCTTCCATATTCTGCAGAAGATCTCAATTAGAGGACTGCAGTGTGAATTTCTGTTAATGTGCACCAAAATCAACTAACTCAGCGTCCAAAGGCAATATAGACTCCACAGTTGGCGGTGATACAACTGTGATGATAATATGGTGAAGATTGCATGGATAACATTCTCACTATTCCTTTAGTTTAACAGGGTCCACAATGCAAAGTGGAAAACATTAGCTTTAATGGCCATGGCTTGAGTATTCCCTGGCTGTGTCTGATCTTTAAAAAGAAAGGACCAAAAACGTCCAGCAACAGCAACAGTTACCAAAAACACACACATGGAGGAATTCTTGACGAACATGTGGAAAGCATTTCAATTAGAAATAGTGGTATGATTGCACATCAGAACTATGTATAAATGCTCTAATTGTGTGGACACTTGTGTTTCAGGGATGTGGAGTCTGGATCAGTGTACACGTATCAAGTGCTGTCTGTTTCGAGGACAGCGGAGAGCAAGCCCTCCCCAGCACTCACCCATCAGCTGGGTTCAGCCTACTGTGGAGACGGGCACATCCAGAGGTAAATTGACAGCACTGCCATGCTTCAGTTTCATATTCATTTGGAAGGCGTTGCGTCTTCAAAAGCGTCACAAAACGTTATAGCTTTTCATGGGGATAGTTTCAGGAAATAAACCAGGGAAGTAATTGCTGGGGCTTGAAACTAAGCTTTTGTCCCATAAAATAGACGTTTGGTAGATAGAATAGATAGAATATTTCGTTTTCCTTAGTAATTTTATAGGATATGCAGTGCAGGCTAATTGTTCTTCATTGTATTTCAGGCACATGGGCGAAGAGTGTGACGACACGAACTCTGTAAATGGGGATGGCTGCAACAGCAAGTGTAAAAAGGAGCTCTTTTTCAACTGTGTCGGTATGTCACTCCCTACTGCTCTTAAGTTTTAGTGTGGATTTAGATGCGTACGGCTGTGACTATTTCACTACAGTAGATCGGAAAGGAGAACGATCTATAGAGGCTTCCGATTCGGCTTCACATATATTCATAGTACGCCACCATGCACAACTGCTTTACCCTTACCAATGTGGCTTAGCCATTCTGTGACCAATGAAATGTGTATACTTTTCATCTTAGGTATATGAATATTAATGTAGCTCAGGTGGGTAGCTGCGTCAGCATGCGTAGGCTGCAAAGGAGCAAGTAATAGGTTTATTCCATGCTGAAAAAAAGAAGAAAGAATATACAACATTTCGGCCATGGAGCCTTCTTCAGGTGTGCCTTCTTCACACACCTGAAGAAGGCTCCACGGCCAAAACGTTATGTTTTCTTTATTCTTTTTTTCAGCATGGAATAAACCTATTACTTGTTCCTATGAATATTAATTACCTCTTGTTAATTTATCCGAGAATTCATAATGGTTTTAAAACACACCAGTGATTCTGGCAAGATCCGTATGAAATGGATACCAGCCATGAAACTGCAGCTATACCATGCTGATGAGCTCTAATAAGGGCAGAACAGCCATCCATCCAGTCCAGTGTTCCGCTTTGACTTATGTAGAATAAGAAGTCTCTGTAGAAGGTTGTGTTTGTGCAAACGTTAGAGCCAATTAATTTTCCTCTTTCTCATGATTCAGAAAAACGCCTGCTCTTAAAACACACCGTAACCCTGAATTACATTTCATGTCACATAGAAGCCAGATTCAGAAAAGACAGTATTTTAATATTCTGACTGTGCCCAGCACAATTTTGTTAAAAATGTTCTGGCTAAAATTATGCTTTAAAGTAATTTCCTATATTAGAAAGGTATATAGAAAGAGGCTGGTGGGGTGATCCAGCCTAGAGCTTAAGTGAAACATACTTGCTTGATTCTCAGAGGTAAAATGCAAGTGCCCTTGAATAAATGATTAGTTTAGGGTCTAAAGTAAAATGTTTGGAACAAAAGGAGAAGTCCCTGAGGGTCAGGCTTTGGAAACATTATTTGGCTTTTTTGTGTGAGCAGAGGAGAAGCCTCAGGTATTGGCAGGAGCTTCTGTGAATGTAGACTGCATCATACTGACAGCCATGATATTCTTTCTAATATCCGTTGTGGTGTTTTGATAACATTGTTAATAGGTGAGACAGATTCCTGTAGCTCCCCTTAAAGTTATAGCCAAAGACAGTGCAATCATGGTTCATCAGATTCACACTATTTCAGTTATATGCTATTGCTAGCTTGTTGGGCAGCTATCCTGCACTTCCACCCCTGTGCTTCAGGATATTGCTGGACATGGGGGTTGAAGAAAGAGCTTTTGGTCCCCGTGAGTATAATTAATTCCAGGAATTTGATATATGAAAGTGATCTAAACTTTTTTTACTTAGATTATTTTAAGTATGGGATTCCACTTGGTTTTCATCATTATTGTTAATAATGTACAGTACATAGAAGTGTTATTGTTAGAAGAGCCACCCCTTTCAGGTTACTAGTTAACTTTGAAATGCATTCCCTAAGTGGTGGTGGGGTAGAATTGGGGTTACTGGGCCAAGACTGTGTCAACTTTCCATAAACAGCAATTCCTGTGATATCTTCTAACCAGTGACATCAATCAAAGACCTGTCACTTTTCCTATCAGGCTCAGGGGTCGGGTGTCAGAAAAGCATGTTTTCAAATTTCATTGTGTCTTGAGCACGTGCAGGAGTCGATGCCAGAACTGTGTATAATGTATATATATAGTTTTTACATAAATTATAAAAAATATGAGTGCCACCTCTGTTTCTCCACAGTCAAACAACAAAGCCACATATTATACAGTACCAAAAGCAAAATGTACCTATTTTAATTTGACTAGTTCCTAATCAATGTAGCTAATATTTTGACAATAAAAAGTAATTGTAACATTTAAATATTTTTTTAAGAATGAAAGGAACTGTGTAGTCCTATTTGAGGACAGAATCACACTTTAATATTTTGTGAAAACTAGATGATTTGAGTTGCTCAAAGAATCGGAAAGCAACTAGAAACCATATCATTGTTTTATGAGGTTTCTATCACATTACTATTGATTTTTTTTCTTTATCAGAGGTATCAGTGTAATTGTTTACCATTTAGTAATTTCGGTTGCTTGTAAGACTTAGAACAATAAAAAAACTGGATTTTTTTTAGGAAAGAAACCAGCTTCTTTTTCCTTCAATAGTTCAGTTGAGAATATTAGCATAGTTCTCCATTTTCCTGTTAGCTTCATTATTTAAATCATTTTTTATTTTCTTCAAGAACAGCAATGTAGAACAAGGAGCAGGACCAGAAAATAGGAGATGTAAGAATCTTAGCCTTTGAAGCTAAGTTCATGAATGAATATTCTAATAGCTGAATGCTTGTTTTCTTCCGACCTCAGACACCTGTGGAAACCTCCAGTCTTTTGATGATTTGTCATCAAAGTCCCATATGGCTCTAATTGGCAGCAATTTCATTGAGCAAATCAGAACACATTCTATAAAGGAACTTATAACTGAATGATTTCGGCCTTGAGAGAAGCAAAGAACGCTGAATAAATTAAATGCTTATATTCTGTCTCCCCTTTGAAAACATCTTCAATGAGGATTCTCAGGTCACTCCTTTTCTTAGGAAATCTTAAATCCTAGAGTTCTTTGCAGGCCGATTTCTCTGGCCTCCAACTACAGAAAGGAGGGGTGACGAGGGGTCACACTCGTCTGGCAGAACCGACACTGCTGCCGGAATGCAGACTGCAGTTTGGCTTGGACTAATTTCACTCAGTGCTGTGGTCACCTGCCCCAGAACACAGAGCGACTCATTATCCTAAACTTGAGCTACTTAAAGGGATTCCAAATTCATCTTAATGCAGTTCTTAAACACTTCAAACAAGAGTGCTGTACGTTTTTCACTTGTCAGAAAATATATGCGCAGAAATTCAGAACACTCATTGATTTGATGCATGTGGCTAAAAAAACAAAGCATTTCAATTTTAAAACGTCGTATTAGCTGGATTATGTGTGTTCGCATTATGCACGATGGTCATGCACTTGCTCTGTTTTAGCAAGGAAGCTAGTACATGAGTGAAGAACGACTAGGAAGCCCTCAAGTTTAAACTGTGTACAGTTATTCTATGGTGAAAACTACACCATGAATTTCTCTGTTCATGGTGCACTTCTACTGCAGAAAGTAAGGACGGTTTGTGAACTTTACTCTCCAGATGACCTGTTGTATGTGGTGAGATCACTATGACATAAACCAAGGGGAAGAAACATACAGCACCTTATCTCATCACTTTTCTTGAGGGAGATATGGATGGGATGGGATGGGGAATCTTTATTGAGCACTTTCTAAAACTGTCAAGCAGTAAACACAGAATCTCAGATTGTTCTGTTTTTTGTGTTAGAAATAACTGTATATTATTTTACATATTTTGGATAATATATACAATAATTTATAACATGTTTAATATTTTATATTGTTACATTTTACCTTTATATTTACGTTTTACTTTCAAATACTTGTTGATACTTGTTTCAGTCCAAAAATAGTAGTTAAAAGAACAATTCTTTCAACATTTACGTTGTGTAGAATAGATCTTCTACTTTTCTAGTAGAATATGAGGGGAGTTCTTAAATATTTTCTACTTTAAAAAAACACTGAAAACATAAAATGACAAAAGATCAGATTTTCATGGATTGAGTGCCTTCTTCAAAATTCACTTGGATTAACACTGAAAAAAACCCATCTGGTATTTAAACATGAGCAAAAATCAGGAAAGCCTATACTCATTACTTTTAAGCTTATCTCATTCAGCCCTGTGTTCTTCTGTTTAGTCATGCAGTACACTGTCTTAAGCTAATGCACATTGTCAAAAAAGCAGAAATAATTATGTTCCAAGAATGTTATAGTGTTCATTGTTTTTACTGGCACCCTAACATTTTAAGTTGTTGCATGCAATAACAATCTTTAGGCACTGTTGAAAGTTTTTCATTTTTTAAAATTCTGATGAAAAGCTGTCCTGACTTTTTCCTGTTATTTTCTTATAACTCGTATTTATCATTAGCATTGATTTAGTTTCCCTGGCATGTACGGGTATGAGCATCTTTTTTTTTTTTGTAGTAACCACACTTCAAAAATCAGAAGCTTACGAAAATCCCAAACTTGTTTGGAAACATCTTGAAAAATTTAGCGGATAATGAAGAAATGTGCTTTCCAATCTTTTTTTTTCCTCCCATTGTGAAGAAAAACATTTTATTGTTGTGGCTTTTTCGAAAGCTGTCATGGGTCTTGGGCAGCAGGAGGTTTCGTGCATTAATCGGCTACGTTGTATATTCCATAAGACACAGTGGAAAGGGAATGGTGAGTGATATAGTATATGAAAATGTGTCAAGCTCCTAGACAGTACGATACAAGAGACATTGTGTCCTAACTAGAGGGCGATGGAGAGACTAGGTCCTGTTCTGCCAATTTCAGCTTTAGTAGGCCACTGGTGATCAGATCCGAAAGAGATTTTTTTTATCCTGGCTGCTCCCCTGCAAGAGGACCCAGCATGTTCACCCATTAAAATTAATTCCAGATCCCTGCAGAGCCCCTCATTAAATAACATAGAAGCTAGACTGTAGTAAAAGCACTGTAAAAAGCGATGTCATTCACCACATAGCACAGTTTTGCTTTTAGATATTGAGCAAAGCAAACTGCTGCCCTCTTTTATTTAAGAGATCTCGAATTTCCACAGTTATGGAAATCTTGCAAAGAATTGTGCTTATCGCTTTTGAAGTTGTTCACATTTGCTCAAAGCCCAAATTTGATTAAATAAATGTTTCTTTTTGAGGCACAGAAAAAAGAATGAAATAGAAGAAATTAAATTAAACTAAAATGATTTTGCCAGTGCAAACATTTCCAGTAATTCATTCATATAAGCTCCTGACAGATTATATCAGAGCAGGCCTGTTTACTCTACCTTGTCTATCTGGTACCTGACTTAGTCTCCTACAGTTAGCTGTGTGCTATTTCATTGACATGACATTGACACGTTCAGTGCTTGCACTGTATATCTGAATCTCGGCAGAAAACCATAATCAAATGCAGGATTTTTAACAGGTGATTGCTGAATAGTTTGAAGTTCTGTTTTATTTAATTAGGACTTCTCTCTCTCACTGTTTAGATGTTTTGCCCTCTTGGAGCATTTCCTTGCAGTTATAGTTAAGTAAAATTGTGAACACTAAAACTTTAAAAACTGAACTTTGAAAACTAGGGAAGTATGGAACAAAAAAAAAGTTGAAAGCTTTGCTACCATAGGCTAGATGTATGTTTTTTAAATAAGTGCATGTCTGGCCCTGCACTGCATAAACAGTAGTATACTGTAACTGCACAGACAACAGAACTGGCTGCACAAGGATTGTATGAATAAAATCATATGGAAGAGAACACTACTGTTTATTTTCTGTTCTACAGAATGCAGTGGACACTTGATAAGTTTGAGAATGGTCATAATTTTTATTTTAAATGTCAAGTAAATATGAGATAGACAGACCTCAAAGATATAGAGCATCACATTTAATTTCTTCCAACCTAAAATGTCTTGCATGGGGATTCAGCTTAACATATTTCCACCTTGTCATCAGAATCATTCACGTCACCCTGTGAAATCAAGCGAGGCGAAAGCTCTACCTGTTCTGAATAAACATAAAAGATTATCTCATAGATTCTGTGGCGGTTTATTAACGTTCTTCTGCTGTGCTTTTTTACTCCTCAGTAGGGATCTTAGAGAACACGTCTCTGAATATAGATGCATTCTTTTTGTATAATCTGTATAACGCAATGATAGGTCAAGTTTTTCTTTCACAAAGCTGACTTCTCACAAAAGGATTCTACCATCCCGTCTCAGACTTCATGATTTAGAAGGAATGTGACAGCAAAACCATCATTTAAAATTCATGTCCTCTAGTCCGGGCTAGGTTCGTATGCATATGGCCTACTACAATCCTACTGTGAACATAATTGCCCAAGTGCTGGGGTCAGGTGGCTTGGAATAAGGGTAGTTATCTTTGGTATACTGCACAGCCGCAGACCTTGTGACTTGTCGGGCACCTGCACCAATGGAGGCCTCTGTGCAGGTCTCAGAACCTGCCCTGTCCATTCCCGTGTGTCAAAGTGGAACAGAGCCCACCTTTCTTGCACACTCCCCTACTGTCAGAAGAAAGGCAAAGCATCTCCTGTTCAGTCTTGACAGAATTTGTCTGGAGCTAAAGCTCTTTCACAAGCAGGGTTGATAAGACGTGTGAATTTTCACATCGCCTTGTGTCTGTTTGAGCTGCTAGCTCTCTGTAGACCTGCTGACAATTTGACTAAATGATATTACACATCTGAAGCCTTTCACCCTATTTTAAGATCCTTTGCAAAACTGGTACATCCTTTAAATTCTGCATTTATGTAATTTGAATTTAACTATTTAAGCTGGCTGAGAACCTATTCAAGTTCACAATGACCTACAGTAGAGCAGAAATGTACTGTATTACAGCACAGAAAGAAAACCTTTTATAATTTATATTACTTAGAAGTACGTGATAGTATTAACTTAATCAAGAATCAAGCAGAAATGATTTTAACATAGTACACCCTCAGATACAAAGATGGATAGTTTCATCTTAATCTGCAGATGATTCATTTTATTCATTCATTATTCAAAAAGTCATTAGCAGCAAATTCAAATGACTTGCAGCCAAAAACAGTAGGTGCTCCTGGAAGGTTCAATTTGCTAAAAATACTGAAATTATAAAATGGCACAGAAAACTGCAATAAATTACAAGAATACAAAGGTGTTTTTCCAAGTAAATTAACTTAATCAGTGGAGCATTTGTCTTATATGCAGAGAAGGCTAATCAATCACCAAAGAAAGATCACACTGATGAGTGCCACAGGGATCATCAGTGATAAATCTTATGGCAGAATGATAGAAGACACCAAGCTGTGGTAAATTTCAGTGGCCACTCTGTAAGAAACGTACAGTAACCATGAAAATATCTGGCCCAGTAGCTAACTGATCAAGTTATTTCATAAAAGAAGGTAGGGTATCACTTTAAAACAAGTGACCCAACCATGTTGTAGAGAGTCCTATCCTTAGATTTAAAAAAAAAGTTTTCACTTTTGTCTTTTGTTTCCCTGTTGGTTCTCAATAGGTCACGTGGGTGACATAGATAAGCAATGTCTTATTTTATACCATATACCTTAAATGGATAATATTCCAATCAAGGTCTGGTCTGAGCAGTGGATTGTACCAGTTTTAACTGGTCTTAATTTAAACAATTTAAACTATATACTAATATTCCATTTGTCATTTCATTATTAGTTAATAGCCTGTGTACTGTATTTAATCTTATTTAACAGATGTAATGAATGCTACTTCCAGATCCACAAACTGTAGCCCCGAACCAGTGTATCATCCAATTTAAGAGTGTGTATTTCAGTGATCTGTCACCAATTGCTTGCAGAACCCCTCCGGGCTCCTAAAAATATACCGATGGTCCCCTTTCGGAGAAGTCTGCTCAATCCCAGAAGTCCTTCACAGAGATTAGTCCCTAAAAGATCCAGTTCCTCTTCTGACATGTTAGAACTCAGTCCTCTATTGCACAGACAGAAATTCGTGACCAACTCTCAAACTCTCCATTTCTCTTCCTTGCCATTATAAACTCAGTCATTCCCTGGCACTCAACCATGCTCTCCCACCCATAGCCAGTCTTCCCTTGACTGACAGAGCCTGTCCAATCCCTACTCTGGGACCCCTGGCACATTCAGTCAGGCTCACCCTTCCATGGCAAGTCTCCCCTGCACTGGAAGATTCCTCATCTCTTCCAAGACCTACTGGCACACTTTACCTTCTGGTGTATCCAGTTTCTAACTATAAACTCTAACCTCCTACACTATAAAGACTATAGAGAATACAAACTAATCCAGGAATACAGTATACACTAGAGAAACTGAACTTTACTAAATCCCATGCCTAACAAAGTCCTTACAAGTCTTTATCTCTTTCCAATTTACCAAACCTGTACTGGACATAAGGCTGCTGGCTAGATGTTAAAGCATAGGAATTAAACACTCCTGCCTTACTTAAAATCTCTACGATTCAGAAATCATGCATTCAACCTGAACTACAGGAGCTTAGATCCAGCCCCCCTGCCCTTTCTGCCTGACTGCTGCTGCTCCAGAGGAATGTCCAATTCAGCACAGGGCCAATCAGCTGAACCCATTTCTGCCTGTGGAATTCCATTCCAGAGAAGTCCAATCAGTCAATCAAGGCAGGTGTGTCCATTTACTGCAGAGACGGAAGAGGCTTTAACAAAGTCTCAGTATGTTCCATCACAATTGGCACTTTGGACCTACAGGCCTTGAAGATTTGTTTATCTTTTTCAAATCGAATGCTGTTTAATATAGAAATTTGTCTTTTCTCACCTCAAGGTATGTAGTCAATATTTTCTGTAGTAAATACCAGGGTAACAAATTGACTTAATTTTGCTTTGCCTTTCACATGTTAATATTTCCCATTGTGAACTTTCTCTTGCAGGTGTAATACTGAAATAATTTTATATATAATACTGAATGTTTGTTGCAATATTTAATTTAATTTAATTTAAGTGTTTTATTTGTCCTTGTTAATCATTTTACTGTGTTAAGTTATGTTATAATTATAAATTCTTCTATATGGCATAACCCAGCATAGAGAATACAGACATTTAAAATTGTCTGGATCACCTTACCTCATAATTAGCTCAAGCAGTTTTTGCAAATAAATAGATGTTCCAACTTTGTATTAAGTACAAAAAACATGATTGTTACTAATGGAGCAGTTCAAGTAATGTTTTATTAAATAACTTACATTTTATTTTATCTGAGGCTCAAAACAGACAAAATGCACAGAAGATCTGTTTAATTTTGGAAAAAAAAATAAACTACAGATTGGTCATTACCAGTTAAGTATCCAGTAAGTGTAATCAGTACAGAGATGGCCTGTTGCTTGAACAATAGTATTAAATTAAGTGGAGAAAACATGGAAATAAAAATATTAGGGCCAAGAATGGAATCTTGTGGAACTTTCTTGTGGAATCTTTCATAGCTGTCTAAGAAAGGAGTTTTTTTTTAGTCATACCTGTAAGTATCAAAAACCATTGATAAATATTTAGATAGCTGCACAAAAGGAATGCTGCTGAGGGATGTTAAAAATCCTTAAATAGTATTAGAGTCTTTTAAGGCTGCTGTGATGCATCCAAGAACAAATGCCAAACAAACAAAATATAATTATCTAGAAAAAAGCATAAATGGTAGTTAACATTTCTTTTCATGATCTTAGAAAGGCAGGACAAAACGGATATAGGTGTATAGCACATACAGTAGATAGGATCTGACTGATCACCCCATTTGAAAACAGGAAGAGCAAAGGCAGACTTGCAGTCTGCTGGTATTTCAGCTGTTTTAAAAGAGATGAAATAAGTCCTGCAGGTCAACTGAGCAGATATTGAATGAGCAGTGCATTTTTCATAAAATGGATCAGTTTCATTCCGACCATCAGATTAATATTATTATTGTCAATATTGCAAATAGTCCTTTGGTCAGATTGTACTTTGATTTAATAATGGGCTGTATAGCAAAAAAAAGAAACAGTTAATTTATTTTGAATTCCTTCCCTAAAACAGATTGCCAAGAGTTTTCACTGCTATGCAACTCCAAATTGTCTGTCATCTGCTTTTTCTTTGCTGACAAGGGACAATGTTGTGGATGATGACATACAGTAGGCTGTTTATTTATACACATCTGATTATAAAATTGTTATGCCATTTTTTTTCTTATACAAGCCTCACATACTACGTGGAAGGCATTTATAGAGGTAGTAGCTACAGTAAATAGAAATTTAATTGATGTTATGTTGAGTATGAAGTTAGAAGGCGTTCTTTGGTCCTTGAGTGTTACTTTCTATCCCATTCTACACAGAACTGTTCATCACCGTCAATAAATCCAATTAATGTGGTTCATCTTCAGCAATATACTGAAAGCACTGTCCTTTTTTTTTAAGAATTCTAAAACGAAGCTTGAAACCATCTGATTGCCCGTGCAAATGCCTGATTTACAGTACATCAAGAGCTGTGGGTATCTGGAATGATAGCGAGGTGGCCCAGTTGATCTCCTTTCTGTCGGTCTTCTTTAATTCTTATGTTCTAAGCTTTACAAAAGACAGAATCAAATCGAGAGAGTTTGCCCGTGGGACAATCCTGCTGTCTTGTTAAATAAAACCAGACAAGAGCTTGGAAGACGCTAGGAAAGGGGAAGACAAGAAGAGCAGTTGAAATGCAGCAGAAATGCCACCATGAGAGCCTGCAGACATTGTAAAACATAATGGAGGCCATTTATGAAGCCACCAGAATATCATAGCATAGCTGCTACCTCTTTTAAGTACTCAGGGCAGTGCTTTATTGCATAGCTTCAGGAAATATTGTGGTTCCAAAAATAATGGTTAAACAAAACTAGGAGAATTCCGTGCCTGCTCCACCCCCTTTTTCCAGTTTTCCTTATGCCTGTTCCCTGTGTAGTGATCTGCTCTGGCTATAAATATGCTGAAGTAGCTTTAATGTTCATGGGAGTGAAATCATTAACAAAAACACAGTGCTAGCCAGTGGAACTACAAGAATGTCAACATCTAGGCGTAAAACAAATACAATACACAGAAATGGAAATTAAGAAGTGGATGTGCCTGTTGCACACTCTTGATCGGGAATGCAAGCCACGTGCTCTTTTGGAAGATTAATTAGTTATCAATTTTTTTAATCTTTGTTCACATTATTGTAGTGAAATCATGCTAGAGGAAGCCTCACTCAGAGTGATGTGATGTAGGCCTATGTTTATCTCTGAAGAGGTGTCACTCTTGAAGAAGGCTCCAACTGAAATGTTGTTGAGAGTGATATTAACCTCTGCAGGTTGCTTTTTTTTGTTAGTTCTGCCAGAATTGAGGTCATTCCATCAGCTTCTTCATCTGTGGTATTTTTATTTTGTTCCTATAAAGGAGAGGGAGGAGAAAATTAGCTGAAGAAGATGAAAATAAATGTAAAATTAGATACTTGCACGCTAATGGGGATGATGTCTTTAGGAAAGATCAAATGGGAGAGCAGAAATGATTCACGATCCAACTTGCACAGCAAAGTTAATTTTAGGCCGTTTTTCAAATTATGTAAAAAAAAGAGAGTACCGTGTCTAAAAAAAGGTTGCAGTATAATTTTGTCTTGCACAGAATCCTGTGAGAAATGAATTACTGTATTGTTCATTGTTGAAGGCTGCTGTAATTAATGTCTTTACATGAGACTTGCTCATCATGACATATCATTTACATCATCTGCCTAGATCTCACATCTCTACTTTGCTACCAGTGTGATTCTTTCAAGTGTTTGTTTACTGCAAGCAATGTTCCCTAGAGATCTGCTTGACAGACACATTGGCCAATTTAGGCAGTACGCTTACTAAGGAGCTAATTACACATTACCTATATACCTCTGCTAATCCATCAGTTTTAGCAAATTGCTGTACAGAAGACACAGAAAAGGTTATTAAGTTGAAATGCACCTTACAGATTTTCACATGCCAGTGTTTGGTATTTTTAAACTTTAGACCAGAAATACTGTCTTCCTAATTCTTTTGCCATGTTTCTGACTAAAATAATTCTTAACACATTAAGAATCTGATGTGGCGCACCTTTGTAACTATAAGATAAATATCCAGATGGCTTCACTTCTGATTGACAGGTGTTTAATAGGAAATTTTAATCCTGTTTGGCCTTTGACACAGCACGACATAAGATTTCTTAAAATCTTCAAATTGGAAATTATGAATCCTCATTAGAGGTGTGTGCCATATGTAATAGAACTAAAACAGAAGTGTGTTTAGATCTGAGACCTGGAGGGAATTTGTTACACCAAGCAGGTGTTGTGTCTTGAACAAGCTACAGTACTTGCCATGATCTTGATACCCAGAAGGGACTGGATGAGATCTTCCATTTACCTAACCTTAGCTACTAGAAACCAAATAAGCTAGATGGGCAAAATGACCTCATTTTTACTCTCAGATAGGTGAGCCATGTCTTAACCTGATCAAAAAGGTTATGATGTGTTTTTTTTTCCACACTTGCATTGAAACATTTCTTGTGTATTAAAAAGTCTACCATATACTAATTCAGTTTACTGTTATGATACTTAATAATAACATTGCCTGTGGTCTTAAAGGAGTTGTACCAAAGTACAATGAACAACAACAGTATCTTGCTTAGAGTAATCACTTGGTTGAAAGGAAAGTCAACGGATTTCCCAGACAGAAGTATTTTAGAGTCTTCGAAAGTTATTGGTGGGAAATACACAATTGTGACATTAATTTAAAATTATTTGTACAACATTATACACACCTCAGAGGGCAAAAGTGTGTATATACAGGTATACAAATTTCAGTCTAAGGAACTGTCTTTGTGTGGTCATTAGTTGAATTTCTGGCTTTCTGTTGAGTGATTTTTGTCCCAAAGAATCACAAAGTGCTTTACATATAGGAGAAACCCACTCTTCATCCACCACTGAAGCATAGCACACACCTGTGTGACAGCAGGTATTATGCTTGTGTAGAGCAGCTACTCATTCATATAATTTACAGAAGTGAGAAAGTACTTCACTAAAGTGAATTAAGAGGGGACATCGGGGAGGCCAGATGATGTAAGTCCATAGTGGAAATTAGCAAGGGCACTGGGGTTACAACCCCTGATCTTCCAAACTTTGCTGTGGAATCTTTAATAACCACGTAGACAAGACCTTGGTTTCACATTTCATTCAATGTCACTAATCACTATTTTGTTACCAATGATGCCAGTCACTATTTTGGTGTTTTGGCTTCTGAGATTGTGGACCAAAAGGAAGAGTGCTACAGTTCCTGCAGTCTACGAATACCACTTAGCACAGCAACCTTGTTTTGCTTGGGGATCTCCCATCCCAAGTTGAGGTCCAACCTTGTTTAGCTTCTGAGACCTGACCAGATCAGGCTACATAATGGTAGTGTTATTGCCAGTATGATTTGTAAACAAAAACTCAGTAAATGAATACTTTTTCATTTTTCATTGGGTAAACTGAGCTCATATACAATAAAAACCTGTCAGTCTGATAGTAATTTTACAGCTTCCACTATGTTATTGTCTGATTTGTCCATTTTCATTAACTATTGAAGACTGAGAAAAGGTCTTAAATATTGCAAAATGTACATTAGATTTGTATATTGTAATTTAAAATATACATTATTTTCTTTTAGTGGAATTTGTAAACATGCGGTCAGATTATCTTCCAAAATATGATTGTATTGTATTGGATCCTCCAAAAGTGTACATATGAGTCGTAGTATTTTGTAGTGCTACAATTCTTTCCCAATTGTAGAAAACAGGACCAATGTTTTTGAAGGGCTGGGTCTGCTATGGGAGTCAAGAACAACAATAACAGGATTTGTTTCTGAGTGTGAGCTATTTCCAGTCCCACATGTCTTCTACTTGGATGCATCAGTGAGTTCTAAATGACTGAAAGGCTGAGCTATGTTTAGTGTTTTTCAGTCTTATTGCCTGTTGGGGCTGGCAGTGCTGTCACATGCTTGGCCCAGAGGGATGTGTCTTTTCCTCAGTCACTTAATGTACCAGCAATTGAAGCAAAAAGGAGATGCAGCTCTTCACGTGTTTCAACACACTCTGCCTCTCTGCTCCTCCACTGTGCTCTCCTACTCGGAGCTGGGGGAGCTGACTGTGACAGTTACGTTATCCGTGTGCAGTATTTGTAAAATAAATTCCCCGCTTGCTTTATCGTCTTTGCACACAAGCGATTAATTTAGCGGTGTGAGAACAAATTGGAACAGATGCAGCTGTGATGACACTGGGATCTTCGAAATAACACCTGGTGCAGGTGATGATGGCTGACGGCATTTTCTTAATTTGATCTAGACTTGCCTGTGACAAATGAGTTAAGCCTCTGGCCTCAGGAAGGCAGGTTTTAGAATTTGAAAGTGGAGAAGTACTTCCTAAAGCACAGAAAGGCCATCCTTTTCAGCTGGGAGCTGTTTTCTATCAGTCCTTTCGGGAAGACACCTTCAGATCTGATTTCTTATCTAATGACTAAACCGGTCCCACTTCCTAAAGTCTCACCAGACCAGAATTCAACATGATAGGATTTAGTTTGTGTGTTCCATCGCTATTTAGAATTGCTAGTTCTTCTGTACTTCTCAGTAACCCACACCAGGCTTCTTATCAGCTTAAAGAAACAAATCCCCTGTGAATTTTGCCCCCTTTTGTCACATTGACTTAATACATAAACACTAACAAGGAGGTGAATCTTGAAGAGATTACTTCATAAATTAATAGAAAATAGTCAAATATCGAATCTCCAAGCTGCTGTGCAAACATTGAAGGATTAATCGTTGGTAATAGTTTGGTTAACTCCATGTACTGGGCCAGCTGTTGATTCTGATTGTCATAACCTGTGTTCTCCACCCTCAACGTGAAAACAATACCAAAATATCTCAACACGAGACACAACAGCTGCTTGCAAGCAGCTTCTTTGGTAGTCATCTAGACACAAACTGTTTTTGCTGGGTTCATATTGACATTGGATGAATACCTAAGCAAACACGCACGGACACAAATAGAGCCCGCTTTTTGGCTTTTCTTTTTGTTTGCTATCTTGAGTTTTTTTTTTTTGCAAGACACGCAATTTAATAATGAAGTGTCAATCACCACGAGGTGTTTAAAAACAGGAAGGCAGGAGGAGAGCGACTCATCAGCATTCCAGGCTCAGAAAGAGCCTCGTTCTTCCTTTGATTTAAACCAGATTGTCGGGCTCGGAGGATGCACCCTGTTTTTACACCAGTGGGTAGGTATCAGTGCATTACACAGGGGGAAAAGACTGCCGTCTCTGATAAGTTGACATCCTGCTAACATGTTTCCTGCATGTCCTCTGGAGTTCATGGGTTCTTTTGCTTTTGGGGGAGATGCGTCCACTTTCTCAGCAGGTGACGGCATTGTTAGATTAAAAAAAAACACACTGCTGCCTGGCAGCTTCTTCCTTGGAAGCTGACTGACTGTCAATGTGTGTATATATAGCTGACACCTCGGGATCCAGGAGCTCGGCAGTAGGAAAAAATAAAGCTGTTCTTGCTTCGCACTGTGCTTCTGGAATGGCATTGTTTTGCTTTACTGTTCTCTACCGTGCGATTGCAAAGTCATGCACTTTCGTTTCTTATTTTTTCAAGAAAAAGAATCAAAACACTTCATTATCATACAGTAGGTGATTTACAGAATTCCATTTCAAGCGTTTTTCGCTTTTCATTTCTTCGTGGACAAATCTCTTTGGCTTCAAATGACTTAGTGGAATGATGGAAAGTTTACCCACATCCATTTAGGTCTCTAGCCTTTGTAGAAGCAGATACGTTCTGTCATCATAAAGAATGAGTTGTTGAATAGATACAGCTCTAGAATACCTGTTTATATAAATGACAAAAACAATTTGTGTGCTGTTTAAAATCAATTTTAACAAGACTCATTTCCTGAATTCCCTTTTTGCTGACAGTTTTGTTTCTTTTTAGGGGTCAGTGTTTTTCATAGGCACAGAAGGGATATTTGGTCACCTGTCATTTGTTGGGTGGTATTTGCAGAATAAAAAATGAAAAGGAGAATTGCAAACCAAATTAATTTGTTGATGGACAATACATGTCTGGATTTTTTTTTATCCCCCATGTTGTTGTTTTTTTTTTGCCTGTTTATCATGCTGCTTGGCAACTCTTTAGATAAGCACATCACCGGAAACAGGGTTTATCGATATATTTTTTTTTTCTTTGCTGTATGTCAAAAATAGCCCTTTTCTTCATACATACAATCCTAAAGTGAAGGAAGCTAATTGAACCCACCGTTCTCAAAAGTAGCATTGTCAAGGAATGTTTCTGCTTTGACCTGGTTGAACTTTCTTTGGCATTTAAAATAGCTGCAGCTCCACTGCTTCTCCCTTCTCTTCACATACATTCCCTCCCCAAATTAACATTTACTTATGTACTTTTAGCATTGTATATCGGTGTTGTAAGCTCAAACCTGCAGTTTGTATTTCCAGTTGTTTTTTTACCTGCGTGCTAATTGTATCAAATCCTATCATTCATTTATGCATCAATAGACACAAGTGTCTTGCATAAACAATCCATATCCTGATTTAACCCTTTAAATTGATACTGTGGACTATGATATTTACTGTATTTGGTGCAAATGTTATTGTAAAGCTTTGAAGTAAATAATAACTTTAGCTCTGTAGATCTCCCAATATAGTAAGCTGGTTCAGCAAAACACTGTATTGTAAAAAAAAAAAAGGATGTGAATGGTTAGGACCATTAAACAACAGATGTTACAGATAAAATCTTTAAAGGCTTTAACATTGTGTTGAAAGGCTGCGCCCTCTGGAATAGCGTATGCTGAAGCTAGTGCCTGCCACTGAATACTGACTGCAAATTGATAATACAGACATTTACACACAAAGGAGACAGACTTTTTATTCAATGCTGGAACAGCCACTCGAAGACCATCAATGAAGTTTGATATGTTTTAGGAAAGCGGGGCAAAACACCATGCAGTGTGTCTAGAACAATTTCGGCTTTTGCTCTTTGTCATGTAACCCATATTTGGCTCAAAAATGCTTTTTTTTGTCATTTATTTCTGGTCCTGGTAAGAGTGAAAATAACTATGGGCAATTCATTTCAGGATTGTTCGAAGTATAGTTTATGCCGAGTGCATGTTTTTTCTTCTTTGAGAAAAGATACAATGAACTGTAATCACATTTTTAATGGGTTTTATTTATTTCAGCTTTTTATTCCTCCTTCAAACTGCTTTCTTGAAAGATTCCTATCCTCAGATCTCTATTTACAGTACTTTATCTTTACTACAACTAAAATCTTGAATGGCAGTTTTATATTGTAATTACAGTTATTCACATCAAACAGTTTTTCTGAATTAACCTTAAATTGTATGTCCGGCATGGCTGATAAAAGGGTTTGATCCCTGACAGAATTTCTTATACAATTTATCTCATGGATTCTGTAAATGAAGGCTTCAGAATTACCTGGAAGTTAGTTACCTGTTTGTAATGAAATATTTTGAGTAGATCCTGTTTACTGTAGTCCAGCAGAGACTGATGTTTCCGTCTTTAAGTTCCAGCTGCTCTGACACAGAACACGAAGAGGTGTTTCACTCAGAATAGGCTTCTACTGTAGCTGTTACCAGTGTAGAAATTATCGTTCATGTGTCCGCAGCCTAAGTTAGTGTTTGCAATGAGTCTAAGCTCCTGCCTAGCTTCCTCTGTACGTCTGCTCCCTAGGTCAGAGGTACCCAAATTACTGCACTTCTGACTAATCGTGCTTTGTCACAGCTTCATAACTCATGGAGTTTTTTTTATAGTGTCTATGATTTCAAATTGGACAAATGAAAAAGTCATCTCTTGGTTTTGTCAGAAGGTAGTGCTTACTGCCACATGTGTGCCTTGTGTAACTCACTCCCAGCAAGGTCTGAAAGTGTTGTTTTTCTCTTGTTTCCCCACAGACGAGCCCAGCCTGTGCTATTACTATGATGGAGATGGGGTCTGCGAGGACTTTGAGAGAGAAAAAAGCGTGCAGGATTGTGGGCTCTACACTCCCAGCGGATTCCTGGATCAGTGGGCCACAGCTGTGGAAGTCTCCCATGAGGAAACCATGCATTGCCCAGCAGATGTAGTTGTGGGCTACCCAGCGGCAACCAAAGTAAGATCCAGAGTGCATGTTTTTTTTATCTTGGCCTCAGTAATTTCTTCTGCTATTTTCCTATTTATTATATATCTTAGGTAGTTGTCAGGTCCATACTTTCTCATGTGCTTTTCAAGCCCATTGTTTATCATTTGCACTGTGACCTCTGTGTGTCCAATTTGTGTGAAAACGATAACATTCTGCCATGTCTCCAAAAGTATCAAAGAGCTAATGAGTGCAGATGAGTTCTTTATTAGCCTTACTTAGGAAAAGTTGGGTACCAGCTCAGCACATTGTTTAATGCTTTGTGAATGTGACTCAAACCAAGACCATAAAATTTGTTAAGATATGTTTCTCTCTGGGGTCTGTCTGTCTGGCTTGGGAAGCATGCAGCATGGACATCTGTGGTTTACATAATAGCACATTCTTGTTTTGTCATATTGGACATCACTTCTGAATATTGGATCCTCAGTTCTGCTGACTTTAGTCCTGACTTGATCCTGCAATTCTCTGAGCACTGTAATTTCTCTTTCAAAGAAATGTGGAATTGCAATAAATAATAAGAGAACGCATAAAAACCTCTATGTGCAGGTGCATAATTCAAAACGTATAAAATTATTTCCTTTTCACAGCTTGATTTCCAAGCAACATGCAATAACGCTAGCAATCTGGACACATTTGGATTAAATATTTAAATCACTCTCATCTTTTCTCGTTAAATTCCACAGTTTTAGAATATAACCAAGGCGGTAAATATGCTGGAGACTAATGTGTCTACATGTTACAACTATACAATTTAATATTTATACAGAAGAAATCAAATCATTTTTCACTGTTGCAGTCACATCAAATGATCAAAGTCACAATGCTTCATATAGTAACTTAAAAAAGTCAAAAAGCCTATGTTGAATATGTAGGCAATATTTAGAGGTATGATTAAAGAAAATGTAAGATATCTGTGCCAAATGTATACACTATGCCACCTATTCATTTCACCTTACGTATACTTTGCAATTTGATTTTTTTATTATTTCATAGTTTTTCTAACCCCGCTGTCTCCAGGCGCCTTATGGATTCTATTCCTGAAAGCCACTTGGGCACTTAAATTGAGTACATCACTGAATTAATCATGCACTACCAGCTTCTATGGCATTACAACAGCTGCTTGGTTTAAAATGCAAAACTTGGTAGGCTATAGTAAAAAAAAAAACAGAACATTTGATGTATGTGATTAGATTTCTTTACCAGGAGGAGTGAAGTTTCTTTGCTATAGCTGAAGAACGAAATGTACGGCCGAAATGTATCAAAATAGGATTTGTCTTCCTTTTAATTTAATATTTTTAAATCAAATACCATCAGAAGTATCCAACTAATTTGGTTAAAAATACTGATAATGGCTGCTGATAGATTTAGTTCTGTCAAATACAACACAATTGTGCATGTGTTTCTGCGGGCTGACTCTTATTCTGTTCACCTAACGCACATAAACAACAGGGCACTAAAATCTCAATATGTTTAGACAAGAGGAGTAAAACAAAAGATAAAAAGTGATAGTCGGCGATGAATTTAAAAAAAAATCTGAAAAGTTCTGTGCGTGTTTACAAAACGGGAAATACCACATGGGCAGGGGGATCAAGGCCTGAAAGGAATTATTTGTTGCGTTTTTTTTGTAAGTACAGTTCTTTACATGTGGACCAGATGTCGACAAGAGAAACATGCTCAGTATTTAGTCGCCTGACACAGGATGACCTTGTGTTGATTATGAGGCAGTGAAAGCAGTGTCAAAGACCGTAGCGGTATTGCAGGTGACAGCCAGGCCTCCAGTCTGTGATAGGCAGCACTTCTACAAAGCTATGAAATATGTAGGAGAAATGTTTTCCCCACTTGCAGTGACGAGACCTGTAAGCCATAGCAGGCTTATCTGTAGGGAAAGGCTTTTTTACAGTATTAAGAAGGATAATGTAGAGGCAGATGTTTCTTCTGTTCTTGATGTTGTTCACAAAGGCTGTCTGAAAGAGTAGAAGAACCAGGTATTCAACAGTCTGACTGGCACAGACTGACCATAGAACAGATTAGTAGGTTTAACCATTAGCCTTCTTTTTAACTTACTTTAACTTAGTCCCATTTGAAATAGTAACATAGATGGTCATTTCTGTAAGAGCTCAGCATTAAAACTTTACTCATGAATTAAGATGGGTTGCAAATTGAAATGATATACTGTAGCCACTAAGAAATGGCAAAATATTAAAATATAGGCCTTCATTACACATTTAAACATCTAAAGTGGACTACGAGTTCAAAGAAGTACCCATAATGCTCTCTGTTGGAAAATATATGTTAAGGACTGAAAATTAAATGTAGTGCACTGTGGCATTTAATTAAACTTTTAAAAATGTGAGTTTCAGTGCATTATGATTTGGATTTTAAACACAAGTTATTTTGTTTCACATTATGTTTGTATAAATAACAACATATTTTAGCAGTTCACTTCTCATACAATTACAAAATACTGCTACATTTTACTCATGAAGAAGTCTCTTTCCACATTTTACTGTGGTCCTTTATTAATGTTACAAGCAACAGCTTCACACAGAGTACAGACCTGAAAATAGCAACGACTGACGCAAGGTATCAATGGGAATTTTTAAATTGTAAGAGCAACTGACCATGCAGATAATACCAATATACAGAATATATAAGGTCAACTGTAACTAGAATTGCGTTTTTTGTTTCTTATTATTAACCCTGAAGCTTGAGTTTGTGTTTGATTAAATGAAGAGTTTGTTAATAGTTGTTTTTTTTCCCTAATGTGGTGCTTACAAAATGCAAAAAACAAGCACCTAGCTGGAGATGTGTTTTGTCAAAAAGCATCTCCAGTTTGATATATTGATAATAATATGTTAAGGTGTTTTATAAAACATCAGCAGTGTTTAATAAAAATGCAATAAATAAAGAGGTAAGGTTTTATTTAGGTTATTTTAATATGTGAGAGCTCAAATGATTGTGGCAACTTCAATTGAGATGAGCTGAGACCTCAGGTTTTGGTTTGGGCAATGTGAAAGGAGGAGTGAATGAGTGGTCTTTCTATAATGGCATGTCCCAGAACTTTCAGTCTATTAATAGCTATTTCATTGGTTTTAATTACATAACCAGAAAACATGAACATGAACCTTCTACCTTTCTTTCACCCCATTTTCTGCAAATATTTCAGCTCCAGTTCCAGTTAATGGGAAGCAGGTGGTATTCATGCCTGTGACAACATCCTTGATGGTTTGTGATTGATGGCCACTGTGCATTCCCGACATTGAACTGCCAGGTTACTTCACCTGGCCGGATTTAGAGAATGGTGATCTGGCAGGACTTGGAGAAAGAGTGACATTGTGCTGTCATTTCCCTCTGCAAATGGAAAATGTGGGGCTTTGTTAGGCTGTCACGTTACATAGGCATGCATCTGGTGAGGATGACTGCATGGAAAAAATCAGATAATTATAGAAAATACATGGAATAGCTGAAACAGGGGAGACTGACCAGGCAGTTCGTTGTGCCTCAGCTTATACAGAGTTCTGTGTAAATGTTATCATGTCGTGCCCCAGGGTGAAAGGTTTCTGTTACATGATACAGCCTTGTCGTAAATCTAGCACCATAAACAGCCAGACTCAATTATCATGACTGGGCATTTTATTCAGACCGACTTAGTTCTCTGATGTAGAGATTTACTGCTCTCTAGGAGTGGACGAGGGGTGCTTTTCAACCAGAGACATTTGAGGACAAGATATCAAAACATGTCAGGGGGCTTATTGGAAAGCCGGAGCTCTTTTCGAAACCGCTACAGTTGGTATTTTGTGAGTGAGTGGCTGGGGGGCAAATCTTGAACTACTACCAAATGACATGAGACGTGTGATGATATTTCTCAAGATCAATGAGCAATTGTGCCTTCTGCCTCTTGATTTGCTTCCCACCTCCTTCAGGTTTTTCAGATTGGGCAACCTGCGTGTATTCTGTCAATCAAACGGGACGTGTTTCAGTTTGGGAATGTGGTAGTCGGCTAGCTGGCTTCAAAAACACTACTTCTGTTCCTTTGATGTTCTTTCACTTTGTATGTTATTGGTAGCTGTGACAGCACCGGATGTTAAAGCCACAGGGATGTTAGTAGCTCAGTATCCCAATAAATTGCGTTCAGGAGCTCAGGGAGAATATTGTGAGAGCTTCTGCCGACATCTGTTTTTAATGATAAACTGGGGTGTGGATATGATTTTTCATTTTCGTGCTTGTGAGAAAACGGTCGCAGACGCCTCATGTCCTGCATTGGGTCTGTGATGTAGGAATTATGCGTGTTCTGTGGATAGATATATTGTATCCAGTTTTTAAGGGGTTTCTTCTGCTGTGGACTGAAGTCTGTCTTCTCTTTCTCCCATTTACCAAAATCCATTATATTTGAAATGAAAGGATTGTTTTGGATTTCTCAAAAGAATATTTTGGCTTACCAAAGGCAGTGTCACAGAGAAATCGGTTTATGAGAATACATTGGTCCTTGGCAAATTATTTTAAGCAGGTGATTCATAAAGCCTCCTTTCAAAGAATAAGTGTAAATGCTAACAGGCTTTTTTTCGTTTGAGAAATGTCTTATTTACTGTTGCTAAACGCTTTTAAGTTTAAATGTTTAACATTGAACAGAATCATACCACAGTGATCATAGTACAGTAATAATTAATTTTTATTATAGGCAATACAGTTACAGTAGATGTACAGTACAGTAATTGTAGCACAGTGAACTGGAAAACATTTAACATTTTGGATTGTGACTTTTTCTGTTGATGAAGAATTCCCTTTTCTTAACAAGCATTGAGGAGACAAACAGAACAGTAACTATCTCTATGGACTACATCCTGTCTTGTTTATTGTCTGATTTAAATGTGAGAGTGATGTTAGTTTGAAAGTAAATTCCACTTTCGTTGGCAGTCCAGATATCTTCTTGAAGTCGCATCTCTTTTAAATGCATTGCTTTTTCTTACCCTACCGTGAGCATCTCTGTCTTTAGCTGCATTTTCCTGTAACTAACCCCTCACGTTTTTAAAGCAGGCATTCCTGCGCTGGCCTTTAAGTCACTCATATCCAGGCCACCGCCAGTTCCTCTGTTTTCTGCAACAGCACAGTCCACTGAGGAGGCATTTCGTTCTGGTGTTTGTGATCTCCTTTATAAGTGCTGCCTTGAGTGCCTGCCTGCATTCTTTTTCTGTCTCCTTCGATTTTCATTATGCTTCCTCTGGCTGTGGAGTCTTGGGCAACATAGGCAGTGGAATGTGCAGTTTCTCAGCTGCATCTATTCAACTGGTCTTGGAGAGATTCAAGAAAGCTGCATTTCTGCAGGGAGTATCTTGTTTTTAACCATCATGTTTACTTTCACATGAATAGGATAATGTTTTTCCAATATGCAGATTATACTGTACATACTAGGAGCCAAATAAGATGAGGTACATGCATGAGCAGACCCATAACAGCTTCATTGGCTTACTTTGTGACATTGAACTTATTTGAATATCACTGTATACAGTAGTGAGGGTAAGCCAAATGTTTTAAGAAGGGTATTTAAACCAAGGTATGGGAATGGTTTTATCCCAGTACTTTTGTTTACTATGCGAGCTCAAAAATGCACTGGTTTGTTCTTATATCAGTGATTCTAATAGCAAAGACAGTACTTCATTTCAATACATTTATTTTCTCAGTAAGGCTTCCTTATTCCTTATTTTAGATTGACTCAGTTGTACCAAAATGACTTCACTTTACATTTCTCACGCTGAGAAGAAAATTTACCGACATAAAGCTATCCCAGTGTTTACTTTCCAAAGAACATTTTTTTAATGGTAGCCTGCTTTAAAAATTCTGATTTGTAGGGATGGGGAAAAAAAGAACCATGTATATTTACAAAATAGTGTCATTAAATTTAGTTGCATTTTTTATGGGTTATTCAGTATTTCTCCTGTAATTTACTGCATTTGAAAATAATACTGCTAATTAATTTGCAGTACCATAAAATATTGCTCTTTAAAATACACCATTCCAAGCAATATGTACTATGATGAGTAATTTATTCATTTTTAAATATAACAGGATTAACACAAAGTTCATGTCAGGAGAGCATTTTGCCATGGTGGCCTGGCACTAAACATTGTAATTGTTTATGTGCCTGTAATAAATCTGAATGATCTGAATTAAAAATATTAGATGGCACCCTTTTCTGTGTATATTAATAAATCATTGTATTTACATTAACTGCTTTGAGTGAAATTCAAAGTTTTCAAATTTGCAGAGGTTATTCCTGGGTCAAAATGTTTTCAACGGTATAGAGCTCCTTCTAAGAATCCCATGCTAAGACCATTTTACACTTGCAGTATGAACCTTGGAAGTGGTGCCTCAGAGGTTAAAAATCACAGTATTTCAAGAACAAGTCTTTTACTGTACCCAAACGATTTAAATGTATTGCATGTTATCTCTGATGCATCTTTTTTTTTAATGTTACCTAAGTTTTGAATTAAATTGTTATTCTTGATCACTTTCAATAGCAAGGGCATTGACAGGACAACTGGCAATTTAACAAGTGCTGATTTAAGCTGCTACTGGGCACTCGGTCTCCTTGGCTGAAATAGCTGTGAAGCGGTTAAGAGGAGAGGGCAGTGTTTCTTCCTAGCTGAGGTAATGAAGTGGCCATGCAGGTGTGTACTGTATGCGATAGCCACCCTGCGATAGCCACACTCTGACATAACTTTATTGCCTCTGCAAACACTCACAGCTGTAAATCTGTGCAAACATTTCAGCCCTTTATTTTTACTCTGATGTTCAAGGTTAAAGCGGTTTCAAGGCTACATTCTCAAAGCACTCATTTGTGAGTGTCCATCTTGCACAAGCTGCTTTTTTCTCTTTCTACCGAGATGGGAGGAGAGGAGGCTTAAAAACATAATCTGCGTATAATATTTCTTGACGTGATTCCTTGTGAATCCCTTTTTGATTAAAACTTTCTGGTCTTTTCTAAACTTGTTTTTACTCAATGTCACCTAGAAGTTGTCTTTTTGTCAATTTCAGAATTTCACCAGGCCTGTGTGGTGTAGTTTAATGTTGTGACAACCCAAAGCCCATTACAAGCCCTCACGTTTCAAAGAATCCCCCAGAAGTAATGTTTCTACCCTTGTTTACTTATGGTAATGCTGGCCTTTCCTTTAATGGATCCCTGAAAGGCGGGCTTGTTCCAGTGTTTCTGTGACTGCTGAAAGACGGGGGGGCCCCATCTACGTGCGGCGCGTGCTTGAATAGCTGGGACAAGTCCTTCCATCTTGGTCAAGCTGTGCTTCAGACCCTGACACACCCAGGGCTTTTGGGTGTTGAGCGGCCGTGGATATCGATCCTGTAGTGACAGGTCCCTGAGAAATTAAACTTAAACTTCACTCGGTGGAGGTGGCTTCCCAGAATTCTCTCACCCTTTCAGTTAGAAGATGGGTGGAATCTCTATAAGTGAAGATTATTCTTCTCCAAAACATACCAAACTGCAATCTGTCAACATGCAAGTAGTCCTATGGCTCTGTCTCTCCCTGGTCAAAGTATTGTAGTTTTTATGTTTCAGTGTTTTGCGTTCCTTTTCAGCCCTGTACCAGGATATTGTGATATATTTGCCAGGAATGTTAGTCTTTATATTTGACTAAATTATTAAGAGGGACAAACATTGTGTAGCTGTAGTATCACTGTAGTTTCTCTACTGTACATATTTGAAATAACAGACCAGTTAAGTGTAATGGACATGTTCTTGGTTAGATATATACATTGTTTACTCCATATTTATATGTTTGTTTTGTTTGTTTCTTGCATACAGCATTCATACATTCATCTCAGCAAGATCTTTCTCAGGACTTATCCTACTGCATTACCTGAGCTCTAAAATAGTTCACCTACTTTAAGCAAAGCACATGCCTAGTGTGTATTATAATTAATCACAGTAGGAGTTTAGGAGACTGGAAATTTTCTGTGCTGAAATTATATCATCACTGTAGGGTAATTAATATCCTTCTTTTGGTTCTACAATGTGTTTTCCATATGTGTTCCATGAAATATTCACCATGCCTGCTACCATTATAGACAAATTATGTATTAAAGTCTGTATCTTTGTGGTTTGTATTTTCTGAAGCCTGGCACATTCCACATTAACAATTCATTTTGCCAACATATGTATTTCAGGAACTTGAAATATTTTGTTTCTGTTGACTGTCCAAACAAAAGCGCAGCACAAAAATGAAGCTCTCACAAGGAAGTTCTGGTCCACTGGCAGTAGCTGGACAGTCCATTTTCTGTATGGCATGTCCCAGATAAATCATTTGCGAATGTTACGCTTCTAATAATGTTTGTGAGTAAAATTTAAATGTCAAAAATTCCATTTAAAAATTAAATTCTGCTGTTGTGTGGTGGTGCAGTGGTTAGCATTGTTGCCTCGTAGAGCTTGGGCCCTGTGTTCAATGGGATGTTCTCCCACAGTCCTAAAACATACTGGTAGGGTAATTGGCTTCTAGGAAAATGGCCCTTGTGTGGGTGTGTGTGTGTGTCTGTCTGCTCTGCAGTGGACTGGCGTCCTGTCCAGGGTGTAACCCGCCTTGCACCCATTGCTTGCCAGGATAGTCTCTGGCTCTCCCACAACCCTGAATTGGATGAAGCGGTTAGAGAATGTGTGGATAAGTAGTTCAAGTAGGGAGCTGTGTCCGCATGCGTAGGCTGCAAAAGGAACAATTAAAAGGTTTATTTCATGCTGAAAAGAGGAGAAAAGAAACACAACGTTTTGGCTGTGGAGCCTTCTTTGCATGTGGAGACCCTAAGAAGGCTCTGCAGCTGAAACGTTGTTTCTTTTCTTCTCTTTTCAGCGTGGAATAAACCTTTACTTGTTCCTTTGCAGCCTCCGCATGCTGATACAGCTACAAACCTGAACTACTTTTATCATTTGTCAATCACCCACTTTGACTTAACTGTATTATTGTAATTAAATAATGGAATAAAAAAAAATAAATGTTATTTTTGTATGATTCAGGGAACTAAGTAGCTCAGTCTGGAAAGGAAAGTAGTTTTCATCGGCTGAATAACTGAGCAGGACTGTACAAATACTGTACCTGGGCCTACTGACTGAAGCTCAAAATACATTTAATCCTCCCGGTTTTCTGCAGCTTGTACACTGTGTTGTCTAAATCACTCTTAAGCTTTTTCATACCACATCCTACATGAAAACTGAAAAACCTACATTTAAACCTGTATTGTAGCCCATATTATTTTGCATTCAGAGCTGCACAATCCTTACTCCTTCAATGAGCTTCTCTGCCTGTTGTGCTGTAGGAATATTATAAAGTCTTTGCAAGGCTCTTAAAATGTTGTGACCTCAGTCGCCCCTATGCAAAACCGAATTCCCTCACTTTCTCTTTGCCATGCTTGCTATGTGTGTGACACTTTGTTTTGAATGTGGTATACCACTGCATATGCTTTATAAAAGGATAGCTAGTTATTATCACAGACAACATCTCCCCTTCTCTACATTCTCAACATTTTTCTGCTGCCTCTCAAACCAGATTTAATTGTACAGCATGCCATGTCTTCTCTTCTGTTATTGTCAGTAAATCAATTATAACAGGTTGTTCTCTGGTCATTGGAATAATATAGTCATGTGATACAAATAGCGCTTCATGGGTCCTGTGGTCACAGAGATTACTGCCTTTTCTGAACCTACTGCTAAAGAAAAGTATAATGTACAGTTGCCCTGCCAAGCCCTTAATCGGGTAAAAATTATGTAACGCATCATGCAAGCCTTGTACTCAAGAAGAAAAATATACATACAAGCACTGTATGTAACAGCTGATGTGTCTGTGGTCACCTTTTTGTAAACCAAGTAGCAATTACCCAACCCAGAAAGACACTCCATTCATCTACCCTTTCGGATTTGCAGGATTGTTGCGTGATTTGGGGCTAATTTTGGTCATTTACCAATCCCCACATAGGCTGAGATGGGCTAAGTATATGTAAAACAATTACACACACTATTTTGCTCTGTAATTGTGATATAAACATTTTGTGGTTGGAATATGGTATTTGACAGAGAACTTGAAGGGTAATCAGAGGGTTTTTTGAAGACCAGTTTAAAAAAAAAAACTGGTTAGCAGCATTGCGTATTTTTAAAAGGCTTGAAAAATTATATCTTTATAGCAGTTTTAGCTGTCAATTGCCTTTCCATTAATTTTTCTTCAAAGGCCTTTTTCTCTGAAGTGCATTGATTTAGAGGGCTAAAAGAAAGCATTAAGACAGGATAAGTTATGTGGATGATTTTGGCAGTTCAGCCCCAACAAATCAATCTTTCTGCATTTTAATGTACTAATTGGCTGTACAGCCGTTCCAGAAGGGCATACTTGTGCTGTTTTTATTAAAAACACACAGTTTCTTAACTTCGGCAGAAGGAAATTGTACTCTTTAGTTTAAATACAGATAGAATATTGATATAATTAATGACTAAACACAGGGATACCAGACAGCACTGTCAGTGGAGCTCCTAAGTAGTTCAGATTGGTTCTGTTACTCTCAATGATTGTAAATCTGTGTGTTTGCAAAGGTTTTGGTAAAAGATACCCTACATATCAGTCGGTGGAATTGTGCATTTGTATTAAAGGCTTACATGGTAGGAAGCACTTCAGATAACAAATGTTCAGTGTCTATTGAAATTCTATAATCTGTAAAGAGAACACATTTAAGTAGAAAGGACCCAGTCCTGTTTCTGTAAAGTTGAGTCTCATCTGATTATACACTTTACAACAACAAAACAAAGACTATATATTACCTGAAACTACACATACAGTATATAATTAACATTATATATACAGTGGAACGTATTTGTGTATAACGTCATTATAATGAAGAGGATATTAAACTTTATGAAACAGGATGTAAATCACACACTTTTTCAAGGACTAAATTATAGTTCAGTAGGTGTTGATTTATTGCTTTTAATTTCAGGTTAAGAAACAGTGTAGGAGGTGGTTCTGAGATCACATTTTTACAATTTCAGTTTTAAAAACCACACTTTCAGGATATTAACTAAGATGTGAATGGTTTTCCAATTTAAAAATAACTTTTGAAGAAGGAGAGGAAGACTAAATGTGACTCAGTGGCATTACAGGAAGACTAAGAGCTAATGTACACAGGGTCAGTTATGTGAACAGGATTCCCAAATTGACTTTGATGTGCTAGTGGCAGTGGACAGGCTAAAAGCCCCGTACAAACTAACTGAGTAGGTAAAGAAAGAAAAATATTTCTAAGCTGAAGGTAAACATACTTAGAAAAAGAAGCATTAAAATGTAGTAATGAATGAGTCGCAAATGGCACATTCCTTTTCATTCTTTGAAGTATAAATAAAGTAATTCAGCTGCAATAATTAATTTAAAAGGCTTGATATCAAGATTACATACTGCATAGTTTGGTTGTAGATTACAGTAGTTGTGTCATCTAGGGACTTTAAGTCACCACTACAACAGCTGAATATATATGTCATGGTAGTAATCGCAGACAGAGCAGATAACCATGTAAGCACCTCCTTACAAATTGCAAATAATTATTAGCACATGATGCCTGCTGCAGCTTTAAATAAAAAGGATATGCAGACACTTTATTTGGAAGTCCATTGCAAACTAAATTATCCTAAAGAGTGTCATTTCAGAGATTTTGGCCATTGAAGGAGTTACTGGCAGGCAAAGTGCATTGCAAAATAAGTTATGCTGGTGAAAACATGGAAACAATCACCAACTCTTTTGTCACCAGTCCCAGTAGCAATGGGTCTCACAAACAAAGACCGATACAGTAACCATTTTTTAAAGTCCAAAAAAAAGTTTTTTTTTTTTTTAGCATTATTCAATAAAAGTTTTGTCCTCGTTGACCTACCAGTCTATGACGTTACTCCTAAGGAACATTGAAGTGGAAGAATTACATTAAATAAAGTTTTGCTGTGATTGTTTCTGATTTGTGTACCTTTGCTGTTGTGGGGAAACAGCTGGTTGTGGGTCAGGTGCCTTGTTAAGATATTAATAACAGGTGCCACATGCAACTGGCAGGGAACTTTTTCTCTTCGACTTTTTTGGAAAACATGAAGAACCCCCAAAAAAGAAAAAAAAAACAACAACTCCGGGCATTTGCCAATGTAAAAATATTTTTAGTTTCGTTGAACAATTTTAAGAAATGTGATTTTTTTTTTCTTGAGACGTGCATTGTTTGTTTAAGAGGATTTGAAGTTTTGTATCAATCGGTTACTTTAACGGACTCTTGTCGTGACGTTCATACGGGATAGAGTAACCCCTTCCTGCTTTTATTCCTATCACAAGAAAGAAAAAAAGCCACAGTACCTGGTCTGACCTGCAGATTTTCTCAAATTGGCAGATCTCAGGAAGGTACTACTAAAGACAATGTTTGTACTAGATTACAAAGGTTAAGTGGGATCTGTGCAAAACCTTAGCATCACATTCTCAGGGAGCTCAGTTTGGAGGCTGTCTCTTCCTCCTCCCTACCTTACAGAAAGACCAGAGTTACATAACAGAAGCTCTGGCTGCAAGGTGTGACAAACAATTTCAACCATCTAAAGGCTTAGAAAGGTGCTACCAGATGTGTCAGGCTGCAGCACTTGGGCCAGGGAGCCTAGTGACGCGTGAGGAGTGAAATTTGGCTTCACAAATATGCCACAAATGTCTTACAGATGGTAAGGCTTCTAGCTAAATGGATTTCTCATTTATTTTAACTTTTAAAAAGTACAAACAGCTGTTTGTTTAATGTATTAAAGAACATAAATAAACAAATATTTAAACTGTTGCCAATTAAAAACGTTTTCCAGAGCAATGTTGATCTCTCAGTTCTACCCGCTAGCACTGTAGTATTAACTGGCAGAAATAAGCTTGCTTGCTCCTAACGTTTGGCTTTTCTGTATCCACAGGACATACTGTACAAAGTCAAACAGGCTAGTAATGGAAGGGAATGTCCTCAGATCACAATATAGTTTTAAATAGTCATAATCTGTCTTCTCCAGCTAGGCACTCTACCATCAAATATTTAGAATTGGCATTGTTTTTTTTTTTCTGGAGTGTTATTAGAACCTCATCAGTACCCATATTCATGAAGAGAACGGAACTAAAAAGACACGGTTTTTCTTCAGTGATCGCAATCCGTCTGATTTCTTAAAGTTTTTAAAGTATTATCAGAATGATAGAAACAAACCCAAATGTCTGGGTTGAAGTGATAAGGGGGGGTGGTTTATTCTGCAAGTCAGGAGCTGTGGAAGCATTATGGAGAAGAAAAGCTTTGGAAATACTTGCTTCCAAGAAACTTTTACTGTAGTTTCTGACCTGACTTCAATCTGGCTTGGTCTTCATCTGAAGCAGAAAATGCTGTGGTAAAGCAGATTAACAAGTGAGGCAATTATTATTATTTAATGATTTAGAAAGATAATTATAGGAGCCTTGTTACGTAGGTTGGCTCATTTGTAGCATTTCAATGGAACCAATAGCCTGATTGTGCATTTTGAACCAGCATTAAACATTTCTCAGTCATGTGCCAAATGAAGGCTTCTCACGGATTCTGGAGCATGAGACACAGAGCCTGAAGGCGGCTGATTTTGAAAAGATCTGCTTTGTGCGTTGCTCTCCATGATGCGCCAATTCAGTCGCCAAGCAAGGCAATGCGGGAGGCCAGAAGCCACAGTCCTATTAGCTGTGTTCTCCGGCACAACAAGTCGATTGGCATTTTACTGTGTTTACTTTTATCTTAAGTGGCACTTACAAACAAACGTGTGTTTGCAGAGCGGCTTGCCAGTGTTCTAGATGAATGTAATTACCAGATGGTCTGAATTACATCTCAATAGTAAATTGCAGGCTCCCCGATTACAGTGTTTTAGTAGTGAGTGCTTCAGGTAATTTGCTTGTAATTAACTTAAAAACATTTTTGAATTCAGCAGCGAATGAGGTACGGAGGGTTTTTGAACATGAGAAACTGGTATTCTTTCATGCTCCCAGATGAACCTTAAGTGAAAAATTGCTCCAGTGGTATTACACAATAGGAAGTTTGCAATCTTCTAGGCTAGTATTTTTACTGTATGTTTCTACTAAGGCAGTAAACCACCTCTTCAGACTAAAAAAAGTCATCAAATGTTTTTTCTTTCTGTAACGTACTCCTTCAGTCTCCAACATTAAATTTTGCTCTTCCCACCTTTTCCGAAGCTTCATTGTCACCTCTCCAGCACTGTTTCCACTCTCTTTAAGCTTTATAAAAAAACTGTTGACAAGCAACAATTAACTGGATTCCAAATTATTTTTAATATAATTTGCATGTTGTACAGATTCACAATGTCTTGGTCTTTCTCCGTCTTAAAATAGTTTTCCAAAATCTCAATAAAGTGTCGATTTTCATGACCTCAGTACTATTGTAACTGATTGAACAGGTCCAATGGAGTGCCGATTTATTAAATCTAATGCTTATGTGTTTAGATTTGTGTGTCTTTTTAAATATTTCTGTTATCAGTATGTCATCTGTGATGAAAGCTGAAGGAATCAAAGATTTTGGGGGTTTCAAATAATAAAAAAAATAAGAACAAATAAAAGAAATCAGTGGTAGTAATAATTTTTAGACCATGGCATGCTTAAAAAGTTCAGTGCAATCCATCTGTTAGGGCAACAGACCACAATTTTCATATAATATCATAATATGCTCTATGGTGAAGAGCCCCCAGCATTTTTTTCATAACCATTAATTGTATTAATTCTGCCTCCTTTTTGGAGTGCCAATAATGGGGGCACCCTTACAAAATGGAGTGCCTATAAAAGTAGATCATTAAAAGAGAATACATTATAGACGAGGTCATATCGCACGCCAAGCTGTATCTATAAATCCTGAGTCGGCTTCGAATCGCAACACACCACACATTCACACTAAGAATGCTCTTTTTCACAATCATCCAAAACAGCAGGATAGGAGTCCTTCCGAAACACTTCATCATTTATAATGTGTTGTTTAAACAGGATGTGCTGCTGAGCTTTATCCTGCCCTGGCTTTTAAACCAATTCCTCTCTGATGACAACTGCGTTTTATTCTGTTCTGTCTGAATCAAAAAGAAAATCTAAGCGCAAGTGTTTGCACTTACCTTGTTTAGCCCATTCAAAGGTAACAATCCAGTAGATAATCTTTTGCCACACTTCCTTTAATCCGGCCTGCTCCCTCTGTTAGACCACATAATCCATGCTTTAGGATAACATGCCTGAAGAAGGTCCTTAGAGTGATACTGTGTTTCATTAGAAAGCTACACATTAGCTTCATTCCTAATGCAACACAGCACTGACTCTGAAGCCTGACAGGGTCTGCAGAGCTTTGTTACATGAAGCAAAGAGCTGGAATCTCTCTCTTAGATGTACTTCATTGATTTACAGATGAGCCAATGAAGGTTTTATTGGTCACTAAATGAGATTTTCTGGGTTTCTGTTCTTTTTACAAACACTTTCACACTTAATTGTGCGAACGTTTACCGTATTAATTGCAGCCAAGCATTGTCCAAAACCCGTTTCTTAAGATTTCAGACCATTTTTCTTTCACTTTTGAGTTTTTGCAGATTGTGAGGTGAAAAAATAATTTAGTGTTATGCTAGCATGGGGTTACTGTTAACGTCTAAGATGTAGAGATTAGACTTATTTTGCTTTTCTTCATATTTTATGAAGCGGGTACTGTTGTACACCTTTGTGGTAGGAAAGTCTTTATTTAGACTGACCTGGGGCCTAATGATTGTCATCTGAACAGTCATTTTGTGGAATTTGCATTCTGTGTTAAGATTTAAATATATTTGTGCCTGGTATGTCGCAACATTTACGGTAACATAGGAGGCTGCTCATGTCTGGGTTTAAGGTACAGTATAAAGGCATTCAGAAATGCCAGTGTTTGAAAATTGAGAGAATGCGTGTACATTGGTGTCTCTACTCAGTTCTGAGGAGGGCCTTTTTGTAATTATCTTCTTTCAGAAGAACACTGTATTCTGCTGTGATTTCTTCATGTCTACAAAGTTTTTAGAATTTGTAGCTCACTGAATTCGATTTTCTGCTCGTCTGTTTGTTTTTATCAGCATTTAAAACTATGCAAATATTTCCTTCAAGCAGCATAGTTCTTCTGAGGCTAAAATATCCTTTTCATGATATGGTGAATAAATAGTAATAAATACACTATATTTAATCCTAAATTGCTGTATTAGTGCATTGTAAAGCCTTCATTTTATTTTTTTTTGCTGTAAAACTAAAACTTCTGTTACCCAGGCCCCTCTCATGTGTAGATTCCTGTAGTTCAGTATTACTCATACAATATACTGTATACAGTACTGTACATCCTGCTTTTTATTTCAGTCTGCTTGCCCTAGAAGGGGTTGAGGCAATGTTGCACTTTATTATGGCAATTTAATATTCAAGAATCTGCCCAAAACATTATTTTATTTTTTTTGTAATACATTTGTTGCTGTTTTATGTGTTTACCCCTCCTGCTGTTTTGTAGCATCTGTGAATTTCATTCGTTTCACAGTCAGAATCTACTTTAAATTATTGGTACTGTATACAGTAGATCAGTTAGAGGAATGGACCTAAAACAGATCCCTGTGGTACCTCATTGTTTATAAATTCCTGATTAGAGGCTACTCTGCCTTAAATAACTTCCAGGTTTTAATCAGTTTATGATCCATATACTGTACATTACCTTGGAGTCCAGTGATTTTTATTTTTAAAATTAACCTTTTATGTGATCTTATCAAAAGCTTTCTGAAATTGAAAGGTGGCATATACTGTATATATTGTATTCTAATGTCACCAGCTATACTTTTTGCTCATTTAATGAAGTTAAACACTTCACCTTTATTAATGTGTTGGCTGTCCCTTGTTTTGCAAGTCTTTTTCTTATTTAACTTTATAGTATAACATACCAGAATCAGAAGTAGGACTGTTTGGTCTGTAGTTTCCTGGTCCAGTTTTGTGGTTTGTTTTGGTGGTAATTAAATCAATTACATTTCTCCAATCTTCTGGAATAGTACAGGACAAATATCATCAGGCCCTGACAATTATTAATTTTATGCTAACCTGCCTGCCACGGGCTAATTCCAGGTTTTAAAATGAACAACAATAAAATAAATTCCATGGATTAATCATATGTTTTAAGAATACAAATACACATAGAAAAATGGATCTCCCAGAAAAAAACATGGCTCATTTTAAAACTCTTTGAGCTTTAAAAAAAAATTGTAGTCATAAACCACTCCTAGACAGGTGTTTGAAAATATTATTTGCAAGAAATTAAAATAATGCTTAACATATGCAGTGATGAATTAGAAGCCATGGCAACCAACATGTCTGCCACATGTCTGTACAGCATTTACAGAATTTTCCAATCTGTAGTTTCATACAGTATTTTCTAAGCATCATATAATACTTATTTCAGAGTTGTTTAGCTCCAATCATGTAGATATTTTAATGTTATTTCTGTGTTTTTGATTTCTTATTTAATTTATACGGAGGAGTACATTGTATATAATGTATAGAGTTCTAAGAAAACTAGCAATTTCATGAGGCAAAATCAGTCCGGGATGCCCCTGATCAATTAATGAATGATAGAAATTGAATCAGATGCCTAAGAGACCATGATATCATCAATCATCATTACAGGACATAAAATGAAGAGACCAAAAATAGAACCATGAGGAACTTTCCCTAGTTATCAGTAGCTGGCATGGCCTGCAGAAATAATTATACAAAGGCATGGCTTCGGCTGTATATATTAGGTTTATACAGCTCTGCACAAGGCAAGGACATCATCTATCAAACCATCCCTGGTTATTTTAGTAGGTTAAGAAAGGAAAAAACAAATGCAATATTTTGCCCAGGTTAAGGGAATCTGAAGAGCAATTAATAATAAATAAGGAAAAAGTCATTATGTGACTTGTTATTGAACAACTATGGTGACCTTCATTCACCAACTCGGACCATGACTAAATATGATTGCAGCTGCTTGGCGCAAAATATGAACATACTGTATAAAGAGATCTAATACTGTGAAGTTAGCTGCAAACCATGGCTTTCTTGCCAGAAAAAGAAAACAGCTGGTAAGAAACATGTTGAACTCAAGTGAGCCAAAATGCAAATCTCAAAGGCAGCAGGATCTTTAAGATTTGTTCCAGTTTCCAAGTGCTGCAACCTAATTGACAAATTATCACCTTAATTGGAAATGTGATATGTTTTAAGGTCTTTGTTGAAATATGTAGTTGATTCAAGAAGCAATTCTCCTGAAGCTCTCCTCAATGAAATCTGAAGGATTTTAATTTTGTCCAATGAAATAATTAGACCAATTAATTTACGAAATGTGCAACAAGCCTCAGAAGAAATTGCACTTTATTTTATTTTACATTAAATGGAATTCAAAACAGACTGCAGTCACTTTAGAGACCGAAAGCTCCTCCCTCTGATTCTCAAAGTTGCAGTCCAAGGGCGGTTTTCCATTGAGAAATTAAAACAAATTTAAAATAAAGATTTCTACTGCTGATAATGTACAGTATTTGTGCCTGAAGTAGACTTTCCTAGGGATCACTTTAAAACATAGCATTACCTTCCCATTAAAAATGGGAAAACTGCCTCGAGAAGAAAAAGCAAATTACTTTACAAGTAAAATACTCCGATTTGGAGAACATATCAAAGCACATCGCAAGGCATCTACAAGGTTGTGATTTACAACATCATTCCTGCCGTCTTCCATGTCAATGCATGTTTTGATGACAGGTTGTGGTTCTTAAAGATTTATTTAGCATGATTTGTTTTACTGGCTTACTTTTGTGTTAAACCTAGCAAGACATTCAGTTGTGGTTATGTTTGAATGTTATTTTAACACTCATTCAATGTGTTATCCATCATGATTGAACAGTGTCTAGGGATGAAGGCATTGCTTCAGCCCTGCGTGAGATGATGAGAATGCTCAAGGCTGCCAGGTTCATTTTTTGATCGCTGATTTTTCACAAATGCTGTATTCCTGGAACCCTTTGTCCTTAATTTTGTATTCCTTTATTTTAGTGGTTAGGTCAATTGAGAAAATAATTCTAATTTACAGTGATGACCTGGAGACCCATACAGTATAAAGCAGGGCAGCAATCTGATTTAAAGGTATTTTCTCAGTACTACAAAAGCAGATTCCCACCTGGGGTTTTACACCAGGTCTCTAACTATTACTACACACTGCAGCCTTTTTTTTTAATTTTCAGCGGCCTACAATCACTTAGAGCAACATGTGATACAATATGTTTAAAGTATGTTGATTTCAAATTGCAGAAGCTTCCAAAAAAAGTTGATTCGCTTCTTAAAACAAGTATAAAACATACAGTAGCACATTTATGTGTCAGTGTATCATTCATTGAAATGTTGTTATTGATTCACAGATATTCTTTTGCATTTCCTAAATTGATTTGTATCAAAATGCCACTGTTTCAATACTCCTTTCATGCCTAATATCAGTGGACATGAACAGAAGTTTGAGATATGATCAAATTCCAGTCTTGCCCACTGCACTCTCCTGTATACCCTCCTGTTATAAATATATTTTTCTTTATGAGAACCTCCACATATTTCTCACACTCCTAACCAACTGTCTTTGGAGTTCTGTGAGCTTCATCCCTGTGAACAGGCTGCTACTCCCTCAGCCAGTTGAGCTGCAATGAACAAACTTCAAATACAGTACTTCTTTTTTGCCGTCTTGCATATGGAGGCATTAAGACTCCATACAGTCTTTACATCACATTTATTAAGATTTAATCAAACTACCGAGTATGCTTTGGTACATGCAGGACAAAACAGAACCTCACACAAACTACTGAACTGAAACACTGAACAAGATATCTGTGTCTCTAGCTACAGATCTACCAAGTATCCACACATAAATGAGGAGAGAGTGTTGGTTTTTACATAAATTTGTGAATTGGTGTAATTGCTTTTATTCTTATGAATTTTGCTTGTCTTTTTATTTTTATTGTCTAAAAAGTGTACTGTTAAAGATTGTGTGTGTGTGAGTAATTTAAGAAAGGAGGTTAAAATGACAAAATCAAATCAATATTGTATCAGGCCCTGACACCACTTTGGTATGCAAGGAAATTATAAATGTTATCAATTTCACACCCCTTCTTGTTGGGGAAACATTAAATATCACATAGGACATGTTTTATTCTCCAGCCCAGCTTGGTAATACATTCACATACCAGGTGACAAGAAACATAACCAAAACAAGAAGATAACCAGTTATGTACAACAATACATACAATGTTCCTTACTGTCTACATACATAGATAATAGAACTTTCCCTATAACAGAAGCACATATACAGTGAAGAGAAAAGGGGAACTTGTATCTTATTCTATTAAAAAAATTGTATTCCGGGCTAAATTACTCCCTAAACCAGATGCTTGTTTTGTGATGAATGATGTTGTTCAAAAGTCTTAGTTGCTTCAGGGATCTGATAAAAAAAAAAACCTTTCAAACAACTTCCATTGTTTTAATTTACAGAATAGGCTTTTGTGGAGTGAAATGGAAATATCGTGCGTGAGTCGTCCCAGCATGTAGAAGTACATTATCTCTCCGTTTCTATTAATCTTCCTACCTGGACAGGGCAGGTTACCATGCTCTAAAATCACAAGTTAATTCCTGGATCTAAACTATGCTCTTGGGGATACTAAGTAAGCAGCTCGGGCAAATGTTAAGTCTGCTACACAGAAAGAAGTGTCTTTTGTTCAGTCTCCTTGTCTGAAGAATAAACATTCTTCTTTAATTTTGAGGAGACCATCCTCCCCTGCTGGGTGAGTAGAGTATTATGCTAATATCATTAGTTATTTTCCCCCATTTTTGTTTTTCCTGAACATTTGCATTTTGATGGGTTACAAAGGGACCCCTGCTTTTCAGAAGGCTTGGCTCCTGTGAAGTAGACAGCCTGTCCACCTGTGGTGAGGAGACGCATGGAGCTGATTTTGCTGCTACTTGTGATGCTGCTGATCTGTTCCACTGCTTGTTAGGTTGCGCCAGTGGTTAGTACAGTAGCTCTGCAATGGCAAATCTATGTGCTTGGAGAGCGTCTCTGGTCTGGTTCTGAGTTAACAGTAGCTTATGGTTGCATTCCTAAACTGGTTTTGATCTGAGTGTGTTCCTGTGTGAGTTGTGTGGTGTGCTAAAGGACAGTATGTGTGCTTAGTTGTTATCCTTCCCTGAGTCTTCTGCTAGAAATGAGCCTTTTGCTTGAAGAAACAAAATAACCAGACGTCTGTTTGCATAAGGCACATTTTGATACAGTACCTGCACTGTAATTCCTTATATAGCTCAATCTGTCCTTATTAGTAAACAACATGAAACTGACAGTCACAGCTAGTACCATGCTGCCTGTAGTGTAAGATCAAAATAATATTTAGATTGGAATATGCATTACTTCTTTGATACAAACCAATGACAGCATGTAGCATGCATTCTCTTTTATTTCTGATCCAACTGGGCTCTGAAAAGGAATAGATTAAATGGTTTCAGTGTGTGTCTGTGTCAGCAGGTGTGAATGTGTGCATCTTATTAATTGTCATTAATTCTTAATTAAATACTTTTCAATGAGAGTTTTTTACAGAATATCTCACCGTGCTGGCACCAAGTTATCGCACATTTTATAGCTTTAAATTCTTGTTATTCAACGGTATTGGTGGTAGCCCTGACACATCTTTGGGAACGGCTCAAGAAAAGGGTAGGACATTGAAAACTGCTTGAAAGCATTTAAGTGGATGAAATGGAACTTTAGAACTTAGATCCATCTGCTTTTATCCGTCTGTCTTCGATGGCAAACAAAAACACTAAAAAAGCTTGAGCCTATGGATTATTTAACTACTGGAATTTCATGAATACAAAGTATATTTTAGAAGTTAAAATTAAACATTTCTTATCTGACCAATTTTATATTTCTCTCTTGCCTCCATCCCTTGTTTAAATATACCACTTGCAGCTTCTAGTAATGGGCAATTTCCATTACTGTTTGCTTCCCAGCTTTTCCGTGTGTTTGAACAACAAATTTACACTCATCCGAGATAACCGAAGAGTAAACTTAATTAAAGGGGACATCTGGTGAAAACAAAATATTAAATGCAAATAATCCTAAACTCCAGTTCAGACATATTAGCTCACTGTACAATACCTACTATATATAAGATCACTTTATTAGCCATATACAATTTCTTGCATTAGGAATTCGTCTTTTCGCATACCCCAGCTTGCTCTCCATGAGGCACAGACACACACACAGAGAGAGAAGCTTAGGGTCAGAGCGCAGGGTCAGCCATTGTACAGCGCCCCTGGAACAGTTGGGGTTAAAGGCCTTGCTCAGGGATCCAACAGAGTAGGATTCCTCTGCCGGCCACGGGATTTGAACCGGCAACCTTCCGGCCACAGGCACAGATCCTTAGCCACAGTGCCACCACTCTGCCCATGTTCAATTATGTCATAAAATCCCACTCAAAATGTCTTCTCAGAGTAGTCTCCTAAGCCAGTAAGGATGCTTTTATCTTTGACTGCAATACAGTATAGCTATACTGACTAATCTCACACATTCCAAATGCAGAGACTGAGAACCCACTTAAAGTTTAATGTGGAAACACCAGCCATGGGCTATGAAGTGCCGAGGGCAGAAGTTAAGTTAAGATTTGTAAATATTCGTTAATTCTTCATCGTCGGATGTTTACTACTGTATATAGCACAGAGAAAAACTCAGTGGAACTTTAGTATAATTATGGGAATTATAATGTCTTACCATGATTCCCTTGTTTAATTGAAACCTCCTTTCTTAAATAACCATCAAAGTTTACCAATTAAGTGTTTATTAAGACACAGTGGTTTATGAAGTAGAAAATTAATAATGAAGAATCAATCTATGTAAAATAATAAGTAACCTCCTAGTTACTTAGCACAATTACATGGATAATTAGAATCAGGTGGTGAAATTATTGGATAATAAGTAAACAAGGACAGAGTTTGGCAACCCTATCCTTAATTATGGGGAGAAACTTTCTGGGTTTGGTATTAACCACAGAGATGGAAACAAATATTCAAGAACTCAGTGACAGTTCCCAGGACTGGTCATCCTGATGAGACCTCTCCAAGAGCAAACTGAAATACCCTCCTGGAAGTCAAGAAACCCAGAGTCACATTAAGGATCTGTAGGCCACTCTTGCTGCAGCTAATATCATAGTTTTCATGCACCAGTCAGGAAAAGACTAAGAGGTAATGTTTTTCATGGGAGGATAACAAGGAAGAAACCATTACTCTCTGCATTGCTGCCTGTCTCACGTTTATCAAAGAACATGTGGGCAATCAACAAGACAACTGCAAGAATTGTCTTTGGGCACATGAGTCAACGTTTTTGGTTACAATGAGAAATATGTTGTGTGGTGAAAGCCAAACACTGCTACTGATAAACTGAAGAACAACATCCCAAATGCTAAGTATCTTGGTGGGAGTATTGTGTTTTGAGAATGGTATGGTGTCTTGGACTGTACAGTAGATGGCTTACCATCATTGACAGAATCACAAACGTGATGTTGTATCAGAAAATTCTTCCAATTCTGTTCTGGACATCAATTTGTCAGTTGAAGTTGAGAAAGTGGATAATGCAGCAAGACAACAATCCTAAACATGCAACAGATTTATAAAAGAATGTCTGTAGAACCAAAAAAAGCAAGCTGTTCATACTCTACAAGGAACCCATTCAAATGTCACCAACATGAAGTCGTTCTATATGGAATAATAGGCCAATGCAAGAGACAGTAACGGGAAACGTCTAGTTGAAGTCATTGCTGCTCAAGGAGCTATGAACTGTTACTAAATCTAAGGGTTCAAATATTTATTCACTTGAGGGTATTTACTGTTGGATCCGTTTATTAATTAACTAATGTATGTGTATATTATGTTACTGTATTACATGTTTAATCAGGTTACCTTCGTGTTTTATTAAGACATTTCTGAAGATCTAAATGCATTTGAGTTTTTTTTATATATATATAAGACCCTAGGAGGAAATATGGACCAAACATGTTCTGATGTAGACTCAAATTCAACCACAAGTCAACTTTTCCACACATCAGAATGCAAGCAGCAGAAATCTGTTTTTTTTGTGTGTGAAGGTTTTTAGTATCTTGGAGAACCCCTCAGTGCTTTGGACATTATACAATTGTTTAGTATTATTTGTACATTATATACAGTGTACAAGTGGAAAGTTTTGTTACTGTACTTAGTATCTTAAGACTAATATTTTAAAATATGGGTATCGGTAAAGAAATATAAACCTTGTAGAGTACTCAGTGGGTTGTCAACTTCAACATGTGTGCAAACCTAGTAAGTGTTGATATTTTGCCTGGTATGCCTGATTCAAACACGGAGAGGACTACGAGGATTGGCAGTGTAGCACTACTGAGATGTTTTGAAGTACACAGTGAATATACAATGACCTAATATGTTCTGAACTGCAGTTTGAGATAGTTTGTTTGATTTTTGTTTTTTGCCGGATTTCCCGTTCAATTTTCTTCTTTCTTCTCGTGCCACAGACTCAAGTCAGCTAAAGGCAATTATAAACCCAAATGCATAAGTGCTATTTCACAATCACTCAGTGAGTTTCTTTGTTTTGATTGAACTTTCTTTTGAGGTAAGGATTAAAATGTGCTTTTAACAAAACACAAAATAAGAAATAAATTGATGGAATCGGGGGTCCCTAATGAGCTTACATCTGTTTGCTGCGGGTAAATGGCTTGATTCACAGACTTCTTGGACAAGATCAAAAAGTGGTCCCAAACTTCTTACTTCCAGTCTTTCACTGCATAAATGGACAATCTCTCACCATGTGCAACATATCAACACACAATTCTGTTTTCCCTAGCAACCCCGTGCTGGAATTACATAACACAGGGAATTACCATATGGCTTTACTTTAGGAGGATTGAAGAAAACAGTTGGATTTTCTATATGGAAGTGTAAAAATACTCTTTCCATGAACTGTTCATAAAAATAAACTGCCAAATGAAGAATGAACTATTTTCATGACATAAATAGTTTCAGATTCACTTACAATCTTTTAACATGTCCTTTTTAGACACTAGAAAAGTAGAATTTGTGATTGTTTTCTTGTACAGTTCAGTTTTCCATGAAAAGATCAATGTCCATTGCTAGATAAGAATACAATTATAGCAAGTGAGTACAGAACCACCAGACAAAGGGAATAATCTTGTGGTCTGGCTAAGATTTGTTAATGACAGAGCTCCCTGATCCATGCAGACTGAAGTTTGTCTTGGTGGTTTAGTAGACTTGAAAATGGGGCTATTAGCAACATGACCTTGTGAGGTTCATGAGCCAGGTGAAAGGTCAGCATTCACCAGGTTGCTGTGCTTCATATCAGTGCTCTCCAGCTGATGGGGGTTGGTAAAGCTGTCATTGTAGGAAGCCTCTGAGGGGATTCTACATGTTGTTGTCATAGAGTGAACATGAAGAAATGTCATCAGTTAAAGATTCTAGCAGCACAGCTGATTTAAGATTATTTCTGTCATCCCGAATAAACTCAACAAGATCAACCCAGTGGCTTATGTTCAGTCTAGAAACCATAATCAGAAACAATTGTGTATTTTATTATGAAACAACACAATTATGGACTGGAAAGTTTTAAAAAAAAAAGTGAATTTCTACAGAAAACAAAGTGAACCATGTTTCCATTTCTGGAGAAATGGTCAAATGAAAACCTTGGATTATCTTAGTTATAGGTACGCAAACCTCAAAAGTGGAATAATTTTGGAAAATGATGCTTGTGATTATAAAATAAATATACGTTTTGAGGGCATCCAAGCAAGTCTCAAGAGACTTATTGTTTCAGTGTGAATATTGTTCAAGTAAACGTACAAGAAGCTAGAATGATACCTACTGTACCAGTTTCAAGATCAAACAATTTTTGAACATTTTTTTTAATTGAGTGACATGGGCTTAACAACAAAGAAAAAGAAAAGACAGTTTGGCTCACTCAGCTATTCCATTGATATTATTATTTGAGCAAACAATAATAGCAGGTGTAGGTGTGTAAAGTATAAAACCTAACACCTTTTCAGATGCGCATTCTTCCAGATTTTAATTCATTCTTTGTAGTGGTGAATAAGAAATATTTTTAAAATGTTTTCAAACATGCAGGTTAGGCCACCGGATCAGGAATGCAGAACATCTTTTCTGTTCTAGTAAACGTGTCTAGTATGAAGCTCCCATTTTTTCCCAGTCTTTGAATAATTTCAAAACTGTTGACAAACAGAATTCTTTACAATTAGAATCCGCTTCTGATCAATACCCGAAAACCTATGAATTGGAAATGGAAAAACAGATCCTAGATATTGAACTTACAAAGTCATAGCATACAGATTTGTGTTTCATTCAAAGACGGGATGTTTTCACTCCCTGTTTTCTAGAAAAGAGCTACAATCTTGAGCTCACAACTGCAGAGAATCCAAACAGCCTTCTTCCATTTACATCTTCTTAAAGCAAAAGCCAAGTGTTTTGCGCACATCAATCAGCTGAGCTTCCCTCATTTCTGCTGAACCTGAAAGTGCACATGCTTTGGGCGATAGCCTCCTACAAATTCCTTGCTTTCTGCGGCTGTTTGGTGATGTTTGAGGTGCTATCCTTGGGGAGAGACGTGAAAACCTCAGTCTGCCATCTGCTGCACAGATGTGGATCACTGCAGTACACTTGTCACACAGGAGGGCACCATCCCCATCACATTCCCACAATACACAGCAAGCTCCCAGCCCCTAGCACCTCAGCCTGGCAACAGGCCTACTGCAGACATACCCCCCGCGAGTCAAACACAACCCCGTCTCAATCAATCAATCAAAGTTTATTTATCAAATGCACAACAATACAGCGTGCAGCAGTAGTTGCTGGTAATGAAATGTCTTTTCTGCGAGCTCACTGAGAGGGGGCAAAAATCACAAAATGAAAGTTACAAAATAGTTACATAATACTTAATAGTGCAATAGAAATGTGAATAAAATAAACTCAGACAGAGATTAAGATAAATAGAGATGCGATGTGTCCAGGGTGTGTGCAATATATTCCGTCCAAGTAGTGCAGTATGCGGAATACAATGAAAACTGTATGTCCATGTACCCATTACGGGTGATTTGCTGAAGGAACTGCAGCTTGGCTATTTAGCAGTCTTAATGCCTGGAGTTAGAAGCTGTTCTGTAATCTGTTAGTCTTTGAATGAATGCTTCGATACCATTTACCGGACGGTAGGAGAGAAAACAGCTTGTGACTGGGGTCCGTGTGAAAGGGCTTGGACTTCTAGCTGAGAAATGTTCAGGTCTTATCGTGGTCATGGTGCCATATTTTCAGGCCATCCATGTAATGCCCTTGTGCTTTGGGTTGTCTTTCCAGACTTGTCAGTCAAAGGTGTTTGACCTGTCGGATGGAGTTTCCCAATATGCTTGGTTTCCTTGCCGGGAAGCACAGCACCAACAGCCTTCCTGGAATCCACAGTTTTGGCTCAAGGTAAGAGCGTCCACAGAGTGACCAGTATCCACACGGGTTAACATCTCTAACCCTAACTCCAAACTACTTGGTGTAAGTTATCCACATAATACGACTTGCAAACTCTGTAAGGGCTTTTTAAGTGGCTCAACCAATAAACGAGGATGTTGAGCATTATGGTCATGCCACTAGCCAGCATGTGACAGATCATAATTGAAAGAGCACAGTCAATGTAGGGCTTTGACTCGTCGGAGTAGTATTGTTTCAGCTTTCTGGCAACATACCAATAAATTCATCAATCAATCAGCCAACCAATCTTCTGTATATAAATAACTATCCGCCTAAGATGGGCAACTTTTTAGTAATAACGGTAAAAAAAAACCCAACAGAATGTATTTTTAAAATCGACCAATGACTAATTTTTCAATGGTCTATGAGAAGAAACATGTTATCTCAGACTAAAGAAATATGTTTAAAATTGAAAGGTACAGGGGAAAGGAAAAGAATCTCATCTTCCACTTAGTAACGGTAGATTTTTCAAGGGTTTAAGTGAGATCTGATGCCTTAAAATCAACTTAAAGGGATATTGTCCCCATGACAACCTGTGATACCAAGTTACTGCTGGTGGTTGGCTATTCTCAGATATCCATAACTTACAAATTTTCTGAAAGCGTGGGCCATGGATTTGCAGTGATTTTTCAAGATCTTCCAAGTTTTCTGAGCTTTTGAGGGTAAATCAGTGAAAATATATAGTAACAATAATAATTTTCATTAAAAAAATAAAGCAGATGACCCTGTATATTGTCCTTGTGATGTGAAACTGCCTGCCTCTTGCCTTTGTAGAACATGCCACTAGAAGTACAGACAGACATACAACCTGTTTTTTTTCTTTTCCTTTTAAGATGTAGCCCTGAAGGTGGTATCCTGTAGAAACCACCTGCTTTAGGCCGACGTCCCTGATTTTGTTTCATTATGCTCTTTCACATAGGCGTACTTTTCTCACCCAATGGTAGCTGCTGCTGTTATAATTCACTTGGCTGCGGATGGCACGGACTATGTTGAGCAAAACCAAGTCAATATTACTGTGCTTCTGGTGGACACTAAAGAAGACAGGCATCACCTAGGTAAGTTTTTATCTTCAGTTCTATCATTTAATGCATGCTGATTAAGTGCTTAGAAAAAAATCATGTCAGCCAATTTGTAAACACAGAGAAAATCTCTGTTAAAATAGTTAAAACGAACCAAATTTTTACATACCTCTTGACCGGAAACTTTAATTCTAGTTTTTCACGTTCCCTCAAGGGCTGATGAACCAGAAAGCTACAAATTTTAAAATGTAACCTGCACATACTCGGTGCGTCTGTGTTCCTCAACAGGGGATTGGAGACTGAGCTGCAGAAACAACCCCCTTGTTATCCCTGTCACCCACGACCTCAGTCTGCCCTTTTACCACACGAAAGCCATATTGGTGAAGTTCCGGTCCATCTACGTGGCTATATCTGGGGTGGGCCTCCGTTCCTTCCAGTACTTCGACCCCATCACCATCAGTGGCTGTCAGAGCGATGAGATCTACAACCCTATGGGACAAAGGTGAGTTTTGGGAGAACAGCCTTCCTGTCTGGGGTCTTGCCTTTGTCTGAATAACCTCCCTGAGGTCCCTCGATGTCATTTCATCTGCCCTGAGGTTCATGCCATGATCCCATCCTTCTTTCACCAAAAATGCATTACCAGACTGTAAAGACGAATGACACGTTGGCCGTGGTACGTTTTCTGCATTCTCGGTTTTCTCAGGCTTAGTCCGTGTATTTTCTTTGCATTGCTGTTGTGTCCGTGGATTTTATATCACACCTCACCACGCTTCTCTGTGCTTCACTGTGTTTTTCCCATGATTTCACTGTGGCAGCATAGAATTAGCAAGTACTTTTGGAGGGTTCATGTGTCTCCCCCGATGGAACCAGCAAACAGCTGTATGACATGATGTGGTACAGTATGTGTCCTGAACTTCTTAAACTCCCAGCTCTTGATGATTTTAGTTTGCACAAGGTGTTAAGGGAGCCTTCTGTGATCATCTTGCTTGGATTGACATCTGGCCTCTCGAGGCCCTTATTGTGGCCTTCTCTTAGGTTTTTTTAAACTCTGGGGAAAAATAAGTGCATATATTTCAAAGCAGGTATTCTTCCAGCATTTATACAGTCCTTTTGGACAGCTACAGTAGAGAGAATAAGCAGACACCTGGTTATATATTATCAGTCCCGTTAATGACTATTAGTTGCATCTAGGGGGATCTATCTAAGTTTAAAATATCAATCCAGTACAAGAACATTTTTTTACTTTTTGCATTGTGGGTGGACAATATGGGGCCACCCCACACAGAAAGGGTCAATGAAGCTATTGTACAGATTTGGTGTGAAAAGATTACTTATAGTCTGGAAGGTAAAATCAATCAATTTAAACAAGTATGGGGCCCTCTAGACACCTATCTTAATGGGACCAAAATTAGAAAAGGCACAGAGGGCGTATAAAGTATAAAGGAAAAATAAGAGGAAAGAAAAATGTATTAATTAAAAAATAAAGATGGCCTCCAAAGTTGGGTGATGGAGGGGAGAAAAGATAGGAAAGCAGGTATTGATGAAGAGAAAGTGAGGTCAGGGAATGACGGGCTCAACAGTGCAGTACAGTATCCACAAAAGCGGTAGAACTGTATACCGTGTCCGAGTTCCCTTTGAAGCTATCCTGCTTCAAACAAATCAGTCTGATTCATGTCTTGTAAGAGCTTCTTGCCCCAGGCAGAGCGCAGTAGTATTCAAGAAATAATATTAATAATAATGATAATTGAAGTGTCATTACTCTAAATAGTTTTCTGCAAATACCGTATTTGGCACTGAGGAGTATTTAGTATCGGGTTTCGGATTAAAGCCTGGAGAAGGAAGCCAAGCCAAATCCCTGTTTCAGCACTGGACGGAACAGCATCAGAGGGGAGCCAAACTGCTTTCAAGGGATCTCTGGTATTTCACAATGACCAACTGTTGTTTTTTTTTCTTTATTCATTTTTTTTTCTTTTTAGCTTTTTTTGAACCATTTGTTTCCAGTTCTGTTCATTTTCCACTTGCCTTCAGAGTTGCATTTCATACATATTGTTTTTCTGGTAGCACAGACTTAGAATTATGATATGTACTGTACAGTATGCAGATTATGATAAACACAGAGAGGGAAAGACAGCAATATACTCCGACTGACACAGTCGAGTACTCACATTTGTTAAACAATGCATGCTGTATAAATCGGTCAATTGCTAACCATGGTTTAGAACATGGAAGAATAATTAAAGGAAGAATTTAGTGTAAAGTGAATGAGAGTTTTTTACTTGCAGTTTTTAGCATTACTGTATGTCTTAATTAGGAAGGAACTAACTAGCTCTGAATTTCTTATTTGAGGAATAAGCAAAGATCATTCAATATGCCATTTGATTCCGTTAAGATGCTTTTGCACATAAATAAGCAATAGATTTTGAAACACTCCGTAAACTTACATTTTAGATTGCAACAATTTATTTGTCATGTATTGTAGGGCATCATTAAGAAGTAGTAAAAGCAAAGTCAGTTTTGTCATCCTCCAGCTATACATGAAAAAGAATGCCTTAAGATTGAACTAATGCAATAACTGACCATTCAATTCACCTACTAAAATTAAAGTTGAAAATGTCTCATTTTTAATTTCTTATAGTGGAAGTATTTTCCTTCTAAACAATCTGTATATCTCTCATGTATTCCAACAGCAAATTCAAGTAACCAAAAGAGATCCAAAATCCTCACACTATGGTTTGTCCCTGGACAGTTTAGCAACATTAAAAGTATTTCTGAGCGCTACGGAGAAAGTGGAACAGAGGCAAAAAAAAAAACATTTTGGAAACCGTCAGTTTATTGTTCCTTCTCTGCTGTGCTTTTGTGACATTTGTAAATGGTCTTTCTTGTATTTTCCTGTGCAGTGGCAGCGCTCCATAACAAAACTGCCATTTTCAAACCCTGAACTTTTTTTTTTTCTTCAAAAATGGATCTGAATTTCGGCAGAAGTTCCCGATTTTTGAAGCCGTGCGTGATCTGGCATTCTCCGAGCAGGCAGGCCAGACTTTCACCTGAGATTCTTTGCTGACGAGCACAGTAGGGGTTTATGCTGTTTCCTTCATGCCCTTTTTTTTGCCTCCTGCTCCCACATCTTCTGGAAGAGGCCCCACAGCCAGGCTTGTGAATAGAAAATCAGCTGCAGGCCTGACAAATGTGTGTGCCAATAATCTGTCTCCTGTAATTCTTCTCCGCAGCTCAGCAAAACACCAAGTCCCTGATCCCCAAAGTTGTTAACAACGTAGCTATTAACATAATCCAGTTTCATGTTCCACTTTTGGTAATAGTTTTTTTTTCTTTCCTTGTAGAGGAGGATATTTGGGTGCATTACGGTATTTTTTGGTGCACATATGGAACACATTTAATGCTCTTTGGTCCGGTTTCTGCTGTTCAGATCCCAGATCTGCTTCCAGACCTGTCCATCTGTGTAGGGTCATGACTGAGTAAGGGAATGGTCCATGCTGGACATCTCAGTAATGCAGGGGGGGCAGAGCTTATCTTAGTGATGGAAACTAGGAAAGATACAGTATGTCACTGCACTACCTACTGTAAGTATCTTTGCGAGTTGTATAGAAGAAGCCCAGTAGTGTCAGTTAGGCAATCATTTCAAAATGATTACGTCTTGTGCCTTGGGATTTAGAGATTGTAAAGCATCTCCTGCTGTGGTAATTTTGATTATTATGAAGATTTTCTAGTGAATTATGAAAGCTTAGTTCATTCATATTCAGTTTCAGTTTTTAAATGCATATTTAATTGCAAGAAATAAGTGTTGCTTAAAACTAATGAGAGAATTCCCTTGCCTTTTGCAAATACTAGGCAATGTTAGCACCTTATATCACCTATGATGATTAATATGAAGGAGAACATTCACATCCAAAACATGTTCTGTTAACTGTCATCCTGAAATCTCAATGTAGATCTGTATCGTGCAAAAATATTAAATTTCAAAGGTAGAAAAGCCTCCATGTTTGAAAAGAAACCCTGCCATAACATGGTGGCAGCAAGATAGTTGTGTAATATTTAGTAACATCCCTCTAGAGCTCCTAACAATCAGATAATGGGCGGCTGTCATTTCAATGCATCTCATTATGCTACCCTCAGATAACGTCAAAATCAAAATGTGCATGGAGCTCTGTTTCTGCAAGATCTTTTGCACTCTTCTCCCTGTTGGTAAAAGGGATCAGTCAGAAGAAAAGGGATTTGAAGATTTCTGTGAGCAGAAATGTAATCGGGATATCTTGGAGGCAGGACTACCATAATATAAAGGCAGACATAAAGTAGAATTGTGTTCTGGCTGATTGATAGAGTGCAGGCTTGTATTAAGGTGAGACGTTGTTGGATTAATATTAAAGGAAAAATGATAAACCCATATAGACAACACTTTTTTGTACAAAGTGATAACCTTCTGTAACACAAACCAAACTAATGACATGCAAATTAGAGTTCTGTTGTAAGATAACGCAGGACATCACTAATTACTCATTATCACAATTCATTTCATGTTGAAATGATCATGTGATTAATAAAACTATTTTACATTTACAGATTTTTCTCAGTCTGTACCATTAACTACTGTAGTTTTAAATGGGAGCCAAGTGTTTTTGAACAGAGAAAATATGAAAAGATGGAGGTACAATGGTCAAATGTGAATAAAATACAATGTTGGGGAACGTGTTTTTCCAGAGGAACAAATGTATGACATGGCAGGCTTGTACTCTTACTGGAATAAGTATTTCACCAATATCATAACCTTCTAGAGGTTTATATTATTTTAATGTGGTAGACATTTAAAGGGCAGTACAGAAGGGTGAAATCAGCACTGTGTAGTATCAAGATTATGGACTAGCAAAGTCAATGCATGGAATTGCACAGTAACTCTTTAGATTTACTACGGTGATATTTCTAGAAAAAAGCAGTTACGACCATCTTTCCATTATCCTCTGTCTACGAACTTATTAGCAAATAGCGTTCTGGAAATCATAATCTTTAAGCATTGTCATTGTCACTATCTTCGTCATAATGGCAATAAAATTCTTTACATGAACACTGATTTGCATAATAACTAGGTGCAAGACTTGCACCAAGAAGATAATGCAGTGAAGCAGAAGATGCCTCAATAAATGGTAAATAACATAACAGGATGTGGCAGTGTTAACAACTGCATGTGTTGGGGAGAGAATATATTAATCGTGAAACTAAAAATAGCCTTAGACGGAAAGTTTTATCAAGTTCAAAACAACACTTGGGTCCACAAATCTTGTTTGTGTACTATGAAGGACTCATGAAATGTCTGTGAAATTAGTGCATGTAATTGAAATTTAACCATTCAATCTTCAGGTGTTTCTATTATCAGTTTGTAAAATTGTAAGTTTGCAAGAAGGGTCTCTTGTGGTTTCCATTGTTTGAAGAGAAAAGTCTTAAAATCTTCTCCAGACTGAATATTATGAGCTGCAGAGTTGTACAATATACAATTTAGAAGTACTTGCCTCACATTAATTCTCTCATACATTATTCTAATTGTAATCTCACTTTTTAATATATAATTATATTATAATTATAATATTATAATTATAGCATGGAAGTGAAACTTAGTCAGACTGTTGTAAAATATAGGCCCTGGGCTCTTTAGCTTTCCAAGACCATAAAAACGATTCACTCACTGTTAGTAATGTAAAGCTTGGCGAGACTACACCACACATTGTAGTCTGCAATTCAATATTACAGTTCCTTTCATTCATAAAATATCCACATATTGCTTCAATCTGAATAGCCTTATGTTTACTTGGCTTTTTTCCTTGATGATTCAATGGTTTAAATTGTTGTTGTTCAACTCCATCTGGCCTGGAAGACGTTAATTATTTTCAACAGTTTATGCACAAACACTACAAAAGGCAAAGTACAAATTAAAATGTGAAAATCCAAAATTTCAGGACCGCACACTGCATTTTATTAAGTAGCATGAGCTGATGAGAGACATCAACTTTACTTAAAGGTTGATTAAGGAAAATCACAGGAAGAGCTATACTAGGTATAGTCTGCTAGGTAGGGGGAATAATCAGTGGTAGGAACATCTTGTAACAGCAATGCAGTTAATGATCAAGATTAACTCTGCCTTTTACGGATAAACATTCATTGGTTTGACTGGACTAAGATCCAGTTCTTGTTTGTTTTTAGTTGCCATTGCTTTGGTGAAAGTCTTGGAATACTGAAACTGATCTAAGCTTTTAAAAACAAACAAAGGGGCTGGAAGATGGAGTGTAAGTGTTCAGGCAAAGCCCTGGACAGAATGAAACTAGGGACTCTCTTTGGTTCACACATCAAAGGGTCTAAGCTAAATGCATAATTCATATTAAACAACTGAAAGCAACAAAACATTACACATCTGAACTCTGACGAATACTGAAGAAATGTCGACTGGTTGAATATCACCTTGGCAAATGCATCAGACATTATTTTGCTGTTGATAGTACTGAATTATCAGTGAGGAATCTTGGTGTCAGTATTGACCTAAGCCTGTCTAAGTCATCTTTGCACTATTATAAAGGTTATAATTTTTTCATCTTTGTAATATTGAATATACTTCTACATGTCATTCCCAGTTAATAAACGATTTTGTCTCTTCCAGGCTTGATTTATGTAATGCAGTGCTCACTGAAGAATCAAACATTTCTTAACATGTCGCAGAATGTTCAAAACTCAGATGCTCACAATGTATCTAAATCTAAAATGCTCATTTCACCTGTTTTGTATCCTTGCACTGAAATGCACTGGATTTTAAAATAATGAAATGTTAACTCAATATACTATTAGTCCTCTTTGGACTCTGGACTTCTTTCACTACTTCAGCAATTCTGCAAAGACCGGGAGACCATGCTTTCTTTTCTGTTGGTCTATGTCTGTAGAAATTTATCTTCCAGTAATCTCAAATCTTACAAGTCAGTCAACATTTTCATATCCAATCTTAAAACTTACTTTTATACTGACATACCGTTTTAAATTATGCAAACCTATTTCTTTTGTTTGTTTTATTATACAGTGATGTACCATGAAAAGCACTAGATACAATTGTTATTATACTATTAGAAACACTTATAGAACTATGCACAGCAACTAAGAGAGTAACATCTAAGAACAGAGAATAATGCATGCTTCAAAATATTTGAAATACTACAAATGTGAAGACAAAATCTTGTGCCTACTGCACTATAAAGGTTTCTGACTATCTGGCTTTTATAAAGGAATGAAGCACCTCCCAGCCCCATTACTGCAGGGAGAGCAAGGCATTCAGCCACATTCTCATGTCTGGTCAATCATTCAGTCAAACCATAACTACTTTCGAGGGATCTTTCAATGTGTGGCTCAGACATGTGAAATTTCCAAGCTGTGGTGCAGTCTGGTCTGAACATTTTATACAATTTGTAGAGACTCTGGAAGTTGTTTCTAGAGGATAAAATACTTGTATTCCTCCTTGTGCCACACAAAATAAAACATCTATGATGAGACCGTGAGTAACCAAACTCTTCAGAAGATGGATTGTCATGGTACACCATCTCACCTTTAAAATAAAATTGCTTATAGTACTGTACTGTATATCTGTTAGCTTCTTTTACATTCCATACCTCTTTCACAAGGAATGTGTATTAGATCAGTGGACTAATTAACTGAGATGGATCTTAATATGTTAGACCCTATCTTTACTAGACAGAAGAAAGCCCACATGTTCTTTTGAGGTCCCACGTATTTAGGCAGTGAAAGCAGGGGACTGCAGACTGTAATGACTCACTAGTATGTTGACCCTTTATTATAAGGTAGGAATAGAAGCTTATTCTTTAGATTGGTCCTGACACATTCATGCTGTTTGATATCGGTGCTAAACTACGATGTACTGTACAATGCCTCCTGACCCAGATATATGCTGATAAAAACATCTTAAAGCAGTATAAAACTATTTTTGCTGACAGTGTGATAACTGAGGGCAGCACAGCTATGACATTGCAGCAGTCCAAAGATGATTTTCATTTAAAATTCCCTTCTATTGTGTGATTTTAATTTCTTGCCTCCCTTTGGCCAGCTGTTCCTCCTCACCTTGGTCCAGAAACATCCCCCAGCCTCTTTCCCATTTGTCTTTTCACATCCTGAAACCCTTTGTGTAAATATTATTTCTTGTAGCTTTTGCTCGTTTCTTTCAAGACTTCAGAAACTTCAGTTGTTTATTACATTTTGTCTAAACAGATTGAAACATTCACAGAATTTGACAAGCAAACAGATTTCATTTTTTAAACTAGTATTATCCATCTCATTTTGGAGCTGAGTGACCTCGTGGTATTTCCTAGAAATACTGCTAAATCTCTGTTACCTGGAGCTTTAAAACGTCCAACCCGTCATCTGTTTCTTGTCTTGAAACACAGTTATAATGTTTAAACCCTGTTTTGTGCCTGGAACTACACTAAATTCTCCTAATATGTGAAAGCTAAGTTGTTCAACGCTGTACTGAGGACAGTGGGAAAACAAATGACTAATAACCTTCTGCAGCTAGTATTCAACAGAAAAAAACACAAGGCATTTTATCAAGTTTCTTAAATGCATGATAAGTATAATTGTATGTAATATTACATACATACTCTCATTGAGAGCAACACGGGTTAATAGATATATCCAAATAAGATGTTTGCTGTAAACCAGAAGCAGTGCTTTTATTAATTTTTTACCCTGTTATACAGTGGGGCATGTTTCCTGGAGTGAGCAATTTTGCTCAAGGGTACAACAACAATGCCCTACCCCACTTGGAAGTTGAAGCCATAACCTTCCAGCCCCAAGCACTGACCACTCCTCCCATAGTAGTGGATAAGATTGCGTCTTTTGCTGTAATATTTCCCCCTCAGTGTAAACACTTCAGGACAGTATTAGCTCCTAGTATGTTTTGTTTTGATTAATGCTGTAGCTGTCTAAAACACTTATCAAAAAAGAACAAAACATTTAGTCCGTCTTGGTCTTTCATTAGAGGTTTAAGTATTCTCCTTCATCACCTAGTTTAATCTGTAGACATTTTATTGAAACTGATAAAGGAGTGGGGACCACCATATGACCAACTTGTAATCCAGACTTGGCCTGTGTATGGCTACGCAGTGAAAAGATCTGTCATCTTGTACACACACACAAACCAGCCTTAGTTTCTTAGTTTTCCCTTGCCCTGCCCAATACAACTTTATTAAAAAACGTATCTGTACAATAGCCATTGAACAATATTTATGTTGGCAACACAAGAGAAAGAAAAAGAACGAAAATAGCACAGAAAAGCCTTTCTTGGAACTGAATGAAGTCAGGCGGTCACTATTTTATACCAGCTATTTTGGTTCCCAGAAACATTTTATCCAGAGATTAATGTAAATTGTATAGTACTTAACTATAATATACAGTATTATTACATACATATTTATATACCAGTTGCTTCCAGAGTTCGCAGCCATAAATAAGGCTAAGACACATGAAACCTTTTAATCCCAATTTCAAGGTAAGAGCAGGTGAGAGGTGTAACACAGCAACAAGCCTTTGGAGTCTCTTGTCAACAGCTCTCAGAACTGAGTACTTATCCACAATTATTTCATGCTGCTTTTTTTTACCCATGTCTCTGTCACACATCATACCGTTTTGTCTCTAACAATTGTATCCTTCTGCTTTTCATGTACAGTATATGTCCAAACAAAGCAGGACTACCCTTTCCATATGCTATTCTTGGTATACTGTATGTGTAAAGATATAGCAGATCTGGGAAAATCTGGTCCTGCAGTGCTATTGCATCTGCAGGTTTTCAGTCCAACTCGCCTCTTAATTACTCAAATCAGGTTATTATTGGCTTAATGAAACACATTCAAGCAATTATCTCACAATTTGTCAGATGCTCCTGTTTTTGTCAGTTTGTTCATATACAGTATGTTATACTGTATGTATTTACTAAAAACAGTACACTATATGACAAATGTGTTTAACAAGTAACATTATCTACAGTGTGAAGATTGAAGGTAATGGTGTTAAGTTTGAAGATATTAACAGGTATGGATAGGACAGTTTGATTATAGCATGAAAAACAGATGTGTAAAATGAAAAGGAGAGCTGAAATGGAATGAAATGCATTACAGAAATTAAAAGAGAGGAATTAAATTCCTGAAAGGAAAACTACCACTATGTGGTAAGAAGGTGTTCAGCCAAAGCATGTTTCCTGTGCTCACATGCAGATGTGAAAACTGGACTCCGATTGCAACAGTGGTTCAAGAGCTACAAGTGACACAAATAAGCATGGAATACCAAATGCTAGAATAGCACTTCCTAAATAGAAATAGGCAAGATTTTCTGATTTAAAGGACACAGATCTTGACACATTAAAAAAACAAACAGATCAGCGATTCATCGATTATACACATTCTGAACTACATACAAAGAGAAAAGATTAGACTAGAGATAGCTACAGTTTAGAGCACATTGTATTCATTTTATAATAATTATATCTGTCTCAAAAATCAGTCCCCTCTCAGTGTCTAAATCACAAAAAATGCCATCCATTAGGGCCAAATGCAGGGGTGCTTATCCAGACTGACTGTGTGTGTAGAAACATTTTGGTCTTGGAATTAACTGAAAAAAAAAGATCAATAGGCAACAAGATTCCACTTTCTCAAATAGAATTTCAGGTCCTCCGTACCTGATTGTTAAATACGGTGTAGCATTGAGCAGGTATACATAAATTTGTCTATAAAGAGTAGGAGAGATCATTAGAAATAGCGCTAGCTACTGTAAGTTAGCCAGCATTGTACAGCATGATTATTGTCGTAAGCAATACAGTATGTGATTCATTCATCTCTGCGTCTGCTGAAGGCAACTTTAGTGGCTTAGGAGTCTTCACTTAGTAGTTGCAATATGAAGTTGCATAATTAGTACTAGTGACATTATTAAGATGTTTTGGACAAATTATCATTATATTTTATGTTAATATGCTGAACTGCAATTTGGTATTAACTACAGTTTAATCATTTTTGTTTCAAACCAGCTTTTCCCTTTACATTCCCATGCTGGAACACTTAAATATAAAGGCTTACTAATTGAAAAGTAGACATTAAATAAACAGGCCATAGCTTGCGGCAGTAATCTATTAGATTTGTTATGCCCAAGTTCCCAGGTGTTATGTTTGATGTTGAGAGGAATTGATCAATGAACTGACCTTTTCCTGGAAGAGGAATGCTGTCATAGGCAAATTTGGTAGTCACAGTAGTCATGACTCAAATAACACACTTGTGTCACTGTAGGACTTTGCGAAAACAGCATGAATTCCAGTGGATTCTGACAGGTACATTATTTCTTCTTGCGGGGAAGGCGTTCCAATCCTAAATCCTGTGAACACAAAGTCTGCTGGTTTTCATACCATCTGGACTTTCAGATGATCCCTTGAGCCCCTAAATGAACTAATAAAGTGAATGATTACATCTTTTTGTTCTCGAGTTTTTGCAACTGGCAGCTGTCTAGTTACACGTTTGCATCGGTAAATCTAAAACGTGTCCCAGACGCCGAGATGAAAACAGTTGAAAAAATGTACTTTTAAAACATTGTGAGTTAAATCTGGGTTTCAATTAAATAATCAAGACCTCAGCTGGAGCAGAAACTGGGATCAAGAAGTTCTGGATTTTGATGCCCTGAACTTAAAGCTTGGATTGGGCAACAAGACAAGACAGTTTAATATTCAACCATCAATACAGTACAGTATATGCAACAGTCTTAATAATTCTAAAATGACCAATTATGTAATATTATCACTGAAAGCATTTTAGACACTATATTGATATAAACCTGCTGACGGAATTAGTGAAATGTTGACTGTTGAATTTTAAGAAATGGTTTATTTCTAGTATAGTGAACTCAATGAGCTACTGTAGATACAACTGTGAAGACAGAGGAAGCATGCAAGATAATTTCCCTAATCTCAGCACACCCCTTTTCTCCTTTTTTTCTTCAGAAATAATTGCAGTTACTCTTAGAAATGTCCAATTTTAATGCCACCTAATAGTGTCCTATATTTTTCAACCACTTAGATACTTTTTTTTGTCTAAAAAATGCCTCTTTTCAACCACTTAGATACTTTTTTTTTGTCTAAAAAATGCCTCTTTTTTTTTTCCAGTTGTGTTCATTATGTCTGTGAAGCCTTTGACTGCCAAGAACCCCTTATCAGAAATGCAGAGCTCAACTGCAGCAGCCCAAGTTACATCAATGGAGCCCGCTGCACAGTGACCTGTAACCGTGGATACGTGCTGCAGATCCACAGAGATGATGACATCATAAAGACCCAGGTATGACTGCTTCTTCTCCTCCATTTTCTACTCCCTTCCCTTGAGGGTCTGGCAAAACAACAGCTATGCGATTTTATTAGCTTTTAATGGGCACAGAGTTACAGTATCCTTTTTCACTTGAAGATTGCTTGAAGACTACAAACGCAACATCCTTACTATACATGACTGATTCAACTTTATTTTTTTCATTTGGACTCAATTCATTTCAACCTCTCTTTCACCCACCCAATGTCTAGTTTGAACTAGTGAATTCTTAATCGGTTTGGCTCATTGCCACAACCTTCATAAAGGACAGATAAAGTCAAAAAGTGTATTGTCAGGTTAAACACTTGGTCTCTGCACTTTGAGCCCCTCCAAAAAAAGAGATACATTTGTCACAAATAAATTCAGCTGTGCTCGGGCCCCGCCGGACTAGAGAATCAGCCCAAAAGGTACCCCCAAATGGAGCTCTTCCATAGGGTGTCAGAACGGAAGCTCTTGGGATATGGCTTCACTTGTCGAATCTCGTACGAATGGACCCGCCCTGCCTTCAAAATCAGAAGCCTTTATTGTTGAACAGCCCGGGAGCCCCAGATTTTCTCGCATGACCAGGCCAAAACAAAAAAACAGGCAAACTGCTACCACAGGCACACCCTTCATACAGACACAGCCAGGCTCCTTCACTTCTATGCTCTGCACAAAACATACCCCACTCTTCCAGATCCTCAAACGCACATAAAAGGTAACACCATATGAGCACCCCCTACTCTTGAATGCTCATACTCACACTTGCATAACAAACACGCTAACAGAAAGGCCTAAGAAGGCAGCAGTTAAGTTTTATTGCACTCACGGGCTGTGTTAACCAAGCTGTGAGGGAATAAATTAATGTTATACAATAATTGGGGGTGATCTGAGGTATTGGCTTGGGTTTGTGCTTGTTTAATGTCTCTTTTGCTTACTGGTTTCCTAGTGTGTACAGAAGTCTCATGGGAATGACTGTAGCCCACACATTTGTGTTTGTCATTAATAGAGCACCACCTAAGTCACTTTTACACAGTGGTTGCTGTGGAAAATATGGCAGCAGTTAATGACCTTTTACAACACAAATAAACTGAGCCCTGTGTGAAATAACAGTTGATCCTGTGCAGGGCAGAATTAAGAAAAGCTTCTGCATCTCATCCTACAGTACCAGGCTTTCTTTTTCATAAAATTCTTATGGTTTATGCTTTGTTGAGCACTTTTCACAGTGAATAACATCATCAGGTTAACACCAGAGTCAACTTTTCAGTTATGAACCCCATTAGAGACAGCCACAAAAGGCAGATAAAGTTCTTGGGGGGGGAGGAAGAAAAATGCAGTGCCCCAGGGAGGTTATCCAAGGTCAGCAACTACCAAGTATGTTAAAAAATAACCATTAATTATACATAAATGAAAAGCACGGATCTGTATGTTTTTAAGGCTCATTTCAGCTGAAAAATTGGAGTCCTTTTAATGTGTAAAGAAAGCATCAGCGTCAGGAGGGATGTAATTTTTTAAGGGCTATTTGACATCTAAACATTTTTCCACCCTTGTGCTGCCTGCCTCTCTCCTGGGGCCCAATTTGTGGTTGAGATACGGATCAGAAACGTACATGTCTCCTGTCATTTACCGAACCACAGACTGTGCACATTGACAGACATTGGCATGGACAAATAACCGAACCCTCAATGGCCTGAAAGATGCCTATACCTTTCTTATAGATGTGCCATTAACTCGGGGCATGTCCATTCCCATGTGCCATTGCATGGCTTCAATAAAATAAGCACAGATGTCATTTTTCTTGTGGTGGTGCTGCTTTGAACTCGGCGAAGGCCACATAAAAATGACTTTGAAACAATGCCCTCAGGTGCACATGATGGAACCCATCAAAATTCAGACTAAACATTTTTTTTTTCAGTTCTGATGCACATAAATGCTTTCATACATTGATATGCTGATTAAGTTGTCATGTACTCAATATAACTGATGGTTCTTGTCTCTTCTAATGAGGATAACATGCTTGTATGGAAAAGAAATGATGTTAAATTTAATATTGCGTGGTCTTTTGGCTGTCTCGACAGAAGCTTATTCATCTTACTATCAAGTCGTCATAAATGTAATCCATTCAATGCTTAAAGAGCAGGCAAATTTTATGTACAGGACATGTTTTTGCAGTTTCACATCAAGAATAACATGCGCTTGGAAAGCCGTGTCATTTCTGCTTGTCACAGAAGCGGTCGAAAACAATTCCCGTTTAACCTGGGAATGCTTACTGTTGTACCTCATGTATATGAAAGACAGAACATGGTGTTCCTTTAGATTTTTTTTCCAAATAGCGGAGTGACAATATTCTACTGTTGTTAAAGCCAATGCTACTTTGCACGGGACAATATTATTGTATATACAGTATAATGCAGTATATAAATATAGTTGAGGGCATTGTTCACAAATTAACTATTGCATTTAAACGTAATGATTTTCTCTTACAAACGCAATACTATCTCGTATAAACGAGATATGTTTGTTTGTTTTTTCCCAGTGGCATAAATAAGCTTCCATATGTCTTATTGTATCACACAGTGGGATATTTTATTTCTAGGGAAGGGCTTAATAACATATCGAACGCAAAAAGTTTACAAGCGAGAGGAGCCGATTGAACCCATGTTGCCCATTTGGCAGTTAGTAATGACCTGATTCAAGGATCTCATCCAGCTGTTTTTTTAAAAGAAACTAGGATATCGACTCCAATGGCTCCCACAACACTTTGTGTAAAGACGTTCTTCGTGTTCTTGGTGAAATTACACTTCTTGTGGTAACTTCAATCTCGCCTATTTTGTTTCCAATACTCCTAGAATTTAGATGCAAGCACTCAGTTACCCGGCATAGGACGGACAGACAAATGGCACATCTAAACAACGTTAGCCAGGAGAGATATTTCCGTGTCAGTCTAAAAAATAAGAAATATAAAATACGATCTATTTTAAAGTAACTTCCCATATACAATATATATATATACTTTATATACAGTATGTGTGTGTGCTAGATAAAGATCTTGTTTTTTGTATCACAGCATTATAAATTCTTGAAGTTAGAAACCAATATATTATTGAATGCAGTTCTAAAACAAAAAATACAATAATTAATTAAATTATTTATATATAGAGATAATGAATTACCATTAATTTATAATTAATCATAAAATATTGAATTAGAGAACACCCAGTAAGAAATTACGATTATTACCCCCAAATAGTTTTGATTTGAGCACTGTCATTATAAAAAAGTGTTTTATGAATGGCTTTGCTTACATTTCATAAAAACCTGTAGACTGTGGACACAGCGTAATGCTGTAAAAACAAATACCAGCCACTGTGCAACTATACAGTATGTACATTTAGTATTGATGGGCACAGGTAATATATACTCTTATTTTACGCAGTTTTTTTGCAGATTTGTCTCTTGCGTGTCTTACATGTAACTTCTAGTGCTAGCCACTTCTGAAAAAGCATCCATAAAAACAGAATAACTATTTATCTCGAGGGAGGGACAAAAAACTGTTTTCTGAAGCAAGCACAAAGGATTTTCTGTTTTTGTTTTGTGTTAGCCAATGTTTTAAAATGTGGATTCCTTCAGGAGCTGTAAATCTCTCACCTACTGCTGATAGAGCGACAAGCTGAGAAAGCCCTGACAATGGCAGGCAATGCTCTCTGTATCTCCTTGGCTGATCTGGGCTCATGTAGCTTGTAAGAGCTTTGGAGTTTGGGTCAGTTAGATGGGGACGGTGAGGGAGATCTACTTCTCCACATCCCAGCCAGTGAGAGTTCAGGAACCCAGTCAGGAAACCTAGAATGGTCGACCAATGCTCAGTCTCCCTCTAATAAAAAGAGAAACTTTGACATGGAGAACATCAAAATGGCCCCAAATGAGAAGCCATTCAACTCATTGAGCTAATTTGGTTCTATTTTTTTTTTACAGTATAATAGCTAATAGTGGCTGTTCTGGCAAAGCCCCAAAGTATGACATCCTCTTGTAACCCCTCCTGGAAAGGGGAAATTTACATCCTATAATCACTTGGATTACCATGACGACCGACCTAGGAGGGGAGGGCATCAGCAGAATCTGCGCATCATCAATTATAATTAATGTACCACACACCAGGTGCCTGCAGGGGGACAACCAGTGGGCCTGGGATTCCCTGTAGTTTATTTACTCCAACTGTTCCTCTCATCCTTTCCAGTTGGCCATCTGTTATTACACTGTATTGTTAACCGCCATTCTGCGGCAAAGTGTTGTAAAAGGTGCTGTACTAGACTGGGTGATTTGGTGATTCAGTGATGGAGTGATTAATTTGATTGATTGATCAGTTAATGAAACTCAACATGTATGTTGTAAGGAGGGGCAAGAAAGCTGGAGCACCTCGCGAAAGCCCATGTGAATATGGGGGAAACATGCAAACTCCACCCAGGCCGGTTACCACAACCTGAAGTTAATCCTAGGTGCTGCGAGGCACTAGCCTTCTGCACTATGCAGCCTTGCTGCACCTAAAGGGGCCTCCACGACAACACTTACTATGGGGCCTGGCTCCAGTTTGGCAAAAACTAATTGTTTTTCATGACTGTACCCTGAGTTGTGCTTGATCATTGAGATGCAGTAGGAGTAGAAACTCATCTCTTAAATCTGCTTTTAGCTCCATATTGCTTTCAATTCCATATTACATGAGAGAGCTCTACTAAGATGGGTCAGTATATCTGTTTGATCATTTGATCAGAGTGTATTCTTGGTTCAAGCAGGGGTGGTAAGGAATTCGTCAGTGCCTATTCCTGTACAGAAAATTCTATATATATATACACTGTATATCGGGGAACATCCAGTATACGGTCTTTAATAGAGACTTGCATTTTTCAAGTTGATATACACAGGTAACCAAAGTGTAGTTGACAGAGTTTTTAAATAGCAGTTGATAACAATGAACTAAACATCATAATGGTTAATTTTTCTTTGAAATTACTTACGAAGTGAATATTTTTAGGTCTAGACAAGCATGGTTATAGTACTGTCCCAAACTTTATTTTAAAGTTTTTATTAGGATGAACACATTCAGGGCAAAGGGTTAAACCTGCCTCTCTGCTGTAATGTACTGTAGAACAAAGCTGCTGTCCAACATAAACTTCATTCAGCATTGTCTTCCCAAACACTGGGCCAAAGAAAAAATGTTCTAGATAAGTGTCTCGCTTCTTTATAATCCTCTGTTTCCTTTGCATTATCATGTCTGTGTGGATTCTAGGACTCTGGCTGGCTGGCTGGGGTTTGTTTTTGCCAAGGTGTTATTGAAAACAGTCCATGTCCCGAAGTCACTGCGAGGTAGAATATGGTTCGTACAGGGGGTGAGGAAGAGAATTGTACAAAGGCATCTGTGTTCAATTAGAGGCACAGTAGCCACTGCTAGTTAAAAATGCTGTTGAAGTGGAATGGGCAGCTGTAAATTTTTAAAAGAAAGAAACTCCTTGCACGCAGTGTCTCCCCCAGTAAGAAGGCTGTCCCCTAGCAAAACGAGCAGTTAAAGGCTGCCTCTTCTGCAAAAAAAGGGAGGAGCACAACATCAAAAGCGTTCAGTCCTGGGATGGGAAACCTCTAAAGAAAACCAGGTTGCTGTCGTAAGAGGTGTTGGGTGAGTCAGTAGGTTCAACTTTTCCCTCAGTCAGAATTTCCAGACACCAATGTGCCTCAATATGGTGACCTGGCTAAATGCTTCCACAATCTTGTCTCCCTAAAGTTCCCCCTTACTTCAGTAAGTGAAGAAATTTGTCAGTTCTCTCCCTGATCTGCTGTGTAATGTCTGCTGGAACATAACGGCATCTTAAATAATTAATTAAATTATTATGTATTAATTACTAATGATTATGAATTAAAGCTCAATTGTTAAACCAACAACATTTATGCTTTGCCTACTGTTGTTGTTATCCAAGCATAGTTAATGGCTTGTGTCTTAAATTAATCTTTTTTTAACCTATACACACAATACAAAGTTTAGGTGACACAAGCTTGGGCTGAAGATGACAAAAGCAGTTGTTAATCGACATAAGAACATGCCTTTACTGCCTTCTTACTGAAATGTAAACTTCCCTATTCCTGTTTGGTCAGCGCTTACTGTGTGTTAACATGGGGGCTGTTTACTGCAGTGCTAAGTTCACCTTGTGCTCTTTTTCTAGAACTGCTCAGTGAGTGAATACAAACTCTGGTAAAAAAAAACAAAAAACTCTAACTTCAAAATATTATGCGAGTGAGAGAGATAGGTGTGAGAGTGGGTGGGGAGGAAGGAGGAAAGATGGAGAAATGAATATATCTGTCTTACATTTTGCATCAAGTTAATCTAATAACAAGAAATGTATTTCTTTAAAAGGAAGACCATCAAAAAGTCTATTAATGTTTTATAGGACACAATAAAAAGATACAAATGTACTGGCATTCTCATTGTAGTCAATATTTTTCTAATTATTGCATTTTAACAATGATTAGAAAAAATATGATTGCAAAACTACAGATCATCCATTGTATAGGCATGGAGATGGCATTATTATGAAACACATTACATTATAGAGACAAAAAAGGAGATCAACCTTGAAGTTATTTTGTTATCAAAAGCAAGTTGGAATTCACAAAGAACTGGTTGTTTCAATCTTATTTCAATCATGATTTACATGATTGTTTTCTATGTATAAAATAAGTTGGAGCCTGTATACAGAGCAAATTCTTAATCACAGTGGAACCTCCTGGGTGTTATCTAATATCTGTCAAAGATAAAAGTTTGCACAAGGTCACTGCTCACTTGTGAGGTAATGCGATAATCTGTGAGACTCAAAAGCGCTGTAGTGCCATTAACAAGTGGGGAAACCGTTAGAGAGGAATGAAATGAAGCCATTGACATTAATTCATTTATTCAAAGCTGCAGAAGAATGTCAAATTATGGAGAAATAATGGAGCAGTAATAACGTTGGGGTACCTATAAGCCCCCTAGCAACACAGAGCCAATGCTTTTATAGGCAAGGTGGTTTTCATGTGGGGGTGGGGCGGCCACTGGGGTATTAGCAACTGCTGGGAGGTGGGGGTGTCTGTTGGGAGAAAATCTATTGGCAGAGTGCGGTGTGAACCCTCCTAGACATGTTAATAAAACGTAATGTAATACACTAATTAAAGCCTGCATGTGGTAATGTTAAAAGTTGAGAATTACACTTCTGCCTGCTGAACAGGAAACATAATAAATTAGCCCTGTTGTCACTATCAGATCTTCTAATCTCTCATTCCCACATCTTTATTTCTCCCCTGGAAATGCAATTACAGTATTCTGAAAATATATTTAGGATGCGTTGAATAGTAGCTATTTTTTCAGTTTTTCAGTTTTCTTCAAGGGATTTTCAACCAACCCCCCCCCCCCCCTTATTAAAGAATATTTCTTATCTTTTTTATTCTCTGTAACTGTTAACACTTTTGAATTATAAGCTGCTTGACAAAAGTCTTGCATTTCAAGAAGGGTGACTTGCTTGTCCAATCTGTAGGCTATGAGCTGCTCCTATAGAACATTTGTTTTCTTGACAAAAGCCATCAAACATGGAATAGAAAGGTGGATAAGATTGGTTTGTTTTTTTAGATTCTATGCCAACACACGTCTTTCATCATCAGATCATCAGATAATCAGTACATTTCTCTTTAGAATTTCTAATCCTGGCATCCTAACATTATTTAGTGCTAATATATTAAAGGGTATCATTAACACTGCTGTCAGACATTTGAGGTTAATGATGTTTTCATCCCCGACTAAAAGATTCAATGAGTGATACAGACCTAGTACAGTATGTCATTAATTTTAGAACATGAGCTTCCTGGCTCTGTACAACAGGTATTTGTATCAACAGTGATTTATCTGAGAGCTTCGCCATATACTTATTGTTGTTCTTTAACCACAATGCACATTGTTTGGCAGTCCTTTCAAAACACTTGTGGCCATTTCTTGGGCAGCCTTATAGGTGGATTCAGAGGTGAGGTCATTCATTGCTTTTGGGTGCTGTTATTGAAAACACTCCATCTAATTCTTAGAAGGGATTCCTCATGAGTAGAATTTTGTTGTATGTATATCCAGTACATATATTTTCAGCTGACCTGCTAAAGTTAAAAAAATACATTCCTTGGTAATTCACTATTTAAAGCTTTTCCTTTGACTTCACTTCAATATGTGCAGTGGAAGGCTGTATTAAAAAGGCAAAAGCAGGTTTGTATCAAAGTCTTCTATTTCAGACACAACTGGCGTGTTATGCTGAGTAACATCTTACATTTTTGAGGGTAGGATTTTGAGAGCAATTTTTCATGAATATCTGTGATGTCATTACTTGAGAATCTATGCTATCACTGTCAGTGTTAAATGTGCTTTCCTATGTTATATCTCAAAAACACTATATCAGTGAAACCCTCCTTCCAAGCAAACACATCTACCCCCTGCTATTTGGATTCTTACTGTAACAATATATCAAGGGGGTGACAGACATAGATCTGCAGAAGCTATTAAAATTTCTTTGTCTCTCTCTTGTATTTCTGTTTTTCGTGTAGAACGGTAGGAATAAGGCAGAAAGTCATCAAGCTGCTTTTGAAATAGTCTGAGCATAGAGTGGCTGAAGGAATCCCATGTGATTCTGCCAGTGACAAACAAAATGCTTCCCATAGGTGCACAGCTCGCACAGTTCAGTAATAATTGCCTCAGCACTGAAGGTTCATCTCTACCTGATGGAGCTGGGCTGGTGTCCTTGTGGGAGCAGGGGACTGAGATTGATGTTTGTTTCAGCATTATTTATTATCCTGTGTGGTATTCTCCACAACACCAAAGGCGGGCAGACAAATTCCACTAACAGAGATGCTCAAAACCAGCTGGGCAGCGCCCTCTGTTTGTAGGCCAGTGACTTTCAAGCTTTGCTTGCTGTTGATAAATTACATTTCAACATGTAACACCCTTATTTAGGATAAGCCAACTGGTTTCTTGGCAGTAGGGAGACTGTAAATTGTAACTGGATCTGATTATGGCTACAGGATTTGAAATCTGTGTTTGTTATTATTACAAATAAATCTGAAGGTTCCCAGAAATACAGAACTCAGCAGCAAAGGGTTAAAATGTGTACTTATTTAAAGGAATGACATTCCTCTTTTTCACTAATTGGTGAATATACACTCACCTGTGTCTTTTGAGTTGGTACCCCCTAACAATTGAATCACAAAAGCTATTTCTTTTTAAAACCTAAAAACAGCAATGGAAATTTGACAAATTGGGTAATAAAAAGTAAAGTTTTCAGAATGTTGGACTCTTTGTGATTTGCCTTTGTCGACGTTTCACTGGACCTAACAGCTTCTACCGTTCTAAACTTCCATCAGTCCCTCCATTGTCTAACTGCTTTATACAGCATGAGGCCACAGGCGGGGCTGGAGCCTATCACAGCAAGTGACAAGCACAAGGTGGGATACACCCTGGACAGGATGACCGTCTATTACATGGCACACACAGACACGCACACACTCATACCAGGACCAGATGTTCCCATTAGACAATTATCCTACCAGTATGTTTTTAAACTGTGGGAGGAAACCCACAAGAAAACAGGAAGAACATACAGACTCCATGCAGATAGCACCCCAGGACCAAAACTCAACCCTGTTTTAGACTACTACCGTATATTTAAAATTTAATAGAAATAATGTTGGATATAAAATTGTTTTGAGAATGATCTTGTTTTTGAAGTAAGAGATTCCCTGTATTTATAAATATACTGAAGACAATGGGCCATTGTGGAGGATGGCAAGCTTCAATTATTGCACATATCTACATCATAAATTAGGAAGAAGGTGCCATCAAAAATAAGGAAGAAAATAACTGTTTCACTTGCAATTTCTACATTGTGTGTTATTACAAGCTTTATTTCACATATTCAACCACAGATTCTGTGCTGCGGAGTGAATTCATTCCTTTGCCAGTGAATTGTACATTTCAAGCATCTGTGTTTCACCAAAGCCCTGAGATTGGCATGTTATCTGGAACTACAATGGGGCACACTCTTCTTAATACACAGTGGGTCCCTGTAGAGATATCAGTTAACCCAGAATGCACTAAGTGTAGTGTAAGGAAACAGAAGGATAAATTCAGTCTCAGTATGTCTTCATCAATAGAAAGGAAATCCCCTCGAAAGATGACTGAGTCCACATGTGTTTGTTCACAATGCTATCCTTAATTAACGTCACATACTGTATGCTTTTTTTTTTGTGGTATGTGTATGTTGGGGGGCAGCCATCAGGATCTACTTCCCCAGCTTAGGACAGGGATTGCAAATGACATTTTACTTTTTGATCAAAAACACCCTGTGGACTCGCCAATTTTCTCACAGTGCTCTTTGACATCCAGTTCAGATCTGCACTGGGTTTAGCAGACGGAATAAATAACCTGAAAATATTGAAAATGTGAACCCTTTGGAAAAAAAGGTGGTAGGAATAAAAGTTACAATTAAAATATTAATGTGATAGTTTATAACGGCAATAATGAACTATTATTTTGACCCCATGGGCTTACCCCAGTCAGCATATCCATCTCGCCAGCAGCCTTATATCCCTGCAACTCACCCCTGACAACCCACTGAAGCTCAGCAGGTGTGAGCCTGGTTACTACCTGCATGGGAGAACTCCTGGAGAAAACTAAGGTTGCTGCTGGAAGAAATGTTAGTGGGGCCAGTAGGGGGCGTTCACCCTGCAGTCTGTGTGGGTCCTAACGCCCCAGTATAGTGAAGGGGACACTATACTGTAAAAAGGCGCCATCCTTTGGTTGAGATGTGAAACTGAGTTCCTGACTCCCTGTGGTCATTACAAATCCCAGGGTGTTTCTTGAAAAAAGTAGGGGTATTACTCTGGCATCCTGGCTAAATTTTTCATTGGCCTTTACCAATCATAGCCTCCTAATAATCCCCATCTATGAATTAGCTACATCACTCTGATGAGTGTTCTGGCACACTATGGCTGCTGTTGCATCATCCAGGTGGATGCTGCACATTCGTGGTGATGGAGGAGAGTCCCCATTACCTGTAAAGCGCTTTGAGTACAGTTTCAGAAAAGAACTATATACTGTAAGTGTACGGAATTGTTATTATTATTTTATTATTATTATATCCAGGGAACAGCTTAGAATTGTTAGGATTTTATGGTCATTCTAGCAGGTGATGATATACTACTGGTACAACTTTGCAAAAAAGAACTCAACAGTTGATTGAGCTGATCTAAAAAGACCAAAATACAAAGCTGTGCAGAAATTAATACCACACAATCTTGAAGCATGGGGAATTCAGTATGATTTCACTATCCCTGACTCCGTTCTGTCTCGCGGATCTGAAAACAAGTGAAGGAGCACCAGTGCAGCTAGCCTTCACTGCCCAGTGAGGAAGGTTTTCCGAGAGCACACCAGCTGGTCAAAATGGGTTAGCCATGTCTCTTCATTGTGGGCTGGTGGCATTTTTTCCTGCTATAAATAGGTGCGGTTTTCCAATTAATCTAGGGCAACGCTACTCCAAAAGCTGGCGGGGGCAGCAGGAAAAATGAAGAGCGGTCTGTGGTAAAGAGATTGGCTTCTGTCTGTGGTCAGCAAGCATGGTTTCCGTGCGGCAGAGCTGGGGGCAGAATGTCTGCCCACCAAAGTATCTTTTCATCACAGCTACCTTGACAATAAGTGGAAGGCAGTAATTGGTAATCAAGTCCTTGGCTTGCAAAGTAGGGCAAACTGAGTTGACTTTTCACTTGTAGAAGTTCTCTGCTGAGCCCCTTGGAGGAGAATGTAAAATGGCACCTATGCTTGGTGAAGAAAAGACAAAATACAGCATTCAGACTCATTTTTAAAGCAGGACTGAGAACTTCAAAAACACTGTCCATTTCACATGCAGGGTGTCTGGGCCTCACTTGGTAATCTGTAAATTTTTCCTGTAACTTGGCAGATTTCTGGAAATGAATGCGTTTCATTGTTTTTTTCTGTAATTAAAAAAACAACAAATTAACAAGCTTTTCTGCACCATATTCAGTCTTCTGCATAATTTTGCTGGTATGGTTATTGTTTACTCATCTGGAAGACGGCATTATCCATGAGTAAAATTCAATATTTGCCCTTCAGAAACCTGCATTACATTGATGAACAACTTCTTAAAAGAAGCAACATTTCCATTTTTATTTGGAACATATCAGTAATTTAAAGCAAGTATTTAGTCAGTAGATTTTAAAATACTTCTACTGATCAGAGGGAATACACCCCATTAGCGTGTTTTGCGGACAGTTGAAAAGTGAAGAACATTAGAAAAGTATAACTGGATAATGCCTTCTAGAATCCGAAGGACGTATCCTGCTATCCTTTGCCTTTCAACTATATTAGGAATACAATTAGTTTTGTATTTAAAATTTAGTTTTCATAGTTATGATTGGGGAAATATGAGTTTCCCCAAGCAAATATCTTTGAAACTTTTGACATCAAACCAAGACGACGAGAATAAAGAAAAATGAAGTTAGGGATAATTTATCAATCTGTTTTATATTTCTTCTACTATTGTATTTTGCTCATGACACTAAGAAGTGTGAGCAATCACAAATGGTTCATTTGATGCAGTGCATTCAGACCAAGTGAATGCCTTGGTTACACCTTGCATATTTTTTCAATTTTTCTGAACAAATCCATATCTTAAAAATAAGATGTAAAGTAAACCCCAAAAAACAACTAAAAGTGGAACTAGTCTGAATCCCTTTTTGTATTCTGTTTCCTGTTGTTTTGCAGAATTGTGTTGGGAGTCCTTTTCCTAGGAAGGCACAGCACATCAGATAAGGATTCCATACATGTGGAATTTATCCCGGTTTAAAATTTATCTATGCCGAAAGGTTTCTTCCTCTGTTTTGAATATGCTCTGATCTGAGCTGCATCCAGCTCATATTGGAAATAAGTGCTTATACAAAAAAAAATTCAAACATGAGTAACTTTGAAAAATACACACTGATCAGAAACGGGGAAAAAAAAATCTTTTTTTACTTTTTAATTTCCTCTTGTAAACATTAGTCATCACAATTTCAAGCTATTTCTGTAAATTGTTGAGTGGCGACAGCATTTCAATTTCATCTGGAATGTTTCCTCGGCCCCTGTGTTCAGGAAAAATTCAAAAATGATTTTTCGTACCTATTAATATACCTGCCTATAAGGGTTATGGTATTTCGTAAACAATGGTTTTCGGTTTCTGTATGTTTCAGATTCTCAAGTCTCAAGATTTGTTATTTCGTGGTTGTACCTACCCACTCCAAAAGAGGACAATGATATTGGGTCAGAGTAGCCAAAACCGGCAGTGCTCTTGAGTAAAGGACAAGACCTGTCCATGCTATGTTTGGCAGGTGATATACAATCTGAATTAGAGGCTTGTGCCACACCAGATCAAAGCGGAAATGTCTAAAAGTAGGTTTTAGAGCTGACAAATTGGGTAATATCTACCCAAGCACATATATCAGAAGCTTTTAATTATATACAGTATAGGAGGATTTTGTGAGGGTTCAGCCATTATACTGTCAATGAATGGAAGCCTAGCATCTGTTATCGTGTGCAGAACAATGCATTTCTGTGAATGGAAAAGCTTTGCAGTGTTTCATTGTAACACAAGCTATTGGTACTGCACCGACTTTTTTTTACATAATGTATCTCATTTAGCGTCATCTATTGTTTCCCACTTTCTACTTCCTTTGTGGGTTTGTTATTTGGAGACGATCACCTGTAGGATCATGCCAGTGCAAGAACAAAAAACGAATCATACAAAAATATTGGATTATAGCGTAAATTAATCCATTCCTGGAAGCAGACAATTAGGAAGAGATTTGCTGATGTAAAAACATGTCAAGCAGATACAATTACATGCATAAGCCTTTTTTTTTCCTTTTTAACTTGCGTGATCTTACAAAGCTATTCTTTGAACATAAAAAAAGTTTACATAGCAGAATGTAATGCCACAACAAAGAAACAGACTGACAAAGTGAGAGCAGTGTGTTAGGCACATAGAGTTTCTTTTTCACTTGTTGACTATGTTCTGTGATTGTTTATCTCATAATAACAAGGCAAGCTGTTTGCATTTGATGTTAGACTGAAAACGTGATGTACAGTATGTAATGAATTCTTCCAAAAATTTACCATATTTGTATTGTGCAAAGGACGTCAATTTTAGCAGGAATAATGGCCACCTGAAAGACACTTGTAACTGTAAATACGAGATGTCTACAACTAGAACTTCACTGCAAGTTTTTAATGGTGGTCTTTGAATGAGGAAGGAGGAACAACTGGCATTCTTATGAACTAATACACAAAATACATTTAAATTTTATTACTGGAGTTTTGTTTAGTACCTAAAAATGAAGACAATTATTTATAATTGACTCATTAGAAAAGAACAAGTGTAGAATGGTGACTTTATAATTAGTACACTGTAGATTTATAATTCAGTAAATTTGAGACATCATTGGAAGGTAGTAAAATGCTTTTTGCAGGAGAGTGTATTTCTCTGCAATGGGGAGCCACAAACAATTGAACAATTTTTTTTGACTGTCAGTATTACCTAGCAAGTTAAACTGGGATCTGTAATGTTATCTTTTTGATTTTATCTAACAAGTGGGAGATTTGTCAAGCCTAACAACAGCACTTTCATTGTGGTCTACAGTTCCGTGGGTTGAAATACAGCTGTTATGTGACTCAGAAATATGATAAAGTCATCCGAAACAATGCAGTATTTGCAAGATGGTTTTCGATTTTACATTCCCATTGAAACGGAGTTGGTTGAACTATAGTCTTACAGATCCTCTCAGAAATGCTATGGCATGTTCTCTGATGTCCAGTTTTCCCATTAAGGAGGAAAAAATAAAATAATAACCACATCACAAGTATGACTCTCTTACATTAATTTGTTTTTCAGTCCATTAGAATTCTCAGCAAATCTCCTCTTGACAAGCATTTCCTATGTGCATCAGAGAACCCATTTAATGTGTTGTAGGAGGAGGTTGCAGAACATTGGAGCTCTACCATCCATATTACACAATGTTTTCACGCTGCACAGAGCTGTTCGTGGAGAAGGAGTCAGCTGTCTAAGCCCTGTGTCTGTGTGCATTCCTGCTTTGCAGTCAGATTCCACTGCTACAATCACCTGCGCAGATGGCAAGTGGAACAAGCAAGTGAGCTGTGAGCCAGTGGACTGTGGCAAGCCAGACAAATACCATGTTCACCCAGCCATCTTTCACTTCCCTGAGGGTACTACATATGGCAAGAAATGCACATTCCAGTGTAAGGAGCCAGCTCAGCTAGTAGGTAAGAAAATAACTACTCAACGGAAGCATGCTGTATGTTAGAATACTTTATCAAGCTGTTTCTTAGGGGTGACAAAATGCAATAAAATGCTGTCCTGAATTTTTAGCAATTGTTTCATTTATATGAAGTTTTTAGAATATTATTAACTATACTCACAACACAGCGTGGAAACATAAATGCTGTTGAATAGTTATGATGTTTGATGTTTACTTATCGTATACCATGGTTAATGTGAGCCTACTCATATTTGTAAATAAGTGCATATTACCACTTTCCAAATGTCATTATCAACTACCAGTATTAATTCAGAAAGTCAAAATGTAAAGGGTACAGTATGTGTCTCACAATGAGACACAAACAAGAAACACATTAACTTAAAGGACTCTAAACAGTGAAAACCCAGCCACCTCTGGCACGCATAGGGTGGTTTATACTGTACAGATCCTGACTTATGATTCCAGAAGCTAAGCAAGGCTTCTGACCAGTACTAGAATGGGTGTCTGAATGTCAAAAGAAAAAAAGTTGCTACTTGTACAGGTGTGGCACTTTTCTCACCTGAGGATTACAAACTCTTCTCCCATTGTGCAGAGTGCTCTGTACAGTGTCTGTAGGCGGTGCCATCCTTCAGATGAGCCGTTAAACTGTGATCCCGATATTTTGATTGTTAAAGATCCCATGGCACTGTTTGTAAACGTAGAAATTCGAACCATAGTGTCCTGGCTAAATTCCAAAACGTTACAGTGTCGCCTCTTTAAAGTTCCCTCTTAAATGGCTAGTTCCCACTTCTTTACCTGATCTGCTGGTGAACAATGTTAGCAGCGTCTCACCCAAGTGGGTACTGCGCTTCAGTGATTGATGAAGTGGATCCCCTCCTACATGGGCTATAAAATGTCTATAAAGTGCTTTGGGACACTTTGGAATGAAGAGCTCTTTAGAGATGCAATTATTACTATTGAATGTAGTTATTGTGCTTTGTTAATGAGGACCATGTGTGAGCGGGCCAACTCTGTGGTTTTATTGCCTTTTTTTTTTTTTTTTCAGGGATGAATAACACTTTGACCTGCATGGAGGATGGTCTGTGGTCTTTCCCCGAAGCCCTGTGTGAGCTGCGCTGTCCGGCTCCTCCACCAGTGCCCAACGCTGTCCTGCAGACCAAGCGCTGCAATGCCACCGGACTGAAGGTTGGCTCGTTTTGCAAGTACAAGTGCAAGCCTGGCTACCACGTCCCCAACACTGACAAACCCAAAAGGTAAAGACCATGTTTGCTGCTGCCTACGGTTCAGAAAAGTGACATTTGCTGTAAAAGAGTAGTAATCCGTGTTTTTTTTCCCAGTAATTTTGCTTCTCAAGCTTTGACAGTAGATCCTGATCACCCTTGACGGTTGTCACAGTGAACCCTGTCCTAATACTCATGGTCACTTGAAATCAAGTGAACCAGACAAATCTGTTGCACACAAAGTATTATTTAGTTCAGGTTTCAAGAGAGTCTCTCGTAAAGTCTGAGGAAGATCATTCCACAACACTGTAACAGCAACAGAGAAGGCATGGTCACAAAAAGTCCATGATATAGTCCTGGGTACAGTGAGAGGAGGACCAGTCTCAACTGAACAGAGCCTATGGAGGGGGAGTGTAAACATGGAAGAGTTCAAAACTGTATTGTTTCAGAGCCTTGAAAGTCAGTAACAAGATCTTGTATTGAATATGTGATTTCACGGGCAACCAATGTAGAGACTCAAGTGTACTGTAGGAGTGATATGCTGCCAGGCTCTGGCGTGGGTAAGTAGTCCAGCTGCAGAGTTTTGAACATATTGCAACCTGTTGAGAAGAGAGTTAATGATCAGATGTATACATGGAATTATCCAGAAGTAAAATACCAAAGTAAAAGTTTACTGTGAATTGTCATTCACATTCATCTCGTGATCTCATAAATAGAAACTGCTTGACTGAAACTTTTTTGTTTGGCCGTCCTAATATTTTTAGGAAGGATTGAGTGCACATGCAGTACATAAAGTATATATAATACAATAGATGTTCATTAAAGTAAAAATATTGCTGACATATTTGTACATGTATATAACCCCACATTCAAACATCCAATCCACCCTTAATGTTTTCTACTCTCCTCATTACATATTCAGTCATGTTTTTCTTTCCATTTGCTTCCTATAGATTTGTATTATTCGAACACTTCTGTTTAACATTCGTTGTGTGCAGAACTGTTTTCCCTAAGGGTTGTGCTGAGAATTGCCCTTCTTGTGATGACTTTTTAAAATGCAAATACAAGACAGTAATGTGCTTTCTGCCATTATCAAAACCACTTAACAAGGAAATATCAATGAACTCGCGCTCAAATGTTTTGCCTACCATCGTCACTAGTGTTGCTAGCAAGTTCCAGGATTTAAGTTGTTGGCTTTGTCTTGTTGCTGTTCAATCCATATCCACCCTTCTACAACCCATCTCCCAGAAATAATACACAGTAGGAAAAATCAGCTTGCTGTACAATAAAAATGAACATTTCATAAGCTTCACTGTGAAGTTTCATATTCTATGATTAAACATTTTCACAGGCACTTGGCAGTGGTTCCCCTGAAGGTCTGTGTAAACTGATACTAGCTCAAACAATTGCAGAATATGTCATTTTCTAATTTAGTGTTTATTTCCAGCTGATTAATAAGTTGTGTCTTTTTTTTTTCAATCAAGTCCCTTCTCAAAAGATGGAAAAACAGATTGGTTTCATTCTTTTCAACCAGACAAAGTTATAAGGGTAGGGCACCAGCCTCCTGCTGTTAGGGATCCAAAAAGAGTGAAATCCAATTGTGTAAGTGTTTAATAAAGGCCTAAACCACTGCCACGTTTCCTAAGAATTAAAAGAGAAGAAATAAAACTCCTTTCTGTAGCTTGTAAAGAATGATCATATGTCTGCTGCTGAACTGGTGCAATGCCGGGCTTACCACAGACTATAGCACAAGCTGTCGTCACATCATCAATTCTCACCAGAACAATGAGGGTCAACAGGAGCGAGTCAAAGGAGTGCCCCCCTAAATGGAAAAGGAAGGAAAAATCTCTTACAGCCAAAACTCTAAGCATTCAGTTACACTGTTAACGAGTCTGTCATCTTGCTTTACTTCTGTATTTGCCAATATTAACCATTACCCAAAAGTTCTGCCAGTTGTTTCTTGGGTAATGCTTTAGAATAACTGACACTACCTCCAAAGCAGCACTCTTTTTAATAAATTGTCCTCTGTCAAGGTAAGAACTCTTAATCCAAGTAACACCTGTAGTAGAGATGTTATCACATCAAAGGTGTGAAGAACAGAAATCTAACATCAGTTTTTAGGGAAACTAAGAGTTTCCTAGACAATGGAATTCACCTCACCCTGTAAATTCCACAGTTACTTTCATCTTTTGAGATTGTCCCCCTTTGACGAAACATGACTCTTTCAGTTATTTGAAGTAGTGCCTATGCCTGTGTTATTACTCTTTGAAGACTTATATTCAATTCAGGGGCATGAAAGCAGGTTTTGATTTCATACCAGAGTCACCCAGTAGCATGTTGCAATATGCGCAGGTGAAGGCAGGGTTGAAAACCATCACCAACTTCCTTGTAGAAGGGTTGTGTACAAATGAAATAAAGTAGACTCTGGCCTTCCTCACAAACCAGTTTGCAATGGCATGACATAGGACAACACTCTGAGGTAGTGAAGCAAATGTTGTATCTGTAAAAAGACAATAGTCAGGGTCTTCGAGTCAGGGAACCGGACTTCTAAGATTATTCAGAAAAGGGATTGTGTCTATTGTAATCAGTCAAAGTTCAGGCTGCGGAATCCTCTGTGGTGTGATTCATTCTTGTCACAAAATATCTGAGGCTCTTACAGTCTATGTACTATATGGAAAAAGAACAGGACTTGAATATAGTAAAATTCAGTGGTGATGAAGTCTTTGCGGTAAGCCTTTGCTAGGTGAAGTCCTGACTCAGTAACACTGCCTTATAGTCACTCAGGCAGACAATGTGTTATTTGCATCCTGTGAAAAGCATTGGGTCAGGGAAGCCTTATAAAGTGTTTGGGAAGGTCAGAACACTGCTAGAAAAACATTTTCTTGCTTCCATGACCTGAGATCATTTCAACAGAAATGACTTGTGATAATAAATTACACAGAAAGTGAAACAAAACACTAAATGCACGTCAGGCTTTCTGTACTTCACTTGAGTTCTGAAGATGTGTAGAAGTTTATGTGTAGGGTATGAAATATATCAGGCATGTAATGATAACCTGCAAAGCAGGAACAGCTCCCCAGATTTCTTTCATATACTCAAAAATAACTTTTCCAAAGATTTTCTTATTCTGTGAGCACATATAGGATTGATATTGAATTCAGAGGCATTTTTTCACCTGATAATTATTAAGAGTAAATATCACCCCACTATAATAGAACCCACATGCTGCCTCAAGGATATTTGTGGTGTGTTTGTACTTAGCAAGTTTGTGATTTGAGTTTTTGGAGATTGGTAAATCAGTGCTGTTGTAGGACTTTTTTAGAATGGTAGACCACAAGCTTCTAGTCTATGATCCTTTGATTAAAGTGTTGAGGTGTCACCATAAATCTTTGCTGAAGGTCTGTGCACTAGAAAATACTTCACTATCCCTATTAAAACAAAAAAAGTCATTAAAACTGCTAAGTACTGTTCTGTCTTTTGGCAGCTGGAATTGTCAAGTAAAATGCACTCTTGATTAATTAATTGCTTGCATTTTTGCATGAATCCCAAAGGACATCAAAGCACTTTACATATAGGAAGGTCCCCATTTCATCTTCTACTAGCATGCAATATGTACCTGAGCAACACATAGCAGTCATTCTGCATCAGCAACCATATCAGCCACCCTATCAAGTGGAAAATTGAGAAAGTACTTCATTAATTGAATTAAGAGGGAAATTGAGGAAAAACAGAATGTATAAACTGGGGATTTAACAACACTCCTATTCTTACAAATAGTGCCATGGAACCTTTAATGTTCAGGTAGTCAGCTGAATGTCTCATCTGAGGGAAAGCATCTCCTACAGATCCATGTGGTCCAATTGTTTTAAGTTTTCTAGTCCAAAGAGAAAGGCGAGGGTCACCTCCAGGTTCACCAACATGCCTGAAATCCGAGCTGCCTTTTTTGTTTCTTAGGAGGGCATTTAAGAGGCAGTGTACAGAGGACGGGAGCTGGCAGGAAGGTTCCTGTGAGCCAGTGACGTGCGAGCCCCCTCCTCCCATATTCCACGGTGTCTATCAGTGTACAAATGGGTTCAAGTTCAACAGTGACTGCTGGATCAACTGCAATGGAGCCAACCATACTGTAAGTCAGCACCCTCAGCATTGCAGACGTCCAGAGCTTTTGTGATTGTTACATTATTTAGCTTTTCTTTGCCAGCTTTCAGTTAAATCACAGCTTTATATACAGTATCGTCGCATTTATTTTAGAACAGAGAGGAAAAAGGGTATAAAGAACACATGACCTAAGACCTATGTAATATTTATATGTGTACCTCTATAGATTTTCATTTTCATTCTGCATTTGGGAAACTTACAATAATACAATAAGTCCATTGCCCACAATAATCCAGTGCCTGTGTCCGACAGCTCCACCTATAGTTCCCACATACCACGCATCTGTCAAACAAGCAGACTGTCGTCAATCCCATCACAAGATTTTCTCCTACCTGCTTTACCTCACAGCTGGAAGCTCTTTAGCCTGCTGAAAAAGAGAAGTGGCATGCCAAGCATGCTGCCAACAGCGTTTCTTTGGTGGAAAAGGAAGATGTCATTTTAATTTGATTGTAAAAAAAAACCTGCTTTAATCAAGCAACCAGCAGTAATACTGCAAACCTGCCGAGATGACAGCTGAGAGTTATACTGAAACTCAGTGCTGCCCTTTCATAGCTTTCTATCATAGCTTTGTTTTTAATGGTAACAGAAACTAACCCAAAGCATCTGTTACTGTTTAACTCTGAGGTTAAAAAAATCATTCTGTGACCGAAAAGGGCACAAGATAGAAAAGACCTCATTTTTTGTTTCCTCTTGTGACACGGACCACCATCTGAATACTTAGATGTGTCCATTTACAAGCAGACAGGCACTTAAATTCAGCTCACAGTTTCAAATCATAAAACGCACTTCTTTTTAACAAATGATTTACAAAAGCATGAATGTTCCAAATTAGTCTCTTAATTTCTCATCTCTGTTTTCCCCCAACACAGACCACTTTAGTTCATCGACTGGATTTTTTTGCAGCTGTAAGGAATAGTAATCCTTGCAATGCAACAAGTGTTTCGGCTGTTTGGCCACAAATGATCATTGTATGACTAATGTGGTTTGGTGTGGAAACAAGTGTCTAAGGATTAAACAAGCAGTGTGGATTGAATTTCCCTCTGTATTCAGCATTTTGATTAAAAAGCTCAATAAATTTTCAATTAAGGCTAGTGCGTCTTAGCCTTTGTTTTTGACTGATTTGTCAGTAGTTCATGTTTTACCCTGCAGGAGTTTTATATAGTAAGTCACCTGTAATCACGTTTTTTTAAACATTAGGAACACTTGTACGTAAATGATCAATTAAGCAAGTAATTAAGGAAGCTGGATGTGGAAGTCTGAATGATCTTCTGAGTTTTGTCCTAACAGCATTGTTCTCTGCATTTCTTAATTAAAAAAACATATCTGTTTAACTGATCAAAATTAATTAAATTGTTCTAGACCTTGGAAATTAATGAATGAATGGCTCCATATAAAACTTACTGAACAATTACAGTTAAGTATAATATAATGATTTTGCATTATATATGGTTTTTATGCAAAAAGAAAATTCCTTCTTATGTGAACATAACAAGGTTTTCTAACATTAGTAGCACTTTCCTGTGTCTAATTAGGAATCTGTTTCCTTTGGGAAATTTTGTTACTGAAAATGGATTCATGGATCATCAGCCCACCAGTAGTCTTACAGTGTATTAAAACAAATATAACAATCTGCAGTAGTACAGTATGTTGTACTATGAGTGTTCCTGGCAGACAGTCAATGCACCCATGACATCATAAGCTTAATGGCTGAAGTCCCTAGCACTTGCGCAATTAAGAGGGACCCTTGGCTGTAGCCTCTGATTAATAGAGATTTTCCTGCATTAGGACACCAGAGCAAATTAACTTTCTAAATAAAATTAAATATTGCATAGCTTTGAAGTGGCTGCTGTCAAGCACCTAAATTATACGTACCAGGCTGACCCAATTAAAACTGTGCTTAATAGGGCCTCCATTTTTTAATTGATTAAAACGTTTTCAGGGGTGGCATTTCATCATTTGGTGTTGCCAACCGCAGTGACCAAATGTGTGGATGTGATCTTCCATGAATCTTCAGCAGTCATTTCCAAAGGAGAGTATTGGTGTAATGTAGATAAATCGATAGACCTTTATATGGTCAGTTAGAACTCATAATAGTTCAAAAAGGGAAGAAGGAGACTGTATCACAGTTTGCTTTGCACAGTAATGGTGTAATAATGTGTCTCTTGGGAATTAATTTAGGGGCCACCTACCAGTGTGATCCGCTGCAGGAAAGATGGCAATTGGACGGGCTCGTTCCGGGTCTGCCCACAAGTGAAGGGACAGTGTGCATTACCCCAGAATCTCAGCCCCAGCATCAGAGCTAGCTGCAAGAAAGGATACAGTATAGGTGGGTATGGAGAGTTCTTTTACTTGTATATTTTAGCTCAAGGTATGAGTACAGAACATTTTTACTTGGAAGGCCAAGAGTCCGTTTTGCTCATCTAATCTCAGTTAAGGTAGTTCCAAGGGGAAGGTCACCTACAGCATTGTTGTCTTGCCCTCCTCTTCATTTGTTCGTGAGAAATTCATTCCTCAGAACAGTTTAGGTGCAGGAACGAGCTCACCTCCCCAAGCACTGATCCCACCTGACCTGCATAGATCTTTGAGAAAAGGTAATGACAGGAAAAGGGGTGTGGCTGCCCACACTAATGCATGAGGTCTCATGAGATGGGCTGTTTTGATAGCATTGCTGCAGGTGTGTCTGTGCTTACTTGGAAGATCTTATCAACAATCATGTGTTTTAACTAAGGGTGTTGATTTGAAATGCAAAGCTTTCCTCCAGTGGGAATTTAAGGTAGTGCAACTTTGGTCCTGACTGAGAAAAGTCTGCAACCTGCTCAGAAATGCATGGCATGACCTACAGGTTATAGGTACAGTATAGTAGGTACAGTATAATCTGACTCCTGTACAGCATAATGTAAGTGTTGTCTAATGACTAAAGATAAAGGGGTCTAGGTGAGAATGGAATGTAGATATTCTTGAATAAAATCATTGAATAATAACAAAATGGAAGGCAGGACCTGAGGAGGTTAAACAATTTTCACATTTTCAAAAATGTTAATGTTCAGGGTAAGTAGTGGAGTAATTAAGTATACTACAGTACAACAGCTTGACGGTAAGTTGGCCTTTTCCACAAACACGACTATAAGAAACGATACCAGTTAAAACTGGTCATTGAGTATGTAGTTGATTGGTTTGCTAGGAATGTAATGGTCAAAGCATCTCCTTTGTTGAAGGGTCTCAGGCAATCTATTTCAGCAAATATGACTGACTATTATATATACCATAACCAGCCGTGCAAATTCACTTGTCAGATGTACTGTAATTGGGAATTGTAATGAACTAAAAAAGAAAACTTTTTATCTCTGATTAGAGCAGAATTGATCACTACTCAATTCTCAGATGTGTTTATTTGTAGTTCCATTGTAGGCTTTTCTACCCACCTTGAGATTCGCTGTATTTTCTCCCTTATCACTCAGGGGCAGAGTGCGAGTTGTCCTGCAAAGACAGGAACAGCAATGTAATCATCTTGCCACGCAATATGACAGCGGACACAGTGGAACACTGGAGAAACCCGCCTAAAGTCAAGGTGCGTTAGTGTCCTTTGGATTATTCATTTGATTTTTAAAGGCACTACGAAATGAGAAAGAATATAAAAACGACCCATTCCATTTTATCAATCTGACACTAGTAGTTCTGCAAAGCAGAAGAAAATATGTTATCCAGCAAAAACTGCGATTTGAATGTAAGGATTCTCAGAATGTAAATGAAAGTATGGCATGCCAATATGCTTCCATGTTAATAGCAATTTCAACAGCAATAGTAGAGAACTGCTACTTACATTTCATTGTATTAAGTGACTTTGGTGTGATGTTCCAAATGAATCATATTTAATTTTTAAAATTATTAAAATTTTGTTTTCCTTCTGGGATAATACTTTTTGGAATTTTCTGCAAATACCAAATTTTGTAAACGTTTTAAAAATCCTTTTTGCCTAGCCAGTTTGAGCACCCGGAGCTAATGCAAACAAATCATAAATAGAACGTTTTGTTGGTCTCCATCAAATTCTCTACTATTGTTGACAACCTCTACATTGAACCAATTAAAAGCATGGTGGAATTGTGTGCGTCTCCACATGTGGCCAACAAAAAAATATTTTAGGTGGATTCTAAATCTATTTGGTATACTCCTTCAGCAATACACAATTGCCCAATTTTTGCCCAATTGCCTCTGGTCTGAAATAAAAATGAACCACCCTTTCCTAGAGTTGAAACACCACCAGCCTGTGGTAGCTGCACATTTGGCACCTGCACTGAATGTGTATAGGATTGGCCCTGGTATAGGTAAAAACAAAACGTAAAAGCTGAAAAATACCACAATAAGAGTCCACAAGAAAAAGTGTACATACATCCTGTTGATATATTATAATACTATATGTCTAACAGGAGTAATTGAAGACATGCATAGTTCCTCTTCCAATGTGAATATTGCCATAACAGTTATGCTTCAGTCCTGAGCTCTTCAGACTCTTGAAAAAGCTGTGAGGAGGTGTGTCTGTGGAGCTCCAGCCAAGCGGGTAGAGCAGACATTCATTAGCATCAAAGTCAATTAATTCATCACTGCTACCAGTCTTCAGAATTACAAAATTGTTTTTGGCCTGAGCTGACTGGTACCCATTCTTTCACTGATGATGAATTTGTGCTGTAGCCTTTGGAGTTAAACATTCTGTATCTTAATTCAAATAACAAATTTATTGAAGTGCACATACAATGATGAGTCATTTATAGGCTAGGAGAAAAAATTAAATTACTTCACTGTAACCAACTCTTTTTTTTTCTTTACTTTTGTGCAGAAAACATTACATAAACCTGATTGATTACATACAGTATACAACTTCCAATTTCATTTAAGAAAGACATGCCACTCAATAATGTGTGCTCCATGAACAAGCAAGAAAAGACTTGGGTATCAGAAATGCATTTGACCTTGTTATGACTGCCAGTGAAAATAAACTTTGATACGATATGTATATTATTTATTAAGTAATTTTGATCAAAAAATGAAAAAATGATCAATAGTAAGCTGAGAAGTTAAAATGGTCCAGCAGTTTTAGCCGAGCTGAAATCAATAGTGCTTCAGTGTCTCCAGCTTCTAGCATTTTGCCAACTGGTGTCAATCGATGGATCTGTTTGGACAAATATTAGAACTACAATCCCACAGCACCAGTTTCTTACAGGTTAACGTAACCCCCTGTCCCACCCACCATACGTATCTTGTACTCCGACGAGAGCTCAGCACTGTAAGAGACCCATGCAGTGTGGTTTAATTATGACGCAGTTTAAAAATAATTGAAAAGAGACAAACATGGCACCACATTTATCTGGGGTTACATTTTACTTCGTAATGTAAATTCCCAGTAATATCATTTAAGTGTCTACAAAAACGTTCAAAACAAGACTAAAAAATGTTGTTTTAAATGTGGTCTACAGTAATAAATATACACCTACTTCTGGATGACTATTATATTTTCCCTTTGAAATGGAGCTGCACCTCACTTCATCCACTCCTAGTTGATTACAGGCGTTGCCCTATTGCTGACAGCATTGGACCACAACCCAGTTCCCAGCAATCGAAGCCATGCTGTGGCAATTGTTACTCACTGGTTTTATTGTTAAAATACAATCAGGACCTGGAATTACGATTACGAACTCGGATTTCTGTAAAGTGGGCTTTTATTATCAGCAGTGGAAAAAGTCTATAATCCTCATTTACGGACCCTGGCAGCTTCTGAATTCGAACCGTTATTGTTTTCTCACACAGCAGATGAGGGCTGAGTCACGGGGCAACTCCTTTTCAAGGATACGCTTAATAAGACACACTTATATGGCTCTGAATTTGTTTTAAGCTTACCTCACACCCCTCCCTTTGTACTGCAAAAGTCCATGTTTGTTGCATTAGATAGGTTCCTGTTTGCGTATGTATTGCTGGCAGTAGCTACCACAGACACCACTGCAATATGATTCAGACTTATGATATCTGGGGAAAGTAAAGGATGAGCAATTATCCTGAATTTGTTTCCTGTATTCTCAGTCTTGGAGAAGTTTTGTCTTAACCGATTGACAAAATCCAAAGAGATAGGCCGGATCAGAAACAGCAACTGATATAATTTACTTTTTAAATGTACTATTATCAACAGTGCTAGAGTATGGGACTGTAAATTATTTAGACAAGGTCAGAGTTCAAATGTCATGTTTTTTTTTCCTCCGCCTCTCTCACACTTTGAATGCACGTCAGAAGCAGAGGTGGCAATTCATTACATTTGTAACGTGCATTTCTCTCTTGTCGCTGTGGGTGCTAACTGAATTTAAATTATTACTTTGTTTGACTTTTACCGCAAGTCCTTTGTGTCGGCCTCAAATAATTTCTCAGGTAATCGTTTTCTAACTTTTTGCTGACTGAACTGTATCAAGAAATACCTCCGTTTGCAAAAGTGAGCACTTTGGCAGTATTTGGACACCTGAGACACGGAATGTTTGCAGAGGTCAGGCAGGCCCAGTCTAATGAGGATATTTTATCCCTTAGCATGTTATTTCAGTTGACGGCACAGCCAGTGCAAGGAGAGCCTGGCTCATTGCATGTAGTGAATCACACTGAGGACAAATGTGTCTTTTACCAGCCCATGCTAATTAAGACATACTGTATCTATGAGCTGCATAAGTAAGTGTGCTTCATTCAGCTACAATCTAAAGTACTGTCATGTTGCAGATGTGTGAAAAGAGCATAAACCCCAGTTTAAATTAAGTGTATGATTAGCCATGATCAGAAGTGGCATTATCAAAAGGATGTGGCTCGGAAATTTTTGATAACGCAAACGAATGATGAAACCTACCTTTGTTAAATTCGGTAAGCCAATGATGCGTTAAAGGGCGATCTTGATAAAATTAGCTTTCAAATCTAAAGTCTTATAGCAGACACTGATATATAATTTGGGGAGTATTTGCTTCATTCTTTGCTTTTTATTGGATATTATTTATTGGATCTGGCCATTTTGTGGTACGGTCCCAGATTTGTTAACAATGAGAAATCTGAACTGAATTGAGGTGGTAATGGAGTGACTGTTAACAAGTATTAGTTGAAATATGGAGGAAGGTTCTTGAGGTGCAGTGTGAGCTCTTTAGGCTTTAGTGCTTAAGGTTCTGTGCCCCAGATAAAAGGGTAATGTATTTAAATGCTCTTAAGATATAGCTGTTGTGTCTTTGTGCGCAGTTCTTTTGTCAAATTACTCTAGTGCATGTTCTAATATGTAAATGAACATCCACGTAATCACTGTAAATTATAATTGCTCCTCAAGTTATAATATTGAGTTATGTATTGAATGTGTTACATTTTGCTGCTCTGGTTAGCTTTTGATTAAATTGTAAGTGGATTTTTTTGTATTCAGTTTTGGAATCACCAGACCCTAGCATAGCTTTCAGAAAGAACTTGCTTTCGTAGAAGCGATTTTCTTAAATTAATTGCTAAAGAAATATTTTAGGCATTATCGCAAACCATATGAGGAACGTATCCATGATTTGCCTCTCAACGGTAGTATATAGAAATAAGAGCGTTAGTCAGGGTAGTTATATTATCAGAAGTCATCATAATTTGATTCCCAGGAAGGTGTTTGCGGAAATATCCAGGCAGTTATGGCTGTCGTTGTTAAGAACATTTTCACCGTATCCCTGACCCTAATACACACATACACACACCTCTCCCTGTGTGCTTCCACACACACAACCGAGGTGCAGGTGGAGTAGCCTGAGCCTGACTAAGGGTGGAAAATCTGAAACTGTCGGAAAGAAAAACAGTCTGATACAGATAGTATAAAAGTCTTTTTAATAAATGTCAGGTAAACCTCAAAAAGCACTGAACTTTACAGGAACTATAAAAACAAGCTGGGGCTCCCCACCAGACGGTTTAAATTAGCCCTCATGTAAACATGGGGCAGGCAGCGGTGCGACACTGAACACTAATTGTGTATGGATGTCCTGAGCAGGGGGCTCGGCAGCTCTCTTCCACGACTCGACAGCCAAGACGTAAGAAGTTCTTGGAAATATAGTGTTTATGCTTTTCATTTCATGGCCTTATGGATTTCTGATCCCCATCATTATAGTCTCTCTGAAAAGTCTACCTGTGTACCAGGGCACATTGAGAGAGCTGTAGTGCCTTCTCTCTGGGACCGTTAAAGGTTGTAGCATTTAATATGAGACCTATTTCGGACTTCCGAAGAATACTTTTTTAACCTTAAAAAAGATAGTGTAGGCTGCACGTCACTTTGAAAAATACGTCCCAGAGCAGTTACTTCACTAGATATCAATGTGTTGTACTACAGGAACCAGCAGCTAACCGCATGTTTTTCAAACCTATTTCCACTGGGGCAAAATTTGCTCTGCTTTGTATCTCCAGCCAATTCTCAAAAAATGTGTGCGAGAAAAAAAAAATTCTGTTTCATACTAGTATTGTCCACGTTAGAAAGGACACCTTTAAACTTTCCAGCAGCTGGAGAGCAAACACAAGCGTTGAAGACTACCATATAAATATTTTTGAGGAGGATAGGCACATAGATTGTTCACAGGTTTCGTTTTGAACTACTGCCAGAGTTTTGTGGCAGTAAAAACAATGAAGTACTATCATTAGCACTGTTACAGCAGGAGACCCAAGCTGTCCAATATGTTAATATCACATAGGAGTGAATGTACTGAGCTACAAAATATAGAAAAATAAGAATCATCTGTATAAGAATTTCCGCATGGAATTTCGAGAAATCAGCACAGTACACAATGTGTAGGTTCACTCTGGCTACGGGTTTGTGGTTTTTCAGAAGTAAAATCAAAAGTATCCTCTGATTGGTTCGCTCTGTGCCAGGGGGTCTTTCTTCCAAAACTTCTGAATGAATGTCTCACCGAGAGATGTAGAACAGGTTTGTGCTCCATCGCTCTAACATGATTTCCAAACATCCGGAACTGTGAAAGTCCTGAACAGTTACGCGACCTGTTACCTGCGCGTCCCAGCAGTAATGGTCGTGTCCTGCTGATTTCACTCGCTGGCCTGGACTCCCTCACGCCAGCTGTACAGCCACATCACCAGGAAGAGAGGCAGCATGTGTGAGATGGAGCTTAACAGAAACATGCCCAGTGCCCTCCAGCCTTCTCACAAGTGGCTCTGATGAAATCTTTAAAAAAAAATCTAATTGAGACTTTGGACTGGCCTCTTTTTTTTGTTGTTGTTGAAGCCCTCACCACCCCACAAAGCTTTTTAGTCACGCAATGTGTTGAATTAAAAAGATACATGAAAAATACCACTTCCCATCTAAAGAATGCAAAGTCAAAGGTAAAGTTGAAGGTATGTATTTGTACAAGGAGATTATCACAAAGCTGAAGTTATGTAGAGTACAGGTTTTGATTTTTTTTTTTCGATCATATGAAGGCACAACAATGCTTTGGCAAAGGAATAAAGAGACGAAGCCAGTGAAAGTTTATAATGTTTTGTGAACATTCCTTTCATCCTGTGTTTGCTGTGACTCCCCTTCCAGAGGATGGCCCGTGTGACTTTGTTTATATCTTTGTGGGCTCAACTAGAAATAACATGATAGGGCACACAGAGAGAGGAAAAAATGAAATATTTTCCTTGCGGATTCTTCTTGGATTACCTTTAACACTTGGGACAGGATCCCAACTTCACAGGAGACCTTTGTTTGTAATATTTGTTGTATGTGTGTGGGTTTTTCGGGGGATTTTTAATGTTCTGATTTTTTTTTGTTCTCCTCTCCTACCAGAGTATTGTCTGCACAATGGGACTGAAGTGGTATCCACACCCCGAGGCACTTCATTGTATCAAAGGCTGTGAGGTAAGGCTGGCCTGCTGTGGCATTAACTTTATATGAGATCAAAATGCCTCCTACTTTAAGAGAGGGGAAAAAAGGAATCCAGTGTTAGTGATTTTCATTTTTTTTTGAGTGACACTGTTATAAATGTACAAGGAGGCAGTGAAGTCTGACTTCTGGAATTTAAGCTGGTTTTAGATGGTGTATTCCCTTCAGTGTTTACTTACTGAGAGGCCTAGTTCGGTCAGGATCTCTGCAGGTAGCATAGAGTACGACAGGTAGGCTGACGCCAAACGGGCACAAGTCGCTTTGCGGCAAAACAGATCGCATCCCAAGACTCAAAAGGCAGAGCAGGGAGAATTTTAAAGTGCACAGCAGCTACAGTAAAAATAAGGGGGAATGTTTTTTTTTTCTTCAAAAAACTGTGGGAGTAGGGCTGTGCCATGTTGCTGAAGCTGATACTCTGGTTTATTTTAAGAAATGGCTGGATGAGTTCCTTGTACCAGTTGGAACCTAATGGCCTCATCTCATTTGTAATCTTTATTGTGGTCATGTTCTTAAGCTGTGGTGAAATCTTATATTTTCTGTACATTGTGTAATCAGGAGGACATTCTGAGGATCAGGAGGTGGTTTATCTAGTGTTCCGTTCTTTCATTTCATTCCCTATTGGCAGCTGATTGTTTTCTTAGTCTAGTTTTGCAGACTTCTGTGAAATAATTCAGTAATTCTATATTTACCTTCTTATAATAACTAGTCAGTAATAATAGTTAACTTTAATCACTAGTTTCTTCATATTATTATTTTTCAGAAACAAAATCTTTTATACACATTTAAAGTACTGGAACTGAAGAATATTCCAGTAAAAAAAAAAGTAAAATATGTTTGATAAATTATCTTAACCAGTACAGTGCATATTCCATAAGTCAATCCTGGCCTTTCACTTTATTTGGACTTATTGACCCCAGAGTGAAATTTAATTGTGGAAGCACTATAAGAGATAGAAATCAAGAAACAGAAGTAAACTGGAAAACTCTTAAATGAAAAGGGGCTCATTTTATTGTGTTGTATTTTCAAGAGAAAAAAAAAATCTTTCTTACATGCTGGCCACAGGATCCAGAATGAAATTGTTCTCATTTTTCCTCAGCCAAATCCTGATTCTGGAAGGATTTTCTCAGTCCATTTTAGGTCATGATGATGGTGGTTTGAGCCAGTAAAACTCTGCAAGTGCGTTGGGCATTCTCTTGTGTGTTTGCCTAAATGGAAATGGACAGTTCCTGTCAAGGACACACATACAATGAACTAGCCATTAGTTTCCTCTTAAGAAGAAGCCTCTTTGACCCCCCATAGCACCTGTTCAATTTCTCCAGGACAAGAAAGGGAACAGACCTGCTTTTACATACATTGCTGTATAATCTGTGTGCAAAAATTATGTTCCTGTATGTATGTACTCTTGCACTATTGAAGACTCACACAAGCATCTTTATTTTTTTGTGATCTCACTGATAGCTGTTGCTTTTAATGAGAACAAAAAGTGAAAACCAGGACAAGTACAGAGTATACCTAATAAAATCGTTTTGCTTATGTTTTTACTCACCTCTCGGCAATCGAAGAGGATCGGTATTTTTGCGTGCTGAGCGACAGGCACGAATAGTTGTACAGGTCCTCAATTAGGCCATCGGGTTCGAAAGCTGTCATCATCTCTTGTTTTGGTCTTTCGTCCCACAGCCCTTCATGGGTGACAACTACTGTGATGCCGTCAATAACCGAGCGTTCTGCAACTATGATGGCGGTGACTGCTGCCACTCCACCGTGAAGACTAAAAAGGTAGACTAAACATCTTTCTTTTCTACACGAAAATATGCATCTGCTTTCCCTTTCTCTGTCTTCCGTTGTCTATATTCCCCGTCTCCCTGTTCTATATAACATGTATGCAGCTTTCCTCGTTTTATCCATTATTGAAAAACGAGTCGGACTAGTGGCACGGAGCCCGAGAGCAGACATGAACAACAGGCAACATGAAAGGCAAGGGGATATGGAACAGCAATAAAATTGATATATACTGCTGTAACTCCTATTTTCTTTCTGAAAGTAAAATGTCCTCTTTAACCTGGAAACCCACAAAACAAGGGAGATATTATTCGGTTCTGTACAGAGTGTGCATCTGGTTCTGTGGATATCTTGGCCAAGGTCTTGCATCCTTTTATTGCAGGAAATTTATCGGTTTCATGAATTTGAGCTTCTTCCCGTTTTTTTAAGAATGATTATAGTTGCATCATAACAAGATAGTACCTGCTTTGTCAGATGGTGATTTTCAATGGAAGAGAGAGAACCATCCCTTTCCTCTTGTTCCTCTTGTCCGCTCTACAAAGCCGTGAAGTGTTGTCATTTTCCAAGCCCTGTTGGTACCCTGTTGGAAAAGGTATGCATTTCATAAGCAGAACGTTTAGCCTCAGGAGAGGGCCCCAGTGAAAAACTATACTGGCAGGTTTAAAATGGCAAAACACCTACAGTATTATTAGCTGAGACTCCCAAAGCGTTTGATGAAAATCTGATGCTCTGACTTTCTTTTCTGAGGATTTGTCTTCTTTTTTGTGCTTCCAGATAATTTTGCTCAGGTATTCCACATTTAAAAAAAACAACATACTAATTGCACATATGAAATACTGTTATGTAGGCTGTAGATGGGACGTGGGACGTGTAGTTGCCAGATTACTCTTAAGGTGGAGAGTTTTTTTTTTCAGACTGAATTTATAGACATTTTAAGTTAAAGGCCTTCTCATACCATTTTTTTCTTGCATTATTTTTATTAATGAAATTCTTGTTCTTTATCACTAAAGGCATTGTACTGCATGCTGGCTTTTGTGTGAGCTGTATGTTTGGAGCCGCTTTGTGGAATACTTACACCACACTCCATTTACTCATTGACTATTTTTGGAGAGCCTAGAGCCCCTTTCTACATGTTTTTTTCTCCTTAATTAGGTCTCATGACATGAGCTCACGGAACCCAGTGTGTATTTATGATGATTTTAATAAAGCAAAACTAACCATTTCATCAAAAGCTCTGCAAAAAAAAGTCCAGAGAGAACAATGGAAATAGTCTTAATTGCGCAGTGTTTTATTAGGTTTGCCATACTGCAGCTGCTGTATTGGCAGGACACGATCAAGCTAAAAGCTGTAATATTTTATAAAAATTAGCAGTTTTATGACAGTGTCAAAGCTTGTTGCACAGCCCTTAGATCAAGGAGAGATTGCAAAAACATTTTAGAGCCGGTGTAACCATTAGCAGCTCCTGTTCCAGGACAGCTACAGACAGGCTATCCTTGGAACTGTGGGTATCAGTGAAATTCTGCACTGGTCATACATTCTATAGTTATGTGGAACAAACAGAGAAAACGGCTAGAAACACTTAGTGATTCCTACTGCTTGGTTTTTATTTGCATTTTGGTTCTGTTTTTTTTTTAAGTTGTTGGAAGTCTTTAAGTCTCCCCATTTTTGAAATTCTAACATGAGCCTGTTTGCTTTGGAAAATTGCAGCTTTATAGCCGGGATCACATTTTTATACATTTTTCCTTGTTTGTTTTTTTTAAGAGAGGGGGATATTGGAGTATCACTTCCCTTTATTTCATAACTAGGATCTACCAAAAATACTCATGCTGACCTCCGTTCACCCCTCACTCACAGCAGATCTGTTTTCAATGGCTTTGACTCCTTCCGTTTTTTTGGAATTCTGCTGCTAAGTAGATTTATTGTTCCTGTTTTCTGGTAAGCTTTTCTTAAAAGTCTTAAAAGAAACTCCTGAATGAGAAGTTGCGATGCCACGCACTGAGTCTTTGAATTGCATACTTCACACCAGCATCATGTAAAAGAAGATCGAAACATGGAATAATTAAATGTGTTGCCCTTTTCATGTTCATTCTTCCCTTGGAAGAGGTTTCTTCACCTGGTGAGAGATAAAAAAAAAACTTAAAGATCCTTGCAGATGGCCGTTTTACAGGTCCGACTTAATCATCGGCAAAGGGTGTTTTAATAAAATGAATTAATGTGAACTAATGGTGCAATTTGGAATGATTTATACCCAGAGAAATCAGTGCGGAACTCTCCCCTATCAATCTAAATGAAGCTCATCCTAGTTATCCCATTCCAAGCCATCCAGTCTGATTTACTGTACATACAGTATAAAACAGCAGGCATAAGAAGTCTAATACCAAATGGGATTGCTGCATGCTGCTTTGCTCTCCTGTCCATGACCTCCATTGTCATCAGCAGGGGAATGTTGTTATGCTGACATCACAGCTACTAGCTTCTGCTCCTGATCAGCAGTGAAGTGTGCAAGTATAGCTGACAAGTGCTTAAGCATCTGAGGAAGGAACAATTATAGTCCTGCTGTGCCCATGCTGTCCCCACAATCTCTGAATAAATAGCTTCTTCCTCCTCCCGGCAGCAAGCACAGATTCAAACCCAAACGCGAAAGAACATCCCTGAGCTAAGTTAAGCATGCTGGTGTAGCGGAGCTAGTTCAGATACGGTGACGTCATTGCCCTCACTGCGCGTACCAGGGACCTCAGCTGCCTGGGCTGAGGGAGGTCTCCTTTAGCTCACTCAGCTGGTTCCCTGTTGCGTTACGCCGGCGACCCGGGTTCGTGCCCCAGGTGTTGCGGGACGGAACGGGGTGGCGGAGGGCACGAGCCCGCGCGGAACTGCGATGGTCACACCAGATCTACCGGTAGAATATTGAAGCGACATGACTTGTCAGAGCAGGAGGTCAGCACGTTGCAAACAAGAGGTCCTGGGTGCCTGAGCTCATGTGTTTGCAAAGGCATTTGCATTCTCTGTCTGACGAGTGGATACTGTAGATTCTCTGTAGGACCCTTTATTTAACCAGATAAGTCAATGGAGATTTTCTGATTTCAATTTCTTATTTACAACCCGTCGACGGTCTATCAGAATTGATGCACAGAAAACAATGCAGTGGAAATAAACAACACTTAGTAAAATGTAAGTGACATAACAGTTAATGGTATAACAGGATGATGATAGCAAGTGTGCATGTCAGACAGAAAGGGTCTCAGATATATATTTATATTTAGTATATAGAGAAGTGGAAGTGCCTTCACATGCAAAGGTGGGTGGTTTCAGTTTCCTCTGCAGACTGTTTCTGTCACTGGCAGTCGTAGCTCGAAATGCCGTTTGTTCAAAGATGGTGGATGTTCCTGGGAGTTTCAAAACAATTCCATCTATCCATTTTTCTAACCACTTTAAGCAATACAGGGTCCTGGGGGAGCCAGAGCCTATCCAGGAAAGCAACGAGTCAGGATACATCATGGACAAGGGCGCTAGTCCATCTCAGTGCACACACAGACACACACTCACACCAGGGCCAGTTGTTCCAGAAGCCAGTTAATCTACAGAATCCAGATCAATTAATAATACCACAAATTGTATCAACCTTCTCTGTACTAAATATGTGCTTTCTACAGTGTATAACACCCCCCCCCCCCAAGGTATATCCCTTATACACGAATGGGACACACGAGGACTATACAGACTTTCCTCCTAGACTCACAATGTAAGAACCAGCTGTAGGTAATTCCATTTCTTCCACAATGCTTTACTGTGATATGATCACTTATTGGCGGCATGATGAGGCTCTTATGTATAACAGTACAAGCTGACAGGTGCTCAGCATGGAAGAAGACATGATGTTGAGTGAGAAGTATGATTCCATCCCATCAAACTCCAGCTAGGATGAATGCATTATGCATCATCTCTTAGGTAATCTTATCAAAAGCCCATTGACCGATGATATGCCTAAGACTTCAGCCTTTAACATCTGGACTAGCTCTGGTCTGCATTCCAAACAAATGCCTTTACTGGTTGAATCTCTGAGGAGCACCTGAACTAGACCTTGATTTGATATGATTTTATTCAAATTTGACAAATCATAGTAAATGCTGAAGAGTTCTAAATATATTCTGATGGGAAAGATAAACATAATTTATAATGAGGAAGGTGTCTAGATTGCCATTTATTATATAAAAGAAAGGATGTACATCTCTCAGGAAGAATGTATCTTTCCTGCACACATGATGATATACCCAAATGTGATTAAAATGAATATCATACAGATTAAATATCTGAATTCTGGCATAACGAATTTGTTCCTGAATGAGTATACAATTCTGATTAGGGAAAATATGGTATGTAGACGAGGAACAAAATAAATCTGGATAGTTGATTTGTCAGTTGCTTTAACAAAACATCACTTGTAGTGCGAGGGAGCTTTCTGACAGCTTCGTTGGATGTTTGTATCCTGTTATCCTGATGCACCTGTCATGGAATTGCAAGCCTGACACCTGGAACCTCCTTACGTGTTCCTCCTGTCACTACAACTGAGCTTCTGCACAGAATGCTTGTCAGACTAGCTCCTTCGACCACTTTTATCTCCTGCATTGTCTGAAGAGACCTCTGAGAAAGAGACAAAATACAATTATACAAACAAAAGAGCTTTTCAACCAAGGTGAGTGAATTACAAGCAACAGGGAGACAGCACTGAAAGCCAGTCCCCTTTTCAGCACTCTTTACAGTCAGCACATTTCTGACTTACTGTAGATTCATTATAGAAAAAGGGAACATTTTTGCTTACGCCAGTAGAAGAATGAGTGATTCACCATAATGCCAACGCATTCAAATAAGTTAATGTTGGACAGAGACCCAAACGCACTGTAGTGACATGTACGTTAGGCTTGTATCGCACTCTCCAGTACTGCTAAGGATATCAAAGTGCTTACCAATAATTCCTAAGCTGAATTACAATGCGTAGCCACTGGCATATACTGTGGCTTCCATTCAGTGTAAACCTATCCTCGCTGTTGGGTGGTATGAGCACTGAAAGATGCCATATACAGATAGAGCAAAAGAGACAACATTTCTGTTGTGGAACAAAGGATATGCCTGAGAGCCCTGACCGAAAGATTACAAAACTCTGCAAGGGATTTGAGAAATTTGACCCTCTCTTTTGCATTAAATTCACATGAGAAACAAGTAGCAGAGGGCTTCAGTGCAAACTGAGCACTGCTCTTTTGCATTGATTATGCTATATTCAGTGTGGGAGTCCAGTCCTGCTGTGGGATCTCGAGGGCACACAAAAAGAGCAATGCATCATTACCTACTATTTACTGCTTGACTAACATGGGCCAATGAGCCTCTTCTTACGTGTCACTTCTTTCGTGTTCTATAGTTTTTACCTCAGCGTGCTGCTGTTATTTTCACATTGCCTTCAAAGAAATGGGCTGAACGGTTTTTGGACAACAAAGGGTGAACGTAAATGTGAAATCATACTGCACTCCAAATGATTGAGATGATGCTAGGAAACGTAGCTGTCTGTTCGGGTTGTGTGGCTCGCCAGCGGGCCTGCGGTACAGTTGGTGGCCACTAAGAGGTTAAGATATTCCAGCTCTTTACTGTCTGTGCTGGCGGGGAGAAAGGGGGCTGCTCCAGGTTTTGTGTAACCAAGAAGACCGTCAACATTTTCTTTGGCGCTCACAAAGATCCCGTCGGAATACACAACATGTTGTGAAACATCTTGTAACTGCATTTGACTGACTGTTAAAAATTAAATACGGTCATAAATCATATATGAACACATAAACCAGGGGCCATTAGTCCTTTCACACCGCAGGATTACCTAAGCAAATAATAAAACAAAATTGAACATCCTCCCACTTGCCAGCGCACTGTGCCTGTCTCGTACAGAGGGCTGGGATAGCAAATGTTTGTGATATTCATTGCTATCTAAGGGGGTAACTCTGCCTAGAGAATTGGGGTGGTAGTGGTGGATTAATAAGCCTCAAAAGAGAATCTGAATAAACACAGTAATTGCAATTAGCTACTGAAATGGCAAGTCTCTATTGTTTTCCTTTCCGTGGCTGGAATCCAGATACCCAGCATGAGTGTGCAATAATAAAGCTCAGTAAATAGCTGTAAAATAGACCCTGAATCCAGTTTATCCGTTTAAGTGGAAAAGAGCTAATTCGGAAAGGATGGCAGAGAAGGGGGTTCCTACTGGAAAATGAGCAAACGGAGATGGAACAGAGCCAGGTGAGAAAGGACTAACCTCCAAGCTGATATCTGCAGACTCCTAGCCCGTGCTCAGCCCTGTTGTGCCAGAAAGCAGCATGTCTCCACTCAGGCTAGTGCAGAGCTGGCACATTGATACCTGAAGCACACAGCCTTCAAATAAGATCAGAGCACTGGGGGTGTCGTTTTAAAAAGTCCTACTGTATGCTTCGGCGATGGTGATTGAATTGCATGTCAGTGTTTCCCGAACTGCTTGTCCATAACACAGAATAGGCTGTCTGCCACGTCTTATCAAAGTCACGGTAATTTTTTCCAAAACTCGAGAATCTGAGCTGTCTGAATTCTCTAGAGCAATTAGCCAACATGTTAGTTCATTCTCAACGACAGTGACATATAAAGGAATTCCACATTGCTGTGGTTCTTTAGTTCTAAACTTTAGTGGTTTCGGTCACATACAGTATATACATCTTTAAAGTGAGCATTCTTTTTCAGTTATTCAGTATTGTGTTACAGGGGCGCTGTAAATTGCAAATGATTGGTGTTTAAATCATCTTGCAACTCATTTATCTTGGACATTTCCCTAAGGTGTGATTTGCATCATTTTAGTCTGGGAAAAATGAAATATTTTCAAAATAAATAACCACTTTATAATAGAGTTTTTAAAACTGTCTCGGGAATAGTTTTAAATTTATTTTACACATACTTCCCAGTGATATTTTTCAGAGGAACTCACTATGTGTTTCTCGTGTTTTGTTTTGTTTTTTTGTTGTAAAATACCTACATTTGACCTCTAGGGACATTTAAAATTCCTGATTGCTGAGCTGGCAGTTCTTGATGTATAGGGGGCCTTGGACAAAGCACACATTGTGTGACCCCTAAATTCCCTACCCTGGACATCAAACTCAACTCTATTGTATCTTTTTTTTCAGTAAGGGCCAGTTCAGGATACAAGAAAGTTGAAAGGGAAACAGTTGTGTGAAAAGTCAATTAGAGCAGAAATAGAGAAGGTCTCTGCAGAGAGCTGGACAATATCAAAGGTTCATGATTTCACCCAGGCATTGAAATGTTTTGTCTGCTTTTTCTAATCTACCTGCCCTCTTAATTAATCAACCGTATAAAATGGAAAATCCCTCCTGATCTTTTTAAGACTCCATATACAGTATTTAGGTACTCTGATGGGATACCTTCATCAGCTTCCAATGGCCTCGTCAGTTCTCAGGCTCTCTGGGATCTCTCCAGTGCACAAATGTATCTGAAGAATTCCTTTTTTTTATTCCTTCCACCTTAGCAGGATACAGATTTCTGGTCTGGTTCATGAACAATGCAGAAAATACTGATGTTAAAGAGCTAACCATGGTTCTTACTCAATAAGGGTGTAAACAAAATTCTGTCACTCATGCCAAATGTTTTTGGTCTGTGAAATAGTTACAGAAATGATTTGGCAAAAAACAACATGCTAGTGGCTTATTGAACTGTGTGTTACATAATGCTTTTTTAATCACTAAACAGTCACTTGGACATTCTCTTTGCATAACAGTGTAAATGTATTCAAATACCTGGTACTTCATGAAATTAAATCATGAAAAACACAAGAAAGAGCAAAGAGTTGGAATGGTCTCGGTGTAGAAAGAAGAAGAATACTGTGAAGATCAGAGACATCTTAAGGTGAAAAATCAGTTTTCAATTTTAATATTTGAAGGCTTCTTCATTTTTTTTAACCATACTGTGCAGTCAATTGGAACAATCCAATGTGCTTTAGTGATGCAGTACTCCTGTTTTCTCCAGGTACTGATTTAGATAAAAGATAGCTTAATAACTAGAAGAATGTGAAGAGGTCAGGGCCGCTTTTAAACAATTCTGTTTTAAGATTTTGAAAAGCAGAATTCTCAAAGTGAACCCCATTTGTTTCATATACAAGAAATGTTGTCTAGTATGTGAACAAATTCCATTACTAGGAACGTACAACGGAGGATTCAAACTGTGGCAGTGCACACTTCCAGTATTGTCATCGATGTGTCATGAGTTGCACAGACTCAAAATCGGCATCTGCACATGATCCCTAGTTATTAATCTTTAGTGTGGGAGTCCAGCTCAAGCTTATTTCCTCTTCATGCCAGAACTTGAGGCAAAAATGTTACAGAGGATGCATGAAGGGATATTAAATGGTAAATCAGTGAAATGTTTTGAAATTGGATGTGGACTGTATAAATATGTGTTTAATCCATTTAATCAGTCTTCCTGTGCTTGTGGCAGAGATTTAAGCTGATTATTTAAAACAAAAATAGCTGTATGATCCCGACAAAGGTGGGAGACACAGGGTCATTCTTTTGTTTGCTTATGAAAACCAGAAAGACTTCTTTTATAGGAGCTTAGCAGAGCTAGTTCAGTTCAGCAATGCTTTTCCTAGCACCCTGGCTTGGGATGAGAAGGCAAGGCCTGTACTAGTCACTATGAAAGGAATATATACGTTTTTTCCTTATGAGTTGCTCTCTGACCTGCCTGTGACCTCTGTTAGAAGGCTTGTGTTTGTTGACCTAACATCAAATCACTGGAAGGTGAAAGTAGGGTCTCCAGTCAGAAGATATTACAGCAGCCGAGCTAAAATTCTCTTCATCTTCATTACCGCAGTTTACAGTATATTTTCTCATGATTTGGCTTTAATCAATAATTATCCTGACTTTCTGTGTTTCTCCCTACATTTTGCTATTTACAATACTAAGCAATGATTATTTCCAAAATATCACAGTTTCTGAAAATACTTCTCAAAGGTATTTGCCAAGGTACAGTATATGTATGAAAAAGCACTATCACTTTATTCAGAACACCAATGCCCCTTGATAATGTGTTGTATACTCATGATGCAACACTAAGATGCACTCCCTTCATGTTTTTTGTGCTAAAACTTTGAGATGTCTTTGCAGAGACTACGTCTGCATTGATATTTAGTTAGCATGTCAATTAATGACTTAAGCAGATGAAACTGCAAGTGAACCGTGCTGAACACACACATAAAAATAAATGCCGAAATGAAGTAACAGGAAAAGATAAAATTCTTAGGTACTCTTTAAAATTGACTCATAAAACAAATTGAACACTAAGCAGAAGTAGTCTAGTAGCAAGTATTGTGACATTGATATTGTTTACTATGTTACAGAAACCTTGGCTGTGATAGTCATTCCTGGATAAGTTTTTGAAGGTGGGGACTTTTTCAGCAGAAATAAAAAAATAAAGCAGACACAACAAATTTAATTTCTTACTCTGTTTTTCAGTCAGCTGTGAAGATTTCAGTCTTCAGGGGAGTCGGGTTTGATGTTTAGTCTCAAATTAACATGAAGAATAAATAAAAAGAAACTAATGCAAAGTGTGCCAAACCTTGACACCACTGTCCTTTCACAAGGGGGTGGTGATGGAAAATGATGGGCTTGTTCTGTTGCTGTCTCTCCTTATTTGTTCATTTGAAAAGGCTTACACTTTGCCCTTGAGGCACCCCAGCTACAATATTGTCAATCTTCCACACTTTCTGTCTGTTGCTCCTTTTCCCTCTCTCTCATCTTCATCACTTTCCCATCCATCTTTGTATCTCTCATCTTCTTCCTCTGTTGCTCTTTGTCTTTCATCTCCCTTCCCCTATTGCTTTCTTTCTTACCTGCCTCCCTCTCTTTCTCTTCTCAGCTTTCTCTCCTGTTCTTTTATAGAGTAAGGCATACAGATAGACATGATTCAGATAATATTAAATACAAGAATAATAATTCAATAAAGAACCATCTCCTGTCTTGTGTTCTGCATGCACATTTTCCATGCTCTAGGGTTGTTACAGTTTACATTTCAGACTTTTTCTCTTGGTGACTCTTTGTGATGGACGTATACGTATACAGTATCTGAGTGCAAATGCCTTGATAAAGAAGCAGATTTTTTCAGTATTACTAGATGTCTAATTCTCCTCAAACTCACATCCCTTTCCAAACCTCCCCTGTTACTGTTCTGTTAATCACATCACTGCTATGACCTTTCTGTTTCATCAAAGTTTTGCTTACATTGGTTGACGCAAAGATGTGAAAAAACACAATTTTTCTGTTTAAAAGTGGAATTGACATTGTAAGAGTTGAGCTTAGCCCATTGCACAAGAACAATGAAATATGGCATTACTCCCACTCTGCTTAGGGGAGAAAAGGATATACTGTAGGCTGCAAGATGTCGAGGAGGAAATGTAAGATAAACATCACTTTTGCAGATACTGAAGCTTCGATGTCACACAAAACTCTTTCCAGTGCTGTAACAAAAAAGTAACAGTTCTAGATATGTCTTTATAATATCAGTCAAAATCAAAAGTGCATTCCTGACACAGCTTAAAGGAGAATTACAGACAGATAACACTGGCTTCCTGCCAGGGTCTCGTATGAAAACTCTTCTGTTACTTCAGGGTCACATCTCTTTAAAAATGTGCAAATAAAGGTTTTCATCTTGATGCAAGACAGGGACTGCATCAAAGTAGTGTACAGATACTAAAATATCGCTGTGAGTCAGAAGGGTAACTGTGAGCTTCTGCAAAGAGCAGTTCCATTATCTTGATGGGCAGGAGAACAAAGTACTTACTCACCTCGGGTCATGTAAGAGCAGATGATTCAAATGAATGTTTTCAGCATATTAATATCAACCAGCATGCTCTGTTTTCATAAAGGTTTTTAAAATCTTTATTAATGCCTCCTGTTTCTGAAGAGTCATTGATGGTTTTGGTGAAAAAAAGGCATTGAAAACAGACAATTACATAAGTCAAAACAGAGGATGTCAGTAATCAAATGTTTAATACGGACTGCTTTTATTTTAACTTTTTAAAATTGTCTGATCATTTCTAACTCCAGTATTGCCTAATCTATATTTTTTATCTATAATTCTATTTTTTTGTTGTTTCACCTGATTATTTCAACATATTATCACATATGGACATGAAAGTCCATGATGAATATCCAATATGAAAGATAATTGATTTTCTACGAGTCGTGCAAAGTCACATATCAATTTACTGAAACAAAAATGTTTGCTGGAAGTCGTCGAAACAATAATTGGAAGTTGTTGTTTTCAAACTACTCATTTGCACAGTTCAAGACCAAAACCAAGTTTTTATCTGAAAATGTAAATTGTGTAGTTGCTTTAGCAGCTGGCAGCAAACACTGCCTAAATGTTACATTGCATTGCATCACTTGCAAACTCTGTAATTTTGTGAGGAATGTCCTGATTTATATTTCACTCGATTCAAAGAATTTGCGGACTTTAAGTTCAGCCGACTTTATTGTGCATAAAAGAAAGCTTTGGTTCTCAAGACAGGTGCTACACAGTGCATGTTGTTAAAATAAAACACACACACATTTTCCACATTCTTCAAACCCCACTTCAGTTCTGTTCTGTAATGTGGAGGATAAATGTGAGCTTGCTGTTAGTTCTGCACACGGCTGGTCAAGCATGATCATTACCTGACTGGTTTGCAAAATATTATTACATATTTTTCACTTGTATAATTTAGTATGGCTTCTATATGCCAATGAACATTTGCAGCCCAACTGTGCAGGCCAGTGATTCAATTGTTGCTTGTTGCTGTCTGTTAAGTAATTTTACGAGTTATATTTTACTGGAGTCTTTTGCTTCAGGTAATTGACTGACAGGTTTACAAAATTTGAGTTTTCTTTTTAAAGTTTTATACAGTATTTGTCTTTTGAATAAGAATTCAGTATTTTCAGCTCGCAATGTAAAAAAACCCATTTCTTACTGTGCTCGGTATGGTCTTTAAACAGCTAATCTGTATTTGATATTAAACTAATGTGATGCAAAAGAAAGTGTGGAGGGTAGGGCAGTTGATTTATTTTTCTATTGGCAGCTGCATTGAAATATGGAAGAGGATTCTCAGAAGTATTTTAAATCCCATAATAAATAAATGATAAATAGGCAGCTGGAGGGCCCTATTGACAGGAAGACAACTAAAAGGCCACTTAGAGGCATAAAAAGAAATGTCTCCTAGCATCTACTAGCACAGCAGTTTCAAAATCTTAAATGTAAATGACTTGCTAAGAGCTAGACAAAGGGCGAATCTACTGAATCTACTGGGAATTACACTCCAGCACTGTTCTGCAGCTCAGTGGAATTCTGTAATCAGGATGTGACATGAGACCATGGACACATACTGTAAGATGTCTTTCATAAACCATTTGTTTTTTACTTATTTAAAACAATTTGTAACTCCTAGGGTCAGTGCTTCGGTTTCGACAGAATAACACCACTGGCAATTGTGTGTTTTCCATCATACAGGACAATCTCTAGCCTTCCCTCTCTATAAGTAATGGTTTTGGTGAAATAAACTGCATGTGGCATTTGTCGACAGGAATCAAACCTCAGACATAGCGGCAAATCGGTGGAAACAGCAATTGTTTGTTTTTATAACCTATGAGTGAAAACCTTCTAAACTGCAAAACAATGTTTGACTGTTCTGTCAAGGTTTTTTCTGCTTACGCTGTTGGAAATTATAATTATAAACTGTAGCTGTGAATAACCTCGTAAGGGAAGAATTTGTAGCAGAAGTCATTTATAAGTAAAGCACTTATTATAGAACTTAAGAAGGTATCAGAGCTTTGAAGGAGTCTGGATTATTTTATATTGAAAAATCTTAAACTACACAGTACTGATGAGGTTCAGAAAGGAATTGTTACTTTGTTTTCCTTTACAGATATATAATATTAATTTGGGCATGGTCCTAATGGTACTTAAAACTGTTAAAACACACACACATAAGAATCACCATATCTTAGAACACAAGAACAAGGTTTATAAATCCAAAGATCCCATCCAGCCATTCCTAAATGTATCCTAGGACATCTGTTTCAGCAACATAGCAAGGTCATTTGTTTCCAAGTTCCACATCTCTTTGTGTAAACTGTCTTTTGTTCTCTGTCTTAAGGGCTTTTTCTTTTAATTTGCATTTATACACCCTGGTCCACGTTTCACTGTTGAATTTCTTCCTTGTTGTGAACGGCACCATCACATTTCAGTGACTCCCCTTTTCCATTTCAACTATTTAAATTCCACAACACCCTGAAGAAGGAAAACCACAGACCTCCTAGGGGGTGGTGGGCCTACTAGGCTGTGGTCCTTGTGATTTGGTCCTTACCTTTCAGAAAGAGTGGACAGGAAGTACCTGAAAAACCATGAGACTTTGCAAGCATTTAGTCTAGTACTGGAGACAGCTATTTTAAGGGTGCCCTTAAGCTCCATGTAATATTCATTTGGAATATAAGATAGCTCATTCTGCCCCTTGTACTCCACCCTTCTCTTGGGATCTGGCACCCTTATGTCTGTGGAAATGTATTTGTTTCACATCTAGGCGCTATGTAGCCTTCCCCAGCACAGCCTCAGCCCCAGAATGCAACCCTCCCTCTTACAGCAGGCCAAGACACACCTCTCTGTGAGAGACGGGTACCCTATCTCCCCCTTCTGATTCTTGTCCATCTCTAAATCTAATGACCCAGCCATGAGACTTCCCTTTCCCCTTTGGCGCTTATTTAACTGGACTACTCCCACCCAGGAGAGGCCCTATTGGTTTTACCTCTTGATTTATTACTGTGAAAACTTCAGCATGTTTGTATGTGTTTACCCTCACTGTTCAGCTTTGGTATGTTGTTGTTTTTTTCCCCACAAGTCAGAAAGGCCTTCTCGCCTTTGTGAACCAGTCATCCCTCAAGCAGTAAGAGTGGTGGATTGTGTGCAGTCGATTTTTGGCCAGTCAGGTCATCGCCCTGTTCTCCCTCTCAAGACATGAGCTGGAGAGTGGCTCACACAGCAGGACCCGAGAGCCCTGCCAAGCGATTACATCATTGCCGTCTATGAGCGGCACAGACACATGAACGTTATAAAGAAACCACTTCATGTCATCATATCGTGATTATGTTCCATCCAGCTGTCACTCCAGTTGTGCACAAGTTCTGTGCAGTTGTGGAAACAGATGGTGATCATTCAGTTTGGGGTTTGGTTCAGCTCAGACAAGTGAAATACCTTGCAGAAGATTAAGTCTCGCAGGCACACCCTAAACATTTAGTGCGCAGACATACAGAGATTTCTTCCAGAGGTTACTCCCATGAGGGAAACAACTGACTATCCGCTAACTCTTCTCAGTAAAGATGCACTTTCGTATTTAACACGTCCGCTTTTTAATGTCTTTCATACTGGGAACCACGGGCCTTCTGATAGAGACAAGGATCAGGTCAAACCCTGAAGCTTCTTTTTTTAGTTTGCAAGAAGCTTTTTCCTTCTACCCAAATAAAACCTGCTTTCTGGTACTGGGTTTTGTAATTTGTAATTGGGCAGATGAGTGAATGTTTTGACTGAGTGCCATTCAGAGTTCAGTTTGACACCAATGAATGAATATGTTGTCATTGATTTGACACAACCTCCGTAAACCAAATCAAAAATCATAAATCAAAACTGACAAAAAAGACATCAAAGGATGTCTTGGGGCGGGATTAGTTTTCCCATTACATTACACAACTTGCCATTACTCAAGATACATTGGGGACTAGAAGTGTAGAGGAATACCTGTCTGTTATATATGCAAGTAAAGGTAAAATTATTACACACAGAAGCAAGACTAAGTAGTTGTAAAGACATCACAGCCATTTAAATACATCTTCAGTATCAAACTAAACACTAACATTAGAAAAACCTGGTGAAAAATAAACCTTTTTTGTTGTGGTATATAATTTAATTATATTAATATAATTGAATAATTGTTCTTAACAATTTTATACCTCTTTTAAAATTAGTGTATTGCGTTTTCAGTGGATAAAATACTTAAAATAACAGACACAATATTTATCTTAAATTTGGGAATAGTATATCTTTCTTGCCACTGTTAGTGTATCTCTGTGTCCCCTAGTCTGTACACATGAACCAACACACCAACATCCAGACAGTCCCTCCTGGCAGCTGTTGAAGTCCATATTTGAGCTGGTCCTTTTAAAGCAATTGCTCTGTAAATAACGCAGAGTTAAGAAAGATTTTGAAAATTACACTTAAAATAACCAATCATAATGTGATTCATCGGGTGCCAAAAACAACAAGAAAATGTTCTTGATGTTTCATGCTCATGGATGAGCTGTAAACTTTGAAAAAACATTGTATAATAGAAAACAAACTGTAAAAAACAAGCGCTGTATCCTTGTTCTGTCATGGGCTCGTCCAAAGGTCCAACTTATCTTGTGGCCTTTGTTTTACGGCAATTTTTCCAGTTAACTGTGGATTACATATCAAATACAATAAGTAAATAATTTGGTGGTTAGTCCTGCTGCCTCAAACCTCTGGCATCCCGGGTTCGACCCTGGACTGGGACAGCTTCTGTGTGGACTTTCTGTGTTCTCTTTGTGCCTGCACAGTTTTTCTTTGGCTTTTTCTCACCACCCGATCACATGCTTGCTTCTCTAATTGTTGTCTCTAAATTGCCCTTATGTGTGTGTTTGTGTGCTTTGCTGCATCGGCGTCCTATCCAGGATGTACAGGTAGCACCCAGTGATTCCAGAAAAGGCTCTGAATTATTGAGAGCCTCACCAGGAATGAGTGAATTTCCGGTAAGAGATGGAAATGATCCACTTCTGTCCTCTGTAGTCGGACAATCCATATTCCCTTCTTTCTTAAAATTGGTTGTGTTCCTCTTATGTTATGTGATGACCAATTCGTCTTGTTGTTCCTTTGCTTTCTGTTGGAAAAGCGTGTTCTTGGAGAAGGTAGACCATACTTCTGCATAATTGTATTGGGGTGAACGTCCGCTTTTGTCTTGCGGAACGAGCTGAGCACAAATAGAAAGAGCTGTCATGAGGTCAGCATGACCTGTTCTATAGGAATTACAGCTAATTTCAAGAACTGATAAATATTTTTGCTCACTTGTCCATTATCTGCTCATTTGCAGTTTGGGGTTTTGCTTTTGCAAAGAGCTTTGTTTTTTTTGTACTTACTTTTTTTAATTTAGTACCTTCTGAAGGCTCAATACATTCACATTATAGATTAAACACCTCCTTCGAATATCTTGCATGTGTAAAGGGTAGTCACCAACTGGACAATATATAATGGAAATGGACTTCAGACATGCATTGTTTTTTTTTCCCAAACATCTCCACATCAGACTTTGGCATTTTAAGTACCGCTACTCCCATAAAATGAGTTTCACGGACACATTTTTGGTTTCTGCTATCTCCAATCAAAACTAACATGAAACAGAACAAATAAGAAAAAACAAAAACCAGGACATTAAGAACAACTCACTGTTATTATCTGAGTCTGGTCATACCATGACAGGATGGTAAGGTTGTGGCAGTGGAAAAAACAAAAAACAGAATGAGCGTTCTACAGTATTTACAATAGTCAAATTTGAGCCTTTTTATCTAAGGCTTGTTGCTCAGGCCACACAGGCAGAATTTTTTCCCCTTTGTGTGTTTTCCCCGTTGTGAGATGCTATGGTGATGCTGTCTGATATATTAATACTATGTGATCAAAGTTCCCAAAATTACAAACAGGGGAAAATTTAAAGCAGAGAGTCGTCCTTGGGATGAGATACTAGCAAGGGTGATGTTATAGGGTGATCATATAGATTTGGAACAAGACAGTTTTGTGAGGGGAAAAGAAAGGTGTGAAGTTGCAGTTCAGCTATAAAAGATGTAAAACCCGCAGTGCTGTCTAGGGTAATGAATTTCAAAGCTGTTTGGTCTTGTACTAAATCACTCACATATTGCCTATTCCTGATTTGCACTATGTGTAAACCTTAATAAAACAACGTGTCATCCCTTTAACCTGGGTACCAGAGGACGCCATCAATTTGCCCTAATCCCGGAAACAAACATACAGAAAAAACTGTATGTAGAGTCTACTATATAGATAGAATCTATATTCTATCTTATTCCCACTCCTTTAGAAAATGCACTACAATTTATTAAATGTGTTTGAGTCTCCTTTCACTACCAGCAGGTTAAATGCTCTTTCCTGTAAATACTAAGAAATGTTCAGCATCGCAACATTCTTTTTAATAATTATTCTTTTTTTATCCAGCTGAATCTGTTTCCTGAAATGTTTCTAGTTTTTTTTTAACAAAAGTACATTTACACACTTGTTGAAAGTCACTAATGGATATGAGAATATTTAATTTAGCACTTTGATTTTATACTGTATATCAAGAGAAAATAAAAATGATCATTGCCGTTTCTCCTTCTTAGATAAGGAAAAGGAAGCTAAGATGGAATACATTAGTGTATGTGTTGGGGAGCAAAAATAAATTCAAGTGACACAGAAGAGTTTCACTGCAAGCTTTGGTGTGTTTTTCCATGATAGCCCTGAAGAGCTCTGTGTTGAAATGTCTCATATTGGTGATGAGCGACTTGACTTGATTTTCGCTCAGCTGTTGCCTAATTCCGCCTGTCACAGTGAAACACTGAAACAAATGCATTAGTAGTGTTCCAGAGATTAAATCAGGGGGAAAAAAAACAACATGGTTGAAGCACGCAAAAGCAATGACTTCTTGCTTTAACAATTAAGAAGGAAGCAAAAGCATTTTCCTCCTCCACAGTTTGTTTTAGTTTCTTATCTGGGTTTTGATTGAGTGTTTTGAAGTTATGGATGAATGGCCATGTACTGTATTATTCTTTTGCTTTACTTTGAACAAGCAGAGCAGACTGCACGTAGGGTTGTGATGGGATCCTCTTTAATAACTTAAAGCTGTTGGCAAGCTGGAGAGTACAAAGTCCTATTAGCTCCACAAAGGACTCCTTCACAGATGTTTTCAAGGAATTCCTTTTCGTTGAAAGGCAATGAGATGCAATTTTGTTTGTTTGCTTTTGAATGGAAAACGCTTGCTGTTTCTGTGTCACACAGAGAGTCAAAAAGACAAGTGAAAAAGCTTGCAAAACGTTAGGGAGTGGAGAAAGAAAAGGCAAGGAAGATAAATGTGCAGCGATGCCCTGTTTCTCCAAGAACCGGTAAACAAATGGATGGTGTACATAGCGGGATGTTCTACGCCGAAGTCCTTGCTTGCCTTGTGTGGGATCGGAATTCCATCCACACCCTGCTCCAGGATGTACTTGTTACCACTGCACATAAAAGGGCACATTCCAAGGTGCAGTTTGTGGTTTTTAGACACCTCAGACCGAGACTAGAATACACTTGCCCTGTTGTCTCCCTCAGAGGAAAGCCCAGCCCTCTGTGTTTTTCAGGAGGTATCCCTGGTAAAGTGGAGTGAAATTGGGCAGGCCAAATTCTTCCCAGTGCAAGGCTGCCCAAGCCAACCCACACCTCATCTCCACCCCGGTTTCAACATGAGCTGGTTAGAAGGACCCCCTTGCACAGGGCTGCTGTATGGTTGTATTTTTTCCGCATGAGTCATTCTAAACAGGAAAGGAAGCACACACCACTCACAGAGTAGCTAGGAACAGCCCAGGGGCAGCGACAATACCAGCCTTTATATGGTGACAGGGTTGTGACCCCATGACCCCTGGAGGAGATCCCCAGAGTATTGCAGTTCACCTCCATTCCTCTTCAAGCACAAACACACCACCTGCAAACCTATTTTGTTCATTTTTTCTTGTCATCGTTTCTGTGTGGAAAACAGGGCTCCTCAGAATGTTTGCCAAGCTGTGGTTATTTTTTCATCTTTCCATTAAGTAAATTTCAAGTAAATGTTGCTCTAAGTAATGTAAACCCATTAAGAAACATCCTAATTATTTTAACAATAACTTTTTTATGTTGAACATCAGCATGGTTTTATGGGTCTCCTCAGCTGTTCCGACTTCACTGCTTCTTTAGTGTGTGCAAACGCATTACTGTATTAACTTCTGAGTGAAACTTGCCCTAATGAATTTACTAAATGACTGCTTTTTTACGAGGCAGGCTTGGGAGTTTTGTGACGTGGCTACCGCAAAAGGAATGACATATGCATGCACATAAAACTTTTCTAATTTACAAGGAAACAGGAAAGCAGCGTTTAAAATTGCAATGTGTTGTAAGCAGTCTTGACAATGTGCCTCAGACTGAAGTAAAATGTTTTTAAAAAAAATCGAACTAAACCTTGGATTCCTCCATGACTGCAAGGAGGACACTCTGACACACCTCCATATTGAAGCTTGTTCTTGTTTAGGTTTTCAGTCATGACTCAGTCTCAATAACTCTTGGCATTACCTGTTAAACCTTCTGTAACTGGGCAAAATGGTTGAACTGTAGATGCTCATATATTCTGGAAAAAAAGTGATAACAATGGATCATTCATGTTTATTTTAGATTTGGAACATGACTACCTTTGTTAGGAATTTTAATCCTAGTCTTTATATTGCTTTTACTTGGGTTTTTTTTAATTCCAGAATCAGTTGTTGGTGTCTTTTCTTCAAATGTATACACAACAGTATATAAGGTTTGATGTTACTGCCTGCTTGGGTACAAAGAAGGTGATGGTGTCCAAATATTGGGGGCCATTACTGGCTCAAACAACAAAGTAGGCTTGCTCAGATCACATTGTGCCCAGCAGTCCAGACATCACTGGATTTAATCTGATTTTGACCAGAATTGTCCATCAGTGATGCACTTTTAGCAGAGTGACATCAGGCATGGTAAGGCTTGGGTTGTTTGGAGGGAGTCCTCAGCTTTCTGCACAGAAATGATCCCTGAAGGGTGCCTGTGAGCTTGAAGAATCCATAGTCACTGTGAACTTCCATGAACTCAAAATGTGCAATATGTGAATGGTTCTGAGAAGTCTATATTTTGTAGGAAAGCATGCACAGACCAAGAGTCCTAAGGGTAAAGAGTAGCTGCTTAACACTTGCACTTTTAAGCAAATTGGAAGAAATAAGGAAAAAAGATACTATTTATAACAATATAAAAATGCACCTGTTTGTTTTTCCCAAACCACGCAAAAAAAAAAACCTTGATATGTAATCTGAAGTGTTTTTCTTTACAAATTGAAGAAGCAGTTAGCTAAAATAGATCATATGTGTTTATTCATTATTAAGGTCTTCTATTGCTTCATGAATCCTGTCATGCTCGCCTATCTTGTCAACTAGGTTTGACTTGATTCAAAGCTCACTTCTGTTTCCTTTTCATGGAAAGGGTCAGCACTGGCTTGAGTGCAGACCCTCGCCATGTCGGGCTGATGAACTCATTGTATGATTCGGGACCAGGAAAACGACTGAATAAAGCAATGCGAGGATGCCCTCAGGCAGAGTTCAGTACACATTAAACGTGGGAAGAACAGTAAAAAAAGTAAGAAAACAAAACGTACTGTGTACTAGCACACAAGAGAATTAAACTGAGCATCATGTCACAACAGGGAGATTGAATTTGTCATCGATTTTCTATACCTTTTGTTCAGTTCAGAAGAAGAATCATAAATTGATAGACTTTCAGCTTGCCAGATGTTGTGAAAATATCAGTCAGGAAACCGTTTTATTTTTTACTTTGCACTCATATACAGTATACGAGCTCTCCCCTGCCTCGCCTCTCCTATGGTAACAGCCTGGACCCAATACTTTGCCAACAGTTTCCCTAAAGGGAGCCTCAGTGAGTGAAAACTGTGTGGAAACAGCGCCCTCACTCTCCCTTATCCTCGTTTTCTCTCAAGTACCATTCTCATCTCACAGACAGGGTGCAGGGCTTGAGCCTACCTATTGCACAAGAGCAATACCTGTGGTGAGAGGTAGGAGAGGCCTTCCTTGGCTTATACTGAAGAGCCTGTGTCACTGGGCTGCGTCATTCCCCCAGAGCACGTTAGCATCTGTTACCCCGGAATTTTGGACTGTTTCCCTCCGTTTTAATAAAGACTGAACATGCTTTAGAGAGTCCATTCAGCTATAGGATTCATTCGGAAGGGTTCACAATTTGATTATCTCATCAGGTCAATATTTAATGCTCTGTGATCAAATTATTATACTCCAACTGTCTTGGAGAAGAGAACTGCACCTAAATTTGCTTAGTAAATTTCTGTTCCGCTTAAGTACATAAGCTTTTGTTTTGCCCTTCAAAGTTTGGATGGGCGAGCATTCACAGTACTGTTTATTTTGGTATTTTGTAAAATTGACATTCTTGTTCTGCTTTTTCTAAAAAAAGAATAAGTCTTTGTATTCTAAAACCTTTTGTTTTCTTAACCTTTTTGCCCACTTTTTTCATTGATGCATAACCTAGATTGCGAGTACTACAGAACCGGCAACGTGTTTGATTCAGTTCAATACTCTTTGAGTGAGAGACACTTGGGAACAATGGGCTGATTCTAGAATTACCGAGGCATACAACCCCTGTCATACGATAGAAAGCTTACCTTTTAGCTGTGACTAGGGTGGTTGTGAATGGTAGATGAAGTGAATCTCTAAGTATATGCAAGGCATTTTGGAATCCTTTGGGACAAGAATACTAAAAATATGCAAGCTATTACAGTTATCATCATTACTGATTAGAACAAAACCATGGTTACAAATAAGAGGAGGGTATTCTGCCCATCTTGACTGTTTTGTTGTTAGTAGTTAATAGATACAAAGATCTCATCCAGTCATTTCTTGAAAAAGGCCAGTGTACTGATTTTAACAACATGGCTGAGTAGCTTGCTCTCTGTTTGTAAAAATGACTTCCACAATTGACCTTGTCAGTGCCTCTGTGGATTTTGAAAACTTGTGTCAGGTTCCCTTTGTATGTTTAAAACTAAATGATTTAGTTCCTTTAGTCTGTCTGTGTAGGACATTCCCTTCAGCCCCCAAATATGTACTGGTTTGATCTCTTCTCTGAACTGATTTTAGAGCAGCAGTAGCTTTTTTGTAACCTGATGACCAAAGGTTTACACACGGTATTGTAAATATAAATTTTCTATTATACCATTTTAACATCATTATTTAAATTCTGAACTTTGACTGTAAATCCTAATGTTCTTTTGCCTTTTTTGATTACCCACACTTGTCTAGAAGATGGAACTGATGTTTCTGTACTTAATGTATTTGCTACCTGCATTTAGAGTAAATCAATTACATTCAACATCAAGATCAGAACCTACATCTTCAACCTATACATACATCTAAAACCGACTTCAATCAAAGTGGCTTAGACTGCTAGCCCATGGTGTCACAGTGGTATCATTGCATGTAATTTCCAGCAAGCCCTGAACCCTTTATGGTGCTTCAGTAATACCTATTTAAAAATAATGCATTGTTTTCAGTTTTAAACAGTTGACAATGTCACTTTTGTTCATGAATAAAAGTTTTTCATGGCAGCGTCACATTTTTAAAAACCTAAAAGAAAAAACAGTACGTAATGCTTTAAAATGGTCTAATTTAAAGTGGGAGCTTGCAGGGTTTTCCAGTCCTCCTTCTGTAATGGAATTAAGGTTAAAAAAATACATTTGTTCTCACTGAAGCCCTGTTTGAGATTTGATTTGTGGAAAGTGTGGAATGTTTCTCAGATTAAATCAACCATGTGATTAGATTGAAAGAAATGTGGCACTATTTTAATTAAGAGAGTGCACGCTGTGTACTGTAGTTTTCCAGTACTTAGGTAACGTTGCAGGTCCTCTTGAACTGATCAGATCTGTGGAAATGGAACCAGCTGTTCTTCCACTGTTAAAGAATTGTCTTTGCTCAACACCATCCCTCAATGTTCTGCCTCGCTTATCACTTCAGCAGGAGCCTCCCAAGATCTATGCAGAACTACTTTACCTTCCTTAGGTTACTCGATTTAAATCTTCCACATCTACACAGTATTTCCTGAGAGAATTCCTGCTTAGATGCAGGAAAAAATGCGATTGGGAACAAGCAAAAAAACAGACTTCTACTCTTAAAAAAAAAAAAAGATCCGCTTTAACAAAACTAAACAGATGTGTTTGTTACAAGACAAGGCACAGCAGTTCACACTACTAACTCATATCCATCACTGGTGCACCTTCTTCTTTAAAGTCTGTATGTTGTACCTGTTTTCACCATGTGTTCAGATTTCACCCTAAAGGCACACTAACGAGCTTTCCAGGGGAGACGTTTTTGTTTCTTTTGTAGCTTCAGATATTGTAAATGATTCATTCGCACTTTCCAAAATGAACAGCTTCCTGAACTGCAGTGTTCAGGTGCCTGTAATGGTGTCTGCATTTGGGTTGTATGGGGCTATCATGCCAACAAGAGCAGGTTCTCTGAGATCACAAATGTAAAATTCATTTGACTGATACATACAGAACAGAAAAGATGGGAGTTGGTACAGTACATAACAAAAGTTACAAATGAGAGAAGGTGAGTTATCCATCCTAGTTTGTTTGGCAAAGTTAAGTTGTTAACAGTTTTCTAGATACAAAAAGCACTTGAAAGTCACTTGATTCTCAAGTTGTCCAAAAAAGCCTGTTTGAATTCTCTGTTTTTTCTTCCCCTGTTGACTTTACATGGAGTGGAGTGAGTTCTCTTGAACTAGGAACTGACAGGCTTTGTTGCACTCCCTCCCTTTTGATTTAATTGGGGTCAGAAAACATGTTCCTTTATACTGCTGTCACAGTCTCACTGTCAGGCCATCTATAACGGGACATCTCAGCTGCATGAACAGTACAGACTCTAGGATTTGTGTTGCACCCTCATCAATTGACATTGGTTTCTTGTTATCACTGTGGACAGGGATCATAAGAGAGGTGGAATTACTATCTGCATCTCCACAGTGAAACAAGACTGTTTTACGTCAATTATTAATTGGTAACCAAATGCATTATTTTTACTCGGATCCTCTGGGCCATGGCAGTGAAGAAACAGCATTCCATATGATTGAGACACTATTGGACATTCCCTATCAAAACGTGCACACTATGCCGGATCCCACTGGAAAGTGATTGAATTACCCTCTTGTGGTCTAGCAATTGTTTCTAACACCTTCTTTTTGGAAGATTTGAACCAAGAACAAGTCATAAACTTCAGGAAAGAACGATGACAGTTTCCTCAGAACTTGGAAGATAGTCTAATTGAACCTCTCCAGTTCAGAGGGGACACAACATTTTGAAATCCTCAGAGGGCTTATAAAAGTACAGTGTTTTTGTGTTTATCACTACCTTTTCATAGATAAGTTGCAGATCAGCATTCAGAGAACATGAGGCTGATTTTTTAGACTGTATTTAGATGTATTTGACCAGTGAAGATATTATTTGCATTCATGTAGAATTGTGTCCTATTATTTACAGAAGTTGCCAATCTATTTGGGAAAAATGAATATTTTATTTAGACATAAATGAAAACTAGAAGTAAATAATTAGCTGCTTATAATAGCATAGGACCTTCTGGTGCAGCATCTTGTGCTGTAAGTTGTGATTTCTATTTTTTCTTATGCATGTCAGGCAGTATTATTGCTTAGACAGACATCCAGCTTCAAAAGTCTCAATTAAAGCTTATTATTTGAAATCAGTCTGGGTGTACTGAGGAGTATGTTTTGGAAGATAAACTGAGAAATCTGTAATTAAATGATTTCCAATAAATCATAGAAAATCTTTTTTTTTTTACTGAAAACCTTGGAAAACTAGAGTTCAGTTTCTTCGACCTGCTTAAAATTAATATTCTTGTTCAATATTTGTATAGTTTCTGCCTTGTTTTCTATAGATCTTCTGAATTTGAATCTGAATTTTGTAGACATTCAATATGATCAGGAATCATTGAAATGAAATACAACTGTAGCGATTTTAATATGTAAGTCACAAAACTCAGTGTGTATTGGAACCCTTATAGATTTAATTTGTGGAAACCTGCTTCTTGCTTGCTGTAGTGTTGTTTAGAGGCCGTAAATTGCTTTGTTCTAATGATCTCTTTGATCAAAATGGCCAACTCCCATATTCTTGATTTTTAAAAAGCTCATACTCATTTTTACAAGTCCAACATCTCTTGATGTTCCTCTTAATGTGAATTATTGCCTTATAAAAATATTCTGTTAAGGACAATATAATATCCAGCGCTTTAGTTCATCGCTAGTTAAATCTTATTTTGATTCCATTCTGTGAGGGTAAGGTAATGGAAAGGCTCTTGTGTTAAGTGATTGCATCCCTTTCAAGAACTTTAATAGACAGCGTTAGGTTCTGACTTTAAAATGTCTAGCACATGTTGTAAAACACATTGTGGTGCTCTGTGAATATACTCTGGCTTCATGGGTTTTCCACAAGACACACCCTTTTTCAGTACTTTCCATTAAGAGAGAAAAAGCCATTCATCAAATAGCGCTCAAAGGTCTGGATGGTTTGTCATGTTGACATCAATCTGCTTACTGGCTCCTGTACACCTTTAATCTCTGAAGCTACAGTTCAAAATGGGTTAAACAAAGGCAGAGAGGCTGTTTCAAATTGCTGGGGCATTTAAACTGTTCACATGTTATGTTTGGGATCACGTATGCAGCCCTCGTTTGTCATTGCTGACTTCATTAACAAAACGAATGGATGCATTTTTTAAAACATGTTTGGAAACAGAAATGAAATGAGCTGCTTTCACCCTACAAATTCACAGGAATTTTGCCATTTTCTCTCACATGTCATAGATGTTTGGGAAGCTTTAAAAATGAAACGCGTTTTCAATTTTGTCTGCCTTTGCATATGTAGTAGTTAGGTGTCATTTAAAGAAGAGTTTCTGCAGATAATAAATTCTAATTAATTTCACAGACGGTTTCATTTAATTCAGATATAGTTTAGACGGTTCTTATGATTTCCTAGAAGTGTAAATTAAATGCTCTCTTTCACATTTCTTCATGGTGTTGATTAAAAGTTCTTGTGTGTGTACTATACTGTATGTATACATACACGCATATGTGTATTTGGACACCAATATTGTATATGTTTTAGGTAAGTACTGTGTTTGTTATTCACATTGTATATAGTATCATATATATTTATACATTTCATATAAAACAACCTGCATTATGCTCTGTATTGCTAAAAGAATTCATACAAACTGAGTCTTGCATGAGCACTTTTATTTCACAGAACGTCTAATGTGATGTTCAGAAAGGGTTTAGGTTGATTTCAGTGCTGCTTTCCTCTTCTGAGTGTATGTGTCTTGCACCATTGACCTAGATGTGTCACACAGTCACAGGCACAATTATGTTGTTAAGGGATCTGACCCACAGAGGAAGTTGGTTCATTGCACAACTGTTGTAGGTAGAAAGCACAGGGCCCCCTCAGAAGGAGTCTTATACGATTAGGTGCTGTATCATTTTTGAATTTCCTTCCTGCCCCTGCTTTCTAGTTCACTGCCATCTATATGATATTTTGTATTTCAAGGCATTTCCTCAGAGCCAGGGTTTCAGAGCGCAAGCTCACTTGTGCACGTACGGAGCTGTCACCCACTTGCTGAAAAGCACATTTGGAAATGATTCTCATATAAGGATTTTTAATCTGTTGCAGAGAAATGCAAAACTGTGTTTTCATTATGGCGAAATTTCAAGAAGTGGCCAAAAACACATCTGGCCTTATGTGCATTACACACAACCCGGAATTCAGATGTGCCAGTTGTGTGTACTTTTTGTCTGCAAGTGTTTGCAGCAATCCAGACAGTACACTAATTATTACAGTACTATATAATTGTAGCATTGAATATCTACATAAGAGTGATCTTCTCACCTCAAAGCCCAGCTACGTCATATGGTATCCAGAAGCATTTTTTAAAATCTAAATCAGGTTTTCAATGTATAGTAGATGCTGGAGAGTCGGTATGTCTGTAAGTCTCATTACAAGTCAGCTCTTAATGGTTTAAATTATCTCATTATTGACCTAACTGGGCTAATTTAACAGATTTTCCTCAGCTCTGGCTGATCCATTCAAGAGATCTCAAAAACAGGACAGGACGGAATTGAATGGACATTAATATTCAAGTAGAAATAAAAATAGAGGCTAGTGTTTTTTGAGAAATAAGGACCATTGTGTGATAGCCTTGAATAAACAGGTTTCATGGCCTAATTCTGGTAATTCCAGTCTTTAAATCTGCTTAGTGTTGCTCCACATAGGTTTTTCCATAAGGAATAGTGGCAAGTAATTTCAGATTTATCACACAAGTATGATGATAAATACAGCAGTCAGTATACAGCAGTGATATACAGCAGTCAGTGAATGTACATACTTATACAGTATACTGTATGTGTAAAGGTAGCAAGCTTTGAGGTTTCAATGGTCTCCATCTTTTTCGTTTTACATAATTAGGCACATACAGCAGCTGTAGTGTTACCACCATGCATTCAGGTAGTCTTGGCTGGAATGTCTACTGGAAAATATTTCCATCTGCAAAATGAATGATCCCATGAATGTACATATTAACTGAGGCCAGTGGCAAAGGTTATACAGTGATGATTGTCAACAGCTGACAACAAGAGAAGTAGTAGTCCCAGAAGGGCTGATATGTCATCTATTGGAGATTGACTGACTATCCCCCATGGTTAAGCAGGTGTGAGAAATGACGTTCTACACATTTCAGACTGAAAAGCACAAAGAGTTTACCCACATAATACTGTAAAAATACATGTGTATGTGATCGGTTTCCATCACTAGCAAATGCAGAGTTTTAGGAGGCTTATTTTATTTTTTATTCTTCTGTTTTGCTTCTACAGTAGTGTACAGTATCAGAAGGAATCCTAGGAAATGATTTAACCATCAACTAGAAATTAAATATGAAGTACGGGTGTCAGGATTCGTCTTTATGCTTGGCAGTAGTCAAGTTGCTGTCAAATTTGGGAGATAAGATAAAGATCACTTTATTGGCCATATACAATTTCTTGTATTAGCAATTTGTCTTTTCGCATACTCCAACTTCCTCTCCACGAGACACACAGGCACACGGACAGGGAGAGAAGCTTGGGGTCAGAGTGCAGGGTCAGCCATTTATACGCCGCCCCTGGTGCAGTTGGAGTTAAGGGCCTTGCTCAGGGGCCCAGCGGAGTAGGATTCCCTTGTCGGCCGCGGAATACGAACCGGCAACCTTCCAGCCACAGGCGCAGATCTTGAGCCACAGAGCCACCGCACGTGATCCCAAATTGTGTGCACTGGGAAAACCAGAGGCAGCTTGTGCTGTGGTTTAGGTAGTTGCATTTGTTTTAACTTAAAACCCCAGCCTCACACTTGCACCGCTTAATGTCGTGCAGATTGCAATCCATCTGTGCATGTTATAACCAACAGATGCCTGCAGAAAGGCATCTGCACTCTGTGGAGCCAGGTAGTGCCTTGTCATCAGGCAGATGCTTACACTGAAGGTCAGGTATGACACATATCAAATTACACTCTATGTAACCCTCTACTTTAGGCTTAGGCTTAGATTCTAGACTTTGAACATGCTCTTCATACGGGAGAGGACTTCTTCCTTTTCTTCTTTATTTGAGAAAACACAGAAACAAAAAGCCAAATAGTGAATTGACTAGCTTTATAGTTATAGTAAAAGAAATATCTGTTCAACAAGAGAAAAAATCATCACCTTTTCAGTTTATTCCAAAATAAAGGTGGAATAAAGTTCCACAGCTTTGTTCAAGTGCTAAAATAGACTTTATAGAGGACTTATTTAATAACTTTAAAGACACATGTGCCTAAGCTGCCCTTGTGGCCTGCAGTGTTTATAGCTACAATCCCGTATGCCTAATGACATGTTTAGCAATTCAAATAGTTTCCACTAACCAAAGTAATAAAAGGGGGTTAAGTGGTATGTGAGGAATATGTAGAAAGCAAGGAGAAGATGCAATTCTTCCTTTGAAAATGCAGCTAAAGAATAATAACAAAACAAGCTTTGCTTACAAAAGTGCGGATGAAAGTGTGAGATTCCTTTCATTCAGTTCTTGTGACTCAGCCTTTACCAGGAATAAGTAGCTTTCTGGTAATGGATGGATGAACTCCCTTATGATTTGCCTTTTTAAATCAGGCTTTGTAAATAAAAGCAGTACAAGGTCAAATCAGAAACACAGGATGTAGTAAGTATGGCCCATTAAGTGCTTTCTGAAAGCTGGTTATTCAACTGTAGACGTTTCTTTGCATGGGTGTAATATTATTTTGGATAACGATCAGGAGTAAAGCTAACGCTTTTCAAACAGAGGCCTTTCTAAATCCAGAATTAAGTATAGGTGGTGTCACAAAGGGTTAATGAGCGTATGTCTGATCCCCCTGGGTGTGGCCGGCCTCAGTTCCCAGGGCTGTTGGGTGGCCACCTTCAGAGAGCTCCGATCAGGACCAGATGTGGCAGCTGAGTCTAGCAGCCCATAGGTCAAGGTCAATGAATCTTTGTCAATACCACCACCACCACCTTTGTAATACGCTGAGCTGAAAGACATTGCAAAACATGCCCAGCAGCATTCTACTTGAAAAGAAATTTCATTTTTAGTTTACTCTTTACTTTGGTGCTGTCAGTTTGTGATAGCTCGTTGTACCTTCTAAAACATCTGCGTAGTTTTATGAATTTTTATACAGCTTTAAATTGTTTTTTTTTTTGTTTATATTTGGTTTATGTGTAGGGTGTAATTGTTCTTATCAAATGTGGGGACCTCATCTCATTTAGAGTTCAGGAGGAAGTTGCCATTTTGGCTCCCTATAGAAGTATTTTGGAGCCAAGATGTCTGCCTGGCTTGTTAGAGAAATTTTGAACTCACCCAGTATCACTTGTCCTGGTGAGGGTGGTGGCAAACCGGAGACTGAAGCTAACAATTCATCCTGATCGATTTGTATTTGTAGTATAAAAAGTAGCAAAAGAATTTACTGATGTCTGGATACCACCAAAATTATATTAGATTTTAGTAACACCTCACAATGAGTCAATATAAGTTGATGTGATCAGGTTTTGAAGATCCTGGTTAATGGTAATTAAAGCCTTCTGAGTAACACATTTGGTTTCTTTTCAGCCAAGCTGTATTAATAGCTGTCAGTAGTACAATAGTAGTAATTACTAGCAGCATCTTTGAGTAAGTTATCAAAGTACTTAACACACACATGTATGTGTTCAATATTGTTCTTTGAAGATTTACTCTTTTCTTTCCAAAGGCTGATGTGTGATTACCTTAATGCTTTGTAAATACCTCTGAAAGACTGTGTACTCCGTAAAACACGATGGACCAAGATCAAGGTAGTGGAAATCCAAAACAATTATCATCATGAATTACCAATATGAAACTGTTAATTGAAGCAACAGCACGTTTTAATCAAGGGATTGAAAGCAACAGTATTAAGTGTGCTTCATTCTTTCCATCCTCACAAGTTTTCAAACGACAGTTCAGATGTCTGCTGCCTGTGCTCTCACGTTGTCAGCTTACGTTCTTTTTGGGCGGTTTCCTTGGGTGTCTGTCCGTCTGACGTTACTGGCGGCTGCAGGGAGAACGCCCTTTTCCAAACCTCGATGCGATGGAGACGCCTGTATCTTGGACTCTGTCCAGCAGTCTCCAGGACACCACCCTTCAGGAGCGCAAGATGACATCTTGAGAGTCACGGCGCTGCACATGAGTTTGAAGACACGACAGGATGTGAGCAATGAAATTTAAGATTGCAGAGATGTTACTTAACCAGTTGCAGCACCACCTGATGATGCATAGTGCAATCCTTTTTAGGAACCGTAGCGATTTTTCACTATATATCTATTTTCCCCTCCTTCGGAAAAAAAGAGGGGATTGTTGAATTCTCAATAGTGTTGTTTAAAACTGAAGATTCAAGTGTCTATCTTATTTAAGAAATCTCTGAACACTGCTAGGACTGCGTTCACATTAAACTGAATGAATCTACCTGAGAAATTTGTAGGATTTAAACTATAATTCTCATTAAATCATGACTCCTAGAAAAAAACAAAACCTTAAAATATCATGTTTTCTCCCCCAAGCCAATTATTTTCATATTACACATGTAATGATCTTGTGATTGAATGCCAAAGTTGGTATTCAAATTGTCACAATTGAATCCTTAGAGATTCCTGGATTAATATTCAGGACGCAACATGCAAAAGACATTGAATTAAGACAAGTCTTGGAGATTGCACATTGATAAAACCAGTATTCAGATACCATTATTTTGAAATCCATTAAAAAAACAAGTTAAGACCCTCTCAGCTTTGCTTTTAGATTCAGCTCCTCCTCATGTTTCCCATTATGTTGTACAGTAGGTACACAGCGCCCCTATAGGCTGGTGTGAGTTGGCTGTCAGGATAATGCCTGTTTCCATTTTCTTCTGTTCACTGAATCTCAGGAGTCCACCAGCATGAGCTCATGGTCTCCCCTCTTACATCTCTTTCTCTCTCCCATTGTGTTTCCATGGTGCTCAATGTTCCACACAAGTTACTCCTTCCCTTGTGACAGCTTTCTAACAACCTGAGATAGTAAAATGTTGTCTATTCTCCATCTTCCTCTGAACAAGTAAGGCACCATCTGGTTAAACAATGAGGCTGTGGAAAGGAGTAAATAAATAGGTTTATATGAAACACTTATCCAAGTGTGAAAACATAGACTAGATTAAAAAGAAGGCATTCCAAAACACTGAGAGAAGTCAGACCTACTGTAAATAAGAAGGGGTGTCTAAGAGTGCAACTGTGATAGATACGTTAAGTTACCCGTATAAACATTTGTCCTGGCAAAAGATGAGTGTCTGAGAATGAAGTGCTTGCTTCTTGTACCGTCTGCTAATCTATTCATTTCTTTTTACTGTGTGCTACAACATTGTCCTTTAATCGGTAATATCTGAGAAGGTTGACTGTGTCTTTTTATGGCCTTTTTAATTAAAATCTCGATCATCTGTGATCATTTTTTTGGCAGATATCATTAACCCGAGAAATATTTCTAAAATGAGATTTATAAAAAATAAACAATGAGCAAAAATGCAGAATATTGTATGGCAGTTTCTCTGCATTCCACAGCACACTGGTGCTTCATGTAACGGCATATTGAAAATCTAGTCAAAACGTACAAGTTAAATTCTTCTCATTAGTGTAGTTTGTTTTGCTTTGCTTTGAAATTAATGTTATTTCTTGCAATATTTAAAATTGTTTGTTCTGCGGCAGGACATTTAAAATGTGCCACAAGATAGAACGTTTGGGAAACACTGGTGTAGTGCAATATACAGTAAATAAAAATGTGGTGGAATAATAATTATAATATATTATTGCATTTGGATGAACCATTCAATTCTGCATATTCACGGATAGGACTTAATTAAAAATAAACTGAAAATGGTGGATTAGGTTACAAAATGGTAACGGGCATTGATTTTTAGATCATGCAAGAACATTTTACATTTTGAAATGTTGAATATTTAAAAAAATAAGGCTACTTTCCTTTCAGGAAAATAATTAGTCTCTTTAGTCCCATTAGGAACGAAAAAACAAAAAACACAAGACCTGCATAGCTGGAGATTAAGTTCAGAGCACAGTTTTAAAGAATCACTTAGCACATGATGTTTCCTAATGCACATTCTCCTGCAGCCTGGGCCAAAGTCCATAACAGATTCGCAGTGACTTAAACTGATCTTTCTCTCTCTGTGTGGTGCATTCACAGGACACATCTGTTCACCTTCTGAACTGCTTCTTCCAGCTCCTGACCAGCCCTAGCCTTGTTTGGAGACTGATCTCTGACTATATAGGTTTCCAGATTTGCTTAAAGCACAGAAGTGGATCGTTTAAAAGAGAATAAAATTGTCCTTTATCCTTTAAATGCCCTTCTCCAGTTTTACCTGCCTCTTAAACATAAGAGGGAACCTCTAATCTAAAGAGGCAGGCAGGCAAAAAGCTTAGTGTTTATGTTTCTAAAACCTAGAGCCACTCAGATACATTATTTATTTAAAATGCTGCTGCTCACTGGCATAGCCCCATGAGAGTCAGTATCTCATGTTTGTGAAGGACAGAGGGTTCACTCACATTAAAACATTACATCATTCAGACCCTCTATGCATCAGAATAGCTCATGCAGAAGTGAAACTTCCCCAGGACAGACACATTGTGCAAAGGTTTTACTTTTCAGCAAGGTACTTTGTCCTGATTGCTCCAGCGCAGATTATACTGTACATGGGTGACAGCAGTGCTGGGAAGAGCCTGTGATGGAAGGTTGGGGAGTTATGTACCCTTAATATGCCAAATCCTACAGAAATCTGAGTACAATCGAACCTGATGAGGCATTTAGCTTGATTATGGGCTTTTGCTTTATATGTGTTCTGCAGAGCAGCGCAGTGGCACTGTGATTAGCATTGCTGCCTTGTAGTGGCGAGACCCTTGGCTCAGTTCCAGACATGGGGTTCTATCTACTGTATATGGAGTTTTATGTTTTCCCCATGTTTGTGAGGGTTTCTTCTGATTTCCTGCCACAGTCCACAGACATATTGGTAGGATAATTCTGGGAAAATCGGCTCTAGGTGTTAGTGTGTCTGTCTGTATCTCTGCCCTGCAATGGACTGGCGTCCAACCCCTAGTGTACCCTGCCTTGTGCCCATTGCTTGCTGGGCTAGGCTCTGGCTCCATTACGACCCAGGTTCGAAAATGGAAGAATGGATGTGATCTGCAATAGCTATAGTTTTTGTGTTACTTGTGTATCAAGCATGTTTGTAGTGTTGTTGACAAAGATATATAATGGCACTGTTGTGTTGTTGTTACAGGTACAGGTATATAATGTTACTCTGAAATGTATGTCTACATAAACATTCTACGAAAGGGAGGGCTCACTATAATCATATATCAAAGTAGAGGAGCAGAGTTTCAGAACTTCACAGAATGTTGTTTTTTTATAGATAGAAATCTGAGAACATCATCTCCTCTGTGTAGAAGTTTTTCACAGAAAAAATTGTGAAATAGTTCAAATTGGTACATCTACTCTTCTGGTAGTGCAACTCAAAGAATCAAAGTCATACATATTCTACTGAATACAATGAAGTGGTACAGTTGTAGAAAATAAATAGGTTCTCATTTCTTTTGGAATATAGCCAACAGATAAAAATAACGGTGTCTTTCCTGCAAAGGGTGCCTCAAAACAAAAAGTAGAAAGAAGAGAAAGCAGTTAGAAAGAAGGAAAGCATGTCTGAATGCATCACATAGTTCACAGGTGAAACAGACGTCCTGGAGAAGCATGGCCTTACATGAACTTGTCTTCGTTTTGCATAGTTGGCCAAGGAGGCAAAGCTCACACCTTATAAAAGGGCCAATGTGTTGTTTCTGGCAAACAAACACACTAAAGAGGGGGGAAAAAAAAACAGTTCACGAGTAGTGGAAGTCTTCTAATAAAAGACGGGAGAAATCACTGAGGGAACAGGGAAATGATGTCGAGCCAGAGCTCCTTAGAGAGATGAATGAGTCTGTTTACAGCTGGGAAAATCCCGCATAGCAGCTGTAAAGCACAGGGAGGGAAAGCCTTCATGTTTGCATTAGGCAGCTAAGTTCTTCACAGTTTACAGTACTCAATGCATTGACAGCAGCTTCAAGAGGCCACTTGTATATTGCTTTCCTCTTGTCTTGAAGGGAGTTCTGTTGTGCTTTAGTCATGACTAACCCAGACTTGTTTACAGTTTGCTGGACATGCTAGCGTGCGTTTACACAAGAAGGAAGGGATCTGTATACGTTTACAATGCTTTGTTTTTATTGACAGCAGAGCTTTTACAAATAAATGCTGTCGAGCCCTTTGTACCAAAGTGTTGACCCATTAGCTGTTTAAAGAAGGTTTTCTGTAAGGTACGCTTTTGAAATTAGATATTCCAGATGTTGCATTAAGGCAAAATCCCCAGGCAAAAAGGGTTATTTCTTCGTACATTCTGATGCATTTAACAAGGTGGCAGTCATGTAAAGTTTAATAGGTAACTATCATCAAAGGTGGTAGAGCACAGGGAAGCACTAATGGCTTTGCAAGACAGGCATGGCACCATGATGTTGGATTCACTGAGAAAAAAAGCTGAACAAAGATCCCTGAGTAAGAACTGGAAATCCATCTCTGTCACTGTTACGTAGGGATGCAGTAAAAAGACTAAGAGCCTATTAAAAGGCAGACTATTATTCCACTTTTGAATGGATGCATATCAAATGAACTCATTCCTGTTTTCCCTAATGCTCTCTGTGGGTTGCACGTGGCAAAGTGCAGAAAGGTGAGCTTTTGCCACAGGCTAGTGTCATCTTGATGAGAACGACACAACTGCACAGGAAATGGAGATGGGTTTTTTTCATTACTGTAACTGTGCTAGCCCCCTTTATCCCTCTCATGTTACAGAGTTTGCTCCTTACAGTTAGCATCCTTTGCTTTTCAAGAGGGAGAAAAATTGACCCCCCTACCCCCCTTTTGTCATTGTGTGGTTTTATACTTAACCGAGAGACCCAGGAAAACTGGGAGGAACATTGCTGTGGCTTTACAGCTTATAGACCACGGCGAACTCACACTGCACTGATCAACAATGCACATGGGCTCTTGACACCATGTCTTGATATTTTCTGTTGGTCTTCCAGGTGATCCCCTTTCCCATGTCCTGTGACGTTCGAGAAGACTGCGCGTGTCTGGACCCCAATGCACAGGAGAACAGCAAAGGAGCCTGGCTGCATTCCCATGGCTGAGTGAGCGACACAGGGCGGACCTCAGCTGAAGGCAGATTGGGAGAGCCAAACATTCCTTTCTACATTGCTGCTTACAGGAGGACCTCTCCACTCATACCACACCCTCACCCCTCCGCTGGTCTGCCTTTCTCCTTCTCATCAGGAAAGAACAAAAGGACTTAAGTGGGTATGAACAAAAGAGAAAAAAAACAAACGAATGAAAAAGACTTTAATGAATGAAGCAAACAATACAAAGCCTGGATAGCATGTTGTCGCCTAGTTTTGAGCCCTCTTCTAGTAGCCATTGTCGGCTGTGCTATAATCTCTTATTTTAAGACGGATGAAAGGAAAGAAAGCATCACGAAAGATGACAACCTTTGTGCCCCATCCGAAAGCGGTTGTTTATCGGTATTCTGGTTTTCGATAGGACAAAGGCGGGATAAATCAGCAAACGACCCAATAAGGAAAAGAGAGCCGCAGGCCAAACCGAAAGGGGGTTTCAGAATCTGCTGCTGAACTCCTCGCTTTTACAAAGTTTAGAATCCACTGTGACTCCGCAGGGGTCACCTTAGCTTCCTGTGCCCTCTGTCTGTGTAGGGTGGGAATAGGTTTTGTTAACGAGGAGAGACAGGGCTGACAGGGAATGGTCAGATTTCGTTGAAAGCGGATGAAGCCTTTGTTGATGGCTGGGCGTGACCAAAACCCACACGCGAGTGGACGAAAAAAAAAAAATCCGTTAACCGAACCGGCACTAGATGTAATTCAGCACAAGAAGATTGTAGGGGAGCTGCTTTGGGTGATTTTGTTCAGCCTCTTACCTCTTAAGGACTTTGCCTTGACCCTTGGCCTTGCATGGGGCCCACCAACAGGGATGGAAGTCAGGGGTGTGAGCCCGTGGGGTCAGAGGGCACCTTTGCTGGCACTGGAAAGCTGACTCACGGTCTGGTCTGGCTGAGCTGAAAAAAACAGAAACCACACACACACACAAAAAAAGGAAAGGTATCATAATAGTCAAGAATGAGAATAAGAAATGGATAAAAGGCTACAAAAGTGAATTATAGGGGTTGTAAAAGAGAAATAGCTGTGTAAGCATGGCTGCTGCTACTGCTGCTACCTTTGCTGCTATCTGCCATATGACCAACTCTTCTGACTTTACAGGTCGTTTTAGGACAGGGTGACGACAACGCCAGACTGCAGAACGATCTGCCTTAAAGCTTACCTCTAACCTCTCATATGCACACACAGTGTGTATGTAAATAATACAAAAGTATTGGCACCCTTCACTTGAGACAGTTATTCCTTTATATGAAACTACTAACATTTATTGAAGACATCTTCTCAAAGTTTATTGAACACTGATTCACCTGCTTCAACAGCTGTATAGCGTCAAAGAGAATTAACCAAGTTCAAACAAGGGGTGTGTGGCATTGTGACGTTGTGGCTTGCTCTATTTGAAGCTTTTTATTCATCTGGAGCCTTTTCTTCTGCTGAATAGAATGAAGTGTTCACTAAACTTTGAAAATCGATAATTGATGGATGAGTGTAGTTCAATAATATACTGTATATACTTAAAAAGAGTTCCCTCTTGAGTTCCTCTCAAGTATTGAGTTAGCCATAAAACAATGGCCCCAAAACCATGTTCCCAGTGAACACACTGAAAGAGTACGGCAATACAGTCACTACAACTCTGGTGACAAATGCGAAATTTTTGAAAAATAGAGCAGTTTTTAAACCTGAAACATATTAACAAGATGGCTTTGAGGGTATCATTTTGAAAACAGAACAGAAGATTGTTTTATTGTCACAACTTCAAATTCAATAACTCAACTTTTTGACTGTAGAAAGGTGCCTCAGAGGGAATTTCAGTGATCGTAGGGGACTCATAAAAGATAACAGATGCAGTGTTCTGGAAGTAGTGTGTGTGGGGGGGAGCTATATCATCCCTTTTAGAATGGGCTACTGGATCTTCATATTCCACGGTTACTTTGGTTAATGGCAGCCAAAGTCATATATGAATCCAAACTCATATTTTACAGTGCTGGACTCTCACTGATAACTGCATTGTGGACCTTCACCTCAGCATTTGAGTTTTCTCATCTCATTTATCAGTGTTATTCTGTTTGTATCTCTATTTTGTATAATTGCTGTTATTATTGTTTCTATTTTTTTAGTTTAATCACATTGCATATCCAAAAACCATTGTTTCTTTGGTGCTAAAATTGGTTTCATCTTTTTTTTTTTGTCTGCGTATTCGTTGTGACCTCAAGAATGTAATTGCAACGCACACCAGTAACCTCTTCAATGTAGATAGTGTAATATAAACTTTACGCGCTGATTCTGGCTTCGTTTTTGTTTCGGCACACCCCCACTTGTTAATGAGTGGTTCATTGGGGAAAGGCAGCAGATTCTCTCAACAGTGTCTGTGTATGTCAGCAAAGGTTTCCTTTACAGCCTGGGGCAATTCATACTGCCTATGATCTCTCCTCTCATTCATGCTTGTATGAAGTGACTGTGAATTTCAGACAAGTTGTATCCAGTCACTCTTGTACTTGGCTCAATAATGCACTGCATCTTGTTGTCATGTAATGAATCTATTAATATAGCTCCTGCTTCAACAATGCCTTGACGTTTTAGAACCACATCCCTCAAAGTTGTGGGGAATCAATTCACAATATCTGAAAGCCATCCTTCTAACCCTCTGCAGTGTTGAAAGGGTCCTTATGTGCATTATGGTACCATACATGCTGTTTAGAGAATGTGTCAGGCAGCAAATTCTTACATGGCATCTATTGCTCAGTTAACAATACTTCTCTTCATCTTTCTCGACTTTGACTTCCCTTCCATTTCTGCATTGAAAATCAAAAGTGTGCAAATGAGGCGATGACAACATCCAGCAGTGAGGAGACTATATCATTGCAGCGGACAGAACCTGCACCTTTGATAGAAGAAGGAAGATACAGTTGTGTGGAAAAAGCAGAGCCACCAACCTGTAGCACAGTAGCACATAGCAACACAGCTTCCCAATGGCAGTTCTGAGTTTTTCCTTTGACTTATCCTACATTTCCCGTGTTTCTGGCTGAATTTTCATGTTATTATGTTATGCATCAGCCCCATTATCTTTATTATGCTAGGCTTAACATGCGTTCACTTTGGTTAAGCAGAAACACTCCTATTCCTCGTTTCAGCCCCCAAATTATGCACTGTAGCAAGTCTGAAATGTCATCAAAAAGCATCTATGCATTGTTCACAGGCTACTGTAGTGTCAGCAAATGTGATCTTTCCCTTTGCCTGTACTCCATCCTTTGGCGTTGAGCAATTGCTCTGCGGACGTCTGGCAAGTGTGAATGCTTTTTAGGGTACTTCATTGCTGGTAGATGCAAGGTATGCAGTTTTTTTTTTTTTTAGGAATCGCAGGATGATTAAGAGGTTTCTGAAAAACAGCCGTCTCTTATATTATTCACATAGAGCCTCGAGACTCTCTCCCACCACATTCATTCTTGTAAAGAACCTGTTGGACTGCTCAACACAGAACCATTGATCAGCTTTTTACATTGTGGAGCTTTGCTGCCTAGCATACTTTAGAAGTTAGTTGAGTATTATTTTTTTTATGTGCTCAAAGGTCTCCCACCCTGTTTGCAGAGCTATACTTGTAGTTAATTGCAGCACCACAGCTGTATGCACTTTGAGACCACCAGAAACTAATTCTTTCAACAGTGACACTTCTTGGGCTGTTACAAACCTTCCACAAGCTTCAAACAGGACAATTTCAAGTATTGCTGGCCTCTTCCGACCTCTCTTCCTCTCTTCTCTATAATCTGGTTATAACTGTCGGTTCTTGTAGGTTTTTACCTGTGTTATTAAGAAAACTTCTTGCTGCAACATATTATCATTGAAAACAAGGCTGTGCAGGAGATGCATAGACCAGTGAGAGAATCTATAAGAAATGCTTCATAAATAATATAAAGAAAGCAAAAAATAATACAAAATATAGAGAGTAGGCAGAAAACTTGTGGTTTTCTATAGGTGTAAAAGACATTTTGTAATGTCAGTTTTGTGCATAGTATTAGGTCCAGACAGAAGAAATGAGGTGAAATGTGTTTTCAGAAGTGTTTTTTTGTTATAAACTGTACTTATATTTAATCAGTATTTGTAATGACCTCAGTTACTGCACTTGTTTTCTTTGTACAGTCATAAAAAATGAAAAAAAAATTCTTTACAAAAAGCTGCTATAGTCAGACAGGTAATTTTAAAACGAAAAAACAGTTTTATATATTTTTTTTCACTTATTTTTTTTCTTTTGATGTTGCTTTTATTTCCCTAAGCTTTGCACTCGTAAAATATAGTTTAGAGAGAAAAAACCAATCAAACTTGGAGAAAAAAGTAGTGCCTCCCCCCCACCTCAATAAAAGAAAGAAGAAACAATCAGATGGGAATAGCTGCTTTTTTCAAATGAAAGCCAGCAAAACGAGGACATGTAGACTGAAAATGGATGGCTAGATGAAAAGACAACATACAACAAATGCATTATCTCTTTGGGTAAAAATTCAAATCTGAAACGGAGTACTTCCCAAACAAAAAATCTCTTTCATGCATGATTCTCACACTGTGTAAAACTGGTAGGTCAAGAGCTTTGGCAAATAATTGCAAATAACTTATTTTTTTTTATTTAGCTCTGAAAATAATGTATTATGTGATAGTTAATCCATATGTGCTTTTTTGTTAATATTGTCAAATTATATGTAATTGTATGCAAAACTATTGCTGCTTTCTACTCGAGTATTAATGGGGAGGGAGTACATAAACTATAACCATTATACAGTACCAGCTGCATTACATTGGAACAGAAGCATTCAAAAGGCATTCTCATTTTTAATAATGAAAGGACTCTGGGACAACAGCCACACAACCAACCTGCTCTTTCTTTAAGTGATGGAAATCAAATTCTTTTTTTAGTGTTTTAAGAGACAGCAAATACAGGATTCCTTCATGAATGCGCATGAAGAAGTGTTAATTCTGGACCAGTCTGCTAACAAGCTCTTTGTTTTCCTCTTGGTGTCCAGTCTTTTCAAGGATCCCTGTTCTTTAACTTGTCTGCAAATCTACAAACCAAAACTGTGATCTGTCAGAGTGGAAATGTACTCACTATGTGACTGCTCTTGTGAAACACAACACATTGTACTTTGTTGATCAGAATGCTTTTTTTAATGATTAGCATTATTGTTGATGTTGTTGTTATTATTTTTATCCTACTTGGGGCACCTTACAGAAGCCATGAAAAACAAATTAAAATCAAATGAAGTTCTGATTAAATGTTTTAAAAAATGTAACAGTCTACTGTATCACCACAGTATCCTTTTTGCTGTACCTCATGCCTGTAATTTGTGCTGCTTCTGTTTTTAGCTATTTTAGTAATTTAAGTCTCCTAGCAATATATAATGGTGTAAATAGTAGAATTATTTATTGAGAATGTCATCCTTTTTGTTGTTTTTTTTTATTTATATTTACACAATGTTCATCTAAGTTATTTTTACAATGCCTTTGTTAACAGACTTACTTGGTGTGAGAGCATTTCAGAACCATCCTTTCTGTTTCTCTTTGGACATATCTCCCTCACTTTTTCTTCTCATAAATTCCAGGTCTAACCTTACTGCAAAAAATGGGATTTTTAACATTAGAACATAATGTTTTGCCACTGTTGTGTACTGCTCTTTCCTAAAATGAAGTTTAAAAGCACTCAGCCCCCTCATCTTATGGAGGCCTAATGGAATGTAGCAGTATCTGTTTGTTTTAGATTAGTAAAGAAATATATCTTTTAGAACTTGTATTTGAGTGTAACCATCATTTCTTTACTTATTTAGCCATATAAAGCTTTTCCACATATGTAAAAAATACAGTATCTGATATATACACAGGCTACATCAGAACATATGTCAGCATCTATGCAAAAACAGTAATTCATAAAAAATGCTGTGCAATTTATTTCAAGAAAATCAGTTCAAAAAATTACATTGGTTTGGTCTTGATAGAATCGCTCAATATAAACCCTAAGTTTCTTGTAAATTTATGTTAAAAGTACATGAGAATGATACTTTAAACGCAAAGTTTGTGACGGAACTAATTTCTATTTACACATGACACAGTTTGTGTAATAGTAAGTGCCGTGAGAGTGTACATGTCTTCCCGATTAGGAAGTTTCTCAATTTCTGCAGATTGCAAAGAGGTAGGGGCACTTGTATCTCTTCTGTTGTTGATCAGTGTTCATGGATTGTTAATATTGTTCCTGATGGAGTTTCCCATTTTTTTACTCTGTCCAAAAAGGTCTTCGGTGTTCTGTGTTTACAGATGTCTTCTGGATAGACTTGTCTCCCACAGAGGCCTTGTGGATATTTGTCCACACATCTTAATATCCCTAACCCAAGTCCATTTTATAGCTCTGTGTTTTGTTTCCAGCTCTGTAGATCTGCATAGTCTCACTGAATAGGTAACAATTATTGCTACATGCTTTTCCATTAGTGTTAAACTAATGGTACTCAAAATGTAGGTCTTTTTGGTGAAATAAAAGGTCATGAACAATTGTATTAGGACTACATTTAAAACTAGTGGTCTGAGAAATTATAATTGTATTTCAAGGCAGTTATTGTTCTGATGCCATTAGGTGTTATGCTTTTAAAACAGATTTAGATTTGAATTAACTTTTCATAACCTGATAATTATCTTAACAAGTATTTAGGAATTAAAGTTCCCCTAGGAGGGTCTGTCTTATTATGTCTTGTGAGTTTTACCATTTAAACAGGGCTGTCAAATAAAATCAGATGGGTGATATTCTAAAATATAGTTTCCAAGCTAGGAATCAGTCCGTTTCAGTGCCCAAATTCAGTCTCTTTCAGTTGTGAAACGGTGTTCCTCTGCTTAATTGCAAAAGCTGGATTTATCTTACCGTAGTGTTAGCTTAATAGTTGCAGAGTCTCAGAGTGCTTGTCAAGTTTTGGAGACCTTCTGAAGCAGCCGAAATCAAAAGAATAAAGGAGTTTGGAGGTCTCACCTTTGCCCTCTGAGGAATGCAATTGGGCATCACTAAACTAATTTAACTAAACTGGGCTTTCCTTGAGGGAAACCCAGAAGAGGAAGGACATAATTACTAGGCTTTTCCCCTCATGGTTTGGATTCAGTGACATTGGAGGAGTCACCTGTTCTGTGAAAAAAAAGAGATGCTACCAATCTGTTTAACTGGTTGCCTAATTTGACTTTCATACGACATACTAGTCCTAGCGCCAATTTAGATGTTTTCAGTTTCTAATGTGTCAAGATCTTTGCAATATACGAGTATTCGATTTGCTTGAGATACGAAATCCGAATGTAACAGCATAAACATATATACATTCAAAATTAGAGTAGAAAAGGGAGACAGGATAATGCTTATTTGTAAGTTATTGTACAATTACAGATTTTCCCAAATCAGACCATTGATTTTAATTTCCTTCATTTCTGTCCATTCAAGCAAAAAATTATTTCAATCTACTCGCTGCTCAGAAAGTTCTTATCTTGGATGAGCTGTGGCAGTAAAGATAAAAAGGTACTCTGAAGGAGCAATGGCTTCTCACAACAATGGCAAAATATTGAAATTCCACAGAACAGAAAGTTTAAAATATGCTTTTTGAATGTATTGTCTCTTGTGTTTTTCCTAAGAATGTTACTTCACACTACCAGTCAATACAATTAAATCTATCAAATAAGACTAAACAAGCTTAGTAAAATGTAACAGTTTATGTGGTCTCAAAGGTTTTGCCTCTCAGTTTTTATTTTAAAAAATGAAAGTGCAGTCACATATGTTTTGCTTGGATTAGCACAAAAACACAAATTAAAAATAATTACAACAGTTCAGTGTAACTTGTCTTTCAAAATAACAGCAAAATTGGAGAAGCTCTGTTTATCACTGGAATAAAAAAATCACTGGTAATTCTGGTAATTTATTCAGAAATAAATATTTTCATGTTCAACATTTTACTGTACATGGGTCACCAACATAATAATAAGAATTTAACTTAAATTGTTTCTCATTACATTAAAATAGTTTAAAAGTATCAAATTAGTCATCTTAATTCAATATAGTTATATTTTGTCGAAAATCACAGAGGCCTTTTGTTTACGATTTAATGGATCTCTCATCAGAACTGATGCATCCATTGTTCGTGATATTTCAAGCCATTAAAGGCATTTCCCATTTAAAAAAAAAGAAGTTTCCTTAACAGAAAGGTAAGATTTTTATTGTATTGAAAAGTGTCAACACTTTATTGTTACTGAAAAAAGTTACCTCCCCCGGACGTGTTGGTAGAATGTTCTAGAATCTTTGTGCTGTCCCGTTTTGCTTTTGTGCTGTTAACAGTAACTGTTATATTTTGCTTTTTTAAAATGGTCTTTCCCCCTTTTGCTTTGTGAAACTGCACTGAATGTACACAACCCAGGCCTCAACTCCCTCCAAGCACCACATCCCCCTTATAACACAAGTTTCCAGTCCTGGAATATTCCTGCTTTTTGATTGGGCAGGGGGTTAGATCTGTCCTTTACACTGTTAAGGTATTCACACGCACTGTTTAAACTTGTGGAATCCACTCTGTTCAATCCATACCCACAATGCACTGTGTTGGGCACTTACCACAATCGTGTTTTGTGTTTGTATTTTTACTTTTACTTTATTATTTTTATTATTATGTTGTTTTATTATTTTCACAGCTGCATATGTTATTTTTGGTGCTCTGGTTTTTCACAAAACAGACATCTGGTGTACTGTATATTTTCTTAGGTTCCTCAAAATGATTAGCAAAAGGAATAAAATGTTACTTTTCCTGTTATGTATTGTTTAGAAATAAAACACTGGTTAAGTAAAAGTAAGTGAGCAGTTTGTCATTGACTTTTCAGTTTTCTCGTGGGACCACACTGATTTTCCTTCCTCTCTTTCCTAGTAGACTGAGGAAATTACATCTGATCCTTTTAGCAATCTAGATATGGTAAGGTTATTTTATTGTGTACTGTGGGAATGAAGCAGACAGTCACTTGCCCTCCAAATGTTTAAAGTCTAAATGGTGTCCATCTTTTACAATTGTCGAGTGCATTAAATTTAAAAAAGTTGCTTTAGACTAGGCGGTTTCTTAGGGGAAAACCTCATACAGGAATCTGAAGAACATATTTCCTCTAGAAAAAGCATTTTAACCATGCAGCACCAGAACACACTACCTCTTGAATGTCCTGGGAACTGCCCCACAGGTATACACACTTGTACCATCAAGGACTCCGTAAGCAACAAAAAAAAAAGAGAAACGTCTGTTTATTTTCTACAACCGAAACATGGACCCTCCTAGAAGACCAAATAGTCACTGTTGATTGATAAAACATTCTGTTCAGCAGAAATGTTAGCTGTTAATGTGACTAGACTTCACTCAGCTCTACAGTATGTTCATGTGATGCACTGTACTTACTGAGCAACGTGGCCTGTGGTGAAACCAGCCAGATAAGAACACTATGTCAATCAAAACAGAATCCAGGGGGCTTCTAGAGAGAAAAGCACCTGCCTTCAGGATGTGAAAAGGTGTGACATGATGCCCGAGACGTACTGTATATGGTTTTAGGTTGAAGCCACAAGCTGCCATTATTAATGTACTACACAGGGAACCAGTTGTGGTGGACTTTGCATATAGGTGGGGAGTCCTTTCTCAGGCTTCTTTGCAACAATCTGTACATTGTTTTGTATTTTCAGCTCCACTTTCTATGCTTTTACATGTGACATGGAAGTGCCAGCAGGCCACAGTAACTTAACGCTGATTCCATCAGAACTAACTCTGCAAAGGTATAGTGTAGTGCAATTTCATTTCTTAAATATTAGAGTACTCTTGCATTGAATTATCAATGCTTTGTTTTATTTATTTTTTTTATCAGATTGAAACACACTGGAAAAATATAAGATGCTTATCATTTCATATAATTAATTATGAGACTCACTTTGTTGGTCAAATTAGCCAGTCAGAGACTCTGAGAAAAGGAAAAGTCAGCCTGTGTCAAGAAAAAAAAACAATTGCCTAAACATATTCGTTGACTTCGGAAATGTAACCCCCCTGTTGATGAGGCCAAGGAAGAACTTAAAGGCCTTATACTGTATGTTAAAATGAAGATTTGTTTTTGGAGTAATAAGACCTGTTAAATGTTACTTTGAGGTGTCCTTGGCATGCTAGAAATTGAGCTACTGAGTTCTCGAGCAGATGTAATGTTCCGTGACTGGAAAGAAACTCTGACACTGTAAATGTAATAATATTTACTGTGGAAAGAGCAAGCAAAAAAAAAAAGTACATTTTCCAAGAGATAGAGCAAGGGGCTTGGACACAAAATAATGGAACCGATTGTACTTTAAGCTCAATACAAAACCAACTATTTTCACCAAGAATAATTTGATCCATTTTAAGTTACTACAGAAAGCTAAAAAAGTCTGAGATAATCACTATTACTTAAAGATCTTTAGTTACCTTCTCAAGATTGGCTAAATTTATATTCTAAATGTATACAAGGTTAGAGTGCAGAACTGTTTTAGCATCCAGCACCAAATGACTTGGCAACAAAATGTTATTTTTTCTTCATATTTTGCAGTGTAGGATTAAACTGCTCTACTTGTTCCGGCATTATTTGTGGTAAAGGTAATTTATCAATACTTCTTTATATACTGTATTAATCTCAACCTCAGTTTGTTGCTAAGAATATACTTTATTAGAATTCCCACCTAACAAAGGAGTATTACTTAAGTGGTATTATAATTTGGAAATTATAGTTCAGTAATGCCAATTCAACACCATAGAGTAGTTTCAAATATTCAAGCATTAACAACATCCAAGAATCAGCTGCATTGTGAATGTTTATTTAAGAAATATTTTAGCTCAAACCCCACTGAGAGAGAGGAGTTTACCAAGTGGTAACTGCAAAGTGGAGATGGGGTTGAAGGAAGGTGCATGAGAAATTCGGAAAAGAGTTGTTTCCATCAGATGGATATTGCTAATTTTGGTAATGATTATGATTAGGAAACGTTGGGTGAGTCTAACGTATCATTATCCCTCCTGAACTCCAGTTAATAACTTCCATTTTGCCCATTTCATTTACCCTTATACAGAGTTTGAGTAGAAAAACTATGCAACTCATTTCAAAGACTAACATGACAATAAACTGTAACGTGCATTTAATTGTGCTATTTACTGCGCTCTGTACATCAAACGTACAATTTTAAAAACATGAAACACTGAGTTTTTTTTTTACAGTATTAGTTTGAGAATGAAAGACAAATGCAGCCATGCCAGAGACTTAGACATCTGAAAAATAAGGTAAGGAATGCTAGTGTGTGCATGTCTGTGTCTGTATCAGTGTGTGCCCCACGATGGGCTGGCATCCTGTCCAGGGTGTATCCTGCCTTGTGCCCATTGCTTGCTTGGTGCTCAGGGTCATAGGGGTGCCAGGATAAGCCACAAGTTCAACAATTGGTTCTGGAAAGTCGATACAGTATATGAGGGCACTGATGTTCCAGGTCCCAAACTGTAACACTCAATCGTGTTTTTTGAATGTAGCAAGATAATCGCTCTGGACACAGCTATGCAGCCAATAGAAATGAACAGAGTGGACACTGTGCGGCGTTTTGCATATTTTTGTTTGTTGTGTCTCTCAGGATCAAACGATGGCCCGTATTGTTTTGTGTTGTTTTAAGCTGCAAATGTTAACGTGAGGAGAAAAACAGCATTTTATAATGAACCCTAAGAATCAGGCCCTATGTTTCCTATTTTTAGAAGTAATGTTATGACATCAAACACGTGCTGCTATTGCTCCTTATTGTAATACTAAGTGAAATGACAAACAGGACTAAAAAGTTAATCCATTCAACTAATTACCATTGTTCTGCTGCATAATGGAAAATGTTTACAGTACGTATTTACTGATTTTCCAATTGATTACAAAAAAATTATAAAGGAATACTAATACATGGAGCAGCACAGTGGTACAGTGGTTAGCGTTGCAGCCTTCCTCCCACAGTCGAAAAACATACTATATGGTAGATTAATTGGCTTCTGAGAAAATTGGCCCTGTTGTGAATGTGTACATCCTGTGTGTCACTGGCATCCCTTCCAGGGTGTGTCCTGCCTTGCAACCCAGCGCATGCAGGGATAGGCCCCGGATCTCATCACAACCCTGTCTTGGATAAAATGGCTTGAGATGGATCGATGTATTTATAGTAAACAAAGTTGGTGAGCCAGGGCTAATCTCCACACCCTGCATAACAGACATTAAAAACTTAGAAAATGCGAACCAAATTCGAATTCACATGACACAGAGAAAAAAAACGTACTGAATATCTAAAACATATTCCACTAGTTTTAGTGTAATGTGCCTGGCTGAGGAAACAACAACCGGCCCACGAAGACAGGGCTGATAGGCCCGCTTTTCATAAGGAATGAGCCAGGGAGCAGCTGTAACAGTAAAGTTAGGGTAGAAGGAGGAGGGAAAGACAGCAGCACAAAAGGCGTTCTTTAGAAGGCAGTATATATTTATGAGTAGCAGGGCAGAAGTGGGAGAGATTCGACATTTGGCCTTAAAAACACCATTTGTTGCAATATTAATACATCTCAGTATATATTATGGCATGTTGATATTAATATTAATAAACCTGTTTCTTTACAGTGGAGCTGGAGTTCTATTACAATATGTCAGGTTTGGAAAGAGCCTAATTATAGGAGCTTAATAAGTATAAGTAATGTGTATGAACAACTGACACAAAGAGCTTTTAAAGGGGTAGAAGATACTGTTGATTACAAAGGTGGAGGGGTGCCAAAACAAAACTGTACTTCACAATGTTCCTTTCTGCTTCTTAATTTTGGCAGTACACTCCCTTCATAAGTTTTGTATAATTTAAATGTCAACGTTGTGCTGTACCAGCATTAAGAATACTGGATTGGATTTCTGCCCAGCCCTGAACTAGTGGTGCATGCAAGACTCCAGCAGTTCTAAGGGTTAAGACAGAAAGCTGAAACTGTAAAAGAAGTGCCAGGTCATATATTCCTAAAGAGGCTGAGAGCTTAGGATGCAGAAAGAGACTTAAATAATGAACTGTGCAAGTTCATCACCATTCAAGTTCTTTTTTTCCATGAACACATCTCTGCTACTTCTCTATTTGCCCGTCTTTAAGTCTTTTAATCAAATAACAGTGATGGAATGGGCAGTATAAAAAGGTTAGAAATAGCCATACAGTATTTGATATTAACTTCAAAACATATCTATATAATAGTAGATCTTGTTTCGAATAGTAGAACAATTGGTGTTCATTCTCTGACATCATCATAGTTTAAATGAGTGTCCAGTGTCTAATTTTTACATCTCTGACATGCACAGAAAGCAGTAGTCCAGCTTCATAGAAGATGTATCTACACCTGTATCAATAAAGACATACTGCTTATAAAAGGAGAAGGAAAACACCTCCCAGATTTGGTTGGGTTTTCTCTTTTCTTTTCAAATGTAACCTCGTTCTGTATTGTATGTTTTACCCTTTCACTTTAAATTTAGTTTTATAGAATTGACGTCTAATTTCTCAGGTTCATAGAACTCATCACATATTGCTCGTGGCCAAATGATTGACTTTTTTGCCTCTGTTATGTTTCCTTTTATTATATCTACAATTGCTTATTGTTTTTTTCCACCACTTTTTTTATTATTGTTCTTCCTGAGAGAAAAATGAATCCCTTACTGACAAATGCTTCTGTAACCATTTTTATTACTGAGGTTAGCCTTGCTTTAGAGGAAGACGTCACAGATAATCATGTTTTCAGCTTTCAATTAGCTTAACGACATCCAGATTTATTCTGCTAATTGAAATTGATCACATATTTGAAGTAAGTTGACCAAGACTGCTCAACACAGGAAATCAATACAAGAAATCAAAGCATCTGGTCTGTGTTTGAATTAAATTATCTGCAGTCAACTTCAACTGTGAAAAACAATCTGTACAACTAAAAAGAAGAAAGTTTTATGGAGATCCATTACCCATTAATTAAAGCTGGTTCTTGTCAAACTGTTCAGTGTTCTGTCACTGTTACCTGGTACATTGTGTCCTTTTGAAGATAAGGAATTGTAAATAAAATTGTAAAAGTATGAACATCAAAGTGGATTTTTTTTAATCTGTTACAGAACGCATTCAGTACTGAAGTTCTTGTAAGCCCTTACAAGTGGTTAATTTATTTAATCCTAATGTCACAGGTTCAACAAATCCTTTCAGTGTAATCTGTGGGGTCTAATTTTCCTTGCTGATTATGATGATTAGTGATATTGCAGTATCTGAAGGGATTCAGATTGTTCTGTTTCACATTTTGGGAACTGCAATGGACAGAAACATTATGCAAAGCACTTTTCTGAAGAGCACATAAATTAGGATGCAACTTGCAGATGTAAAGAGGATGGAATTTGTGTTTTCACATCTCGCAGTGCATTTTTTCAGGACAAAGGTGGTAAGCAGAGCCCCAGCACTTTGAGCTTCTGACAGACGTTTTGGAGGAAGGTTAGATCCAAATCTCCAACACTTCCTCTCGCCTACAAATACACTGCAGGTCTTCTCTACAGGACGTCCCTTCACATATCTCTCTTGTACCCCTCCTGCCTCCTCACCTACAACCTTGCAGCTACTCCTTAGCTTATAACTTGGAATAGTGAGGTGTTTTGGGCAACCTTATACTCACGGCTAGACTTCCATTCTCTCAGTTAGCTGAGTTCTACATATTTCATTCCTCTTTTGCATTCCTCACCAGACTACTAAATTACCTTTACTGCAGCTACATCAGTGGTTGCCAGTCTTGGTCCCAATGGGATCTACACTTCAGTGATGGATGACACTGGCCTCTCCCTATATAAATATATCTTGTTTGATCCTCTGGGATGAAAAGATCTATGTAAATGCAATTCATTATTTGCAATACAAATACACATTGCGATCCTATAAAGAGAAGATGCAACATGAAGTTGCAAGGAAGAAGCAATGTACAGTACAGTGTGCAGTAAAAGAACAGATTTCTGTGTAGCAAGCTCTTGTACTCATACAGTATTGATGTGATGCACTAATACTTAACACTTATACTTCAAAAGAAAATGTGGTTGTAGTTGTCCGGTCTGAACACAGCAGATACCATACCTGAGATTGTTTTGATCTGTATTACAACAAATTAAGACAGCTGCTTTCGAGATTTACTCTCGTGGTAAGCGTTCATCTTGTGTCTTCCTTTAGACCAGGGTCAAAGCACATTGTGGGCTATTTTGAGATGAAGATACCAGTGAATGTAGCAAGAGAAAGGTAAGGTAAGGTGAATGTTGAAAGGACACAGCTTACTGTGGGGATACTGTGAAGAGGCTCCATGAACTAGATGGAAACTTTGACCTACACTGAATTTGCATGTGTTTCAAAACAGGTATGCTTGAAAATTAAAACGAGGTCTTCCCGTTTGCACACTGGATTGTATTATTCTTAACTTGAAAACAAATTTGTGCTCCAGAGCCAGCTCAAGAAGAAGAAAGGTTGACTTCTGCTTGAGTTGTGCAAAACATCCTATACACGTCCATCAAATCCTCTGCTGTTTGTCCTAAAATGAGAGTTTGTGTATTGTGAAAACTGCTAGAGCATAGAAGAAGGTCAAAAAGTCCATATGCTATCGAGTTTTAAATATTATATTATTTTGTATCATTTGGTTTGGATTTTTTTTTCTTCTAAATTCATTGCAGCCTACAAACTGTGGACAACATAGTGTAAAAGATGGTAATTCATTTTAGCAAATGAGTACAAATGGGTGGTGATGTTTTGAAGATCTGGAAGTAACAAAAAAGTGAGGTGGGTGCTTGATGAGATACTGTCTGATGAAATGTTTTTTGGCTCTTATTATCGGAACATAACCACACTATAAAAATATTCAGCATTCTGTCAAAACATTTTTCCAAAAGACATAATAAGAACACAAGTGTTCATGATGACTCTAACCTCAACCGTAGTCCTAACCCAAGCTCTGACACTAACTCTAATCTTATAGAAATAATTCTATATATAACTATAAATAACTTGAATTCTACCCTTAGAAAAATCTATCTTTAGCATATCTCTCTTTCCTTTAAAAATTGTTACAGTATGTGTTGCTGAGGATAATGAAATGCCTGATTTCTCTTTGGAAACATTACCCATTAGAAGTACAGTATGATGAATTCATGTAAAATGCCAAGAGACCAAGATTAACCAAGCACAAACAAAAGGAGCAGCAATGAAAAACTGAGCACATACACCAAGAAAGAAAAGAATATGAATATCGGAGAATCCTTCCAAATTAACTCAAGACTTACTGGAAGAGACTTCTGCCAAATCAAATAGGTGGGGAGTACACATTGGTGGTGGAGGGGTGTCCCCATTACCTGTGGAGAGCTTTGAGTGGAGTGTCCAGAAAAGTGCTATATAAGGTAAGGAATTATTATAATATTAAATGTCTGTGGTGGGCGGTGAACTGCTTTAAAACAAGTAATAACTCAGTTTTGTTTTCTCCTCAGTCAGTGGGTAATAGAGAAATATGACTGTGTTTCTCAGGTAAAGAATTACTGGCTTACAGAAGGACAGCTTCTTACTTGTGCTGCTAATGTTAAAGGAACTGTCTGAGCTGCCGAACAACCTGAAAAGCTGTATCTCTGTATGCGTTTAAACCTGAAATCACTGCACACGATCCTGTTATCTCTCTCTGCCTGTCTCCTCATTTCATAGATCTGCCGTTCGTCTCACAGATGCTGTCATGTGTGCAGGGAAGCTTGGGGGCATTGTGCTGTTAATTCTTGTTGCAGCTTGTAGTCAGGTGCAGATCTCGAAGTAGACTTGAGACATTGTCTTGGGCAGGAATTCCTAAAATCTTCACAAATCTAGACATGTAAGTGTTCTCTACAAGTTCTCATTGACTTTTCCCCTGTTTCACACCCAGGTCACTGCAGCCATGGGTATCAGGGTGTAACTGGTGTCGCTAACGCACCTGCTTGCTGTTTTCATTTAATTTTTATTTCATTTCTGAGACCTGAGGACTGCAGAAGTTATTGTCGTCTTAACAGCATGAATAGCTTCACTGCTCACTGCTCTGGCTGCTCAGAGGAAGAGGCCGGTTTCCTTGTGTATCATTAATAATGATGCCTTCTACGCACAACTTACTTAAGATCAACACAGTGCATTTCACATTCCACTTCCTCTGTATTTTTCTTTATTCAGCACAATGAAAACAAATTTTGTCATTCTATTACCTACTCATTGTTCCATTTAATTGATGATTTTAACATTTACCTTCAGATTCTGAGCTACTAAATGTGTCTGATATGGCCCCTCCACTGCAATTTCAAATGCAATTTCACAAGCCCTGCAATCCACTAAAAATTCCTTCACACTTAACAATACAAAGAATGTTTGGCCCGATGACTTTATTCTTATTAAGTATTGCATCTAACCCCTCTGCTGTTCAGTTCAGCTGACAGGGAAAGGAATCCAAGCAGTTAGTAATGTACAGTACACACAAGCTTTTATAACCAGTTCCCACAAAAATAACTTTTCATACCGCATCAGGTACACAATAGCAGGAATACATCCTAATTTTTCATCATCTACCAAATGTTCCCCACACACACATCTAAATGGCCCAGTTGCACAACAGGTTAGCATCTTGTATGGCAGTATGCACATCCCCTCCCCAGCATCCCTGCAGTCAGCTGTGCGCACAGCTGATCATTCTGCCTTAATAACACACAATTATTTTCTGCTCCTCTTAAATGAAACTCAAAGGTGATAACACAACTAATGGAAAATGGCCTTTAATGATGACATATAGTGGAGAAACAAAAGCCTATGATATTGGCATTTGTTGCTAATATGTACTCTCTCTGCTGTAATGCAATTCAAGTTTTCTCTAGGTTTCAATAAGGCATCTTTTAATGTCTACAGTGTTTCATTCCTCTGACCATTTCAGATTTACTACAGGGGTAAAATATAACTCTAAAGGTACCTAGGAATGAGTAGAATAACAGGAATACAAGTTTGTATATATCTATATATCTATGTACATATATCTATCAAGACCAACTTATACAGTATAAGCAATGGTGTTCTAGTAACATATATTTTCTCACTACTGTCTACCTCAAAATGCCTGTATTAATTCAGCTGCAGTAGTTCCTGCTAATATTCTTCAGGGATCTATCTACACCTTCAGTGGCTCAATGTGAGGGAGATACCAGTGACTGTAAGATGGATTGCTCCTAACACCATATTTTGCAATACACATGACTAGGATTGCGGTGGGTTTGATGTTTTCAGCACTTCCCTAACCAACCTACTTCAAACTGTTCTTTATCAAACTGTGACTGGCAACGCTTAAAAGCGACAGAAAAAATGGTACTAAACTAATATACTGACCTTCCCTTAAAACTGGTAGAACATAATGCATCAACACAAATCAGAACAGGGTCCACAAAATAGTGAATTGACAATACCTGAAAAGTTATATTGCAGGTAACATACTATCAATCTCTAAACGGGCCCAGAGAAAAACCCACGACTAATTACATGACAACGTCGTGTTCAATCCAGAGCCCCAAGACACCAAGCAACTGCAGTGACAGTGATGGAAAGAATGATTTAGGAATCTTCAGTCGGCTACTAACGTTAAAATATAACTGAAAACTTTAGTCCAATCTCCAAAATGTGTAATAAGATCAGGTTTGATCAGGAATTGTTCAATAGGCCAAATGAGCCAACTTTAGTGCCGATCTCCTTGGGAAAACAAAGACCATAAATCCAGTTATGCAGTTGCCTCCAATAACAGGAGAAGGGTTGAGGGGTTCTTCAATAAATTGAATGAACGGCAATATGAGATTATGAAATTGTTTTGCATGTGGATTTCTGTAATTACTTAGGGTTTCATTCCTATGACTTCTAACTTCTTTCTATTATCTCTTGGTGTTTATGATGGATATCCAAATTTATAAAACCTTATCTTTGTTCAACAGTGATGCACTAAGAGACTCTTGATTTTAATACAGCCATAACATTATTAAAAAGTTACACGTTTGCTCATCAAATAAATTGTGAAAAGCATCTGCACAGAAGAGGCACAGCACAAACACTATGGTTTTTACATTGACTGAACACACCACAGAGAATACCGCAAACATTATTCTGGGCTTCTCCATTCCCTACTTGCTACTTTATCTACTGATCAGAAGGAACACTCTTCCAGGTTAGGGAGAGAGTTAAGGGAAGCAGTTACAATGAATTATGAGTGGATATTAATTGGCTCTTTATCCAATTAGAATGCTACAGAAGATGGAACTTTCTCATGATTACTCATTATGCTAGAAGAAACCAGAAGGTGATGTAACTTCTGCATTCAAGCCCCTTAACAGAAGTTTAAATTTAAATAAATCTTGCAAGAAACATAATCTGTTTTAATGTTGGGATATTCTAAGTCTTTAAACAGTCTCCAGTCCTGTCTGTTTCCTCTGACTCTGTAGGCTTTGAATACAACAAATCCTGACTTACCAGCAAGTAAGCAGTTAGATACATACTAGAAGCCAGTAGCAAACTTCATCAAAATAAGTTCAAAATACCGACACGTGTTTATTGAGACAGATATCACCTAGTCTTCAACATCACATATTCGCCCACTCCCCAGAAATTAGCACAGTAATCTTGAGTAAAAAACATGAGGTACAGTAGATGAGACCTCTTGCCATCTTTTCTATCAGATGAGAATAAAAAAATATTAAAAAGGTCACTATGATTATGCAAATGAGGTACATTGCACTAAGAACCAGACTGTTACCAGTGATGGGATTATAATTAAATATCTTTGTTTTTTTTTAAATTAATGGTTGTCCGTGAAATACACAGCTCCAATTTACTAAATGCTTCATCATGTGAACTACATAGCACCTATTACATGACTGTATTAAATGACTGTATTTCAAACTAGATTGTTTATTAGCCTCTGTTTAATTAACTCAATTCTTTTAGCAGTTGCCAAAAAAGTACACCTCACACTTCAATAAGACTAGTGGCAAAACAACTCAGCCAGATAGGTTAGTATATGTGAATCAATCAAGGAATATTACATTTTACATCTTTCCTAATGTGGTAAAAGATTATTACCGTCTTGTACAATAGATCATTTATTAAAACATGTGTGCTCTTTAATGTCAGTTTAAAGATCTAATTTCAATCTCATATCTGATTTTCATTTTCTATCCAATTTTTGTTTGTAATCCCTGAGTAATACCCTATAGCTCACTCTCCTATATATTTATACATATGGGTATACTGTAAATAGTCAATGTACAGTATATGCAGATTATGTACACAATTGAATACAGTAAGATATTAAGGTTAAATAAAGTACTGACCACCCATTGTGAAATTCACAGTAAAACCATGGGATTCCTGGCCTGGTTAACAGAAGTTATGAAGCCACCACATCTTCAAGTAATCAACTCACACTTTTTCTTTCAAGAGCAGTCATGACATGTTCATTAAAATCGTGTAAGGTGTAATCCTGTTTGAGAGAGCAAAGCACTGTGCTGCTGTCCTGCTATGCTTTGCTGAGCTGATCCAAAGCATTGACTTTGGTCAGCATTTGTGCAACTGGACCACAGATGGTTATTCTGAGATGCAACGGCTCCCTAGATCACCGAAAACAGCTCCTCCTCAAAGGAAGTGTGTTTGGAACATTTTCCCACCAGTATAGAATGAGAAGATTTCACTACACAATGGGGCTAGACCAATAAAGCAGAACCTGTACAGAAATCCAAGTTATTAGATGGGTTAAAAGCCACATGAACAAGGAGTCCTAATGAGAATCAAGCACCCTGAAGTCTGTGTCAAATCTTCTTGAGGATTAATATTTTATGAGGGACATCTTAAAATCTAAATCTTTATTGTTGTTAATAAAAATACATAAGAGATGCAGCTTATGTGTAGAGTTCTATCAAGTTAGTTAAACAAGACCTTCCATTTCTAAATCCATGCAAGTTAGTTCTTAAAAAGACATTGTTCTTTAAATGTTGTTCTCATTTTACTCTCACTTTTGCTTTCAAAAGTGTGGCCTACTGTTAAGTTTCCTTGTTTAGTTTTGCCCCCTCCTCACCAACCCCCTTATGAATTGGAGCTACAGTTGCAATTATTTGATTTGTGGGATTGCATAAACTCAGCCTCTGACTACTAAGAACCCCCTGTGTGTATTTCTCCTGTCATGAACGAATAACCTGCCTTTCCTGAATAAATCCATAATTACATCAAAACTGCACTTAATCTGTATTTTGACCCAGGCTTCTGAGGTGGGAGGTCAGCCTGTACTGTATTTTGCCATGCATTGCACACGGATGGGTCAGGAGGTCCCCCTAATTTAAGGTAATAGCATTTTAGTAAAGAATGAAAGGTCTGACAGAGACAAATGATCCCAGACTCTCTGCAAGCTGAATTTTAATCCAATTAGCAGCACAGGAGGCGATTAAAAGTGCATTACCGGCCCATGTGTCAGTAACATGTCAATCAAAAAGTATTTAAAAAAGGAAGTTCTGATCTCATCTCTGGCTCCATCTAGGAAAGAGAAAACTAATCCAGTTTTGGCAAACAAGAAAAAGATCTTTTTGTTTACAAATGTGCCTCATATCCTACAGAGTATAATTTTGTCTTGTCAGATTCATATGGATCTGTGGCAAGGTACATATGGACTATGAAATACTGTTCAACATACATGGCAAATCGGACAAGGAGTAGCATCTTCAGTGGGAACAGGATGACCTTCGTTTGGCATTGAATAGCCTAACATTCGTTGTATGAAGATCAAGTGATCTACACAGGTCAAATTACATATCCAGCAAATGAATGCAGAGCCAATGCCAGACACCTTCATGCACCAAGATTTATCAGATTATGGTCATCCATCCTTCACAATCAATGCCTTGTGTGCAGAAGCTCTTCCACAAAACTCTTTTACATACAACAATTTCTTTAAGGTTGTGAATGTGCCAGCCACAGCTGCAGCATGTCCACAATTGTCTTGGGTGATGGAGCTAACAGCATCTTTCCATCTGCACACCTTCCTGCATCTCTAATTTACATTTACATATGGTTTCTTCTTCTGACACGAGTGACTGCTTCCTACTGTATATGAAATTACCCAAGGATGACTTGAATACATCCAGGAGGTCTGAAATATCACACCATTAGGAAGCTCTTTGGGAGAACACATTTCTAGTTTGCTTTCAAATGCCTCTGATCATTCCGTGTCCTCAGCAGTAATATCTACAAGAACATTACACAAATGGATATTTTTTCTCCTCTTCCTTAATACTGAAACTCTAAGGAGCAAAATAAAGCTATAGTTAAATTCAAGCAGCTTGCAAAAATATACTTTGAGGACTTTTTAACTGTAAATGCATCAAACTAGACATTTTCAAGTCCTGCACTTATTCAGTCAGAGATACACATTTTCTCTGTTAATTTCTGTGTGACCAATTATACTAAATATGGCACTGTACATATATTGCATCTTGTCTTAAGAGAAGGCATTCTCATTTTTTCCACCGTGGAAAACTGTCAATAGTCCTCCTCAGTGATCCAAAGTATATTTGAATAAGGGAAGAAAGAACAAAATTCAACAGATCAAAAGGGCAAGATAGTGGTTGCCTTACTAACGTGCTTGTCCCCAAATGCACTGCATCATTAACCAACATGGCCCACAAAGACAGGCTCTCTCTGGTGTTCCTGGAATGGGCTCGTGCACTGAATACTGCATAACCACAGGGAAGAACAGCTCCAGATGCAACCTTGGCTCCACCTTACACTATTTTATTCTGACAGGCAGCAGATGTGCAATAGTTTTAAAAGTCTCTCAGACTTCCAGCTCTCAAGAAAACAGTTGTTCTCTGTCAATGTCCCCCAGAGAAACATATTTGGAATATTTTAGCCGCTTATTCTCTTATTTTATCAACATAATGCAAACAGTTAATATTACGGGGCTAGTGTAGAAAGACATTATTGATGATAGTGGGCATTAACTCATTATGACCATATCTAAGTTATTCTAAATGCTTGGTGTCATTTATTTCAATATAAAAAGACTTTTTTTAGCACAAACTAACAAGTGAACTAACACTTTAAAATCATATTGATGAAAGCTGGAAAAAGGGTCAAGAAAAACCTTAACAAATATCATTAATGTATACACAGAAGTGTATATTTTAATGCCTTTTTTAATACAACTAAACTTTTGAGTGGTATTTTTGGTCAATAAAACATCCTCGAATTGGCATGAAAAGGACAGAAATTATCTTCACGTTTGTATATGTGGAAATCATTTTTAGAACATTGGAAAATTCAAGCAGGAGAGTTGCATATTCCCAAACACTTCCTTTCCTGGGTGATTCTGTGTGACATGTCTTCATCTGCATTGTTAATGTCACGTGTGTTACAAGATTAACAACTTAGGTTTGTCACTCTCTTTCGGAAAAGGCTTGATAGGGTTTGAAAAGCACTGAAGGGAAACTGACATATCCTGTTCTGTGTTTTCTGGGGCAAACTGAATTGCTATCATGCTGTCTGGTGTTACAGACCACCAGGCATAAATAATAAAGTACACAATCATAAAAAACGCACTGCTCTTCACAAATGAGAAAATACCAGATAGAACGCATTGTAATGTTTTCTGACTGGAAACAACAGAATGTAGTAACTTATTCCCTCCACAATCACAGCACAGACAAATTTGTCTCCCCAGCTTTGCTCCAGCTACCATTAAATGGAAATGAGATCACTGACTGGGAGAGACGCCATCGTTAAGAGTGACATTAAGAGAAAGAACAATTGCAGTCTGAGCTGCAGTAAATCGTGACATTTATCATAACATTGCGTCACTCAGAGAAGCCTTACAAAGGCTTCCGACGGTAGTTCATCACGACGTGTCCTGCGTCATCAATCACGTTTATGGTCTCTGCCTTTGTGGAGCATTTGTTTTGTTTAGCACTACTTTGTGTGAAAAATTAATGCTCTCCGAGAACATAGAAAAAAAAAAGCGTCACTGCAAGAGAATCACTGAAGAGAATCTGTTCTCGAGAAGCACAAGGTTGCCGGTCAGGGTTCGCTTAAGGACAACAATACCACTACTTGCAGACTTTTATAACCTTATTATTTTAGGGACTGTAATGCACATAAGCCACGCACCGATTGTGATTTGGGATCCTGAAATGATTTGCTGGGTAACAAGTGAGAAGTGTGTCTTTTTACATTGTTTTCACGTTTCCCCAAAATAAACGGAAGTCCAATATAAATGTCTGAATTCCAATGATTGCATTTCACCTTTTACTGCAAGTGCGTATGCTTTATACTCTTGGACAGGCCGGCCAACTCCCCAGGCACTTGTGCTCTATATTAGTATCAATCGCAAGGGGGGAAAAACCACACATATGGATTAATGGATAAATAACGTTAGTGCAAAACAGGACGCGAACAGAGGTGTGTAGTCTGTGCTTAGGGAATATTAAGAAGAGCTTAATACCATTAGGGAAAAAATATTTCAAGTGCTGTTCATAACGTACCAAAAGTGTTTTTGTGGGATTAACCTCTACCTGTGTGTGTGGATTTTTTTGTAACATCATTTTTTTTTTAAATAAAGGTTTTAAACTTGAGGGAAAAATGTACGAAATGCATGCGTGATATAGAAAATGTATTTTACTTAATAAAACTTAAATTAACCCTGACAGTCTATACGGACGACGTTTACTGGATCCAAAGGAGGGGAAAGGGGTCTGATTGTAAAAACAAAAATGCGCATGTTGCCTAAACGCCCCAGTCATTTAGTGTTGTTCTTAAATCAGCATTGCACAATAGGCTACTCAGTCTTTTGAAATTTGTTAAAGGCGGCTGTTGGTTAACTTGTTTCGTGCCAAACTGCCTGCTCCTCTTCAAGCAGATGCAATTTTGTATAATGAACTGTATCTGTGCAATTTTCTGCTTTTGTTTTGATAAGTCTTCCAGGAATAAGCATTTCTTTCCCATTGTCTAACAAATCATTTTCAAGTGTGCCCAGACATTTGCTTCCCCCCAAACGAGGAAGAGCTCACAGGAATATACAGTAACTTCACCGAGTCATTCTGGACGAGCAGCGTCTTTCGCCTTGTACTGCCTCCATCACTCCCACGCACTTTTCTCTATTAAAATACCACCCCACGTATAGACTTTAACCTTTGCTGTTTGCGACCAAAAATGCTTTCTCCACCGCAAACACACAAAAAAATCATAGAATAAATTCTCCTGTCACACTTTTTTTTTGAAAAAAAGAGCGATGCTTTGCGTGCGTTAAGGTATCTGGATAGCCTATTATTGATCGTGTTTTTGGTGGCATTTTGATTTATTGATAATGATACACCTTTAACCACATAACCGAAAGACTAGGTGGCCTCCTTTTACTTTGTAATCTTGTCACCTTGCTTATTTTATGTACTGCAAGGCTATTGTGATATTTCGGGGTTAGAAAGAATCCGCATTGATGGGTGCCAACTACAATGAAAGTAAAACGTGCACAGTAACAACTGCAATTTGCAGCACACAATGGACGACATTTCCAGGTATGCGCCACGCCAACCGAACTTCCGGTGACAAGAACGGACCTTATTACATTGTTAACAAGAAGGCTTGTGAATCTCTTTCACTCCGATAGAAATATTGCCCCCGGCGTCGAGAAGGATTTGCAGACAAATGCAACTTACCTGTAACCTCCGTATGCAGTTCACGTTGGAAAATTCCCGCGGTGAAATGTCCGCTGCACAACCTGTATTATTCGCTCGTAATCGTAATTACAACGTGCCGGAAGGGCCGATTTTGGGTTACAGTTCTCGCGAACTGTTGCTCTGGCCTGTGACGAGCTTGTGACATAACGGAGACCGCGCAGTACTTTCACGGAGTTTACGATTTTGTGCCTCATTCGGAATTAAAAGAAACATTTTGCGGTACTGTCAATTAATTTATGTTGTTACCGAGATTTAATAACCAATTCGTGAGAAACTGAGACTGCAGTTCCACATTGCGCTATAATGAAACCTGCTGAATAATATTGACAGTGCACAGGTGATGATGTAATTTAAACCTACTGAATTGCATGCATGGTGAAAATTAAGACAGAGAATCCCAAACGGGAGCTAAGAATCAAGAGAACAATGTCCTTGTGCCATCAGTAGTGTCCCTGGGATGGGACTGCTGTCTGAACTCTCACAGCAAGCTCACTCCTCTCTACAGTTTATATATATGGGGGGGGTTCAAATTCAACTTCAAATCTATGTGACTAGCACACCCACCTTTAATTAATAAGGGCCCAGTGAGCCTGCAATCCCGCCTTTTCTGCATTCTCCAACACTGCTTGGGAAAAAGGCGAATTGCTGCAGAATATTGGAGCAACACTTCAGGTGGACTTACCAGCAGTGGGGTCAGGTTCTCCTCATTGATGAATCAAGGTTTTGTGGGCTGTAGACTGTGAATGCAGAATGGAAATGTAGAATAACACACACTAATTGTACTGTACAGCTGAGCAACATATGGGGAGGTCCAAGTCTGATGATCTGACTAGGAATGTCATGTTCAGTGGTTCTCAGTGGCTGCATTAACACATATTCTTGCATTCCTAGCCAACAACAATGTGGTACAAAAAATGAAAGTTTACGACTAAGTTTGAAAATACTCTTTCCAGATTCATGAAAATAAAACACTAAGATTTGTATCTCTATTTATTATACACAATAGCAGTAGGTACAGTATCTCATCTTTTCTAAAAATTTTAGTGAAAGAATTGGGCTGTATTGAAATTACTGTGAACTGGTTCAGCATTCTGCCGTAAATTCATTTTTTTTTAATAGAAAGTATTTCCATAACAGTCATGTCAAATAGTTTACCATAACTGAATGGTTTTCTAAATATTTTTTTTATTTCTTTAAATAGTCATGCAGCCAAGAATGTATTAAATAAAATCTCCTAATGTTCACTGTTGTTTTTATGGCTTTTGCATCATATGTCTTTGATTTTTCAGTTATCGTGGAATGCATGTTATAATGCCTTTGCAATGCCTTTGTTTCATTTAATCAATTTCTTTTTTTACAAATTGCACATCCTGGATTTTTCACCGATTCAAGTGGTTTGATATGTCATTCTATTTAGAAATTTAGAAAAAAAAAATCTTCCTTCCATGTTCTACCTTTTTAGGAGCAGATGAATCATTTTGAGTGCTACTACTGTAAAATCAGCATCATGCTATGGGGAATAATAAAAAACAAAAACAAATGTCATACACCCATTAAGCTTTGACCAAAAAACTCTATCCCAAAACCAGCGACAGCATTAAATTGACCAATAGCCACTAGAAAAGAAGTCATGTGATGTGCAGCCAATTAACTTACCATGTGGATGGAAAGCAAATATGCTATTTGTTTACATCTACTGTACATTTTTTATGTACCATAGTGCATGTAAAGGATTGTAACCTACATTTCATTAATGACATTTAACAAAAGTACAACACCACTTTGTCCAGACACCATTGTGGGCATGAAAACATAGCTTGTAGCCACATTTGTGAAAAGATGTTATTTTATAAAGGCTATTTTATGTGCCTATTGGCTCATATTAGTATATATACTAGACCGTTTTTCATAAATAAAATATAGGTATATGACATGGATTAGTGGTTGCGAATAGTTTGTCAATATATCTGAGAATATACAGAATGTGGACTTTAAATATACTGTACTTAACAGGTCATTTCCATATCCAAGCTCATAAGGTCAAAGCTTATCCTGGTTTCTGTGGATGACAGTTTTCAAAACCCCGTCAGTAGAATGCCAGGCATTCACAGGGAGTTCCCACAGTATTGCTGGTGCCAGCTCATGGACTGGAGCAACCAGTCTGCAGTATGGATTGGAACCTACAACCAATTAAAATGTAGCAATCTGGATTTCTTGTCCATACCAACACATTAGTCTGGTATTATCCCTACAAAACATCCTATATTGAAGTGTTCATAACACTAACATGCAGGGGTTCCCAAACACACTCCAGGAATGCGTTTTAACAACTTGCTTCAGGTTTTAAAGTGCTGTTGTTTTAAAGCGGGAATCTCCAACTCTCTTCCTGTAGAGACCCACTCCATCAGGTTCTGGAAGTCACCATGAAATTTCTAAAGATAGGCAAGAACTCGATAGCGTTCAATTAAACAGGTGATGCTTAAAGCAATTTAGAGATCATTTAAGACTATCTAGGAGTGGATTAGGGTTGTCCATGGTTGGAGATCACTATCCTATGCATAAGTAGATAGCCATTTGCCTCACTAAATAATTCAATTAAATAATCAAATTGGCACAGTCTCAGTCCTCAGGTATCATATCTCAAATACATTCCTGAGCCCCACAAAAGTCATAGCCTTATTATAATTACTTTTCAAGCCCACACTTGTTTCACCATTCAAATTCATGCATAAGGGCGTCTCAAGGCCTTTGTATTGGTTTAACCTTGGGCTCCTTGTAGATCTTTGCAGGTGGCCAAATACCTTGTGGTGATGTAACTTGTCTGTATACTTGTCTGTGAAGTAGAGTTTTCTTTAAGGTCTTCTTATGTACGGTACCTTTAAGGGTGCACAAAGCGTCCCTTTGTTTCATAGGAAGAGGTAACAGTTGCTGTGTCCATATCATTTACTTATAAGAGCATAGTACAGGTCTGCTACTACAACAAGACAGGATGGGCAGTTTTGGTATTGGTTTATTCGGCTTGATAAGGCTATCCTTAACAATGCATGTGATTTACATAGTCTTTTAATCCAGGGTGTTCTAACCAATTTTTTTTTAATTTTAAAGTGGTCTGTTTATAATTCCTTTGATATTAAGGTCACTGGCAGTAGTCCTAATATCCCAACTGTGTATCATGTTAAGAATTTTCACAATGGGAAAAGATATGTAAATATTAACTTCAATAAGTTTCTTGTCAGCTGGCCAGATCACACACAAAAAAATATGAAGAGAAAAGAAACATGAAGGTATTGCCTTTTGTACAGTACTTTGTTAATCTTGGATCCTAGGAAACCTGGCATTGCAAGTGCTCATTTGGAAAGTGCTCAAGCTCTGGTCAAACAACCATAAGTGTACTGAGACATTATGTTCACATATAGCTACAGTATTCCTCAGTATCATATTATGAGTCCCATAACTTAAGCATGTTTCATGTTTCAGCATAAAAAAACTTAATTAGTATGTTTGTAAAAATAAAAATGCATGTAAAAAAAAAAACAGAGGCAAAACCAGACGAGGTGAAACCAATCTCTTAACCCAAGCTCTTAAACTTCTTGAACTAATCTCCTAACATCTTAGAAATCTTAAATCAACTTCAACCAACTTTCATCTGTTTTCTGCTAAGCTTTACTAGCCTGATATTATCTGCCCAGTGTTTCTTCCAAACCCAAAGTGTTTAGGCCCTGGAGTTTGTTACTTCTTAATTGCTTGGGATGTTTTTTTTTAGCCCAGGTTTATTTAATTAAGCAAAATTAGGAACTGTAACAAGTTATTTAGAAGCTGGCAGGGGGAGAGCAAGAGCACTTCTCAAAAAAACCCAATGCCTGCAGAATATCATGGGTTTTACAGTCTCACATGTTCTCACTGTCAGTGTTCAGCAGAGTAATTTTCAAACACTATGAGTGAATCTTTCTTTTTTTGAGCCTTATCTTCTCTTTCCTTCTCATTTTTACAGTGGCATTATGGTGAGCAATACATGTCATGCTTGTGGCAGCGTATACAGAAGTACTACCAGGTATTTGAACCCAGAAAAAGAAAAAAAAGTCAGCTCAGCTTCTTTCTTCCAGGCTTTAACCAAAGTAGAAATGACACGCCAATGTTTGAGCTTAAGTTGTCTTGGAAAATTGGCACGGTGTAAATTTAGGCTTAAATGTCTTGGATGCACACACTTTCTGAACCATCTTGAAATATGCCTGGCAGGATTATTGCTTAAAGTCCGCCATAATGCTGTTCTCCTGCAGAGGAAGTCTGCAGTTTGAGGTACTTTACTTGTGTGCCAAAGGCAGACTTAATATGTAATAATTGGAAGAAATCTCAACTGGATGTCATATAAGATCAGTAGTTCAACTCCAAGAGTCTAGGTCCACCAATACTGGATGTCCCAAAACAATATACCACAAGATGTGTACTTGCAATTTAATTATTTTTCAAAATCAATCACATCTTTTACTTCTTAAACAAGAAGAAATTGGGCAGAGAATCAGTGAATGTACTGTAAATATTCAATTCTTGATGACAAGTCCTGCACCAGTCTCTAATTCACAGCATAATTCCATTAGATAAAAGATACACATGCCCACCTGGTGCTTGTGGTAATTAAATATAGAGTTTGCTATTGACCTGAGCAAATAGAGAGGTTTGAAACATCTTCTTGTAGCTTTGCTCTCTTATTGAGTTCTGTACAAGCCAGGTAACCAAACTAATATGAACTTTTTCACAGAAATCACATTTTGAACAATATTTTGGAGAAATCATCCAATTCTATAAATTTAAATTAGCAATAAAACTAAAGGATCAGAAATGGACTATCTAGATTTGTATTTTGAATGTAAAAAGAGGCAGTAGGACGTCCTTCAATTACAAGAGAGGAGCTTCAGTGCAACTTCAGCTCTCGATTTTGGATCCTCCTGAATCACTGACAGTTACCTAGACCCGTCAACACAAGCAGATTCACTTTTTAAACTTTTTTCTTATAAGCAGTGTTACCTAAAATAGGGCACACCTAGACACAAACACACACGCACTCATACAAGGCTTGTTTTCCCAAAAGCCAATGAACCTACAGGTACCAATATGTCTTTGGACTGGGAGGCAACCAGACCACCCAGGGAAAACACAGGGTTAACATACAGCATTCTGGGTCCATAATGGAACCCAGGGCCCTACTGATCACGGCACCAGAGTTCCACCCAAACTGAATTCAATAATTCAGAAATCATCTGACATGGTAACTCTGAAGCATCCAAGAAAAACAACTTACCTTTTTTGACTTCAATCTCTTCAGAAAGTTAGGATTTACTGTATGAGTCACCTATAAGCTCTTCTGGATTGTGGCTATCTAGCTACAGGACCCCTGCTTTCATCCATACTGTACCTTCACTCATCAAAAGATTAGGTATTCCCAGCACACAGTGTGTGAGCCCTTCACAGAAAAAGCAGGAACAGCTTGAACCACTCCTTTTGATTTTTGTGTACACCCGATCTATTCTCCAAACAGGTTCACCTTCAGATGGAGCTGTAAGAAGGGCAATGGTCTGGGATTGGACTGCAAATTGCTGTGGTTCATATGATATTTAGCAGAATTATTATCTTTCTATTGCTTTGGCCAGGGAGGGTGATGGGAGCCTTTCAGATTCATCAAGCCACTTACAGAGTTTATGAATTATCCTATATTGTTCCTAATATTTTGCCCAGTTTATAATGTGTTACAAAAACAAACATGAGACAAAAGGAAACAGAAACCATGGTCTTTACTTAACCTCTTGGACTGCTGGGTATCCAGATGTTAAACTTACAAGAGATGAACCACCACCAAATAACACATTGACCACTTCATATACCAGCAGAAACATTCTGTACATTACTTTGGACATAAGTGTCCTCTCTGCTGCTCTAGGTTCAAGTGTGAATATTTCAAAAGAAAGAGTGCTGTAACTGATTTCCCCAGGTTAAACTTCATCAGCTTCTTCTCAGTTAGTCATTATTTTTTTGTTCTTTATGGACATAAAGGAGAAGCACCGTTATGATGTCATTACACACAAAAGTCTTAATTTCAGCACCCACATCCCACTGCCTCACACCCATTTTAGGAAATCATTTACATGCTCTGAACTCACACCTGTAGCTCTTTACTTATAGGCCAATAAGTTAAAAAATAATTAAAGTTAATATTCCAGTTCTCCATTAGAAAGTCTTTAGTCTTCCAAAGTTGTTTTTTTTTGACAATTCTGCCTTTCATTTGTAAATCTTCTTTTTTTCTCACTTTTTTTTTTGGTAGAAAACAGTCCCGCATAAATGAAGACCTGTCTGTACAGCAAAGGCGGCTTCTCTCATCGCAGTTTAAAGTCTCCATATGTGTTCCGAGGTATTGACATCAGTTTTTCTATGCAGGTAACTTTTGTATCCTGTAAAGAGCTGTGCCAGACCATATTAATCGGCCGAATCTCCTCGCTCCGACAGAAGATATAGGGCACTGTGTCTGTCCGGCTCTGGATGTAGGCACTGTGGAGCAGAGCGGTACAGTATCTGCTGATTCTGTCCACTCTCCTGAGAATCAGGTGGGCTTTTCTGGAAAAGAAAAGAGCAAAATATCATAAAAATACTCTAAATCTGATCACCAAAGCCTTAAAAAAGCTCCTCCTTGCTGCATTTCCTCTACAGTTATTACTGGTTTTGGAAACGTAATGTTCATTTCATCACACACATATGAGCAAATACTGTATACTGATGTTTCCCAGTAATGTTTCCCACTATAATTACTTGAACTGTCCCTCGGGGCCCCCCTTACTCCCCCCAGAAAAGAATAACAAAAAAGCTCATTGACTGCAATCCTGAAAAAAAAATGGTATGGAATAAAAGCTGTTTGGGACATTACTGGCTCTCACTGTCAAACTGTTTAGTTTATTGTACTTTTAATCAAAGCAATGTCATAGAAGTTTTTCTTTTTTTTTCTTGTTCGGGGGCCAATTCCTTAAAAAATATGAAAAGAAAATATGAGAAGCTATAACTATGAGGGTTACTTTTGGAAACTGTTACAATGCCTCAACAAACCCTATTGTTTTTCAATAAAAACAACTTTCCTGGGTTTGTGTTATCACTTTTTTCTCGAGAAATTAATGGATATTTTATTCTATCAGCTGGGGGAATGAAGTGAACTTTTCTTTGCTTTCATTCAGTCTCATTATACACCATCCCAGGTTAGACTGTGTTAAGAGCATGCGATCGCTTACATTAATATTCCCTTATTTCTCTTTGTGTTTCAAACCAAAATGTCCCCTTCACGCCATTCCTTGCATTTATAAATTACATTTTTGTATGACTAATTTCCAAATCGATACAAAATGCTATGCAAAGCTATCTGGCCTTCACGTTTAAAAATAAAACATTTCTGTCCTGCAGTCTTTTGTTTAAAAAAATAATACATGAACTAACAAAGCGGCGTGGAATCTCACTGAAATAACACAGCCTTGTGGAACTCTGCTGAAAGTATGAGAAACTGCTGATTGAATTAAATTCATGGTGCCTTATTGCAGTCTGCAAAAGCCTCTACATGTTTAATAATGTTCGACTTTACACTCCTATCAGGAAGTGAGGATGAATAGTATTAAATGCGTATCGGAAGTTAATAAAGAATATTTTCTATGATTTCAAGTTCAGGTGCATTTAGTAACAAATTTACTGCAATCTAAAAATACTGTGGGAGCTGTGTGCTACAGTATGGTAAATAACACTCTTAAAAACGCCATGCATTCAGGCTTCAGCTCAAAGACGTCAGCCTGGGAATCATTATGAATTCTCTGTGCACGTTATTTTAGTGTTGACTTTCCGTCTCAAAACTGTGATGGAATACAAGCGTTCCACACCTCTTTTAATGTAAAAACAAGTGCCATTTCGATAAACTCCAACACTGGAGTGAGAAAAATAGGCATTAAAAAGTTTACAGCCCCACAGAGGCCTATGAAATTCAGACAAAATTGTGCAGAAAAGCTTTCCCATGTCAGAGTTACAGTAATAAACGTATATGATATGAGCTCCCCCTCTGTGCCTTTTTGATTAAGACCCTCGTGAATTGAGATGTGGCCAAGCTAGGAAGAGAGGGTCGTCTGCTCTTGGTGTGGAACAAGATCCAACTCATTTTCTGTACTGGGCAGGCAAGGGTTTTAACTCACACCTTTTCCTTTGCAGATACTGTATAGTTATGAACAGAACGGGAGCCGCAGTTTATATATTGCATGTCTAAGTGCCTCTACCTGAACACACTGGAGCTTAGGAGCTTTATTTCACAACGGGATGAGCACAAGTAAGAGGATTTTCCAAGATGATACGTGATTTCCATTGGGAAAAAACCCCACACAAACATACAAATGAAATGAGAAAAGCTTCAAGAAATACTGTATTTTCAATCAGTGTTTTCTATTGAATACACAATGATGAAAGATAACCAATTCTTTACAGGGTGCTTATAAATTAGACGAACTACTCAAGCAGCTCTAATGTGAAAAGCTGTGCACCTTGGAGAAATTAAATCTGCCTCACATTGGAAATGGAACAAGTGGAACATGTTGCCAAGAACAATAATGGTACAGTACAGTACAGTGAAAAACACTGGTAACTCACAGAGGGTCGGCAGTGTCTTTTTAGGATATAAAATCTGCTGAATACCAGTGATGTTTGCAACCTCTAATGCTTGGTTTTTGTTCACAGGAATATATTCCCAATTGTCCCATTAGTATGTGTGACAAATTCCATTCTGCGTAGTCTTCAAGGTCTAGCTGTTTAAAGAATTAGCTTCATAAGTGCACTGTATCTCTCAATTAAGATTCTACCTTTATATATCAATATAATGCACAGTATATGTAAATGTATATATTGCTGCAGATTGCTGTTGTGTGTGTTAAAGTGGTGGTGAGTTAACAACTTGTATGCACCAATGTAGCGGACAGAAAGGTCTGTTATACTGTAGGAGGTGTCAGTAACCAATGGCTAGTGTTTGCAAACAGTTAAAAGATCTTTATTGGTGTTTGCTATGAATCTTGGAATTGTTTGTACTTTTCTATGTACTGTATGTTTTTGTGCTTCTAAAATGTCATAGCTGTCCTAGGGGTTAAACAGCGTACTGTCTGAACAGGTAGTTCCATAAAACCTGGGTTTTTGTTTTGATTGTATGAAGAACTCACCACACCATGAAGACCTGGAACCTTCCTAATCCTGTGGATTTTTTTGTTTGTGCCAGGTGTTTAATGGGCCAAGATCCATCCTGTAGGATCATCTTCAACTTTATAAAGTTTAAATATTAGTCAATCTTGACACCATCTTATGTACAAGCAGGCTCCAAAAGTTAAATAATAAACCACCCTCTAGGTCAGAAAAAAACGAATAAAGTTATGTGGCTTCTTCAATTACCATTGAACAGATTAGCTACATAGATGAGATTTTGAAATGCATGTACATATTAAACAAAGTTTAGAATAACACAATACAAAAAAGATTAACATTTACAAATTACCCTGTGTATTTGGAACAGGTTCCAGAGTACAAAACGTACATTAAAACTTCACACTCTTAATTACTCACCATGGCAAGCCCTAATCCACTCTATATTTGGAACGAAATAAGACTTTGTCATAAAGTAATTATTCCTCCACAGGGAAACCCACACTCTAGACAGGTGGCAGAAGAAAACAGTCATTTGTCCTTCTAAGAGAGAGCAACCACATATAAAGAAGAATGACAAACCTTGCTAAGAGGAGTTAACAAGGGACATCAATCACATCTCCTTTGTTTAAATTAAATCTGAGTCCCTGAAGAGTCAGATACCTGAAAGGTTTATGTTCATTAATGAGGACTCTAAGTGGAGAAAACTGTCTGGCGTGATAAATCATTCTGTTGATATACAGTATCTGTTAATGAGATATGCTGCCCCCCCAATCCAATTTGAAGATTTGATTTTGGAACTGCTTCTCTCAACAGATATCTCAATGAGATATAAAAGTGCATCAAAACAGTCCATCAGTTCCAAGCACACTAGTACTGGGGTGGAACACCTCTTGATGATGAAGGAAACTAAAATAACCAATAACATTATTAATATTATAAGGTTACAGTGATCAGTGCCTAACTTTATAGGATATAGCGATACATGATGAAATAATCTTGTGCTCCAGTATATTTTAGCTAAATGTCCTTTGGTTTTATAAAAAAAAATGAAACCACCTATTCAAAATTTGGTACTGTAAATACAGTAGCATACAGTATATCATAATTATCTTTTTCTGGCATACTTTCATAAAGTTCTTTTTGTGATATGAAACTCCAGTTTTAAGCGTTGAAGATTTTTTCTAAATTACTGGCTTGTTAAGGCATTTTGACTAATATAAAGCCATTTTAGCAAAATGGAAATTGAAAAAGAAATGAGTCAGTTGTGAATATTTTCCCCCCATGTGTTTAGTTTTCAATGTGATCTGGGTCATGCCCAAGATAAAAGTCACAACTCAACCTCAAGACAGCATGACAGAATTTTGTATAGTTTGGCAAGTATGAGCAGTCATGCTTTTCAAATGTTAAGGATTAATGTCTAAAGAACATTCAGATTAGAGGAGAGAAAGCTATATAAAAACCTTAATGGCTCCTGGTGGAAACTGCCTGTTTATAGCCAATGTCACTGTCACTGTTTATGAACACTAATAAAAAACAAAAAATTTAGATGAAAAATACAAGAAAGAAAATGTTCTGGTGGTCAAAATCAGTGTTTAAAAAATGTATTTATTTTTTCTTTGTCTTAGTAGTAATAGTAATAGTAATAGTAATAGTAATAGTAATAGTAATAGTAACAGTTTTGTTACTGTTAATAATGCCCTGTCATCTAATGAGTGACATGTTTAGCTCATTTCTTTATTACAAATAGGAGATCTAGAGTAGCATTCAAACATCTATCTTTGCGACATTTGAGAAAGCAAGATTACATTCAGTCTTCACAGAATGCCCAGTCTAGAATAAAACCCATACTGTACCCATAGAGCTGAAAGGCACTGGTGCTTACCAACACACCAGCAGTTTACAAAATTAGCTATTCCAGACAGTTAAATGCAGAGCTACATGAACACACGAAATTGTAATTTTTTGTAAATAATCCCCAATCCGATTATTTGTACATGTATAGAATGCTTGTTCATTTCAGGAAGCATTCGTTTACAAATTATAATAAATTGACTATTATTGAATACAGGAAACATTTTTTTTCCCCCACAAATAGTTTTAAACCATGTAGAACAGAACACTGGATTTTTCTTTCAATTCATATTTTTTATTTATTCTAATGAATAAAGCAATACAGTACATGGATCATGCTCCACCTGGACCACATTATGCTAGGATGACTAAAATAAAGTACTCTAATATGGGAAACTATCATCTCAAAATTTGGGATGCGAACTACACCCAAAGACATACTGTGCACACACCACACAGCAAAGTTACTGCTATCCACAGACAGGTAAATGGATTAATGTCATGAAAATTCATTTCCATACAGGTGTGCGAGCCATAACACAAAAAGTCAGACTGTGTACTGGCTACTACTCAAGCCTAAAGATCTTACTACATTTCAGCATTAAAGTACTACTATTACGAGTAACAAAGCTACATTGTTTGCAAATGTTTTTTTTCTTATGAATCATTAATCCTTTTCATTACTCCACATTTCAAAACACATCAATATTAAAGACATTAAGAGGTACCACAGAATTCATCTGCCTTGACTTTCAAGTATGACACGCAAAGAGAAATGATCTTGTTTAAGCTTTCATTTTTACTTACTCCACACAACCCCCCATTTAAAAAAACAAAACATTGGTGTGATGCTTTTAGTAACTGACTATATTTTATACTAGTCCCTTAGTACTGACGACAGAAAGTGGATAGATGATCCCAACGTTAAGAGGGTATGGAGGCATCGAACAGCAATGGACAGTAAGCTTTAGTAAGTAGATGTAAAAAAAGATTTTTCAGAGCATTGTGGGTTTAAGCCCCCAATATGGACATTGCTCTTTTCTCCAACTGCTCCAATCCATCTATCTGTGTGCCAGCATTGCTAAAGGATTAATCTGCAGAGGGCTAGTGTCCCATTCAGGAGATCCATGTACAGTACTTCCATTTAGCCTAATGCTACACAAATGGAGATGACGTCTGACCCTATGAGTCAGGATGCATATGAAGGTCCTAGTTGCATGCATAATAAATTTACACTTCTAAAGAAGACGTATTTTCAGTATTATATTTAATACCACTAAACGTCTGAGTGGAAACAAAACTGTTAAATTATTGAACACTTTATTAAATTAAGAAAATAAGAAAGGTCTGCAGATTAGTTGAGGGGCACATTTTCTATTTTGCACGTTTTGCTAGTTTGGTAGATAAGGTGCTAAGTGAATCTTAAACTGCTTAACCATTTGTTAAAGGAACCCTGAGTTCAGAAGCCATTGATGTAATTCTTCCAGTAGTCACTCAAGATAGGGGAAATGCTCAGGGACTGGGGGCATTGCCAATGATGTATCTATGTAAAAACCATCTGAGAAACCTGAATCAAGTAACTATAGACCAATTAGTCTGACTTCTATTGCACAGTAATGTTATGGAAACAATTGTAAGAATTAAACTACAGGATCCCCTATATGAAAATAATATCATAGGAAATAGTCAGCATGGAGAAAAAGAGCATGGAGAAAAGATATGTCTTGTTAACAAACTTGTCAAGCAAAAACAGTAATGGATACACACAGGGCATGTGAGACCGTACTGTATATTTAGATTTTCAGAAGTATTTTGATAAAGTTCCTCAGAAATCAATAATTTTCAAATTGCAAGTGGTAGGCATTCGGAGAATTGTAAGAATATCGATTGAGAATTGGTTACGAATTAGTTATTAACTAGAAAACAGAGGATACAGAATAGAAGGGAATAGTTCTATGGCCGAACTATATTAAAACTGTCCTGGGTGAGAGTGTGTTTTTGTCTGTGGGTCTGCCTGTGATGGACTGGTGTCCTGTCCAGGGTGTACCCTGCCCTGTGCCCGCTGTTTGCCAGCTCCAGCTCCCCTGCGACACTGAATTGGAAGAAGCTGTTAGAAAATAGATGGATTTTTTGCTGCGGACCCAAGAATTCTGCTGACTTTTTATTGATGGAGAAAAGAATAGAAAAATCTACACGCTGTAAACAACTACCCTGAATCTCAAAAGCATCCATTGAAATAAGCATAGTATATATTTATACTGACAGTGTGGATCACTTTGCACTTATCGGTGTTTGAATTTCATTTGCCAAGTGTCAGCCCAACCTATTATTTTGAAATCTTTTTGTAACTCCATTGCTGCTGTTTTTGTGTCTATCAGTTCCCCAGTTTTAATATTCTTAGCAAGTTTGACCATTTTGCTAACTATACCACAGTCTACATTATTAATATAGAACAGGAAGAGCAATGGGCTTAAAATGGATCACTGTGGCATACCACTTCTTTCCAGTTAGAGGACCCCCTAGGGTACATATTTCCTGTCTGTTAACCAGTTATCAATCCATGTACTGTACATACTGTTCTTAAGGCTTTAATTTTGAGAATCAGCCTTTTATAAGGGAGCATCACAAACATTTCCTGGAAACCTAAATATATCATTTCATAGGCTTAATTTTGTCTACTGTCCTTGTTGCTTGCTCGAAGAATTATAGCATGTTGTTTTGACAAGACCTTCCCTTTCTTTTCACCATTATTCTTCTAATTTAGCTGTAACCACCAGTTATCTAACTTCACCAGTAATAGATGTGAAACTAATTGGTCTGTATGTTCAGTTCTGACCCCCTTTATGTAGACTGGTGTTACATTTACAGATTTCCAAATTGTGGGTCCTGCTCCCATTCTTAGTGGGATGTGAAATATTCTTGCTTAGGGGCTATGAATAACATCCCTTAAGTTAACATTTCCTTATGTGTGACTGGAGAAATACTACCAGACCTTGGTGATTTATTTGTCTTTAACCATCCTAGCCCCATTAGAACTTCAGTATCAGTTATGCTAACAATAGAACCCAATACCGCTGGAGTTTGATATCTTACTGTACATGGGGCAAGTTATTGATGCATTCTATTGGAAACATGTGTGAAATGTTCATTGGTATGCTAACTATATTTTACCATTAATTATAAACTCAATTAGAGCATCCTGCGTACTTGGTTGGGTTGCAAACTGTGTTAAAAATCAATCATTAAGCATGTAGTTCAGGTGGGTAGCTGCATCAGTATGCGTAGGCTCCAAAGGAACAAGTAATAGGTTTATTCCATGCTGAAAAGAGAAGAAAGAAAACGCAACATTGTGAGGCTCACACCTGAAGAAGGCTCCACGGCTGAAACGTTGTGTTTTCTTTCTTCTCTTTTCAGCATGGAATAAACCTATTACTTGTTCCTTTGCAATCATTAAGCATTTCAACCACCAAATATCAGCTTATATATTCCCTGTCTCAATACCTTAATTAATGTGTTGAGAGTTTACTCCTAGCAAATATAAAATCACAATTACTACACACTTTCCTGATGTCATCGAACAGTAAGCTACTTCCGCCCAACTCTAACGGTGGTACACAGCTTACATCTGTTGGTAAGCCCTTTGAATTTCTGTTTTCCAATTTAAACCAGATAGAATCTAAAGTGCCTGTACCCTTGTGCTTCAGTTATCTAACTTGCAGGTTACGTTTGATATAGAGCCTCACAACACCAGCTCTTCTGTTTTGTCTTTCTGAAAATGTTAGAACCAATTAATTTTATATTTGTCCCCATCAACCCCACTGTTCCATGTTTCAGTTACTTCTTTGATGTCAAAGTCCCCCACGGTTAACTCAATAGTTTGGTCAAATTATAATATCAATGAAACGAGACGATGAATATAAAGAGATAATCCATTGAATACTTTGGCGTTAACTCACCTGGCTGAGGGAATGACAGCTCTGGCCGAAGAAAAGCCCTGTCATAACCCCATCACATAGAAGGACTGAACTAGGGAGAAAAGTGAAAGTTGGGGTGGAGGAAGGGGCGGCAGGGTGCCAGTAAAAATGCACTCAGAACAGAAATGTGACATTCAAATTTTAAAAGGCACTTAACATTTGTCTTTTCATGGCAGCATCTTCCTCTAGACCTAGCTATTGTGAAACAAACAACAGCCACAAACACACCAGTGACTGAGCCAGGCATGGTGCTTTAAACAGGCCTCTCAAAGTGCTTTAAATACAACTTTCAGGGAAGCAAATAATCATCCATGATCTCACTGTACATACAGTCTTGTTTGGAGTGGTACAGTACATGGCTTTCATTCAGTGTAAGTACATGCAGTTGCACACTAGGATCTGAGCATGGGGCAAGATAAAAGACAAAATAAGAGGTGACAGAGACAGTAGGAAATATTTTAACAACAGCCAATAATAGTCTCCTTTACATCACGGTTAGAAAGAATGAAACTAGAATTTGAACCGTTTGAACACAAGAAATGTTACAAACAGGAGGAGGCCATCTGACCCATTATATTGAGTTGCTAGCAGATCCAAGATGCCATCAGACTATTCCCACAAGAATCCCACAGAGCAAGCCCCAGCTGTCTTGACTAGGAAGTTTGTTCTTGATTTCTGATTTAAAACAGATTATCAAAATAAATGAGAAAACACGGTACACACACTTTACTCCCTTGAAAGAAAGCACCTAGTGAAGACATGTTTCCAAAAGACATGTTGAACTTAAATTAATTCCTTGTTTTGGATCTCCCCATATCCCTCACTTCAGTGGGGGCAATGCTGTCTTCCAAGAAATGAGAACAGGATCTTTAATGTCCATGAAAGCAGACAGACCTTGGCGAGTGTGTACTATTCGGAAGCTAGCAGAAAGCAGAATTGAAACATGAGAATTTGAAAGGTAAACAAGAAAATGTTTAACACTGTTGCTCTAAAATATCTCTTCCAAATATAGTTTATACAGTGTATCTTTCATACGTAAATTTCTAAATATTTGAATGTACTTTATATAAATTAGTGTAAAAATAGATAAGTAGATTGTTCCCCAGGTGATGACAGAATGTGAAATAATCTTATTATAGGTGTATATAGAGAAATTGCTGCCTGAAGCATGGCCACTCAACAAAAGATGAATCTAACTGTGATGTATGTCCTAGGAGGTGAACATCCCCTACCGATGCTAGCGGCATTGTAGCAGCAGTGTCAAATGGTCATTTATTTCCAAGTGTACAATGTGATGATATATCACCCCATAAAACTAAAAAAAGAAAACCACAGAGCACGGGTCTCACTGAAGCCTAAAGTTCCTACAGAAACATCTGGACTATGTACACCATGCACTACTGTAATTACTGGTACACAGTATGTCTTTCTGCAACTGTTTGCATGGTGATTTAAAATTAGTCAGACTCAGCTTGTCTTTGTGTGCCAAAGCAAGGTTGTTTTTTACTAACATATAAGGTGCATGACAGGGTTGGCAGGGGCACAGACTGCAGCTCAGCTTTGATTAAATACACTTCTGGGGCCAACTACAGCACCCTTCAAAATTATTCACCTCATGGCAGTAATATCACATTTTGATGAATTACCAGCTATGTGTATGTATACACAATATATACATATAATTTTCAAATTAGCTTTTTGAATCTGAACTGTAATGAGCAGACTAAACATTGTTATATGCTGAGGAGGTTGAATGCAAGCAAAGCCTTGCAAAAAGGATATCTAAAGTTTTTGATTACTAAACCTGCTGCTACAATTTCTGGGCTCTACCAGTTTTGCATAGCAGAATGGTGTCATTTTGTTCATTCCTCCTGACAAACTCTTGAGTTCTGTTAAGGTAACTGGAGATAGTAAATCAAGTGCAATTGTCAAGCCTTGCCATAACTTTTCAAATGAATTCAGGTCAGGAGAGGACTGACTGGCCCAGCAAGAACATTCACTCTCTTCCTGTAAAACTAAGTCAGTGTAGCTTCAGACTTCTGAAAGTCATTTCTTTAGGTCATCGTCCAGCTGAGATTTCTTGACATGTGACTTTTTGACCCGGTTACAGACTCAAGTCAACTGTTTTCCCAAGAACTTTGATCCATCCATTGCCCCCTAAATGCTGACGAGCTTCCCAGATAATGATGCTGTAAGGCATCCCACATGATGACGCCTGAGTTGTTTCGCGCCAGAAGTAACACTTAGCATTTCTTTAGCTTTTCTGCTACATACGGTGTCTGCATGTTATATTAATGCATATGAGATTCCCAACATGCTTTTATTAGCAATGGCTTTTTCTGTGCCATTCAACCTGCCCGGACAAGACTGTGTAGGGAAATGAAATATTCATGATGTATGAACACAGACAGCCACTTCACACTTAGAATTCTGCAAAACTTTCAAAGTCACAATTGGTTTCTCAGTGGCATCAATAACCCGTTTCATGATCACTCAGTTGTTTAGTTTGGAAAGCTGACATGAAATATGAGACACACTATTTAATGATTATCAGTAACTTTCTTGTAACCTTCTTCTGAAACAGCATGTGCCTCTCTTCCTCTTTATCCCTGTTTATTGCAAAGGCTCCTTGGTCTTCATGGTTGGTCTGTCATATCACTATGTGAAATGTGGCTTGAAATTCAATATCTGAGGGCACTCGCAGAGACACATTTATTTTGTAGTAATGTGTAGGAATTCTCAAATAGCTGGTGTGTGGCAAACAAGGACATACATGAAATTGGATTACAAATAGGCTAATTCTACGTGGCTCTGTCAGTACAGGTGCTTTCTCAAGCACAAGTTGAGCTCTGTGACTGCACGTTCAAGCCTGGGTCATGTCACTAGCCGATGACCTGGAATCCCTAAGTGATGGCACGCAATTCTCTGGGTTCCCCTGGAGGTGGGATTATCTGACCAGGGAACACTTAGTTCACAGTGGCCTGTCTAATTCATCTTTATGAAGCTTCCTGGCATATGGTTGCAGACAGCTATTTCACTGTAACTTAGAACTGGCAACCCACTGAAGCCCAGCTGTTGTGAGTCTCGCCAGTACCTGAAGATCCAAAGATGATCAGCCAGGTATGTTCCCAGCCTCAAAGGAATGTCCTACTCTGACAGGTTAAAAGAACTAAATCTTTTTAATTCTCTAACAGAGAAGATTACAGTCTTCTGTAGTCTTTGAGTATTTATTTGAGTATTTAAAATCCTCCACAGCAAATGAAAGGAAATGAGTGGACTCAAACAGCAATTCAGACTCAGTCAGGAAAAGAGGACCATGGCACACAGCAATTTCAATTACAGCTGAAAACACAAAAGGAAGCACCTTTTCACAAAAAAATGCTTAATGAGATTCCTGGGTCAATAAAGAAATGGCAGCCAACAGGCAAGATGAGCAACTACACCTGACACAAGAATAGCAACTGTAAAAATAACATCAGTTCCTAGCACTACAACATAACAACATGCAGGAGGACCTACATTTCATGTGTTAGGAAAACATAACGTGCATTAATAACGCACAGAAATTTTATGAAGATTGCACTTAAATAAGGGTATCGTCCAGTATGCTCAATGTAACTGTGGAGCGGTCACAGTTTGCATGAAGTAATGCTGAGTGATCACATTTCACTTGGCCAGAAAGCTCCCTTTTAAAAAGCATCTCTGGTAGGGCTGCGTTATAAATTACAGCAACAAGGCTGGCCCTGCCAATGGTGGATCGTAAATTAATATTTTGTCTTTCATCCAAACGGTTCCCAATGGATTTTCTCAAGATCTTGGTGACTACCTTTTCAAATGCGGAAAATGGAATCTACCTTAAGACGAACCCTCTCCGAATTTATGGTATTATTTATGGCCACAGCACAAGCACGGGGGAGCTGAGAACCGTTCCTGGCAAAGAGATGGAAAAAAATGGAAGTGTAACACAAGAGCACAAGTTGCTGTCAACTTGGACGGCCAACCAATTTCAGGTACAACTTGCTCTGGAAAAAATACCATTTGTTAACGGGGACCTCTCCTGACAATAATTTAAAAATATGTAGAATGTTTAACAAAAGAAATATCTAATGTTTTGAAGTAGCTCATTTCAATTTCTTTTCTTGTGTGTGATTTATATTTTGTTTTCGATCACTCAGGTTAGAAGCACAAGATAAACTTGTCTGTGAATCACAGACCTCTACACACGGAGAACCGAAATTCTGTAAGTTTCTAGGCTTTCAGGAAAGATATTTATGATTTCATACCATAAAACTAGTATAAAATGTTGTGGCATAAAGACTAACTGTGCAATATGTAATGTTTTTAAAAATGTACATTCTTATTTTCCAGCTGGCCTTGTGTTAGTATTAGTATTAGAACTCTACAGGGAGTATTGCCAGGAAAATTAAGGAATTTAAATGTCTTAAGCATTTTTTCTATGATTGGTTAACAAAAGGACAATGTGTGTTGAACTGCAAAGAATGTAAATACAGTAGTTTGTGTGTTTTTCACCTGAGTTCAGATACCCAGCATTGTGCAGGTGATAGCAATAAGTCAATTTAGAGGAAGACTGGTTGTGGTTGAGGAGCTACAGTTATTCACTGCTGTCTATTCGTATATTACATATGGCCCTCCTGCATATTTTCAATTAAAAAGGATGATTAGTCAGTCTCTTTTTAACATCGGTTTATACTGAAACTTGAGTAAAAAATAAGATGCTTGACAAATAAACAAAGCAAATCTACAGAGAAGTAAAAGTTTTTTTTTTAAAGAATTGGTCTCTATCCATATACTGTATATATGTATATACAGTATACAATTCTGTGCTACATTCACCCAATGCTGGACTGATGATAGGTTGATAAAAAAACAAAAAACAATCTTGTTTTGGGGGGTTATCTGGAAAAGTGTAGGAAATTCATTATTAGATATATTCATTCATGTAGTGCCTGTTGTAGAGTTTCTTACCGGTCTTTAGAACCTTACCTCTCTGAAATGAATGTGATACATTTATGTTTCTCAACATCAAATGGGACAAAAATGAGAAACAGGTTTCTGAGGAAATTAGGAGGCTCTTACTGTTCATCATTTGTTTGTTGGAAACAGAATAAGAAAGAAGGACTGAATGACCCCCTCATCTAATTTTTTTAATCTCCTATATTCTGATACAAATACCTAAAGAAGATACCTTGTATATTCTAAACACAAATGAAAGCAACAATCATTTACAGTAGCATCTTCATGGTACTGGACATGAAGCAAAAACAATACTAAGGCAGCCTGCAGGCTGTGGTGTCTACTGGTTCCATGCCTGACAGTAGCAAGTGCCATCCCTCATTCTCAAAATATTCATAAGCAGCACATCTAAAAAAAAAACAGGAAAAAACAAAACACACCCTCTCACACAGAGAAACATATGGAGATGAACATAAACAGGATGAAAGGGCAATAAAACCAATTAAGAGTTTGTGTGTTTACAACTGCTGCCTTTCCAAGTGTAACCAGCTATTTTCAAAGCCATCTGTAATCTGGTGACACAGACTGCGGTGAGGCCATATATGAACTGTCAAAAGTCAAGCCTAGGTTATTACCAGTCTTCAAGCATGTCATCTTTTGCTTGCAGGTCTAATAGCAGCAAAAAAAAATCTATTTTGCAAGGCTTGGGTGGAAACAGAGATATAATTACATCGTACGTGGTGGCATTTATTTGCAGCAATTGTTCCTATGGCAAAATGTCCAGTTAGATTATACTTTGCTAGAACAAGAACTGTGATAGCATGGACAGATTTGCTTTCTCTTCTTCAAACGTTGGTCAATTTTCCCTTTTTTGAGTGAGCTCCCTGATTTTCTATTTTTGCGAGCTGTTGTTTTGTAAAAGGTCATGTCTATCGGAGCTAACATTCACGCGCTCACCAAAGAGGTGGTACTGCTAACTCCCAGTTTGGCACTCACAATACAGTTGACTGTAAGAGACAGTTCAGACCATCTACTTGACACCCCATAATGCGTCTAATATAGAGCAAAATGGATTGCTTTATGTAGTTTTTAATCTTATGTTAAAAAATGAAATTTGCATATTCAGTACATACCAGACTAATGCATCTGTTCCACATAAAAGCACTTTTCAAAATTACGGGATTGACAAAGATGCAAAAGTTTCTCTGTGACTCATCAACATACTAAAACATAAAGATGTTTTAGGGACGTATGTATTCTTTGAGCAGTGCCTTTGATAAGACCTTGATTGATTATCTATAAGAAAGTGAATAAGTAATACTTTAGCAAACATACAGTATTACATGTAGATAAGGAAGTCTCAGTAGCTCAAGTGGCTTTAGTGTGGTGTAGATACTGCCAATGCTCAAATGATCTATTCCCTATGACAAAGTTGAGCACTGCACCACATCAGTTCTTATAAGAGTGACTCTGGTGCCTCTCTCACTTTCTGGGTTTGGGATCATACTGTATATGATCACTTTATTTTCAATTTATTGGCCATATACAATTTCTTGTATTAAGAATTTGTCTTTTCACATACCCCAACTTACTCTCCATGAGACACACAGGCAGGAGAGAAGTTTAGGGTCAGAGCGCAGGGTCAGCCATATATACGGCGCCCCTGGAGCAGTTGGGGTTAAAGCCTTGCTCAGGGGCCCAACAGAGTAGGATTCCTCTGCTGGCCACGGGATACGAACCAGCAACCTTTCAGCTACAGGAGCAGATCCTTAGCCACAGACCCACTGCACTCACATACTGCATTTACTGTATGTACTGTTGGTAAGAGAAAATTGAATTTGCTTCTTTTTAAAAAATTATGATAATTATGTTAGAAGGGTCTACGATATACGTTTTCTATTCTTAAAATATTGAATTATAGTATATTTGTTTGCTTTGATCATGGGTATTGCTTTTGTTGTATTCTACGCTTTATTTATAGAGACCACATGACTGTATTAATCATGACTTTTTGAGACAGGACTTAATTTCACATTTCCTGCCAAAAATAAGACACTATTTTACAATAACTGACTGCTGTTACTAATTTGTTAGAAAGCATTATTTTGAGTGTGCAGTTATACTGAAAAGCTGGTATTACAATATTATACAGCTCAATATTATTGTCAGATTAGCAAAGCTAGACTGCTGAAACTACACATTCATATATTTCAAATGTTAAAATCTCCTCCAGGTGAACCAAAAGTCATATGGCCACCCCAACGCTATGTTTTGTGACCTTATTTTAATTCTTTTTATTTTTACTTCAACATGATAAAGAAAAATGATGCCAGTTTACACATCTTTTTCAACAGGAATCGGGGACCCTGAAATTGATTATGTGTGGTGAGGTTAAGTAATCACTGACTCTATCTGACATAAAGACTAACTGAACACAAAAAATACGACAATACAAAGGAATATAGGAATATTCATACAGTATAGGTGGGTAGCTGCGTCAGCACGCGTAGGCTGCAAAGGAACAAGTTTATGCAAAGGAATAGGTTTATTCCATGCTGAAAAGAGAAGAAAGAAAACACAATGTTTTGGCCATGGAGTCTTGGGGCCCACTGGGGTCCTCTTTTCTGACCGCCCCATCATCTCATATCGCCGACCACCTAATCTGCATAACCTTCTTGTTTACAGCTCCCTTGACCACCCTCAGCAACCATCCACACCAGGCACTTTCCCTTGCAACAGAGCTCACTGTATCACCTGCAAGTACACATCTAACACCACACTCATTCAAGGCCCCTCAGGACAATTCCAGATCACTTAGATGACCTCCAGCAACCTTATTTACTGTATCTCTTGCAGTAAATGCCAAGCCATCTACATTGGAGAAACAGGAAGGAGACTTGGAGACTGCTTAAGAGAACATGTTAGGGCTGTGAAAATTTAAGATTTCTCCACGCCCATTGTTTCTCATTTCACCTCTGACGGCCATGATCACACTAATCTCTCTGTCGGTGTTCTCAAAGATGGTTTGCCTAACCCATACATCAGAAAGGCTACAAAAACTAAAATTATCCTGCAGCTAGGATTACACCTTTCCCCTTCTCTCAACGACAGACTAAATTCTCTCCTCTAAATTCTCTCTATTCACTGTAAGTTTAATTTCACCTCTTTTCACCTATCCTGAATTCACACCTCCTGATTGGCCACTCTTTCTGTCCCCTGCTCCTGCCTCTCGTTCCTCCTCTCTCCCAGCTTTTGTTCTCCAGCTACATTACCTATGCGTACTGCCCTGTCTTTCTCACACCTGAAGAAGGCTCCACAGCCGAAACGTTCTGTTTTCTTTCTTCTCTTTTCAGCATGAAATAAACCTATTACATGTTCCTTTACATATAGTATCTACATAGGACATACCTAGGATATACTGTATATACACATACAAACACATAAATATACTGTATACATACAGTAGGAATACAGTATTTACAAATCAGTCAAGATTTTTTCTTGTCTTGCTTAGTCAGTGGCTAGTAGCTAGTAATCCAGAATCAGGTTGTTTTTTCAAGGGATCCTACCGAATCTGCTTCAACAGCCATAACTAAGCAATTCATGTGAAAAGAAAAACAATTCTTTTGACTGAACAGCAAAGGTTTTCTATGCTTTCAAGGGCCACATTGCCTTACGGAAAGCAGAACAAAGTGTGAACATGCTAGGCTGGTGTATGTCACACGCAAACATTACCTGGATGTCAAGCCTGCTACCAATGGTAAATCAAAGTACTGTAAATCCATTCCCATGGGGCTGTCTGCCTTCACACATGCAGACTGTGGATTGTACTTACCTGTATATGGAGAGGACCGACTGAGAAGTGGGAGTTGTGCAGTGCAATGAGTCTAAGTACTGTAGACAGCCTGATGTCACTTGGATGTCTCTTTTAACAAGTGAGGAGACAGAGAGGGTGGGTATTTGAGTTCATGCTGTTCATTCAGTCTGAAGAAGGAGAAGAAATTATTCTCTTTGGTGAAAACTAGACTGTTTCTTAATGCCAGACTTGTAACCTTTGTGCAATGCTCATGTAATATGGCTCATTCAGTGGATCAGTTACAATGATCTCCAAGGATCTCCAAAACTGTTGAATTCTCTCACGAATGCAGGCTTTTACTCTGTGATGCAGGGCTTGGAAGACAACTGACGGACCTTGACTGAATATTGGCTGGGAACAAGCTTTGCCCAGCTCACTCATGCTTTTGTCTTGAATTTCAAAATACCAAGCGTTTTTCAATTTGGAAAGGACCACGTACAATATATATTCCTCTGAAATGTGCCTTGTTAAAGCTATTTTTTTTCACATGTTTTATGAGCTCCAGAGTACCTGCAGTAGGATACAGAACTGAGGCAGATCTTATTGACAACATTTCAAACCCACCTAAGCCCTGAATGCAACAGCCACAGCTGTGTGGCAAAGTGAAGATGGTAAATCATGGCATGTCAACCTCAGCAATCTCAATCACATCTGACTTAGGACATGAACCAGAACTACAGGGCTCAACCAGCACACTGAAACAGTGCCCATTCCAGTTGAACAACTAGAAAGAACTATTTCAAAGTAGGTTATACTTATGGTAAAATAACTTAAGAAAGAACAAATATTTATTTCTTGAAATCAACTGCATCATGTCCCCAGAGCTTATGCAAACCTTTCTTATAAAACAAAAACTGAAACTACCAGTTGTTCCAGCCTCTAATGTTTTTCATTTTATTGTCAATGTCACTGCTTAGCCAGCCTTTATTGCAGAAGTACCCCTCTCCTTCCATCACACCTATTCTGTCATCTTTCTGATGCTTCAACCTTTATAACAATCAAGCCTGTTCTGACAATAAGTGAGGCACTGTACATGGGTGGTCCAATTCTGGATGGGTAGATGAGTTTCCTGAAGTCGAATGTCATGGTCAATTTAACTAAACCTAATGGATGTTTTCACCATTTATTATCAACCAACAAAATATGACATACTTTCATAGACATTCACTGGAAAACACAGGACAACAACAACAACCCCAGGGGAACCTGTTATTGGCCCTTTATTAGGGAATGTCATATTTGGCTATGCTTCAGGTGTGCTTCACAAACAGTGCTACAGTATTCACTGTAAAACTGGCTCACGAAAAGGTCCTTAGCTCTGCGGCTTGAGTGCTAACCAGTGCTCAAACCACAGAATGGCTTTTGAAGAGTGAGGCAGGTTTTGCTAAGAAGAAAAAGAAAGAGTATTTTATGTCATGTGCATAATGTAGCACTTACTGTAATAACAAAGTTATAATTTTAATGATTAATAGGAACATGTTGATCCTACTGTATGTATGATCTTTTTGAGAAATTACAGTAATATATACCGTATATATATTTTGACCAGGACACGTGTGGTGAACAAATATGAGGGATACAGTATGAAGTTTTAAGATCTATAAGAAAACTTGAAAAATTAGTGAAACATTCCTTGTTAAAGTGGCTTGGGCAAAGCTGACGGACAACTAGAAACACAAACAAAGAGTAAAGTCTAGGAAAGTCATGAAGTCTAGGAACAAGAAAAAAAGGAACCCTCCCTCCCATCATACTATGGTCTCTCCTCACTTCTTCCTGTACCCACAACAACTGTACTCCTACACCACCACATACACGACAACTGAATGTAAGCCGAAATTGTACTTAAAACTGTACTAGTCTTACTTTTTATTAATGCCGTATTATTTTTGCACTGTTCGCCAAATTACCTTTGTACTGCTTTTGTCCTGTTTGTATACTTTTACTCTGTTTGCGTATTTGCACAGTTTTTGACAATTTTGCACTGGCACCATACTGTTGTTTACACTGTTACTGTTATTGTATTTCTGTCTATTGTCTTGTCTGCTGTTCTCTTTATATACTGCACCTGAGAGACTAATGAGCAACACTTTTCACTATAGTATGCACCCGTGTAAGTATAAGGACAAATAAAGTTGCATTTTTTCACTGCTTTTGAATGACAGGATTGCCTGAATTAGGCTGCCCTGAAGTCTTTGCTCTTCAAGAATTAAATTTCCACTTCTTTTAGACTGGCAATGTTATTCATTCCTTTAAGCCCAGGGATCTGTTCATTGATTGTTTGGACTGATTCAAGATATGCAACATCTGACCATAGTTTTCATGTGGTCATCCCAATTGTCCACAAGATTTTAAACCGAAGCATTTTGCAAATTTAAGGTTATTTATTTATGTGTTTCATATCTTATATGCATAGTTTATTTTTATAGTTTTTATTTTTTACTTCCACAGTGTTTGTTACTCCTCTTATTTTGTTATCATTTGTGAACACAGCATAGTTTACTCTGCTACTGTATAACTTCACCGATGTTAGACTGATATGATTTTGAATGAGAATCTCTCTGTGGTGCTCCATTCATTACATGTCTCCAATTGTTTGCCCCTTACATATGCTCTCTGATTTCTATCCATTAACCATTATCAACCCAAATGCAATACCCTGGATGCCTATGGTCCTCAACTTAAGAAATTAATATTTTGCAGGCACTTTATCAAAATTCTTCTATAGAATTCAAGGAATGGCATTCATACGGTCTGTTCCTATCCATTACTGCTGTTGTTTTGCTTAAAGACCTCATAGCACCTTCTTGAAACAATAAACAGTTTTTTCTAAACTCCTACTGACTATTTCCTTGAATCCTATTACCATACAAGTTATCAGTTATATCTAAATATTCCCTAGTTTTATATGTGACAGGACATGCTCAGTTCACCTTTATCACCTTTTTGTAGATGGGTGCTACATAACAATAACATAACAATTTTCTATTGAATAAGTATTAGTTTTGTCTTGAATGATAGTTTGCCAAGGGTAACATTCCTTATTTACTTTAGTATAATTGGTCACATATCCTAAGGATTTTTACTGATCTAAAATGCTTCTAGTATTTGTAACAGAACTACCTCTTCTCGACTAATACTATTATTTAATATTGTTGTTTTCTTATCCCGGGCCATGGTACCAGTTTTTTTCCATAGTAAACACCTGAGTGACATATGACATATAATACAGTAGGTCAGCTGCTCCCCTTTCATTTTGTAAACACTGCCAATGCCTCTGAGATAATCCATTAATACTGTTGTTTTTCTATGCTATTATATTATTTCGAATGCAGAGAATGATCTACTTCCAATATTGTTTTTGACCAGTTCTAGCAATTCATTTTACTCCTTCCTCTAAATGGCTTTTGTACTTTTCAAAACATTCCATAAAGTGCTTTCTTTCTATCAGATTTATTAAACCATTTGGATCACTGCATTCTAGACTTTGATTTACTTACTTTTGTAATGGAGCTTACTGTGCATAATATTTAAAAAATATTGCCATCCATTCTCTATTAATTTTAGATCCATCCTATACCATTTAACTTCTCTTAAATTCAGCCTCATTCCACTATATTATGTTTTCCTGAAATTATAGTTGTTTTGGACTATACTTGTATATGTTCCCCATTATAATTTCAGCTCCCTAATAGTTCTCTGGTCATTGTTTTCCTCAATCTGTTTCACTGTTTCCCAATCCTGCTCCAGAACTCTATTTTGTTTTTTGTACAATCTGAGGTCACACTTAGTTAAATTAATTGACCCCGCTTAAGTTAATCAGTTCCTCGAATTGGTTGCAAAATATGATCTTTTATGTGCATTATTTCCAAGAACTGTATCTGACTGATATCCGTTTCCACATAAATCCAACAAGAATTTAAACACATGGTTTAAATTCTTGCTTTCCCTTAGTTTTTTAAACAATTCATTACTGATTATAAAATAAAGACAGACAGAAACATCAGGTGGGAGTGACAGTGTGGAAATCACACATATTAGAAATGTTATTTATAGTGATGCATAGACAGGAAAGGGTTTTGAAAGCTGGCAACTGGCACAGGGTTCAAGCTGTTTTCCAACAATTTAAGAACTAAATCTGTTCAATAAAAGTAACTGGTTTAAGTGTTTCACCAAGTTACTTAATGATAGAATAAAAATCAGAAGACCCTTTGGGTTTGGGAAATACAGTACTGCTCTGTGTTGATGATTTTAAACCACAAGATCAATACAAGCATTCTCTCTAGGACAGGGTTTCTTAGCTCTGATTCCCAATAAAATAAATCCTATCGTTAGGTCAATGAGGGGTTGTATTATGTTACTGTGGCACCTGTGTGTTGTGTAATTAGCGGTGCAGAAATAATGAGGCATAACCTTTACTGAAAACATAGTGATAACATTCTCCTCCCTTTCATTCCTTTGCTGTTTGTGACCGTCACGGTTCTGCCGGCTTGTGCCCTCACCGCTCCACCCCGCCAGTTCATCCCGCAACACCTGTGGCACAAACCCAGGTCTCTAGCGTAACGTAACATGGAACCAGCCGAATGAGCTAAAGGAGAGGGCGCAGGGAGGGCAATGACGTCACTGTGCCCAAACTAGCTCCGCTACATGTTGTCCTCTCTGTGTTCCCAGCAGCAACCCTAGTGGGTGTTCTAAAGCATATAAAACAGCAAGTGGACCAGTTTTAGGAGTCTCTGTTCTAGTATGTGACCTGGCAAAGTAGTAAAGGAACAGATATAAATCAAGTGTAACATTTTAGAGTTAGTACAGATGTGGCATCAGTGATTGTCACCCCCCACCCCCCAATATAAATGAGGAAAATAAAAATCTCCCATGATAACCATTTCTTCCTTTTTATATCCATTCTTGATTTTATTAGTTAAGACTATATTATAATTTGCATTAGAGTGATGGTGATCTGTATGATAATCCTACCACCATGCTTTCTTCATCTGGTCACGTTTGTAAAAATACATGAAGAAAGCATATTATTTTTCATCTAGGTTAATCTGTTATATGTTTCTTTATATTTTTTGATGTACAGTTCTGTACCTCTAGAAATTTGAAGTGGTACTTTCTAATTTCTTGCATGATGTACCTCACACTCTAGACAATAAGGTGCGGACATTGAATTGTTTTTTGGATGATATTAGCTACCTTGATTCCAGGGAGACAACATCATTTTGTTGACTTGGAGTCTGATTTTCCCTTGCTCTGGAGCATAGTAGATGGGTTTGGCAATGAAATATAAGGTGGCAGTATCAGAAAATATGCCTGTATTGCTCTTTTTCAATACCATGGGTCCACCCCCTTGATTTCAGTTTCCATTTCTTTGTGTTCTGTTAGTTTGTGCACATCCTGTTTATCACAATCATTACCTCCATGTGCTTAGTACAACGTTAATCATTTTGTTTGTCCTTAAAATCATTAGTGGCAAATCTATTTACAATCTAAATCTGCCATTCAAAACCCAGTACCGGTAACATTTATTTAAATCTCACAACAGATTACATAATATCAGACAAGCATCAATACTAAATCAACTGCACTTTATCATTTAGCTCTAAGAGCCAATGCAAAAAGATGCCTGATTGCAGCTCAGTCTGTCTTTTAGCAGAAAACAATAAAATCCAATATTGATGTCCTTCAACCTTTTGATATACAGTACTGACCAATGCTCCTATGTGATTAGAAAGTGTGGTATACTGTATACTATATATTTTCTCATTAAAGTTAAAGTACAGATTAAAACAACAACAACTGGAATGGGTAATCAAACTTACAAAACAAATTGCAAATTCAATTTGAAAATCCACTTTTTTCACTTGAAGAAACCTACTCGGCAAAAATGAGGGTGAGCCAGGTCTTCTCCTCATGGGATTTCGTTGGCAAAATGTTAGCCTAGGAAGGGAAGTTCAATTCATAATAAAAAAAGAAAGACAACAATAAAGACAACAGCTTTTTTAGGAGGGTGAGTGGTAACAGGCATTCAATCTGGGCCAATCATGATAATTAATAAATTATATCAATCTGGTTTAAATAGTAACAGGAAAAGTCAGTTTGATCTAATGGAAGAACACTGAACAGTATAAGGCAGTCATGATAAAAAAAAGCCAAAAGAGCAGTTAAGCACAGTGACACAGAGGTCAAATAAAGTCAATGGCTTTGTAACAACATTAAATGCACTAGATACCCATCTTGCAGCACAGCAGCACTAATGTGCCTTTGAATTCAAAGAAAATCTTTCTAAGAAATGCAAGGAGTTGATGGTGCAGTGGAAATACTGTACAGTAGCTACTCTAATGCCATGGCTTCTGCACTCAAGGTTAAAGACATATCAGTGGAAGGAATCAGGCTGGAGAGGTTACGAGAAATGCAAACTCACCATTTTCAACATGGTGTTACCTTTCCCAGGTTACGGACGATTTATTTCTGCAGGTTTGACATCATGGCTTCCACAGTTATTATGCGAGCTGATTATATCTTTTGGCCAAACAGATTTTTACAAAACAGAATCTTCTGTGTGTAAAGCATCAGAATGTCCAGTATGGTTTCTTAGGTGTGCTTAATGTTCCATATGGTAACTCGTACGCAATGCTTCATAATGATCGTCAGCACAGCCTTCCCTCTGAAAAAGCATTTCAATTCATTTCATGAACAAAAGTAGAATAAGAAAACCTTCTTTTCTGAGGAAACAAATTATAAGAAAGCAGGGCTTTTTGCTTGTGGAATTATAAGTAATTATATTGTTATGAAAAAAACTATTTTACTGACTTCCACCACCTATGTACAGTATTATGCTTCTTGCTTACTAGCTTGTAACAGAGGTGTTGCAAGACATACTATGCACTAAGAGGTAAGTGTTGTTAGAGGTTTCTAATAATCTTTCTGTTGCTTTAACGAGACAAGACAATATTACAGGACAGTTCTTGACCGCTGAGGCTTGTTTCCCTTACTCCTTTGTCATTCTGCCTTTCACTCACCTCAAGATCAGCCTTCTAATCATCATCGTTAGAATAGAGAAATCTCAAGTACAGTCGTTTCCCCCCTTTGGTGCTCTAGAGAGCCTCTTTGATTCTAACCTTTTATGCTTTCTTGCCACAGGCCAGGCTTGGTTGTTTTAAGATGATTCTAACTGTTTCCTTCCACTCTTATTTATTTAAACCTCCTCAGTCACTTAAACCATGTTCTGTGTGTTATGTTCCTTGGGATTCGCGGACTCTTATCTCTGCAACCTCGCATGCTCCATTAAATCTCTGCACTGTCATATTGACCTGGATTCCATTTTTTTTTAACTCTTACGTTTTCTATTTTAAAAAAGAACGCAACAAGAATCAACAAGAACAAAAAAGCATAAAGAGCAGTTAAAGATGTTTGAATCATTTTCAACTGCTGATGCTCGCAATAATAAATAATTAAATAAAGGCAAAAACAAAACTGAAGATATGCATTTATAATACTGGTCTCTACATCATAACCAGTCTAACTGTTAACTGAATCAAAAACACAAGGGAGGGAGGGAAAGTCTGAGTGATTCACACATTAGTGTAGCAACAGTGTGTCTTTAGCAGAAGTGCTCCATGGCCTGTATAGGCAATGCAATTTGTTAATTCTGGCTGTATAGCATTCCAGATGTATACTGTCTCGAACAGCAACCTGCGTGTTGTTGAGCTGATGAAGGTTTTCCGATCCTTCTCCAAAGACCAGGGCAGCTTCACAGACTACTTGTCCAGAATTTCACACCTCAAACCTTCCTTTCATTCATCACTCAAAATCAGTCTACTCAAACAGTCCTTCAAACCTCCCTATTTCTACTACCAATTAAACTCATGGACAGCCATTCCTTCTGACCCATAGAATACTCTTCAACAAACTGAGAGCGTGTGGGCTTGCCTCTGGTTATTAGCCCACTTCCACAAAGCCAGCATTAGCACTGTAAACTTTCTGGGCATTCCTTCAATTGGCGTTCTTCACTGCTCATCGAGGAGGTCACTTTGCTTAATCATTAAGTTCTTCTCCTCTGAAGTAACAGATTTCACATCAGATCTGAGCCCAGTACATTTTAAAGACTTTTACCAGTTTTCTTCCTGTAGACCTTCCTTTCCCTCTCATACATTCGATCTGCTTGGCATATGCTCGTTCATATTCTCTCTTTAGTTTCATATCTTTAGAAGTATGCGTCACTGTTATGGTGTTGCTTTAATTTCTTTTTTCTTCTCCTTACTCATGCAAACTACCCCAATAAAACTTGATATTGCAATCATGCCTCTTCTCCGCCTTCATTTGGATTTGATTGAACTTCTGAAATGGAGTTTTACACAACAGTTTGGGAAGGGGTCAAACGCTAATATCTCCCACTTCCACCTACTGTACTTACAGATGGCACTCCCTGGTTCACCCTTTGTTAAATGGCTGGTCATTCTGGAAATCAGATTTCCAGGAAAATGGTAAAGAATTATTTTTGCCAATACAACCAAAACATGTATTTTTTAAAAGGATCTGAGAATAACATGCATACATATTAATTTTAATTAATGTAAATGTATGAATGAAAAATGACACTAGAGTTTCATCTTTCATTGCTGAGAAATTTAAGTCAGATTTAAATATAGATACATATAGCACTTTCTCCAATTTTATTAAATGTGTCAGTATAGCAAGTTAGAAATGATCACACTTCAGTATTTATTTGCAATTTGATAGCAAACTATTCTGGGAGGTGAAATCATATTCCATAAACTTTGATTAAAAAAGACTGTTTCCAACAATTTTTTAATTTAGAATGACTTCCTAGGTAGTGTGTGATTACCAGGGTCCATGTGGGTTATTCCCCTTTCTCTAGGTGGGCTCTGCTTGATGTCTCATGCAAGCGGCCCTGGCAAGGGGCCCTACTCAGCAATAACACACGCTGATCAACAGCTTCTCTTGTCAATTGACGTGGATTTTGAATCCATCTGTTGCAATGCTTTCATTGTAACAGATAGATGCAAGAGTTTCTAATGAACAGTATTTACAGATTCTTGTGATATTAGGTGGCACATATTAATGACTGCTATTATTTAGACAATAAATAAATGTGCACTGAGCAGCTTAATAAACACGTGCTGTACATGGGGGCATGGGGAATGAGTTTCCAAGGACACTTACAGTACAATACATCTCTGAGGGCACTAAAATCACTTCAGTCTACCAGAGAACAACTACAGCATATGTGTGTCAAACTTCATTGCTCCACTGTGAGGTTTCCACAGTGTCTGTGCAGAAACACACACTTCACGCCCTGCTTAGCAATAATGTGGTCACATGTTATTGCTACTGCTAAAATCAGAATACTAACAAACTACTGCAACTGCTCATTACATCGAGTGTTGTGTGTGGGAAAACAGAACATTAAAACAAATTGCAAAGTCAATAGAAAAACACAGCGACTCAAAATTCACCATCGTATCTCATGGGTATTCATATCAGTGAACAGAGGAAATCTCAAGACTGAAGAAATGGAAAAGAATTAATAAAAAAAAATAAACCTTTTTGGTGCAGTTGCTGGTGGCACACATTATCTGTATTTTTATACAATAGGTCAGTTTGCAATTTATGTAGAGGTGCCTGTTCTCTTGCTCGTGTGCATAGCTACATGTGCAATTGATGGCACCAGGACACTATAAAAAACCCAATACAGAGCTTTCCTTTCAAAAGAAAACCATGCTTCTTCTTTTGTGGAAGCTTGTGAGAGAAAAGGAAATGAACGAATCCTCCTGTCAACTTGACTAAATCTGCAGTTGCATTTTGATACACGGGACTGGACTGGCTCGTGCCTGCAGTATAAGCCACAATATGCTGGAATGAGGTAGTGGCATGAACTTTTAGTACAGCGGAGACACTTAATGCTACAGGCAAATAGTCTGGTCTCCACATGTCTCCTTTCAGATCAACACAAAGCTGTTGGCAGATGTTGGTGATTGTTTCTCTTTTGAGGTGAAATTTCTGCATATATTGTGCAGCTGAGAGGCTCAGAAAAGTCAAAAGGCTTCTAAATATTGTAACTGGGTGGTATGAGGAGACTAGATGGTGCTTAGTGCCATTGCTGTACTACCCAGAAACCTTTAGGGAATGACATCTGTTTCTAGTCGGCCCTGGATCCCCCTTCCCACAGAGCCAGTTCATACATTGTTTGGAAAAATACAGTAGGCACTCCTCACAGTCTAAGAGGACTGCTACAGTACCTACAATTCAACAACATCTCCCCTGGGGGGTTTAGGTGGACCACTTTAAACAACTCCGATAACCAAGGAGGTTCAAATACTCCTGTCTGGGACCTACGACCCTTCTTTCATTACAAATGATACCCAAATGAGATGGCTCATTGTGACCAATACTGACTTTGCATCTGCTCAGCCCATATCTGTGGACACTTAAATTCCACATTGCCTATCCGCAGAGTCGTTCATGCTATGAGAGCTATCACTGGCTAAACGGTGTCCATCACTTATAAAGGATCACATATTAAACAACTCAGGCATTACCTGTGCTTTTGTACTCATTGGAAAGGTTACTGAGTTCTCTGGTCTCTCGTTAAACCTGTCACTGGCACTAAAGATTTAAAGTGTGGTCCTAGCTCTGTTGCAATTCGTAGGTGTGCGAGTTATCAACCGCCAGGACCATTAGCTTCTTCTGAGTCAGTCCCTCTCAGGCATTCTTTCTCGCCTCCAGCTGTTACTGTAGCACCTAGCCAGTTCTGGCTTAGCTGTCAAATGGGTGTGACCCTATTGCACGCCTGCCAACTAAAGCTGTTGACAATGTTGGTGTTCCTTTACTGCATTAACTACTACCCTTCCAGCTATTCTGTGAAATCTGTTTGCCCACATGTACAGTAAACCTGATTGTATTTTGCGAACTGTCTCCCAATGCTTTGGGAACTTGCTACATGGGATCATAATCTCATATTCTTACACTTGCAGGTCTCATGTTAACAATAATTGTTATCCACATTTATTTAGCATATTCATCCATATCTCACTATACCCATTGGTGACCAGTGCTGCAATGTGTTAGTGACAAGGAGAAAGTCGTTGTTTGTCCCTGTGACAGAGACAAATGTCCTTATGCCAGATCAGATGTCAGGAGGGCAGAGGTCAGACTAGTGGATCTTTTTGCTCAAGATCATTTTGAGCTTCTCAGGACAAAGAAACATGATGGAGAGTGAGATACTGTACTGTAAGTGCTTCATGGTTAGCTAACCTGATGCATGCAGCACTGCGCTGACCCAGTCAGAATTCAATTAGGGTCAATCATGGACTCAGAGCCCACACAGCACCACTCCCAAGACAACAAACTCTTGCTACATCAAAAGACCAGCTCTCCTGTCCTGGAGAAATTCTACACTGTCTAGGTTTTCAAAGCGGCCGACATCTCTTTCCGAACAGGTAAGTGTCACTGAGCTCTGTTACACTTTGAAGGTTCTTTCTGTCAGACACCATATTGACACTAGATTTAAACAATCATATTATAGCTGAAGTACAAGGACAATGTGTAATCTGCTCTAAAAGCCTGGCAAAAATGCAGGGATATTTTGAAAACTGCTGAAGCAACATATAGAAAGATCCAAAAATGAAAATGCCAACTTAATAAAAATATCCAGAAATTATGGTGAAACCGAGAAGGTTTATCCAGTTAGGGTGACTCATTTATAGCCACATTGCATCTTTGAGTAATGTTCAAAGCACATGATGACAAAAGTGGGATGCTCTGAAATATCCAGATTAACGCAGTTCATTTCAAAGGTGTCTCATAATATCCAAATCTTTAAATTATCAGAATTAAAAAATGACACAGAAACAATTCTCAGGTCCAATGTCCTTTTTGGCAATGAGAATTGTTCAAGGTGATGGTGTATGAAGTTTAGTTTTCCCAATGAACTGTGTTATGTACTGACACTGACTGCTGCATTTCCTATTTTGTAACACAGGTACAGTAAATAGGGCTTAAGACACCATTTTTTATATTCTAATAAAATCAGAAAACGAAAATGAACCCCCCTCTAAACTCATTTAAATAAAGATTAGTATCACTGTTTAGATCTCAACATATTTTACTGCTGTGATTTAACTTCACACAGAACTACACAGGTTTTATGTCAGCTATAGAATAACCATTACCTCACTTTTGTGGGCTGCAGCTATGTTTATCAATGTCATTGAAAGCATACTGTTGTTGCATTACATTGCAAAACCCTGAGGTTAACAGAATTCACGTGCAGCACACATTTCACTCACACATTTAAATCATTAACTAAAACTCTAACAAAAGTAAAAAATGCTCGCACTGCATCTGAACTATTTCACAATAGTGGCCCAATATTTCTTGCTCATGAAAGCAGAGACAGCTGAGCTGCCCAGAGGAAATTGAATGAAACAGTCTATCGTGTTCCTCAGTTTTACGAGTGGGTGAGGCGAAGAAACCATGTCATGTGACCTTGAATGGGTCAAGCAATACGATGAGTGGCTGGAACTGGAAGGACTATGTTTCCTGTATCTTTGACCTCTGTTCTTGCCACAGCACCACAAGGCCTTTAGATTGTGCCCTAAAAAGATGTCTAATCTTTAATTTGCACATAATCCTAATTATATAGAATAATTCGCACATTTGACTTCAGGTCGTAAAATTTACACACACAGAACAGTTAGGGCTTGTGTGCACACTGTACCTTTGCCAGCACGAGGTCTGTAGGTCAAGTTGTTCATATCAAATGACAAACGTGGTTTGGCTCTCGTATTTTAAAGGGGCGATAAATGTTACAGAAAACGTAATGCCAAAATGAGCGCACAAAAATAGAAAAAAATAATCCCCAAAACATACATGGAAATACTAGGATAAAAGTGGGTTTCTGAATGTGTCGAGAAAAATGAATTGGACTGTCAGTGTGAAATAGGGAAGAATATGATGTACTATATCTTTACATCCAGATGCTATAGTGCACTACTTAACCTGAAAATGATTAGCAGTCAAATCTTCAGAAACATTATCAGTGTAACACTAAAGAATAGATAGAACTCCTGAAATAAGGGAGTTTAAAGAGATTAAGAAAGAGTTAAATTAATGGAGCAGACATTCCATATAATCCATCATCTACAGCTGTACTTGAGAATTCAGTGGCTCTCTTTAAATCACCAAGGTGAACGGCATTCAGTAGCATTATCACCATATTGTACAGCTTGTTGATGAGACTTCTTACAAAACAATTATTGTAGATTCTAATAGATCAGTCAACTTAAAAACGTGATTCAATAGCCAAATAAACAGCAATAATTTTCTGTCATCTTCTATTGTAAAGTCGGCTCGAATACTGAGGCTTTGGCTGAAGTTCAGAAACATAAGCAAGGAGATAATAAAGATGAAACAGCATAATGTCACTTTATTCACAGGGGATGTGGATGAACCTTTAGTTATTTACACTTTTCTCATGCCCTCTACAAACAAGCCAGTTCAAAGCCAACAAACAGCCGAGAATTGTAAATACCTGCTTCTCACACCACAAATACACAGTTTATAGTATATATTTCTACTGCTTCTTTGTGGACAATGGGTTGTATGTTATGGGCTAATGACCAATGAAGTGATTTACAGTTGAGCTGAGAGCCAAAAAAGTAAGAGGCAAATTATTACTGGGTTAAGGTTCATAGATTTTCCACCCAAGTTGTAAGCTCTTATTTTTGGCCCCCAGATAAAATTAATCTGGTATCGTTTATACTAAATTATTCCCTTCGCTGCTTTCATCTAAGGGTTGGAAATTTATGCTGGAGGTGATAAGATTAATTCCCGGGTCTTTCATAATAGTGAAAAAGGACGCCTCCACTGAGTCGAGAAAGCAAATAGCCTTCCACTTGAGGTTAATGTCTAAACAACACAGCGAGCAATTAATCTTACAATTGCACAGCAACATCTAAACGGTAGTGTTAAACGAGGTGACAGGAGGAAAACATAAAGCACAATCTTGTCTCCTCAAACGGTGTGGTTAATCTGATTCATGCCACTGTGTGTAATTTGAAAAGCCCTATTTATTTGCAGAACTCTCTATTGTGTAGCTATCACCAAAGAAGATCTGATGAATTCATAAAATGTAAATTGAATTGCAACCAGTAATAATCTCTGCGGTGTTTCATTGCCACAGCACACTCACTGACCAAAGTATTTATCAGGAGTCCTCTCTGTGAGCCGTAAAAACAACATGAGAAAGGTATAGCAAGCACAGTTGTGTTAGCGTGTTGGTGTGTAGGAGGGTATACAGTATACAGTATGTGGGAGGGTGAACTATAGGGTCCACCAGTTCCATCCATGATTGAGAGTTTGATTTCTCTGTCCACAAAACCTATGAAAAGATTGATGTCTGCCTCACCTTGCTCATGTCAGCTATGTATTACCTGCCACTGCAAGATCTATTTGGTTAAAGGCAGCTAATATTTGGGGAGTCAAAATAATAGGTAGTACACACTAACATACAAATGGAAACCACTCACATTTGAAGGAAAGAATATTGATCTTACTTCAGTTACATTTCACTTTCAGGTACAATCTGCTTCACCCAAAATCTACCAAATAAGACAAATACATGCAGTATTTGATTTCTATCAGTGTGAAAATAAGACCTTTGAACTTCAATTAATAATACCTCATTACAATTTTGTTTTTCTTGACTAAGTAATCAATTGAACCTGATGGATACACTTTTCAAACCTTTGCAACAGGTCCCCAGGTTGTTCTTTAAATTTCTAAACATTCACACTGGTGTTTAGTGAAAAATCACTGGAAGCCCCCACCCAAAAAGATGGTCAAAAGCGTGATGAGAAGCGAGCGGTGAGGAATTAAACAAACAGGTTTTCACATCTGTTTTCTCATCAACAACACGGTGCAACTCACAAAACTGACATTTCATATGTGTTTTGGCTGGCTCTTTGTTCACCTGGATATTGGCAATTGTTCACATTGATCTAAAGGAACACTGTGTACCCCAGCCTGTATTTTTTATGATAAACACTAGTCAAAACACTGGCAGTGATGGTTTCCTATAACTTTAGATTTCATTATGCTTTACTGAAGTAAAACTCAACTCAAGTTCCCAAAGGGGGCATTGTCTTACTCTTAGTATAAGGAAGGTTCAAGCCTTAGTTCTGAAGGCAGTATTTCATTCGCTTTAAGAATGATTTACACATAAAGGTCTTTGTGATAAGATCCTATTTCAGACATGTAATTACAGCATTTCAAAGAGGGTGGTGACAATTCTTTTTATTTTTATTTTCTTTTAAGCTGAGAGATCTAAGTTTCCATTTCCGTACGGTAACAACAGCCCCTGCCAGTTCATTGTCCCAAACAAAGCCAAGAGCACTTAAGTCTCAGCTCTTAAATAGCCAGGACTCAATGCAAGCCAAACTATTGTGGTCTGATCCAACCTGTATTGTTAAACAAGGTTAGTGCTTCCAGGTAATAACAGTGGAGGCTTTGTGCACTGTATACTAACAGCCTCTTTTCATCACATCAGAAAGATGCCGACTAAACATTTACCACATGTATCTGGGCCAGCATCAGATACATCTGTGCATCAGCACTCATTTTTTAATTCCATTGAGAACAGGATGTAACACAGCAAATGGTCAGTTTGATACATTGTAGGGCATGTGTGGTGAGGTGGGTAAAAGAATTTCAGGAAGTTACAGGTGGGCAAATTGTAAAGCATTTACAGCATTTAAACCTTTGGTTTTATATTCAAATTATATTTTAAGTCTGGATTTAAAAAAACTTGACTCCTCAATCATCTCAGTGTGCTAACCAAAGTACAGTTTCTGGTACTGTCCACTACAGTTGCACTCAGAGTGCTACAACACATCTATCAGTGCTATGTATTACATCTCCATGATTAATATTCTGACAGCACTTTAATTTCTCTCAAAGGAGGCTGTCCATTTATTCAAGATATCTTTCATTGCTTTTACTATTGGGATCATATGATCTGGCACCTCCCAGAAGAATAATTAAAAAAATATATATTATTCTCTTGTTATAGCTTTTGTCTCTGACTGGAAAAAAACAGCATGATATCACTGGGAAGACACATGCCAAAGCACTTCCCAGATTTTATAAATTGTTTTTGTAATCGAGCACAACAGAGCAGTACACCATGACCCAACTTTTATTGCTGTTAACCACACAAGTGGCCACAGATGCTGGATTAAGGAGCCTGATTATCAATGTTTGACCCATGATCTCACAGATAATATTTTTATTAGGACATACTTAAGGAATTAAGCATTTTGATTAACTTTCTTAAACTAGGGATGAATGAACCTCTAAGCACAGAAAATGGGTACTTTTTCTGGGTGAAGAGAGCTACTGATATCCTCATCATTAGCAGTCTTAATTAGAAACTGTTCAGAAGTCTTTAAGACAAGAGACATCGATGCAAAAAATGTTGTGATATTGCTTAAGACTGAAAGAAATCAGCTGCAGAGAACGCAAAACGGTTCTACTCGAGGTGACAAGCTATTTTCCTGGATTCCATCATCAAACCATAATCTTGGTGACACCCATGCTATGACTTTTGGACTGTTAAGGTTTGTGTCCTCTTGCATAAATTAAAATACCAAGGACCTTCTTTTAAATAAAATAAATGCTAACACGAAAAAAATGGAAATTGAACTTATTTTATCTAAACTCAGCTAAAGCACTGTTTTGCACAGTATATACAGTATTTCATAACAGCAGGGGATTCTTCTCTTTAAAGACCAGGAGGGTTTGTGATGTAGACGTTACCTGGGCCCCAGCTCATCTTCACTGCGCCAGACGAAATCCCCAAATTTCTCATAGTGGGAGTTGTAATGATACTGGACCCGGTACAGCATGGAGGGGGAGATCTCCATCAAGGTGTTATAGGCAGTCTGCTGCTCCTTCCCACTGGTGTAGCCATTGTAGAGGTTGTACACTTTGTCGGCAATCTCTGTGAAGCAAGCACCAAAGAGCAGAGCATCACTCTCTCTCCTCTACATGAAGAGAAGCTCTGTTGGCTCTATTGCGCTAACAGTTAGTGTTGCTTAGAAGTAGTAGCAATACTAATGAGACTTAGCATTGCTAACACTAAGTTCAGACCATCATTGCAAGGCCCAACAATTTCTGAAGGTAAATTCTGGACCTAACTTGCAGCTGTAAATCTCATAATTAGACATTGAATCTACAGCTGCAACCTCATTTCAAATCAGAATATTCTCGAGATGTACAGTATGTCATTTCTATGCCCAATAAAACACTGTGAATGGGTTTCTTATTAAAATATTGTAAATGTTGTGTCCTCACTGAAAGCAAGAGCCTAAATTATGATCGGATACACGAAAGAAATTTATTTTCAGTTTATGCTTGTATAATACTTGGCTTTTGAGCTACAGGGCAGACAAGCCAAGACATTTATTCACAGTTAAATGCACTCTCTGAGCATTTTTTTCCTACAAGTTCCTTACTTTGGCCCAAAGTAATGCCTTGATAAAGCAGAGTTAGACTCTGGGGTCAAGCTTTTTTGTGGCCTCCCTGGCACATCATTGTGTGGTCTCAGAGCTGCAATACTGGCTCCAAGGAAAGGAGTCGGGCATTTTACAGGGATTGTCAAGTGGTCACCTTATTTAATGGTTTCATTGCCGTTTCATGAACTGGCCCAGGAAATCTCAGGAAGACCTGGCATCCCAGCATCTCTTTCCTCCTTTCCCATTCAACCCAGTTGTTTGGTCATAAATGTTCTCAGTTCATAATCAGAATCAGTGTTATTCCCACAAAACCAACAATCCTTTAACAGATAACCTTTCAGGGTTGCTGCATACAGTAACAAATCAGAACACCCTGAAATAATTCATACATTACTTTTAAATGCAGAGCTTCAGGTTTCAAAATGAGGGTGGGACATGCGGGTTTCGAGATCTACTGACATGCATATTTGTTATTATTTCAAAATCCTTTTAACATTGAGGACGCAGTTATGGTGTCTGTTACACTATTTCATTCTTGAGCCTGTGCAACCACATTATCAAAACAATTAGATTCTAACAATTCCCCCCATCAATCTGCCTAAGGTAAAAAGGTCAGTAAAATTTTTCATATAAAATGTAGCACAGTTTTTTGCATATCTGTTTTTGACAGATACTGCTTTTCCTCAGTACTGTAAATGATAGAATTGTCTTATTTAGTTGTTGTATGTTTGTGGACAATCTTTTCATAACAGCTAAGGCCACTGAAATCATTGCCTCAGCAAGCATGCCCTACTGAGAGATTATAGGGCAATTTTGAAACTTGTTTATTTTGTGACTACTGATCATCGACATTCCTGTATGTAAGTGTTCTTCTTGAACATCACAGCAAAGCATACATAGATAAATTAATTATAGCAGAGAATAGCTAAGTATTGATGTATTGTTTATACAAATACTGTTGTTTTTTGTAAAGTAAAAGTTCAGATTGATCTTCCATTTGTTTCACTACAGTATTTATTATGTAAAAACTTTCAAAGCTTTTTACCCTCGTATACAATTTCCTCCCTTCATATATTTTTTTTCTTTTACACATACGTTTCACAAATGTTTAAGCTTAAACAAAGCTGTTGTTCCTTTGCAATTCTTCGTTGTCTCATTTGATTGGTCTGTAAAGGTTTCTCCAATGTTTTCCAGAAAACAGAACACAAAGCACTCCGTTATGGTACATACCCACACTGATCATACCAAAATAAAAATTCACAGAGACAAAAACTGGAATGAGAAAGTTGCAACAATATGTCCTGTAGTGTTCCATGAGAAAACGCAACTAAAGGAACAACATTTATTCTGGAATAGAGTGAAAACATTATTACAATGCAGAGACATTAAAAAAGTTACAGTATTTGCATTTTTTAAATGAGTGTTACAATTAACTTTTTACAAATCGGTTAAGATTCTTGGACAGAATCTACGGACCTGCATAGTCAAAATCATATTGAAAAAGACTATATAAACTGTTTGTGCTGCAGGCTCTAAATAAACACATTGTGCACAGCTCTGCCATGGTTTCCAGGCAACAGCTTTACTCTCAATGACACTGCCCTTATCCTATAGTATTTTGGTACAAGCCTTATTTCAAGTAGGTACAGTAGCTGCGTCAGCATGCGTACTGTAGGCTACAAAGGAACAAGTAAAGGTTACTTCACCTGAAGAAGGCTCCACCAATGAAACATTGTGTTTCTATTCTTCTCTTTTCAGCATCGAATAAACCTTTACATGTTCCTTCAAATCCTAATTTGGCAAATTGCCCTCAACAAATTGCAATTTCACTGTCTGTCACAGTAAAGCTGGTAGCGGGACTTCAGAAGGGCACCACTGGTCCTTGTTGTGGTGGGGGGGTGAGGGCAGGTAATGTCTCTCATACCTTCAGCCTTGTTGTCGTCCACTATGGGGCACGATGTCCTCACAGAGACGTAGCTTGACTCAGATCGCCTCCCTCGGCTGTCCACCGCAAACAGAGTGAACCTGCCCCAGAGAAGAAAGGAGAGAATGATGCAGAAGCTGGTGAAGTTGAATCACACTGGAGCCTGTGGCGTAGCTGGTGCTCACACTGTGAGGGCAGACCAAAAGAAAGTTATGTACATCTCCTCTGCCAGTCCTACGACCTGAGGATCCTCAAAATTACTGTTCTTGATTACAGGTACATCCCAACAGAGAGGCTGGAAAAAATATAGTTCTGCTCACTGATGAAGAGTCAAAATAGAGTGCATTCCAGATTCACTTCCATTAAAGATGTTATAAACATTCCTCTCTCTCCTGCCACAAACAGGAAGGGCAGACTTATACAAATGCAAGGACTACTACTATTCTTATTCATATTCGGATTCGGATACGTATTCGTATTATGTGCTTGAAAGAATAAGTAGCTGCAACTTAAGGGTAATAAGAGTGCAGAAAAACTAAAAGACTTAAAGCAGAATGTTCAATGAGGAAGAGGACTCAGGACATATTTTCATTTCCTTTAGATAACCTACAGATTTCAATGTACTGTATTTCACATCGACAGAGCCACTAAATGCCACCTGCTCAGCAGATATAGCACTTTCCTTAATAAAACTGTTATTTTTTGCAAGCTAGTAAATTCCCCCAAAGAACCTTTTGCCTTTTCCAATCAGGCAGTGGCCTGAGCTGTTGACTCACAGCCAGTCTGTGTAACTGAGTCTCTGCCCAGCTGCAGCTACAGCATCCTTCACTCAAACAGCAGTACTCTGTAAGGACAAGGTCACATCGCCTTTGTCTGTGCAATCCAATAGTTTCATAAACACAGATATTCAAAATAGCTTGCTTCAGGACTTTAGTAAAATGGTGTATTAAAAACGGTCAATCAAAGCAGTCACCCGGGGGGATGAGGTGTAAGTGAAATAAGAAAAATAAAACCCGTTCAAGAATTGAAATTCTGTGACATTTTACAATATTCTTGCTTGCTTACAAAAGGCACTGGGTCTCATATTTCTGATATTCGTGCGCCCGAGCTAGCTGGAATGCAATTCACATTTAAAAATACCTATAATTCACAGCAGGCATGTATTGGGAATTCAGAAGGATTCCATTACTTTCCAAAAAATTCTCCTGGCACGATATCAAAGCACTAAAACCATTTACCCAAATAACTGCTTGAATGGGACTTTCTTTCTGTAATGACAGTGATTTGTGAAAAAAAAGTAGTCCTACCCCATACTTTGTCTTAGACCACCCAGTCCCCAAAGTTAAGAATTTAAATTGTGAGCTCCAGTCATAACAATGAAAAGACACCCTGTCTCTATGTAAAGAACTTCTAGGAATTTGTGTCCCAACAATCAGCAATTGGTTACTGTGAAGCTTTCCATAAGCTGAATGGCCGCCTCTTATTTGTGGTCCTCCTTATGTTCTTATATTCAAAATAAAAATAATCTCTTGCACTGAATTCCTGGTATTTGTGTCTGTGGGATGTCTGTTGAAGCAAGTGAAGAGAAACACTACACTAGCAATGCAGGTTGTAGTTACTGTAGATGTGATTTCTGCAGGCATACTGATGTCCTGGAGTCTTCACAACAGATGTATGTCCTGTTTTTTTACATTTTCTTTTCAGAGTCCTGATCCTGATTGAATACCACCATTGAATAAACAATTTATATAGCAACTTGCTGTAGCCTGTGGATTTATTTTCGAGTACTTTTTACTCCACTCATTCATGGTTTTATACTGAACTTTACTCCCGCTATAAAGCTGGGCTTATATGGTGATCATTCTTTCTATTATTACATCTTACTAGGTTCTAAAGTTCATCTTATGTCTTGTAGGCATATCCAATTTACAAGAGACACAAGCACAGTTTTATTATAAAATGTTATTAGATGGAATATATAAGCCCATAAAGACCTGGAGCTTAGTCTAATCAGATCATCAAGGAAAATGACTTTGAAGGCTGGGAGTGGAGAACCTACAGCTCAACATGACTGCTTGGGTACAACTTGGGCTGAAATTATCTTGCTCATGAAGTACTTATGCTTGATTTGTGTTACGGACAGGGTCTGCGGTCCGGGTTCGGGTTTTGTTGTAGACCCTATGCAATGCAGTAAGAGCTGGAGAAAACGGGAGGCGTGGTAGGTTTAATGGTGCACAAAATAACTGACAGCCCATGAGACAGTGAGCGGGGGAGACAAAGAATGGCATCCAAATCCGAGCAGGTCCAAAGGCAGGTCAGGACACAGTCCATGAGTCCATTAACAATTAATCCGTCTTCTGACGCGACAAGGTTAAAATCCCCGGAAAAGGGGGAAAACAGGAACACGCGCAAAACATAGAGGTCCTAGGATGATGGGGCGAGTTCCTCCAGACCCCGGGCTCAGGAAATGGGAGGTGTTAAGGATGAGGCTTGTGCCCTCAGGAGACAGATGTAGGGTATCCTGGTGCTAGGCAGGCCTTGCAACATCCATACCCTAATGTTGATCCTCGAGGACTGGAGGGGCTAGACTTTAAATAGCGGTAGGCATAACAGTCATGGAACTAATGACAGGAGTAGTGGAGCGCCCTCTAGGCGAGGAATGTCGGCCGTGACAGTTTAGAAGGGAACCTCACAGGTTCTCCTATAATCAGCTTTCAGAGGAAGCTGGAATTAATTTCTGTGGGATGCTTGCCTCCTTCCTAATGTTTCCTGACTAAATACAACGAAATCCAGAGATCAGATGAACTCAGTCTCTCATCGGCTCATCAGGGGGTTTGAAAGTCACCAAAAAACGTCTGCATTATGATCCATGTTTGCTGTCAGGGAATAGAAGCAGCACTCTGAAATGGTTGGATCTAACCCCTAGATGTTTAAGGACATAATGCAGACGTTTTCTTACAGACAACCACACCAGCCTACAATCACACTGAAATGGACTGACAACATGTGCACAGGGAACCTCAAATTCAAGGAGAGTGGTATGAATGTCCATGCATCCTGTAACAACATTGTCATTTTTGTGCAATCATGTACAGTGAGCATATTTGAAGTGGCCACACAATGCCTGTAAAAGCCATGCACAGGACATGACTGTGGAGAAAGACAGCAAGCATTTGGCTGAAATTAAATGACGATTCAATCTGGTTTATATTCAATCACTGCTGAGAATTTTTATAGGTCCCTATTTAATAATTTAATTTGATTAGTTTCTTTATCTACAGAAGTTCGAGTACAGTAGGTAACAGCATCAACATGTGTAGGCTTTTCTTTTCAGCATAGAATAAACCTTTACCTGTTCTTCTCTATCTATACTGTACGTGCACTTCAATATCACTGTATTTAAAGGTGATATTGTGCACTCAGCTGTCTCGCCGAGTCCCATAGGAGAGCCAGCTATAAGGTCATACCTTTAAATGCAGGCTGTGCATGTCCCACTTGCACAGAATACAGATTTGTGCTTCTTTAGTCTAAAGATTTAAACATGTTCCTCTAATACCAAAGTTACCGTGTATTAACTGCAAACTGGATCCCACAAGGAGGCACACAGTAAACCTCCAGGAAAGACAGAAGTTGTGGTTGGAAATTAAATTCCTTCCTGACCCCTGACTGCAAAGAATTTCAAAGACTTTGATGAAGGCCTTTGCCTTCATAGTAAGAGGACAGAAATACTATGATAATCACTGCAGCCTCAAGTATGAAGCCATCACTTTGTTATTTCAGCAATAGGCAATAGAGAAACTAAAACTGTCCTGACTTCTGACATTGAACAGCAAAGCTTGAACCAACTGCTGTGCAACATAACAGCAGGACTGACGCAGACTCCCATCAGAGCCCAGATAGCTCTGCCAATCATAAACACAATGTCAAACCCTTCATTAGCCCTAAACAGATAAGAGTTTTAGGGATATTTCTTTCTTTGAAAATGAAAGCCTTGAAACCAGTTAACTGCTGTAGTCATGTTGGCAGTAATTAAAAGAGTGTTTGCTTTTTTTTTTTTAAACTTCAGCAATCAAACGAGGTCACCCACACGTAGTTACAATTTCACGGCTAAAACCTTTCTTTTCACTCCATCTTCTCAATACTGCACAGAATTTAAAAAATAATAAATATAACACATTGGACACTTACTTATGAAATGATGTAATTATGAAAATGATGAAAAGAGACTTTTCCCTTAACACAGTTTCTATTTTAGACAAGAAACTAAATTGGCCATGAACTACCCATGGACAATTGAGGATGTTTCCACAAATTCCAGTCAGAGTTTTATTTTTCTCTGTTGTCTCTTGAACTACAGATGGTTAACTGCTGTCTCTGCACTATTCTACTTCTTTAAAAGAGCAGACCCACAGTGGCCTAGAGGTACAGACACCTGTAGTAACTCAGGAAAACAGTGTGAACAGTAAAAAGAGATCTTTGTGAGATCACAGAACAGAGAAAGAAGAGCTGCGTGCTTAAAATCAGAAAGAGGTTCTTATGTGAAAAATATTGTCACAATCGTCTAAATTAATATACACTAAACAAGATTCGTGTTTACCTTGGTGATGTTCCAAAGTTTGGTATGCTTGATCTCCTTCACATCAGGTGAAGTCTCATATTTTGATTTCTGTTTCAGTCTAGAGCTGTGTGTGTGTTGTTTTTACTACAGCACAATAATTTGTCTCTTTCCACTCCTCGGTCCTCTGAGGGTTAACTCAACAGGCGCTCAGGCATTTGGGCTGGACGAGAATAACAGTTCATTAAGCCCACTTTAATGTATGATAAATGTGGCGGGCAATGGCCATGAAGGGTTCCCAACATTATCTCTGGATTATTAAGTGGGATATCACATGGAAAAAAGGTCACATGTTATAGTTAATGTGACCCTGTTTTTCAGTTTCAAGATATGTCATGTTACTGCGGTCCAACTTTTGCTAAAAACATGCTGAAGATTCCTCAGGTTTCTATTTCAAGTGCATGACAATACAAATATACAGAACTTTCTCTTACAATAACAAGGCAACTCTCATTCCTAATCAGAGGGGTAGAATGTCTGTTACAGTTCCTACCAATATGAACAACAAATATATATTTTTTTTATAATTTGAATCGAATAATGGAACTGTTCAATAGAATATAATTTGTCATGGCTCTTTCAGTGTAATCCCTGAAATATATTGTAAGATGAAAACCTCAGAAAACAATATATGCATTTAAACAATGGCTTGTGACTAAAAAGACAGTGACTAAAAAGTGATTTTAAGCTATTTTCATTTTAAGACTGCAAGCAATACGTACTGAGAGGCATTCAAAATAAAATATTTTTTAGTTACAATTAACCCTTGTTGTGTTTTTAAATTTTTCTCAATATTAATAAATACACTAATAAAAGTGATCACATTACCTTAAGACAAATAACAGAATAACAGCCTAAATAAAAGTCTTAACTTTAAGTGATTATATCGTTGTACTTTGTGCACAGTGAAAATGTCTAAGATAAACAAGGGTATATATAGATGCAGCCATGCAGAATGTGGTATCAGTCGATATACCATGTTAAGCATCGCAGTATCCAGGCCAGCAGTGCATCAAGGCTGGACTGCACTACTCTAAAACTGCAAGGTGGCACATTCAATTCTTTATGCCAGGTGTGTGCGGTTGTCAGACAAATTAGTACAGTATTAAATGTTTATTTAATTTATTTAACCCATTAGTGCTTTCCTGCCCTAATCATACTGTATTCACAGCATTCTGTCTCAACAATGTAATCACTGTATTGAATTAAATTGTTTGTCGCTAGTATTCATGCAGTATGGTTAGCACAGGAAAGCACAAAAGGGTTAATAAACATTTGGTACTGTACCGATCTCCTGACAATCACACACAGCTGCGGTACTTTAAGGATTCACTGCCTGGCAAATTGCAGTATTAACAGTTTCAGTTGTTTCAATTAATTTATAGTTGCCCTCAGAAAATTAATTGTTTTCTGAGAACTTCTGTGAAACCAGGCATATTAAAAAACAATGTCAGAACCAGGCTCCATTCATGGCATGTCATACCCTTTGCAGAAAAAAACAACAACTGTACAGGCATGTTATTTTATTTTAAAATGGTACCTAGGTGATATATATTTTTTGCATTTATACAACATATAAAATGTGTTATATTTTCAAGAAATATGATTATTAGGCTAGGAAGAAAACGTTGTATGAAATTATATTTCAGTAACATCTAATGCAACACAAATGCCAACTATCAATCTTCTTTGAGCAGTGAAGGGTTGAATTCGGCATGTTCAACAAAACCGTAGTACACCCCAGTGCATCATTTAATTGTAATTCTTCCATCCATTTTTGTAATGGCTTTATGCAATACAGAGCCTATCCCAGCAAGCAACAGGCACAAGTCCATGACAAAGCATACACAGACACATACACTCACATCATGGCCAGTTTTCCTAGAAACCAATTAACCTACCAGTATGTCTTTTGACTGTGGGAGAAAACTGAACACCCACAGAACCAACATGAAGTCTAGGAGAACTTACAAACTCTTCACAGATGGCACCCAGGAATTGAACCCAGGGCCCCAGTGCTGTGATGTAGCAAACCATCCATAGCTTTCATTCATTTCATCAAAACCTTTATCCGTCTAATAATAAACAGGATGGGTAGAAAAAAGAGGAAAATATTGGGCCCAATTTGCGTGCTTGGGTTTTACAAGCTCAATGAACAAGAAATTCCATCAAGTTGGCCTTAAATGTTCCCACAGAGTCAGCTTCAACAGCATAGCTAGGAAACATGCATTCACTGAGATATTAATGGGGTATAATCCACCCAACCTATCTTGCTTGTAAACTCAAAGCCAAAACAATCAAACCTCTTGTTTTATCCTGTTACTCTGTACAACCTGACTCTGAGTGGAATTAAATCTCATATTGTGTTTTCACCAGTTTTAGGACCAGTTGCATATACAGTAAAACAGAAAGGAGTTGCTGTGCCTTAACAAAATCATATGATAATGATAATTCTACCTTGTGTCACAGAAACAAGAGTACATGAGATAGTAATGTAGGCATTTGCAACACAATACAGAACAAGAGCATTTAATAGGAGGAGGATAATCAAATGAGAATAGAATGGTGAGACTAAATACATGGAGGGAAATCTTCAGTCAGAGCGATCCCTTAAAACAAGAAATGAGCTGAGTGTATGAATGCAACTACACAAAAATGCCGCTATACCTTACTTCAAGGAAATAAATCACTATTTGGTTTCTGCCACGCAGTTAAAATCAACAAACAACAAAACGCCAACCAAATCTCCAAACTGCACGGGTCTTATAAACTTGACAAAGACTCTGGTAGATACTTTCATCTGGCATTATCTGAATTAAGAGTAATTACTGGCAGCTGAAATGTAAGTAGTTGATGGCTATTATTCTGTGACTAGCTATTCAACGGGGGCTCTCTTAAACACAAACACAATTATATCCTTGGAAACTAAATATCAACAAAACAAACAAGACACAAAAGCAGTAGTATTTAAGGATTGTGGTGTTCCTCTCTCTAACAAGATTCACTTCATATCTTTCTGGATGTAAAAGAAATGCAATTATACCAGGAAAAAAGTACAAATAATGTTAAAAATTATGAAAAGTAAACTTTCTCAGGGGCCTTTTAAAAAACAAACAAAATGTTCTTTGTTCCCAGAAAACATATCAGTTTATCAGCATAATTTAAATACTTTTTAAGGGTGTAATTTCCAGTTAAAGTGATGCAGTACTAAAAAATGTGATTAATCTTACCTAAACTATACATTCCTTTTCAGATTTAAATGTGATGTTGATGTTATATTGTTAGTGGGAGTTTCTGATATATTTTAAACACATACAGTACACATGGCCTATCAAGAGACATTGCCAGAAAACACTACAGTTAGCATTCTTTGATTTGTACAGTTTAAATAATCTCAAAGCACATGCAATTTACGGTCAAAAGATAAAATTAAAATCCTCGTTCACAGCACATTTTTACAGTTTTATCCAGTTATGGCCAATAATATCCACCGTAAAGCAGGATTCCAGGATCTTTAACAACTCAATTATTCAAGACTTGAGAAGAAGAACAGCAAATTTATCAAAAGGATCATTAGAGTTAGCCAACACTGGCCTAAATAATCGGCATAACATTTCTGTTAATGGCTGGCTTGTCCAAAAGGGGCCAAAGAGGATAAGTGAGGTCAGGCTTAAATCTTACTTGCCATTTTTTAAAGTCATTACTTACTGTAATTATCTGACTGCTAAATCCAAGAGTTTAAAAACTCATAAGTTATAGATAACTTGAAACTATATGGGACTCTATTTATCCAGGACTGAACCTGCCCTACATAGTGTGTAGTCATAATCTTAAAGACACCCTCTGAGTTCCAAGGTGTTACTAAAGATGTAAACATCAGTTGTACACTTAGTGAATTCTAGCAGAGTTATCTCCATCAAGAACTACTTGTCCCAGACAGAAAATCTAATTCACATAGAAAAAGCACCACCAGTTCCACGAGCAAGTGCTGTCTTAGATCAAGTAGTGAATGTCTGTGTGTGGAGATTTCTAGAACAACATTCAGCAGATCATCTGTTCTCTTCTGTAGGCACTGTTAAGTTGGGACACTGGGCTTATCAATCTGTAACAGAGGTTTTGTAATCAGGTGAGCTCCCGATACAAACAGAAGTCAACTGGGGGGTGCTATACTTTAAAATAGGCACCTTCCTTCAGGTGAGTCATTAATAATCCCAGGGTGTTTCTCCAAAAGTGTCAGGGATGTTATGCCAGTGTCCTGATATTCTGTTCCCCTTCCTGAATTGATATGTAACGTGTGGTGAATTCCCATTATCTGTAAATCACTTTGTCCAGAAAAGGACTGTTAAATTCTTCTTCTTATTATTATTATTATTATTGTTATACTATATGTGTAACTATGTAGTACATAAGTCAAAGTAAAGCTGCTACTTTCTGACAATGATGGTGGATCTGAATTTGCAGAAAACATTTATTTTTATTCTCCACTTTAACACATTACTGTTAAAAATATTTTTCTATCAAAATATGGAAAAATGACATTTTGTGGTGGGCTCACTTAGTCCTCTGATTGATATGGTCAATGGTTTGAACCTCTGCTATTTCTCACATCATGGCTGTATGGCTAATGAAACATCTCGGTGCTTTATATCCAACTATACTATTCTCTTCCCCACATGTCCGGATGGTGCCAGGGCTGGGCACCATCTGAGTTGGATGCTGTATCACTGCCATGGATCCAAGAGGGACATCATGGATATAGCTATCGTTTAGGAGGATTTTGCTGGTCCACAGAGACCTGCATGGAGTACTGACATACAGAATTATGGATGGATGAATACCTTTATTAATGTTTTCGTTTTTCTATTGTATAGTGTTAGCATACCCACAGGGGTTGGGCAGCCAGTTGACCTTGGACCCCTAGAGTTTTTTTTTCTCCGTACTTAGGAGTTTTGGGTTCCTCTCCTCCATTGTCTTCTGCTCTTTTCTGTTCTGTATTCACAACATGTATGGTCACTTGCTTTGTTAAGCGCCTTAAGGCAACCTTGTTGTGAAAGGTACTTTATAAAAATAAATTGAATTGAATTGAATTCTATGCCGTTGGAAAAAAAGGAGGCAAAATCATTAGAAGCTGATCTCCCTGGATCTAATTCATCAGATTCACAGCAGGTGTGAAACACGAGCAGGACCGTTCCGAAGCCTTTTTTGTGTGTTTGTTTTTCAGCTCAACTTGCAGTGCCATCTAGTGTCTGTCAACCGATTCAGATCAATCAAAAGAACCCCAAGTTCTCATATCTAACAGACATTTCTAAATAGAAATGCCCACGTTTTTCCCAGGTATTAACTTGAAAAAAGAAAAAAAATGTATTTACAGGTCCGTATACACTGTACTAGCTTATCTGTAACAATTTAAAACTGCTGTAGGCACTCACTGAATCCATGTACAGGAGTGAATATTCAGACAGAAGATGAGTTTTGCCACAGCTGTTCCAAATTAGGGAGCACTGCGGTTTTTAAACCTGTGAACAGATCTGGATATTCTAACATCACATACAAAAATCAATTTTGTATATGCTGTTGATAAAATAAATAAGGATTATGTATTACATTTTTTCTAAAAGAGAAGCTAACAATGTATTGAGCATTATGCCAACACAGAGCTTGTCAAGAAGCCATGCCTACAACTTTGACAGGTATCAGTCCATAGCAGGGCACAAAAAACATGCATGTGCACAGAGGGACAGTTTAGAAACACCATGTAACCTAGCCAGTATGTCTGTGGAGGGTGGGAATAAACTTGTATGGAAAATCAATATGGACTTCAAATAGAAGGTACCTTGAACCCAGGACCCAAGAGGTGTGAACTTGTCACCCCTGAAAGTACGTGAATTTCTTCATGAGATCTTGGGATCTTACGGAGTTGGTTTTTGCCTGTTTTTGTAAATGCTAAATCTAAATCATGCTCCTGCATGTTCTGGATCACTTTCAGCTCAAATCTCATTTAAGCTAGGAGTTTGTTTTTTATTACTCAGAAAAACAAAGCAATGTATGGCAAACGTGGCCCAATAAAGGACAAATAGCGAATGGAGCATATATATCCCAAAGAGAAAAGCACATTTAGTAAAATGCAGTTCCAATACACTTATCACGCCCAGATGCACAAATGGTGAACCATTATTTCAAATGATGAGGACTCATTTTGATAAAAACAAATAAATTGGTACTGGAACACAGCAGCAGCCACTCAACCGAATCAGTACTAATAACACCAGCAACTGAGTGGTTATACAGTACATCATGCGTCAAACATTATACTGTACATACAGTATATATTGTTGCCTAGATGTATGTAGTAATGAAAAAATGCTAACAGCTCTGCAAATGGTGTATCTTTCTTGGCCATGACATACGCCAGCAGCCATATCACCCTGCAACTCACAACTGGCAACCCACTGAAGCTAAGCAGGTGTGAGCCTGGTCAGTACCTGGATGGAGACCTCCTGGGAAAAACTAAGGTTGCTGCTGGAAGAGGTGTTAGTGGGGCCAGCAGGGGGCGCTCACCCTGCGGTCCATGTGGGTCCTAATGCCCCAGTATAGTGACAGGGACACTATACTGTAAACTGGCGCCGTCCTTCGGATGAGACGTAAAACCGAGGTCCTGACTCTCTGTGGTCATTAAAAATCCCAGGGCGCTTCTCGAAAAGAGTAGGGGTGTAACCCCGGTGTCCTGGCCAACATTTCCAATTGGCCCTTACTAATCATGGCCTCCTAATAATCCCCCTCTATGAATTGGCTACATTACTCTGCTCTCCTCCCCACTGATAGCTGATGTGTGGTGAGCGTTCTGGCGCACTATGGCTGCCGTCGCATCATCCAGGTGGATGCTGCACATTGGTGGTGGTGGAAGGGAGTCCCCATTACCTGTAAAGCGCTTTGAGTGAAGTGTCCAGAAAAGCGCTATATAAGTGTAAGCAATTATTATTATTATTATTATTATTATTATTCTCGGTTTCACTCTCACTGACTTTAGTATAATGTCAGAGATACAGTAAGGAGCTTAACTGTAGAGGCTATTTTCAGTTTTCCAAAACTAGAAGGTGCAATTTGGGCAAACGTAATACTATTTTTACCACACTACAACCAGACTTCTAATACACAAACCTACAGTACCACCTATTCCCTTCTAAGACTCAATACAACACTAATGTGCTGCATCATTCACTGCCTTTTAGTCCTTATTATAGGATTAAGTGGAATATACGTACAGTACTATAGGCACGAGCCAGCCCCAGCAGTGTTTAATGTAGCCACCACTGGTGTTTAGTGTACAAGGCTTAAGGTTTAGTGTAACCAATAATTTTGTACTTTACATTTTTATTTTATTCTTTATACCTTTCTGTTATTATTTCTCTTTCATATAGTCTTACAGTATATACCTTTCTGCATATACTGTATATAAAGTGTTTTAGTCAGATGCATTTTGGTGGTGAAGCCTCAGAGCTCTTCTTAATTGAAACAAACATATGGGTCACAGTCCTAAAATTGTAAATCACTTCATATCTATGACTGTAGGTCAACTGTACTTTTCTTACACTGACTTTTGTACTTCAAAGTCCAACCCTCTGACTTCAACATTTGATTCACTTTATTATATACTGTACATACCCTATTTTTTACCAATAGTCAGCTACTACTATAAAGATTGGAATTAATTGCCCATGATTACCCAGTATGGAGATACAAAGTATACCTTCTTTGTACAAAGACACCTGAAGAAGGCCACGGCCGAAACATGTTTTTCTATCTTCTGTTTTTCAGCATGGAATAAACCTATTACTTGTTCCTTTGCAGCCTAAGCATGCTGACGCAGCTACCCACCTGAACTACAAAGTATATCATGCTGTGTATAATTAATAAAATACTTATTCACCATATCTTAACAGTGTTTTCAGCTATCAAATTGGGACCTAATCGGGCAATCAGTTATTCTACAGTAGAAGTTTTAATTTTAGAGGCTGTGTTTCATCAAGCACAAAGTATTATCACAGCAATGTGTGATGCGCACATTAGAAACAGCTTTGTTTTTTCATTAGATTGATTCACCTGGTATAGTGATTACCTGGACAGAAGCAGAATGAGGTACAAGAACAAAACAGTGGCTGGGTGTCCATCTTGGTATACCCAAGGCTGGTGGCATGTTGACTGTTAATGGCAGTAGTCCCAGAGAGTTATAAATGAAGTTTGGAGCTAAGTGAGCAAGCATTTTAACAGCAGGTTTAGTGTTACAGGAAAGGCACTGACAAGGGAGAAAAATAAATGGTGGTCTAGCATCCACTTTGAATCAGTCACACACCCATTTTCACAGATATTAATTTTAGTGATACTAGTATGATACTTACAAAGTTTGGAGTTAATTGGCCAAACCGTTTTAGAGCAGGAATGGTTTTCATCACAGGCCACTTTTCTTGATTATGATGTGTTACAGGTGAAAAATCAAGATACAGTAGCAGCAATTCAGATACAAATATTACACAGCTTTGGCTGTTCCTGAAGTCTGCCAAGTTTCAGTGTGGCAGTGCATGAGAATTTCGAAAAAGCCTATGTCAGATTGCCATCTTGTTAAAAGCAGGATCCAAATTTTTGTCACAAATCGAATAGTCTGTCTGTTCCTACTACAAATTTCTAAGGCTATCTGGTTTCTTAACACCAGGAGTTTCAAAAGGGGGAAAAATGCTTCTGGTTTCAAGAAGGTTTCCAGTCACTCCCTGGAAGCCTAATTATAATAAATGGAAAACAATTTATGAAGGCTTACCAAAGCAAACTTGCATGACATTTTCACATTTTTTCCATTGACTTAATACTTATGCATTCACTTTTTTTGTCATGTCTTACAGTGGTACAGGTTTCACAAATCCTTTCTGTGATTTACTTTGCAATTAATGTGATTTCACAGTGCTTTACTACACTTTTACTGGTTTTACTATGGTACACCACAGGAACAAGATACCTCTCCCAATCCCTTATCCTTTCACATGATTCACAGCAAAGCACTTCTGCCATTCCTTTAATTTTTTTTTCTGCCAGTCACTACTTGGTTATCGCACCACTTTTCAGGAGGCTGGCATTTTTAACCCTGTTGCCCAGGCTAAATTCCACTGTCTTGCACAATCTGGCCTCCCTAAAGTTCCCTCTTGATTCACCTGGTGATGCAATTTTTCATTTCTCTACCTGGCTGTGTAGTTTGGCTGATGATAAATAATGGCCACACAGGTTAGTGCTGCTCATTAACAGTGGATGAAGTGGGTCTGCTTCCTGCTGCATACTGTATATAAAGTACTTTGGATTGAAAATGAAATGATTAATAATACAAAATAAAGTGTAGCGAAAAGGAAATGAAAAAGGTGGTAAAATGACAGAGAAATAAAGAAGAAAAAGCAGAAAGAAAAGGGAAGAGTGGATAGTTAATGCGAAATAGAAACACAAGTTAGAAAGTCAGATATAAAGGTAACAACAGAAAACAAAAACAAATGTGGACCAGAAAGTTGAATATTCACTATTCTAACAATAGGCAATGTGTGAAATGACTGAGGAATTATTTGGTTTTGGCAAGTTAAAATCCTAAAGAAAAATTAAGACCAGGATCACTTGAGAAGAAATACTCAGATATGCTTCTTTCTTGGAAAACTTCAGGCACAGAGTTACAGTATTGCCAGAGCCAGGCAACATTTCTTCAGAGAAATGTGTGCATCGTGTCTGTGAGACCAGTGTGTACCGATCCAATTTGTTACAAAGAACCCATCTCCAACCACAAAACCAAATGAATGTATTTAATGAAAAACATTGGTTATAAGCTCCCTAATTTATAATAATTAAGAACTTAACTGGTTTCCAGCAAGCAAAAACAAAGAAAAACTACAGTATACGCAGTTCATTGTTGTTCAGTCCATTAGGATATACATTTTTTTTCATGGTTCAGTACAATTTTCAGTGACTGAGAATACCTGAAGAGATATTGTTTCTAACATGTTGTTAATGAGTAAAAGAGTTTATACTGTAGCTTACAATAGCTCTATGCCTATGCTGGTTACTTTTTATTTCTCTCCGAAACATTATTGAAGTTTTCATGTCAACCTAATTATTTTATATTTGAAAAGGAGTAAGGGCTGGAGACACATAATAACCTTCTATTTCAAATCTGCCAATTAGCATATACAGTATATCAGAGTATCATTCCTGCTTGTCATACAATCATCTTATTAATGTAACGTGCACAAAATCTAATTTCTTTACAAAAAACAACAATAAATTTCCATGAAATACAAGATTAAGGGCTGTACTAATAAAGTATATGAAACAAAGTTGCTTCACAACTACAGTATAAAACTACCCTGCTCCATGAGAACCAAAAAACTCAAAGAAGCTGTAAAGTAGCAGTGAAATCTGAAATTCTCTATACCTCATGTTTGCAGACAGGCTGCTATCAATGTCTGTAAACAACATATCACAAAAACTAAGGGAATGAAGAATTATTTTCTGAAAAGTTTCTAGTCTGAAAACCTAAACAATGCACAGCAAAATATTCCCCTATTGGGATTTTACATTCTGAATGAAATTACACTTTCCAGCTTCCTGAGCAGTGTGTTGTAATTTACTAGCCATTTCTTTTTCATTATCTACAGGTTTTCCATTTTTGTCCTAGATACATTTAATTCTTAATGTTTATTTATTTTTTGTAGTATTGAAAGAAGATCGTATTCATTACTTTAACCTCCACTGCTGTATTTTTTCCATTTCTCTCTTGATTTTTCAAATACCCTTTTTTACCTGTGCCTAGAATTTATTGTATTCGTTTTCTCTGGATCTTACTGTCTTTTAATAATTTCATAAATTCCCTTCTTCCCCTTTTCAGTTTTCCTAATTGATTTGATTAACTATGTAAGATACTGTTTTTTTAGCTTTCCTTTCTTATACTGTACCCACTCTTGGCATAAATCTGCTTCATGCAGAATCTAAGTTGTTACCATCCATTGTCTATTGATTGATTGATTGGTTATGTGTCTTGCATATTTGTCCCATTTTAAGATCAGTCTCATTCCTTCAAAATCTGCTTTCCTGAAATTGTCATTCTTGTTTAAAATGAATTTATGTGAACTCAATCTGTACAGATTATAGTCATACCATAAAGTGTATTTCATACTCGATTATGATCACATTCCCAATTTGTTCTCTCTCTTCTGTTTGCCTTTTTTGTCTTATTTGAAAATGTGAGATAAAGCATTTCCTTTTGTAGGTTCTCGGACACAGTAACAAAGCATTCATAAACCACCTATATCATTCTGACTTCTGCTGCTGGCATTCCTATTGATCTATGCTTATAAAATTGCAGTCTCCCAACTCCTTATTTTTCATAATTTCATGATGCAGTGCTGAAGTATAATAAACATCTGTATTGGGTTATGTATAGTATACTCCTATTAGTATAGCATTATAAGGTTTATTGATGAGTCAGACCCATAATTCTCAATATTACCAACATAATAAAAGCAAGGGCACAGAACAGACGTCACTATCATAACTCTGTATGGATACACATCCTTGATTCTAAGACCAGAAGATAACAACATAAGGCATGGGAAGGAGATCACAAAGTCATCATTTTGTTGAAAAAGTTTTTCACATTTTATTTTGCTGCAGTATCACTTCAGTGTTATTGTTTAGAGACGTGTAGAGGAGTGTCACTTCTCTCTGCCTTATGTGTCACAGTGTTTCACTTTAAAATGACCACTAAACACATCACAGAGGAACTGAGTTAAAAAGGCAATGAATTAAAGTGTACCCAGCAGCGTATCATGACGACTAAAATTAGTGGACAGCTATCACCATTTCTAAAAAGCTTATTTACTTTTAATTTCTGTCATATCACCAAATTAAAATGATAATATCCACTACAAATATTATTAGTGTAGCAGCAACGGGCTCTCTTATAAAGGAATGCTGAATTCAGACTTCAGGAAGAGCCAGTTTAGCACCTCTTACAAAGTCATACCAAGCGGCAAAAAAAAATCTACTTGAGCTGGTGTGTGGTGAGTGTTCTGGCGTACTATGGCTGCCGTCGCATCATCCAGGTGGTGGATGCTACACATTGGTGGTGGTGGAGGGGAGTCCCCATTACCTGTAAAGCGCTTTGAGTGGAGTGTCCAGAAAAGCGCTATATAAGTGTAAGCATTATTATTATTATTATTATTATTATTATTATTATTATTATTATTATTATCTATGGGATTGTGCTTGGTGTGTCCCATCCAGTGTGCAAATCCTGCTTTGAGCCTAGGAGGCTCCTGTGATAGACACTGCGGTCCTGCAACGCTTACCAGGGACAAGTGATTCTCTGATAATGGCTGTTTGGAAGATGCAGTGTAAATCTACTTCTGTGTATTCCTGAATACACACTGTACTTATGTCCACAACCTTCCCAAGATGTCTGAATAATAATAATAAAAAAGATTATAACACAGCCAAACTATAAACGTACTGTATCACCTCTCTCATCCCCTCACTCCATCTGCCTGATTCTTTCTACTGCCTACTGTACTTCCACCCCACTCTCAAATTTCTCCACCTCTCAATGTATAAATAATAAATAGAGCATGAATCTAGAATTGTACAGAAACACTAGAATGACGCGGTAGCCTACAGTACATAACTGAAATAGCTGTGGCAATATCCTGAGTTTAGTTTGTTAATGTCATGGCAGCCCTCTCCCAGCTTCTCACACACACACACTGTTCATCTCTATTTCCTTCATATTTATCTTGGATTCTTTCCTCAGACTACAGTATAAAGCCTGCAGACCACATAGATATGTAAAATGAGGTTTTACTTTGAAGAAGTTGATTAAACCGTTATACTAATTAAATTTCCCCAACTCTAGCGGGACATTTTTCTTAGTTTCAAAACCTAGTCTGAGCAAAAATGGTTAAGATTAATCTAGTCTATTGTATTTCTTTAGTATAAATTGTGGACAATCTCCTGTAGGTACAGTATATGAATATTTCTGCAGAAAATACACACTTGATATCTCCTGGTTATCCCATCATACTATTGTATTCCAAAATGTTTACTCAAACAGCGACATGGCAGAAATATTTTCTGAGTTTCAAGCAGTAGCAGTGGAGTTCCCACTAGACTGCCTAAATCCATCTTTGAGCGAGACAACAATATACTGTACATCAACACGATTCATTAATTTCTGACATTTCCGATTTTCTGGAAAGTACCAGAATTTAATTGATTAGCAATTAAGAAGCTACATGATTCCAGCTAGTTATTTCAAATGAGTTTAAAGCCTCTGATTTTCCTCTTCATAAAACGACTATGATTTCCTTTTAGTTGTAAATTTGATGGAAGCGTGCTTGTGTGTTCCAACAAGCTTTGCTTCTTGTGTGGCCAATGATCAATGCATGCAACAAGCCGGAAAACGTCTTCATCTAGCAATAATACCAAACCGGACAAAAGCTAATTTTTGGTTAAGGCCTTCATTTGAAACTGACTTTAGCGCGCCTTTTTAAATGAGGGCTGCTGTAGGGAATCTGTGCTCGATTATCCAACATGTCAGATTAAAAAGCCACCCCCTGTAACAAATATTTATTTTGGCAGCCCTCTCCTACTGCAATACGATAATATTAATTACTCTATCATTAACGTGATCATGTTTGAGACATCCTCCTAAATGAGAACCACATTGTCCCGGTTCGTTGAATGAGTCGTAAACAAAAAATATGCCCCGCTGGAGGCCCAAGCCGGTGTCACGAAGCAAAAGGGCATCCTCTCTGCCACAGGAATTCACCCCTTGTGTTGCGGGCACTGGCCGCACAGCATTATCTAAAATCTCTAGACGGCTTTGTAATTATGCCAGCGCTGCCAAAACAAACACTTGGTTCAAGGCCGACACACGGAAAGCCCTGTGTAGTATTTTCATACTAATGTTTCAAGCCTTTGAAAACAATATATTCTCAGGCACAATGGCTGGTTCTGTTAAGCTGCCACCACAGCCAACATTGTGTCAATCTGAGGCACTGTACTCACACTGAACTCCGGATTGCAGGCGAACAGATTTAAGGTTGGGGGGTGTGATCCAACCAGGCCTCAGGGAACCATGAAAAAGCAGTTGAAACAATGCGGTATAGAAAATGTAACATACCAATACAAATTAGGCCATACAATTGATCCATTAAATTAAAAACAGCAACAGAACAATTCTGAAACGGAACAAGGTGAACTTTACTCTCTAATTCTAGACAGGAATGACAGGAAGAAGCCTTTTATACCTGGCTGGCCTAACAAAGAACATTCAATTCACCTGGTCTGAAAAGCCCACATCAGATTCTTTATACTTATAGTTACAAATCCTATAGAATTTTGGAACCACAGCTTTTTTACTGAATGACCATGTTTTTCCCACAGTGTTGTCTGGCCCATTGCTGGTGGACTGATTGTAATCAGTCATAAACAGGAATCTTACTAATGCCTCACACAGGAACATTCTGTCTGTCTTTACATTAAAAAAAGGCTGATTCTCTTTTTCTCGTCTCGTATTGTCCGTGCGGTTTTTCCGTCCCAAAGAATGCATGCACACTCAACACATCTGTCACTTTTAAAACTTAAATATAGCCATACAAATAAAAAAGAACTGCAAGCTACACTGATCAGAACAATACAAGTGTAGGACAGAAAAAACAACAGAATAACTAAAATTAGTAACCATTAAAAGAGAGGGACAATAAGTACAGATTTCTTTTTCTGCATGGCCACTGCGCTTATATAGCAGGTCATTCAAATGGCTGACTTCGTCTCTGCTGGTCTTACAAACCACATCGTTATACCACTGACTGATTGTTTTGTTTGTAACTTGGCCCATTTTGTACATTGTTCACATTTTTGGTTAGATCTTGTTATTTATAAAATATGCTTGGCATTCCCGAACCTCAAAGAAGCAGCAAAAATCCATACAGCTTCTGCTATTTTCTCTGTCCATTCAACAATACCATATATATCACATTTGTTAAAAACTGGGAGGTAGTGTTACAATCCAGACAATTAAAGGGGTTTTCAGGCAATTTAGAAAGTGGAGTTTGGGCTTTCAAAAATTTCTGTCAACCCCTTGCAGTTATGGTTGGTTAAATAGATGGCATGATTAAAGGTACTGTACATCTGGCATTGCACTGCCATTATAAATAAAAAAAGCTCTTCTACCAAAATCAAACCAAAACAATGTTCCATTCTTCGTCTCCTATGACATTTTTGTTTTTCTAAAGGAAATTGAAATCATCAGTTATTTTCTTTTTATTATCCTTGTTTGGAACATGAAACTCGTATTCAACCAGGTTCACCAATCCAGTCTGTTCAGAAGCATGATGAGGATGAGGACTGTGCTTTACTTCAATAACTGCTCCTTTGAGTCTCCCACCCACCCAGTAGGTGCAGTTTCGCATAGATTCTGATCTTTTTGAGATCAGGGTAGTAACACTGTTGTCATTTTAATAATGGGGTATAACTTCTCATAACTTTACTAAATAAAACCTGAGATTGTCATCTAGAGTATTTCATATACATTCTTTATGACACTGAATTGAGGGTCAAGTAAACAGAACAGCCACTGAACTGGGTAAACCGGGAATATAATAAGCAGTTCCAAATATAACTAAATGCGAATGGTTAGCATAGCAGACAAAACGAGAAACTCTAATTGTCATTCATTCGCTTAGAGGCTTTATAGTAAACAAAATGGGCTCATTGTATTACATGATGTGGATTTTGAAACAGATCAAAGAACATGGACTTCATAGACAGACTTCCTTAGCTACAGAGCACAACCGAGAGCTGCATGCTGGCTCACCTTACACAATCCAGCCAGGAAGCCTCTACCTGGAAATTTTGAAACTATATCACTGCTTTCCGTTGGAATGATGTTGGTGATCTGAGCAGGATTTGACCAAGCTTGGTCTGGGGAGATCTGTACACTAAGTGTAGCAAGTGTTGCAGTTTATCAAGGAACCAGAATCAGGAGAAAATGTCTCTTTCATGCTGCAGTTTCAAAACCTTACAACACCCAATAGCTCAGACCTTAACGCTAATTTAGATTCCAAAGTTAGCCTTATTTGGGTTTTTTTTGTGGGGGTTGCAGGTGGAGTTGGCAAAACAAATGAAAAAATGAAAACAAAAAAAAAGAAACTTGAAATTTCTGTGTCACTTCTAAAATTCAGACACACACATATAGTTCATTCAAGAGCCGTTATCGAATTTACACAATTTTGGTTTTGTCTTTCTTAAATTCTCCATTCTCACTGCTGCCTTAGGACTGGTCTTTTGTCATTCCTATGGTCTCTTCTATGCTCTCGGATACTCCACCATCACCCACCCACCCCACCCAGTGCCCTGCCCTGCTTGCCTGTTAGGAAGAGCCAGCTGCCAGCCAGCTTCAGGATGGAACATTTCTGATGTTTTCTGATGTAATCAAATGTATAACATAAAAAACAGATACAAATAATGTCAGAAAATAATTGACCATTTTATCCATGCTGCAAGAATTATTAGAAATATATATACGATATATATCAAACTATACCACATGAACCTACGCCTGGATTAAAGTGAAATTTACAAAATTACAAATTCAGTGCTTAATAGTGGATTTCCATTGAGTAAAGAAATTAAACCTTTGGCAATCAAGTATCTGGGACTGTAGTTAGCAATTGGCGACTGGGGTGAAGATCTGATATAATCTGGCCCTAGTCAGAGTAGACTTGCGAATTATTCCAGTGAAGCTTGTGAATTTTAATCACTGTTTAAATCTGTCATCGCGAGACAAAATGATTCAATTCCAAGTCGAGCTGAAATTTCTGAATGAATCATATCACCTCAGAGAACCAATCTTATTCAGGGATGGGTCACTCAAAAAGTTTTCTGTGTATTTGATGTTAGCATTCAGTTTTGTATAGGGAACTGTAAAAGTGGTAATTGGACATCAGATGTATTTCTAGTTGTTAATATTTGAATACATGTATACAGTGGATTTTTTTATTTGTTGCAATTTCTACAATAAGTTAAGATTTAGTGCCATCAGTAGTTTTACTGGCCATGCTAGAAGTGCCCATATGATCAGAATGAGTTCTACAGTAGTTAAATGGAAAAACACAGTAGTACAGATTTTTATTACATACTGTATATTTAGTAAGATTAAGGCTGGAGATAGATCTGGGCTATGGTTAAGAGCAGGGGTCATGAACCGCTTAAGACATGTAGGGGTTTGGTATTCAGTAAGAATCTAATTGGAACCGGTGGCCTTTATTTGAAAGGGTTACTTTTTTAACACATAGAATTTCGTGAAATACTTCATTTCATGCAATCAAGTGTATCAAGTTCTGATTTTTACTAATAGTAAAATGCTATATAGATTCTATATAGAAATCCGTAAACATGAGACAACAGCATGACCCCAAACAAATGTCTGGGAAACCAATATACTGTTTCAGTCAAAACAGAAGGCGGCTCTAAAACACACTGAGCGCTCCAAAGTTTATTTCCAAAAGTCTTTGTTTTATATCATATAAAACAGGTACATATAACCATTGCGACCAATGGCATATCACAATCCAGAAACCAGCCAGAGTGACCAAATAACAGAAGACAGAGTCTTGTTGGTGAGTGTACTGCCCTTCTGCCAGTAAATGTGTACAGACTGTCATTCTCAAGAGCTCTGGGATTAATTGGCCTTGATAAAAATCACTTGGGTGAACAAAGAGAAACAGCGGTTTGACTTGCCAATGAAAATGTCAAAACAAAGGGTAACACATTGCCAGAACACTAAAACCTACTTCTTGCTTCTCGGGAAGACTCCCTGACTTTCTTTGGTTGACTGTGTGCATTCTTGTGTGCCTTTCTTAATATCTTACTAAACTAACTGTCATTCTCCCGAAACTTTCTTGCAAAATTCAAACATTTGTATAAAATAAAAATGATGTTTTTTTAAAAATAACCCAATGACAGGTGTTGTACTGCCATTAATGACATGTGCAACTCAGGAATGGACCTTCTATTTAACACCAGCCTCTCAAAAAAGTAGAAAACAATAGAAACAAACAAACTCTGAATTACTGACCTCATACAATTAATGTTTTTTCTAGTACTACTAGTTTTACTTAATGATAACTGGTACTGCTTGCATTAATCCATAAATCCAAAATGCATTCGTGGATAATTAGAGATGTCACTTAACTATGTAAAAGGCCAGACTTGTACATAACTGTTAATCACACCAAACATCTAACATCAAATGTGAGCAGAAGGTTATCACATTTTGCATTATACATGTTATTTTTGCTAATGGTGATTTTGGTGAAAATGATTTTGGTGATAATGGTGAAAAATAATCCACCACTAGGAGGTGGGGTAAAGCTATTAGGAAGTTAAATTCAGAGTTGTCTAGTTGTGCATCTCATTATATCTTAATTCCAGAAAAACACTGTGTTCTCAAAGAGCATCTCAAAGCTGAGTGAGACATCATGCCTGCTGTTTCAACAGGTTGAAAGGAAGAGAAGCAATAGTAATTTATTTACATCTCTGGGAACCTGCTCAAAAACGTTCTTTTTGCTAAATTTGCATTAGTGTGCAAAATGACCTAAGCTTAAAGAATAGCGTCAAGAAAAATGCTGAATGGAAGTTCTTAACTGAATTTAGGGAGCGATAACAACAGACAAGCCAATCTCACCCAGCTGTTTGAATCGCAATCTGACGTGTACTGTACTGCATATTACTCTTGCACATACAGTACATCTACTCGCATTTTTTAATATTCATCCTGCCTCCACCCCATCTCCACATTTGCAGCTAGCCCTTAGTTAACTTTCCTCTCTGAATAGGGGGCTGAGCCTTCTCACCCCACAGCCAGGACCTATAGTACCTCTTAAGCAAGTAGGTTTTGCCAAAACTTGATACTTAAACACTCAAAAAACATCCGCAAAGCATCATATTCCTTGATGTTGTTGTGAATCGTGAACAGCAAAAATACAACAAAGGTAAATTATGAGTTAAAAACCACGGAGATGCACAACTCATTTAATTGTAGAAGAAAAAAAAATGATGATACTAATCATCGTGAACAGCATCCATTATCAGAAAGCCTCTTTTACCTAGTAAGGCCAACCTGGAGCCTATCCTCGAATTCGGGTGCAATGCAGGACCACACCATGTGAGAGATAGTCGTTTACCTAGCCAATGAATGTCTTTGGAGGGTGGGAGCAAACTCCTGAGGAGGTCCACACAGACAGGGAGAGTGTGTGCAGACTCCACAGATCAGACACCCTAGGCCACAACTGAACCCAGAATTCAAGATCTGTGAGGCATGCTAATAGCGTTAACCCCCACACTGCCCCCCCATCAAGACATCTTCTTTCAAAAACGAACAAAACAAACAGTAACCAAACCCCCATACTGTAGATGGAAGGAAACACTGCCTTTTTAAATCTCTCCTCTTTGGAGTCCAGTACTGAAAAAGCAGCCCGGTAGGTCAAAACAGAGCATTTTGCCACACAGCTCAGCTCAGACTTTGTGCTGCAAAACAGCGACAACAAGTCTTGAACGCTTGCCTTTTCCTTTCGTAATAGGAAACATGGCTCAGTTTTAATTGAGTTTTGAATGATCTACAAAAATGAGAGCCATTCTGGAAGTATTTCTGGCATCTCCTGAAGAAAAGATGGCAACACATCACTCTGAAGGCCTTGGCAGCTGTTTCCAGGCCTTGGGGCCAGATCACTTGAGTGATATATAAAAGCAGACTTAAGGAAAGTAGTTACTAAGCGATTAAAGCATTTTTGTTCCATTTAAATGGAGGTTTACATTCTGCTGACAGGGACTTTAAACTTAACATTCCAAATGATAATAATATCCCACATTATCATGATGTTATTTTTTTTGTGTGTGTGTGTGTGCTACAGGTGTTTTTCCTCAATGTGTTTGAAAACCCGAATGGCAATAAACAAACTCTCACATGACTACGTTCATGTCATATCATGCATGACCTTGTATGGATTCTCCTGTAGGAAATTACTACATCTCTGCTCATTACTGAATTGCAAGGGATTACACATACTGTATATAACTAAAGTCCCAAATTTATAGTAGTACGCAAAACATACTACAGTGTATCATGCGGAACCAAAGGAGTATAGGTTATTAATTTATTATTTTAATACGATTTTCAGAAAAAAAAAACATTTTATTGTGCTCTTTTCTGTTGACTAACATACAGTACGAATCAGTAATCTGAGAATATTTTCCATTTAAGCAGTTAAGACACTAATGCCTGAAAATACTGTATACCTCTTCTACAATTCTGGCTTTCAGTACTTCTTTAAATTAAATATTCCTAAATTACTTGGTGTAATATACTCAATATTAAATTATTGTAGAATGTACCAAGTTATGGGAGGAATATTTTTATTCGTAATGTGATTGTCAATGTTTTCATGTTTGTCATTATATGTTATGATTCTATTTTTGTGAGTATGATTCCATATAATTATAGCTGTTTTGTTTTGAGATAATCAAAGATCAGCTTGATTGGATGGGAAACATCTGGATCTGGATCCATAAAAATAGAGTAATGCAAGATATTAGCCTTGGAAATAACAGTCATAAAACACATAAGAGTATAAAGCCTAGGTAAAGAATCAATGGCAAAAACATTTTGGACAGTAATAGAGTTCTAATAGAGGTTTTGCAGCATGGAGGCCAGGATTCAGTGAGTTAATTGTAGAATTGTGTGCTTAACCCCAAGAACATAACTGCATCCTGGTAAATGATTTACTACTATGCAAAGAGAAAAGGACCCCAAAACAAATGGGGAAGCAAACATGAAATAATCTGAACACAGTCTCATTACAAGTAAAGAAACCATAGTATTCACTCTATTTATCAGATACGTTTCCATTGATTCTGCTCAGCTGAGTAAGAAATACTGTAGATTCACCTCTATGCTGTAGAATCACCCTGGATTGGAAATACCATCCCTGGAAAAGTCCATAGTGGACATCAATCCTGCTATATCAAAGGAATGGTTCTCCAACATGGGGACAGATAATGAACTTGGAGATCCCAGTGGAAGAACATTACAGTAGCATGCCTATGTGTACAGTACATGACTCATTCATTTCTGTCACATTTGCAGTACCTGTCCTGTTAGGATGAGTTTTTATTTAATCTGTAATTGCTATCCTTGTGGAATTTGGTCTTTGTGAATTTATCACAGGCTTTTCATGTTTTTACCACGGTTGTTCTATAGTTTTGCTGTGGGTGTTTATGATTTTAACATGTCTAAACTGTGCTTTATTTCACTCCACCATGCGAAAACCACAATATATCATGATAAAAGGGTCTCGGTTGATATTGCCATTGTCTGGTCAAGCCATTTTAAAAACAAAGGAAACCACAGGAGAAGCTACAGTAAAACAGAGCTTGTTCATTTTAGGATGATCAAGTTAACTAAAGTGAGCCCTTCTACATCATTTGGAAACCACTAAATTATGAAGGTTCTTTATAGATCAGGTGGCTCATCAGGAAACACAAATGGTTTTGTTTTGCTGTTCATTTTGCGTTCTGTGTCTCAGAATTTGATAAAACATGAAGTTAAACTATAGACTGAGCTACTAGTGTCTTTTAAATGTCTGGGGAGATGAAAGAGACACAGAAACAGCTGGTCTGGGTTTACTATAAAGGTACACCAGGACTAAAAGAGAAAAACAATGCAGTTAAAGTTTTTGGAAAGTCATGCATGTCTGATAACTTACAGACAAGAATTTCAGCTCTTAAAAAATAATATGTCAATGATTTAATTTAAGAACAGAGGTTTTTACTTATGAGGGTTAACAGAGCTGATCTTTTCCTGGCATTAGGCTAAAAAATGAAATTAATGCAGTATGAAGTTTTTTTGTTGCGTGTTAAATTCTTTGGACTTGTGTTAAAGAACATCTTCTCTAATAGGTCTGGGCAACCAAACACTGATAGTATATACACTTGGCAGTATTTTTATTTTTTTCCCCTAGTAGCTGAACAAACATCAAACATTTCTTTTTCATATTATTTAATGCTCAAATACCAATGGTAATTCTTGTTGTATCATAAAATGAAAATGTCTTCTGTTCTGAAGCAGCAGTTAATGCGTTTTTGTTGCATCTTAGCTAATAGTGTGGTGGTTAGCCTAAATCCAATGTCAGATCTGAGCCAGAACAAAAAAAAAAAAACATGTATTTTAAGCACATTTTATTAAAATGATGTTATACATCAGTATTTTAAGAACTACTGCCTTCCACTTAACAATGCTTCATTTTTGTGTTGAAACTCCTATCTTTACTATTGATGGAGACAGAGGACAGTGTAATTTTTTCCTACGTGGTGATAGAAAGATCGCCAGAAGGCAAACCCTACCATAAGGCAGCAGCACAAGTGATCATTTGAACGGGTTGAAGGCAAAACAACTATTTCTGAGAATGCAAGATAGCAGAGTTAATTGACTGCTTGTTAAAAATGCAATCAGACAATTATTTTCTTCCGGGACATAGCAGTTAAGATTGCTCTGCTCCTGTCTATAGGTAACCTTTTAATTCTCTTGGAGTTATGTGGAAAGAAACTAAGACTGCTATTTTTTTATATTAACATTTAGGAGTATTATTACAGTATATACACATTTAAACAGAGCAAAATGTCTTATTTTAAGAGTTTTCTAAATCTGCATATTGTGTGTACATTATATATCTCAAATTGAGCTGATACCTTACAATTTATTTGTCTCAGTTTGATGAAAAAATATCTCTGATTATATAACTGAAGGAAAACATACCCTAGTAACTACATCCAGGATATCCAGTGACTTAAAGATGAGACAATCCTCTACACTGTAGCAGTATTCAGGGCTGAAGTAACTGTACTTTTGCGTGTTTTTAAACAAATCTGCACATTGAAATGCATCGTTTGGATGTGTTGGCATGCAATAAGCATTCCAGTTCAGGTTTAGGCTAAAGCTGAGAATCAGGCCAGGATGGGAAGACCACACTTCCGTGTTCACACCAGACTGGGGTGATTCTACCCTGAGCAGCAGAGCAGTGCTGCTGAAAGTATGAAGTGAGCTACACTCCAGAACTCTCTGCCATGACCCCAGCCAGGACATACAGTAGTACTGCAGGGGTCACCGTGTTGGCACTGCAAAAATATGTTGACTATTAAGGGGGAAACAGAACACCCCTTTTGGTGGCATTATGGCCTACTGTAGGAGCACTGGAAAGGTGGCTTGTATGGACATACAGTCTGTTAGAATTAATGGAGTTCTCCTGGCCCATAGACGAGAATCGATCCAAAATCAATTGGGGTAGCTGGGAAATCATGAGACATTGGCTACAGGTCTGAAGTACCAAACCGAAAGTAGTGAACAATACCACACCCACTGATTAGTGGTGAGCCGGTGACACACTCTACCAAGAAAGGAGAAACTGTGTATCCACAAAAACCTCATTCATGAAACATTAGGGAAGGAGAGTTTGTAAAAAGAGGAGTTTATAAACTTATTCAGTAGCTAACTTATCTGAGGATTGGGACCTGCTCTCTTATGAAGGAAGTGAAGGCATCAGTTAGGATAATATGGTTCAGTAGATTGTTCCACATTCCCACAACCATTTGTGTAAAGAAGTGTCATTCACAGTTTTAATTTAAAAAAATGCAGTAACTGAAAAAAAAACTTTTTGTAACAGAGACCAAAGAGAGACTACTTAAGTCTACATTTACTAATGCAATACTACGAAGAACATTTTTGTGATATGCACATCAACTAGAAACTGTGTCTCCAGCAAAAAAAAAATCGTTTCAGTCACAATGATGTGAACCAGATGCATATCTCCATTAAATGCTAATTTAAGCTTAAGGATGATCAGATACAATTGCATACCTTGATACCTTGGGCATACTTTGATTGCTCCCTGGGGTTCAAGAAGGTAAAGTGTTTTCCCAGAAGTACATGAAAGGTTTACTGCACACATTGTGTCTAGGGAAGGGGGTAGCCATTAAAAAAAAAAACAGCCCCCACAAATAGACAGATAGCACCATGCTGGAATGGAAATATTTGGCTGGCAACCTTGGAAAAAGCTAAAGTAAACCAAAAACCTACTGGAAAAATTATCTAGCTGAGATAACGGAGACTAGAATTGCTCTGTAAAAAGTTTGCCCACAGACGTAATACTTTACGTAAATTGAAGATTATCAAAAAGGAACAAGGTTAAAACAGCAGGGTTCAACCCGATAAAGGTGCTGGGGTTTCTTACACTTGCACAGATATTGTTCTCCTTATGTCGCGCCTCCTTTCCCACAGTTGTGTAGCACTCTAGGTCTGATCTTCACAAAATGTACAGTAACACACTGGGGTGCAAAGATTCTATTTTAAGAATAAGGAAGCAAAATGGACCCAATAACTGCTGACACTAATAATTTCCCGGTTGGCATTTCATATTTCAGGGGAGTGAACAGGAGATAAGATTACATTCTGAAATAAAGGGCATCTCGGTTCAGTTGAAAGGGTAGAATGTTTTTGGGAAGTGTTTTGTTCAGTACCGACAGGTGTTAAATATATATTGATTAAATATAAACTGCAGACAAAAACTCTGAATTGTTTCCCAAAATGTAAAATTTGTGAATAAGGTGCACATACAAGATTTAGTTTTTAATAAAAAAAGAAATGTTGCTGGGGATGATGTCCCAGAGCTTTTCTAAAAAGAAATTAAACCTGGACAAAAAGCAGGTCAAGGGGGCACAGGAAGTTATTAGAATGACAAAATAAAGTCTGTAAGGCATAATTTGGCAATGGCAATGAGATTCTGGAAAAGCTGTTAACCCAGATATCTGTTTGGTTATTTTTCTTTTTTGCTCCTTTGAATACCGATAGTATATCTTGTCTTTTGCTTCATTTTAGCTTATACTAAATAGAATATGTATGTGTGAAAAAAGACTTTTTACAATATTTTGTTTCTGCTGTAGGATACTAAAATAAGAGTAGTCTAAAAAAGATGATCTCATACGCTTGATTTGCGAAAGACAATATTAAACACAGTGAAGCTTCCTTTTAAGTATTCATAATGCTATATTTAGGTCAGTACCTCCAGTACTGAATGCCTATTTATATCTTCTTGAAAGGAATGGTGCCACAAAGACATGAAAAACCAGGCAGTTAAGTAAAGCACATAAGAAAAGCATGTTAAAGGAATATTATGACATGAGATGCATTCAAGCTCAAGAAGAAGAACAGAAACATGAACATTGCCTTGTCTGTTCTGATAGATTCTCAACAAGCTTAAGCAACTGAAACTGCGGTACTGCCTCAGGACAAGTGGGGATACACAATAATTTCATTTGGGGGGCTTTTTTCAGACCAAAATCATTTTTAAAAAACTGAATCGTAAAATTAAGAACCCTTTGGAAAAAAATATTATAAAGCACAGTGAGTTCCTAAAGATAAGGATCACTTTAGTTCAGTTTTTTTTTCACCTCTTTAACTTTGTCACAACATGTTCAGATAAAAGAGATAACACTGCAATCCCAGGAAGGATGACAGATTTTACTAGTTCACTGAAATATAATCCTGGGAGATGTTATGGTGTAGGTCTCAGAGGTCTGATTGATAGTTTGAGAGCTCCTCTTTAAACTGCTTTACATAAATGATTCCAACAGTGGTGATCTATGGCTTCATAAACCCTTGCCTGGCACGCTTAACCTTTGGAGAACTTTTGCATTGAAGTTTGACAGGATAGCCAAGAAGCCAGAACAAAGTGATCACGTGACAGCAGTAACAGTTCTGGAATAATAATTTTATTGGATACCCCTTAAAAGTGTTTCTTCCGGGAAGATCTCTGGAAGACGAACACTGTTTTAATGCTGCAAACCCTCAGAGTGACGAAGTACAGTATTTTCACACAGGAGATTGCAATCACTATTAGAATTATGATTAACAAATGATTTATTCCATGATTCCATGATTTATACCATGATGATTTTAGTGCATGTCTCTGGGCCAAAGCAAGGTATTTCAAGATTTGAGGAAACGTAACTGATGCTCTAGAATACAATGTAGTGACTCCTATTTTTGGAGGGTTAGCCATTCAAACACACTGCAGAGAATACTGTATTACAGTATGTGTATTAACTTCGGTAAAGCACAAAGGAATACAATTCACAACTCACAGCTGGTCGACTTTCCTCAGGTGCTTGACTTGAATTGTTAGGTTGCCTCTTTGTTCTTGTGAGTCAGTTCAAGACTGAAAGAGTATAACCGTGATAACTGAAAAGTTAGGACTCAGTTTCTGTAAGTTCCTCTCTAGGGACCTGGCAGAAGAATAAGAGACATCTTCCGTTGTTCTCTTCCCTGACAAAGCCAGTCAAGCGTAGCCAGAGGAAGTCCACTAATCACTGTCCAGCATGAGCATTTGAAAAACAAAACAAAACATATCGCTTCTTTTGATCTCATTCATTCACAGTCATTACTTTTCCCACTGCTAAATCCAACACCAAATTCAACAACAATTCATCAGTTAACCACTTCCACTCTGGTAAGCCAAAAATGTAAGCCTAATACAAACCATCTGCATAAAAAAACAACCAAAAAACAACAACAACAAAAAAAACCATCAGCATCAATTATAAAATAATAACCACAGGATCTTTTAAGATGTAGCATGCCCCACAAGAGCTTGATCTTATTAGTTTACACTGGGGGACATCTCTGTGCTTTAGTTGGTTTTAAAGTATAATTAAAGCAGCATTACCTGGATTTTTAGGTTGTGGCAATTAACAAGTTAAAGAATAAATCTTAGTAGAGTAGATATGAAATACCACTTATGCTAAGGGAATTTATGGAAATCGAGTCACAGTGAAGGAGCACATGAGATACTATTTTCTTCCTGTATGATAAATGAGAGCCTCTGTAGTAGGATGGGATAAAACACACCACTATTTATTACCAAGCCAAAAAAGAGGCTCAAGGAAAGGTCAAACACACTAAGATGTTCCACTGATTAATCTGCTACCCAGGACTGCCAGGAAAGTGCTGATTTTCAAGAAGCAGGTGCTGTGCAGGTGATTGTCTCTGTCACGTTCTCTGTTAGAGAGACAGATCGCCCTAACTGGGGTTAAAGTAGTGAGATCTTGCCTGGAATGTTCAGTGTTAAAGCAGATCAGTCCACAAATCCGTTGGCTGCAGTATGAATGACTGGACTTGAATCAGGCCCTTTACAAGAGAACTGCACAATCTGCACAAAACAGCCACCAGATACCACAACAGCATGGAAACGTCTTGTAAATGGGCTGCAGATGACCATAGTGAACATTAGCACAACACAGATTTTTCCAGCCTAAAATCAGGTCATATCTTGATTGAACAGAGATCAAGGCATGGGCACCCAGGAGAGTGCATAAAGTCAAGCTGTTTAATAATGACACCTAAAATTCTCACATCTCACATTCTGTCCTGGCATTTTGACCCCAAAATGAATTGTTCTCATATAAAACTCCCTTATTTGAGATTCCTTTCAATTCTAAAGCATAGTATAGTATCATTCCAAAAATGATTGCTTACAGTTTAATATGTTTTTTTTTTAAACTCCTGCATATAATCTCTAGAGGTTTTGGTTAAAATCCTTCATCAGAACACTGAAAGGTCATGGTGTGCCAGAGAGTCTCCTTTTTGAATATACCTTTGAGCACGGAGATTATTCATTAAAATGTAGAAGGCACACTGTACCCTCACACTACCTATACCCGATCCGTCCAACAGAACAGCCAAGGAAGGAAAAAAACGGTTACCAATGCCAACATGAGGGCAACAATGACTATGAAAAAGTTGCAGAGATCAAAAGCTAAGAAGGGAGAACATGTCCGTGGGTCATATTAATAGGTCAACAACGTCATCACTCCATAAAGCTGGGCTGTATGTTTTGAAATGTCAAAATCCACATGCAGCTTTTAAGAAAAAAAAGCATTTAAATAATACTGCAAACATGTGGCAAAAGGTTTTGTGGTCAGATGAGACAAAATCAAAACTATTTGGTCTGAATATCTATTGGCTCTGACTAGTCAAAGTATCACGTCTGGCACAAATCCAGCCAACACCATGCCTGCTCTCAACCATGGTGGCAGGAGGATTAAATTATGGGGCTGCTTTTCATCTGCAGGGACTGGGAACCTTTTCAAGGGAAAAAAGCATGGAGCAACTTATAGGCAAATGTTAGAGAGATCCCACTTCAGTCTGCTGGAGACTTAATATCGGAGTGTAAATTCACCTCAAAACAGGACAAAGATCTAAAATACAAGGTTAGAACTACACTGGAGTGACTTAACAAGAAAAACGTGAATATCCTTCAGGGGCTCTGTCATCTGTGATTTCAAGTCAAGACAAAATCTCTGGCAAGACTTGAAAATTTCTGTGCCTTGATTCAATGCTCCCAGCTAACTTGAAAGTGATTAAGCAAGTCTGCATAATGGAAAGGGTGGAAACTGTGCCAACCCACTGTACAAAGCTGGTAAAACCTTAATGAAAAAGACTCACAGCTGTAATTGATGTCAATGGTGCTTCCACCACATATTAACTCAAACAAGTGCACACTTATGCAATCAACATTTTTTTTTTTAGTATTTTCTTACCTTTGTAGTTTTTGTTAACATTTAACTTCTTTCACGCATATGTGTTGAGTTTGAACATTCAAATATTCATTTTTAAGTCATCTGCAAGTCAATTAAATGGGACATCAGTGGAAGGGGGTGAATACTTTTGCAAGACACTATATACTGTATATACATATGCATATATATTGATATGTTAGAGAAGCATGCTTTGCTATGTGTCCTCAGCTGAAGGAAGTTTATAATCTAACAAGTCACAGATGTGGACGGTTCTATAAGCGCAGGTAGGATACTTCCCAGCAGGAAGAACAAAACCAGCTGTTAGTCCCAGGTTAACTTCAGGGCTGAGAAGATGTAAGATCAGGTCTCCCATTTAATATGCATGATAGTGAGCAGTTGACCTGGTACAGCAGAGTGAGTGAGGTGCCAGTGTCTGTAGATTAACGTGTCCGCCTACCATGTGCTGAAGCATGGCAGAATAATAAATGTACTGTATATTGGCAGGTGGATACTTCCCAGCATGTATGTGAGAAGACAACGAGGTATGGGCATGGGGAGTATGCTCCAGACGCTGTATGTGTGAGTTCAGTAGAGACAACAACCGTGGACATTTAACAGAGTGCTGGAAGCTGTGACTAATGTGTAAAAGATGTCAGGCGAGCAGAAGTGCGGTAAAGGGGCCCTCACCCTGGCAAAACAAGGTATTGAGTAGTGGAAAAAGGGACATATTTGGCTGGCAACGTGGTAGCTGTGAGTAAAGGCAGTGGTGGCTGGGCACGAGAGAGAGATGCACTGGCAGCTGCAAGTCACAGCTTGGGCCACGAGGATGAGGCATTGGGAGGATGTGAGTGTGAGATCGAGGCACTGGAGAGAGAGTTGTGGGGCCCAGCCAGGTGATATATCATAGAGATGTCAGTGGCTGGAAACAGAACTGGAAGTCGGAGGGCTGACGGGTAGAAAGTGAGGGAGACAGTATCCATGGAGAGAGAGCAACATCAGGGAGAGGGAGGCTCCGGGAGTAGGACTGGACTCCAGATTTGGAGACTCCTAGACAGAAGACAGACATCAAGGAGCAGGGACTCTCCTAGTAAAGGGTAGTTGAGAGTAGTGGAAGGTTCCTGAAAAGCAGTAAGGATAGAAGAATGTGCAATGACTAAGGGACTCGGAGACCGAGTGTCCATGAGCCGAGTAACTAAGTGAGTGAAATAGCTTTAATGGAGTGAGAAAAAACAAACGTGGTTATTACACCTCGTAAGTGTACACCTTGCACCTAGTTACACCAATGAGGGGGCGCGAGTGAACACTACTCTCGGAGGAGAAAACGTGATAGGGGCAAACCTGCACGAAACGTTCCCCAATAGACTGTAATTGCATGTCAGTCACTGTGGACTTGCCTGGATCACACCTTTAAGTGAAGGTAGGCTCTGTGGCCTCACAATACGCATTACATGTACAGTACACATCAGCCATCTTATCAGGCTGAATCATATTTGCAATCTGAGGTTCTGATCTTTCCATTCCCTAAAATGAATGCATATGTGTCTTTGGGGGGAGATACACTGTATAAGATAAGATATGATTAAAATACTTCATAGACATTGTCAGTAAATTTTCCAATATAACAAAACGCTTATCCAAAATATATGAATATATGTTCCTGCACGGTCTTTGAAGACCAAGCCAGTTAGTGTGTGTTCCTCTGTCCCCAGTGAGCTGGGCTCTCTCCAGACTATGCTTGTAAGCCCTTCTGTTTGTTTTTGTCATTGTTCACAGTGAAGTGGAATGGCTTATGAAAGGGGTGGAGAGGTGGAGCTGAGCTGATTCCCAGAGGCTCTGACTACGAACGTAATACTGGTGGGGAGGGGGGTTGTATTACTCAATAAAACTTTTATAAGTGTAAATAACATTTTCTCCATCATCCCCACAGGAGCAGAGTGACTAAAGTCTACCAAGCTGATGCCCTTCTCTTTTTAATGAAATGAAGAAGTAAAATTAAATGCTTCAGAAAACTGGATTCCTTTGTATATTCCATTTTCACCTGTAAAGCCAATAGTTATGATTTTAAATTGCATTGCTCCTTTTGCATAGTATTTTGCTGATGTTTTTGCCATTTAAACATATATACTGTAGAAATAAAAAGAGTACAATTCAGTGCTATTTAAAACATCCTGTAGTTAAAGTTTCTTTTGAATCACAAGAGTAAACAAATGTTCCTCTGAAGGCTGGGATTTAAAGAATTCCACCCACAAAGTTAAATAATAAAGTTATAAATATATACCGTATTATCATTAGTTAAAACATCTTATAACACTTTGTCAGAGTTTTGCTGATGAATTCTGCATAATCATATGGACATAAATGACAATAGTTTCTTAAGTGAAAATTAAATAAAACTGAGTGTTGACTAATGTACTGGAATTAATTACAGGGGTCAGTGAGACTGTCTGTGGTTCATGAGTGTGGCCATAAGGAGGAAGAGAAAAGCCAGGGGATTACAGTACTTTCATTGATGGCAATGTGTTTGAAGGCAGTTTGACTTGGAAACAGAAAAACGTAATGTTTTTCAGTGGTTCCCCTTAAATTTCAAAACATAACGGTAAATATGTGACTATACATCATAATTCCACAAATAAAGGAGTAAATTTGGACCAGGATTTCTGTTTTCTGAAACAGAAACAGGAAACTAAACAGTAGTCTAGCCATTCCACCAAGTTGATGACCCCGATAAAAGGCATGATGCTGAAGCAAGGAAAACAGAATTTATTTCATTCTACTTGTATATCTGATATCTCTCTAAGAATAAGAATGAAATTTCCAGTACACGGTGGTGGCTTAACTTACAAGTCAATAGCTTTTAAAACCTGAAATAGATAAACATTTGTTTAATGGGATTTTGTTCTCCTCCCAAAGTAATTGTTTTTGCGTGTCACATCCAAAAACCACCAAGGGGCAAAGCCATTACTGAGCCTGAGGGAGAAGCGATCTATGTATTTAGGATTCAAGATCACCTGCTCATAGTATGCAGTCCAGTTCCCGCATCTTATAAAACAGCATGTTTAAAATTGAAAAAGTACCGTAGCCAATCATAGGTTTTCCTCAAGGCTAGAAAAAAATATTATATTTGGTGTGACCTTTCTAATGCCAACTCTTTGTACTGTAACTCCTCTGAGTTACAACACCCCTGTGCTAGTACTGGAGAGATGAAGCATGTATAGACTGGTAGGCCAACCACACCATCAGCCCTACACTGTTCTAAGTCATAAAACTGAACACTCACAGGCACCTGCCAGACCATGGGATCAGTGTTTCACAGTGGCTGGTGTTATAATGGATTATACCCTGTGTTTAATAGCAGGCTAAATGTCTTCTGTTCTGTGAGGCATTTACTGTTGCCATAAACCCTGTTGGAAGAGGCTAATGCTTTCCTGTGGCATATCAGAGATGTGGGTATACAAACATGTTTTACAAACTTACAGTTGGTTAGTCACGCTGCTCTGCGCTCTAATAGTTTTCTTGCACATTAAGCAAATGACTGGAGAATGATATCCTATCAGATGAAGGTGGAAGGTGACCTGTTGCTCAGTGTTGCTATAGAACACCATAATAGATCATAGCCTAAAAAATGTTTCCTCTGTTTCTCATTGAATATGTAGTATCCTCTATACCTAGATCAATCAATTCATCCTCTTTGCTCTACAAAATGATCACAAGCTTGATGAAACTTTATCCCCCAAGAAAATATTAATTATATTGTTGCATACTAGGTTATTTAAAATGCCTATAATAACTACTGACCCATCTCTTAGAAAGGAACTATCACCACTCCAGACACAAGTATGTCTGGGACAGGATAGAAGACTATTGAGATGTTTGCACAGCTGCAGTGGAATGTTGAGTGGAGACCAGCTGGCTGAACCATGTATCAGAAAGGAAATTTCCATAAGATGTCCAGCAGCCCGTTTCACCTTATTGTATACTTAAAATGCAAGGAATGGGGTATCAGAAGAAGACACAAGAAAAGGTGAGTTATGACCTACTGTATAACACAGCAGTTCAACTTGAACTTGATAAAATGAAATCAGGTGTTTAGCACAGAAGGAAAATGAAGTAAACTTAGGGAAAGGGTCTATGTTTTAAAGAGCTACTGTATCTGACCTTTTAGATCTAACAGAAAATGTAAGACTCTGATTTTATACTACTCACTACTACTACTGTCCACTACTCAATATATTGACTATTATATTATACTATTAGTATAAGAATAGTGCTCACTCCTATTTTAATAGTGGTCTTTAATTTTTGGAGTGTGTCTGACGTTTTGCGTATATGCCTATTTGAATAATAAACATCTTTTAAACTATTCCCAGTTCGTGATTCCACCACCAGCTAGATCACTGGAGATTAAGGAAAAGTATATTTTACTCTATATTTCCTGAACAGAAGGGGTGTTGTAATTTAGCGTTTATAAACTGTTTGTACATACAGTAAGGTGGCGTCTGGACTGACCTGATTATTTCGTATATAATTTCGTACTGTAAAATGGATGTTTTGATTTAACTATTAGCCAGCTACAGTACCTCTTTTGTCAATCAACCCTAATTTCCTTTGTGACGATTTATTAATCTATAAGTACAGAATGCCTGGGAGAAATGACCCTGCTTTCTCCACCTACAAGTACTGAGCCACTGCTTAAGCCTAAATCCTGCTTGATTGGAGAATGAAATCACCAGTTAACATGTGAGGTTCCCCAAAGGTTTTGTTACCATTAATGTTGTTACCATTGTTGCTATTATTACCTGTGCCGGGTAGTCACACAAGTCTATTTTGTTTCTTAACCATTAATTCCTAAAAAAACAAAAAATATGTTGAGTTTGTACATTCAAAAGTAGTCTAAATAGGACAAGGTAACTAGGTCATACATACTAAGTCTGGTGTCATACAGTACATTGCAATTCTTATTAAACTTTCTACAATAGTAGAGCTGTACTGTGCAGTGGATGGCTCCCATATTGTATCCTATAATTGCTTGGCTAAATGTTCGGGCAAAGCCAATGAAACAATCAGGGTCAAACAAAACAGGCTGAGGATATTTGTCAGACTAAAAAGGCAAGAGATTTCAATTCTCCAGAAAGCTGTCGATATGCGATGCTGTGCTCGATTTCCTTTGCAAATCCCCAAAGGAGGAGTCTGTACCGATACGAAAATACGAAATGTTTCAAATTAGAAATGCCGTGACATTCAGAATTAAAAGCCAATGTACTTCAGTGAGTTGGATGCTCAGTGGGTAAGATTTACAGTCAAGTGGCTGACACATCAGGAGGCAGTTAAATTCTCAATACAAAAAATCTGCTCGAAATTTATGACAATGATAATAACAATAAAAATGATGCCGTGAGGCATGTGTAAGCATTACTTAAATAATGGTTTTATATATACCATATAAAACCTTGGAAACATTAGACATCCCCATTTTTTTCATAGTGGGCAGTTATACTAAAGTTCAACAAAGTATTCAGACTACTTTTTGAATTTAGAAAATCCTTAGAAATACTGCCTGAAAACCTCTTAATTAAACATTGTCGAGGGTGTTATACAGTTTAGAAGGTGCTACTGTGCCAAGACTATGTTCAGGTCACCCAGCAATTCTGATGGAGCATGAGAAATGTGACACAGCTGGGGCAAGGCTGAAAAAACCTGTCCATGAGGTCTGTGATTCCTTTTGTACAGCTTCTGTATTACAGAGGGTTTGGCATGAATACGGGTGCTTCACTGGCACGGGCAAATGAAAGCCACTTGCGACACCTCTGACTGAAGCGTGAAGGGTTGTTTAGGCTCTGTGAGTGGAAGATGCTTAAACCCCTGCCAATGTCAAAGGTGAGCACATGTTTGGAAACAACTGAAGAACCTAAAAATACTTTGCTTCTGCAGAAGACAAAACACTGGAAGGTCACCACACTTGCACAGAACTCCAGTCTCTACTCCATCTACTGTAGCACTGCTGGACAGGAACATTCAGAGCCAAGAAATGTACTGTAAGTCTGCAAACCTGTCAACGTTAGAATGAGAATGGTAGAAATGAACAGATGATGCTGTCTTCAAGTCCTACAATGACATTGTTATAACTGAAGTTCAAGCTTATTGTTTGAAACGGTTTGCAAAAAATCTTATGGTGGTCCATCCCTTATGTAATAGGAATGGGAAAAGTAATTGAGCAGAAAGTAATGTGAACTCCTGATCTTGCCTTGGGATTCACTAGGGGCTCTGTGCCCCCAAGGGGGGAAAAAAAACATGAGCTGAGCCCCAGCCAATCCCTGTTGAGCAGACAGAAAGAGTCCCACCTCAGCTTTACCCTCTTGGGTACAATGGCTTGGAAGACTTCACAGTCCTACTATCACGCTGTAGAACTTCTGGAAAGTTCTACAACACTGCGATAGGTACAGTATAAAGGAATATAGCATATTGCCTATTGCAACTGTGTTGTTTTATTTTTTCTGCTGTCACTTGTAAACCATGCTTTTCATGTCTCCTGACAAAAATAAGAGCCACACAATTTTTTTTTATTTGGGTATTCTCAAAGAGTTTGAAGACAGAATCTGAAGAACACATAATAAGACACTATCTCACCATCCAGCTGGAAGATGGAACTGAATGTCTTTCCAGCAAGTAATGTTTGAAGCATCCTTTGAAAGTCACATAACATAACATGCTCGTAAATCCAGGGCTGTACTGTTTCAAACTCCTTTGGCCTTTTGAGATGCATATTATTAACGAACGATTTGATGATTTATATCATCACAAAAAAATGCCAGATTTGTCACTTCTGTTGATATTGAGGCCAAAATAAAAAAAAAGAATCGCTGCGCTTGATGCAAACATGTTTTCAATTATTACAAGTGAAATGTTATTAAACAAAAAAAATGCTTGAAGCGGTATCACAAACTCCTACATGTTTTAAATTTTGGCTTCCGAGGCTCAAATTCTGTTTCTTATAGTACTGTTTTCCTTGCACATTTCTCTGGTCTTGGCTATTTCAAATAACAGACTCACAGCCTGAGGTGTTAGACAAGCACTTAGCTCAAGTTCAACTGGGGTAAACAGAACACATCGAGAAGACCCTGCCTTTTCTTCTGGAGTCCAGCATCAGCTGCCTTTTATGGGTTTTTATGAAGTGCTGGTGTGTCTATGCAGGAAGCGATCCATTGTTTTCAGCTGTATAGTCTGCCGTGCATTGTACCACACCAATAAAAGCACGCCATGGGCCTTACTAGGCTAGCCAACAGCTTTCATTGGCATTTAGTTTGCTAGTTCCATTACATTCTGTACAGTGCACAAGAGGGTGTTTGGTAATGTGTGGTCCTCAGTAGTAATGCAAGAATAGAGCTCAAGGAATGATAATTTCTTTGTCAGTGATTATAAGCATAAATCTGATTCCTTGTGTTAAAACATTTTTTTTTTCTGGCAGACCTGCAGTGAATTATTTTCAGAGCAAATATGTACAAATATGTACATCACTCAAGTTCCAAAACCAGGAAAATCTATCACGATGTGAGAAGGAGATGATGCATTAGCATTCCTTCTTTTCTGTATGTGAAGTATTTTGCGCTTTTGAACAGATTGCAACATAGCTTTTTGAAAAGCATTCCAGTATTTTTTGTAAAATTGGTAAAAAAATCTGCTTAATGAGTATTTAGCATTGCTAAATGGCTAACTGTACACTGAAATCAAGTTAATCACTATCTGAGAGACATGTTCCAGAGTCAGTGTGGTAACATAGCCAGTTCTACACCAGAGACATTCCCCACATTTAGTTATATAAGGCCATGAAATCTGATTTTTGAATTACATTTTAAACAGCAAACTTATTTTTGTGCACACATCTATTATTTTGCAGTTGTGACATTTACAATACAAAATCTAAACAAAAAGGCAGTTTTTATTAAGTTGTAATCAGTAATCCACAAACCCTTACAGTTAGATTAATACAATTATTGTGCTCATGTCAAAATCGAAGTCTGTTCCTCTACTGTCTAGACCATTGATCAAACTGCAGTCTTTCAGTCTCTCTCTTTTCAATCTGCATCTTTGTTCCAAATGCCATTGTTACACCTCTGAACATGGTACATAATCACAAAATGATCGGTTCTCATCTGTCCTTGTTTTGTAAAGTAAAAAGAAAGAAAAAATATATTTTTTAAAATGGCACTGCATCTCCTTCTACACAAAAACTCCAGAAGACAGGTCTCTTGGATTCTCTTCCGTCCATCACTATGATGATTCGCATTTCATACTTTTGAGCTGTAGTTCATGGACAAAAAAATAATGGCTTTTTTTAAATGATATCTACCAGGTCGATGGGTTATGGTTTTGTTTTTTACAAAATGAAAACTCTATCGGACAAGTAGGACCACTCTGGAGTTGAACCAGAAACAACAAGAATGACACACAGAGCCTAACGAGAGAGACAAAACAAGACCTCATTTGATGAGAAAAATTTGCCATAGCCATGCCTTGCAATCTCTGCATATTGCAGAAGAAATGTCCTTAAATGAAGAAAAAAAACAACTATTATTTATTATGGTCAAGTTACTGAATTATAGAAAATTGAACTGTTTATGACCATCTCAGCACAGGCTGTAACCTCAAAACTCTTCAAATTGATTTATTTGAAGGAGCCCATCTTTGTTCACATCTGTGAACATCATATCCAGATATAATTTTGCATATACTGTCATTTTATTTTTTTTACTTAAAAAAAAATAGATGATGTATAACCTTTTTTTTCCTGCATTGGACTTCCAAAAAATCTCTCCAATCTCCATCTGGCAAATTCCCGAGAGCTCAGCATGACTTACTTGTATAGGCTATCGGGTTCCAGGCACTTGAAGACCAAGGAGTAGATGGTGGAGTGGATGTGATCCCCATGTCGCTTTCCAGCTACCACGCAGGACGAGCCCAATCCCGACAGCAGGTCGTCAGCAAAGCTCATCACCTCCCCTAGCGAAAAGGAAAAAGACATCAGAATGCACTGTCAGAATGCACACTGTGTGATCACTGTCCAAGGGATGGAAAATTCCAGAGGTACTGTTCTTCTGACTGTCAGAGTCACCCCTGTAGGTTTTCAATACTGAATTAGCGCTACAAAATGCGTAATACATCCTTTATACAAACATTTTTCAGTATACTGTAAGTAGGTACAGTAGCTGCAAAGGAACAAGGAAAGGTTTATTCCATGCTGAAAAGAAGAGACACAACATTTCGGCTGTGGAGCCTTCTTCAGGTGACACATGGAGTTTTTCAATATACTGTATATGTTTGCATTTTCCAACGTTTTCACACTTTTATACAAAGCCTTTCAAGTGCAAATGATATGGGCTTGTTCTCTGAGGACTGTATTGAACTGTATGTGTATAGGTAAAGGTGACTTTTACTGTAACCTCAACCTTTGTAAATGTCCGTCAAAGAAGGAAATTCACAACTACAGGGGAGTAAAATGCGTATATCTTCAATGACCAGTAAGTTGTTTATATTCAAATTTTGAACCACTTTCTACCAATCACTTTTGTAGTATATATCCTTCCAATTCATTATTGGAAAGAATCAACAATTTAATTACTAGCTACACTTAATACTACCAACCCTGTTTAATTTAGAGAGTATTACATTCACCAATATGCCCACCTGTCAAAGTGGAGCCTTACAGGAGAGAGAGTGCCAATTGGGGAAATGCCACATCTCCCACTCTATGCTTACAGGTGCCCAGGCAATTCCAGAAGTCATTTTTTCACGGAGTGATTCCTGTTTGACCAAAGCTCACCCAGCATTTGTGGCAATTGGCTCACAGTATACTGCCACTAGAGGAATCCTGGTCACAGCTGGCCAGTGACATGTCCTACAGTAGATTGAATCAGTAGCTTCTGGGTGCTAAAGTTTGGCCAGTGAGAAAGTTTACTCTTTGAGCCCCTTGTTAGTCCTATGAAGAATGTGTCTGTAAGCCTCCCCCCCAAAAAAAAAATCCATTCCAAACCAGCAGCTAGATGCTCAGATTGATACCACAAATATTGATTTGTACTGGAAATATTGTGAATCAGTGTTTGTTACAAGCACTGTTAACCTTTTTGATGCCAGGGACTGACTGACAGTCTGTTTAAAATGTCACGGTTCACTTGGTCCATTAATAAAAGGTCTGGACTGTTTTCATCTGTCTGTTTTTTTTCTGTTACATGAGCTCATATAACCTTTGAGCTATAAGGTCCACATGTAAATGTTAAACATAAAATAACAGTGCACACAATGGCAATCCATAAAAAGCTGAACAGTCTGAAACACTACTCTACCTTTTTTGGTAAGAAACAACGAGAAGGCTAATTGCCTGATCATCTTACATAAAGTGCTGGCACAATCTTATCAGTTCATGACTTATGTTCTTGCACAGAGCTTTACAGCCAGATAACAGTTTGATTTATCCATTGTTTTTTTTTAAATTGTTTGACCACCTAGATAGACAGACATGATTTGTGATTCTATTGACTTGCTAAGCATTAGATTGCACATCACATACCTGCCAAAAGACACTAACATATACCTTTAAAGAAAAAAACAACAACAACAATAAAATGTTGCAATAATAATGATTAAATTATGGGGATGTACATTTCATGATATTACTCAATCTAACAAAAAAGAAAACATGTTTAGCAGTTAGTTTTAGCCAATCTTTAATTCTACCTTAACCCAAAAAGATGAATAGGGTCTTGAAGGCAAATGCAATGCAGACAATCATTTAAGATGTATTATAATAATATGGAATAATTTATTACTAAGAAACAACCAACAGAGAGGACCAACCAGTGCAGAGAGACGTTCTTCCTTGACCAAACCTATTTTATCTGACCTTATTAGGTTGTCAGATGCCCTCACAGAAACTGTCATTCTCCTGATTTGCAATACAGTGCACTGCATGTTACATCAGAGCCAGAAAACACATACAGTAGCAGGAGGATTACTACTCTGTATTTCACAATTTATACTTTTTCATGAAAATCTGGATAAAACTGAAGACGTTATGGCCATACTGTATATACAAAATGTGTCAGATAGGGATGGGGGAGGGTTTTTGCTTTCATTCCATTCCCCAGCTGAGCTAAGGGAGCAGAACATTCCCTTACTCACTCACGAGTCGCGAGTGTGATTTTGTGAAATTTCACTACAGCGTGATCACATTGAAAAAAAAAACAGAAAACGGTTGCCAGGTTTTCCTTCTTAATTTTTTATAATCAAGTCCGACATGGACCAGCAGAGAGGCAGCCATAGAGAGGTCAAAACTATCTGAGCTCCAAAAGCCTCAGCCAAGTCTAACATTTTTTTTTTTACAGTTACATTTCTAGGAAACACCTCAGGCAGGCCAGGGTAAAAGCCCTTCAAGACTTGCAGATCAATCTGTATGATGGAAAACCCTGGAGATCTGCCCCAAACCTCAACATGTCAGACAAGCCACTCAATTAAATGGATACAAGGGATAACAATCAGCCATTTTAAAAACCATGTATTTAAAGTTAATGTACTACATCTGACCAGTGCTCTATGTGATAGAAATAAAATAAGTGCATGTTTATTGAAATGTTGGGATTCTGGACCTTAAACTATTCAAATGTGCCCTTTTGGAGCTTACTTTTAATCCTTAGATCACCTGCCTTTTTAAGCCACAGGTATTCCCCATTCTCATTTTCTCATAATCTGTGGCTGTTATATACTGTGTATACAGTATATTAGTCTTGAATTCTCCCTACACCACATTCAGTTTTTAGCTCCTCTAAATGTAGATTTGTCCAGAGTCTTCCCCAATAAAGAAAAACTGCATTCTGATGTCAATGAATAGCGATAGAAAAAAGACCATGTTCAAGTAGGTAGCTGTGTCAGTATGCATAGGCTGCAAAGGAGCAATTAAAAGGTTTATTCCAAAATGAAAAGAGAAGAAACTAAACGAAACACATGTTTTCAGCATGGACTAAACCTTTACTTGTTACTTTGGAGAAAAAAAGACCAAAGCCCTTGCTGTAATCTGGATATAAACAAATTATCGTTGATAGTGAACTGCAGTGTTTAGTTTTATACTCCTCATCTAAAATTGCACACAGGTACATAAATATACAGAAGTTCTGGCTTTATTTGAGGAATTCCTTTACACTTTTTATAATTTGTATTTTTCTTTTCTTGGCATTATTTTTAACAAGCACATAAAAAGCTTTTATTTTAAAGTATAAAACGGTGCTTTTTTCATCTGGAAACTGTTTTACTTGAATTCATTATCAGATAATCTTTTCATCCACCTAAGTTTAGCTAAAGGCAGTGCTCTCATTCCATAGCAGATATTCTCAACTTTATGTTTCCAAGTGCAGTGCTACACATCAGCTTTTGCAGATTAAGATCTATATTTACTGCATTAAAAGTGGAGTGAAACAATTCTTCTTCTCGTGAAATGCTGTATTGCATTAGTATCTCATTTCTTAGTTGAACTTGTACACTCTTGTGAAATGCAAAACACAGTTGTAAAATATCAGTCAACCCAGCTTACAGGAAAAACATACTGTATTAAACAGTCCCTGTACTCACTGGAGTTCCTACGAAGAGCTGTCAAAATAGTTTAAAGAATCACGCGGTTTTGGATTTGCTGGGAGACGTAAAGGAGAACTTAGCTTCAGCTTACTTTTCATAGGCCAAGATGTAAACAGAGGGAATATGTGTGCGAAGGGAGGAAAAACAAAGAAAAAGATTCTGACATGAATAATTTGATGTTTTCCTAGAAAGAGGGGTCTGTGAAAGAAACGCTTCCCCACACACATTCCTTTTCCATTATAAAGCCCAAGACATTTATCACAATAACAAGGTTTGTTTAATGTTGGACTGAATTTCTCTCGCTTTCTAGTAATGGAGCATTTCAAAGAAGCCACGGAGATGTGAGTCGTGAGAGGTTTGCTTGCAGGTTCTGAATGACGTGCTTGTGAGTGGCAAGGGCTGCCTCAGTTTTGCCCCTGTCCTGATCATTTACAAAAGACAAAAGGTGCTGACAATGGTACAGTTGCATTTCGGAAATATACCAGGAGGAGTCCCTGAATGTGGCTCAGTTCACATTAGTTTACCAAAGGCCAGGAAGAAATAAACAGTTTAAACTAATATTTTGTGAAACCTGCAGAAGAAAATAATGATCTGAACTTGAGAGAAACTATCCACCCTATCATTATCAGTAATCAGCCGATGCTGGATAAGGGTTACACTTTCTATCCCGTGAGTAAGTGGGACAACACCAGGACAGGACATACATAAACAGATAGGGGACATTTAGGGACACACATTAATCTAGTCAGCATGTCTTGAGAAGTGGGAGGAAACCAGAGTATGCAGGGAAAACCCACATGGACACAGACAGAACATGCTCCACACATAAGGTGGAATCAAAGCCAGGAACCAAGAGGTTCGAGGCAGAAGCATTACTTATACTGTTATCATGCTGTCCATGGTAGAAGGTATTTCACTAGAGTTCAATATCTTCATAACAATGTGGCTGAACTGAGACACCACTGTATGTTTCCTTATGATTATGTTCTAATAACAAAGGAAATTAACTAATTTCTTCATTCTAAAGCTCCCCCCGGTCAGTGCAGCATTTCATTTGATCTCTTCTGTCTTTAAACCATGTCTGCATTTAAACTTGCACACTGCATGGCACAGATTTTATAACGTTTGAGAGGGGAGTTGTGTCAGAGGGAGTTGGCTTCAAAGGTTCAAGTTTAATACCAAGCTGAAAAATAGAAAGAAGAAACACAATGTTTGGGCTGTTGAGCTGTCTACTTGCAAGTTTGTTTTTCTTTCTGCATCAGTTCCTCTTTCTGCTTTTCAGCATGGAACTGTCTCTTATTTGTACATGTGTTATGAGTGTTGATAACTTGATAAGTTTACTTTTCTTAAGATCATGGAGAAGGTCTTTTATGAAGCTGTAGTGTGTGACCATTAATTATGCACCTCTTTAAATGCCCTAGAGCAGATATGTATAATGGGCCCTGAATAAAGTTGGTGTTTAGTAATTTAAGCCTTTTCAGTCGAATGAAATAAGTGTGGCTTTTCACCGGTATGGTATTCTGTGATGTGCGCATTATCCTAAAGGCAGTCATGAAAGCAGTGATTGTCCTTCTCTTTAAATACTGTAAATGGAAACCTAAGTGTTAAAATATTTGCAGAACAGCAGACCTTGAATTACTCTATACCTACTTTGCATTTTCACAAGTATATTCTAAATTCCCACAGCTGTAAATAATAATTAAAACATCAGAATGAAATCCATATAAGGAGCTGTGTTAAAGTGGCCCCTGAGTATAGTTAAAACATAAGTACTTGTATTTATGAAATCAGATGCTTTCGTTCCTTGCATGCTGAATACTTGCTGTTTACACCACACTTCCTGTAGTTCCCTGGCCATTGTAAAATACCAAACAGAGGTTGACTTGTGGCAAAAATATTATGTGCAAGCCTTTGCCAAATACCAAAACTCAACCGACAATTAAGAAAATACTACAGCAGAAATCTACAAGGGGATGTTTTTACTTCTTTTCTTATTTTTATGGTTTCACTGTGCTGCCCATCAGTGAGCACAACCCAGAGAGCCGGCTCTGGTTTTAATAAAGTTAAAACTATACTCCCCAGAAAAGGCATTTCTCCTTAATTAGCTAGATCTCGGTGATACTCCTTCTCAAGTCTACCCTTTATACTGATTTAAATTTAATAGAGGCCCCCCAATAAAAACAAATCACTCTTGAGTTAAGTCACTTAAGAGACCATCTGTTGTGTTGAAATGTACATAAATGTAAGGTTGAAAAAATTATTATTTTTTTTTCGTAATGAAGCTGACTTGTCAGGAAACGTTCATTTGGGATGAATGACTCCAACCCACCAGATATACATTGGGGCGACTTTTTTTTTCTGACTTGAAATCCAGAATTTTCCAAGTGTCCACATGAAAATACAGTGAAACACAATGAAAATCAATTTGAGCACACAAAATTGAGTACTAGAGCAATTCCATACCAGAAGACATTTAACATACAGGTAGGAGCAGAGTGATTTGTACAGTACATAAAGAACAACTGTACATTTGTTTATGTGGAAAACAGTTCAGGACAGAAACACACAAACCACAGAAAATATATCTGGCATAATATCATACATACTGGCATCAAAAGTAAGGCTTCACCTGGGAATTTTGATATTTCATTGACATTCTCCCTCATACAGTATATTGGTATAAAACTATTATCCTTTGTAATATAATTTAAATCTCTTTTATCGTCAGAGGTAAACAGACCAATTTGGGAACTAACTGATAGGAGATATCAGTTCATAGTATGAAATAGAGAAGTTGAGGAATGCGTAGTAAATATAGATCCATGGAAGAAAATAAAATCTGAAAATGAAATCTGTGATTGTTTCTCACAAAGCTATTTTACAAGAGATGTGGAGTGCATATTACTGTCAGCTAGTAGGAAGTAAGGTACTGGAGCTTTGGTATTTCAAAGCAGAAATACAGTAACTAAAAAGAAAACAGACATGCTGATAACAGCCATCAGATCTCTTCATATCTCTTCAAAGGCTGATATTATCAAGTGAGCTTGATGGATGCACAGCCAGTGTGATGACTCATATTAGGGTCCAAATGAAGAAACTGTCATTCCTAGTGAGGAAAAAAACTCAGGGAAAAAAATAACATCTTCGTTCAAAACAAAAAGGAAACTGAATGGATAGTTTGATTTAATAATGTTTAAAAGATAGCTTTTATTCAGCTGACCAGACAGTCAACACCCAGGTCAATCACATACAGTCAATCATCTGCAGCCCTAGATCTGTAGGAGTCACTGCACCGCAAATGAGCAGGACCTTTCTTTAAGTCTTCACCCACTGACCTATCGGCTCCTTAAATTCCCAGATACTGCTTAAAGACACATTTAAATAATCAATACAAACATCTGATGGTGACAGAGTATTAGTGCAAAGGGATTCTGAGGGTACTGTATATGCAATTTTAATTGGTAAGAAAGGGAGCTATTTTCATGAAGCACTATTGACAGCCAAACATTATCTTTTGCACGTTTGTGGTCAATACAAATACACATAAATCAGAAATCTCCCATTTTATATGCAAGTCTATATATATACAGATTATCCCATAATGATGACTGCTAATGTACTGTAAGATCTTTTTGTTCTGCCTTGACTGTTTGCTTACCCATTTCTATTTATAACACATACACTGTACTACTGTATACTGTATGTACTCTAAACATTTTTTTATAAACTTTTGTGACATGTTTACATTCAGAATGTATACATTGTCCAGAAATGACTAGTACAGTCAAGATGCACAATAATAAGAATGTCAGCACAGATGCATACACATTCATGGTGAAATTGCATGACCCATCTCTGGAAAACCTTCATCAAGATTTAATTTAATTTGCTGTTTTTCATAGCAGACAAAGTACATACAATTAATTGTGCTGGACTACCAATGCTATAAGCTGGACAATATCAATATTGTCCAAAATACTGTATTTACAATAATTTAAGTCATTGCAAAATAATTAAATGAATGTATTAGTAAAAGTAATATAATTAATTTAATTTGGAAACACATAATCTATAATCAGATTTCATTAAAATCTGCATACTTTTTCAGAATTCCCAGTATTGTGTACTAGGACTGTAACAGACTGAGTGGTTTGGGGGAAATCCCAAAGTACAAAGATACTATAAGTCCCAAGTATTGCAAGCTTGTAAAAGCTTATTGCTTGATATTGTGACACAATTTTGTGACACCCCCCAAAACCGATTACTAATCTAATCAAATCTGTATTTGTTTCAGTAATTTTATGTCTTTCTGGTTCCATGTCCTTCTATGAGTCTCTGTAGCAGTTCCTAAAGTAATTCCTAAATCAAGTTGAAAAATAATTGCAGTTGGGGATAAGGGCCTTGCTCAGGGGCCCAACGGAGTAGGATTCCTCTGCCGGCCACGGGATACAAACCAGCAACCTTTCAGCTACAGGCGCAGACCCTTAGCCACAGAGCTGCATTGTATTGTATCTTGTATTGCGCCTTGAAAGTACCGCGATATCACCTCATTTTGGCAGCCAATCAACATGGAGCACACCGGTAAAAGAGGAGGAGAACCGCACCGCACAAAAGTAAACAAACGACAAACATGAAACGACAAACACAAAACATCAAACAGATATCTGTGCTGGCTCCAAAGTTTGATGAGCCTCTCCTCTATCTGCACAGCCCCAAAACACTCGCTTTCCATCTTTACTTGCAGCCACATTGTACGCAGTGTACTTCCGGTTGAGCGCTCATTGGCTGATGACTGTCGCAGACACAAGAGCCCACCCCTACGACTTGTGACTCACTACGAGAAAATCAGACCCATTTGATTTTATCTTAGTGAGTTGCAGAGAGTCATAGGAGCTATGAGCTATGAAGAGCACTATGACTGAGTCACTGGGGGTGTCACACTATACAACTGCACTGCGAATCTCTATGACTCACTGCGATTTTCTTACGATTATGTAAATGAAGGCTACGACTGAAAATCCTAGGAAAAGTCCTGTAGTGTGATGGTGGCTTTAGGTGATGGAGAAGTCTTAGATTTTAGATAAAGTTTGTGACACTGGGAAGAGTAAACACTTCTAACTTGAAAGCAGAGAGGATGTTTGCTGAGGTCTGGGAGGGTGGGATCCCTTGAGCAGAAACAACTGTAAAGTTTATCTTAGTATACCTAGGCAAGTTGTGGATTTATGATTGCCAAGGAGCAGTACAGACACACATTAAGAGCAAAGAAGGAGAGGAAGGAAGAAACAAGAAGCGGAAAAGAGTGGAGCCCGCAGGAGTTAGGACTTGAAGCTTGCACCAAGCGAGAGCCCCTACTTCATGATCATCCAAATTCAACCTGACTGGAGCTAAGTACTTGAACCTTGTTAGAGAAAGCGTGCTTTTCTGTGTTTCTTAGGGAACTTGGGTTTCCTGGGTAAAAGATATCTCAGTTAGAAACATGGAATTATAGGGATATAGGCTCCCATATATTTTGGGACATCCGGGATGCAGAGAGAGAGGTTTAACTGTAGTTTGCATTGTATTTAGTTCAAAGGCAGCTCATCTCTTATGTGGCCTCTGTAGGCATATTAAGAGTTTAATGCTTAGTAGCAGTCTGGGGTTTTCTGCTTGACCAGAATTTTAGGCCTCTGAAACGCTTGGTTGTAAATACTGTACATAGAGTAACTTGTGCATTGTATGTTGAGTTGTGTGCAGTGTAGTCTTGTCATTGCAATAAATATTTGTTTAACCAAGTGTGCCTGGATTATTACTCCTCTCAACAAAGCTGTGCAAGAGAATAAAGAATTCCCGTGCTTCTATTTATACAGTACCAGCTGCTTGGGTATATTGCTAGAAAACACTTACAAGTTGGGGGTTATGATTAATTATTTCACTTATTAACTAAACCGTTCAGTCAAATACTTATTTTCACCATTTTCGTAACCCTCCTAATTTGTAACAATAATATGGTGTTATTAGATCATGGGCTACCGGAAGCAGGTATCAGAGAAACGTTCTGTTACTATTTAGATATGAAAATTCAATATTGAACCATTCAGTACATGATCTCTTGTTCACAATGACACACTGTACAAATGACATACTGTATGTAACTAGACTATCAAACCAATATACTGTATAAATAATATAGCCTTTAGTGCTGATTTATCCAACATTTTTTGTGGAAGTATGCATACTTGAAAACAAAATATAAATTGTTCATTAGCATCATACAGCTGACAGAAAATGCTTTTTAATGTTAAAATGAGTCACATTTGCACGTTCAAAGCTAATTCTACGTAAGAAAGGACGTGATGTGCAAGACAAATGACAGTTCAGTCCTCTACGTCGCCTCCAAACACAGAACAGATCTTTAATATGTGACCACAGAAATCTATCAGCAAGCAAGAAAATGAAGCATGTTTATGGGGCAATGGGAGACACAATGTGGAGAGGAGTAGGATACAGGCCTCTATACACTCATTATTGACAATATTTTGAAGAACAGGAGGCCGTGGTATGGGGGAGTAAGTCTGTAAGCTGAGAATGAAAGTGACAGCAACAGATCAGTCACAGTATGAGCTAGACTGAAGTTGATCTTTTCAAAACAAGACACCACACTCTATTATAAAAGAGCCAAGCAAATGTATAGTAATCTATTATCTGATCAAAACTTTCACTGGGAGAAGAAAAATCCTTCGTATTCATTTTCTTCTTCAATGTATTGTATATTGACTGCCCCCACCCTCACCCCTAAAATAAAATCCAGGATAGGAAGTCTAGTCTCCTTCATGAACAATAATCCTGCTGTCATCCTGAAGACCAAAGTCAACTAGGCCTTTTTCCCAGCAGAAATCTCTCTTATCTCCTAACACCTTGTTCTTTTCTGCAACTTTTCTTCCCATCCCAATTTCCCTCGTGGGTGTCAATTTGAAAGAAATCAGACATCTGGCAGAGAACACGTTGCCTTCGGGGAAGTTCGAGCACACAAAGAGGCGAGAATTAAAAAAATAAATAATTGAGGCTCATTTGCACGGCCTTATATTGTTATTGAAATGTATCTTCAAAGTTCCTGATTGTGACAAAAATAAAGACCCTTGGCAGGTGGACTTTGGTTAACAGAGTTAACTGCCTGATGTCTGTCATATCTCCCAGCTTGACCATTGTTTGTCTGCCAGCATCACTCAAATCAGATTACAGAGTCGCCTCACTTTTATGCCATGCTCTCCGTTGTGAAGGAATACTTTTTACTAAAGCACTCAGAAAGGAAGAAACAATTTTGTATGCTCTTGCGGCTCTTTTTTCCCCGGCACATCTCTGAACATCCAGCTTGAAAAAGAAGGCAGTTCAGCTTATCCTGGCCATGCTGCCCATTGCCGGCTTTCATCAGCCTGGAGGTTTCTTTTATGAACCCTGTTCCTGGCTTGAAAGATGAAAACAAAAAGTCCATTATAATCGGAGAGCAGGCTTACAAACTGGCGGAATTGCTGGGTGCTCGAGAAGAGTGCCTGTCAAAGGTCTACCGTGAACTGCAACGGGAGTCACTTTGACATAGAAACAGGTGGTGATAAATGTACTTTCCCATGCTTGATGGGCACAGAAAGGAAACATTATTTCCACTATCACAAACGCTTATTAAGGTTGTGCTGCATAGAGCTTTATTCATATGTGGTATCACACAGACCTTTTTACGTTCTTTTATTGAGCCAAAATGGCTCATTGTCAATGGAAAGTTAAGGTTGGGTGATGGATATAATTTTATAAAGGTGATTTGTGACATGGAGCATTGGAACCTGGAATTCCCTATTCCCTGTCTCTGCAATTTCACACAATTTAACCACCAGCCAAACTCCAGCATAGCCAAGGCAATAAGACAACACAGATCTGCAGTATCTCGACTGAGCCAACCTGCACTGGATAAAGGGCATCTCATGCAAGAAAGAAGGCTTTCTTTGTATTATTAGACATGTTTTGGAGATAATGCATTGAGTCTTGATTTCTCCTGCTGGTGCTTGCAGGTAAACCAAGAAATCAATTTAATATGGGCATTAACTGCTCTGACATTTGATAGGTTACTGTGAGATGTTTAAAGGGTTTCCTGTAAGCAGCCCTGTGTTTAACAATTATGTGACTCACTTGCCTCTTGGGAATATATTTCTTCATTTCGGTATTCCGATTATTATTAACACTTCTCTGTGTCCTGCTTTAAAAAGCTTTCTCTACAGCCTGTGCTTCATTACGACCAGAGGTTGAGAATCTTATCAAGTCTTAGGAAGACTCATAGCACAGAACACCTAGGGACAGTGTCTAGTTTGTTACTACCTTATATCCTTTAGGAATAAAAGGATGTGGAGCATTTCCACTACTTTGGACAAAAGGGACATTCTTAAAGGGCATGTCATTCTCTTATTCTTTCGCAGGACCAATTTGTTTGCACATACTGTATCACTGGAACAGCTGAGTTAAAGAAAAAAACATCTACATACAATACAAAATACAATATGCACACTGCATTGGACAGATGTAAAGTTACAGATGGTAAAATCCACTATCAATTACAATACAATGAAATGAACATTTGGCAAGCCTTTTTAAATGTGAGGACTGTTATATACAGTACCGTTATCCACGATAAGGAGAAATAACAGAAACAAAGTTAGAGCTCAACAAAAATAAAAAGCAGAGAATTATAATATCTGTTTTTATTTTAATTTATATAGCAGGCAGTAATCACTGTATTTTCCTACTGGTTCCTTCCATTTTCCCTCAGACTGTTCACTACCCCTTGATTCTACCCATTCTCCATCTCAAAATCCCTAATCATGTTCCGGAGCCTCCTCAACATGCACCTATTTACTGCTTTTCAACCTCTGTAAATTGCCATGTTAAGGGGTGTCTCCTGAGCAAATAAACAACTCAACATAAGGTAGCCGACACCTAAATCTTACATTTGAAAACCGAGTTCTAAAACATCAAAAATATCAAAACAAACAAAGGCCTGAGTCCAAAATGTTCAAGCAATTCAACAAAAGTCAAATGTAAAAATCCTAGTCAGTAAAGGCAGAGAGTACACAGAGTCCTGTTAATCCAGACATCAGCAGTTTGAGTCTGGGCTGTGTCATGAACTAATTACAACCTGGACTCCCTTCACAACAGTGGGAAAATGGTGGATGACTCTCACTGTACATATTTCAGAGCAAAGAGCAGACAGTTCTTATCCCTCCTGGGCTGTTTATAGTGGTTATGCCAAGATGGTTAGCAATTGATGAAGGGTATAGGAGGATAAGAAGACAAATCATTTTCAATTCCATTTAACGAAATATTACAAATGTATCAGTCAGTATAGTTGCAAATAAGATGTCTGTTGGCAAAACAAGGTATAATTAAAAAGAACAAATACTTCAAAGTCAGACATGCAACTTATTCAATAAGTCAGTCCTGGCCTCCAAGGAGACTGTGTCTGAGACAGCTGTGCTACAGTAAAATCGGGACAGCCAGGAACACCAACATATTAATCATACTTTGAACTTGTGGTGCGATGAGCAGGAATACTCCTGAGAGCAACATTAAATCAGTGCAAATACATCATTGTATTTGAACGAACAGCATAGTGGAAAAGAAAATCCTTTTAAACTGTGGGTGAAAAAAGGTTAGAGAATTTTAACAAAACAATTAGATTAAATGTGATAGGGAAGTGTATTAGTGACACACTGGAAGCTTCTTAATGGACTGTTCTAATCGGCCCAGCTTTTTGTTTGCCTTGTACAAGTCCTGGTAATCAGCAGGTTTTTCTTTTCACAGTTTACAACATTGCATCACCTCAATAGCTACAGTAATGTGCATGAAAAATACTTTCTATTTTACCAATCAAACTTAAGGCTGCTGTTGATGTGCAATCTTTAGCATAGTGTATATACTGTCCTGGTACAGTTATACTGTAAAAGATTTAATTACCAAACTATTCCAGAGTAGCCTACAGTATATTACAATATATATGCCCTGCTGTAAAAGGAAACAATGGCATAACCTCACTGTAAGAATAATATGATTACAGCAAGCTTCCTATTTTTTTTAGCAACACCTGGTGTTTCTTCTCAGGCATTGTTCAGATGAGTGAAACTGATTCCATGAATTACCCGACACAAGGTTTTGGCATTGTTTTTTTGACTGCATAAAATCACCCATGAATCTGTTATTGTAAATGATAACTTAATCTCAAGGAACAAATCTGGTTAAAAAAAGAAAATGAAGAGCTTACTAAATTCTCCCCTCTCCCATAAGTTTTATTTTCATGTATGTTTAGATGTGCACCTTCCAACTGATATTTTGAATCAGGATTTGATTTTGACTGTGTCTTCTTCTGACACTATATAATTTAGATCAGTACATTTTATTTAGTCACCCAGTTACACTAGGCATATACACTGTTTAATACTTGTTAGCAACTACTGGTGGTTATAACATTCTCTCTTATGAAAGCCTGACTTTGACTTTTACACTTTGGTTTTACTATAGATTTGTGGTTCTGAACAGCATTTTGAAGACATTGTTAATCACAGCAAAGCCGAGAGTAAGACCTAATTAATAATGCAAAATCTCTGTGACAAACTTAATAAAATTACATTATAGTGGAAGGTTTCTATAGGTTTTTATAGAGCTCCTTTTGTTTTAAGGGTTATATGTGATCAGTCATTAACAATGGTACAGTTTCAATTTTGCTATAAAAAATAGATTTTGCTAAGTTTCCATGCATGGAGAGTATTAGACACGACAGACACTATCTGTGTTTTATCTGGAGAATAGCTGCCCTATAAAATACCATCTAAAATAGGTATGTACTACACACACAGCAACAGTAGGAGACTCTGTCCCAAAACAGCCAGACATGTTTCATACATATAATGTAATCTCCTTTATCCTTACATGTCAAGCATTTTCAGATAAACGGGCCAAGTAATTTGGATAAGACTTCTTTCGAGTTTTAATATTCATTAATCAAAAGTGTTTTCAAATTCTTTACGAAAATATTTATTGAGCAAGCATCTGTGAGTCACCTTTGATCAGTCAGAGAGTACTGGGTGGTCTCTCAGTGTGACACTCTGCAGTGCCTTTCTCTAGTGACCACCAATCTCCAATCCCATAGACTCACAGAATGACATCATTGACAAATGACACTTTAAAGGTCTTCCTCATTAATAATCCAAAGCTGTGCTCACTCCTGTTTAAAAAAAGCAAGCAAAACAAATATAATGATACACAAAAAACCACAGCTCTCAATTGTAATGGATTAACGCTAATAGTTCAATCATACTGTATATCAAACACAATCACAGAAAATGTGAACTGCATGTTTTTTTTATATGACATGTGCTACAAAGCTACAAATTAGTATTGCGTATGACTTCCCTGTGCTTTACAAATCCTGTCAATACTGACCCTCGGACTTGATCAACCTCTGGCATGCTCCGCCCCTCCTGTGCAGCTGCTGCCAGTTGGAGGAAAAATGGCTGTTTGGGGAGGTCTCCAGTATGTGGCACTGGTGAGCTGGTCTCAAAGATGTTCTGTTGGACTCAGGTTAGGAGAAGAAACAGGCTGCGGCAGGATATTGAAGCTGTTTTCTTTTCTGTTTTCTGAACATTGTGATAGTCAGCACTGGATTCGCCATAGCATCTTTACACAGCTTGTATTCTATTAGGCCTGCCAAGGGCATAGCTGGAGCATCTTTGGACGGAACATTCCAAAGCTTTCTGTATTAGAATGTCAGGTGTTATCTGTCTCCCAGAAGACGAAGATTTCACCTCTGACCAGTCAGCTTCACCCCTGATTTGCTTCTGAACATACAATGTAGACAGATGTAGCAATTCTGCTGAAGGGCTTCCTGAAAGTTCTCAAGCTCTCTGCAAATGATTACGCAGATAGATCAGATGTATGTAATGGCCCTGGTTGGGAAGCCATTTTGTCTTTCAGAATGTGGCTTGTCCCTCAGAGAGCTGGTTTACTGGTTTCTATGCACAAATCTGATGACTGTTGAAGCATAACATCTTATTTTCTAGGGAACTTCTGTCATACATAGGTCACCTTCAAACATGCAGATAGCAACGACATGATCTTCATTACTCAACCAGTATTGGTCATATACAGTATTTCATTGTTTTTGAATGAAATAAATCCAGCTGCTCCTAATGGGTTTTTATACTGCTTCTTTATCAACTTAAATTGTCTGCATCAAATACCAAACACTGAGTACTTTGAGTGTTTTTCAAAATACCTGAGCTGTGTATTTTGTAATCACAAGGAAGAATACTGTACCACTCAACCAATCAACAAACATCTGCTCCCTATTAAAAATGTAAATGCATGTACTGTATACAAACAGTAAGCTAGTGATGTAAAATGTAGACTGAATCTTTTGTGCTCCACTGCAAAAAAAAAATGGAAAAGGATTTCTATAGTGGCTTACTTCGGAATGTTCAACATCACTTTCCTTCATCAAAACTGTGTTTGTGGTCAAGTTCTGTGAGAGCACTTACTGGAGTAAAAAAACAGATGTGTAGTATGATGTTTATAACTGTTAAATAGTTTACATATAAGCACTTTGTGTGGAGTGTCTAGAAAAGCACTATAGAAGTGTAAGGAATTATTCTTATTATCATCATCATCATCATCATCATCATCAACAACATACAGTATACTGTATGTCTGCAATCCTTAAAAGTCACCTAAATTTTATATAATTATTTATATTCTGATGAATGTGGTTGTAGATTGATTTTCCAAAATAAACTCTTGCCTTACAGTTTCGCAGTTGATCAAAAGAACAATTATACAACATTCCCTTAGAGGTTGGTTTTCCCAGGAGAACATTTGAAACTGAAACTACAGAACCTGAGCACTGATAGCATTAAATCATGTTTGTTTAGACATGGAGAGACACAGGTTTGTTTAAATCATTCCATATGCAAATGTCTGGATAAAAATCTAGAAATATTTGGCTGAAATTTGTTTTTGCCAACTCACTTTAAAAAGGCAGCACTGAGCTTTTATGAAACATGCAATCTTCAAAAAAAGCTGAGGACAGATAAACTCTTTCAGTCTTGAAAAAATGGGGTAGGTTTAACTCGGTATTTTTAACACCTCCACGGAACCCACAGTTTACTTACTGTTGCTGTTTCAAGAAGAATAGAGCTCATTAATGGTTATGAAGTCATTTCTTTGTTCAGGAGAGTGATCTCGCATTCTTGCATGCCTGGTTAGCCTACTCAGCCACACCAACCAGGGAAATACACTGTCCATAAATGTATCATAGACCACAGCTGAAATGAGGATGCTACAGTACATGTTTCCATCACTGTCATTAAATGTTCTATATTTAGTGTAGTGTATACTTTATACTGCCAACACCAGCCACATAATCACATATGTGATTTAGTAGTTCAGTCAAATTCTGATAACAATGAAACAAACCAATGAAAATAAAGGGATAACATAGTTAATACTTTGGTGATAACTTGCCAGGCTCAGGTAATTACAGCACTGGCCAACCTCCCTCACAAGGAATGAACGAGGGAGCCAGTTGCAAGAATGCAGCAGGGATGAGGGAGTGGGGATAGAAAAGATGCGGAACCAGTTGTGGGCAACCAGTGAATATTTATAGGTGTAAAGGTAAAATGACCTCTTCCCAAACGTGTATTAAATAACCCCATGAACAAATCTCTGGTAGAGCTAGGTAACTAATGACATCTAGGACATAAAAAGGGCACACTGTGACTTAGAAATACTGTACCAAGCTGGTCCACATGAACAACTAATATAATTGGTAAAACTTTACAGAACTCAATCTCTTAACTGCCTCTGGCCTGCATTCTGACACATTGACCCGAGAGACAAAAGATTTAATCAAGTAAACAGAAACATCCATCTTCTACTAGCTTTTATTGCAATACAGTGCCGACAGGTTCACCAACGGTAGCGTGTAATAAAAAATATAGTCTAGACACCACCTACTGGCTGGAAAGGTCACTGAAAATTGTCATGTGAAAAGCTGCATTAATTCCTGTAAGCCTAAAGACAATGGGTAACTATCAAAAGCCTGAGATGTTGCAGACTAATATAAACAATATCAAAACTGTGTATCATCCAGATATTCCAGTGAAATGTCTTAATGCTTATTGTATACTGTAAGGAACGAAAGGATAAACAGAACGATTAAAGTTGTTTACATTTTTAAAGTTTAAGTGCACGTTTACTAAAATTCATCAGCAGATATTCTTTTATAGCGTCATTAGAACACCTCATATTTTCATGAAATAGTGCAGACCTAGAAATCTTTTTCAGACAGCCTTGCGGTGGTCTAAATGTGAATTGCACAATTCTATAAACATCCATATTATGACGTCACCTTATGGCTGGCCTTGGAACTGCAGCAAAGAGATTTTGAGTATTTAGTTGACATTCTGACAGTCTTTCAATGTTATAGAGCAAGCTATCTTTAACATTTTTAAGGAGATCCCCATTCTTAGGTAAGAACTATAGATATTCTATAAATATGTTAAACAACAGTGTATCATTTGAAATTTTTCTCCGAGAAGCCCAATTTAGTTAACTGACCTAAACAAATTTAGTTAATCTCAACTGCTACGTGATCAAGTACTGGCAAGAATGATGATGTTTTTGTACACAGCTCAACTGAGTACAATGTGTGGACCTATTCAATCGCTGCAATCATCCAGAAAGGTGATTTTATGTTTCATGGGAACGAAGATGGATGGTATAGTGATTAGCGCTACAGCGCTATGATTCCTCACAGCTTTTGATTCCTGGATTTGATGACATTCTGAAGCAACTTCTGCATGGAGTTTGAATTTTCTCCCAGTGACTATATTGCTTTTGGTCCATGTCACACTTTTTCCTGTGTACTGTATGTTTGAATTGCCCCATTCTCCATGGCTCCTCTATGGTCTGATGTGCCATCCAGGATGGGAATGGTCTCCTGCATGCCTTGTACTAATACTTGAGGTATGAAGGCTGCAGGCTGTCACTGCAGTCACCAGGACAGGTGGCCTTCTACAATGGATTGACCGGAATGAAAATCTTTAGGTCTATTCATTTTCACTGACCTAGAATATGAAAAGTGCACAAAAGATGTCAGATGTTGTCTTCGCATCAATATGACCTGTTAAGTACACGGAGCAATAGTGTCTTCATCCGTTAGTTTTAATCTGTTTTAGTACCATACTCTGAGTGTAAGATAAGCTATGTCCCTTAGGATTTCAAGTTCAAATCCTAAGTGTGCTAAGATTCTACGCTTTATTCAGGATGTTTACCTGGAATGAAAGATGCTATGAAATATGTAATAGTCCAATAGGTAAAAGTGATATATTTTCTGCTTTCTGCTTACTTTTTTATTACTAGCACATCAGAATTTATTAAGGTATTGTTTAATATAGTGTAGACAACATTATATTCACAAAGATAGAAAAGACAAATAAAATACAAACTGGATTTATTTAAATAGTTCACTTGCCTCAAAGCTTTTTGTACTCATGTTCATTGTCAAGGGGGTGCCGTTCATTCAGACAGCTGTTCGCAGTGTTACCTTAGGGGAAGGAGACACCTCTCTCTAACCAAGTACAGTATCACACAAAGCTTTCAAAAAGACAAAGTGTCAGATACAGTATGTAAACTCCACAGACAGATAGGCAACCGATACTGATACCTTTTCACTAATAAGGTAACTGTATGAACCAGAGTACTGCTAAAATGCACTAATCTTCTGCTGTCTTTGAAAACAGTCTAAGTAACAAAAGGCTTTAAACGAGGGTTTCGAATTAGATTATTTTGTTTTTTTTTCTGGCAGTTGCTCAGGAATGGTAAAAATGCACCCAACAGGCCAGGCTTCAGCTGCTTCACTGATGCCAAATGAAGAGAAAGAGGGAGAGAGGAAAAAAGCAAAAATGCCATTTAAACTCTTTAAAGTTTTATGTTTTTGGATGTGGTCGAGACATCCAAAGAATGCCTTTGTGTGTTTTGATAATCAGAATAAATCAAACATCTGAAGCGTGACTCTGCTGCAATATGGCCTGCTCATCGAAGGTTATCCATCTCTAAAAGGGTACAGTATGTCTGCTTTTTTTTTTTGTGAGAGAAAGCACCCCTACTGTACATGATGTTCGTTTCGAAATGGTGGAGATTTTTTTCCCCTTGACTACAAGTCGGTAAACAAAAGCAGTCCTTCTGCTGTTTGCTATAACAGTGATGACAGTGCTGTATTTTCACAGCTCTGCTAGAAACACCTCAGCGCTAATCGGGTTGCCCCTTCTGAACTGCTGGAAATTACTAGATCACTGTAAATCACTCACTACCTTTGTGGAATACTTGTAACACTATACTTTGTTCTCTGTAAGGATGTTACCTTTCCATTGCGCTGTACTGGCAGCATCATCCTCCATTTTTGATAAACGCATTCGTCAGAACATTTCCCCCAGAACTGTGTTTATTTAGCTTCTTTTCCAACGCTAGCAAAGGTTGACACAGACAAAGGCTTTCCCTCTTTCCTCTTTTTTATCTTAGAAAAATGAGCTCATCCTGTCCGCCTGCTATAGAATGGTTCTGGGATGCAGTACAGTGGACGATTTCACTCACAACAGAAATGTCGAATGCAAGTGAAACCGTGACTCACAAACACACTCTCGTGTTTAAATTCATACTACTGACTCACATCCTCATGTAATGCCACAAGAGGAGTGAATGGAAATAAAAATTGGTCTACCCTAATGAATGCAATTATTTAATAGCTGACCATCTGGTTACAGCTTATTCTCCTCAGCATGCTAATGAAATACAGTTCTTGTACTGACATGTTATCTGTCGACCCATTGATCATACTTATTTATTGCTCCCTTTATGCCTGTTTGAAGTGTTCCATGTAATTATCACACAATTGAATGAACCTGAAGGAAACCGTCCTTAACGTATAAGCAAGCTAATTTGATTTATGGCCCATTTGACAATCAATAAAAAGGACTGGTAATGACTCTGCTCGCAATTTGACAAAAACCTGCAAAGGTCTGCTCCTAAAGAAAGGTACAGTAAATGGTTTGAAGACGCTTGGCTGTGAGGCAAGAACAAAAACATCACAGGACAAAGACATTGTGATATCATGCATTTCTCCTTTAGACCTCTTCCCCCCTGCTTCTACAGTACCTGCCTCTATAGATGGACAGAGGCTGGAAAGACTGACTGCATGCCATGCTCACCTCCTATCACCCCTTTAGGTAACACCTGGCTTAGGCCAAGCCTCACTGTGCTGCCCACTGCACAGGAAACACTAGCATTTCTGGAGAGTCCCTGCCTTCATTTGCACAGCAAGATTCAAAATAGCTCAAGCACAGCCACCACATTCTTGATTTCACCCCCAGCTCTTTTGCTGTACCAGTGAAAGGGGTGTTCAACTGGTGTCAGCCAGGACAGGAAAAGGATGTCACTGGCGCTGATCGCTGATTTTTTTTTTAGATTCCCTGTTATATTAGAAGTAGCCAACACACACACACATGTGGACACATAGTTTGATTTTGGGATGTCTGCCAAAATCCTCATAGATTCCTGCAAATACCCTGAAGAACTCCTTCAGGGAACTGAGAGAGGAAAAATAAAGGATTCCTGGATACTTGCAGGAATCTGAAGGGGTTCTGGCCTCAGAATTCTGCAAGATTTCAGGATGTTGACAAAGGAAAACAACAGAATGATGCCAGGTCTGTCTTACCCAAACAGGACAAAAATAGACTGAACTTCTTCAGTCTTGAAGAGAGGAGACTATAGGGAGGTGTGAAATAATTAAAACAAATTAAAGTAGTGCAGAGGACTACTTTAATACCAACCACGAAACTAGGACACACACAGAAATTAAAATAATGCATATTATATGTTGGAAATCAGGATGCGTAACTCTACACAAAGTGAGGTGGAGATCTGGAACAAAAACTGTATTGTTAAATCTGATGGTACTGTATGAGATCCTTCAGGAAATATTGATATACTGTATATACTGTAAGTGGCATGTGGTGCAGCTTCAGGTAAGTCATGTCTGAACAGTTGATACAAGCTAAAAACATTAACATGCTGTATAACATACATGGAAGAAAACACCCTTACTCACGTTACTTGCAGATGTAATCGATTTGTCAATCTGCATTCACAAATTGCATCATAATTGAAAATCAAACATATTACAAAAGCCGTTCTGACATTTTAGTTTGTGAAGTAACTTTTTTCGGTTGACATGAGTACTCTTTCAGCTATTAGCTATTCTGCTAATCACGACTGAGATTATTAAGTACAGTAGGCAGTTTGAATTTGTAGACATCAAGCTGTTCTGCAAATCTACTGTACTACCTGTTGTGATATTTTCCCTCGGGATGACTTCAGTTGTGTTACTCGCGGGTGTGGCTGAAATCACAAAATGTTTAACAGTAGAGTATTGGAAGTGCTGATTACTGGTTTTATGCCAGCAGCCATATCACCCTGCAACTCACAACTGGCAACTCACTAAAGCTAAGCAGGTGTGAGCCTGGTCAGTACCTGGATGGGAGACCTCTTGGGAAAAAACAAGGTTGCTGCTGGAAGAGGTGTTAGTGGGGCCAGCAGGGGGCGCTCACCCTGTGGTCTGTGTGGGTCCTAATGCCCCAGTATAGTGATGGGGACACTATACTGTAAACAGGCGCCGTCCTTCGGATGAGACGTAAAACCGAGGTCCTGACTCTCTGTGGTCATTAAAAATCCCAGGGCGCTTCTCGAAAAGAGTAGTGGTGTAACCAAATTTCTCATTGGCCCTTACCAATCATGGCCTCCTAATAATTCCCCTCTATGAATTGGCTACATTACTCTGCTCTCCTCCCCACTGATAGGTGATGTGTGGTGAGTGTTCTGGCGCACTATGGCTGCTGTCGCATCATCCAGGTGGGGCTGCACATTGGTTGGTGGTGGAGGGGAGTCCCCATTACCTGTAAAGCGCTTTGAGTGGAGTGTCCAGAAAAGCGCTATATAAGTGTAAGCTATTATTATCATTATTATTATTACTGAAGCAATGCAGCAGGAGAATCAGTAATACAACAGCAGCATGAACCAGGTTACTGTTCCAATGCAACATACAGTAAATCACAAATAAACGACTTTTAGAAAATTAACTAAATTCCATATGATGGAATGATATGTTACTATAACATTTTAGGATTTTCCTGGCAACGATTTGCATGACTTACACATCCTGCCTGTACACAGTAGTTCCACATTGTAGTGCAGTCCACTTTTCCGTGTCCCTTCAAAGCTTCCAATATTCACAGGTTAAATTACTTTAATCTGTCAGCGCCACCTTTTGAGCTCAAGAATGCATCTCATGCTGCAATATCTTTCTTGTATCACACCCTCCATTACAGCTCACAATATGCTACAACCTTTACCTGTGAATTGCACACTTTTAGCACTGATTTAAATTAAATATAAAATTACATTTAAATTATAAACATTGCTTGCCTTTTTTATTGTTTCCCCACACTGTCAGCATAAAATAAGCATCCTCCTCAAGCACAGAGTTCAGATTCATAGTATTTTCTATCTGCATGAAACATCCTGAACTTGTTTACAAAAATTGTCATCTGCCAGGAGTTTGCCCTTTCCTGAATTATTACTATATTCTTTTAAATTTTATTCACAACGCTTACAGTGTGTGCTACTCCTCCTAATGTGGTATCATAATTTTGAGAATTTTGCCAGCTGCACCAGAATCAAATTCATTAAATTAATTTGAGAAAAGCAGTGATCCTATACAGTAGATCCCTGTAGTACTACACAACAAAGCAACATAAAAAAGAAACAGCAAAAACAGGGGAAATTCAAACATCTAGGAGGGAGTGAACAATAAGACAATCCCTACATCATTCATCATCTAAAAGAAAACTGAAACACTGTAAACAAATATGGATTCTGTCAGGAAACATTAGAGCAAACATGCGCATCATACCAGACTGCACTACTTAATTGGTTCCACACCTAACACTGTGTTCTACAGCACTTTAACTGGATACTGACAGCACATTGATGTGTAATATGGTTGAGATCCTCTTATTCATCTTCATGCTTCAGACTTCTCAAAAAAATCTCAGTTTTTAACAGCCAGCACAAAACAGACACAGAGGAACCCCAACATCTCTTTGTACGACGGCAACAACAATAACAGAAGAATTATGTGTTATAATGCCTTACTGTACTTCTGCATATTTTACCAGTCTTTTCTAAAAAAATCCCTACTTAAGATCAGATCAGATCTTTATTAGCCATATACAATCTCTTGTATTAAGAATTTGTCTTTTTGCATACCCCAACTTGCTCTGCATAAGACACACAGACAGGGAGAAAAACTGGGTGTCAGAGAGCAGGGTCAGCCATTTCTATGGCGCCCTTGGAGCAGTTGGGGTTAAGGGCCTTGCTCAGGGGCCTAACGGAGTAGGATTCCCCCTGCCGGCCGCAGGATACGAACCGGCAACCTTCCAGCCACAGGCGCAGATCCTTAGCTACAGAGCCACCGCAACACCCCAAATAAGGGTACTTTTTGCTACCCTTATTTTTACCATGGTATAACAAACAAAATGTTTATGAGGGATTTTAATTCTTACTTCATTTTAATAAAAGCTTGAAGTAAAACTTAAAGTTCAGAACAAGTATTTAATCCTAATGATTACATTTCTTTCAAGGGAAAAACAGTGATTTAAGTCCAGTTTTGTAGCAAAGGTTCACATGGGTAAAGCAGGTACTGTACCAAGCAGCTGGACTGCTGCTTGGTACATGCGCATTTGAAACACAACAAAGCTTTTTGGTAAGACACAGAAACAAATGTCTTATGAACCACAGCTTGGAGAGACCTCCACCATCAGTCACTGTAAACAGTTAGGAAACAAAAGTTTCTGTGTTGCAGAAGCCTTTGAAATCAGATGAAGTTTTGATTAAGAATGACACCTCAGGGAAATACAGCCTCGCTTTAGGGATACCATGAACATATGAAATTGACTGAAATCAGTCAAAGGAAGCCAAAGTTCCTTGAGTCATTCTATTTTTTTAAGCATCTGATTCTAATTTGCTTCTTTGGTGAATAGCAGAAAAAAAAACAACATTTCAATTCCAAGGAGTCTTCAATTGAACGGCACAGATAATCTTGTTCTATTTTCTAGGTTCTGTATATATAGCTCATAATTTGTACGAGTATGGTCTACGAGACAACATTTAAGAATATTTAACATTAATCATTACTTAATGAAATCATAGAACTAAATAATTAGTAGATAATGCACATGATTTTACTGTTTTTTTAACTGGGCAAAAACAAGAAAAACAAGAATAATTTTAAATAGACATTACATGATACAAAAATACAGAAAAATGCAGAACCCTCAACATAAGCCATTTCTGTCTCGCTTATTTTGCAGAGCAGTAGTTAACTTTTTTTCCCATTGTAGAATTGAAGAACAGCAGATCTCCAGAATAAAGCATGTCAGATCAAAGCCTACCCGTAATATGCATCATCACTTCCAAGATTTCAATGTAGATGAGAATTTCTTGTGCAGCACCGACGCAGAGAATAAGCTCTGCTATTATAGATAATTTTATCAAGGTTACTCAGGAAAAGGAAATAGTTTTTCAATGTTAAACATGTATTTTCCTCCATTAGTCAATACGCAAAATCTTTTCATTTGACATGAAAGAGAAAACCTACTGGTAAACATCAGGTGACTATCAGTAGAGCTAAGCAGAGCTGATGGTGGCAAAATACTCAACAGATTTTCCCATATGGGTCAAGCAATTTTACACAGAAGGAGCTGGGGGCACTATCAGTATTTGTTTTACTTTTGTCTGTATTTACTTTTGTCTAATGAGACCACAAAAAATAGATTACATTCAATTCACAAATAAGTTCCTATTTAACACAACATTACCTGCCTGCTTCCTGTGCAAACAATTAGCACTACACAAACTAGTTACTCCATTATTGGTATCAAACTTTCTGGGAAAGATTAAATGAGCAGAAATTCCCAGTGAGACACATAAATTATCCTACTATGTAATGCTACTTAGTCGTACTCTGAGAATGTTTGAACATGTACTGTATGTTTTTTATGCAATGTGCAAACCAAACAGCAGCTACTTATTTCAATTTGATAAAAACACGCTTTATTTCTTTTGTATTTCTATATAAATAAAGGAATTTCAAGACCCCCTTCCCATCCTCTCTGAAATTAATAATGTAAAATACAGCCCTCTGAATCTAAAAAACTTACAGTGCACTGTTTATTTAGATAGATTTTGCCAGGCATCTGGAATGCTTTCCTGCTGAAACAACAGGAAAAGAAGCTGTATAATTGTATCCATACAGGAGACATTTTTCTTATGGGAGATTTGGCATCATTTGGCATAATTCTACAGTATATCAGTCGTCTCTGTGTTAAATTATGCAATTCTACATTGAGCAGAAATAACAGAGTTCAATGTGTCCTGATTCAGTATGTTACTCCTGTATACAGCCTTTTTTTACCCCAGTCAACTGAAACTGAAATGACTTCGGACTGCACTGTGGCACAGTGGTTAGCACTGCGGCCTTGTAGTGCTGGGTCCTGGGTTAAGTTCCTGGGGTGCTATCTGTGTGGAGTTTGTATGTTCTCCCTGTGTTTCCTCAGGGTGCTCCAGCTTCCTCCCACAGTTAAAGACATGCGGGTAGGTTAATTGGTTTCTGTGAAGACTTGTTCTGGTGTGAGGGTGTGTGTGATTGTACAGTGCCCTGTGCATGACTGGCATCCCATTAAGGATGTACTGTGCCCTGGCTTGATCCCATTGCTTGCCAGGATAGGCTTCAGCTCCCCTGCGACCCTGTATTGTATAAAAAGATTTGAAAATGATTGAATTATCTGACTTCGATTTTTTTTGGGAATGCCTACATTGATTCCTTCAGGTGATCTGTTGTATAGTGGGGTTGTTTAAACTAAATAGCTGTCATGCATCAAAGGTCATGACGTCAGTGCTGCTCAAATTCCTTTAGAGGTAGATAAGAACATGTACAGTAGGTTACAAATGAGGAGAGGCCATTTGACTGGTCTAGCCTGTTTGGTAGTTAGTAGCTAAGTGTTCCAAGGGTCTCTTCCAACATTTTTTAAAAAGATTCCAGGGTTTTGGTTACAACAGCATGAATGGGCATCTTGTTCCACACGAACACAATACTTTGGGTAAAGAAGTGGCTCTTTGGGCACAGTGAAGGTGATGTACTGTAAATGCCACAAAAGAACCTCTTAAGTGTCTCTTAGATTTTAGATTAAGTTTGCAGACACTTGGCAGAGTAAACACTTCTAACTTCAAAGCAGAGAGGATGTTTGCTGAGGTCTGGGGGGTCCCCAGTGTCATTTTAATAAATATCTGTCCAACCATGTGTGCCTGGATTATTACTCCTCTCGACAAAGCTGTGCCAGAGAATAAAGAATTCACATGCCTCTAATTATACCAGCCACTCTGGTATATTGCTAGAAAACACTTACAAGTTGGGGATTATAATAATAATTGCTAACACTTATATAGCGCTTTTCTGGACACTCCACTCAAAGCACTTTACAGGTAATGGGGACTCCCCTCCACCACCACCAATGTGCAGCATCCACCTGGATGATTGATTATGATTGATTATTTCACTTATTGACTAAACCGCTCAGTCAATCCCTGATTTTCACTATTTTCGTAACCCTCCATTTGTAACAATATGAAAAGGAAGGGAAAGGAAAAAAATATTGTCCTGCATTAATAATGAGTATTTTTTTAAAACTATACAAGCTTCACGACAAATCGTCAACAGTAATTGAGCCCACATTTAGTTAGAGACCAGAAGAAAAGAAACCATATAAAAAAAGACATAAATCCGGTAGATACTTGGCACTTTTATAAACGTCTTGTACAGTACGTGCACACAATCTTAATAGTCTTAGTAACTTGTTTCAATCTCTAGAGCAACAGCTGAGTGTTCACCACTGTTTGATTTGGCTGTAGATATAGATTTGGCTGAATATTCATATCAAACATGCCTGGAAACCAATTCATATATCATCACCTTCATAATAACAATAAGCAAAAGAAATTTAAGTCCCACTTTTTTGTAACCTGAAATGTGTTTCTTTTTCTTTTACAGACAGGAATAAACAATTCAACTCAAAGGCTTGAAGGCTTCAAGTGCCATTGTTAAAAGTGATTTCCTTCATGAGCCCATGTGACAGATTTGAGCTTCAAATTTTTTTTTAATGTCTAAAGAGATTTGGGTCCTTTGGCTTGTATGTGTATGACCTGTAAGTCCAGGAATTGACTTGGGAGCCCTCTTTTTTTCAGTTTTACTAGTGTATTACAGGTACTGTATATACCTTTTTTTCCATTTGAAGTCCTTTCAATGTAGCCTTTACATAATGTATCCAAACAACAAGTTAGCTTTTTCTATCACTTCTTAATACTACAGTATCTTCAAAAACGATATTTGCATATCTAAACATAATTCAGGGATGGAAAAGCTTGAACCTCTTGGTAATATTGGCTGAAAATATTTTAATATGATTTTTATAGAGTGACCTCCAGCTTTGTTTATACCTACTGTGTGATGAAACAGGAACAAAAAAAACATGATACAGCAGAATATGTTAAGGACTGAATAATGTGTCTCACTTAAAAATATCTAATAATGTACTATAATCATACTAGCATTATAGTACTAGCATACTAGCAAAATAAATTGGATTCTTGATAACAAGGGGCCAAATTTATTCAGTTGCCAAAGTGTTCCTTTAAATAAAATTCAACAAAAACAAATCTACAGTAACATTCTGCTCTTTAGAGTAACTATATTCTGTCCACTGAAGGTTTCCTGACTTCCTGGGGGAATAAAAGAGTATTAGGTAATACTATGACATTGAGTAGTAGCATGCATTATCATGGTTATGGTCAGACAGATCCATATGATCACTGACCTCCATGAATTGCGAGATGGCTATTGAAGGCCAAGTGAATATGTCACTTTCTGCTGTAGTGTCCATTATATCTAAAGTTACTGGTGCAATGACCATAATGCCAAGAAGAGGACAGAGGTGGATCTTACCACCATGAGCTGTGAAACACGTGGTTTATGAGGCAGCCATACATCTAAAGGCAGCTGTTGGAGATCTTCAATAGAGGCTGACATCTTCAGGACATAAAGTGCCCAAAACCACCATCTGAAGACACCTGCTTGAATTTCACATTCAAGCCTAGGTTGCAAAGAAGAAGCCTCTTCTTAGGGAAGACCCCAAAAAGATAAAACACCCATTGAAGGATCGATTTTGTTTTGGGGTTCCTCTGCATCTACTGGTACTGGAGACATTGTCAAAATTGTCAAGGGGAAATCATGAACTCCAATATGTACTAGGACATTCTGGTTAGGCATCTACTATAGATCTTGCTGTCAGGAAGCTCACACCTGGCTGAAAATGGGCATTCCAGCATGCCAATCATCCAAAGTATACATTTGAAATGACAAAGGAATAGTTAACTGCACACAACAAAAATGTTGTAGACCGGGCATCTCAATCTACAGACCCCAAACCAGTTGAAGATATGTGTTTCTAACTCAAGATTAAAGTTTACTAACAGAAACCAAAGGGGCTGAAGAACATGGAGAAATATTCATAAAATTTCCTTCTGAAGTTCATAAACGTCATAGTACACTAAAGGAGGTATATAGTCAGTGGAATCCCTGACAGAGGATGATTTACAAAATACTAAATACTGGGGTGTGGAAAAAAATTGACCATGTCTTTCTAGATGTTCATGCATTATTTATGACAAATATGACATTTTCTGTGCAATGGAGTTGAAATTACTGCTTAATTTGTTGAGAATTAGACATAAGGAACATTATCTAATCTGTAAATCGTTCTTATTTGATGATTAATGTTCCTCAGGGGAATGAATAAATCTGTAGAATACCTCTGGATATCTAAGATATCAATTAAATAAATGTACAGTAATTGAGTTAGAACTGCAGCATTCGGTATGAAAATAAAACCAATAAATATGACCCTAACACGTAAAATAGGTGTTGTTGTAATAGAAGCAAAATAATGAAGATTGAAAATATGACTTGTAGCTCAAAAGTGCAATAAGAAGAATAAATGGAGATCTGTAATACCGAAAGGTTCGGCAGTGATGATGGACCAGCCTTTCTGTCCCATCATAACTGGAATGGGACAGTGGCACCGAAGAGTCTTTGCATATGGTTAAGTAATGAAGTACTGTATAGAGGCCTCCTTCTTCAACAGGTCCTTAAGGATGATTTAAAACAATATCACGTGCGTCTCTGCAAGGTTTGTGGAAATTAGAGCACCTGGAAACAATCCTCATGAAGTCAGACAGAACAAGGAAATATCACACTGATCCAGATGCTGAAGGCCAGGTTAACCCCAGGACACTGGAGCTGTGAGACAGCCGTGCCATCCAACACACCAAATTGCTCCCAGTGGGACAATCTAACACAGTCAATGAACTCAGCTGTGACTGCTCCTTTCCCTTTAACCTGAACAACACCACTCTAAGCTGGTCTCAGTCTTCGCTTACCAAGTAACACGGGGCACAGTTTGTCTAAAACAATACTGAGATCCTTGGAGAATAACATTACAGCACTGAAATCTACCCAGACGTTGATATCCTTGCATTGCTCTGACTTGTGAGTTAGAACAACACTTCTTTGCCTATTTGTTGTTTCAATGTGTTTTGACAAGTTGAGTAATGTCTTTTGTTTTATAAATGCTCATAGACAGTTGCTGGTTTTGTTAAATACAGGTTTGGAAAGGTTCAGGAATGTTTAATTTTATCCCGTTCATCAAAACATACAATAAAAACAAACAGGCATTATTTCATTATGAGCATTCCTTGAATTCTGTGTTTGCCAAACCATTTCAGTGAAGATACAATTTATTTTGTTTGTTTGGTACTATTGAGATGAGTATGAAATGAAACCTCACAATGCAAAGCTTTTACAAACAATTCTGGTTTTCTCTCTTTTATCTAAATGGAAAAAATACTGTCACTGTGCCATAATTATGAAAAAGAAACATTAATATATTTGTCAGAACATTTAAATAAATGGTCTGAACTGCACGTATCACAATTTGCTGTGCAATTATTAATAGGTCCATTCCCCATCACATGTCTTCAATGTTTGAATTTCAATGGAGAGAAAGACACATGCCACAGATGAAAACTTTTAATGTCAGAGCTCAGAACACAAACTCGCAACACGAAAAAATACAAAAAGCAAAAAAAAAACAGTACCTCACTGTTAAAGAACAATGGCTGCTCACAGAAACATATGTTGTTTCTCCTCTGTTTTCACATTTTAATGAAATACAACCACTGAAAATATTTGTCTGGTAAACATGATAAATATTTTGCTAGGCGCAGAACATTTCATATTGAGAATTTGTCAGCCTTGTAAATAAAGGTTTCAGGAAAGGAACATAACAGGATTCTAAATGTTTGACCACATTCAAGATATTAAGCTGCTCTGGCATTCAAAACTATATCTGTTATTAATTTGGGTTCATACTGTATACTGTATACAGGATCTTATTACTGTATATGCATTATAATGGGAGTTGGGTGTGGGTTTATGTACTGTATATCATACTGTATATTCTAATCACAGATAAGAAGACCCAAGTGGTTCATGTGCGTTGAGTATGACACTAACAGCTCCAGGGTATCTCCATTTCTGTCAGGTTCAATAAGGGAGGAGACCTGGGTTCTCCACCTTGAAATCTGACTTAGAATAGAGTAATTCTGAATTCTCTCTCTCCAGTGATCAGTACTGTGTCTGAGAATGAACACGAATAAGATTTTTAGAAATACAACCCCAACTCTTATAACACTGCTGTGCTGACACCGCCGTCATTGGGAAGAGGAGAAAGCCTATTTATAGAGGTGACATCATTGCTGAGTCACTGCAGTGTGATGAAGGAACAAACGCCTCCAAATTTCATGTCAGTCACACTGACACACTATAAGCTCATCGCCTGTGATCACCTTTAACTTTCCAGGCACATCGGCAATCAGTTTATACCAAATCTGCAGAAAGGATATACAAGTCAGGTAAATCAAAGGGCAATGATTTTAATCAGTCTGTCAAAGAGCAACAGGTGAAAACCTGAAGGCTAGCAGGCTTTCTAATATTGTTTGCACTTTTCATAGACGCTGGGCAAAAAACTGTACATGACCATAAAGTCACTCTGTATCCCTGAAGACGGGATCCCTGGGTGAAAATCGAGAAACAGTCCATTTTTTTTTCTTCAGGAAAATATTCACAATGGAAACAAAGAGCTCTTCAAGGAGCATTTAAAATTGAAACAATCTAAGGAATTCAACTCACTTTATTACATAATGGCATCAGCAGACATAGAAACTTATTATCTGTGGAAAAATGAATATAGTACAATTGCAGACAGCTTTGCAAAATCAATAGAATAAGAATTAGATGTCCTTGATCTATAACTGATATAAATGAAGCCTAAAAGCGGTATGGTATTATCATTCATATGGTTTTGATATGTATGCCATTATCCATGTGTCGTTTCACAAATATATCCTCTAGAAATCTTACAAACAGCCGAAGTTGTCCCAAGAAAACTCAGGAAAACTTTGATCAAATGTTATCAGCCACCATTTTACATATTGTGGGCAAGAATGAAGTGATTACACCAGAGTTCTGCTACCGCTACAGGTCATAACACTTGGAGAAAGAAGCACCAAATCTGTTCAAATTTGGAACTAAAAAGAAGTTCCAAATCTGTTGGACTATAGTTATAGTATATAGTTATAACTAGTTTAGTTATATTTAAATTATATAACTGTTCCTTTTAGTGTGTTATCTGCTCTTATATCCTTCATCTAGTATTAGAGGCACCATTTGTCATTATTTGACAGCACACAAACAGTATTAATAAAACATGTCCTTGACCATCCCATGACAGTCAAAAGAAATCAACACGCAACATTTCTTTTATACGGTTAGCCGCGAATTCTTATTAAAATGGGATTATTTTAAGTTTAGACACCTAAACTAAACATAAGCAGTTGCATTATCTTCCTAGCCCAGGTTGTGACTTTGTTTTAATTTGCCCCAAGTAAGAAAGCAGAAAGGAAGCCCAGACATTCTACACATAAGCCTGCCCTGCATGAAACGAGATTACATGTTTAAACTCCGCTACATGGGTTTCGTGGCTAAAACAGACAACAGCCTTCTTTTTTGAATTTTAGAATTAGAAGCATACGAAGTGTTGTGGCAGAGAGGGGGGTGTTGAACAGTTTGCAAAGTACAATCTAAGTGCAAATATATTCTACAATGACCAATGAACCATAATCCTGAACTCTAGGGAAAATTCGGGTGTGCTTCCCTCCATGGATTGATTAAATGGGGTGGAATAAAGCAATGCGGTCATATATATTTCCAGTTCTCGTTTTGCATGTGTGAAGCAGGAGAAAGTGACGTTAAGCATGCATATTCTAAATTGGAAGATAAATGAAAGAAAAAACACTGCTGTTCCTTCCATAGATTTGTACAGTAGAATCTAAAGTTAGTAAACACTTTGAAAGCTCAACTTTCTTTTCATTACTCTGATGTTTTATTCAAAGGATATACAGTAAATATTGTCAATACTCATGGAAGATTGGAATAATATTGAAGACTAAGAAAGAAAAGCATCTGTGTGTACATATATAATATAAACAATATAAAAACCACATGTATATATATATATAGTATATACAGGTGTACTGTTTTTGTTTGCTGTAAAGCATATTAAGAAATAAATGGTCCTGTGTAAAACTGTTGGCATGAAATGTACAGTAATTTTTTGCAAATAGCAGAGGTAACTACTTAATTCTCTCCCAAATGACTACTCACAATACAAAATATGCACCATATTGTAAGGTTGGCATTTTGACCCTGAACAGTTTTTTTTTTTAGAAGTGCACAGAACTTTGTAAAGGATGCTGTTCATGCTAGTGACCAACCTGCTTATACTGGCCTATACAGTACAGCAGATCTCATTGGCGCCCCCCAGTGGCTCACCGACTGTCACTGCAGTTCTGAAACAGACATTCCTCCATTCTGTATTTAAGGAGAGCATTTACAGTATGAAACTTGTCAAATTTACAAGTGCTGCCTCAGTTAAGAAACCATATTCACAGTTTTCAATTTTGATGAACAGTGGGGCTTCAATCACTTTTTTATGCCCAAACCTTATCATAAAAGTAGTTGACATTCAGAAATGCGAACGTGAACAAGAACTATTGAGTAATGGCTGTGCATTTGTGGCTTTATGGACAGGTAAGTGTTGTACTTGCCGTGCTTTGTGCTGACTACAAATTTTATTTCAGAACATTCTAAAGTTCACACATCAGGGCCCGACTGAGCCAACCCCACTCAGCTGTTTCCACTTCATTTGTACTGGGAACAAATCTCCTTAGATGAATTCCTGATCTTCCCACCCTTGAAAAGGACAATCAAACCTGACCTGCATATTTTTGTGAGGTTGGGGAAAAGTTTGGCACACCAAACACTGTGAGAACACACAAAATCCACACAGACACCTCAAGCTAGAATTGAATCCAGAATAAGAGCTGTGAAGAAACAGCCTTAACCATCAAATTGCACTGCTCTAAATTTCTCTGTGGCTTTAAAGATGCTCTGCTGCATGGCAGCATTTTTATCAGCAATCCATGTATGACTTTAACCTGAAAACTGTAATATTTCATCTTACCCTGTTGTGGGGTTGTCGTGCCTCATACTGTATGTTCAAGTTTCTTTTTCTTGGAATTTACCACACCTGCTTCCAGAGGTTTATACAGTACATAGCGATTTCCACTACTTTACATGTATATAGCGTCACAATCACAAAAAGTGAAATTTCTGTATCTAAACTGCACACGTACAGTAGGTGAGTTATACTTCTGCTGCATAAAGTAAGGTATATGTTACCTTCAATATCAAATGACTTAAGCACAATAAGCATATCTATCTTGCTTTGTCTTCCTAGCAACTGCTGACTGTAATTTTCTAAATATTTAAATTGAGTGCAATATAGTTCACATGACCTAACACCTAATGCATTATTAAGTTGGGATCTATGCATTAGTCATGACAACTGGAAGAATGCAAAAGAAAATTCTGTTGAGCAATATACTTCTTTACTTAAGGGGAAATCTCAGCATTTCACAGAGTAAAAGATGGATCCCTCAGAGAACTATATCCAGTACAGTCTTCATGAGCCTTTCAGGTAACATCTACACTCATAAGAAAATGAATGCTTTTCGCGCCAGTTGGAAGATGGTCAATCATTTTATATTTGTAAATGGAATCCAGCAGAGGTCTATAATCCCAAAGCAATGACCAACAGATGCACTGTAGTACTGTATATACATCAGTTCAGAAAATATGATTCTATCGCAGAATAAAACACATGGAAGTGACAGGCTGAAAAATATTCAGGGACCTTGGGAATGGAACTCTATAGATATACAGCATAAACTATATATATATAATAAAATAAAGGTTGAACTGTGCATACATTTAAATGTTGTTGTTTTTCTTTTTTTAATCATGAATATGCACATCTGTCTCTGGCTTCATACAGTATATTCCATCTATGTCCCTGATATACTTCACTGCATTTAACTTTGGCAACACTGAAGTTAACCATTTTAAAGGGCACACTGCACACAGGGGTCCCACACTGTACAAGGAAAACCCACAGAATGTTTCTCTGCTGTTTTCAGTAGGTATTTCCTCAGACTATTACAGACATGATGGGTGGCTATTGATTCAGGTTAGTCTTAAGCACTCTTACCTTTCAGGTCAAGGCTAGGGAATATTAGGGGATCCAGGTAAACCATGAATGTTATTTGAAAGCATTAGGTCAGGGGTTTTTGACACTCTATAAGAAATCTTCTCTTATTAAGGATTCTGTAGTTAAACAAAATACATATAGCAATGCTACTGTATCTACATCTTTACTATAGGTAAATCTACATGATTACTATAGGTAATGCTACTATTAATTATAAAAATATTAAAAGCTGAACTAGAGATCAAGTGTTTCACCATGAGTAATACCAGAGCTGATCCACTGTATGAGAGTTACTGTAGCTTTATTTGCTACAAGACCCTTTTGTTAAAAACCTTGCATAAGATTGTTAAATCGTGCTCTTTCATAATCCATAATAGTTTCATGACCCTCAATTAAAAATGAATTTCTGAGAAAATTTCTTTTTGTGTAAATAAAAGGTTTTGTTTCAAGCAATTTGGACATTGACTCCCCACAATCACTGCAAAGGCATTATTTTAAAATTGCTGTCCACTGAAAACATCATTCAGTGAGAATCATTTACTTTTTTCAATTATCACAAATTACATAAATGACTGGATAACTCCTGCAGTAACGTGTTGAGTTTATAATCCTTGTGAAAGCTTATTTAATGGTATAATAACTGATTTGAACTGAGGAATTGCCTGCTGACTGAGGAGAATACTGTGTTTGCTCTGCGCTGCCTAAGCAACTTTGTATCTGCTGGCAGTTACAGCATAGTATATTTCCATATTACACTGTAGCTTTTCTAATGTGATTTCTAATTCACATTTGCCATCAGTAATGTATTTTTTGGAAATAGCTGAAAAATCCTGATGAGTAAACAAAATGATACAATAATTGCATCTGTTACCTGACAGGTCTAGGGATCGATTCTTGCCTGGGCTGTCCTCTGTGTGAAATCTGCAGGTTCTCCTCATGTTGTTTCCTCTCACAGTCCGAAAACTAGGGTAACTGGAATGCCTAAAGTGTCCCCTGTGTGTGCCCTGTATTCGACTGGCATCACGTCCAGGGTTAAGTCCTAACTAGGCGCATTGTGGCTCTGTATTGGACTAAGTGGTTACTGAAAATGAATGGATCAGTATTAGTAATGAATTTATGTTTTTGCTTGGCAAATATCCTCATCCAGGGCCAATTACAATATCTAAATGTTTATATTATATGTATATACAAGTTCAAGTTCATTTGTCAGTCCTGCCATATACAAGTATACAGGGGAGAGAGATATCGTTCTCCGGGTCTATGACGCGAATACAGAGAGACACTGAAAAGACAATGCTATAGACAATGTAGACAAAGTACAGGGGTACTTTACAGGGTACAATAAAGTGCAATGTGCAAAGGAAAACGATTGTGGAAGCACAATATAATAATATACTAAACATCAAAAGATACAAAACAAGCTACAGTATGTATATATTCTTTTCGAAAAATCAACAGTTTAGGATATTGATAAAATCTTTTGGAATCATTTTTATGAATTGATCATGCATGCCGACCATGATGCACTGTTCTGTAAGCACTAAATCATTTCACTAGTGAGAGATCAGAGTGGGAAAACTTGACCATCAACAAAAGAAAAATGGAAAGTAATCAATATTCTCCACTTATCAAGAGACACAAGACCTTAGTGTCACTGGCATGTTGGAAGCCGGGATACGACAGGAGAAGAATCTCAGGGGGACTCGGCCACAGGTGTTCTTCAGAAATGAATCCAAATTTTGCGGAGGCCATTGTTATGGCCATCAGCAAGAGTGGTGCAGAAAAATGTGCTGTTAGCCTCTGACCCTCTGGGCAGACATGTCTAGTAGCTCCAGAACTCCACTTCTAGTGATTGTTGGCAACATGACTGAATAGCATAGCTATTAGACACCGAGTCAGCCCAGAGAATCACTTGCTGCCCTTTCTTTGGACTGAAATGACAACATTCAAACCGGACTACAGACCTTCACAGGAGTGGCTGAAGTGGTGGTGACAGAGATCTCTTGCCTTGGGAAGAGAAAGGGGGAAAGAAGGGTTGGAAGTCCAAATTAGGAAACCAGTCAGCAACTGACATGTAGGAAGTGCAGGAGAAGCACAACCTAACCACGGGGTGCCTTAAGGTTGTGGAAGAGAAGTTCAACCTATGGTGAGAGTTCCTGAAGAGTAGGAAAGTTAAGCCAAAGTAACCATTGAACGACCATGACCAGGGAGTTAGTTAAAAACTACCTGATTACTAATTTCAGTGAAGTATAGTAGGTATGGCTTTGAGCAGAGCTGTAGCACTAAATGTGTGGTAAACGTCCACAGCAGTGTGAGAAAAATCCCAGGAGCTATGGAAGCAGTATCTTAAGGAGATGCAGGATGGTGGTCAGAGACAGAGCTTTTTTCATTTAAAAAATGGGTCCATTCCACCACAGCAGGGACGTGGACAGGAATGAGTGGGACTTCGAATTGGACGAGCATAGAGGGTAAACAGACAGACTGGTGGAGTCTGGTGAATGAGGAGAAGCAGAGAGGTTGTAGGGGATAAAAGGAAAGATGAGGAACTGGCAATAAACTAGTTAAGATAGTGGAAGACAACAACTACAGTTTTGAAACTTGATAGATCATAGCTATAGAGAGCTAAGGGAAGGACCAGAATAATAGCATATTTGGTGGAACAATCTAGAGCAAATGTTGTTTTATGTACTCAGGGTGTTCCACATCGTTCTGTATTTTTGACTATTTATTATTTATATTTTGTCTTTGGTGAGGTTATTCACTGCCTCGGGTTTCATGTGGCACTTGGATTCAGAATGCCATTACTACAATTTCTAACCTACACAAGTGTTTGTCAGATATTAAAATATGCATGTAAGAGAACATTTTAAGCTAATCTGTCTCAAACTATTCTCATAGGCTCCCAACATTAGCTTCTCACAGTTGGTTACTTCAATATACTTGCTGGCAGTGCTAAAATCCAAACTTTGATGGGAATTAGAAACCCCAGTGTCACTTTTGACCTTGTGTAGTCATTCACACGCCTGCTGCAAGAACATATTTTTTCCATGTGCATAACATTGCTAGGTTAAGATGCATTTCCTGTCTATACGATACATGACATAATAGTGATACAAACCTTTAATTATTCCTTATTTACTGGAGTATCTGAAGTTTCTGATAAGGTTCAATATGTCCAAAATTATTCATTTCTTGTACAAACAAAATGTACTCTACATTAGTTGAATTTGCACTATCCTCTGTAAAGTGTACTGTTGTACTGTTTCCTGTTCACATACAGTATAAGGCACTGACAGGTTGTCCTTCAAATTAAGGGCTTTATAGCCATGAGTATAATCCAATTCTTCATCTGAGAGCTGATGAATCAGTCTATTTCACTCTGCTTTCTGGACAGCAGTCTCTTGTGCAGTTCATCTGTGAAGCTCACTGCCCCAAACCATTAGGGCCTCTGTAACTGTTAACATTCTTAATACTTACTAAGAGACTTAAAATGTTTTACTGGTGCAGAATTGAATGTATAATTTAGTTGCACGTTTGGGTTTAATCTGTCATTTTGCTCTGCTTTTCCGTTTTCTGTTGTTTTTACTTCTGTTATGCTTCACACTTATGCTACTGTACGACTCTTTGAGGTTCCTGAAGCACAAATACATTGTTATTATTACAGCACTAAAGAAGGTTTTCTGTGGAGGCAAGATTGAGTCTGTTGGGTTTTTTTTTTACATTCATCCATGTCCTAACCACTTTATTGAATACAGAGGCGTGAGGGAGCTGAAGCCTATTCCGACAAGCAATGGGCATAAAGTGGTCCATCGCAGGGCACACGAAAACACACCACACCTTGGCCAATTTTGCCAGAATACAATTTACCCACCAGTATGTCTTTGTATGGGGGGAGGACACTGGAGCACCTGGAGGAAACTCACACCCAAACAGAGGGAGAACGTACAGACTTCATGCAGATGGCACCAGGAATTGAAAACAGAGCCCTGATGCTGCAAAGCAGCAAGGCTAGCCACTGCACCACCATCCTGTGCAGTTTTTCACATTTAAATTACATTTTAACAACAGCAGACAGCTTACATAACAACATCCAGATTCAAAATAAACGCCTTTTTAAGTATTAGTCATTGGTGCTATCTGTACATTTTTTTACCCAAACTGCTTTGAATGCTGTTCAAGAACTGTGCTTCTCCTTGCGATGCTCAGGTCTGAGTCAAACCACCACAAACACTGAGACTTAGTGCCCTGTACTGTATGGCACAACTCCACATTTGTTTTCTGTAATAATAATGCATGTAGACATTGTTTTCCCATCCCAAACCTTTAAATTTTTGGAGGCCCCACCACAAAATAAATTCTCATTGCCAGCTCTCACTGCATGAGTTACTTTTATAGCTTGCGGTTCAGACTGTATATATCTGGTTAGTCAATAAAGATATCAGGGGAACCCAAGTAGCTGAGCCAGCTTACATTTTTTATGCTTCTTTTATTGCATTTTAGAGTTAAGTGTGCAAACGAAAAATGCAAAAATGTTTTCTATCAGAGTTTCAGTATCTATCCCCTGGCCCTACATGTGCGATTCGCAAATTTCTGGGTCAAGAACTAGCTAGCACTATCACTAGCTTTTGTCAAGTCTTCTTAAATGATTTTTCGAATACAATGGCCACAGTACTTTCTAGCATAAATGACATAATATGTGCACAGTGTGAAGTTTACTTTTGAACTTCGTTCTTTACTTGCTCTTCACACAGTTTGTATTACTAATCTAAACCCCAATAATGTCAAAAAATACATTAATAACAACAGCAATAATGATAATTTGGTAATATCATTTGGACTTTTGTCTTTGGCATCTCCTTTTCATTGGGTTGTTTAGGCTTTTGCTTATATTCTCTTTAGTTCAGGTGTTTTTTTTGCAGAAAGCTGTCTGCAGTGTTTCCTTGAAAACTGTCTTTAAAATACCTCACTGAGACTGCAGGCAGTAGTCAACAAATTCTTCAGGTTTACAGCCTACCACACTACTTTTACTCAACACTTTATTTGGAGGGATGCCTACCTAGTTTCCCTAATAACGTTCCAAGTCAAGTCAGTTAAAAACGGCTTCTGATCTTAATCCTGCTGGAGCTGCCAACATTCTAAGTTGGACTGGGGGTTTAGTTTTTGTAGTTGTTTTGGACAGACACCTTAATTTTGCCACTCATCATTTCAAACCTGCAAATAGGAACATCTAATTAGAATCTATTGTTATGGGACATTTGTGGCACCTGAAGTCATGAAAGAAATGCTGATCAACTGAATACAGTTAGACAAGCCATCCCTGGCCCTGTTGGGTTTTCAGAAAGGCTAGGTTGTACATAATTAACTTTGTTTTTTAATCCGTTGATCACTGTGTTTGAACAAGGCAGAACGTAGTGTGCCTCTGAGGTGAATGATACAAAAAACAGAAACAAGAGGCTCTCAAACATGAACGACACATTGGCGAAAGGAACATTCTGTGCTGTATTTACAGTTGGAAACGGAGTAGTGTTGTAATAGGAAACATTTGTAACACATTGGAGGGAAATGAAAACACAAAACGTGAAACAAGGGGCAGCCTGAAGTGCCCCTGGGCTATCTACCTCCTGTGTGAGTAAAATATGATACACTATTGTTTTAATAATTAGACAGTGCCAAGACTGAACAAACTAGACCTCACAGAAGCCTCATTATAAAAAATGTAAAATCCTGAAGTGGAGGCTGGAGGTGACAACCATAAGGGGAAGAGGAGGCCCTTCTGTCTTGGGAGTTCGGCATCGGAGACACATTACAATCCAAAACACACGTCCTCCTTGCCCATGACTTAATGCAAAAACACTAGAACTCCTCATTTTCCTTGTTAACAGTGATGAAGAAAAATAACCGAGCTCTCTCCAGACCAATCACCAATATAAATCAAGCACAATGGAAGCCCATTTACGTATTAAGCCATTCTCAGCTTAGGCACGTGTCATAGTCAAAGAAATATGTATGATATCTTATAGTACCTTTAAGTTCCATGTTAGAATCAGAAGGGAAACAAATCAGATCGCCTCCTCTGAAGAAACAGGTGACCAGCAGTGCAGAGTGGTTATTAAGAGATACATTATGAAATACTTCAGAAACCCTAGAGATGGTTCATTTAATCAGGCTAAACCACGTGGCTGTCATTCACTCAAAGTTCAAACCACACAGCTTGTATTGCACATTTCTCCTGGGTTAGTTTTTCTTTAATCAATGGGTGATGCCTTCGGAACATACAAACAGTATAATTGAAACAGAAATGCTTCATTCAAAAGACTCTTGCCAGGCTGTAGCAAATAAAGCACAACTCACACCATAAACATAAAACCTCACAATGTACAACATCAAATAAACAATTCCAATAGATGCAACTGACACAGCCCCACAGACAGCTGTTCAGCTGCTGTTCATCAATACAAACAAAACAGAAATTATGCAAGTTTAAAACATTTACACTTTGATCACTTTCCAATTATCCCAATGATTAATCTCTGTTTTAAAAACACTCTGTACATTTTTACAAGTTTAAATTATTAGATGCTCATAAATTAGTATTAAAATTCGGAAAAAAAACAACAGTTCCCATTTGATATCTTTATAGAATTTTATCAAGTATTTTTCAAGTGCAGTGATTATACTGTACATTGTGAAGGTAATGCAGGGAAGAGTTTAATAATTTTCCACAGAGGGTTTAGCTGTTGTTACAGTAAGTGGACTAAACGAAGGACTAACTTTCTTCATCTGGAACATATAGAATCCCTTCTATAATTCTGCAAGATCACATACTGTATGATCTTGAATTACATTTTTAAATAACTTTTCATTTTCTTTTTATTTTCCTGGATGCTGCCACATGAACGGAAATAGAACCCTACATCAACATTCACCAACATGTTGTTTTTGTAAAGATACTGGTCTTTCATGGTCTACTGCCCAAAACCGATACCATGTGTCTGAAATTCCTGATAATAACCCCAACCACAAAGAAATAACAAACTCGTTTAGACATTAATGCTGACCCTTCTGTGGCCAATATGGTGGCATGACGTTCCTCTACAACATTTTTTTGCCAACACTTTTCATCTCACTTAAGCTTAAAACAGGTGGCATGGGGGCACAGCAGTAGCATTGCTGTCTTGCAGAGCCCTGGGTTCAGTTCTGGAAGTGCTACTGTACATCATGGAGTTTGTTCTCTCCATTTTCACATGGGTTTCCTCGGAGTGCTCCTGTTCCCTCCCACTGTCCAAAGGCATCCTGGTAGGTCAACTGGTTTCTGGGAAAAGTGGCTTTGATGTGAGTCCACGTGCATCTACTGTACGTTTGTGTCTGTGTGTGCCCTGCGATGGACTGGCATCCCATCTAGAGTGTATCCTGCATTGCTTGTTGGGATAGGTCCCCGCTGTGCCAAGACCCTATACTGGATGAAGAGGCTAGAAAATGAATGGATGGATGGATGGATAAGCTTAGAAATAAAATGCAGCCCTATTTCTCTAAATTATATTTCTTTGACTTATTTCTATTTACATGTAGTTTTGCTTCAACATATAGAATTACTGATTATATATTTTTTTGTTTATATTCCTTCAGTTTGAAATTGTGAAGTGTTTATGACTTGGTCTTATGGCTGCAACCACAGCACAGCGCAGGGAAAATGGAATCTGTGGATACATCTGCTTCCCTAAGCCTCTGGTGTCTGACACACTGCAAGCTCTACAGGACATTGCCTTGATTAGTGGCTCATACACAGACCAGACCTGAAGGTGCACAACTTAGTGTTTGAACCAGTGACATATGGAAAGACCCAGAGACCCAGTATCAAAATGTTCAAAACATGATATCGGACAAATACTACTGACTTCTGTCTCTCAAAGAAGTAAAGATCTTGAAACAGAATAAACCTTACCAGACGATTATTCTGTTTCAGTAAAGTAATGTAGTCTGAAACATTTCCTGTTTAATTGTCTTTTGTAATTGTTTTTACTTTTCTCTTAAATTTAAACAATTATCATGTATAGCAGCTACAATAAAGATGTGAATTGTACCTTCAGTGTGGAAAATGAAAAATACATTGTGGAAAAAGTATTTTTAAGGGCGTAATTGTAGTATAAAAATGATGCGATGGTAAGCATTTAAAATTATAGAAAGATATAGTTAGATCTTTAAGCTGCACTCTGGTTCCAATTTTTTTTTTCTCCATTTCCAACACGTCAAGATTCTCAGTACAAACGATGTAATACTTTTAAAGGGCAATGTCAATTAGCTTCCGAGAGCATAATGTGTCTTAAAACGTAAAACAGAGATGCGCAGAGACGTCCAGCCAGCACACAGTTCTCTGCTCCGAATTACAATGAGCAATTTGTTATTCTGATATCACCACATCCATTTCATTGATTGCATGGCACAATCACCATTATCGCTATAACCTAGGGATTTGAACTGTAGCCAAAACTCAAGCTTTATTGATTAAAAGCTTCCTTATGGAGAATGCTGTCTGACCTGATCTATGTTGTTCAGTTCCTTTTGGAGGAAAATATATGCCACTTAGCTACAGGCCACAACAGGGCGATTTCCACACTGATCAGACAGAAGTGCATTGTGGGGTTGTGAAGGTGTGCTCCTTTGCCTTTGAACCTACCGTTACTGTACTGTTTCTGTATGTGAAACCATTCTCAGTTAGCCTGTGTCCAAAAAGTGTTTTGCACTAATACAGCAGCACTGACATATTTATTATCTGAAGGCTGCAAATGTGAGCGTAAGCCAAAAACTTAACTAAGGACAGCATGCGCATATGAAATATCAATAAAAAACTGTAGTGTATGTGTTACAGCTTATTTCAGTATTTGCAAATTCCTGTTAATTCCTAATGAATGCAGGCTGGTCTTATTCAGTTTATCACAGTTGATCATTGCATTAATTTTATGAGTCTTGTTACATCCTTTGTGGATATAGCAGCCTATTATAGGCTTTCAGGATTATTATACTACTCTACACATTTATCATAATTTATAAGCTATTGAAACTGACCTACCAGTATTCACAGGACTGTATGTTTATGTGTGTCTTAAATGACGAATGAATGTTTAACAGTTCATAGTGTGATAGTATGTACTGTGCATTTGAATGAATTTCACAGTACTGTATAGTAATGAATCTCACCAATGCCTTACCACCGTTGAAATGAAAGTAATGTCTTTTTAGACCATGTATAGTGTCGTACCTATATTGTGCTATATATCACACATTCACTGTGTGAGTTTATGGTATTGATAATTTTAAAGAAGCTACAATACCTTTATTTTAGTTGCCTGTTTTTGGCTATTATCAACATACTGTATTCTTTACATGTATGTTACAGATTTTACGGAAAGCACTTCGGGAAAGACACTCACTCTATAGGAACGAAGGTGAAGAAATGTTACAAGGAAGCGTGACACGTCCTTCCACATGACATGCTCGAAGGTTTTTTTTTTCCACTCCATGGTTGAGCTCATTATTTAAAGGTCAGCATGATTAATGAGAGGTCTCATGATTAAGGAGAGGTGAACATGCCAGGTTGCGGGGTGTGTGGCTGCAGGTCACCACAGGCAGGGATGTCATTCAGTTCTACAGAGATCATGTCACTGCGATCTTGATCATTTCCTACATTCGTAATAGATACATGTGTTAACATAGTGGGGAGTCAGAGACTTGACACTTCTTGAAAGGTGTGTTTGTGCAACTGAAATATCATGATGCTTAATTGTTCTCTTTCTGAACCATCTTGTTGAGGCTTCAGGTTTAACGCAAGAATTACAATGTAACATTTTTGTCCCAGTGACATGTGTTCATAAACACAGTATTACATACAATGCATTTTTATGCTGTTTTTAACTTCAATGGTAATTAATCACATGTCTTATCTCATTTAAAATGAAACCTTCACTGTAAAGCTTTGCATTTTTAAGATGAATACACCTGGCAGTGAATGATCAATCATTTTTTCTGCCTTTAATTAGAAAGATTTGAACTGCATGACCCAAAATGTCATACTCCTTGACATATACATACTGTATGTCGGATGAAAATGGAGCCTTGTGGGCTGAACTGAACGGATTAATTTTTAAACCTTGCAGATCTATGACATACATAAAACAGGCAGGGCTGATCCTGTTCCTTGTCTGTTTCAATGAGGTCTTGCAATATTTTGTAAAGGAAAATAAAAACGTAAAGATTTCAGACTGAATTGTGTTTTACATGTCCTGTCACATTTACAGTCAGTATTTTCTGACACAGGTAAAAATGATTCGCTTTAGTCTTTGATAGACTACACTGAGCCCCATAGACAGGAGTGATGTAAATCTATAATGTTCTGTGTGTTAATGAGTATCTTTTGCTAAAGCAAAAACTGCCTAGCTTTCTCAAAAATGCAGCTCTCTTGGAAAGTGGAAAGTGATACTGCTTTTTCACCTCAGAAAGCACGATGCGACACCAGAGCACAGGCCGACACATGCACGGCACTAAAAGAAAACGCAACCTGACTGTCACTGCAGCAAACACTACATGTGGGAAAAATAAATGTAAACTGGCTACTGTTGTATAGAACAAAATAAAATCAAATGGACAAAAAGGCTTCATTCATTATAGATAGCTTGACATTATTTCCTTTTAGCATGTCAGTGTCTGTGTGTGTGACAGACTGAACAGTGGAGATCTGGAGGATTGGCAGGAATCCTGCACTTCACTCTGCTAATGGTGAGGAAGCAAGAATCCTTTTTAAGCAATGAGGTCATCTTTTATTAAAAAAAAAACAGTGGAAGCAGGCCATATGGATCTGTTATCTCAAATCATCCTCAAGGACACAGTTTATCTCATTTTAATTGAATTGTTTAATTTGATTGTTTGATGTGAGCTTATCATGAATCGGATAACCCAATGCGAGGGCTCCTAAGTTGTAATGTCAACACAGGGCAGTAATGAGACAAAAGATAACAAGTGTCTATAATTGGGAAGCGAATAACACTGTCTGTTCCCCAGATGGCTGAGACAAACCGTGGAGACATGAGACTGAAATGTCACGGAAAACAAAATGTCTAATCCCATCTACAGCTTGAAGCTACGTGACATCACTGGCTTCCAGCTTCCATCACAATGTGAAAAATGTCCCAGACTAGTAAGAGACAAGTTTATTTCATCATAAAATATGAAAGACCTTTTCTTATTAATAGCAAGTCACCGGCATTCTTTACCTCCATCCAATCAGAGAAGCGTCCTGCAAATACTGGATGGACATTATTTTCAATATAATACAATGGTTCACAGCAAGCAAAAACAAAACAGCTACTGAATAAAAGCAGAAATGTAGTTAACTAATAATGCATTTTCTTTTTTATAGCTCAGACGTTGCATTAATATATTCTCAGGGATTCTGAAACTCGAAGAACGTGCTATCCAGAGCCTTCTATTTTACAAAAACAGGAAAAAGGCCACATTCTGCCCAAAGTGTTTAAAGGTGTAGAAGTCATGATAAGAAAAATAGCAACCTTTGGAGAAATGGGTAGTCACTTACCAGCTGTGAAACAACAACAAAGAACATTTCACATTGTATATTGTGCAAATAAAGGGTCAAAAGATATCTTATTAATGATCAATTTACTGTCAACCGCCTGCAGATCCTCAGAATTGAGCTTTAATATGAATACTACTGTGCATCTATCATAGGTATTAACATTCAATAAAACCATAACTGATAGCAAATTGATCCTTAATATGATATTTATTAGGGTGGAACAGTGGTTAGCACTGCTGCCTAACAGTGCTGAGGCCCTGGGTTCAATGCCTAGGGTGCTATCTGAGAGGAGTTTGCATGTTCTCCCCATGTTCACACAGATTTTCCGCCACAGTCCAAAGACATACTGGTACGTTAATTGGCGTCTCTGAAAACTGGCTCTGCTGTGAGCGTGTGTCCTGCAAATGACTAAATCCTTTTCAGGGTGTATCCTGCATGCACTTGTAGGTACCAACTTCTCCATAACCCTGTTTTGGATAAGCATGGATGGATGATATGAATACAACTTAATGTAAATCTTCAGCAAAAATGACATCTCAATTTCATGAGATCCTCGGCAATTTGCTTTTAGCTGTATATTGTTGGTCTGTAAAGTTTTATCATTGTGTTTTTTCCTCTGTTGCTGCACAATTATTTCTGGAAGAAAACAAATCACGTTCATCAACAAGGCCAGATTTGAGGCCAGATCACTGCCCAGAGATGCTCCCTCAAGGCAGTGCTGTTTGTCACACTATCTGTTTTAAAATTTAGAATATTAATGCCCGCCATGATTAGTTGTATTCATGCACTTTTAATCTTAATGAAACTACATTACCATTTATTGCTCCGATCTCCCCTCAGTCCCTAAAGGAGAGTTAACACTTGGAGGAGTTTTGCAGCTATCAGTGACTGATGTACTGCTGTGTATGTACTGCTGGGACCAGGCACAGCCCACCTATTGCATACATTTACTGCACTAGACATACAGTATCTGGCCTACAGGATCAACTTGCACTTGCAGAAAAGTGCCTTAAACAGGAGAGCATCAAACCTACACCCTTTCTTTTATAGTCACTGCCAGAAGATGTTTTCTGTTGGTAGATCACGGTTTCCTTAAGGTTTGAAATGAGGCGAACATGCATGAAGCTACAGGAAGAATCAGGAAAAAGCTATCTTGTGGAAATTTTGAGAAGGAACAAAGTGTACAGTGAAGTCTACATGACCAGTTTGAGAAAAAGGTAAAAATAAGAAGACGCAATGAGATCAGCCACATTAATTGGGCATTAAACTGCTTATCTAATAAATGTAAGATTACATGCTGTCGTTAAGTATTGTTTTTTTAAGAGTCTGCATTCACTTCCTTTTAATATGCTGGAGGTCTATCTTTAACAGATGTTTTGTCTCACTACTTAAATGGTGTGACATAAACCCTTAGCAATGTGGATACAAAATATAACGTAAGCACTCCAGATTAAACAAGAAACTGTAAAAAAAACAATTCAAACTGGGCAAACTAAACAAAATGTATGTTTCATGGGCTAAGCTCATCCGATTCAAGGTACTGGGAAAGGCTGAGCATGTGGTCCTGGATGTCCCATCATAACTGATGACTTTACAGAAGTACCATAGCAGATTAGGTTTAAGGGAGAAGTATGTGACCTCCCAAAAGATATAACTGTTGGTCCATATGCATCCTAGGTCAACACTGAAAACAACAACAGATCATTACCATCTACTCATCTCAGCCTTTGTAGAGCACACATGGAATATTCTGACATATTTCATCAGATGCAGAGTTTGCTTTTTGGCTGAGTGACCCATATATCCATGGACTCCACTGAATAGCTATCAGAATTAAATCTACAATATACTGTATATGCAGCTGTGAACACTGCTCAAGCTAGACCTTCCTTCATTTAGTGGGTTCTCTCTGTTATTCTGGTAGGGTAAACAAATCCAGCATTGTTACCATCATGCTCTCAATTAACTATACTGCAGTCTTTTGGATGTGGATAGAATTTACAAAGGTGGGTTTGTTTTACAATGCAAATGCAGCAAATGGTATTTGTTTTGCATAATGTTAGAAATCCAAGAAAGACTGTAATTTGCCAAACACGTCTGACAAACATTACTGTTGCCTCATTTCTTTGGTCTGAACAGAAACATGATTGAAATCCGAGATATTCTTCTTGACTTTTGAGTTAGTGTGCATTACGAAAGACCAAAAATATTCAACAAACTTCTCTTTCAGTACAAGAGTGCGGGTTCTGGTAAGACGTTGTTTACATGGGGCCGAGCACTCCATTACCAACTGCATGGAAGCTGTTATTACTCTTCAGTAGGTCTGAGCCTCACTGTTGAAAACTGGTTTGGAAGTTAGATAGGTGGTTTTGGTACAAGACTGGTGAGCAGGATTTCAACAAGTGCAAAACCATGGGAAAGGAATGAAAGGAGGCAGACAGATGGTTCTGCTGTATGTTTGGCACGAAAAGGAGCACAAAAACGCGCTGTGCAGAAAATGTGGTGAATTATAAGATTAGGTAAGCTATCAGCTATGTTTATGCTAGTGTATTATTGATCCCAGATCTCAATTTACTCTTGTTTAAGTACCCTGGCAATCGTATCCAAAGAACATGGCTTACTAACATGTTCCATACACCACTCTCTTTGTCTTTCTTCCTCTGTCTGAACTGGCCTGGAAAGGATTTCACTATCATGACCCCTGAAGGATTTATAAACACAGTGGTGCAAAAATAAAACCAATCTAATCTGAATTCAGCCCCCCCCCCCCCTCCTTAATTTTTACTGGAAAGGGTTCAGCATTCTTAAAGCCTACCACACCACAATCCATGTAATTAACTAGGCTACACTTTGTCCCCTTAAAGTTCCTATGACCAGAACTAAATACATTGTTTTCTGGTCTATGCTGAGTTTCAAAAAAGCTTTAAAATTAGTTTCTGATACTGTGCTATTTCGGAAAGAGATCCATAAACTGACTCCAAGCTTTAAAGCCCCCTTTTAATGCAGTTTTATATTTCCACTTCAGTTTTATTTTTCCAATTGGAATAATCACCACTGACTACTCCAACATATGACCTACATATGTAAAAATGTATATCTATATAAACAATATACCCAGAATAAATTAAACAGGTACAACCACAGTATATCTCCCCCAAAAATCTACCACTGGTATTCAAGTTCTGGAATGTCCTCAATGTCTCACTGAAATAGAGATTGGTATTAACTGTTGTCAATTTATCTCACACCACAAGAAGCTTTCATGAAAACAAAAGCTAAATATTTTATCTGGGAATGGCATGAGAGACTTACAGTATATGTAAAGTCATCCTCTTATATGTAAAGTCATCCTCTTTCCATATTATAAAGCACAAAACTACAATAATTATCCTGTATATACAAACTCCATCATGATGGCTATAATTACTGCATTTTGTTAAATTACTGTATAACCAATTGCATTTTGTTGTATTCTACAGATTTTTGTTATACCACACTACAATAACGTTTACAAAATACCTACTTTTACAGGTCTGTAGTTGGTGAATAAACAATAAATCAGAAGTGATGAAGCCATCACATAAAGTCATTTATTTAAAGTGATTCATCATGATGTATGAGGAAAAAGTTATTCATGCTACTTTGTTAACCAACACAAGCCTTGCACTAACAGTGATGCAGGATCTGTTTTTAATAGATAAGCAATTTTAAAAATGTCTTTTTCAGCTAGGGCACTTGGATCTTTTACTGGATATCACAGCTGAGTTCCAGCCTAACCTGTTGTTAATGTTCTCAAGTCTCATGTGTTTCACAGGCAACTGCACAGGCAGAATCTGGGAAAGAAACCACTCTGTTCCCTCTTGAAACCTGCTAACCATCCGCCCCAAGACTCAGCAAAACTAATAGAGGTTTCATTCCTACCCAAACCAAGGAGTGTTGTGAACAGGAGATATTTACTGGTTGCCTCAATAACCTTTTAACACATCAAAGCAAACATTTGTAACTTTGACATCATGGAATGACAACTGATGAAACGCAAAAGTTCTCTTTGAAGTGGAACCAGTTAAAATATTGCTGCTGCCTCTGATAATCTGCAAGCAATTATTTTGTTTTGATGAAGAAAAAAAAACTTTTTGGAGCATAATGTTTGTCTTTTATTTATTGGCGTAATATGAATATACATGTATGGAATAGAACCTGGCATCAACATCCTTTACTTCTTGCACAGGTAGACAAATGTGAAATGGTTGTTGTATCCTCACTGAACCTACAGTATGTCCTGGTGTACTATATTCCCTAGACTGAAATATCGGAGAATGCAGCAGGATGGTACAGTGCCTTAAATGTGCACTGTGTTGCTACTCAGCTGAGGATTGTAAGTATGCACACATGTTCTTTGTCATTAGAAACACATTGCAAAAACCGATAACATTCTATTAAGCAAACGTGGATGAATTATGGGGTGAAATATAAGCGCCGTACCTTGCTGTACCTTTCCCATGGTGTTCAAATTTGTAAAATGACAACATGATGCATATTGTTTTTTTAACCTCCAATCAAATCCTTACATCTCAAACTGTTTTCAAAGTGAAATAAGTTACAGTAAATGTAAGCAACAACTGAAGAAAAAAATGAAATATTTTGATTTTATAATTATCCAGACCCATGGACTCAATATACAGTGGACACTGCAAGTCTGCAGGGGGCACCACCTTGGTGCAACCTTTTCTTCTTAGCAGATTTGCTCAAACTGTCTCAAGTTGCTAGGGGATCACTAAAGGACACATTTTCCCCGTCTTTCCACAGATTCTCAATAAAGGATTCAAGAAAGGACTTTAACTGAAAACTTACATTTACTTTCGTATTCTTAAGCCACTTCACTGTAGCTTTTACCCTGTGCTTTGGTTAACTGTCCTACTAAAATGTGAATTTTTGTCCCCAGTTCTAGGCCTGAAGCAGGTTTTCCTCTAGGATTTGCCAGTATTTCGCTCAACTGATGTTGCAATTAGTCTTGACAAGCTTCCCAGTCCCTGCTGATGAGAAGCAGAACTATAACATTATCCTGCCACCACCACGTTGACAGTAGGAATGGTGTTGATCGAATGATGGACTATATGTTGGGTTTGCATCAGCTGTGACACTTTGCATTTAGATCAAAAAGCTTCAGTTTTGCCATGCTTGCAGCATCACTTTGGTGCTTTATTGCAAACCCCATGAGGAATTAGAGATGTTTTTTTCTCAGTTCCATATAAACCCCCTTTGTAAAGTGACCAGGATATTGTTCACCCATGGTCTCTTCCTCCCATTTCAATCACTGAACTCTGAACCTTTTTCAAAGTTGCTGTTAGCCTCACAGTGGTGTTCCTAATCAGTTTCCTCCTTCCCAAGTTTCTGTTTGGGTGCCTAGATGCCTTCCACTTCATAATTGACTTCTTGCTCAGAGATCTCACGGGTATTGTTGAAATGCTTTATATCCTTCCCCTGACAACTTTATACCACTATTTCCGTCATTTGTTTTAAAATTTTAATGGTCTTCATGGTTGAATCTTTGCTCGGAATTCATTACGTTATTAAGAGACCTTACAGAGATGTGCATTTTTTCTGAAATCATTTTTAAACCACTAAGATGGCACACAGACATTGTCCACTCAACTACGTACAGTATGTGGGGTTTGCTAAGGCAATTTTGTGCACCTAAATTAATGAAGGGCTTGTCACAAGAGTGTGAATACTTATGCAATAATTTTCTATTTTAATTTTAGATTATCTGCTTACTATACATCCTTCTTTTTGTTTTTTGTTTTTTGCTTTGAAGATAATTGCTTTGTATGCAGTAGGCTGTGTACATAACACATTAATTGTTACCTCAAAGTGTAATGACTGTAAGCTTTAAAGCAACAAAATGTGAAGAACCTACATACCTTAGCAAGGCACTGTATATTGTTGTCTGATACTCATTTTCAGTTATTCCGGTATCTTTATTTACTACAATGATTTGAGCTCCAGTACCAAGCTGACAGATGTACGATGGGAGAACTACTGAGTCATCACTGTACTGTGCTGGTGGACAACACTGAACTCACTCTCATGCCTTATTGTTAAAAAATAATTTTAATTTTGGTCTATAAACACTCCCAAAATTTCCATACCTGTTTTATAACCCATGGTGCATTAGACTGTAGTATTAAAAAAATCATAAATAAGCAAAAGAATCAGTGTCAGACCCCCCAGTGGAAATTCATTCACTGGCAATTCAGGCCAATGTATCGGTGTATCCAAACATCCCTCTAAAGGCACTCATTACCTATGCACTACATTTCTAGAGCCATGCAAAGCAGAGACAATTTTGGTATTTATGAATCTAGAAATTTACTCTAGAAATCTAGAAAGAATCTATAAAGTTATTTTTCACTAAACCGAAAGGTAGAAATTAGGCCTTAGTTTGTTAAAGAGTGCAACCGTGTACAACAAATGAAGATAATGGACCCTGTGAGGTCAATAAGATAATGGAGGTATTGCAGAAATATAGTAGAAGCCAAGCATCAGTTTTGTTTGGCTTCACTAGCATTGTTATGTTTGTATCTGAAACCACTATTTTATGATCTGCGACATTTTTTGAGCTGAATATTTCTTTATAAATGAATGTGCCTATGGAAAAATAATACTAGACTGTGATTCAGAGTCCCTGCTAGTGGCTGGATGCCCCATTTTATCTCTAACACCAAATTCTTCAGCTTTTGTATGTACAAAACAAATACAACCATCTGTACTTTCCCTACCAGTTTACTTGAGATGATCAATATTAGAAAGAACATGTAGGCTGAGCTTACCTCAGGAGAATGCATATCTCCAGTCCTCTAAAAGCACTGTAAAGCTTGTGCTATAAGCTATAAGCTCAGATGAAGGTACACAGTTTCCGACACAAAGCTTAGGCATCTATTGATTTGATATCAGTTCCACATTGAGGGCTTACCTCTGAAATATTCATGATGTTCTTTTGTGGTTTCATCATGTCCCTTTCTAAGCCTGTCTGTTATTGACCTGGTTGATAGAAGGTTTCAAATAAAATGAGTTCCACAGCTTGTGTTTGTGAACTCTAGTGCTTTAAATCTGCAGCCCTGGTATGAGACTATACCTACTGTATGTATGAATGGGCTAGCATAGACCTGAACTGTTGAGGAGAGGACTCTTGTTTGGAAAAAAAAAGGGGCAACAAAGTGCATTGTGGAATTTATAATTAAAAAAGGTTCACAAATAATGATGTTACACACATCTTTAAGAATCACTGTCATTTAGTTTCTCATTATCTAGATACCATACCACAATGGTCACTATAAAAGTTGCAATTGTAGTGCTAAGCCAGACTATGTTTTTCATTCTTATGTTTTAAGAATGTAGTGAAAATTATTTTAAGTTCCTTGGAGAAAACCAGTAGCCAGAAGACAGAGAGGAAAAAAAAGAGAAAAGTCACGATTATAGAAGTTTGTTAAAAGGAAATGCAACTTGTATTCCTTAGAGAAAGCAATGTTTTTATAAGATAAATTAAAACAATGAACATCCCTGCAGAAAGACTTTGCCCTGAGTGAATCTGTTGTGGTCTCTTGTGAAACTGTGTTCTAGAGAGAAATGTAAACAATAGAATGGACAGAGAGAGGAAAATAAAAAAAGAGGGATTTTCCTTCTTCCAGCTGTTCCAGCAACAAATGTTACCCACGTTAGTCAGTGGCACTAGCTTTATCCTGCACACATACCAGTACACTCCTTGAGGAGAGAAAATTAATCTTCTTAATCTAAGCAGACCCTTGTAACTCCATAAACAAAGCAAAGTGCAACATTCCTGCACAGTTAATATTTAAAAAAATATTATTATACTTAGCTGAAATGTTTGTGTAAATCCAAGTGTTCTGTACCTCTGCAGAGCTCAATGTTCCTCACAAGGCAATTCCAAACATTAATAAGATGATATGCTGTGCCCTGTTCTTTTCAAAAGCTGATATATGCATATACAAGGCTATATCTATAACCCCTTCCAGTGAAAATTAGGACAACAAAACAAGGCGCTGTCTGGCTATTTTAATTAGGCTTTTTTGTTTATTCAGATTCTCCTCTGTTGTTTCTTAGTCAGGAGGGAGATACATATCTGCTAACTATTCACACTCCTTTGGGACCTCAACATTTGCAGCTGAGTCCTATAAATTTTAGGTTAACTGAGAGTCAAGGAGTAACTTCAGAAGAAGATACTGTAACTAATTCCTAAGTCAGCATGCTCACTGTCATCTGCATCTTTATACTAAGCTTCTAAGTTATACTACATGTTCCACAGCCTGATCCTGGCACATCTAAAAGCTAAGAGTCCCTAAACCCAACGTGTCCCAGTTTGGGGCTTTAAAGGACCAGTCAGGTTGCATCCTGTAGCTAGTCATCCAATGTGCTATTTCTTATTTGTTCAAAATTTGTTTTATTGTAAAAGGCTACATTTAGGATCTCTGCGCTCTATAAATTGGAAATATCCCAAAATGTGGAAGAAGCAAAAGGGTGACAGGACTTAATGCCCGAGATGTAAAATCTATGAAAACTGAATATGAAAAAATAAACTCCAATAAAAAGTATGTTTTTAAAGTAGGTTACTGGAACAGACAATGCATTCTGATTACAGCAGACAAACGATACCTGTAGTAAGACCTTAGTGACTGTCTGCGAAGCCAGTTAGACCGCAGGCATATAAATCTGAGGGATTTATATACTGACATCCAGGCTGGTGTCCAACCACATCAAAGGAAGAAGAGATTTGTGTGCTGTCCCTGGCCTCACCTGAAATATTTGCAAGTACACAGGGAACTGTTCAGAAAGATTGCATTTTTTTTAATTTCAGGATAGATCCAAAGTAACAAAAAAAACTCACATTACTGATTCATCCAAATATAAATCAACATCACCAATTTGGGGCACAAAGCTCAGTGACTTTACAGACAGCTGAGGTGACTGAGAGGGGCAGCCAGTGTGGAAATGTTTCCAGAGCCTGTTACAAGCACTGACAGTCACTTGCATTGTGCATTGACTGAACTGATGACTTTTCAAATAAGACATGTAGTGACAAAAAAAAAGAGGCATCATTCCTCCCCAGAATCTGCTTCGGTTGCTGCTGACTACAAACCAGCAGTAAGGAGAGCAGTCTCAAGAAGAAAGACCACAATATCCGTTTTGAAGGGTATTAACGGTATTCATGTACTGTACGTTTTCAGTAATGTCAAACTAAAAAAAATGACATAACCGTACCTAATTGTACACTGCACTTTTAGAAGTCCCTTAGAGTAAAAGAAAAAAGTGAATTTTAAGTCATTTGGCTTGCTTTACCAAAACCTTGCTCTGAGTTAGGCTGCCAAAATCTTTAAGTACTGTACATACAAACAGTTACAAATGAAAAGAGACTATTCATGTTCATCTGGGGTGTCAGTAGCTAATTGATCCAAGGACTTCATCCAGCTGCTTCTTAAAAGAAGGCAGGGTATCCCCTTTAACAACATGGCTGGGTACTCTCACAACCCTTAAGATAAACAAGTGTCCTCTCTTCTCCATTTTAAATGCACTTCCACATACAGTACAGTAGTCTGCACTTGTGGACTCTGGTTTGTGTCGTGCTATTTATTAAGAGAACCTCTGTATTGATATTGTCAAAGTCTTTGGGGAAAGAATCTCTCTTTCACAGTCCATCCAGTCATATGTATAACCTGCTACTCTGTTGTTGTCACTGGCTTGCTTTCTTGAGCATGTACACATTCCTAAATTACTGTATAATTATTGTTTATATTACACGTCACAAGTTCTGTTATATACAGCAATATGAGCCAGTTTTTTCTCATTTTCCATGTGAGTTGGAGCCATTAGGCACTGTATTAAGTTAAGAAAATCCAACAGAGCAATAAAGTCCTTAGGGAGAGTGGCAGTAGATAAGAATGTCAAAATCTCAAGGTAGCTGTGGCCAAGAGTGTGCGTGAACACATGTTCGTAATTCATAGCAACTGTAAATGGGTTATTGTGAACAACAGTAAACTCATGAAATTCAAATGAAAAACAATCATGACAAGCTCATGACAGGAAAGCTTTAGCTGAAGGAGTAGGAACATGCCACCATCTTGACGCCTATATCAGGTAAAAAGGAAGATCGAGGGATGATGACCTCATTTAAATAGAAGGCACAATACAGTCCAGCCCTGTTTCTGTCAAGCGCATTGCACCTACTGTAAGTTTGCATTTCTTTATCATTTCTTTTTGAATTCATATAAGGGGAACTCTTTTTTTATTTTCGTTTCAAGAATAAAGAGATAATATGAAAACGTGCTGGCTATCTGACCCACTCTCTGCAAGAGGCAAGACAAATCTTTTTTTGTGTGATCTGTAAAATTACAGTCTAGATTAAAGTTCAGCATCTGATTACCCTGCATAGACATCCACATACACTATTTCATATGCTGTTCAGCCACACAAAAAGCAATGCCAGTTTTTTGTACTAATAAGGTTTAAGATATGAGGCCCTCACTACCTCTTAAGCACAATGAAATGAATATCCCCTTCATTTTTTTCAAAGAAAGGACCACTCTAGTTTCAGAGATACTGTGCAATTATGAAAGACAGCAGCCGGCAAAACTCAAATCCCTAATGCCAGTTCTAACGCTGGGGTTAGAAAACACTGAACTGTGCTGCAGCGACAGATCTATTCAGACAGAATACAAGTGAGACAAAATCAGTGTTATCCCCTCCCCACCGTGGCGCAGTGCGCAAGTGTGGTCTGGAGTCCGGCTGTCTTTGGCCAGACCGTGCGAATTATTGTTTGTGCTGGAGTCCTCAATCACCCCTGCTGTGCCTGGTGACTAACTCTCATTACTTCCATTGCGCCTTTTTCGACCGCCTATCACAGGAGCTCTGACTCATTCGCCCTCGCAGGTGAGTGTGTGGTGTCGGTCCCGTCTAATTACCAATTGTAACAGGCAACTCAACACCCCCGTCATTCAGAGTCTCCAACTGACTCCTGCTAATACAATCCACATGCTTAACCTTTCTTTCAAATTAGCACACAGATAAGGTTTAATAAGACTGCACAACCTCATCAGGGCTGTTCTGCGCTGTGTCAACTCAAATGACCAGCTCTCTTAGTGAACTTAGGTTTACCCAGTTTACTGGGGATGGGGGGGGAGAGTATCATTTAGGTTTCAGATGTTGGGCAGACCTTGCTTTGCCCTCTTTTGTTTACCACCACCTTGATCGCTGTTCCTTCAATTTGTATTACTGTTATCAGAAATATTAGCTAAGGTAGCATCATTAACAGTAATAACAATGGTCACAATGGATTGGAAAATCTTCGGATACTGGTTATATAATTCCTGTTTATAAGTGGAATGATGCTACAAATTCAGAGACAATAAACAATGAACTAATTCATTACATCATGCCATTTTTTCCCTGAACTTGGGCCATACACCAGAAACTGGCCAACTGCAGACAGGATCTCTGTACAGCAGTTCTTTGTTCCCCAACATATCAAGTGTTTCCCAAAAAGCACAGTAGATGGTAGCAGCAGCTATTCACAAGCACATAAACATCAGAAAACTGAGTGCAAACAATGTTCTAAGAACATAAACTCAACATTTGTCACCACACAGCTGTGACATCTCCGGTTTAGCTTTGAAAACAAACGTCATATTGTCATATTGGTACAGTTTGGTGGTCCGTTTAAGTAGAGGGTTCACGGTATTCTTATTGGTCTTATGAGGTTAAGCTGTTTGTACACTTTTCCTATTTCTTATCATTCCATGCCTCTGACTGTTTTTAAAGTTGCATTACTTATTACTAGCTCCCTTACCAACACAACTGTTGAACAAATTTATTACTGAGAAATGTTTAAATTATTTCTCTTTACTGGAAGATTCAGAGAAACCCAGTGTTTCCAGAAGAGGGGTGAGATTATTTGGACAATGGTAGCCGTACGTTGACCTATTATAATGCTTCTCTGAGAACATTGTCTGCTGTTTGAATCAGTTGAAAGTCTGGTGCTCAACCTGACTCGTAATTGTGACTGTATACAAGTCACCAAAGCAGAATTCTGTACAACTGGAAAGTATCAGTCACTTTTGTTTTTCAGTGTATGGATTTATGAGGGTTTTAATGCAAGGAGATTTTAATATTCACGTTGTGGCTCTACATTCTTCTTTTCTGGATGGAAATTTGCACTCCCCTGGATTTTGCAACGTTTTAATCAGCTTGAAAAATCACTCTTGAAAAAGAATACATATTTGACCTTGTTATCACCTGTGACATGCCAGTCTTAAGCCACAATATTATTGAATAGCACTTCCTTGATCAGTTATTGCTTTTTTTTATACCTGGAGGTTCCAGCACTATATACTGTATATATAACCCTAAGTGTATGATTATGTTTTTCATCGGTTGTAGAGATTTTAGTTTTTTCAAACCATTTTATGTTTTCCAGTCAGCTGCTATTAAACAACAAAGGATTAAGAACTTCATTATGCTTTACAATTCCACCTGGTAATTTAGAATTTAGTTTAGTTCTGGAAAAATACTAGAGAAGTTTCAGATATACAGCTACTGTATGTCACATACTGTATATACTGTATGTTATATGGAAACTATGTTTGCAGTGTTCTGCTGCTCCAAGGTTGTGGACCAATCTCCGAACCTAAATTAAAAGTAAATCTCCCAAGTCAGTCAGCATATTCAAATCCTATCTTAAAACACACTTTGTTCTTGACTTTTAAAAACCTTGTATTGTGTATACCCGTCTCTGTCTTGAGCTGATGAATCATGAGAGGTGTTAAAAACACAACCAAGTTTTACACAGCCACCACCAAAATTACACCCAAGGTTTCAGGTTGATGCTGGGAGTGTCACACAGCTGTAATCTTTTGCCATTCCTTGTTTTCTTTTCGATGTTCTGACCGGCGAAACGAGCAACAGGAAATGGAAAATGTGGCATACAGGGAACGATGACATCAATGCTAGAAAACCTACATTAGCCTCATCATATTACGTGTCTTTCCAGGTGACACAAGACATTCAAAGACAGTGATTGTGACAGAAGAAGCAAGCATTGTCACTGTCAACATTGAGAAGACAAACCTTAATGAAGCTCATTTTCCAGGGACAACCAACCGTTTACAGTGAACAACAAACCACTGCAAGAGGTGGGAGCACTCACCTTTTCAGCAGCAAGGAGTCAACAGGTGGTGACTGCGGGAGGAAGGTGAAAATGTGAATCAGCAAAACAAACCAGGCCTATGCCTTCAAACTACCTGGAGGCAAACAAACTGAGTTAAGAGTCTTCAAAAGTAACGACCTCACTGTGCAGCTGTATTGCTCTGATTGCTGGGTAACAACAGCTTCCATTGCCAAAAGGTCGGAAACATCCTAAACCAAATTCCAAACAGCATGGAAAACATGAATTATTTGGCCCTAAAAGAAGAATCCATACATAGAGTGCAAATATGGCACTGTAGGTCAGTTCAGGCCATTAAAGATCACTGGGGCGTGTATAGAATCCCATCCAATGGAATATGGAAGCTAGCCCACTGATGGGCACAGCAGGGCAAGAAAAAAGAAGCACACCAAAGAAAGATCTCAAAAGCATTGGCCTGACTTTGGAAAACAGCGCCAAGGGAGGTGGCTAAACAGCAACTGTAGAACTTCCTTAATGTTACTTCGGACATCACAAGCACAGAGAGGATGGACTGAATAGGCTAAAGAACTAAATCGCTTTAGACATGAACAGAGAAGAGCACAACAGACCCTGACTCCAAAGACAGTGACATATTCAACCCAAGTTCCACAATCAATGAACATGAGCCAGAGGATAAAAACAGAAACTAAGGGAAAGTGATAGTGAAACTACTTCACACAAAGGACTGTGGGAGTCTTAGACAAGCTAGTCGGCCATGATGTTGAAGGCAGTACCCTGGGTTCTTTCAAGAAACTGAATCAGCTGAATCAAACCTTCAGATAAATTACAAAACACAAAGTAGATGGGCTAATCGGCCCCCTTTTGTTGGCACGATTTCCTGCATTAGTCTTTATGTTCTTGTATAATTCGTAAACCATGTAACACTACATTGTGTATTCAATAATAAAAAAAGAAATAAAAATATAAACAAAAAAATTAAAGCAACAATAGGAATAATACAAAACAACGTTATGGTTTCATTTCTTTTTGTAACGTAAACAAACTAAAAGTGTAACACAGACTTTCTGGCGTGTATAAACATGGCTTTTCTTCTTTATGCCTATGGTTTTCGTGCTTTGCTTCCTCAAAGGGACCGGAAAAGCTACAGGTCAAAAGTATCTGAACCAAATTATTTGAGAAATATATACATGCAAATTTTATATTTGGTACTTTTGTCAATGCTGATCACCTAAGTAAGTTTTACAGTCCTGGATGTTCCTGTAGTCTCCATATCTGATGATCCCTGGGACACTGAGCTTTTCTACCACTTCAAGATTCCACACAAACTGGGAGAAATATTCCACTTCCAGCAGACCAAAGCTCTGATATTTATGTAAAGGGATCTTATATACCTGTAAACACAGCTATAATGGATCCATTAACTATCAGAAAACTACTCATCTCTGCTAAATATCACAGTAATGGGAAACCTACCCTGAAAGCACAGGGTGCAATATGGAACTGTATGCTGGATGGGACTCCAGGAGACATGCATGCAAAAGGCAATGCAGAGACATCAGTTACTATAGCCAGCATGTCCTTGGAAGGTGGGAGGAAACTAGATACCTGGGAAAACCCTTATGAAAACGAGAAAAACATATACAGTAAACTCCACACACAAGACATCCTAGTTTGACATCAAACCTTGGACCTGAGAGCTGTGAGGCAGCAGACCTAAGATCATACTACCTGTCACAAAATATATCATTTGTTTTAATAATACAATGTAAGACTGAAAAGGCCATAACATCCAACAAAATTTGGTGCTGTTATCACAGTAGATAACACAGCACACCATCTATAGTACTACTGAAGGTACAGTATGGAATAAAAATGCAAGAGCAGAAGTCATGACTGCTGTGTGAGTAACTTCACCTTCCAAAGCATAGTGAGAGAAAGTGAGGAGGAAATAAAGAAGGAACGGTCAAATTCAGAGGATAAGGCTTTGACAGACGTATTCTGAAAGACGACATAATATCAGCATCCTGTAAAATAAACCCATTTTCCCTCGGTTAAGATCAGCAGTGTCCAAGACCTCGTATTTTTATTCTTTTTACTGTGGATCCTCTAAATACAGTGCACTGCGGTAGTTCCAGAAAGTGGCTTCAATATCCCTGCTGCAGCCACCTTTTCTCCGAGAGGAGGACTGCACTCTGTTCCAGTGGAGACCCAAGACACAGTGTGCCACAACTGCAGCACACACTTGCACAACTCTTACATCAGCCCTCTTTTGAGGGAGCCTACCTGTGTATATTTCGGCCTCCATAGGATCCTCTACCCTCTTGTGCTGGATGATGTAGTCTGAGATCTTGCATCCAATCACTGGCTCAATGTCCACCCATTCCAGAGCCACCATCGTGCTGGAGGGCTCCAGACTGGCAGCAAGACGAAGCCTGAAGAGCAAATGAAAACAACCACTGGCTTTAACTTCCAAGCCGAGGAAGACTTAACATGCCACACACATCTAGGTGACATCTTGTGCATGCTTTACCTTAAAAGACAGAGTTTGGCATCCATTATCAGAAAGCCACATATCCTGCAGAGGTTCATAGCAAAAGGTTGTCCTGGAAACATAACGCACATTGTGTGTGTGACATTGTTCTCCCTCTGGATTGGAGACCAGTCCATCCCAAGACCACAGAGTAAGAGATAACTTATAATAACCAGTCACACCTTACCACCACATCTCAAGGAAACATTTTGTGTGTGTTTTACTATTATTTTAAAAGCAAAGAGAAGACAAAACTGTGTTACAAAAAAACAGATAATGCTTCAGAGTCAGTTTTTTTTCTTTGACACCTTGAAGGACCGTGCCCAAGTCCAATGATGCAATGTGAAAAATGCAGTGCTTAATAAGCACCTATTTGAATTCTCCTGATTCATAGCACAGATGGCTTTTGATATTCATTTGTATTAGATTCCATTATTGCGACATAAATACATGGAGAAATTGAGAGTTGTGGATGCTTTCACAATCTATGTTTATACAAACTGACTTATATTATGGTGTAACAAGCAACGGGGAGCATTTAATAAAGAACATTTAATAATAAAATGTTATTTAATGAACACCTAAATAAAATAATAGTTAAAATGCTCTACTCTTCTTTTGCTTAGGCATACCTAAGCTATCACACTTCAACATAGACACATGCATAATACAATTATATCTGTCAGTGTGGTACACATTTCAGATTTGCAGTCTGTGCAAGGGTAATAAGCAGTTCTCAAATGTCTTTGTATAATTCTTTTTCCATAATGGCTTTGTCAATGACCATGTATATGATGACTTACTGACTCAGATCACTTCTGTCATGTTTTTAAAATAATTTTGCGAAGTGGATGGTTATTACAGGGTACGCCTTGACAACCATGGACCACGTTCAAGCTGGTATAAGAAAACACTGCATCAAACTAACTACTGAGTCATAGGACAAAAACAGCCAAACAAAGTATCCATACCAAATCCAATGTGCATCAACGACTGATACACTAAACATAAGCCCAGGACCTGCCTCAGCTAACATATGCTGAAACCCTATAGAGTTACAATGGGGTTTGCTGTGAATATCATGTGACTCATTTTCCTGGAGAGTTGGACCAGATGTCAGTTCAGGTTTGAGACCAGCGTGAAGGAAACGACTCTATGTCATCCTCCAGCTCCCGCTGCTAAAAGCAGCAAACTCTCCAGAAAGGGGTGAATCAAGTGGCATCTCCTTAAAAATATTTTCAGCAGTGCAGCATGAAGGTTTTTATAACCCTCAGTGAACTAAGGAATCTCACTGGCGTTCAGGAGAGCAAAGTTGCGTTTTCCTTAGAGAGGTTTAGAACGAATCAAATCACATGGACTGAAGGGTGAAACTGAATAAACTGACAATGTATTTTAATTTCCAATTTTAAAATTTTCAAGCTTTGGAGGCATACTGTATATCCACAGTATTTATTACTGAAATATGTTAATACTCCATGTTGTTTTGGTAGGGGCTTCCCACACTTCACATACGTCTTAATAGTTTACACTCATTTCACTTCACTTTACTGCACCATACTCTGCTTTTACCATGGCATACCGCAATAAAGTCTGTCAAGGGATGTGCTGTGTACATACACAGGCTGGAGCAGTGGGCTGCAGTTGGGTAGTCCATCTTTGCTGAAGGCACTCAGGTCACAGCGACACCAGTTCTCAATGACATCTCCCTTCCCTGCACACCAGTAGGAGCTCATTGTGGCACTTTTGAAAGCCTGCAGACAGAAAAGGTGAGATAATAGATAATGACCCCCTGTGGATAACCCCTCAGCTCCTCACCATCATCTCCTTAACTAATCAGGATTTCTTGAATTACATCCGAGGAAAGTGTTTTTTTTTAATGCACTGACAGAATGTCTCAGAACCGATGAAAGGTCTCTTGCATATTCCACGTCGGTTTGTCGGATATGGTACAATTTCTTAAAGTGGACATTTCCCCGTACAGGACAGGTGTAAGTTTAATTACAATGTGTCCATTCGAAAAAAAACTAGGAAAATGTAATGCTCACATTCAAAAAGTCTGCTTACTGTACTTTCTTTTTTCAACATAAAAATCCCCACAGTAAGAAAAGTTTGATACCATTATAGAAATTGCCCCGGGTATACATGTTTGTGTTTGTGTGTGCTCTGCGATTTGTCTCATCCAAGGTGTATTCTGATTTGTACCTGTTGCTTGTCTGATAGGCTCCTGTTCCCCTGCAACCGTGAATTGGATAAACCGGTTAGAAAATGGATGATACCATGCACAGTAAGTATTTCAGATTTAACCTAATCGCATCCCCAGGGGACCAGTTTTGTTCTCAGCTGAAAATATTTCTGAATTTATCACTGTTGTCAGGAGTCCAATCTGTTTATTGAACATACTGTATTACTTCACCTTTTATGACACTTTCTTTTAGTACTGTATATCAGCAACAACAAATCCAAACAATCAATCACCTTTTGGCATCTTGTTATAAAAACATTACTGTCCTTATATTAGGAAAAGGCAGACATTTGATCAGAGAGGTTTTGAGGCAGCTGGATATTTTACTTTTCTTTTCTCAACATGCATTGATATGAATAATAGTGGTATTAATCAGTCATACTAAAATTAGCTACAGCTGAAGATTCATTTAAGGGTTTTGCAGCAAGGGTATACTTGCTATTTTATAAAAGAGACTTTTTAAGTGGGGATTGTTGGGGGACACAGTAGTGTGGAGATTTCCAGTGCTGTCTAACAGTTCCAGGGTCCTGATTTCAGGCTCAGGTACCCATACAGTATGTGTAAAGGTTGCATGTTCTCTACTGGTTTGCCTGGTGCTCAGGTTTGCCCCTACAGACCTGTGAGTTAAGTAGAATTGCTTCTCTAAATTGTCTGTTGGGTCTATTTGCATGAAGAAGGGATTTTGGCTCCCCACTTCATTTTCTTACCATGAGCAGAGTGGCAGCAGTGTCTCTCTACCCTGCACCTTTTCCAAAGGGTATGACAATATGCAGAGGAAATTGATGAAGTCTGTAATACTGCAGCATTCAGCTCATGGACTGCTGTTTGGTAATTTTTTTTTAATGTTTGTGATTTTGTATTAGGATCAAGGCATTAAAATGTGATGTGAACAGTTTCTGTCTTGTATTTTTACATTCAAGTGGCCTGAATAGTATCGAAACCATGCAACATATCTGGATGCAATATTGACCTTTTCATATAAAGTAAAAGAAACAGCTTTCCAGAGGATATAACCATTACAGAATGCAAATATGTCCATTTGCCATCCATGAATGTTTTCCCATTAGGTCAATTACAACCTAATCATCTGCTAAGAGAATGCACGTGAAAGTTCAATCAGAGCCGCTGCAATGAAAAGCCAGAGTTGGGTAACCTCAGCTCTGACTCACACTGAGTCCGGAGTAGTTTTGATCTCTCCCTCCCAGCTCCACGGGGAAACACTCAAAGAGCAAGCAGATGACAACACAAAACACAGGGCAACCACTGACAAGCACCAGAGACCAATTTGAAACAATCATCCTGTGCAGTAGAGGCCTGCACACTATAAACCAGGCAGCTTGTGCTCCTTTTAACCTCTTCAACAAGTAATATATTCAGTTATAAAGCACAGTTGCATGTCTTCATTGTGTCAGAAGTTTTTCTCATTGTGTTTTTGGCTTGATAGCAAATGCAGCGTCTTAAAATATTTTTCAAAAACTGTATGTCAGGAAACTTGTGAAGAAGGCTCCACGGCCGAAACGTTGTTTTCTTCTCTTTTCAGCATGGAATAAACCTATTACTTGTTCCTTTGCAACTTGTAAAGAAGATGAGGACCACAGTCACCAAACAAAAAAAACATTACATCAGAAAGGCCCCCTGAAACTGATTCAAGGGGAAAAATCTTGAAGCTTCAACACATTCTAGAGAAGGTTTATTACTCTGCTCATACTCAGTTAGAACAACAAATGAGAAGACCTAAGATAACTCTTATTTAGCTTACAATTGCCAAAGAAATGTAAGTGAATCACATAGATAAAATGTCAGAGACCTAATTAGGACAACTGATGACAGGCATAGGCCATTTTAATTCAAATCGCATGTTGATGCTTTTTCATCTGAATCTTTTTAAATGAAAAATGTGTGGTAAATTAAAGAAAACTTGAGTGTACAGTAGTGGAAAAATTTACAGTCTAAAAAAAAACACTCAGAAATGAGGCCCGTTTTAAAAAAAGCCTGTACCCCCCCCCCCCCCTCCTAAAGGATTATAAAACTGACTGCAAAACAAGGACTTAATTGAAGCTGGATATGTCAAAACTGTTGTGTTAATCCAGCCCATATTTTACAACAATCCTACAGGACTGGAACTAGAGAACAAGTTTAAGACACTCAACCACAGATGTGCCCAAGTCTCTCTGATTGGTGAACATAATGGGTAAATAAATACCCACAAATTTTGCCCACTGTATTCAAAGCAATAGTCAAGTAACAGGTCTCTATTGTTGTCTGCTTCAAAGGTCTGCAATAGGTCACTGAAGCAAACATTACTCTTGAGACAGTGGGCTCCTGTTTTTAAAACAGCTCAAGGATGCTTAGTGTCCTAAACCTTCAGAGGTCTTCGCTCTGTAGCATCTACAGTCTCTACAGTCAAGTTCAGCTATTATTTAAAATAGTCCCAATGGAGCTTTTGCTGTAGGTGTTGGTGCTAAATAGTTTTCTTCAGAAATGACTAGCACAAGCCTCTTTCCACACCTACATGTGCTCATTACTAGAGATTCGCATTTCACCTAGAGACAGGTATAGAGTACCTGGGTATACTGGCTCATCTGAGTTCTCTGATTAATAGTTGACCAAGACGAGCATATAGGAGCATTCTTTGCTCTTATATGATAAGCAGTCAAAATAATCCAGCATCCAGCTCTTGAAAGGCTGCCCAGGCAGGTATTGTAAAATACTAACTTAAAACCCTTCTTAAAGTACTGTTTTGAAGATTATGTTCTCTGGTATACAGTACTTTCCTTTCTGGGACAAAAAAATCGAATTGATCAGAATGCAGAGCATTGAGAATCTTAGCTATTTTCCTTAAGCAAGATGGGAATCCTGCACAATGATGACATCTTAGAGCTTTGAAAAAAGGAAAAAGTATGGATGAGAGGCAAAAAAGATTTATGAAAGTGTATGAATCTGAAACAATTAACAGACCATTAAACTTTATGGGTCAGAAGGGATTGCGGAATATTTTAAGCATAAAAAGCTGACTGACAGATGGCACTGACAAAAAGAGACTGCCCAATGCCTGAAAACATCAGGTAGATTGCGTAACTAAAATTAAAACAATAAATCTGGAGAGAAAAAAGAGAAGTACTGTAAATTGAGCTGAATATGGCAAAATATTAAGGAGAAAATATAGTGTAATAATATCTGGACTTGTACAGTAACTTGAAGGTTTTGGGTCCAAATACTGGCTAGTCCATTGCTTTTTTTAAGCATTTAAGCAACATGTGTCACTCGGATTGCTTCAGTAAAATGGGTACAAATACATAAAAGCAACATCTCAGGCAATAAATTACAAAAAATATTATTAAGAGATGCGGTTAATTAAATATGAGGAAATGGAAATCTGACTCAAAGAATACTATCCTCTAAATTACTTTATTCTGCTTCCAATGTTTATTTCTAAAATTGGTGAATAATTATAATGACATGTGACCCTAAAATGTTCTTTACTTGATTAGGACTGTTTTAAAGACATAATTTAACAATTTAATAATTTTTTTTGTCTCTGTGTCCCGTGGTTCTAATTACTACAGCAAAATGTAAAACTCATAATTACAATATATGCAGAATACTTAGCACATACGATGCGATACCTACTATCACACATCTACTTCTGCTGCAGTTTCTTTAAGAACCATAAGGAACCACTACGGCAAAGTTCTCTTCATCCAATGCCAGCTGGCAACAACAACAAAATCGGTGAGCAACAATGATACAGATAATGCAGTAATAAAAGGAACATGGTTGGATGTATGCAAGGTACAGTTTGTCAGAACGTGGCATGTTACTGCATTACTCTCTGAATATCAGCTATGCAGGAGTTCCTCTCGATCCTTTAACTTTCAACCACTTTATCCAGTTATACCAGCTGTAAAAGCTCTGTCCTAAAAGGAGAAAGATAGAGATCCCCCACATGACTGAACTGATAGCCTGACCAGCACAAGCTGAAAACGCACCCTTCACACATACAGTATGCCATGATCCCTCCCACCCCCACATACCACATCCAAACTACCCTGTCCCAAGCTTCTTCTTCCACTACAGAAATCACCCAGGAACCTGTGTTTGTACAGTCCCATTCACCTTACAACAACACTGGAAAACCATTTGGTCCTTTCCTTCACTGCACAATCATAGGGGATGAAGGAGAGTAAGGGAATCAGTGAATTGATATGATATACCTGTAGCAACTGTCATCTCAAAGGATCCCTAAGAAATTCACAAAGTTGATTGACCACTGAAACATAGCCCCAACCTGGCTGATACAAGGCAGCCATGAACATCAGCAACACCACTACACAGCAGATTAGATAAGATCACTTCATTAGTCAGCCATTTATATGGCGCCCCTGGAGCAGTTGGGGTTAAGGGCCTTGCTCAGGGGCCCAATGGAGTAGGATTCCTCTGCCGGCTACGGGATTTGAACCGGCAACCTTCCAGCCACAGGAGCAGTGCCACCGTGACACCTCTCCACCCACAGCCTCTCCACCCAAAGTGAGACTTTGTTTCACCAGCTGAATTAAGTTGGGACTTTATGTAGGCTCCATTTTGCAGGACCAGAATAAAGTTTACTTAGGACACAAGGTTTACCACTCCTTGCAGTCGGGACTTTGGTTAAATGTCTCATTTAAAGGATGGAACCTCTTACAACACGGTGTCCCCAGTCATCAGAAGGAGGCACAGACTTTTGGAATCTCTGGGGCAGATGGCACCAAGAGTTCCACCTGCAAGAGCATTTACACAGTTTGCAGTAGCAATCTGGTTTTCCTTGGAGGTCTCCAGTCTCAGCACTGGCCACGTTCCCCTAAGGCTTGCTTAGCTTCTGATATCTGGTGAGATCAAGCTAAAGGGTAGATCAAATGGGAAAACTGGGAATGGAATTTAGGGATTAGTGAGAGTGTTTTATTGGGTACATTTGTGATCTTGAGTATTGTTTTGTGCAAAGTAGATTTTTCTATATCTAAATCCAGGTTCTGTCTTCAGTAGGTTTTCTCCTTTAGAGTAACTGTATTGGTCAGCGGCTGTTGCCAGTGTCTTTGCAGAGAGTACCAGGAACAGTGCTTCTTACTGAGCTATTATGGAATGTCATACACTCCAGCACCTGATGTGCAGACCCAGACCTCTTTCCTTTGGTTGCCTGAGGTCCATGCAGCTGAAGTTCCCAAGCCGCACTTGTGCAGTTGACCTCAGCTAATGATACCAGGTAGTGTTAATGACACTGACAGTCTTCCATGGGAACTAGCATGACCCCTTGCTCCATACATTCAGTAATTAGGTTCCATTGTAAGCCAGCTAAGTGATTAAAAAGGCCACCAGCTTCCCATGTGTTTCCCCAAACTCATTACATACACCCAAACTAATTTTCTTTCCCATTTTCATAATGACTCAATGAAGACATGTACTGAAATTGAGCTTTCTACAACCATTTGCAATATTTTAACAACTTATTAATATCTATTAAGTATACCCTTTTTAATATAATGACTTTCCTGCAAGAAACTGGCAAATAAATTACATTAATTGGGCTTTCCGGGCCATGTGGTTGATTGTTGGCTAAACATTGAAACTACCCAGCCCCCATGCTGTTATCAAGTTATAGGAAGCCAACAATCAGAAAACACAACAGGAAACCTAGTGCATGCCACAGCTCAAAAGCGTAGATAGACAGAGGAAATCATGTCTAATGGTCAAGAATGAAGATTTTTTTTTTACATTTCTAAGAAATTTCAAATCTTATGTCTCTGTTTGAAGTCTAAGAGAAGTCATGCAGAAACAAGGCCCTGTCTGGGACTGCTCTCCTGCAATAGAACTGTAGTCACTCACGCGTTCAGTCTATAGCTTGTAATCTACACAGAAAACACATCCATTTCGAGTATTTAAATATTGAAAGCAGCAAGTGTATTGTGTCTTGAAGGAGGTGCAAATTGTTCACAAACATATCTATTGAACCTATACACTACTTTCCTCAAAGCATTTATGGAGTGGAAAACCATATGTGTTAATTTACAGTATGTGAGGTACAGTAACTGGTTTAGGAGCTGATAAAAGCTCTGAATTCTGTTTGGTTCCCTCTAGCCTTTTTGGAAATATTTACCCCCCTCCAACTATAAACTTTAGGGGGTTCCCCTGGCTATGTTACAGGCACCTCTTATACATAAACATACTTTGCTATGAATTATAAATTCTAACGCATAATGCATGCATTCCTGAAGATCAAAGACTACTGTATTAGTAAATTATCTTATGTTTAGCACTAACAGAAGGAATCACAAAACACCCCTAATTTTGCTTACATTACTACATTTATCTTGGGTACTTCAAAACAAAATGGTCAGGTCTGCGGTAAAGCAGCAAGATTCTACAAAAAAAACGTTTGCTTTTTCTGTAAGGTCAATATTGTGTAATCCATTCCCTATGAAATGACTCAGTGCATTACATCAATTTTTTTTAAATCTGATCTACTCTTAGGATAATGTGTCATATAGTGATTTAATACAAAGCATGCTGTACCGTCCTTATCAAATACACAGTGAGACACACACCTGCACGTCAGAATACAGTATATAACAATTCCAACTATATCATAAGAATATATAGCAATGTTTAAACTGAAAAAGCATACTTTCCTTGCTCTAAACAATCTTAATTTTGTTAAATAATTGATAACGTCCATTACTCCCAGTTCAACTTCAAATGAAGAGGGGACTCAAGCTAAATTTATCATATTTAGATTATGCATTTGTTATTCTGCGTTTTAAAGACATATAATTTTATTCTGTTATCAGAAAGTAATTGAATATTTAAGAAATGCTAGGATTTGTCAACAAAATGATACTTTTTGACAGTTCTTGTCCAACGCAGAAGAACAGGTGGCCACTTCATCTCCATTTTAAAGCTATTCGTTTTCGTTTTAGATTTTTTGCCTTTGATAAGCTACAGTAAATATGATTTACAGGCTCAGTCTAGTTTCCTTAGAGGTGAAGAAGAATGTTCACCAGCTCTGAAGGCTATCTGAGATCAGAGGCTGACAAGTTATGGGAGAAAGAACTGATTCACACTGACTTGGAAGTCTAAGATAGCAAGATGTACCAGTAAGAACATTGAAGTTCATTGATATCTATCTAGCATTTCTCATGGGCACTGAACTACACTTACTTTTTATCTCCTGAAGTAAAGGTTAGTGTAAAACATGCTGTAGTCCAACTGAGGGTTCAATTCATTCAAGCAGATTGCTGTTTACTATCAACCTGAATCATAAAGAGCCAACAGCTTTATCACAGCCCTTGGAACGTTTTTTTTCTTATTGGAAACTGTAATGAACAGAAACATCTTTAGTGTTAGCTTTTCCTTTACATTTATCCAAAACTAGTTGACCTTCATCTAAATGTATTTGGCAATGTGTTTAACTTCTTAACAGGATTAAACAGTTCTTTTACACAGTACACAGCCAAAATATGCAAAATGGCATTCGTTATCAGACTTACTGTACATGGTAAACAGAGAAATGCCTCTTTGTTCCATTTGGAATTTTCTCCATAAAGGTGTTGCTTCTAGAAAACTCACATTACAGGTTACTGGTTTTGTAGTTCACCTGCAGGTAATATGGCAATGAGATGGCTGAATCCCTTTGGGAACTTAAGACAACTACAGCATTTTGTCAAAAAAGGTATTAGCAGTTGATTGTGTGACCTCTTTTGGCCAAAAAATTAACCATAGCTTCAGAGAATCCACTCTGAAAGCTTGACATAAATGCTTAATTGGTTAGAGCTGGGCTCAACATGTGCCTGTAGTTGGAGCAAAAATATAAACTGCAGAAAAGCTGCAATAATAAAATGTCTAATTGGGAAAAATCTGTTGTAATTCTGTCACTACAATAAATCAGGGCTCCAGAGAAATGCTCCTTTACATTGGCTTTTGGGACAGATGTAATCCACAGACAAAAATAATAGAAAACAACTCACTCCAGAGTTACTGGCTTTGTTCTAAAAAGTGGTGTCATGTTTGCTCTTTAAAAAAGACAGGCCCGATTTCTTAAACTGCATTGTTCTAAATGCCACCTAATAAATTAATTATGGGATTAAACAGGGGCTTACTTAAGGGAGGACGCTGAACAGATGACAGTGTTCAATTACTGATGTTACACAATGCTCATCCCAATTACCTAAGCAAACTGGAGAACAATGACAGGCATCACAAAAACAAGACATCACTCTCCATTAGGCTAGCATTTAATTTAAAACAAACAAATCTTATTATGTGGAATGAGTCAACCTGTGGTTCACTTCCTTTTGTGCCAAAGGGTATATTTATGAAAGCAAAGCAGACAATAAATGTAGATTTTGTCCTGAAGCAGCCACAGTGCAAGATATATGGTGTTATGAATCATAAGCAACACATCCAATTTCTTCAAAGGTCTGCTACAATTTAATCAGAGGTCGTTGAAGCAGAACGCGACCTGTTGGCAAAACTGTCTTTCAAATTATTTATTTAAGCACAGCATTTGCTTCCAAGGTCATATAAAATCCACAAAAGTTTTTAATGGCTATCCATTTTCCAAGTGAAATCCACATTATTTTTAAATCTTGAAATACATAAAGTGTGGCTTGATAACTTGAATGGTCAATGTGCTGCCGTGTGCATGTTTTTAAGGCCCAATTTAAAATCAATTCTAATGAGGTAAAGCATTTACTGTAAGTGACGTAGACTGAGATACAGAACAGGATTTAAGAGATGCTGAATAATTTTAGGAATGGGAATAGTAGCTGTATTATTTTGCTCCTAATAGTATAAAAATTAAAAAACTAATTTTGAGAATAAAATATTTAATATTCATTAAAACAGTTTGATGTCACCTGTAGCAATGCATTTTTCCAGACATGACTGACTCATTAGTGTCAACTCTGACAACTCATATGACATGATGTCATTGTTGTCAGACAATTAAGAGAAACATAAGAAAAGTTACAGATGGTAGGAGACAGACAAGTCAGTCTTTCTCATCTGATTTTAACTAGCTGATGATACTTGAATCTCATCATGACTCTTCTTCAGTACTGCGAGATATGAATGACTCATCTTCTAAAATAGGCTTGGCAGTTTATTCCTCTATTATTTGACTAGATGAGTGCCTCCTCCTTGAAGCAAAGGGGCTTAGTTTCAAAAAGTACTATATTGGCATAAAAGTACACAGACATCCATCAGGGGATATTTGGCTCTCTTAAAAAATGAAGACACTGGTATGTATCTCTGCCCTACTCCTGGTCTCTGATAAATTTGAAAAGGTCTGGAAGGTTGATTTAATCTTTTCTATTGAAAATTGTCATTAAATTTCCCCCAATAGTCTCCATGGTTTCAGGATAAAATGAAGTCAAAAACTGGCTTTGGAAATCTATCAAACAGAAAACAAGGCACATCGAATAAGGTTTAAAAACATCTATTGCACAATGACATTTCCTGTGATTCAGAAGACATCATGCAAATGACACTGCTCTGAACAAGGGGGAAAGGGCAGTGAATATGATGTTTGTGTTATCCAGAATTTGCTGTATGGGATTGAGTTTCATATCAGAAGTTATCTGAGCCCCCTGTGGAACAGACAGACCAGGAGTGCTCAGAAATGTTTAATCCATCAGGATTGAGGGGCCTTATGGGACAAAGCCTTACAGTTATAAAGATGTCAATGATTTGTAAAAAGCCTTTGCCCAATGATGAAAACAGGATAAATTTGTAACATGAGCAACCCTGGCAGGATTTTTTTATTAACGTTAAGATCTCTGGCCTTCTGTATGGTGCTTACAGGCAATAGACAGAGACTTCCAGTGGGTAATGTGATACTTGTCGGCTTCCATAACAGGCCTATTGAGGGGCGCTGAATGTGGGGGGAAGGAAAAATGAAGTGGATGTGAACATGAAACCGACAAATACTGTTAGCTTATTACATACCCTCCCTACTATACAAATACAAACCATTGTTATTATTCGTTATTTTATCTCTAAAATGTAAAAAAAAATGTTCTTCAATGGTGTACAGTAATGCAACTGTGGTCCTACATAGTTTGAGATTTACTGCTCACGGTGTGAGAGAAGTCCTTGGATAAAAGGACTACAAGGGTCGAGTGAATTACAGGCCGATCTGTCTGCTATGCTAATGGAATTTGGCTCCTTCAGAACCCAAAGCCAGGAGAGCACTGGTTCACTCCTCAGGTCGCTCACTTCAATAATAAGCTAATAAACCTCACTACCTTTGTAGCAGTACTTCCTGTGACCCAAAACTCCTTGTTCCCAGATGACTAAGAATGAAAGGCACTTTCATTTATCAACACACTTTCTAATCTGCCTGGGAGATATGAATGAGGGTCATGGTATATCTAGAGATACCTGAACAGCATCAGAGAGCATTATCGGCCATTCTTGAGAGGGGGTGCTTGAGCATGCATATTTAAAAGGTGAGCATGTGGAGGAATCCCCAGCTGTGACTGCATGCTCATGGCATCTGGGCCCTTTCATTAAAAAACAGGGGAGTCTGATTTTCCAAGAGCTGGTACAGTGCCATTCATTACTACCTGTAGCAACTTCTATCTTCTAAAGATTACAGAACCATTCAAATGCAGTTATGTAACCATTCCTGATGGATTAAATGATACTCCCATCATGGACGTTACATCTTCACCCATCAGTTTTTAATCACCTGGCATTTCATAATTAATAACTACAGAATTTGTAATAACCATGTACAGTAGTTATGACCCCGGTGTAAGATCTCATCTGAAAGATGGTACCTCCTATAGCAGTGTCCCCCGTCAGCATTGGAGTGCAAATTCTGGCCAAGAGGAAAGAGCGCCACCTACTGTTTTATCAGCAGCACTAACAACAGCCACCTAGTTTTCCTTGGTGGTCTCTCATCCTAGTTTTCACCAGGCCCTGCATGGTTTCTGAGATTTGATGAGATCAGACTACGAAACTAGATGTTTTCTGTAAGCACTGAAACAAAAGAAAGATCATTTGAACTGCTGTGTAAAACTGGACAGCTGCAATTTTTTTAAACCTGCCATTGTATTGAAATTCATAACTAGAACTGGTATAATCTTGGTGTTTTAAGAACACGTTTTCAATAAAAAGCCCATCTCCTGTTTGGCTTTAAGTCCAGTTGTAGCCTGACAGCTGTGTTAATTTCATCTGGGTTTTCAAAATTTAAAATATTATTAATCAATGTCACAGTACAAAAGGCTTTTTCTATCACCCTTGGGAGGATGTAATTAAATACAAATGGTTTTACAGCCACTTGCCTGGGATAAAATAATACCATTTGTTAAGCAGGAGCTTAGAGGATGATAAACATGTCAAATCTCACATAACTCTTGAGACAAGAATTCCTTTAAACCAGCAGCAGTTTATACGCAAGTTATTTGCTTTTTAATACAATTTCATAAACAAAGGATGCAAAAGAATGGCTAAACAGGAAGACTAAAAAGGTCGACCTTTTTAGAATATGACAAACTTGTTTTTTGTTCTCACTTGCTGTTATGGAATGAGTCATGCCATCCTGGATAGTACTGGATTCCTTAAAATTAATTGAAATTCTACAGCATTTGACGTAGAGCATTACATTTCAGAAGATCTGTTACAAATTGGGAATGACATGTAAAAGCAAATGCACAAAATGCCCTTTAATTCAGATGCCATCTCAGTGGGGTGGACACTACTGTGTAGTCACTGGCATTTAACATGAATGCCCTCACAGCTGTCCCACTATCAATCATTTCTAGTATAGTATCTTAAAAAGACTTAAGTGCTGGCTGAAGGATTCAAGGAAAATCAGGCACCAGGTGCACCTGGAAGTGATGGTCACAGTGATCACATAATCACAGTGTATGATGCATGATGAGGCTGTTATAATATCATTTCCCTGCACTCCCATTAGCTTATGAACTTCCCATGCAGTGGTCTGGCCTTTTGACATAGTGGGCTTGCTCGTTGTTTGACAGTCACGCACAGATAACTGATAGATGGCAATCTGAGTCAGGGGTCCTGACACACACTATAGCAGTGTGTGGACATGTGTTTCTGTAAAAAGACTTGGATTTAAGATTGCAAGAAAAAATTGGACATTTATCATTTCAAGAATTCCCTTGCAAAAGAAACAAAAAATGACTGCAGTTGGGATCAAGTAAAAATGACTCAAAGTCAATTTTCCTTCTGATTAAACGACTCCTGAAACTGGAGGGCATGTAAAAGTAAATACCTTCAGCATATTCCAAAAAGTATTTAGTGTTTTCTACTCAATTTATTTAAATCACTATCCTCACCTTTTATTATTCAGTTTAGAACAACTTATACAATTCCATCTCTGAGACAGTGTTATGCTGAGGCAGACACTTTTTAACTATACGTAAATCTTTTTGTTTTTATGATGGGTTATTGATAAAGCCTGTGTGTATGATTTCTACACACAAAAGAGTGGGTGTACAGTGGTACCATGGAATACATTATGGTTGTTCTGCGTTGGTACAAAATACAGGGCTACCTCACTGTAGAATCCCCAAATAATTGAATAACACTCTCTACACACTTACTAAAAAGATCTTCCTCAACCTCATATGTGTCAAGAGACCTAAACCCAGAGCACAAAGATATTAGATGCATTAAGGGTATAAAATGAAAACAAAAGGGGAAAAAAGCATTTGAAAATGATGCTTTGAAAATGCAACAGTCTATCACCAGCAGTGTGAGCAGAACAAAACGTATTATTTCGCAAAAAACAGTGGAAGAACACATAACTTATTTTCTGCTGATGAAGGATAAGCGTTAGCGTCTAGACTCCTTTGGTGATTCTGGATTACGGCTGTACTGTACCTCTGCTCTGTCCAAGCGATTGCCAAATCACCTGTGCCATCTACAGGAACAAGCTTTAACTGCACAGGAAAGCCAGGCTTGATAAAGTTTTGACAAAAAAAGTGCAAGTGCCTGCCAATAAAAATGATTGTGGGAGTACAACCGACTACTGCTTGTAAAAGCTATAAAAAGGTTATAAAATATTTTTTTTTCATTGATTCTCTTTGAGTGCATAGTATTAAGGTTGTTATTTGGTGCAAACATCTGAAACAGTAATTACATACTGTATATCAAATGTTTTTTTTCAACACAAAGTCCATTACTCAAATGACAAGTCACAGAACCACCAAACATACCACAAACATTGTTTCTCCCCCATGCAAAAATAACTGAATTGGATGCTTTGTGACAAATCAGTGCAGTGGGTTTTGTGATCTGAAAAATTCTGTCACAATTCCAAATTGGTGATTTTTAATGTCTGGGATCTGGGCACGGACGTTTTAAAATTAATTATGTTTAAAAAAGGTTTATCATTATGTTGCCATCTTTCACAGTGGTAATATTCACTGTTTCTTAAGGTGATTGCATTTAAATTACATGTCATGATTAGCAGCAAAACTAGATCCAGTGGATACGTGTGCAAACTTTGAAGGGCATTTAAAGCTGGGAATAGGAGCCTCTGTAGACAAAGGTTTGTGGAAGTATGGAACAAGATACCCAGTCATGTTGTTGAAAATGATACCCTGGCTTCTTTGGAGAAATGGCTGGATGAGATCCCTGGATTAATTAACTGCAACTACCAAATGAGCAAGAGGGGCAGAACTGCCTCTTCTCATTTCTAACTGTCCTTAAGTCAATGTTTATGATGTACAACACAAAAATCGTTTTTGGATAATCAAACTCCAAGAAAAAGTCTTATTTCTGACTGACATCAAGTGTACATATTAAGAGAGTCGAGCAGAAATATAAATGTCTTAGAGAACAACTATAAGTACATAGAAATAGTAAAATGTAATGCAAAAATATAAAGGGCCCTGATTTTAAAGTCATGCACCATTTAGGAGATGGGTGTTCGTATTCTCAAGCACTGGGTGACAGCTCAGGTTAAACCACAGGTGACAGTGAGGTCATGCTGTAATTGCACTGAAACAGAATGCTGTGGTTTAGCCGTACCTCTTTCAGAACACCTTCTAAATAAACTAGAATGAATAACAGAAACCTGCACTTCCGTTTTGTATAAAAAATATATCACAAGAAGGTCATTTTAATTTTTGGGACTAGGACAACAAGTAAGATGCATCAAGCAGCAATCAATCAAGGCAGTGTTACTGTATGCCTTTTGGAGAACAGCTCCTATATCTTGGGTTTTTGATATCAACTGAGCACTAAGTTACCCTTAGCTGAACTTGTAACTTTGCTCAAGACATTTAACAGCAAGACAACAATTTCAAGAAACACTGTTATTACTGTATTAAAGTACCTTGAAATATGTAATTGCAGCAGCTCCTGGGAGTAAGTAAAATGTTCTACTTCAGTTTTAAGTATTGGGTCAGACAGCAGAACATGGAGGTTAATGAAGAGCTTGACTGCAACACCAGCTATTCTGAATTTGCTGGATGTTCTGCCCTCTCTAAAGGAGGGTACGTCATTACACAGCAGGACATCCAACATAATACACAACAAAATATGCAATTATATGGAGGGAATTTCGTAATGAAAGGGGGCCCAGTCAGAAGGCATCCTGCCTGGGCCATGCCTGGGAAACAAAATGGCCCTAGATCATGGCTTAGCTCTTGTAATGTCTTCTAGACACTGCAACTTAGCCAAAATAATCGGTAACTCTCAAAGGAGAAAACAGAGGAAGTACAGTGACCCTACCTCTTTGGTGGCATTGTCCTGGATGAGAGTGTAGAGGGGCGCCACGCGGCTGATCTCCAGGAGCACAGGCATGGGGCTGACCTGCTCTTTGCCCTGGCGGCGACACAGGTGGCACGTGGACGGGCATCTGCCCTTCTCCTCGCAGTGAATCTCCACGCCGGAGACTAACTGGTCATCGGACAGCATCTGCGCCGTGAGCAGTCCCGACAGGTAGGTGATGAAAGGCATGGACTTCAGCTCTCTCCTGCTGCCCAGTTCGGTAGTCTCTGACAACACAAGGAGGCAAGGCCAGTGAGCTACAGAGTAGTGGCGATGCAGCAATTAAGGACGGAAAATGGGAACAAGGGGCCTCAATGGACCTCTTGCCCATGTAGACTCCTTCTGCTTTTTCTTTACAGATCCAGTGTTCACATTAACAACACCTTGCCTTTCATAACATAGAGTGGTCTTACTCTGCATTATCATCTGTATCTGCATTACTGACAAGGTCAGCCTCCCTTGTATAAATGTCTGTGCGGTCCAATGTGTGCCCAACATTTTGTTGCACTTGTATCAGCTTTAATCTTTTTAACAAGAGGTACAAATATAACCATTCTATTATGGTAAAGGATCACAGAGGTTGGTTTGAGCATAGTAGAGCTGATTACAAACCACCATTTCTCAATCAGGGGAAGGATTTAGACAGAAAATAATTTAAAGCTTGCAAACTCTGTAGAGATCACAACAAAGTGGAACCATCCTGAGTAAACTGCAGGTTACACTTTAGTATGCTGAAAGTATTTTTAATTATCAGCATAACATAAAACAATGAAGATGACCATATGTGTTAAAAGGGACTGACGTCATTCCATAAATCCTAATAAATAAAACATTAAGCATACAGTTTATTCCAAACTATAACCACTCATGGAGTGAAACATGGAGTGATTAAAGTATTCGATATATATGTTTGTCCTCAATTGAGCAGACATTGACACATTAAGAGCTCTGTTTGTGTTGAATAGTAGAACAATGTTGCTATGAATGCACTGGACTCAGTCATGTACATTCACAATTTTCCATCATGTGTTTCTTATAATCTACCAAAACCAAATGTTTCACCTCAGGTCACTGTATTATAGTATTATATGTTCTGTAACACTGCATATGTTATCCAAACTGAAAAATGCCCTCAACATCTCGCTTCAAGCAATCAACCTCAGAGCCTCTCAGAACCAGTGAAATAACTCTGCTAATTGGTAACAGCTTCAGCAAAATTTCAAAGGATCCGCATTTGCTGGATAATCTCCTCTAACTGAGAATACTTCATCACACAGTGGGGCATCCAACACGATATTCCATACGCAATTACATGGAGGGAACTTGATAATGAAAGATGGAAATGTTTGACAGAACAAAAGAAGATTTATGACCTAAATATTAGCACAAGGGGACAGTTCACTTGATGGAGCGGTCACAAAAATATCAGGCCTCGGGCTCTTTCAAAGACTTCAGAGATAGTAGTTGCAGCTTTGTTGATTCCAAAAACCAATGTCAATTCTTCCTCATCAAGCTATTAACATGGAGACACATGGTGTATCAGACATACATCATCTGAGCAAGTAAAAAATTCCTCTGAACCAAAATGTTCAAGGTTCTTAAACTCTTTAATAGTTTGCTTCCACCCCTTCAAACAAAACAAGCTGTTTTTAATTTAAAAAAATGATTATGATGTATTATCAAAATAATCAGAATATATCACAGCGTGTTTGTCTTTAATTCCACCACAGAAAAGGAGGTGGGTATAAAACCCTGAAATACAATAGAGAGAATTGAATAGGTTTGATACATGGCAGCATGACAATGTTTTCCAGTCAGAGATGTTTTTTTTCTACACTGTGAAGTCAGAAAAAATTATCTGCCTTCGTCAGTCTGTCTATCAATGGTTTGTAACTCTGACAGATGTCGTAATTCCTGCGTTAAAAATGTGTCTGAATGGCGTTAACTTCAAAAAGGTTTATATAAAGAACATCATGGACACACCCATGAAAAGACATCCACCAGTTCAATAATTTAATCACTAGATAAAAAAAAAATCAACAGTCAGTGGTTTGTTACTTGCTCAGAACAGTAATAAGGCAATAAAAACATCCATATCCAGTTAAAACAAATCCCAGAAGACTAAAAAATATGCTGACAACATATGCAGCCTTTCAAAAATAAGTGAAGCAATTATTTCTGCAACTGCTCTCAGTTTTGGTTATCACACTACATGGAACCTATTCTGTAGATGTTATACAAAAGAGAGGAACCAGACCAATAACTGGTCCTAATCAGGCATTTAAGTGCAAATGATTTTCATTCACCCAGAACTTTGAAGATTATTTAGCAATGCAAAGACTATGAAATTAAATTTCAGTTTTGTAGCATGCAGGGTCACATATTAAGTAAATTCTCTGTGAAAACGTCTTTAATAATCTCGAACCAAGAAGCTAAATGCCCCCCTCTCATTTATAAACTTTCTTAGAATATTTTAACTGCAGATTGGTTGACACATACTGTAAGCAGCAGTCCTGATTCATCTTGTCTACCTGTCGCCAAGAGACGAAACACAAATCTGAACTGGTGGGGGTGGAGGGAGACAGGGCATGAAGTGGGGATTGTGGAAAAGAAGAGAGAGCAGGAAAGAGGGGGGGAGACAGAAAGCGACCAAGGAGGAGTATATCAGAAGGAACTAGATGAGGAGGATCTGTAGGAAGCCAATTGCTTTCCATGGAGCATGAAGAGATAGAGATAGCAGAGCTGATTGCTCGAGCTGAAGCAACCCTACCCTAGCCTGGAAAGCCTGGAGCTTGGAGGCCTGGAGGAGGAAAATAGTAGTTGTGTTGCTTAGTCCAGCTGTGCTAGAAGAGTAAGTGTGAGATCTGCAAGGAATTTGAAGGAACGACAGTCAGAAATAGAGAAGTTATCTCTATTTTTGGAAATAGAGAATTTGGAAGGTAAGGTCTATCGTTCATATGCATAGGAGAGCAGACACTGGAGAGATTCAAGATTGAGCTCCTTCTGAACCTCTTTTTAACCACTCCTTCATGTGTCCGATGCCTTTTCTAAAGATTTTAAATTTCTTATTTTATTTTAGGGGGGATAAGGTGGATAATGTACATTTTCAGATTGGTGGAAGGTCCCGTTCTTTCATTTTTGCTGCACCAAAATATGAAGAAAAACACATTTTGTTTTTTCTGGCAACCAACAATTGATCAAAAACTTAATTTCACATCCACATTGGTATCTTGTACCTCAGACAAGTGTGTTACTAACGCTTAGTCAAGAACCATAAACTTGATAGGTCAAAGTCAAAGGCGATGACAATCCTAAGTAAATGTGTGATTAACTCCTAAGCCAGAGAATTTACACTTTTTCAGATAGACATAAATCATATTACAAAACTGATTACAGCCTTGACTGTTTAGCTTCTTCTCTCTGTTGTATACAGAGCCGATACACTGTCCAGGTTCACTATCAGGTCACCATGACAATTTTTGCAGATGTGCACTGAGATTTGAGTCTTGTCTTGTCCTCTGCTGGCATTTGAATATCACACTATTACAAAATGAGGCATCTGTAAATATTTGAAACAATCAGGTATAATTTTAAATGAAACAGGAGGATTTGTTTCCTTAATGACCCCTTCGTTCTAAGTAACTTAGCCAAGGGCTTCCTCTTGTTTTCTGAGGCTGAAATTGGAAATCAGTTATTTAGGCAATTTAACATATTAAATAATATTTAATTCTTACCTCTAAACCTATAATTATATTGCATATATAATCTTTTGGCACAGTTTATTTCAATGCCATGGGCACGTTTGCTTTGTGGAGAGTCTCAGGGCTGCTAATCAAATACCATATACAGTACAAGTGCTATAGAATCTTCTGAAATGACTTTGGGTTCAAAGTGATATGCAATCTGTTTTTGGGGGAGGGCTCATTCTCAGTCAGGTAAACTAAGACTTAAAGCAATACCAGTAATAAATACAGTTATTGTATATTCTACTCAATTCTTGCTGTCCTTAAGATCAAAGTGCATCATTTTATATGTCTGCTTAGCTTGCCTGTTAAGCATAATATGAGCCCTTACAAATTCATGCTCCTTTAGCTAATACACTCACAGAAATAGCTGTTGACACACGGTGCTGAATTTCTACTGCAGCCTGAAAAATAATACAGTGTTCGTTTCACACAGGTTCTTCTTACCATCACAAAGTGCTTTCTCAAATAGATATGAAAAAATCTTGTTTTTTCCCCCGAAGGCAGTACTCCACTTTATGCAACACTTAATGTTGAAAATATCTTTTTAGTTGTTTTTATTTTATTTCCATGTACGTTCTTAAGTGAGAACAGAAATTGTTGTTTTTACAGTCATAAGCATAAGAGCTTAGGTTAAAATAAGGAACTAGTCAATAAATGTGATATTCAAGTAAACTATAAACAAAAATTAAGAGATAAACATAGTGAAATTTCAAGAAATATGTTATCCTATTTTAATAGTATTTCAACCATTTCGTTGTGGAAGTCTCTCACTTCTTTTTCTCAGCCCATTAACCTTATCGACACTGCTGGGCTTTCAGAATCAATAGCTGAACTTAAGAACATACTGTGCGAAAGGTTACAAACGAGATGAGATCTTTCGGCCCGTTTAGCCTCTTTGGTAGTTAGGAAGCTAACTGATGCATGGATTTCATCCAGCTGCTTCTTGAAGGAATCTAGGGCATCAGCTTCAACAACATGGCTTGGCTAGCTTGTTCCATACTCCCACAAAGCTTGGGGTCTAGAAGTGCCTTCCTGCTATCAATTTTAAATGCACTGCCATGTAATTTCAATTTGTGTTTCACTCTTCATTCTGCTGGGTTGATTTTGTCAAAGCCTTTGTGAAAAAGGTTATGGTCTTTCCTCATGCTTACTCTGCAGGGGTATGACTGATGTCCGACTTCAAAATCATTCTCCCTGCATATCATGGAAATATCAAGGGCACAAGAGTGCTTTCAGCAAGATTACAGAGCCAGCTGTAGAACTTTAGAACTAGAAGGGTTACAAATGGAAGGAAGCTATTCAGCTTAACTCAGTACACTCACTTTAGCACACACAAGTCCCTTACGTATCGTACAATGTGGCAATTTAGCTAAACTAGTAAATAAACTTGTGTGACCTTTTTGTACGGTAGAAGCACATACGACCCAAGCTATACATCTATTAAAATTACATTTTAATGGCAAAATCTACAGGACAGAGAAAATCAGTTTAGAGCCAATAAATACAATTGGGAAACTTGTTAATGATGAGTGTTTATAGCCCAGCCAGAAATTATTTTCAAGCGCCATTTTATTCTGTGGAACAATCTCAACTGAAATGCCCCTCTGCAATGTCAAGAAGCCTTCGAATCATTCACATATTCCTTGTAGAAGCCTTAACGCACCAAAGTTTTGTTAGGATAGTTCTCGAACAAGAACAAAATCCAGCAATTAGTACTGCTCTTCAACTTACATGAAAGCACCCAATAAAAGCAGGGCTTTTGTTTGTTGTTTTACTTTGCCAAAACAAACCCACAACAGCTCTCATCTGCATGCATTAACATGAGCTCAGTTTTTTGGGAAAAAGAAATAAACCCCCTCTAATTTGAATGTCCTTGAGAGAGAAGATGATGGAGAAAGCTAAGCCCAATCTGTCTACCTGTCAGATAAAAAGACAAGCATTATATGCGATCAAAGCGTGCACAACTCCTGATCAGTTCCCAACTTCCTAATCTTTCAAAACAACACACAAAGCCTAGGGAATACTATTCTCTTCATCAGCCCTGAAAGGGTGCAGATATTAATGAAGAATTGTGCAGAAAAAAAATGAGGAACAGTGATTAAACATTTTTAAAGTATAATCAATAATCTCAGATTCCTTTTTATATGTTAAAAATTACATTTTAAAATGATTTTAAATCTTTGTCCCCCTCTTTTCCAATACCATTTATTAATTCTGCTTATCACAATTATCAGTACACCCCAACATATACTGTAACATTCTGAAAGAGAAATGTGACAAGCTCAATGGGCAGGAAATATGTTAACCAGGGATTTGTCCGTTCTTTTGAGCACTTGAAATTGTGCATGTTGTGGCAAACTAAACCTGCAGATTTCCAAACTGCTACAGTATATTATTTCAGAACACAGAAGCTTCATTTGGTAGAGCAATATTACTCTTAAATTCCTAGGAGAGATAAAGACTACACAGATACTGTAAGTACTGTACTGTACATTACCCCAATAAGTCAAGTGTTCATTAGACTTTTTGGCTCTGTAGCAGAAAATTCCCCAAACCCCTTTAGAGTTTTGTGATCAGAAGCCCTCTGCAGTTATTATAAAGTTGGAACAGGAGAGCAATTAATTTAACTCTCTCGTCATCAACCTTGTCTGTGTGAATTCACCCAAAGTAGCAAATATGAATTTACTAAGTATTTTGAAGCCATAATAAAGATATCAATATAATTGGAATGTAATGTAATTTCTTAACCTCAGTTTAATCCATTGTATGTGTTCCATACTGGCTCCCAGACTTTAAAGCTTTCTAAAGAAACTTAAAGACATTTTGCATCTCTATTAGCAAGACAACAGTGTTCATGTGGTTGCAGAGCACTGACTAGATCAGATTCATCAACTTAAAGTTCATCTGTAAAGATGGAAACCGCATTGAATTCAGATATTGAAAAGTCCTTAGGCTCACAGCATCATATTCTTGGTAACACAAGCGTGGCATTTAGACTCAATGTGTGGAGATGATCTAGTATCATATTCCATCAAGAGTTGTTATTATTCTTATTATTGCTTTGGAAATTCCTTCTGTTCAGAACATTTCTGAAATACAATCTGAATTTCTTCTATCAGCATAAACAGATGGCCTGGATCACATTGCTTATTAATTTTCCGCAGACAGTACATTTTTCAAACGCCAACAAATCAAAACAGAAAACTTGGGAAGACAGGGTGAAAGACAGTACCAGAGACTTTCATATCACCAGAAAATACAAAAATAATTGCAAGCACTACAAGTACTGCTCAACTTGCACCCAGAAGAAGATTTCAATTTTTAATTCACTGCATTAAAAAGGATATGCATATTTTCAAAAGTAAAGCATACCAAGAAAACACCTCAAGGACAACTGCTTAAACACTTCCTATCACACTATAACTTTCAGCATGCCTTTAGAGCAATACAGACACAGTGCATACTGTTCCATGCGCTATTCATTCTTCAGTATTACTAGTACAAAGATACTATGCATTTTCCCACCATGGTAAAGCTTAAGATTCTTCAATGTAAAGAAAATAAAATAAAACTGATAAACTTCTGTATTTCCTGTAGTATTATATTCATTTCTCTAGCTTTAACATTGTATAGTTCTACAGTTCCTCAAAACATTGTAATAACATTGCAAACCTGCTTAGTTTTTTGCTTATTGCACATACACATGTACAATTCTTAAAATAATTATCAACAAAGAGAGCAATAAGAGAGTTGATGTGTGTTTTCAGTTGCTTAATTATTCTTATTGTTCCCTCTGAGTTCTCTCTCTTTGTTCCTCCAGAATTAAACGTTCCTCTCCTCCAAAGTAGCTTTTTTTAAAAACTTTCTCTCTTAACCTTGGCCAGCTTAAGCAGTGACCAGAGTTCTGATGTAAAAGTTCTGATGATATAATCAAAACATTTGGCAGAAACCACATTGTGCAAAATAGCTCAGAAAAGCTCAGGTTAAGTTGTGTGGGAATGCTTCAGTGTTGAGTCAAGTCTTATCAGGACTAAAAGGGAAACTCTGATCTTTTTGAAATGGAGCATATTAAAAGGCATCTGAAATGAAACTTGCATCGGAGGTTCTTACGCAGTGCTAGCCTGACGGAAAAACACGATGTTCTGTTCTAAATATGGAAGCAATAAAAATAAATGGCTTCATCCAGAAAACCCTCATATTTCATAAGTTTTCTTCATTATTCCTGCTTGTAACAAAAATTAAATCCAATATCCATTTGCTTGGGAATGAGGCTCCCAGATAGCTGAAATAAATCCAAAATGTAATGTTTGACCAAGAATGACACGAGATATTTAGTACTAAACATCATTCCAATGTTTCTTCTGCAGTAGGCTATGTTTTGGGAGGGGTAGAGAGGTGTAGGGGCAGGTGCTTTTAAGGGATTTTTTAAAACCTTCACTTTTGTCTAAAAGAATTTTAAAAAATGTACCTGGGGTAGAACTAGCTCTTCTGCTTGAGAAAAAGACTAATGTATCTACTGTATGTTGACACCTCAGTTTCATTTTTTAGATAATGCGGGCAATGCAAATGGGAAACATAATGTTAGGATATATAATATAATTATATATAGAAAGTGTAGAATTTAAAGTTCAATTATGTTAAAAATTGCACAATATTGATCACTATGTTACCAAAATCATCTTGCTGCTCTGGAATAAGTATACAGTATAGAAGAGAGACCGGTTACATTCTCAGGCTCGAAGAGAGCAATAAGGAATGCCCTCTTCTGATATGCCCAAAACTTTTTTTTTTCAGTTTCGGATAGACAAAGGACACAAGTGGATTCATCTGAACGCTTCAAAATCCTCAAAAACACTGACAAAGTCAACACTTTGGGCTTCTTCAACAGTAAAAATATGAACCAAAGGGAAAACATTAGAAACTATGGGGATGTACTTTTGCACAAACATTGTTGTAGTAGTACAGAATAAACTACCCAGTAATTCTGTCAAATCTAATACCTTGGCTTCTTTAAAGAAGAGGCTGGATGAGATCTTTGGATTACTTAGCTAATATTGACCAAACTAGAGAGGCCCCCTATGGCCCCCTCTAATTTGTAATCTTACTGTATGTTGGTATGTCCTTGTTTTCTATGCATATTGTATCTTTCTAGCAAGGTCTAGCTGTAAACCCATCTTGAAAAGCGTACAGATAGAAAGACCTTTGTAATAACTCTCTTCCTTTATATACTATATGTTATTCTTGGTGTATCTATACATTTTGGAGATTCATAATTTTGTATAATTTTTACCAGAAAGATTTTTTTTTCAGGTAATACCTGAAATGTAAATCCAAGTAGGAAATCCCATTAGGTCCTTATAAATGACTCTTGACGTCTACAGTCTGTAGTAAACCTCATTTTGCAACTCTGGAATGTGCTCAGAATCAGTGGTCGCCAAAATTGTGTTCCTTAGAAAAAACATTGATGATGCCCTCTACATTTCTGCTTTCAATTTCAAATGACGCATATAGAAATACTGCTCGCCCACCTCCAAAGTTTCTGTTAGCCCTGAAAGAGTTTTGAGTACCTTATAAATGGGATTACATTTCATTTAGCATACAGTTTGTACTTTTCTTTGAGAATACTCTTTCATTTTCCATTTTAAAAAGTGGCATTTAATGTGAATCAAACAGAATGAGGTACAGTAATATTCATAATTCAACTGAAACAGCTTTATTTCCTAATAGTAACTCTTGGTATGAAAAAAAAGTTTCCTATTTTCACAGCTGTTGACCTCTGAGGGCACAGTCCAGCTGAATTTTACCAAAACAGTAGGACTGTATGCAAGGATCCATTAACTCCAGGGCAAACAGATTATTGAAAAAAAAGATAATGACCAAGGAGTAGGATATTTGTCTGGGTTACAGCCCAGCAAATCCAACAAAGCCAAGTAGGTCAATTTCAGAAAGTCTGTCTAATTTCATAACTTAATTTGTCTGAAACATTAAAACGTTTCAGCTGGAGCATAAACTTCAGGATGTTTTTGAATCCTCTCTACCAATCGAGAAGCAGGGATTCACTACTATACTCTATATGCTACTCACACATGCTGACCAGCACAACTTTCTGTGAAAGAGAGAAAAAGCAAAGTAAAAAACGCAGAACACAGATTGTAATCAGTTAGCTATAATCCCGACGTGTATGGTAAACACAAGCCAGATACCCTACAAGGAAAATGAGTAAACTGATAAGTGAGATATTTGGTAAGGTCAAGTTAAAAGGGAACGGGATTTTATTATTTTCGATAATTTCAATAAATATTGAGCATGTTTTTGTTTTTACATAAACCTCCAATTAAAGCCCTGTTTCTCCCCAATAAAGCTTGTGCCAGCATTGAATTGGGCGCCGTCTGCTTATGACTGATAAATGCCCTTTCCACAGCTATCCTGGCTTATTCATGCTCAGAAGCCCATGCTTCTTCTAAAGGGCATCTGGCAAGACTGAAGGAGAGACGCAGCTCTCACAGACTCCTCTGCAATCTCCCGGGCCCCCTACAGGTCACAGATTGTGCAAGTGTCACAACCCCGAAGAAATAAGGCACTATATCTCGGGGGGGAAAAGCAGCACAAATGCTACTTTCAATGGCACTGACCAGCAAACCATCATTATTTGTGCTGTTTGCAGTGGTGCCAAGTTAACAGAGCTGTTACAGTCAGCTAATCGAGTATCCTGGACTAGAACTAAAGATGTCTGGACTGTAGGTCTCAGGATGCAATCTAAGCAGTCATTTTTATAATAAAGATTAATAATACATTTAGTTTTATATGGTACTTTTTTAGTACATTTTACTGGCTGCGTTACTCAGAAGCTACACATGCTGTCATTTTAAATGCACTGTTTTTGCTCAGATGAACTCATCTGGATGATATGGTATTCAGTAATTCTCATGAATTCATGAGCAGGATCTACACCAATGGACAACAAATCCCATACACAGCCTTTGTCACCTAACCCAAAGCATTTTTTCAACTTCATTAGACATAAATCTTGTATTATAACCTGAAAGTACACACTGCTACATGGGAATGATCAGTTTGATGACTGAATACAATACAATCACGTGCTCAAAACGCACCAGTTCCACAAAAACAAGGCAAATACACTAAATAATTCCTTTTAACACGCATACAAATCAATGCAAAAATTTGTATACTACCAATAGGTCCCACATTACAATTGTACAGCTTGCCGTTATGTCTAAAAAGCTAAAAATCCGCGATTTGCTATGTTAAGTACTCCTATCAATTCGTTCCAACAGACGCTAATATCTCAATCTCTTATTACGGCTGCAAGACTGTATGCTACCAAAATATGTGCTTCTACCGCCATCTAGTGACAACACGTTATATTGGCTTTAAAATACCTAAAAACGTACTGTACTTTGAATTCAAAATACACGGGGCAACCTCAAAATGTCAATGATATCCCACCATTGCTTAATTTCCTTCAACGGACGAATTACCTTTCTCTTAAACCCATGCATTACCTTCGGAATACCTGTACGAGTCTGTCCTCAAACTCTTCCCACAAACAAACCGCTGTTAGGTGTCATGGCTAAATTCCACTCTGGACCTTCTGTCTGAGGTTTTCCTTAATTTAATTAATTACAGCTGAGGGGAGGCCATTCTGTGTTCCTACAGTTCAACCCGTTGGGTAAGAAAGTGCTTCCTATCCTCGGAAATGCACTTACATGCTACAGTACAGTACGTATTTTACTTCTCGGGTTTTCACCGTTCGTTCTGAAAAGTCCACCGGGTTGAGTTTGTTAACGCCTTTGGGGATTTTGAACACCTATAAGATCCATTTGTATTTGCAGAATGCAGCACAAATGAGCCAGGTGGTTGCTGCACTTCAGTGGTGAATAAAATCGGTCTCATCCTACATATGAAGTATTTCAGGATTCTTTGGGATGAAAAGCGTTATTCTGTACTAATGCAAATAAAATGAATACGGTAAGTCGTCACCTCATCAAGAAAAAAAGACTTGCAAAACTCTGAAACTCTCTCTTTTGTTTTCCTTTTCCAGCTGAGCTGCAAGTTACTTAAACACCAGCCTGAACCAGCTGCACCTGTTTACGAGCTGGAAGAGGTCGAGAACGGTCTGACACTGGAAAATGACCCTTGTGAATTTAAGGTAAGTAATCGAGAACTCAGCTAGAACAAAACAAAAAAAAAAACAGACAACCGAAGGAAGAGATGTGCTCTGGACATACTTATATATGAAACATCTAAAAGCAATGTCAAGTAAATTCTCGGTGTGAGGGAAAAACAGAAAGTCTGGGACCCGAGGAATTCCTCACAAGGAACTTCAAATCCCAGGAAGTCGCACTGTGACTGCTGTTGACAATTGCTCTCTCCTGCTTCATTGATGCTTGACGCCGCCAATCGTCTTGAGAAACGGGTCGCACTGCGTACGGAGAGGCCAATGAAATACCTCTGAAGGAGGGAATGAAGTTTCAGGAGACGTCACAGCCCGAGCCGCAGTCTTGCCTTGCACAACCGGGAGCGGGGTTTTCGGCCTGGGGATCTGACATTGGCACGAAAAGTGCAGGTAAGAGCACAACCAGCTCCCCAGCTGTGTAGCATCTCCATTTCGTTAATGCAACCCGCTTTGCGGAAGCAGACGGGGTATGTGTGTTTTCTGTGCTGTAAAGATGATACTGCCGTCAGAGGCCTCCTAAGCAAGGTGTCGCTTACTGCTTCTTGGCACAGAAGGCACACGATTCCAGTTACTGTACGATTAAGTCGAAACATCGTTTCATGCAAATAACTCGCTAGTTTATCGGTAAATTAACACAGGCCTGGATTCGCCGCTGTTTGCACTAGAATTGCTGTTTTGTCGCTAGTGGACGTCATGGTTTTATTTGCACCATCAACACCTTTGGTTTCGTATTTATCTTACTTTGTTTTGTTTTGTTTTGTTTTTTGCGTGCGACTACCCCTTTCTACAGATCCGTGCACTATCCCTAAATCCTCTTCTTAAATGACAATATTAGACGTTAATATACTTTAAAACGGAATGCTCCAGAATTGCTTAAAATATCCGCAGCTTTTGAGCGATTCATCCCGCCTATTGCGTCTTTCTTTAAAGACATTTAACTGATATAGCCATTGATATGCTTTTTCGTTGGTGCAGTCGCTGTACCCTCATTATCACAAAATCATTCTGGTTGGCATTTTTCAGCAGCGTAATTTAAAGGGGCACTGCAGGCAGTCAGGGTGGTGCAGACAGTCACTAGACTAAGCACCTACCCTCTTGCTAATATAGCTGCAGTCCAGCCTAGAAGAGTCTGAAGTATTCAGGTTTACGGCCTTTCGATTAAAGTGCTGTCCACTGCAGTAGTCGCACCGCGCAAATACAGACTGGTCTGGACCAAGGTACGAAACATAAGAAAGGATATGAAGGAGGAGGCAATTCGGTACATGTAGCCCGTTTAGTTGTTGGTAGTTGCTATCATTCCTGCAGTCTCCACTTTGCATGAGCACTAGGTACTTTGGAATTTTAAAAAAGCTGAGAAAGTATGGGGCTTGAGAGCGATTTTTACAATGTAAGTCAGTTCTTTGAGCCTGAATTTACCCATCTCATTTTGAATAGTGGTTGATTTAAGTATTTAAAATCTGCGAAGGCAGAGCAGAATCAACCTTGCAGATTTCTTTAGAATCTACAGAGGCTATGAGCAGGGAGCTATTGTACGTGCGGGTGCGTTTAAGACAGAATGGGGAATCATTCTTTTTACAAAGGGATGTGGGAATGTGGAACAAGCTGCTCAAGCAAACAATCTGTTTTTTTCTTTTGCAAGAAAAGGCTGTAGGAAATCTTTGGATAATTTAGCTACAGAAAAACGAAACAAGCGAAATGGGCCTCCTCTTGTGTAAACCATGCTTAATGCTACTCTTAGGAACATTACAAAACGCATCAGTTCATTATACAGAAGTGCATCGTAGTCTCCTTCCAAGTTTAAAAGATACAAATGCATTACCAAAACAGGACGATTTATTCCACAGTGCAGTGCATTTATTATTGAGTTCCATCAGATCACAGATGGGGAAATAATGCTTTATCTCATTTGCTCCTCTCCTCGCCAGGTGGAATTGGCTACAGGATCATGGCCTCGGCAGCCACTTTGGACCCAGACGTGGTGAGAGAGGTCTTGGAATGCCCCATCTGCCTGGAGACCTTCAACCGGGAGCAGCTGCGCCCCAAACTCCTGCAGTGCGGGCACACGGTTTGCAGGCTCTGCCTGGAGAAGCTGCTGGCGAGCACCATCAACGGGGTGCGCTGCCCCTTCTGCAGCAAAGTCTCCCGCATGAGCAGCATCTCCCAGCTGGCGGACAACTTGACCGTGCTGAAAATCATCGACTGCGCCAGCTCCGGCTCGGCGACCAGCCTGATGTGCAAAGGCTGCAAGAACCGGCTGCCCAGGCAGTACTGCAAGGACTGCGGCCTGGTGCTCTGCGATGCCTGTAAAGCAGAAGGGCACCAGCACCAAGGGCACATAGTCCTGACTGTCCGCTCAGCTGCAGAGCAGCGGAGGAAAGAGGTGGGCGCCAAGCTCGCCATCTTGCGGGAGACGATGGGAAATATCCAGAAGAAAAAGGCCATGATCGACGGCATCTCGAAGTCCCTGCGGCTGAAATACAAGGCCGTGCAGCAGGAGTACGCCAAAGCGGAGCTCAGGCTCCAGGAGGAGCTGACGAAGTCCCGCAAGGCCTTCGCCTCCTCGCTGAGCGAAATCGAAAAGCTCAACACCCAGATCCTGGAGGAGCACACCTACCTGCTGAACATCGCCGAGGTCCAGGTGGTGTCCCGCTGCGACTATCTCACGATGAAGATCAAGCAGGCCGACATCGCTCTGCTGGAGGAGGCCGGCGACGACGAGGAGCTGGACTTGAAAAGCAACCTGCCCGCGCTTTTGAAGCTGCAGGATCCGGAGCTGGCGAAGGTCGAACGTTCGGAGCCTCTGGACGTGGGGCAGGTGGTGAGCAAGCAGTGTACCGTCGACACAGACGAAGGCTCCCATGACATAGCTGCGCTGTCGCTGGATGTGTACCGTGACGTCGACATGGCGACGGAGGAGGCTGCCTGTGCGTCGCCTAGCATCAAACCCAAGCCAGTGGAAGCGGCGGCTGCTGGATCCCACCTGTGTCAGTTCATTAAGAAAATGGGCTGCAAGGGGAACCTGCCAGGAATGTTCAACCTCCCGGTGAGCATATGTGCCACCATGCAGGGAGAGGTGCTGGTGGCTGACCGGGGGAATTACAGGATTCAGATCTTCAACCGCAAGGGCTTCCAAAAGGAAATACGCCGGAACCCCAGTAGCATTGACAATTTCGTCCTCAGCTTTCTAGGTGCGGAGCTTCCCAATCTTATCCCGCTGTCGATAGCCATCACACCTCAGGGCTTAATTGGAGTGACGGACAACTATGATAATTCAGTGAAGGTGTATACAATCGACGGGCACTGCATTGCCTGCCACAAGAACCAGCTGATCAAGCCCTGGGGGATCGCCGCCATGCCCTCAGGACAGTTTGTAGTGTCGGATGTAGAGGGGGGAAAACTGTGGTGTCTCGCGGTAGACCGGAATGTTGGGGTGGTGAACTATAACCGGCTGTGTTCGGCTGTGCGCCCGAAGTTTGTCACGTGCGACACCAGCGGGACGGTGTATTTCACTCAGGGGCTGGGGCTCAACATCGAGAACCGGCACAACGAGCACCACCTGGAAGGAGGCTTCTCCATTGGGTCGGTGGGCACTGACGGGCAGCTGGGCAAACAGCTCAGCCACTTCTTTTCCGAGACGGAGGATTTCCGTTGCATAACCGGAATGTGCGTTGATTCCAATGGGGACCTCCTGGTGGCAGACAGCGGCCGGAAGGAAGTCCTGCAGTTCCCCAAGGATGGGGGTTTCAACATTCTTATACGGGAAGGGCTTACGTGCCCAGTGGGCGTTGCCGTGACTCCAAAAGGGCAGCTGTTGGTGCTGGACTGCTGGGACCACTGTGTGAAGGTGTACAACTACTTGCAGAGAAGGCGTTCATCAACCTGTTAGAATCGCAGTCACTTCGGTCCGCTTCCTCATGGGAATTCATAGCGATAGGAGACGCGTTTGCAATTCAGGCACCTCTGCTGCTTTTCGGTAGCACAGCAAGCAATACAAATGGGTGTTTTTTTGAGAAAACAGGTTTGTTATATTTAAAAACCTAATTTTTACATCCATCGGTCCCATTTTAATGGCTCATTTCCAATGAGATTACTGTTAAGATAGATTCATTCTTTGTCAAATCAGCCATAACGATTTTGCTTATACCGTGTGTAAAAGAAGATTTAAATTTGAAGATTTGCTGAAATACCTCCTTTTATTGGAGTAGGCAGGGAGCGATACTTTAAAAACCTTTAGGGTTGTCATTGAGGATCAAAAAGGGATATGTAGAAAGTGAGAATCATTATGAATATATATGTAATGGTATCCAGGCAGATCTGCTCTAAAAGTCATAACAAATAACTACAACTGCTTCTGGTGTAGCTAGGGGCCTTACAATTGAAATAAATACCCAATTGACAATCTCTAAGTGATTTTGTACATGCTTGCCTAAAGTAGAGGAAATAACACTATAAAATTATCATAATGCACAATATTAGGAGTTAGACTTGAGTTTAAACCAAACGAAACATAAATAAATACTGTATATAACAACAAAATCATAAATGGTGAATAATTTGTTTATGCAAGTGGTTTGTCACAGGGATACAGTGGTCCTCATATTTTCATTCTGGAAGATATTCTGAAAGATTTGAAGCAAGTGTTCTTATCATAGGATCACAAACTCTTCCTAATCCAATAATCCATGCACTAGGGCCAACAGTTATCATGTATAGCAGCAATTATAAAGCCTGGTTTCCAGGCAGCATTGTGGAGCATGATGGCAAAAATCGAGATGTTTTACCTACTGACAACTCTATCCTTCAGTTCATTCCTATGGTCAATGCAGACAGATATTGTATAAAAGATATTAGGCTATATGTTTTTACCATCGATCAAGGAATGGAAGGCGGGATTGGTTTGATGAAACACTGGCCGAGATGCAATGATACACAAACCCTTTAGCAAAATCACCTTCTGGCAAAGCTCAAGCTGAGTTGACACAGAATGACCATTTTGTTTGGGAGGTGTTCTGTGACATCTAAATTAAAATATCAGCTAACGGTTAGATTTGATTTGCTGCACATTGACATGCACACATTACTGTAGATCCTCAATGTAGCACCCCCTATTTAAAAAAAAAATGTATGATTCAAATTGTCTTTATAACAATATTACATTTGGAATAAAGCCATTCCACAACTACTTGAGTGAAATACAGGGAACTTTATTATCAGCTCTTCAGTAAAATAATTGAGCTGCCATTTCATTTTTTGATGAATGGCTTCTCTCGTGCTGTATGTGCTCTAAATAAACAAAAATCCTTTAATTTCCTAGTGAAAAAAATAATTATTTATTATCAAGAGCCAAGGATTATAAAATATAGTATTAATACATTTGTCTCTGAGTGATTCTTTTTTAAAATATATTTTATGACTGTTAAAATGGAGTGATTCATTTTTTTTATACAGTATGAAACCATAAATATAACACACTTTATAACTGTATATCGTCTGTATAGTGAGCTTTATGATGACCACATACCATACCAACACCTTAGTCATTTGTACAATAGGATTTACTTTGAACATGGTGATTGATGTTAAGTGTCATTGTGTTTACGTATAGTCTCCGAATAGAGGAAGATACTGCATAAAGACTAACAATGAGAATTCACTTAGTGATTTTTACTTGGTTTGCTTGGTAAATTGTAAAATCTGTTTCATTTAAATATACTGTAGGTTTTCAGGCTCCTGTATAAAATACAAGGTAAAAGTTCACTCACCTTTACTGGTAATTTATTCTACAGTATGTGTGTTATTGAACTTGGGTATGCCTTTGGAGTCTTCTAATATAAAACATATTTTCTAAGTTGTTTTGTTAGCCAAAGTGTCTGAAAACCCTGTGTTATATTTATTCTGATCACAAAAGTTATCAATCACTGTCAATTACCTGTTGTTTTACGTGTAAATGTTATCTTGCCATAAGGCATTGCTATTATGTTACTGCAGTCAATGTTCTGTGTAACATGATTCCATTCACTTGTTTGTATTAATAAATACCTACTGAGTGCAATAAATCTTAAACTGCAGAAACCGGAGTACGAAAACATTTCTGAAAACAATGTGCTGTTCAAGGTGCCATAAAAATAGGTCTCATAGTGAAACTAGCCCTGTACCCTTTTTCAAGTTGGGTTCTCTTTAAAAATATTTCCAGATGCATACCTACAGTGTGGTTGAATAAATAAAGTAATTCTACACAGTTCCTCGGTGGTTACCTTCCGAATACATTTCTGCAGTGTGTTTTGAGTAATCCTAGGCCTTGATTTGTTAATTAACAAAGTAATACTTTTAATACGTTAGTATAATGGTTGGTGCTATGAATAGGTAGACAGCAGTACTTTAATTCAATGAATGTTTCACACCTCATACCAGAGACACTGTAGCTTCGTCATACACAGAAAATGTCATGGAATATAAAATCATTTTTGATTTGTGTTTGAAATAAATTTTCAATGCTTTCTATTGTAAATTAAATATACTTTACAACTGTTTTGTAAGTGCTGCAGAGTTAAGAACAAATGTCCTCAAATGACCCTTTACTGAAGGTCTTTTTGCATTGAATTTCATTGGATATTCCAGGTGGTGAGCTCAACTGCAGATCTGTTATATGCCTCACAATTGGAATAATTGCCTAACTTTACTAATAACTTTCAGAGCCTTATTATAATGCTTTGTAGAATGCCCATGTACTGTAGACGCATATTAGTCACAATATGAATTTATTAGATTTTGGTGTCATGTTCTGAAGAAATGAAGAAATTTAGGAGCACATGCACATAACAGATTTACATATAAGCTACCAATTAATCTTAAAGTAAAAGAGTAACTGTGTTGCTACAGTGTAAATGTGTCTGCACCTGGTTCTGTTAAAGCAAGGCCAAAAGCAAGTATTGTTGCTCTAATCTGTTGGAGTATTTGGTGACAATATCCACATTTTCAATAACTAATTTTGTAATAATTTTCAACATTATAATAATGATGTCCTTATACTTAACATAGTAACTTAAATATAGAGATACCATTAACTTTTCAACCTAAGTGTTATATACTATTCAAAGTAAAAGATTTTAACTTTTACCAAATTATATATTCAAATATGGCCTTTCATGGTAGATATTTTCTGAGTAAAAGCATGTAAAGAAAGATGGAAATTCAAAGGAGTCTTTACTATAAAATAATTCCATTACAGTATGTTAAAGCCAATCAGATACAGCTTCAAACGTTCAGCAAGAGATATCTGAAACACAAAGGATAATGCAGAATGTCTCTGAAAAAGTCATTCAAAAGTACTGGACTGGCTACACGGGACCTGAATCCTACTGACCTGTTATGGGTGGAGTTTTGAAAGGTCACAGCTACTGAAAATACCAAGCAATCTGAAACCATACAATTGCTTGTATGGAAAAATGTAGACCATAATTCAGGAGGATAATGATAACTGAGAGTTACCTAAGACCCTGACTTCCAGAAAATAAGCCATAATAAAGGATCAAGAAAGTGATTCACAGAATACAGTACATACTGTACTAGCAAATCTTCCAAATCACAACCATAAATACCAACATAAAATATGTGATATTACAGGAACCAAAGTTGGTGAGACCGTGAAAATGCCTTTGTTTTTGTTTTTCCCAGGCATTGTTAATGTAATGTATTTACTCTGTTTTTTATACAGTTTTTTTTTCTTCAAATTCCATACAAGAATCTGATTTCATTTTTTTTTACCCCGTCACCAAAGCTTTGTTGTTTTTGCAAGACATTAAAACTGTCTTATCCCTGTGAAATCTCTTGAAGGAGCTTGAGATTCACAGTAAATCCCAAACTGCATAGGAAATGAGCTATGGCAAATAAAAAATTAAAAAGTGCTATGTTGCATTACCTCCTTGTAGCCCAATCGCGTTGGAGGCTCAAGGGATGGGAACTGACCAAGAAAGTCAGATCTCAGCTTTAAGTGGTGATGGTCAGCAAGTAGTAGGTTTTCTTCCCAATGGACTTTACAGACTAATGCCACAGTATAGCAAAAGGGGATACCATGCTGAAAGAGCAGTGTCAGGACAGTTCAAGTTGCATGGTCATTAAAGACGTCATGGCATTCTTCAAAAGAGTAGGGGTTTAACTCTCCTGTCCTGGCCTAATTCCATGCTGGGTTGGCATTATCTGGCCTATCTAAAGTTATCCTTTAATGCACTGCTGAGGCCTCTTCTCATTTCTCTGTCTATTGTGTAGTGCGGCAGCAGTGCTCTTTTTAAACTACTAGGCAAAACAATGAAATCACCGCAGTCATGGGCAGATGGCTGGTCTATAAAGCATGTAATCCTGGAGATTTAGTAAATATGAAAGAACTGTGCCCAATAATAGATCAAAAACCAGTAGTAAAAATATGTATATACTGTATGTACTGTACTACAGTGTATATATATTCATACCAAGGGGTGGTTAGAGTAAGTAATAATGCAGGAGGTTAAACAGTGCTATTTATGTTTGTAATAATCTGAAAATTATTGTAGTAAATGTGACTGATGTTGATCTATACACACATCATTTTCTGCATTAATCATAAAAAAAACAAGGCAGAAGATATCAAGAAGAGCATGCCAACAATGATGACTGAATGGTAAATTTGTGAATGTGACAGCCAAATTACAAGCTTTCAGACTGAACGGCAACAAACTATAAAACTCAGTTATGATTAGTTCAGAAAGCGTGAGGAACTTTCCCCCCAGTCTCTCCCCCCCCCCCCCACCAGCCCCAGGGTTTGGCAGATGCTGCTTACCTGGATCATTGTCTCAAAATGTATCAATCTTGGCTGTGAGAAAATCAATCTCTGCTAGCTTTCTGTCAAAGCGAGTGAGATAGTTGTGTTCCATGCACTACTGATAATAACTGTTAAAAAAAAAGCTGATCTCACCCTGAACAAAGTATTAACAGTCATGCACATCCATAATAATTTTATGCCACAATTACAAGCTGTAGACAAGTGATTGCTTTATGTACGTTTCTTAGAGTTGAATCCATATTTTAAATAGGACAGTTTATAATGTACTACCCTAGTATACTGTTCATACAGCATTATTTACTGCACCAGATGAATCACCCACAGTGAGAGCAGACAATGTACTCTCAACCACACAGCAATCATGCTCTTATTGTTCTTTCGCAGTATTTCTGAAGGGTGCAATCTTGACAAGAAAAAAAATGTCTTTGTTTAATGTGTATCTGAATCATCATAAAACTATTTCAAACTAGAATAGTTACCATGATAAAGTTAGCACCCAATCTCACTCTTACAGAGCTACAGGAGTGTGCCACCCAATTCTCAATGACTTAATTAAACTATTTGATTTAACTGGCCTAAACTGCCATTACTTTAATTCAGTTCATGATAGGTACAGTATTAAGAACGTCACGTGTGCTCTATACCCTGTGGGGCTGAGGTTCTGCAATATGAGTAGACAGGAGAAGCTGGCACAGGGATCATCAAGAAGCAGCTGCACATAATAGTGGGATCAATCAGCTGCTATCAGTCCAGAAAGGAAAGATTAACTGTCCACCTTCCTTTAGTTAGTAATCCTTCTCTGTTTCATGTTCTTAAGGGTGTTACAAGTTGGGTTGTAGAACTGCCAAAGTCCTTTGGATCAGGTCCGGAAAAAAATATCGATTTACTCTATACTCATCCCTGCCCACAAAACTCAACACTAGAGTGCAGAATCACAGTGCAAATGTTTTTATCCTCTGCTCTCATTTTTGTTGTTACAGTATTACAGCACTGCAAATGCAGATTGTGTCTCCTGCTTAGATGCATGAAATTGTTTACTTCTTCAGTGCTGTAACTGCTACTCAGTCTAGCACAGAAATAAAGAATCTTTGTGTTCTTTCTGATTACAATCTGCCTTTTGAAGCAATTACTTGTGATACCACTAGAGTGTATTATTTTACCAGCATAAAATCAACCTCATTTTTTCTTATCTCTCTCAGATGGATGTAGAATAGCTAAGAAAAGCTGGTGTTCATAAATAAAATAATTCAAGCAGCCTGCATGTTAACTACATGCAAGTCTGACAACATTTTCTGGATGTAAATGAAGTCTTAGCATCTCTGCATTGTCATCCTAACATTTACTACTGAACAGACTACTTTTGCAATCCTCTTTTACAATCTACTACTCTGTTTAGTCTTACAGTATATCTCTGGCTTGTAATGATTTACAGATAGTAAATGGTGATTTTTCAGTGTTCATACATTGTGGGAAAAACCAGAAAGCACTTTTAAATTTAAACTGGATGTCTGTTACTTCAGATTGAATTGTATCATGCTTTTATCATGTGTTATTAGTATGGTGTTTTTTTATCAGTTATTAGTTGTTTTCCATCCATCCATTTTCAAACTGCTTTTTTCAGGGTCACAGGGAAACCGGAGTCTATTCAGGCTAGCAACAGGAGCAAGGCAGGGTACACCCTGGGTGAGACACCAGTCCATCGCAAGGTGGACAACAGAAACAAACACTGGGACACAGACTCACACCAGGGCCAGTTTTTCCCAAAGCCACTTAACCTACCAGCATGTCTTTTCACTGTGGGAGGAAACCGGAGCACCCGGAGGAAACACACACAAACATTTGTACGGGGAGAACATACAAACTCCACTGAAGTGAACTGAACACAGGCATCCAGCACTGTGAGGCAGCAATGCTAACAACTGGGCTATATTACTCGTTTCATCTCTTCTAATTCTTTTGGGGTGATTATTAAAAGTGCACTATAAAATAATGATGATGGTAATCCAAGGATAAGCCTAAGGAACCGTATCTTCTGGCTCATACCTGACAAAAAAAAATGATATGACACCAAGACTATTATGGATTTTAGTCCTGACTCGGCTTTCTAAAAGTGTGGTAGAATGTCACATATTGTAGACAAACCAAAAGCGTTTTACCAACAGGAAGCTCATACTACTGTGTTTGTCTCTTCAACACCCAGTGGCAGATTTAACATGTTTGGAGTACTGCAGGACTGACTATAATGATACAGTATAATGCTACAGTGTAGACTCTCGCTCACCCTTACCTTTTTGGTACTGTAGCCAGAGCTGCTGCTGCACCTTCTTGCTGGGGAAGTAGATGGCACAGGTGAGTTCAGAGCCGTAGAGAGCTTCTGCAATGTAGTGGCTGCCGTACTGCTGGAGAAAGGACAGCAGTTCCTCTCGTGTGCTCTCCGTGTTCAGCATCTTCAATATCTTAGAGAAGTCTGGTAGGGGACAAACAAACCAGCTTATAAGACAAGCACATGAAAACATTTCCTCCTTGGCAAGACAGCCCTTTCGCACAGTGCCCTCTCACGTCTGTATAACAGAAATGATTGATAAAGAAATAAAAGTGAGCACCTTAACATGGTAGGCCGCTGCAAGCAAACGAGAGGAGCCAAGCACCCGTTGTTGATGAGTTTGCTACCTGGTGTGAACAAAACTCCCTCAAGCTAAATGCGTCCAAGACCAAAGATATTGTATAATAATAGCAGCCATATCACCCTGCAACTCACAACTGGCAGCCCACTGAAGCTAAGCAGGTGTGAGCCTGGTCAGTACCTGGATGGGAGACCTCCTGGGAAAAACTAAGGTTGCTGCTGGAAGAGGTGTTAGTGGGGCCAGCAGGGGGTGCTCACCCTGTGGTCCATGTGGGTCCTAATGCCCCAGTATAGTGATGGGGACACTATACTGTAAACAGGTGCCGTCCTTCGGATGAGACGTAAAACCGAGGTCCTGACTCTCTGTGGTCATTAAAAATCCCAGGGCGCTTCTCGAAAAGAGTAGGGGTGTAACCCCGGTGTCCTGGCCAAATTTCCAATTGGCCCTTACCAATCATGGCCTCCTAATAATCCCCTTCTATGAATTGGCTACATTACTCTGCTCTCCTCCCCACTGATAGCTGATGTGTGGTGAGCGTTCTGGCGCACTATGGCTGCCGTCGCATCATCCAGGTGGATGCTGCACATTGGTGGTGGTGGAGGGGAGTCCCCATTACCTGTAAAGCGCTTTGAGTGGAGTGTCCAGAAAAGCGCTATATAAGTGTAAGCAATTATTATTATTATTATTATAATTGACTTCAGGAAAAAACCCCACCCCCACCCTAACCTAAATCAGGGGCAATTCAGTGGAGCTGGTAGAACAAGACATGTACTTGTGGACTGTTGTGGACTCCAAGCTTAATTTCGAAGCCAATAGTGACTTGATCCTCAAAAAGGGATAACAGTGTCTTTTTTTCTTCTGGAAGCTTAAGCATTTTAAGTTCGACGATTCCTTGTTGATTTTGTTCTATCGGCCCTTCCTCGAATCAGTTCTAACTTTTTCCCCGATCTGCTGGTTTGGCAGCCTGAATCTGAGAGGCAAGAACAAACTGCGCAGCCTGGTGAAAATATGTCAGCAGATTTTCCAGCCCTCTCCACCATCTATCTTCACACGTTTTGTGTAAAGTAAAATCCTTTTGTAACAATCCTTCACACCCCTTGTTAAATGATTTCCAGTTACTCCTATCAGAATGCACAAGTTACTCCACAACTCCAAAACCAACAGATTTAAGTTCTCATTCATACTAGTAGCCACATCCTTACTTAACACTCTATACAAATATGTTTGTATATTGTTGTTAATGTTATGTTCTTTTTTCTGTCCAGCTGTACACCAACACTGCTGCTGTAAAACTAATTGTCCCCTCGGGGATAATAAAGACTCTTTCTCTCACCTACTACTGTATATAAATATGAAAACCATTTATGAACTTTTCAGTCTGAAATTCCTAATCTGCCATTCAAAACATGTCAGTCACATAAAAAACATGAACATCTGAGGCATGCAATAATGTTGAATCTCCTCACAGTGGTGGAACACACACACATCAGGAAAGTTTACTATTGTGGCCTTAGGAGATAATTCTTGGCTTATATTTACCTAATTATGGACAGCAGAAAAACAGATATTTGAGAGATTTTGCTAACTTTCAGTAGCAACATTTATTTCGGTACAACACAACAATTTGCATTTCAGTATTTAAAGCTACAGATATTATTCATCTAAGGCCACACAAGTAATGTGCTTTCCTCATTTAGTTTTAAAGGGGAACTGTGTTGATTAGCATCTGTGCCTCTATTTGTATAGATTTGTATTTGTGTCAGGTCTGTTTTTTTAACAATTTAGTTTTTACTGTAAAACAACACACTGTAAAACGATGCATAAACATATTTATGATTATGAATTTTAACAATGTGCAATCTCCCCAAAAACAATTCCAACTCCATTTTTCAAACATGTTCAGACAGTAACAACACTAAAAGCACTTTCATAAAAGATTGTAGTGTTTTAAGGCTTTATAAAAACAATCAATACAAATAATTTAGTGATGAGCATTTCCCCCCCACAAAACATCAGAGATTTCACAGTAACATTGCTGAATTAGTCCTGATTAGTTAGAGTAAAATCTAAACGTGCAATAGAACCTCTGTTATTAGGTAAACTTAATTAAGATTCCATTTTATTTCTGCTTTACTCAACTTTTGTCTTGATGGAGGCTTCAAGTTAATCAAATTTGTCACCTCCTCCTTATTTTATGAATGCAATAAGTCATTAGTAACAGGTTTTGTAAAAATTGCTCCCCTGATATTACCATATATTACATTCTTCCCACAAATCAATATGTGGTGCTGAAGGAACAGCTCCAGGAAAAAAAATGCATGCTTAATGTTAGAAATAAAAATGTATCCAGGGGCAGGAAGATGTTCACCAGCTTCCTGCACTACTACAGGTTATAGGTTTTGACTTTATATTTCTAAAGCATGGTCATAAGCAGTATTATTAAAATGCCACAAAATAAAAAATCTGCTTCATCCAGCTACAGTGCCTTTAGAAAGTTGACACACCCTTTCCAAGTAATACATTTAGTGGCCTAACAGCCCAAAATCAAGACACATTCAATCAGAATTTATTTGACCTTTATTTTCACACTGCAACACACAACCTCCAAGTGAAAAACAAATACTCAGACATTCGGAGAGGTAATTACCAGGAAAATTAGTTGGAAATGTGTCTGTGTAAATAACAAACCCTTCTATTCCAAATGACTGGTGCTTTTTCCCTGCAGGATAATTCAATACCCATGCTAAAGTGTTACATATATCAAAGCAGCTGTATTTTTAAATTTTAGAACGCCTTAAAACTGGTTTACACTGTTTATGTCATAATAAATGTATTACCAAGTGCCATATTCAGAAGGACTCTGTTTGGCATCTACCAAAACTTTGGAAAGTTAGAATGCTTCATGATATTGCACCACTCTTCTAGTACCTACAGTAGTTTGAAGCTGATAAAGCCTGAAGCTCTGTAAGGGTTACTGTACCTGTGGACAGTGTGATTGCACTGAGCTTCACCTTGTACAGGTTACTGCGGACCCTCCATTGCTGTACCATGGGGTAACCCATCGCCTCATTGTACTTTGCATCTCCTGCAATTTCAACACAGAAAAACACAAGTTGTCCAACAGATCTGGATACCAGGAGATGTCAACTGTCTGGGTAAAAAGCAACATATTCCACTTTAAAATTACCCTTCGATTATTCAAATCTTGCCATGTCAGACTTGTAATTTATATCATTTCCTTGAGAATCCCCCTATTAAAATAATCATTTTTCGAAACGGTAAAATAACAAGCTGAAAGTCTCATATAACAAACAGAACGTGTATTTGGATAAATGCCAAACTCAAAGTCACTAGTGCCCCCTCCCTCAATCTCTGCATAACCAAAAGAGTCTGTGCTCAATTCTGTATGCAAAAAACATTTGACAAGCAGAAGATGACTCAGTCAGTGTTCCTTTCACTTTCAAGTGACTGAAACTCCTCTGTCGTTTTCTTGAAGTCTAAACACCTTCCATAACTCCCCCAGAAAACATACAAAAATAACTGAATGAATGTCTGTCTTCTCTGAAGCAATAATAATGAATTATGTGAGGATCCCTCATTTTAACCAAAGCTCACAAGTTATGTTAGACCTCCTGCCTGGCTTATTACTATACAGTAACACTTTTCAATAAGTGGCTACATTCATCCTATAAATTAGACATGAAATAATGCATAATTGCTTGCAGGATTACCTTGAAATGCAAATAAGTCACAATGTGTTCAAGTTAAGCATTATCTATATCAATTCCTTTAGTTGTCTTTAGTTATGAACGGGGACCTATTGAGAAGTTACCTAAAATGCAAGTGCTTCAGTGAATTCAACCAGCCAACAGAATGTAGTATAGCTTTTTAAAATCTAACATATTCTTATGAAATAAGAGAACTGTACTGGATAGATTTTCTTGTAAACGAAAGCTATATCAACTTAAATTGCTCACATGACCACAGAGTTAGATGTCTGGGACTGAAGACATCTTCAGTTTGAAGACATGTTCTTTGAATAAACGCATCACTCATCCCTTGAATAATTTCATTGTACAGGAAGTAAGGTGAATTGAAATTAATTATTAATTCAGGAATTGACAAAATACTGAACTACTGTAGATTACGGTATGTGCATCTTGACGTTAAAAATAAAGGAAACAGAAACAGATATAAAGACTACAGTAGGTAGCCTGAAATCCTAGTTTCGGGCTTCAATATTCTCCTTAGCCCACCTGTCAGCAGCTGAAGATTGGGCAGTGGCTCGGAGAGAATCCCCCGACACTGTTCTTCCACAGGCAGGGGGATCACCATCAGTCCATCCGCCAGCTGGGGAAAGTCCTTGATGAAGTTGTTATCTCTGGAACACACACAGGACACCAGACATGACTGTACAGTAAGTGCAGTTTCACAGCAGTTATCAGCCGAAAGAAATGAACTGTTGCTAAATATTGTCGTGAGGTATTTCCAAATACATTTATTACATCTTTATTACACTAGACGTGTAAATTGAGAACAAATTCTAAAGGTGACCTAGAGTAGCGTTTATACGGCAGTAGATTGTGCAAGGAATTTCCATTTTTCACGGAAAAAGTGAGAGAAGTACCTTGCCCCAAATGTACAACAGCAGCATTCCACCCAAAAGCATAGTAGTCTATAGTACAAAGTCCTACACATTATTCCATACTACTGCCCTGAAACTGAGTTTTTACGTATTTTCTGTACCTGTCTAATTTTTCTAAAATGTCTAGAAGGTTTTGCCTAAGGCCCATCTCATTGTGATGATGATTGTTTTAAGTTCTCTTCTGATGGTAAAAGAAACGCAACATTTTCTGGAATGAGAATACTATAGTTATAGCCTATGTATTTTCACAAAAAGTTGTCAATTTGTTTTAACCCCTCTGACCAGCAATACAATACTTGTGCAGTGAGGCATTGCAACTTGCCAATCACACAAAAGTTCGTTAGGTGCACTTTTACCCAACGAGGTCCAGGTGGAACAAGGCCTGATCAGGTCATCTTTAAAAAGGCCTTAATTCAGAGCTTAGGTCACTGCAAGAAAAAGGCCACACTAGTCAGTTTTCTGTGCATTCCATAATGCCTTGAATGTCACCAGAAGCAAGGGAGAGGGCCATTGAGAAAGTTTCGGCAGACCGGCAGGACAGATGACCATCCAAGATCTGGTCTCCCTTGTGTGACCACACCAGAGCAGGACTGACACATCAGACTGGTCCATCTGAGAGATCGTTTCAGATCTGCCACCCATACTGCTTCTGAAACTGCCAGCAGACACAATGCCCACATCAGTGACAGGACAATGAGGCTCCATGCTGCTGCCCTTTGAGCAAGGCAACAGGTCAGAGGCCCTCTGCTCACAGCTCCTAGATGTCACACTGACTGGCTTGGGCCAGACAGAGGCTGCGATGGACTCGTCAGCAGTGGCATCAGGTCCTCTTCACGGATTAGTGACTCTTCAGCCTGTTCCACGCAGACGGGAGGGCCAGAGTGTGGAGGAGGAGGTGTTGCGTTTCTTTTTTCCATCAGTATATATGAGATAATGAATAGAACATCATCTAGTTGCTACTTTTTATATGGTTGTAACTTTCTATGTGCTCACACTCTGTGATCTCTTCCATTCTCATTCCATTACACCAATTCTTGATAAAGGTCCACATTGATGTAAAAATGATGTAAAAAAGCTTTTTGCATCGCATTACAGATTGCTACTCCAGAATAGCTAAAGACAATACACCTTTTGTAGTAAATATAACTTATGATGATAACCTGTTATTTTAATTTCAGCTGTGTAGAACTGTTCCCTTGACAGCCCAGAACTAAAATATATACAATACAAAATATTCAAGTAAAAGCCCCTGGCTTTACAATCACAAAACTGCTTATTCCCAAGCCTACATAGGGAGGAGGAAGGTAAAATGGAATAAAGCTACTTAAATTACAGTCAGGCAAGTAGTCCCTAAAGGGCTACGGTTCTGCTGTGCAAGGCACAGGAGCTGTAAATAAAAACAGACATACATTCTCCCAGGATTCAACACAAATCTAAATCATTCCTTTCTATGTAATGTCAATGTTAAAGTGCTTAAAGCAAAATAGAAGCAGATCACACCTCTTTCAAACAGTAAACAGTATTATTTTTTGATTAAAGCATTAACTCCTACATTATAAAACTGAAAACATCAGACAAAAAAAAGATGGGTTATGTCTTTATTTTTATCTTCTCCTTTCTTCACTCTTTTTCAAATGCTTTATATAAACAACGAATTACTATGCACAAAGGACAATAAGTACAGTATCTTGACCGACCATCACAGGCAAAACTGATTCCTTAGGATCTCTCAAGAAATGGATGAATGAGGTCCTATATTCAATAAATTATTACTAATAGCAATTTTGTTTGCAAATAAAATAATAAATGATTACAGTAATTGCACATTATTATAGTTATTTTATTTTCAATCTTAAAAAGCTTTCAATATTGGAGGGGATCCACACTGTCCACAACTGATGTGCTGCCCCCAAGTGGATGAGCAGCCAATCTGCCCCAGCAGCTCCCCACTGCGTTTTAGATAGATAAAAATAAATTGATAAATTAAAGAGGAAAGGAAGACACATTTACAGATTGAAAGTTATCCAGAAAGGTGGTGTAACAGTACCTATCAACAGCAGCATGGATTCTTTAATAATCAAATAATCAAGACCTCAATAAATATCTCATCTGAAGGATGTCATTTCCTACAGCAGTGTCAAATGAGAAGATTGGATTAGAAATTCTGGTCCACAGGGAATAGTGTCACCTCCTGGTCCACTGGAACCACTTACTGCACAACAGTAACCAAGTTTTTCTTGAAGGTCTCACATCCCAGGACTGACCATGTACAGCCTTGGATGGTTTCTGAGATCTGAAGTCAAGGTGGTAACACTCAAGTGAGTGTGATGGACGGAAAAGTCTCCTCTTATGTTCTAATGTGGGTACATGAACAATGTCTTTTTCAATGATCACCAAAGCTAAAGCAGACATCATTTGATTCATCTGTTGACTGACTTATAGTCAGATGACTAAAGGCTTATTGTCAGGATAATGAAAACGTTTTTAATGGAATCAGACACCCTGCTCCAGTGTTGCACAACACATCTAAAACAACAGGGGCTGAGTCAATTATTCCTTCTGTTTGCATCTCATTAAGAAGAGGTGAAGTTTGAGACAGTTTTGATTCACATCCTAGATGCATGACTTCTCTGAGGTCAGAAAAGAAAGCTCTGCGGTTTTTGTTAGTAGGGGTGAAATAACCTGCAGCAGGTGGAACAATGTTCTTTTTATCCTTTGTCTGGGATAAGCTTTCAGTGCTGTGGGCTCAGCCTAGTGAATTTTTTGCTCTGTTGGTAATGTTTATCCTGTTCTGTATGAGTGCAAACCATTAAGATGAAGGATTACACTGCTGGAAAAAATGAAGAGTTATTTATAATCTTTGGACTAGAGAAGTCATCTACCGGAAAGGAAACAATAGTAGCTTGGAAAAGTATGCATTTCTAGTTCATAAGAACAACAGGTTTACTGTTCAGTGCTTTCATTTATAACACAGAGTTTGAGATCTACCCTCTCTGGAGCTTTTAGATATAGACTACTCTGTTGCACTGTGCAAAAACTAACGTCAAATGGATTTTCACTGAAGCCTGAGGACATTTTATTGGATTTCAATGAAACACTGCCTAATATTTCATTAATGATACTGGCTTTCCCCAAGCACTGGTAATTTTTACACTGATTACTGCTCATACATCTGTTTAGACTCTGTATCTCTAATAGCAAACCCCTTTTGAATCTCAAATATATACAAAAAGATGCCTCTTTGTCCCTTTAGCAAGCAACCCACTCCAAAATGTAAGTATATCAGGGTCCAGATTTTGCTCTGCTAAGCCACTGTTATGAAGATTTTTGTTTTTTTCTAGGTTGTTCAGGAAATGAAGCTCTGTCATTTCTGAAAAAGAGCACTGCTTCATACCTGTTTATTGATTAGACAGCTGGTCAACAGGATTTTGTTGGCAAAGGAAGGGCAATCCTAAAACAATGTTAAAGGCAATCACAGCTACTTTGCTGGAAGCTTGAATGGGAAATTCAAGGGCAGAGGGGAAATATAGAAAGAGATTACTCTCCCACACACAAAAAAATATTGATTATTAAATTTAATAAGAGGACCCATTTGAAAATCCTGTAAAGGCCCCAGTTTGAGTTATACAGTAAGTGCTTATAGATCTCCCATGAAATTAAGAGTCTATCATTGTCACCTAGAGGCTTTTTACATTAACTCATTTTCTAGGTTAACATGGTACCAAAATTAATCGAAAAGTAGGTAAATACAATGTTGATTTATTTCCATAACATCAAGGCAATATGAAATGACAACTGAAAATAACAGCACCTTGTGCACACAAGATATTCTGCATTTTGGGCTATTGATTTTTTTTTACAGAGTTCCTCTTTCAAAGATGAGGTTACAAGATTAAAGCCTTAAATTTCTCAACAGCAGAAAGGATTACGAGGAATTTAAAATAATTTACTGCATATGCTATTTTAGAAAACTCCACTGAATTTGAATTGTAAGGATAAAAGGTGTCAAAGCTTTAAAATAATGTATTATACTCTACTCATGTGATTTGACGTTAGCCCATTCGAAGTAATTTGTTAAAGACAATAAGTTAATATAGAATTTTACTTCTCCTACACACAGTACATGTACCAAAGTTGTCACATTTCATCCATTTCACCCTTATTGAACTAGTGACTTGCATACAGAGTGCACTGATTAATCAGAGTTTTACAGATTAACAGGAGGTTAACAGGTTAAACAGGAGGAGACCCTTCGACAAATATTAGATATAATTTTAACTATGGTAATCCAAGGATACAGGATTACAAGCCAGAGCCAGATTTTAATTGCAATGAGACTGGCATGTTTTGGAAGGTAGTGGTGAGTTGAACTGACATCTCTAAGGAGGAGAAATCAGTTCCAGGTTTTAAAACGGGAAATGATAGGTTAAATCCATACACATGTTTGAATGCTTTGGATGATAGTTTGGTGCAACCAATGATCTCTCATTTGCTTTGAAAAGCCAGAATAAGAGCCTACTACCAGTGTTGAGAGCTACCTCTAGTCAAAGAATTTGGCCTTCAAGTTTCTCCTTATCTTGGATAATGCGCTAGGCCACCCCAAAGTTCTCAGACCAACCCATCCCAACGCTGAAATTGCGTATTTGCCCAAGATTGCCACCTCATTTATGCAGCATCTTGATCAAGGTACATCTCTACTTTCAGAAGCTATTACACTCTGACAGTGGGGTTTTGTTTTGGGGAACTAAGCCACCTCATATAACCACACACTTTTTTACATACTCCACACACAGCTACGGGTTTTCCACACAGGTCTGAGCTCCCCTTTTAAGTTAGTAGCAGTGGTAAGCACCTCCTCTTTGTCATTTCGTTTGGCCAGTCACACTTTCACTGTCTTTCTTTTTATTGGCATGCTGACATAGAAACAACCAAACCTACTACTCAGTTGCTCCATCCCCTCTGGAACTGCTGCTGGAATTCGCCCCTTCTAGTGTCTTCATTTTTCCCTTTCTTGGGTACTTGCCACAACACATCCTTGCATGGGTCTGATTCCTCTGCTCACGCACTTTATTACTCGTTGCAACACATGCTTGAGATGGTCTGACTCCCTTGAATCGACTAGGACCATTCACTCACTGGCCCTTACCAAGGAAATGGCTTCACACAGAAGTCCAGTTGTGTATTTAATCACATTACACTCTCTCACAATACCTTCTACAATTTTGCCTCTTGGAAGCAAATTAAAAAGACACCTTCACAAGTTTAACATTGCCAACTGCTTTGTAACTATTAAGGTGCACTGACCATTTGCTCTGACGTGGTCAACAACTTCCAAGGCTTCTCCAACTCAAAGAACTAGCATGGTTTGGTGACAAGGAGGACCTGGACGATGTTGTCCTCAGTTTACAGCTACTCTAATCTGTTAATGGCATTAAGTTGGAAAACAAATTCATCCATCATATTTTTGAGGTGCACCAGCACTTTGAGGTGCACCGATTGAAATTCAGCAGAAAGATTGAAAGTGCCATAGCGCTTTACATGAATGGGTACAGAGGTGTTCAAGATATCTAAACAGCCAAAGACTACAGCTTTCTTTAACAAGCCTGCTTCTGACTTTGCCTCTGTTGAAAACTAAACACCTCTTATGACCCTTAACCAGGACATTCAGCACAACTACCTCATCGATTCTCTCATAATCATCACAGACACAGCGTGTGTAACATTGTACATTAATAATAATATTGTTACATCTGTACATTAATACCTTATGTTGTTATGTACAAAGCTGTTTTTTACACAATTTTGATTACAGAGAATTAAGTCAACATTGGTAACCTCTGGCCAGCTCAGCAGCCTTTGCTCTGCCAAGTGAAATCAAGCTCCAGCTGCTCAGAGTCCCTAACAGGCAGACCTGTTCAGGCTCATTTTACCTCAAATTCTGGTGCTGCAGCTTATATTGTCATCCCAGTGCCACCAAGTTTAAACTTATTTGGATACGCAGCTCTCTTTATACCAATCTCATGGATTAAAATGCATCGTTGCAAACTTCCAGTTTACAAAAAACAATCACCTGGCATTTTCTTAAAATGTTGTCATATCCAGTGACTCTTAATCTTATTCCAGAAGTTCAGCACATTCAGATACTGACCGCAAACCACTTCTCTTGAAACAGACATAATTGCTCACATACTGTTCAAATAATATATAAAACAAAATGTTGCTGTCAAATACAAATTGTGATGTGAAATATACAGTACATGGACCTGAAGGGCAGATACAGTACTTTCTCTTTTCCTCACGAATGGCCATACTGCACATTAATTAAATTATTTTTTGTAGTCTGTATTAATTCTGTAGTGATGCTGGAACCATATGCTGATTGCTAGAAAACAAGACTGACAGCAAATACTATACTATATCATGTGTATGGTGAACTATAATGACAAAAAAGAATGGATAAAAACTGTAAACGCTAGCAGGAATGTGGTACATGTAGGAATCTGCTCTTACACAGTAAACAGAACTAATGGAGACTAGTTTTGAAAAAGAATATATGAACATTAGAAAAGTTACAAACAAGAAGAGGCCATTTGGTCCATCAAGGTCATTTTGTTGCTAGTAGCGACATTATGAGAGGATCTCTTCCACCTATTTTTTAATGAGCTACAGTAGGGTTTCATCTTTAGTAACAATGCTGCTATCTTCTTCCAGACTCTCGCCACCTTTTTATAAAATTTCCTCAATAGTTCTCACGATTATCACCTGGTTCATGTTTCAGTGCCGATTCTGAAGAAGTCCAATGGACTGACTTTTTCAATGCCTTTGAGGATTTTGAGCCTCTCAGAGTCTTCTCTATTCAAGTCTGAAAATATATTTTAGCTTGTTAGAGTTGGGTATTCCTTTAAACTAGGGACTATATCTTTCTGCTCTTCTCTTTTATTTATTCTCTTATTTTCTATTACTCTTTTCTATTTCTAACTGTTGCTTCTTCTGCCTCACGTGTAACAGAGGTAGGGTCTAATAGTCTTAAATTCAAAATCTGGTTTTGTCATTTAATGGTTGAGTGCTACAGTATATTAGCACTTTACCAATCGACGGGTATTGACATTATCTTAACTGCATTATCTGACCTCTCACTAACCCAGATCACATACAGTATCTGCATTCAACAGACTTCAAAGGTTGATGTATGTCGGACACAGGCTGTAATGTAGCATGAAACAGAAATGTAAAAATGTAATAAGTGTGACAGTGGAGCACACCTCCCACTGCACTTCCTACTCCGCGGTACGTGGGAATGCGCGGCTACAGCGCCTGAGGCTCAGACGGGGCTCAGACGGGGTTCAAGCTCTGAACCAGCGTAGTAGTGAAATAGCTACGATAGTATTATTTTTTCTCTTTAATGAAAAACCCAACGTCGTATATAACGAAGGAGAATCGCTTTAAGACACGACTACCCACCGCCACAGCGCTCGCTCCCTGGTTAAGAAGAAGAAGAAGAAGCGCTCTGCCGGTGCTCAGTACACGTAAACCCGACACTATTATATATATATATGTACACACACAAATATAGCTAGTTTTCTTTGTCCCCATTGTATGTTAATTGAAGAATATTTATTTTATTTAATATAATGCATTTCATGTTAAGGCGTTTCAGCATCTACAATTTAATAAGCATTGATCCAAAGGAAATAATACACTGGCATATATAAACGTATAAAAGCATACCATGTGAAAAATAATTTAAAAGGATGTTTTGTTAAAAAGAAGGTTAAAATAATATTTTATGCCTCAAGTGGAGCAGTCCACAGTTTTGATGGAGACCCGTGAAAGCCTTATTGCCCAAAGCACAGAGCTTCATGAAAGGGATGTACAATATAGCAAACCAGAATCCAAAAAATGGTGAAGTCAGGATGAAGTATAATAGTTAAGCTGTCTCTGAGGCAGCAAAAAGCCAGATTACTTTAGGCTCTATAAGCCTGAAGAAGGATTTCATTATCCTTTATTTAAAATCAATCCTAAACTTTACTGGATGCCAATACACAAACAGTGGCCAAATCAAGAGTGATGTACTTGCCGGACTTAGATCTAGTTAGATTTCTAGCATATGAGTACACAGAAGAATTATGTGAGTATACTCAGAGGCAGCAAGAAACAGTGCATTACAGCAATCTGGTCAAAAGTAAAAAGGGTTTGAACCAGTTTCTCACCTGTCGGGACAAGATAGGGACTTAAACAGGCAATATTTTGCATGTGAAAAAGGACACTCTAGTAATACTACACAGATATTTTTCATTTAACCAGTTCACACTACCCCCCATTGTTATGTTTAAATCACATGCAGGTTGTATGCAGGCCCCAACAGCGACATCTTTATGTTGTCTCTACTGAATTGTTTGATACTGTAAATCAATATTTGAATCATCATAAGAATAAAATTTATTACCAGGATTATGGATTATCTGAAACAAAAAAGACCCAGCCTTAGCCTTGTGGGTCACCAGAAATAGCTAAAAAGACCTTTCAGAGGCTGTACTGTATGTCCAATTTTCTCAAATTAGTATCAATTAATAAAATAAGAACCAAACCTAGTAAAACCAGCTTCAGAAAGATCAAGATAGTTTCCTAATCAATTTAGGAGGATTGCATGGTTAATGGTGCCGGGGTCAGTGCTAAGACTCAATAAAACAAGAATAAATAACTCATCCGAGTCTAAAACCATAAGGAGATCTTTAGCCGCCTTCAGCAGGGCTATTTCAGACATTGTATGAAACTTATCTGAAAGGGTTCAGAGAGCTCCTCATTTGACATTTGACAGCAGTGTTACCGTCATGCAGCCTGATCGCATCACTACTCAGAGGCTAAGCGATGCTAGGCCTTGTTAAAAGTGGAAAAGAAGATCACTGGGCCTGTCAACAGAGGGATCAGATTATGTCTGCTTTAGATTAGCAGGATTGAAAAAGACATTATATGAGAACTTCAGAATCTAAAAAGGTTAAAAAAAATAAGAGAAGGTTATCATGTTCACTGGACTGTTACCACCCTATAGCCTGATCACATCAGCTCTCAGAAGCTAAGCAAGGCTGAATCTGGTCAATATTGAAATAGGAGACTATTAATTAAATTAATTCTGGACAAATAGGTGGCATTCTTGCTATCAAATAGGACATGTTGCTAAAGGTGGTAGCCTTTAGATTAGATGCTAAACTGGTGTCCTGACTACTTGTGCATTAAAAATCACACAGCACAGTTTGTAAGAGCAGGTGGCCCCAGTGTCTAAGCTAAATTCTATTAGCTGATCTTGGGTTTTTACAGCCTGGCCCCGTTAATTCAACTGATGAATCAACTTTTCCACCCTATGCGCCAATCAGTGGAGCTGCTGATTTCCAATGACTGCTCTACAGTAATGTACATCACCATATTCAGTAGGTGTTGCACTTCAAGGGTGGGTGAGAAATGTCTCCCTTCCTGTGTGTGAAATGCATCATCTGAGATGAAAAACAAAATTATCATTAGTAGTTGTATTAGATGATACAGTAATTGTGTTTTTACCACGCACTCTAGAAAGTTGGCTAAAAACATTCTAAGCTAGCCTCTAATTAGACCGGATCTCAGGGTATAGATTTGTTTTTATTCATACAATATTGGAGCACAATGATTCATTTAGATCAACTAAGGGGTCTGCGTTTGCTGATTGTTTAATTTTTGAGAGCTTCGATCAGCAACAGCAGACTGTTTAAATAAGCATACTCATTTTTTAATAAGGCCCTTAGAAACAGGCTTGTTGTGACAAAATTGATGCATGGAAGTACATTTTCAGTGCAATAACAAGGTTTAAATCAATTATATAAAATTTCACGATGAATCAATAAATGATATATGCATTTTTTTCTAGAAGCATTTGTGCAAATGCCTTTAACTTAAATTTCAGATATAAATGCACTGTTAGACACCCTAGAATCATTTTGCAAAATAGTCCAAAAGGTTTTACTTTTCACAGATACTGCACTATTGCCCAACACAAAAACAAGCAAAAACCCAACACACAAAACTGATTTTCATTGTGATTATAAAACACAATGAACCTGCCCTCTCATAATTTCAACCTGTAATTCCACATAGGGTTTCAGCATAGTCACTTCAGCCTGGTGTGCTAGTGTTCACTGCCTGCCGAAGCAATCCATTTTAATTTACAAGGTCCGAAATATATCTGGAGATGAACTGTTGAGAGGTGTAATAATTTTAGCTTGCCTCGAACCTGTGCCTGCAGTCAGGTCACTGCCAGCCAATCCATCAAATCCATTTTCTCCAGACCTCAGTGGACAGAAACAATTTGCAAAGAATCCGGGATAAATTGCTGCCTATTTCCCCCTTCAGCTCTTCATTAAATAAGGTAATGATACATAGGGGGGTAATTGATGCATCTTGAGTGAAGTTTTGTCTACAAGATACTGTCTTAGTGGTAGGTAGGAGTACAGCCATTATCAATCTTGATTAAGTCAAATTAATCTTGTCCAGATGGGCATACCAAAACATTGATTATGATAGCCCACTTTTAATCTCAGAAACAAAAACTAAAAAGCAATCAAGCTTTGACTAACAAGTCTTTAAAATATGAGGTTTACTTCATCATATCTTTTAACAGTTAAACATTAATTGTAACTATATCTTTTAATGTTGATAAGCATTCTGTCAGTGAACAGCAATTTTGTTAATATTTCTGGTATTATTTCAGTAATTAATTCCCGTTTTACACCTCTAAATATGACTGCCTGTTGGTATGCAAATCAACCTATTGCTGCAATACTGCAGTGGCCTGGGAGAGATAAACAATAAACTTAATCTCAGAGATTGAAAATCTGTTCCACAATATTTATTTTTTGTTTTGCACTTGGATCCTGGAACAGGAACAGCAGAGTTTATGTATGTGTCAGAGGGCACAAACCAGGTTATTTAAAACTATTGTTGTCAGATGTCTAGACTTATGTTTCAATTACTTCTCTGTCTAGCTTTCTAAATTATAAGGTATTTTAGTTATTTAGTTTATTCTAAATTTAATGTACATTACGTTTTTTTTTAATCAGTTGTATTTTGTAAATCATTTTTTGGTGGGGCTGTATTCCCTAAACATATTCTCCAAAAGATGAAAATATATATCTATATATCTATCAAATATCTATCATAATCAGGGTTGCCAGGTTTACCAAATAATTTTATACTGAGGCTTTTAGATAATATTTTGATCTCGAATTTTACTTGTAGAAATCTGGGAATCTTATGTCATTACCCTATCAATTTCTCCAAAGCATAAATTCAGCTAAATAAAGTGGGTTTCATAAAAAAAACCTCAATAATTTTCCTTGTGGAAAGAAAATGCTTTTGAACTTTATTTTGCAACCCACATATTACATACTGTAGCACTGTCACCATCTTCTGATCTCAGTACATAAGGGCTGTGTCTGGTCAATACTGGTATAGGTATCTCTAAGGAAACACGTCGTACTGCTGAAAGTGGTGTTAGTGGACCAGAAGGTGTCACTCTTTGCTTACACCAGAATTTCAAAATCAGTTCTGCAGAATAGTGACTGGGAACACTATGCTGTAGGAAGTATCATCGTTTGAAATTTTCAGCTTGGGTCCTGACGACTTGGTAAATAAAAATCATGAATGACACTTTTTAAAAGAGTAGGAGTGTTAACAACAGTGTCCTGGCTAAATGGCACTATGTAAAATCCATTCTTCCTAAAGTTCCCTCTTAATTCAAGAGGTAAAGCGATTTTTCACTTTTCTGCAGAAGGTCTCTCCTTTCCTTCTGACCTGTTGTTTAGTGGTCTTGGAAATTCAAGATAGAACCGAATAAAGGCCAAACTACAGTATGTCTTATAAATATGCACTAATTACCAAACCCACAGAAATATCTTACAAAATAATACCTTACCATACACATAAATACCATTTATGTAAAAATGTTCTAACCATATACAGCATGTTCAAGAAACAGATATAAATTGCATAATAAATTAATTGGCTCTATGGAGAGATGGAACATTTTTCATTTGTTGGTCAGTTTTTCATGCACATGTATCATCATTTATCATTTTCAGGGCTGCCAGGTGACAGTTTGCCATGAGTCCTCCCATTCATGTCCTTATTTTCCCTGTTAATTGACCATGTGTAGACTGCCCACTTGAGAATAAATGAATGACATTTGTCCACTTTGCTCACAAAGAAACTAGGATGTTCAGATCCCATGTTAACCAGTATTCACAGCTAGAGGGCTCTCTCACGATGCTTCAGCCAGGAAGAATCAGAATCAGAATCAGAATCAGAATCAGAATAAAAATAAGAATAAGAATAAGAAAAAGAAAAAGAAAAAGAGAATAAACAAATAATATCCCCTGGTAATAGCTGTATTGCTATGTTATAACCACAGAATTCAGACTGAGAGTCCCAAATTCAGTGACATACTGTACACACTGGCTCAATACTGCTAAATCTATCCTTGTCTGTTCCACTTGCAAAAGCATTGCATTGGCCTGAGTGAGGTTTTCTCGACATTACATTGGCTCATTTCAAATTGATTGCTGACAGGCGTGCCTATTTGATAATTCCATTTATCTACCAGTCTTTAGACTTTTTAGTGCTTTTCCATCAGTGCATCTGCATCGAATCAATGTTGTCTGCTGTACACTTTCCACAAATTCACTCTTTAAAAAATGACCTGTATTACTTGACAGTTACCACACAGCTAAGAGGGGTTGTTATTTAAACTTTTAAAGCTTTATTGCTCAAGCTGAGCTCAACTGTTAGCAGAGGTTTAAGAGAGACCTGGTGTGCTAATAACAATTAAAAATGTTTCCCCAAACAAAGTGTACATTCATTATACTGCACATCAACAGTCATGCACTGATCTCTAGAGTCATGTTTAGCTTCCAATTGAAAATAGGGAGAAAAATATAATTGAACACAAGGATTTACTGGAACAGAAAATCATCCCTCACTTTTAGAGTTGCAATTATGAAATTTTACTCTCGGTTCTGTCACTTAATTTACTACTGTTGGATTAAGATGCTAGTGGAGCAAATTTGCATTATTTTCTCACAAAGTAATATGACATATTACTACAGTATATAATATGCAGAACATTTAACTGGTAAATACAAATGCTCATGATGTCAGAATTTTAAAATCAATATTTAACGGGAGCAAATTGATGTTTAGCTGACAGTTAACCGACATCTGGGATTCATTTTTCACACAACGCCTGCTACAGGGTTCTCATCTAAAGTATTTAAACTAAGGAAATGAATCCTGACATGCTGCTCCAACATTAAAATCACTGCCCACTCAGTCCATTGGGTTTCCTTCACAGGTAATAAGTGAAAATGCTTCACATTTTCTGAACAGTGCAGTGCAAAATTTCAGCAGATAACTGTACTGATTCAAGGGAATTCTAACAAAAGAGAAGAGGTCTTCCCAGCCTCTGTAGAGACAGCCTACACAAATAAAAAACCTAAATTAAAAAGAGCAATTATAAATGCTTCTCGTGTGGAAATAGTGGCAATGGAGTGTAGAATAGACAAGCTGTCTGCACTTTGTATGAACCTACAAATGAGATCCAACACATAGCTGAACAAACATACTCAGAAAGTATGTTTCTGTTTACATTTTGTTGCAGTACAAACACTGAAAGCAGTAATAGTTACCTTGAATATAATACTGTGTCACTATTAGCTTCTTATATCCTTAGGCTACGATGCTGCCATACATAATTCAGCACAGTATTACAGTCTTAAAAAAATGTATTTCTTTCGAAAGCAAGAGCCTGAACCTTCTTATTACATTTCGTCTGACTCCTGAGACTGTATCTATTTACTTTTCCCCACACTTTGCATGAAAATTAAAAGTCAAAGCAGGTGTATTTTTACTTGCACTGCCTTAAGCTCTAAACACAAGAATACACTGTATTTTCTCTAAGCTTGGCAGCAAGTGCATATTAAAGATTAGTGAGTAATTTTTTGCTACTTAAAGCTGCAGCAATTTTTGGTGTAACAAAAAGAAAATGGACTGTTCAGCTTCTAAATGTAAACCTTTTAGGTTTAACATACAGGAGATTAAACAGAGAAATTTAATCCCGAATATGCTTTGTATTTCTTGACCACATTTTATGGGTATTATACTGTTTTGAGGAGCACGCTGTAGTTTTGTAACCAATGACTATGAAGAGCGATAGCTTTAAATTAAGACAACAAAATGAGCTCTGAATCACGAACACAATTTACAGAAGTGAACAAGTGTGAAAGTGAAAATACAGAAAATACAAAGCCCCTTCTGTGTTGAAAACCATAAATCCATCAGTCAATAACCAGCTGGAAGGAGATAGCCCAACAAATGGCGAGACTTCATTTTGGGATGAATGGATTGTGAATTTCAGTCAGACACTGTGTTTAAAGACAAGCTGAATTATTATAGTCTACCACATGGCAAGAGCTAAAATCTGTGACTTCAGTCTTAACAGTCTTAAAAGGAACCGTCTTAATGCTTGATAACCTCAGCATTCGATTCATGTGAAGACTTGCTCTCTAATTGATTAGACCCATGGATTAAAGGTTCCGTATGACAATCCTTTAACCCAGGGGTTTCAAATCCTTTTCCTAGAGTGCCAGTGAATTTGGAGGTTTTCTTAGTCTCTTTAAAGGAGTAGCACCTGAAAATAAGCCGGTAACCATCTGAGCTGGAATGAAAACACAGAGACACATCAGCAGCCCAGAATAGGATTGGACATCCCAGCTACAGTTTGTTGCCAACACCTGCTATTGAAGTCACCACTCTGCAGAAGCTCTCTCTCCCTGTTAAAATGCTAGTCTCTGTAATACTGAACAGCAGTGACACAGAGAGATATTTTTATTTTGAATCCAAATAGAAAAGTAAGCACTGCCATTTGCTTCTGGGAGTGATCAAAACAGGAAGCCTTTTTTTAAACCTGTCTGAACCAATGAAGGAAAAATGAATATTCACAATGTCTGAGCCTGAAATATTAAATATCCCTACTAACAAAATAGGAGGTTTCTAATTTTGACACAACTCATATTTAATTTATAAAGAAGATGTAATATAACGGAATATAAGGAAAATAAAAACCTAATTTAAATAATAATTCCATCATAATATAAAACTAATTGCATCTGTAAGTCAAAAATGGGAACAAATGTCTTAAACATCTTTAATAAGGTTTGATTTATGTTCACTCCTAGCATGCACTTTCACACCTATTTTCTTAAAAGTACATTAAAATCAAATGTCCTCTAAGGAGACCGGCACTTGTTTAGCCTTTTAGAAGTGTAATGTTTGGAACTAAAGGCATTTTCTTTTAATTTCTGGGTCATCTTTTCATTCACTGCCAATTAGTGCCAGACCACTGCTGTCTTCCCTGAGGGAGCTGAATAGACAATGTGAGTCTAGATGTTACTGCACTTCTGGTAGCAGTTTTCAAATGTGGCTCTCTGTCTGCCACAGAGCAACCAACCTACTGTAAATGCAGTCCAGGATTATGTGAACTCTGCTTGTACCAGGAGGTTGTATTTTTCTAAGCTGTTCTGCAAGTGGTGGGTCAATTTGGCATAGCCATTTAGAAAGCCCTGATTCATTTTGTGGCCTCAATGTATCCAAATATGAAACTACTGCATATTATATAACCATAGGTTTTGTTTTTTTCTCTTTGCACTTCTTTTATCTTTTTCAAGACCGACAGCAATACATTACCTACTGTACAGCACATTTGCCATCTGTTCCCAATCAAAGGCCTTACAATCGGGGGAAAAACACAAAACCTGGCACAACCTTGTTAGTACTGTTTTTACGTCAATATTCATTTAAAAGTAAATGTATTTTCCACCCAAATTACTGATTTGTAAATGTGATGCTTCCAGAAATGCACTCACAGTTGTAAAAGATCACCTCAAAAACATCTAAAACGTAAAATCCCTACAAAGAAAGTACGTTTCTGGTTTAATAGTCCACTCTGCAGCGTATACTATACTTAATGAAGACAAACCTTAAGGCAGATACAGTAGTTTGTAGTGGGAATCAAATCAGACAGCCTTATGTGACAGTATGACCAAGACTTCTAGGAAATGTGCTAGTTAACAGGCTATACACAAACTGAGCTAGTCAGTATCATTGAAGCACTGTCACTTCAGCCCAGACAGCATTCTGACAGCTCTTACAACCTCAGCCTGTCTTGTAGGTTTTCTGTCTGAAATGATGCAAAGTTATCTGATCTGTAATTGTGATCCTCTCAAGAAAGGAAACGGCCTGCTTAATCACATCTCACCAAGCGCCTCAGGCTGTGTCTCCGAGACGCTTTGATTGGAAACATCTGAAATGTTATCGCTTCGACACTCTGAAACTGGTGAATTCCAATGCTGAAGGTCCCAGTGAGAAAAATAAACAAATGAATACATTTACCTGCAAATGGACAAGGAAGCATGAAAATGGCATATGCAGCAATACAGACACACCCTTTTATTCACATCATGATGCAGACTTCAGAAGTGATAATGGAACACAAGGTTTTGTTGGTGAGAATTAAATTTGTAATATTACATGTCAGTAAAAGGCTCAGGAAAGGAGAAAATAGATACCTCATTACTTTTAGACAAGACTGCTAGATCCTGTCTCATACTGTGCTCTGAAAAGCAGTGCAAGCCCTACCTATAACTATCACCGATTGCAGTTTATTATACCTATAACCCCTTGTTACTGTATAGGTAAAAACATAACTTGTTGCCATGTGAAAGTACTTTCCTTGTTACAAAGTAAATGCAATCTGCAGTAGATTACTAGATATAGATCTTTTGAAATCCACTACAATGTACTGATAACCGATTAAGGATGTAGATGCAGCTCTTTTTACCACTAAAGTACAGCTCCAACATTGTCTGTTTTCCATTTATCTCTATGTACAAGCCAAAAGCTTTGTTTCAGAAAGGGAAAGCAACTAGAGAGTATCCCTTTCTTTATGTACAGGACATTACCATAAGGACTACAGGATATAATTCTTCAGTGTCACTCTAAAAACATATTACTAGTGGAAAGCTGATACAACGAAGCTATCAGCTATCAGCTATCAAAACATAGTAAAATATTGTAATAATAAATTAATGGCAAATACTTTGGAAAATCATGGTGTCATACTGATAATTCTAAAATAAAATTTCTTGAATTGGCAGTTGCAGAGTGTAAACAGCTAATCAGAGGGAACATGCTTCATCTGATGCACAGTATATATTACTAAATGAGGAAATGTAAAACTGACATTCACAAATTATGTAGATGCACAAATAACAGTAAATGGAAATCAGAAACATGTAATTGCTAGAAGCTAGTGTTTTTCTGGAGCTTTATTCAACAGCTTTTATGTCTTTAAGCCTAGGTTTTATCCACATTATGACTTACAAGTACAATGTTTTAGAATTAAATATGGAGCTTAAAGCTGAGAGCAAATCAAAAATGAATTCTCTTTTCCAGCTTTTTCCAACTGGTAAACAGGGTGAAGAGAAGCACAAATCACAGAACAGAATAAAATAAAAGATCCTGAAATTCTGAATATTAGTTAGAGTCAGAAGAACACTGGGGCATTTCTTCTTTGTTGCACTGTTCCACACAATCATAGCGTTGTTTTAAAACAAAACAGTTGCTTTATTTTAAACATAATAAATATACAGGCATGTTCCATTAAGAAGATGATGCTGTTAGCAATAACATGCTTATTTAAACATAGCAAAGTGTTGAACTGTGCACCAGGAAGCTGGAAGAGGACAAACCAGTTTGAGTAATATTATCACAAGCTCACAGGTACTAAACCACAGGAGTAGGGACCGATGAACACTGATCAGGGGAATCTGCCATATTTTCCCAATCCTGTTTTAGCGGTGCTTGGCTAAGTATTCATTAAGAGCTCTCAACCACACTTCACTAAAGGCACAGACTGGCTCTGTACCAACAATTCCAATCTCCAATCTGAACTTCAGGAGTAACTTGTTCAATATGTACAAAGTTATTCCCTAAGAAAGGCATGCACATTCGATCAACATTCCAAGACATTGCCTTCTGCCATCTGAGGGAGTAGAATATTTAATCACTACTTGTCACCTATCCAACACCCTCCTGGCTAGGCTTTAGGCCTATAGCACACGTTCATATAGGGTACATCTTTGAATGTATTTTTATTAAACTGATTGTAAGTGGTGTGCATTTCAAGCTCAAGTTTATTTGTCATTCCAGCCATATACAAGTATATAGAGGAGCAAGATATCGTTCTCCAGGTCTACGGTGCGAATACAGACAAGACACTGACAAGAAAATGCTAACACAGACATTTTCTGACAGGGTACAGGGTAAGAAGGACATTTTTACAAGGAACGTTGAGTGCCTTGCCGTGCATATACTGTACATCTTTGCATTGCATTCCTGGGAATAATGTGACACAATATGGGGCAGGGTCATAGAGGGAATGTACTTTGGGCCTAGAGTTTTAAGAAGCCACTACCCTCTATGACCCTGTCTCTTTAAAAATGTGTAGTTTCCTATGGGCAGGGGGATAACTACACATCCGAGGATGCCTTGGGTTGGAAATGGCCTGCTCATTTTCTGTCTAGTCTCAGCTGTGAGAGGTTAGCTCCCTTCATGCTGTCTATAAAACACAGGTTAGGGTGTTTTGTTTGAAAAGTCTGGTTTTTGGTGATGCTTATTTTGGACTCTAGAAAGGACAAAGTGAGTAATATTGGAGTTTGGTGTTTATCTTAAGGATTCTATTTGCTTAAAGTACTCTTCTAAAAAAAGGTAGCTTGATTGTTTTTTGAAGATTTTAGGTAAAAGACTTGAGGCCAAAGTACTTTGCTGTTTTTTTCTCTCTGGGAGTACAACCTTGAGCTGCTGGTTGGTTGTGACCTAGCAACCCCTGAACATGTTACAATAGTACTACATGATTAATTGTGTAGCTTATGATAAAGGCTTAAATAAGGGCCGGATCACTTGTTAAACAGTATTTCAGTCTTCAGGTTTAGACAATATGGGCGTGATGCCCAGGAACGGGAGATAAAGGTGTTATTAAGAACGCAGTCATTTAAAGAGGAACAGATTGTGTGAAGAGTGAAGTGGGCAAGCCCCTGTTGTCCGATTGTGCCAATGGGCAACTCTGACATGTTCCTCTGATGTGGAACTGAAGAACAAGGGTGAAGGTGCACAGCCTTCTGCAGAGGAAAAGACGTGCTACTGAAGAGCTTGTTAAATATTGAGGAACAACCAGAAAAGGATATTCCCATGTCTCTTTGATCTAGACAGAAATGCTAGTGTAGAAAAGATGAAGCTAGTGTCAGTTGAGATACGAGAGCTAATGGATTATGGTTTTAATGATTAGTCATTTTTTTCCCATCACTGTAATATTTAAAACCCTTCACTTCTAGAAGTAATGTAATTCAGCTAATGTGTATTTTTCTTGCAATCCCCCCATGTGAATAGCTGATCTTTTTTTTGGCTTCGTAACCGGTTAGTAGCAAGAAAGAGAAGAACTCATGGGAATATCTCCTCGTCTTTTCTACACATGCAGTGGCAAGACCCACGTGTGAGAGTAGCTCAGGAGAATTGGGTACTGTATGTGGCAAAATAGAGCTTCAGAAAGGGACAATTTCGATCATTTGTGAAAATGACATTCAGTACAACGCAAGATGCCCAAGCCCATCTTTGCGTAGAAACCTATATTTCCCATGACAGTTCGTGACATGAGCAGGTGTAGGAGGACTCTGATTTTCACTGTGTACTTCAGGTTAAAGCTTTTATTTTATTTTTTTTAATTTTAAAATGATTGATTTCTAACAATTTGTGCTACCTCACCAATTACATTTAAAATGCAATCTGGGAGGAAGCAGTAAACATTTTTTTTTAAGGACCAGGCACTGCCTATAATAAGTCACCAAACAGATGCATTTATATAGAGCAACTAACAGAATAGGGACACTCTAGGCATCAACATCTATTGCTTACTAAACAAACAGCTCTTTAAGTTAACCTCACAAAAACCTAGAAGTCACATGAAAACAAAGCAAGCACAATATAGTCACAAATAAGGTACTCTCTTATACCATCTGATAATTTGTCTCAATGGAGACCTGCAAGTCACACAGGCTTGATTGAGATGTGAAATGTTCCCTTGGTGAAAGGCTGTTCTTGGCCTCGATAATTGGACATGAGAAGCAACTTATTGTGCCTGGGAGATTATGATGGCTCTAAGACGAATTTAAAATAGCAGACTGAAACATTACAACACATCGGGCACAAGCTTACATCTGTTCAGATTTCAATTAAAGAAATTTTCCTGAAAATATAATTCTGCTAATACCAGTACTTTCTTTACGGAAAAAATGCTTAATGATAAAGGTCCAGTGACAAACAATTAAGTGATAAAACTGCAATCTCACCCCCGAGTCAAAGACGTAATGAGAAATTGCAGTGAGAGCACGTTATGGAGCTCATAACAGACAAATAAGCACTAACTAAGAAATTAAAGTGTTATTAGGCAAGCTTTGGAAAATGAATAATTCATGGTTTAATGAAACAATGTACATGTTTACCTTAGTGGGCTGTTAAACAGATTGCATGTACATCTCAATGAATACTACAACTGCCAAGCGGTGAAATACCCACTCATCTTCATCAGACGTGGCAGTGACTGCTGTAGCAGAAACACCAGGGGTACCGATGAAGACTGATGATAACATAGGATGCATTACCCAAAAAGAGCTTGATTTATCAAGGGCTTCTCACTACATTGTGACATGCTCTGTATAATGTGTAACAAAGCGATAGACTGAGTGAATGGAGGCATGGAAGCAGACACTTTGCTCTTATTCCAGGGACACTTGTAATGTATCTTGGCATTCTGGCACAGAACAGATAACACTGTCATTTTTAAAGACATTCGGAAGACGCCAGCTTCACAACATGAGCAACGCATCCTCCTGTTTCTAGACTGTGTGCGCAGCTGGGAAGGTGGGTGCTGTCTGCTAAGCTTACTGCAGGTGCTTGGAAATGAAATATGTTTGTTTCTCTGAAGAGATAAATACCTCCCCCTTCCACTTCTCTGTGAGGTGGCAATTAATATCAACTGGCACTTAAGATATTCCATCTCGGGGCAGGAGACCTGTTTTAAACCAGTTCAAAGTACACGTGGAACTCCCAGAAAGTGGCCTGAGGGGGGAAACTTTTGAGATAAAAAAAATTGCTTAAGTATCAGAGCAAAACCATCCTCCTAGATCTACTGCAAAATTTAGCAGGGAGTATAAGTACAAGTGTCAGAGTTACTAATGTTGCCAAAGGGAACCTTCATCCAAAACTCCAACCCCAGGCATCTTTTATTTATTCATTGCTTGGTTTGATTTCACAATACGTCTGTTATACTACAATTTAAAGGAGCACCTCTACTTATACACATTTAGATCCTACATAACGCAGCTGGGGGGAACAAGGAAACCACTTGGAACACACAAGACTTGAGAGGTGTGGCCCCTGCATACTGGAGCTTGCACCATCTCCAAAAGAGCAAACTGGCTTTGTTCAGCAAGTTAAAATGGATGAGAGTGAATACCTCATACTGACAGCAATGGTGCATTATTCACAGATGGTAAAGTAATTGCCCATGAGAAGAGAGTGATTCTGTTTACAATGGCTTCCCTTTAGCAAGTCCTTGCTTTTGACCAAAAGTAATGGCTTGTTCATGTCATTTGTCAGCTTTTAAAATGAAATTTAACCTTTCCCTTAACCAACCGTATATATTATCCCTCAACTCACAAGGCTTCTGCTGAGGCAGTAATCTTGTCTCGAATTTCATACACCTGCTGTTGTTAATCTTATTACTCTTTTACTGGTAGGAAAAGATGGTGAGAATGACTTCTCTGAAGAAGCTGATGAAAATGTATCCATTATCAGGCTGAAAAGAGATAGCAAGCATCATCAGAGTCATAGTGAGAGCAAATTTCTGTAGAGCACAGTGCCTGTTTGTAATTCAGAGGGAAAAAAAAGATGAAGGCTGAAAAAAAGGTTGTTTGGAAAGTGGGTGCCAACCGGTGAATGTAAAATCGATTGCTTAAAAATGTGTATTTTGTAAACTATTCATTGTATGAATAAGCAGCCACAGTTAATTGAACAGTCTGTAATGAAAGAAGTAATTTCAAATAAATAATTCGTAGTGCACTGTTTGTATGCAGTAATTTATTTCCTTATTGAATGTAAACTGACACTGTTAGGGAGCAAACTGAGGGTAAAATTCTTAAATCTGATCTGTTTTTTTGCCTTTTTTTTAAAAAAAAACTGTCTTATTATGTAGTCTACTCTTTTCTGATGTCTCATTCCAGAGTTCATTAATGTGCTCAGAAGATGCAGTATTTTACAACTTCACTAGAGGGCACTGACGGTCCAGCTCTCGTCATTGTCAATAGATGTTCCAGTACACTAGGAAAACTGGGTTTACAAAGAAAAAGTACTTAGCATAACAAATATGCACTATTAATAAGTCATGGCATTATAGAAGAATACATATGGTAAATATGATAAAACAGTGTGTTAATATACATACCAACAATAATTAATTTTAACGATCAAATGCCTCCTTTACCTAGAGGAAAGAAACTAATGAGCAACTTGATAAATGACACTTATCAGTCAGTCAGCTATGACTAATGTAATAGACTGCAGTCAGAACTGTTTATCACCATTTTTTCCACACATCAATGCGCCGATAACTTACTGTATTACAGGTTTTTAATTGTCCATTTGGTAATAGCGTAAGTGCACTGAGCCATGATCTTGGACCACAATGGGAAACAATAATATACTGTATGCTGTACAAATGAATAATGATGTGCAGTACAGTATAACACTTTGGTATCAATTCGCATTTTGGAAGGTGTTATCCCACTATCCTCAAAGTGTTTTCTCCCTGAAGGCTCTATAGATGACCCTCTTAGTCTAATACACGTCTTTCCAAATTCTGTCCTACATGAGTACACGCTATTTAAGCACAAAAATAGCCTAAGAACAGGATTCAATTATCTCAATATGACATAATCTGACCAAAGCTGCAGATAATTTAAAGAGACTTACAAAATCTGTTGGATTGTTGCCAGGGACAAGATTAGACAGCTCTTGTTTAATGAAATCTTTTCCGCAAAACATGAAGACGAACCTTTTTTTTTTTTTTAGAAATTGCTGTACAGTATCTCATGTGTCCTGTTTAAAGAAATGAAATATTCTGCAACACATGCATAGTATCACCCGGGCGTCTCCACTTTACAAAAAGACATTACAAGATTGCTTATATCTTAATGGAGAATCTTAATTTTTAGATCACAGTGCTTGTTTGCAAAAGCAAGATTCCCAACCTTTAAATATACACTTCTGACTGTAATTTGTCTCTCAGAAGAGTTTCCAAGAGGAAAAGAATAATGAGCTGCATCTTAGTAGAAGATTGTCATAGTAGCGCAGCTTTGGCAGGAGTTTTGTGTCTAGGGTGTTACTGAGGGGACCGGTGTGAAGACGTTCCCTGCCTCAAGTGTGTCCGACTGGAGAGGTTGGAGATCGGGGGTGCCCAGTTTCTGGCATTTGTGAAATACAACTCCAACCGTGCAAGGGGTTGCCTGAGAAGAACGTTCATACAAACAGGATTTATAATTGCCTGAATCGTGAAGCTCTGAATGTAAACCAAGCACTTTATAACGTCATGGGCACATCTAGATAAAGCAAAAACAAGACTACCAGATCCATTCCAGTGCAGTAAATTAAATAAATGGATCTATCTTTCTATGAAACTTACACACAAAGTTTAGGTTGAGAGGCACCAGAGTCACGCTTAACGAGGCTAGTGTAAGGGGGTAAACAGCTCCCTTCCCTCTGGAGACCAGTAATCAAACCCTGATCATGACAGTCAAATGTCAATCAAACGTACCCAACATGACCCTGGGAAGAGAGATGGGCAAAACTGACACGAAGAAAACCCATGGTGTCATTCAAAGGACACGCAAACTCCACACAGACAGATGCCCGGTCCTGGATCTCAGGTCCTGATACAGTCAAACAATCACAGCATACCTCTATGCCTCACATACTGTACGTACACAATCCTGAATAATGTTTTTGACTGGTTTCTGCGTAGTACAGCAGGCTTTGCTAAACCCACCCATAAATAATAACAGCTCCGCTCTTTTGACGTGATCCAAAGTGTTAGACATTTAACACATTCAAATATTGAAGCACAAAAATTAGAAAAGAAATATGTAGAGAGTGTGATTTTCCTTAGAAGGATCTATAATGCTACCTCATCTGCCTTTATTCATCTCAGAAGTATTCATTAATGTCATTTTTACATCCATCAAGCAGTGAAATAATTGCAGGAAGGTTATTCCCCTTTTATTTTTGCTTTAATATCAACCAAACCTAAAATCACAGTCTCTCAGATTGTCAGCAGCTCCACTGACAATGTCGTGTGCAGGAGCATAAATGAAATTTCCAATATTTTAATCTTAGCAGAATTTAATATTATATCTTAAAATTACCAAAATGAAATGCAGTACTCTTTATCTGATCACTGTGCCTATGCATCTTATATTGAGTTTTCCAGTGCCATTATTAAGCCACGTACAGTACATTTGCCGAATAGAAAGGACCATCTGTATGAAGCTGCCATTCCCTGGGAAAATATCTGCAGTGACTCAAAATGAAGTATGTCAGAGTAAGTGAAAGTGCCGTTGAAGTCTCTCATTGCCAATCCCAATACCTTGTCACTGTTAGCTGTGCTCCATTATCTTACTGCTTATTCCAGTCAGCTGGTCATTATGTCAACAAACCGGGGCTCTATTTCAATGGGACACAGTCTCTTTTACAGGCTACATTTCTAGGGACATGGTTTTCTATGGTAGGGGGGCATAATGCATTTGGCTCAATTAAGTAAAGAATTAGTTCAACTAAGATTGCAAGTGCAATGAAAACCAGAAAACAATACACCCCTAAAGAACTAGAGCTGTGCAGCTCCTTTTAAAGGGGAGATTTCATCCTGCATTTAGTGCGATTATTTTGCCATCTGCAGTATTTACTGCCCCACGCTAGGTGGGGAAAAAAAGAAGTAGCTTCCAATGTTACTTCACGTGTTCATGAAAAAGGTCTTGGCATTGTGAACTAATTGGCAGGTACCGCAGATGTAAGCAATTAGCTCGGGACAGAATAAGTCACAAGGAACAAACGTGGAAATTTGCTCCACCTTTCCTTTGCTTCACAAGTCCCCATAGATAAAACAAAATCCAAATTACATATTAAAAATGACTCTGTTTTGCGTGACTGGGTGGATCTTACTAAATACAGCATGTCCCTCTAAGAGACAAAAGGTGAACATCATTTATCAGACGAAGATCTTGATTAAATCAGCAATTGTAAAGTTGATGTACAGTATGTGGACACATTTTCCAACAGACATCCATTCATTAACAGAAATATGCTCATTCCGGGTAGGAAATGTGAGAACCCTGAGCCCACAAGCACATACAAGGCAGGACTATGCCCTGGACAGGATGTTTTAGTCCATTGCCAGGCACAGGTACATATCTATCCATCATTTAACCTAGCCAGCATCTTTCAGAGGTGGGAGGAAAATGGATCAAAGCCACACAGACATGAGAGAAACAAAGCCAACTCCACACAAAGGCTGCCCCAGGCCAAAGTTAAACTAAGTCCCAGGAGCCTTGATGGAACAGAATTTGTCACTGTGATGCCAGTGTACAACCCATTATGTAGGGATGTAGTGTACCATGTAAGAAAAAGAATGTTACCTGGCTGGGGTCTACTTTGGGATTTGACTCGACTGTAGTCCGTGTGGAACACATTTACATTCCATTCCCTATATTTTTATTTTTTTGCTGTGTGTTGACATTAGTGTCGCTGTGATTTACTGTACAAACCTGCAGGCTCAGCTTTTTCCACATTATGCACTGTACAGTTCTACGGATGACTGATACACATGATTGGGCAGCACCTTATGTGTCAATGATGCAAATTTCACTACTGACATGACTTATTAGGTCAGAGAGGTGCTCTTCTAGCACAAGTGTTAACCATTAAGGTTCTAAAGAGAAAATTACAATCACTTGAAGGATTCGAGATGAGAAGAGGCTATTTGAGTACAGTCCAGAAAGTTACTTACTGTAGCAGTATCCCAGGATTTGAAAGGGTTTGTTCCAGATACACAACTGTCTTTGTGCCTCTTTATTTACAGACCTAAATTTCACCTTAATCCCTATGAAGCTTCTTTCATTCATGTTTGTTAAAGGAAGCTTTGAATCTTTATACTCTAATGAGTATAAAAATAGCAACTAGAAACTGCAAAAAAAAAACAACAACTTTTGCTTTCTCAAACTTTTGTTATCCCATCATGTCATGAAAGACCTGATCCTGTCTTTCAGGGCAAAGACATCTAAGCAAGATAGACTCACACTTGATGTAGAGACCGCTTGTAGTGATTTACTAATTGAATTTAGATTAAAGAAACATCCTTGCCTAACGAAAATGAAATAATAACAAATACTCACCTCAAATCAAATCACAAATCAAAAATGGTTCACTATTGGGTATTAAAAATTAACTGGATGTTCTTTAGGGGAAATAACAGTGAAAGACATTAATATGAGAAAATAAGGTCAAGAGGCTTCCAGAATGCTATATCTGCTTCAGTTCCCACTGAAATCTGATCAACAACTATGAATGATGCGTACAGTACTTACGTTTCTCAAGCAGTAAGAAAAAAAGATTTCATTTAGCCTTAAGAGATCTTGTTATAGGTAGTCATATTGAATTGAAGGTCAACATGCACATTTTACAACAAATCCCTCCATCCCAATAAAGGATGGAATATTTTCACCAAACAAAGAAAAGCTATTCATTTTGTAATAGTGACAATAAAAGTGACATCCCCAAGAACAAAATCCACCTATTGGAAAACGCTGTCATAAGAAACAGTTAATTAGCGGTGTCTTTTTTAGAAAGGAGTACTAAAAGAGAATATCCATGCCAAGAGCTGCAAAAGAAACACATCACCATACTCTAAAAAGCATTTATCACAGCCGAGGTTGAGCCTGACAGAAGAACCTGCGGTCATAAAGTCTTGACTGTCAACCTTAGTTTTTTTTAATTCATTTTACTGACTATATTTTGCAAGGTCATTAATTACTTAATTGATCTCCATCAGGTCTAATAAAATTAATGGGTCACTGGAAAGATTCCAGACAAGTAATGCAATGTTTCACAGTAACTTCTGTGAGCACTGCAGTTGTACACAGTGGCTGGCAGAGTCCAAAGGAAATGGTGATTCTTTACTTGCAATAAGACACGCTAATTAGCACACAGTTACACTTCCCACCTCACTAACCTAAACACAATCTAGTTTCAATTACTTTGAGCTTTATTCAGTGTGAAAATACAACAGACTTGTTTTGCAACATCAGTGTAATGCTGAAATCAAAATAAACAGTATACATTAGTTTTAAGGTTATCTGCCAGTTCGCCTGTTGTTAAATTGAGTTAATTTGGCATTTTTATTTACCTAAGAGCTTTGTTCTATTACTGTGCATTCATAAGACCTATTATATGATGATTCAAAACTGGCCTTGGACTGTACTGGTAAGAGAGTCTCTTTAGACATAAATCTATGTTTTGCAGAATGCACACACCCTCAAGCCAAAAGTGTTTTACTCTTGTTGTTCTGCATATTAATATACTGGAGCTTTGCATTGGCTGCATTTTTTTCTCCTCTCCTGGAAGTTTATCATACACTTCAGACACACCTCTCCTCATCAGACTTCTTTGCTTTCCTGTTATTTCCTGCTCTGAAAAAAAAAATGTCTTCCTCATTTCTAAAATGGTAGCAAAAAACAATGACACAGCAAATTCCCTGCCTTACAAGTCGGGGGGAAAAATAAGGACAGACAGGAAGACTTATGTGATAATTATAAAAAAAATAAAATCACTCTAAATTAAATTCTATAATTCTGCCATGTTTCCAGACACCCACCTCTGTTTTATATATCCCTAGGAAGCATCCCTAGTACAAGATTTTGTACTAGAAACTGGTAGCAGCTGTCAATAAATGAATATGATTCTAATGTGCACAAGCTACATTATAACTTTTTCAATCTGTTGTTTAGTCTGGTGTTGAACTTAGTTTATTTTTCCTCTCCTACAGAAAATGTTAAACACATAACTAATCAATTAGCATACAAATCACTCATGCTCACGTATAAATATAACATTTTAATAGATAAGGTCCAATGCACATTGTAAATACGCACGAGAGTCTATATCTGACATCCCTATTCTTGCTTTCGAAGGGCCCCAACCCAGTGTGTTTTACAGGTAATCAATTAACTTACAAATGTCCAGACTTGGAAAGATGTACTTATGCACTATTGCAGGTATTAAATAAAAAGGAACATACAACTCAGCTTCCAAAGACAAGAACTGAAGAAATCACTGGCTCAAATTATCAATAGCATACAAACGTTTTTATACTTTAGAAATAAACTATTTCAGGAAAGGTACCAAAATGTATTGAATTGAATCTCTCCATTACAAGAGATTCAGACCTTGAATGGTTTCCCTTGGTTTCTTGCAGTGCAGGTAATCACCAACAAGAAGACATTAAACTAATTGTTTATTAAAGGATGGATAAAATCTTTGAAGCACACAACAAATCAATTTTCTTTTTTGCTTTACTAACGACCTATATGATAATTTATTTTCTGACCTTCATGATACCAAGGGGTTATAAATGTCCCCAAAACATTCAGTTTTCTCTTCATTTTATCCACTTATATTTATCTGTTGTCTTTTACTAAGGAAGAGTTTTATGAACTGTTTTAAAAATATTGTGTTTTGTCATTTCAAGCAGCCATTAAACCTGTCTAATCCGAGTACATACAGTTTGATATTTGTTACAGAGTTTAAAAAGAACATCATAAAGATTACAAATGAGAGTAGGACTTTCAGGTTCATTTTAAGTCATCCAGCTGTTTTAAGAAAAAGCCCGGTTATTAGCCTCAATCAGTTGAGGATAGTATGAGGTATGATTCTGTGTTGCAGTACAGCTGGACCTATATACTGTACGAATGCCCTTCAGTTTCATCTTAGTAAGATCAGCCAGCTCAGCTAATGTATACGTGTGGAACACATGAACATAAGAAAGGAATAAGAGACTTCAGGCTAACACTGACAACGATAAGCCCTTGCCCCATATTTGCCTACTGACTAGCTCCAGAGAATGTTTCCATATGGAGGAACGGTCTCCATATATAAGGAAGCCAGAACTTACAATAAGTGACATATAATGTGAAGCACATTAAAAAGAGACATCCATTCATTATCAGAAAGCCACTTATTCCTGGTAAGAGTTGTGGAAAGCCCAAAGCCCAGAAGTATACACATGGCAGATCTAAATCCTGGACAAGTCATTAGACAAGTCCATTGTAATTGTAGAAATAAAATACCGTATCACACCAGCTCACTGATTTAGACTGAACCACTAGTTATAAAAAGTTTGGAGGTAGGTTCGTGAAGTCTCAGTAAAAAAAAAGTTTTCAAATTCAGAGCTCCAGTGCAGTGGAGTGATGAGCAAAACAAGCCTTTTTCTCTTAAACTGTCAATTTTGTAATTTCTATGAAAACCAAAATTCAGATGAAAAATAATAGAAGAGATTTGTTCTGAATAGAGAAAAGAGGAATTTCTCAGTTGAAAGAACAGCAAATACCATATGACAGAGAAGGGGCTTCCAAAAAAAAAAAAACCTCTGATGCCAGTTTTACATCTTCTTGTGCACTCGAAAGAAAAAAAAACAGCTGAAATAAGCATCAGATTTTGAAAAACACCAGCAGATGAGACCCATTCTGAAAACTAGGTCTCTCTGACAATTCCCAGAGGAGGGTTCGTACACCATATCACTTGCTGTGGGCTTAAAAGCCTCTGCCAAGTTTCTGACACTTGCATTTCTGGAAAAGATACTCTACTATAGTATAATGAATGCAGAGGTTGCATTCCTCAGGATGGGCAAGAAAAAGCTTAGGTATGCATGCATTTTTGCTTACATTCATTGTTGTGGAACTCCACAAATATACTTTAAAACTGGAAAAAAAATTGTTCCCTCTGTCTTTGCGAAATGGATTATTACATTAAAAATGATTGAAATAGCATAAAATTCCATACATAAAAAAATGGAGAAACCACCTACACATTGTCACATATACTGTAAAATTCTAAGTACTGTACTATACAATTCTAGGCTGACAGAGAGCTGGTTTAGAAGTTTTTTTGTTCCCATCTAGATTGCGGTTTTGCATAACAAGGAAAAGGCACTGAGTGATATTGATTAATCCAAAAGAAACTCTGCAAATACTGGCACTGGAACAAGTGGGTTTCCAACTGCAGATAAAGCAACAGGTTATTTGAGAAAAGATCTTTCTCTCTAACAGTATGCAGGTGTCCAACACATCTAACAAAAAACTTTTGGATTACCGCACAGGCAAATTAACAGTATTTTTTCTAACAGGCAGTTCCACTTTTCAAATGCACACACATGGCAAAAGATAAGAATTAGAATACAAACAAATGTGAAACAGTCATGGAGACAATACAGCGGTCAATTAGAGAGAACGCAGCTTGTTTTTGCACCTGGCCCACAGTGACTTGCAAAAGTATTCAACACCTTGCAAAATTATCACATTTTTGTTGTTTTAAAGTGTTTATTCTTATATACACAACCTTCTTGGGATATTAAAAAAAACAAACAAAAAGAAAGACATCAAAGGAATAGATAATTCGTATGAATGAAAAATGCAAACGTCATTTGATTATATCAGTATTCAAACCCCTTGCTGTGACAAAATTGAACTCTTTTAGGTGAACAAAATTACTTTAATGAGCCACGTAATTAGTTGTGTTACCTCTGTGTGCAACAGTAGTGGTTCATATGATTTCAGAATAAATACATGTATCTTTGTAAAGTCCCTCAGTCAGTGAATTTCAAGTAGAGATTCAACCACGCAGACCAAGGAACATTCAGAACAACTCAGGGATACAATTAAAATAAATGTACAGAGCAGGAGAATGGTACAGAATATTTCAATGACCCTCAATGTCTCTTTGAGCATGGGGAAGCTGATCATTTAGAAGTGGAAAACACCCAGCTACTGCCTAGACTGGGTTGTCCCTTCAAAGTGTGCAACTGAGCAAAGACGAAACTGGTTAGGAATACTACAGTAAGGCCAATTGAAGGAAATACAGAATTCAGTGGCCGAGGTCCTGACTCTCTGTGGTCATTAAAAATCCCAGGGTCTTTCTCAAAAACAGTAGGGGTGTAACCCCAGTGTCCTGGCCAAATTTCCCATTGGCCCTTACCAATCATGGCCTCCTAATAATCCCCATCTATGAATTGTATTCATTACTCTTCTCTCCTCCCCACTGATAGCTGGTGTGTGGGGAGCGTTCTGGCGCACTATGGCTGCCGTCACATCATCCAGGTGGGGCTGCACATTGGTGGTGGTGGAGGGGATCCCCATTACCTGTAAAGCGCATAGAGTGGAGTGTCCAGAAAAGTGCTATATAAGTGTAAGCAATTATTATTATTATTATTAACTTGCATACTGTACATAACAATAACACTGAAAAAGAACTACAGTACAGTATGTCCAGTAAAATCAGTCTAAAATGAGCACAAGCACAGTGAAACATTACAAAGTATTCAGAGACAAGACAGTATGATGAAAACCTGAGGAAGTTACTGTATGGTGAAATAAAAGCACTGCAAACCTACAGAAAAATGTGTGTGCAGATTTAGCAGAGTAAACTTTCACAAGCGTCTGCATCTCTCACTTTAACACTAGTCTGCACCATGCAAGTTGTGCTGAAACTAGTCCTTCAGAGCTTTGTCTGGTATGAATTATGGAGCCAAGTGTGGTTTAATTGCAAGGTGTTGGACCAGAACTGCCTGGCCTGTTAGTCATCTTGCCCATTGACGCATGCACACCCATCTTTAGGATCTGTCCACAGACTGAGTTCATCTGATCGCCAAACACTACACATTGCTTCATGGCTGATCTGTAATTACCATCCAAGAGATGAACTAAACAATCCCAGTTGTTCTCCTCTCATTACTGCCAACTTCAGCTTAAAGCTAATTAATTCAGCTGGGTGTCAAGGTCTGTTTGTGCAGCATCATTATCCACGGAAAATGGAAATTTACTACTCATTTGTGTGAACACTGAACAAGATGAATATTTTTTTCCATATTTGCAAAGATTTTAGCCACTGGCAGTAACACCAATATTTCAAAAGAAGGCGGCTGTCCACAGCTTAGCAGGCAGATGGAATCCAAATCTTTAGCATATTTATGCATATTAAATTTTAATAAGTTTTGCAATGATCCCAAAATAAACATATATGTGGTCTGAGAGAGAACTAGTAGGATAACGTGTTGCATGCTGCTAAGTTCTTTATTTGGAGATGACATCTGAAAGTATATGTTGTTACAAATAAAAAGGGAAGATGTTTCTTCAATGCATATGAAACCTTTGATTCGTTACGGATACCATTCCCATATTTCCCATATCCATTTAAAGAGATTATCTTAGTACCACAGCATGTAACTGACAAACAAATATTAATATTCTCATCAACTGATGTGCAGGAAGCCTTCTAGAATTTCATTTTAAGAACTGAAAACTGGAGGAAGATGCAGGCGACAGAAGGGAAATTAACCTGCCAACATGTAATCAGTTTTATTGTGCAAGCTTCTGCAAATGACATAAGCACAATCTTGCTGATAGACCCATCAGGAGAAACATGAATTCCCAGAATTGAACACATTTCCATTGTTAGCAATGGTTGCAATTCTGTAAACTCTTCCTACAGTACCTTGCAATGATCCATTAGCTCACGGTTGCTCCAATTTTGCTTTTGCACAGTTAAGAGGCTTGGGTCACAACCTCTCCAACCAAAATGACAACAATGGCATTGAAACTATTACTGTATGATGTTTATTTTTAATCAAAGCCTCAACAGTATTAAAAAAAGGAGTCCTCAGATAAAGAGTGACATTTCTCATCCTAAGTCCAGAAGCTTTCAGAACTAATGCTCTAACACCACGTATTGGCTCTGAATGTCCACTGCATGTTTTATTATTGGTGGTAATGGCTACTTGCAATACTTACTGTAAGTTACTTTTGATTTTATATTTGAACTTTAAGCCTTTACTGAGGGTGATACCTCAGTAGAAAATGTTTAGAATCCCAGCTTTAATAGGTTCTCTTGTACACTCTAGCCTAGGCTTTTTAATTTTCCCACATTAAATTGGTCAACATGGATTTAGTCCAGGTATAACGGTTTAAGCATCAAAAGACAAAGATCACCCTGGGCTGTTCAAAATGCAATATTAGCCACTGTAGAATTTTACAAAATTAAAGACAAAATGTAAGGTCTGCTGCCAATTTTGACTTAAGCAGACTTGTTCAAAATCATTGGAAAAAAAAACTAATAATTAAAGCCTATAAATTACATCCCACACAGTGTGCAATTAAAAAAAAATGAACTACTGAACTATCATTAGACAATCAAAACTTTATGTTTTTAGCTTAAGAAGCCATCTGTGGCTCAAATACCATCTGTTCTCCAGCTCAATGTGAGACCTATGTGGGAGTTAAATTTGAATTTATGGCTAAAGATTCTGCAGGTGTCAGAGAAAGGCTGGTCAGTCAGTACTGAGGAAACGAATGCATATCCTGCTGGAGGGTCTGTGTAAATGCAGCATTGGAGTGCGCATTGATCGGGTGGTGGGAACAGTGTTACTTTCTGCTGGGTGTTCAATGTCACTTTAATGTGTGTATCTACCTGTGGCAAGTTACATCAGTATGTGCATGTCCAACAGGAGTGTTACTGGTACTGTGGTTTGTGCACCACCTGTTGAAGTGTTACTGGGACTGCAAGCCCACTAAGCCCACAGTATTGAGTTCAGGGCTGCTGCTAAACACCTGTGAATTAAATCAATGGTCTTATGATAAATCGTAGGAGAATAGATACCTATATACAGTATTTCATGTGTATCAAAGGGATGATGATTTTTAAATCTACTACTGACTGTAAGAAAATGCTTTCAAATGCCAAGTCATACAATATAAATTGTCCCCAGATGTTTTAGCAGGGACATTTACGGTATGTCTACTCTACACCTTATTGTGAAATAAAATTGCAAAACAAATTGTGACAGATTTTTAAATAACTTAATCCTCATTATCATCTCTTATCCTAGTGAGAAAACTACCCTGGACTGCTTATGGCAAAAAAAAAAAAGGCATTTCTGTTTTTTCTGTCTTTCTGAGGAAGCCTGTCAAGACATAAATTCAGAAATGCAATTACACAAAACATTATCGCAGCTCTGAAGCCAGCTAAAAAATGCTTTTATGTATTAAGCATCCTATAAAAGGAGATAGCAGATTAGTGTGTGTTACTCACTTCTAGTCTTCCGTTTAAATGAAAAAAAAAACAGTTAAGTGAAATGGAAAACATTGATAATTGTTCCAGTTATTTAGTTGTATTGTTTCAGGCTTTTCTCTTTTACCAAGACTGACCCTAATTTTTCTTTGCTTATTTACACATTGAATTATTTTGAATACATAAACATACTGTATATGTACTGTAGTCTAGAAAGTGCTGTCAGCAAGGTTTTCTCTAAAAGGACTATGCAGTATTGAGTCACTTTTCCTGAATATTAAAAACAAAACTGGGAACACCGAAAAAGCATAGGTTCGAGAACATGCATTTGTACGACTCAGTCAAAATGTATCCGTCACTAAATACCATTTTAAGACACCCACCCTAGGGTGAGGTTCAATTACTAATCACTGTTTTTTTTTAAGTCATAACTTTCCAGCATGAATCAAAGACCTAGGCTTTTCAATAGGTACAAATAAGAAAAAATGTCCAGTAGCTATAAACGTCCTTGAAAAACTGAAAAACAGTGAAGCCCAAGATGACCAACACATACACAGCTTGCTGCCAGCTAGACCCATATTTCTTGCACTTTTTGAGGTAAAGCAAGTTTTTAACATTGCCCTGAAACTGGAAAAAATTAATGAGCCCATTGAGTATTAAACCTTTGCTAAATGGATCTGTGCATTTTCTAAGCGTTTTATCTAATTCAAAGTAGCAGGGGATCCAGAGCCTATCCCGACAAGCTTTGCGAAATGGATACATTGTGCTAATTACCAGTCTTATTGTACAGTATAATAATGGTTACCAACTAGCCCCATAACTCAAGAGCTGCAGTTTCAGCGGATTTCATTTCAGAATGTGAAACACAGTCAAGGAATGTCAATGCTTCTATTGTTTAGCAATACACAGCACAGCACTTTATGATCCAGAGTAAAGTAATAGCCTGCAAAAAAGGCATATATTTTTTAGTAATGCATCTTCCTATGCACTGTAATTCCTTATTAAGCTTTTTTTCACAATTCTGCTCATCCTACCCAATTAATAAAAAACAAAAGCCCGTGAGACAATTTTAAAATCATGATGTTCGGCCAGAGCCTTTGCCTTGGCAATAATCAATGTAATCACGGAGTCAGATGACTTCAGCAGTAGCCTCTTGGTTTTCTTCAGCAGGCAAATGTACTGTAAGTGAATCCAATATTTCCTAATCAACATCTTATATTCCACTAGACTTACTGTCATATTGGAAAGAAGACTCTATCAATATTTTAATAAAACTGTACACATTAAGTATAACTACAGTAAGTAGCCCCTTGTCTTTCTTATTGTTTATTTTGTAAAGGCTTTCTCTTTTTCATCTTATTAGTCTTTCTGAAACCATGGACATCACTGGCATTCCCACTTAAAAATCTCCAATTCAGCAAAACCTCATGAGGACTACCACAGATGTTAAAGTATAAAGGTTAAACAAGTAGAAATTTTTGTGCCTTGGCCAACATACCTGAAAATCTTTGTGGCCCATCACCTTAAATCATCAGCTAGACAAAGTGAAGTAGGGATCTCCTTTCACACTCAGAAATCTGTCTAACAGAATAAAAGGTCACAAAGGCAAATGCACCTCCTAATTTTGATAAGGTTGTGACTCAGAAGGGTTTTAATTGAGTACCTTTTATTCTTGTGAAGTATATACAGTAGGTTGTGAGGCTTGGAGTATACCCAGTGTGGAAATTCAATGACCATTTCAAAAAGAATTGGTTACCAAAGAGCAAGGTTTTGAAATACCAGTCTTAATAAAGGTTTTTCAAATGCACTACAGTATATACAGTAGACTGTTCTCTTGTACTCAGGACACAGAAAGGATCAGAGGAATCATAGGCTTTATGAAGCAGAAATGCTTTTCAGTCCATAAGCACAGGCCACTTGAAATAACTTTTGTAAACAAATGTGTATTACAATGCATTTTTTACAATGTATCCTTGCCGTTTTTAGTGGCTCACACTTGGCATCACTGCTACTTTACATTGATGGATGTTGGGGGAGGGGAGATGTGGGCAAATTCACATTCACAGCACTATTGCCTGTTATTTCTAGCTTTTAAAATCCCTGCCATGTCATTGGATGGGGCTCTTCCACTGGTATTGTATAAGAGAATGTTTATGTACTGTAAGAAAGGTGTTTCTTACAGTACAGTGAGCAATGATGGCAGTAGGAACCAGATTTTACCCTGCAATCTCATCTCAAGGCTTACTTAAATGGACTGCTTGTTAATAACCAGAAAACCTCAGATAACACTGTGTGCTTTGCTACAACTGCACTTTAATTATTTTATAACTTTGCTTTCAGGCAAGACAAGCTTGAAGTCAGGAACAAAGTAATATGAAGGCACTAATTGAATTGGTTTATGAGAATGGTTAGAGAGCAGATGACTTTTCGCACTCTTTTTTAATCTCACACAGCTACAGAGATGAATTTGGCTCCAATTATCTCTTAAAAGATCTTTTGATTTTGTGTCCCCAAATAAAAAGAAAATCATATAATTAATATTAAAAAAGAATTTTGTGTAATAATCACAAGGTGTTACAAATGATCGTACTTTCATGAGGTGCTAAAACGCTCATGGTGGCTGTCAAAACCAACTGCTTATCGCAATGAAACACTGGGAAGTGTAACATGTTTAACAATACTTTGAATGCTTAGACACGTCACAATTTACGATGGCATATCTCTTACACTACCCACACTGCAGATCTACATACATATTTATAGATTTCATAGAATTTCCTTTGCCATCTCAGAGCAACAACAGTAAAAGATGGCCTGAAGACTTAATGGACATCATTAAATCTCATACATTATAGCATGACATTTTGAAAGGTGTCCTAATATTATTCCATATGGTGTAGCGTGATGAATCACCCACCCTTCTCATTTTATTATCAAGTCCTTAACGAGAGTAGCTCTCTTGTTTTACAGAAAGAGATCTCTGCTTCTGAGGACATGAAGCTTGTGCCTGGGGAGGATACTGTGATAGATGAATGACACAGCCTGAGGCTACCCCTAAAAACCCTTAAACCCTTCCTGCTAATGATCACAAGACAGATATTACTCACAACCCCCAAGAGGCTGGGCACTAACACTGCACCTAACTCATGTAACAGCACCAAAAGGACTGAACCAGACAACCTAAATATCCTGTCAGATTGCCTCTCATGCCTCTAATGCTTAATCCCATTTCCCCAGCACATATTCAGTTTCTTTCATTGGAAAGAATCAAATAGAATTTTGGAAATTATGGATATTTAAAAAAAAATAGAATATTGATTTACATCAAATGTGTACTTATTTTTCTTGCATGTCAGAAAAGACTTTCTTTTATTCTTACATATGCTTGTAATAAGATGGTTTCCCTACATTGTTCCTGTGACATATTTGTCTTTTTAATATTATCTGATCATTTTAGAATGCTAGCAGGGGCCTTAGTTTTAGCGAAGGTGTTAAGTCAGCACAAAACAATTAAGAGAACAAGGTTTGGACTGCAGACTATAAAACAAACATAAAACGTACAGAAGAATAGCTTAACAGAAAGAACACTCAATCATTAATGGATAATATTTACATTAAGCATACAGTATATGCTTATATGCTATGTAACCAAGCTCAACAAAACGTAGGATGACCCCAGGCACATTCAAATCAAAGAAACATATTTGTGGTCTATTGAAAGCTGATGCTGGATTTGAGGAGTTCTTGTGGATATATAAGGAGTAAATTAAATAGGATTCCAAATCCATTATCAACAAATCTCTCTGGCATCAATGGCTGTAACAGGAGTAAACCTCATATGATTTGTCTATTACTTAAACATCATTGATATCTTGGCTGATGCAATCCTCAATAACTCTGCACAAGTACACTGCATGCATTTTCTGAAGACTTCCTCCAAAAGAAGGCATGAAATCCAAACATTTCTACAGGAAATCAGGCTTTGACAGTTTTAATCCATCCATTTTCTAACTGCATTATTCAACACAGGGTTGCAGGGGAACCGGTGCCTATCCCAGCAAGCAACAGGTAAAGATAGGATACACCCTGGACACAAACACAGACATGCACACCACAGCTAATTTTCTCAAAAGCAAATTAACCTTCCTGTATGTCTTTGGACCGTGGGAGGAAACCAGAGCCCCTGGCGAAAATAGGCAGAACCAAGGAAGAGATCACTTTATTGCCCATATACAACTTCTTGCATTAGGAATTTGTCTTTTTCACATACCCCCAGCTTGCTCTCCATGAGACACACAGGCACACAGCTGGGGAGAGAGAAGCTTGAGGTCAGAGCACAGGGTCAGCCATTTATACAGCACCCCTGGAGCAGCTGAGGTTCAGGGCCTTGCTCAGGGGCCCCACGGAGTAGGATTTCTCTGCTGGCCATGGGATTTGAACCAGCAACCTTCCAGCCACAGGCACAGATCCTTATCCACAGTGCCACCCGGCTCCGCACCTTGACCCATGCAGATAGCCCCCAAGGTCTGAAATTAAGCCCAGGTCCTCACTGTTGCAATGACCAGCAATGCTAACCACTGTGCTGTCCCCTTATTTATTTATTTTTGACACTCCATAGAGCAGGCTATCCATCCAAACTGAGCATGAGACAACAACACCCTGGTCACAAAGCATTCAGATGATAATGCAGACATGTGGCATAAGGTTTTGTTGTTTGGAAAAGTTTGACAAAATCTGTCTGAATGCCAAGCGTTATGTCTGGCACAAACTCAAAAGAGCAAAACATCTAGTCTACACTATCTACAGTATACTGCAAAGCATAGTTGTGGTACCCTTTCATATGAGGGACTGAGAATCTTGTCAAGATTAGGAGGAAAATATAGTATGGACCAATTTATACTGGTCTAGTATAGGCAAATACTAGAGGAAGACTAGATTGAAAATGAACTATTCAGTACGGCAATGGTTCAAGACACAAGGGCCAAGGCTCACTGTGGTGACTTAACAAGAAATGTTTATCCTTGAGTGGCCCAGTCGACATCCTGGCTTGAATCTGTCAGACAATCCGTGGCAACACATGAAAATTGTCACCCGTCATTGATTCCTAACAATCTCGATAGAGCTTTAGCACCATTCGGATGTGCAAAATTGGTATGGAAAACATTCTCAACAGCTTGCAGCTATAGTTACTGACACACGGTAGGTGCTCTCACCATGCATTGACTCAGGGGGTGAACATTTATGCAATCAACATATTGTAGTTTTTGATTTTCCTTTCAGGTTTTCTTCTGAGTAATACCCACTTTCACTCAGAGAAGTGAAACACGTATACGTTATTTGTAATTTAATAAAATGCGACATCATTCAGGAGCAAACACTTTTGCAAAGTACTATATACAGTATATTTGCTTTCCCCAGTGGTAATTTTAGCAGGACACTGAATATGAAAGTGAGCTTCCAGATAAAAAGAATCTAATGCAAATTGTTAGACTTTCCAAATAATACAAATTACACAGCCAATTAAAAAGAGAAATAGGAGGAAAACAAAAAGAATACATACTAAATACAGTAGAAATACCTTTATATAAATCAACTTCAAATGCAAAGACCCACACATTTTTTATTGACTTTTCTTAAGATCCTTCTGGCAAAACATTTTTGACATATATAATTGGTATTTTTCACTAAAAATACGTAAGCACAGTTATGGAAATGGATAATAAACATTTCAAGTATCCTTGGGCGATGCTTAAACTTGTTTTATTTCCTTTTAATTTATATATACTTTCTGCTCTGCTTATTTACTGTTTTTTCCACCAACAGACATATGTTCAAATGGATTCTAGTGGCGATCAGGTATTACTGTATATGGCTCTGTCTACATTTATTTTTCACAGAGAAGTTTTGGAGAAGAAGAACAGAAGAAGCTTGTTTACTCCAGTTTATACTGTACATAGGGTGATTTGAAGGAGTAACGCTCTGTGAAGATAAGGAAAGCTTCAAGAACTTACCGGAATGTCATTTGGAAAACCTGCCCCAGGTTGACTTCCTGGGATTTGTTGTTGTAGCCATGAAGCATCTCTCCAAAAAGTGTGTCATTCAGCTTGGCATCAAGTCTCTGGCACTTGGGCCCATCACAGGCATCAGAGAGTAGATTGCAAGACCTGCCGTCTGGTGCCAGTCTGTATTCCTCAACACACCTGTCAAATAAAGGATGCAAAACCTGATGAAGGTGTTGCTTTGGACTACGAGCAGACTCAGTAATCCCTTTAATGAAGTGCAGCACTCAGGTCTGGGATACTGTTGCCAGCAAACACTCTTTGGCTAATCACAAATTACGACCAACCAAAGTGTAGCAGCAATGTATTCATTGCAGGGTCAGACAGAAATTCCAGTAGGAAAACTGTCTCACAGAGGATAGGAGACTGTTTAACCAACAAAAACGCAGATGTGTGTGGTAGATTAAAATAGCTTTTGTCATCTGAGGACCAGTTAAGGATGTATTTAAAAATAAAACAAAGGAAACAACAACAAATATACAAATAAAAACTGAACTGCCTTCATGCCTGACACATACTGTACTTGTATAATACCCATATACATACAAAAATAAATGCAGTCTAGCTGTGGGATAGATAAATATCTATATCTGACAGTTTTATTGCCCGTGAAAGAGGGCGGGGGGGGCTTGTGTTCCCTGACAGAAAGAATATTATTCTGAAAGCTTTTTCTCAAGGTCATCCAGCCTCAGGTTTGTGTGTGTCTTCTCCTACAAATGCAGTTTAACGTGTCTTAACATAGTGCATCATAATGAAGATTTATACAGGTTTATATTTCTCAAAGTTTTCAGTATACATCCTCAGATTACTGTTAAATCATCTTCAGCTTTTGCTATTTTAAGAAACCAGATTAAAAGCAGCTGATGTTTGTCAACACTCAGACCTACAGGACACACATTGATTTCAATTACTACATTTCTAACGTAGCTCCTCTATGCATACCAGGTACAGTTTGAGAAGGGTCTGAGTGCTGGCAGTGTTTTACCACTTGCTTTGTTATATACAGATTTATTCTTTCTCATAAAATAGGTATTAATTGTGCAATATGTGCAAAATAATGTACAGTAGGTTTAAAAGAGAAAATTTCACAGTAGCTGCTCTGAAGCCTCCCGCAGACAAAGTAAACACTGCTAACTGAAATATCCCCCCCAATTCACACACATCAGACTTGAAACCTTGTTTAAACTTTTCTGGTTTCAATTATCTACAAGATTCTACCCACATTTAATTAGCATTACACAAGTATTTCATCCTCTGGCAGCCTGGAAATTAAAAGTGTGCTGTGGCACTTGTGGTATAGTATTGCAGCTCTACCATTAAATACTAGCTGTAGAAATACAGTGAAACCGTACTAAACCTATGCAATATTCATATTAAAATTCATCCTGAACTCATACTAAGACTCAACACACCAACATTTAAATTAAAGTCTTCTTGATTCCATTTTAATATAGTATCATTTGCTATATCTTTCCACCAAAGTACAGTAATATTATAATGTGCAGTATACTGTATATGGCATTTCATGAGGACCATTGGATGAAGGCATAACACGTCTGCTACCTGCTCCAGAGAAATACAGACAAAAATACTGCCAATAAGCCTGTGTGCAGCTGGTTGGGTAGCCGGGTACTGAACATCTCAATCACTGAATGAGAACTTGAGTGGGCAGTGAGTGGACACTCACAGGTTGAGATGGAAAATTCACCAGATCAGGGCAGTCCAGCAATTGAAAACTGCCAGGATGGCTGTCATACTCCAGATGTTATATAAAGATGCTGAACCATGCCTTCACTGGCCAAAGGTGGAGTAAACCAAGGGGTATATCTATGTTGGCAATAGCTTTTAGGTCCTAGAGCTTCTGACTCACTCCCCAACTTAAATTTAAAGAGGCACTGTATAATGTAAGAGAGGCAATCGGGTTGTGAGTCAGTGAGACTTTCATGGTATAGGAGTCCAGCTGTGCAAATTTCCAGTTGAAAGTGAAGAAGCAGAGGGAATTGAAAAGCTTGAGTAATACCACGGTGATGCATTACCTATACTTAAATTAATATATTTCCCACCTCTTAACTGAGGCTGACCTCTAAAATACATGTATTCCTTCTTCTCTACTGGTGTTAAGGAAGAATGAGTTAGCTATGACTCTTCAAATTATTGCTGTTGCATTACTTTGACAATTTTATACAGTAAATAATAAAACACTAGACATGCATTTTTAAAATAAATCAGTTTTTACATACTTTTGTAACAAACACAAATGTATTTTTACAAAATAATTTTTTCTGTTGACTTGTTCACCCGTTGCAATGTTTTTCCTAATTTAAAAATAAAATCCTGTTTTGACCTTCCTCAAATCCCTATTCACTTGTACCTCTAAAGCATTTCAGGATGAATAACAGAATAATCACTTCATGTTTCTCTACTTGCTACCAGGCAGTTCAATGAAACAGCCTTTACTTATTTGTTTTACAAACTGCTTTTTTATTGTAATAAAGTTTTTTTTTTCTCTTGCAAATAAGATAGAGAGAAAACGGTTGCTTTCTTCTTGCAAATCAGCATTTTGATTACAGGAAAAAATCTAGAAATGATATATGGTTCCACATTACACAACGCATGTTGCTGTGTATGATCAAACTAGGAACAGCGCTAAGTAAAACGCAGTCTGCTTATGAATCTCCATCTGTCAAAGTATCTGTACAGAAACATTTATTCTTAACAGATTTTGCCTTACAGAATTTAAACAAAGGAGATCAACGCTCGCTTCAGAATATAAGCATAATGATTTTAGGAGACTGAAAAGAAAGTCGGGAAAAAAAGGCATCTGTTTGAAATTCAATCAGCTCCTCTTCACGTGTCAGGTTTTAAACAATAATTTTGTCAGTAATCAGAGGCAGGAGGAGGACAGGAGCCCAGCTGAGCGAAGCTGCAGTGTCGACCACAGGGATGCTTCACTGAACAGCATGCTGAGGCCATGAAACAAGCCCTCTGAATGTTGATGATCTTGGGACTTTTTCAGAAGGAGTGTAATTCCAAATGCTTCCAAGTCATTTGCTCAAAATGTGTTTTTTTTTCTTTTGTTGGAAATAAAGATACTATCATACAGTATGTTAGTAGTAGAATGCAGTATATAGTAGTACAATCCCCTATATAGTAGCATATATGTTATACAGTACATAAGAAAACAATGTTTGTGCCTTAAGAAAAATGTAGAGTGTGTTAATAGAGAATATAATTTTCAGACAGCTCATGTCTTAATCTGTAGAATGTACTACACTCTGTGGTGCACTGGTTTCACAAAACATCAGCGATTTTAGTTGTAAATGATCTATATTCCTTCATTCTTACCCACAGAACATGAGAACGTTGTTGGAAGTGGGGTCATCTGGCAGGGGCACCAACTGCTGCAGACATAACTGCTCACAGCCCCCATTGAAGCCATCGGAGCAGTCTGTACCTTTGGTGTAGTCATAGCAACCTGAGCCATCCTTCATTGGCCGGAGACCTGCAGGGCACTGATGGAAGAGGGCACAATTAACACCTGTATCCTTGTGGGGATTAAGTTAATTAACTTAGAAAAGCCTTTGACACATGTTAGTTTTTATGTTTAACCATACTATACATTGTACAATAGATTCGCCTTACAGAGAGCATTTGATCACACTGATATCGACAGTCTTGTAAAGAGGAAAGCTATTCTTATTTCATAATTCAGATATTCCATGCAACAACTGAGATTCACGAATTACAAGGCACAACAAAAAATTATCATTCTATTTTAAGCACTTTAACAGCTCTTGAAATCACAGAAAACAACCTGAATCAGCATCATGATACAGTATAGAGTATCAGGAGTAACACATAATTCACGTGTTTAGGTCTTAATGAGTACTACCACTTAACTATGCATAAGTTATTTATAAGCACTTAACAAGCTGTGTTTCAGTAATAAAATGCTAATACTTCACTTACAGTTTATGCTAAAGGTGTTACTGCTGAAGGAATCACGAAAAAATGCTACCATCAAAATATCAACGCACTTCCTCCAGGACAGCTGCATGTACATTTGAATGAGCAGCACTTACACACCCTCAGGCAGTTAGTTGATTTTAGTTGATTTCACGTGGACAGTCCCATAGATTTCTTCTAAACATTTTAGAAGCCTACAATTATTTAATAATGGAAATCAAGAAGTGTATTTCTTACTTTCTGGGAGTATCATTGGGCTTTAATTGATTAACAACTGTTACAAAGCTGATGTAGAATATCAATCAGAAAAACACAGCTCTTAAGATAAACACTACAAATATGTGAAGTACTCTTTGAGTGATATTCAGAAGTAGAAAGGCCTATTATGCACTATTAGAACTGGCAATAAAGAAAAAAATACACCTGACATGAGAATACCAGAGACCAGATCCTCTGTAATCAGTTTACAGCACAGTTTGCAAGCCAAGTGAAAGCTATTCCCTTTGATGAACAATTGATGAACGAATGGATCAGATTCCTTATACATGCTACTCACTACAAATTCTCAAAAGACAAACTCTTCCACCATCAGGTTACAGGCTGGAAGAGTCTCTTAGGTCAGGACTGTGATTAGCACAACTGGGAGTAGCTCAATGTCAGAGCACCATTCCAGTGGCGTAGCAGAGTATATGTAGTGTAAAAGGCACCCATTAATTGGTCAAGGGGGCAGGGAAACCTGCCGAGTCCAAAATGGCGTACAGTAGGTGTAATGTGACTCCTTGTGAGACTGTGCATGGTTGGCAAGGAAACCAAAGTTTGCCTCGTTTACCTGGGTATGACAGAAACAGCACATCCTAATGCAAGTTACCTAATTAATGTTAGGTAATTTAATAAGCTAGCAGTAAAGGTAACATCAGGAAGGGAATAATATTCTTATCTTAGCAATGGTTGCTTATACTTTGAATAGCTCTTTATACATCATTATAATGATAATTCAGTAGTTGTACAAGTGTGGTAGGTCGAGACAAGATTCTTGTCTGAGCCAAATTATTCAAAGAGCAGTGGGAATGATCAGCCATCCTCTGTCATCTTGTCAAATACAGGAGGAATATTGGTGAAGAGTAAAGGTGTGCCATTCACATAAACAATTTGCATACTGGGAAGTACCTCATGCACTACATACTGTAGGATGTAATCTATATGATCAATTGTCCATGTGGAAAAGTATATATAAATTAAAAAAAACAGAACTCAAAGAAGAATAGAAATCAAATCTCGGTTCCATTAGGTGTCTTAAGTTTACTTATCCACTAATGCTAATTTTGTTTAGGCTAATCATGTGATTTTCTTTCTTAGATATACTGTATGAACATAAAAAAATCCACACCCCTAGGCGATCTGGTGATATTAACTATATTTTGAAAAGAAGGAGGCATCCTGGATAGTCCAGCTCAGTATTTGAGCTCCTTATAAAAAGGACATAGAAATATATTTCAAGAGTATTCTAATATTCTATATAAATAAAAGCTGACAAAAAACTTAAATGCACTTAAAATGTCTATTTATGTCTATGTTTATATTCATGTCTATTTTTATATGGAGATCATTCTATGTTATATTTTTGTGTTTTGGTTTATTTACATATTATTTTATGTGCATTTACCTTGGATTTTCGTATAAACAAGTGTTGCTGTAATTTTTGAAACGTTATTATTAATGGTCAGATGTATGCATTTATTCCAAGACTGTTTCTTTTAAAAATTATGGTTTCCTCTCATGAGGAATAGTCAGCAATTAAGACAGAAGTGTGACACAAATGTATACAGAAATGTTAACATGCTTGACAAGTTCTAATAAAAACAAAAACAGGAGCTTTAGAGTAGAGAGTGCATAAGGCTCATCTTATTAATTTCATTGATTATTTTTAACAGCACCACAACAATGTAGGAGTGTGTTAGTCTTTTCTCTGTCTTGAAATTTACAACTGTTACCACTGAATTCAATGTTATACACTACCTTCTGCGGGTGTATGTCGTATAATATGCCCTAACTCACCCGGACCCTTTAAGAGCTGTCTGGATTCAACACTTCCAGAATTATTCATCCAAACTAGTTTTACACTTTGTTTTCTCTTAGCTCAATGCCTGCAATGGTGTGTTTTTTTGTGCCTAGAGCAACTCAGTCACTGCAAACATGAGGGCTCAGAATGTAAGAAGACAAGGTACATTTATCAAATGTATGTAATATTCAAAACAGATCTTTATAAACCAGGTGTGAGATGCTGTAATAAAGGTGAAGGTTACAGAGAAGCCCCCAGGCTTAGGGCTGACGGTAACTTTGTTGAAACTCTTTAAACATTTTAAAAGAATAATAACACTTTCCTAGTTTGAATATATTATAGGGATAGATCAAAGCTGTCTATAAAGTTATCAGGAAACAAATTAAATGAAATAAACAAAAGTCTCACAAATATACTGTATTCTCTTTTGAAGCAAAACAATACCAAATTAGTATAAAATATCCCATTTTTAACATTATACTATAACTGAAGGTTCTTTATGATCAGATGTGTGTGGTTAAGATAATGACAACATAATCCAGGGAAACAGCTCACAGATCACAAGTCTTTTGCTGTGCACTGATGGAAATGTAGGTAAAATAATGCTTCCAGACAGACTGTTACTTTGTGATTTAGAGGCACATCAAATAGATCAATAAACTGTATCAAACCTATCCACTACAGCACAGTGACCCAGCAGCTGCAGAGGTAGTGTAACAGATGGCTCTCAGAAGGGAGACTTTGCAATCAACATTCTGAAGGATGTTTTTACAAAGCGAGCATGAGCTAAATGAAAAGGTCCTGCATGAGCATTTAAGTGGAGCAATAAATCAGCACCAGTTCTACACTAATGCAACATTGTATAATAGTTTCATTTTAACATTGAATCGTATATATTTTCTTTATATTAAAAGACTATTGACTTGTCCAGTAATCCTACTTCTAAGGTGAATTATATATTACTGTATCTGCAGAGATAGACCATTGTGTATTCACATGTATATTGGAGTTTCATGCCGTGTAAAGAATTTTATGTAGCAGTTCAGGTCAAAGGTCAGTTTCAAAGCACATGTACTGATACAAATGCAGCAGCTCATGCACTCCCACACTTAAGGAGAGCTGATGCATGCACACACACAGAAAGCTGAGAACAGCTGTATTCCACAGTAATCATAATTCATCATCGCAACCATCCAAAACGTGATTTATGATCACATACAGTATTATTATTAATATAATATTGATTTCACAATTTTAATTCCTGTTAAACAAATTCTAAAAGCATGAGTAAGGATCAACATTGGAAAATATATTCCATTCATTCTATTTTCACTGTATTTGGTAAAGGTTGAGGCATTAGTGTGGTGGTCAGCTCTACGGACTCACAGCTCTAGGTTCCTGACAGTGTTGCATCTGTTTGTGTAGACTTTGCAGATCCTTCCAACTTCCAAAAAGACTGGTGAGAATTAATTTGGCTATCCCAAACTGCATCTATTTGAATGGTGGTGTGATGGACTTACTTTGTGTCATGTGCACTTCTATCAACTGCTCCCACCTTGAGCTTTTAAGCTTCAGGGACAAGTTGTGGATCACCTTAACCTTCGCTAGGACAGGTGATAATCACTGGGTGCACCTGATAAATTACTTACTTGGGGAAATTAAAGGGAACCAACAAAGAAAAAGGTGTTGTTTTCAAAGATATTTGTGTACTGAGAATGACAGAATTCCATTACTTCTGCTGGATTTAGCAGTGCGCTACCAATGAATGCTAATCACAATTAACAAGAAAGTGCTTTCTTTAGTCCTGAAATCAGAGTGAATAACATCAACGGTACTCAAACCTCCGCTGCTTATCAGCAGCAGGAAAAATTTCACTGACAGAAACTTCAGCTGGGAATCACATTTAGTTCAGATTGAACTGTTCTAATGGTGCACCTGCTCAGGTTTTCTTTTCTGTAAGCTGACTTGATGAAATATACTTTGAAAACCACGAGGCTGAGGAACATTAAACTAATGTTGAGATAATTAAAGTTTCATGGACTTTTTTTTTATAAATAAAATGCACATATGCACATGGTGTAATAACGTTTTAAAATGAGGTCTGCTAAAGTGTAAAACAACATTCATCATGTATAGAAGGACATACAAGATTGCCATGTTTATAAGCTTGTAGAGGACACCCTTTACAGCGTCTTTTAAACTTCAAAGTTACGGATTTTATGGAGGACAAGTGTCACAGTGGGAGAAAAAACAACTACTTTTTAGTTCAAAATCAAATTACATTTGTACATTTAGATTAACATTAATACATTACATTTATGTACAGGAATATTTGTGCCTTCACTTAACATGAATAAAATGGTAAAACCATTCATATTCGCTCTTAGGGGAACATTTTGTACTTGACAGTGGTTGCAGCGGAAAGTAAGGGGAAGGACTACAGTAGATAGAAACATTTATTAGGATAACACATCTCTCAATGGGACTCATGGCATCAGTGATAAAGGGAGCTAATTAAATCCAATTGCTTTAGCTTCTAACTGCTTTGTTAATGAGGCCACTTTCTTTCAACTTCTTGAGGTGGTGTCTCTTGTAGTGCACACAAACAATCTGCATTTTCATTACTGTTAATCTAATTTTATTTAATTGGGGTTATACACATTTAAGTCTGAAATGCTTTTGTCAACTGAGAAGTGATATGGCCAGAAAAACACAGAATGGTCGAGGTTTATTATTTTGCCATTCAAAATACACCAGTAGTGTAGAATGGTATTAGAATATGTTACTGTTTCTGTAGTCTCATTTTTTGTGCATACACAGCTGAAACTCAGAAATACTAATAGTTGCTGGGAGGTAAACTGCTGATTATGCAAGTCTTTTTTAGTCTTTACTATACTCTCAATGTAGAGAATTTAAAATAATAACAGAGAGGGAACAAATCACGAAGAAAGTGCCCTATCAAATTCTCAACGAACACCTCCACCTTCAGAAAGGATTACAGCTGCAACACATTACAGAATCAATTGCACTAGATAGTCACAGATGTACACAAGTGTGTATGTGGGACCACTCAGCCCAAAAGAATTAATGTAGCCCTACAAGCAATGTAGGTATTGATAAACATCATCTGATTCAATGATTCTGACCATGTCACATGTCATAAGAGAAACAATGGTTACAAATGATTCAGCCCATCTAGTCCTTTTGGTAGTTAGTAATTTGTCTTAATAGAGCTGAGATCCAGGGACTATAAATTCTTGATTATCTCAATTGACATACATTAACCAGCTCTAATTATTGACTCCTACAGTACATTGCACCTGAAGTACAGGGACTACTGAGAGGGGTACTGTGCTGTGGACAACAAAAGAGGTGAAAGAAACCCACTTCCCACACTGTTCAGGTTCCTCCGTGTAAATCCTCCATATGACCAGCAGAAATCTTTAAAAAAGCCTTGCTGAAAACATAGTACGTTCCAGATAGAAGTTAGCACTTAATTAATCATTTTTGTTTTGTTTCCTCTCCTCAGCAAACATTTCTAAGATTTCCTTCCCATGAAACATGTTGTTCATCACATATTGAAACTGTAGCTGTGTGACTACAATGCAATGATGTCTGTGGGGTGATGGCTGATGGCTTGTCTTTAAATTGATGGCATTATAACATGTCACTATAGTAGTGCACTAGGTACTATTTAATTTTTACTCAAAAGCTACAAACCTATGATGCATAATCTGCACAGTATTTCTTTCCATAATCATATCACGTGCTTTGCATCAGCCTTCTTATCCATCACACAGCATACTGGGAGGAAGTTTGGTCTGCTGCTACTTTACAGATCTTAGTAATCATGAGATATACTGCACCATATGTTAGTTCTGTCACAACTTCTAAAGTTTTATTTTCAGTCTTGGAACACTGTGGTAAGACAGTGCAGCAAATTGTATGGGGCTTTAATAGTAGTGTGGAGCAGATTATCTTAATACGACAGAATCCTGTACCAGAACACTTCACACTTTTCCACATGGAACAGTGACACTTTGACACATTTCCAAATTTCACAAAAGTAAAAGACAGCAGGCACATTTCTCAGCTTTCATTTGGAATTATATAGAACAAAAAGATTGACAAAAAAACAAATCTCTAACTCTGCAGTACATTCATCAATAAATGACAGACTTTGCATCAAGGAGAAATAGGGGTATGTAACAATTATTTTAAATTAATAGCTGTACATAATTTTCTGATGTTTTCCTACGTGAGTGCTCACATTCTTTTTGTTTTTGTTTAACTTACATCCTCGTGGTAAAATCAAACTGTAAATACTGTTTTTAATATAAATTTACTTCCTTTCTTAATCTACTTTTGTTTTTATACCTTTATTTAACATTTTAATTTCCAAAGACAGAACTAAGTTGAAAACGCTATGAAAGGTGGTCCTATTTTCCTAACCAGCTTTTTACACCTTACAGGGCTTATTAGCAATGTACTGCCTATCGTCTATAGATGCAGGCTTACCTTTATTTGTGGAAAATTAAGAACAAAATGGCAGTTTTCAAGCTTGACTAAAAGTAACAGAATTTCATTCCACAAAATGACAAGTTTCTTGTGGGAGACTCCATAACCAAGAACAATCTCTGAATATCAAAGTATTTTACCAGATACCTTGTAGGGGCATGATCAGAAACGTATAAGTAAATAAGAACTAGCTCAATAAACAGGAAAACACTAAAATCAATGTTTCATATTCAGGCCTGGTCATGTCAAATAGGTCCCTTGACATTGCATTTCAAGTACAGTGACACTTTATGAAAGATGGTTCTATTTCAGCAGTACTGTAGGTGTCAGATAATTAATGAAAGACAGATGCTTTGTCTTAGTTACATGCATGTGACTAATAACACGTGAGGCAGAGATTAAAGGGGAATGAAACGGAAGAATGTAAAGACAAAACATTGTATTAGCATCAGGAGAATATTATATCGTGAGCGTGGTATGTCTCTGTCTATCTCCATCACCTGGCTGTGGAAATACAAAGTGGAACACTTCCGCACAGAAGACACCTAATTAAACTAAGACACAGTGTAAGTGGACTACATGTTATGAATGCACAGTATAATACAGGTCAAAATCAAATGCCTGCATTAGAAACTGAGAAGTACTTTATTCAACATACAAATACTGAAAAAATTAAACTATTGTATACCGGCATCAGGAATGCTCATCAGCAGGATGCTTTTGTATTTGACACATTTTAATTCATTGCCTCAATAAAGCTGGAAGCTGGGACTTATATAAAATGCAATTTTATACTGAATTAAAATGAAGAGACAAAGAAGCCTATCCAGGGCAATTCTGAAAACTCTTTACTGTGAAAGAACCAGTCTTATTTCCAGCAGGAGGACAAACGTCATTATCAGGAGGTGATATTGATCAGTAAGAACTGATAGGAAGACAATAAGGCAATTGAGAGGATGAATGGACTATAAAAACAATCACTATGCCTTGATTTCCAATGAAATCCAGTCCTAAACACTCCAGATCTAAAGAAAAAGAAAGCTAAGACATTACAAGGATATCTGTCATTGCTTTGCGTTCTGTACTCTTTGAATGTTTCACTCATTTAGAACTTGTGTCCAGCTGAATATACAATGGACAGTACTTATATAGAAATGTATTTTTACCTTTAGGAATTACAGTACATGACATTATGTTCATAGAACCTGTGAAATCAAGAAACAGTATGTAATAACACAATTAAATAGCCAGCCAATTATCTTGAGCGATTTTTTTAAATTTCAGGAACATGCAATAAAAAGCTGCTCTTAAAAGGTTTTAATACAGGAGGAGAGTTAGCAAGTCTACATTCTGTGATCATCTGTCATGCTTTAAATGTCTCTTCTAATTTCACATTGCACAGAACATGTAGAAGGAAAAATAGTTTCACTGAATGTTCTGGACAGTTTGCCATCATCTTTGCTGATGTTGCAGACTCCAGTATTTTCAAGGAATATAGAAAACAACCTACAAATAGATGACTCAGCAGAAACACTGAAACTAGTTTCACAGATGAAAGGATTCCGGCCTGTTTAATTAAAAGCCTTATAGTTAGATCTAACAGAGGGAAATGGAAAATCCTGAAAGATTTCTAAGATCTTTCTTTACAGTCATCAAGCCTATAGAGAAAGCACTTCAATTTAAATACTGCAATACATTTTATGTAATATTACATAATATGTACATTTTCTGATCATTCTGTAATTCCTAAGGACATACCTGACACATTCCTCAATTTGACGTTAACTCTAAACCATTACAAATAATATCCCATTCTATTATAATCTCAATTGAAATAGTGTTTCTGTACATTCCATTCTCTTTAAAGGTTTTCACAATGCTGTTCCTTTCCAATCATAAATTCATTGATGCTTATTAGAAGAACTTCCTATTTTGCTATATCAAAGAAGGCTCCCGCATTAGTTTCAAAGAAATAATTTTAAATGAATGAACAACTGTTAGGAACTCTGACAAGGGAATATGTATTAACAGTCTCAATATTGTTAACTTTTGTGTCCTTTAACTGCAATTAACATGAAACCGAACGTAATTTTGCTTCTCATATAACTGAAGCATATTCCTGTGTTGGAACAGATAAGAGGGCGCAGATATTATTCTTTGATGAGAAACTTCTGTGCCCAGACATGGCTGTATCTTTAATGGTTAGTGCATATAATATTAAGAAACCAGTGATTAATAGTATGAGATTCAGGCAGTGTGCCAAAGTAAAATAACAGAGGAAGGAGATTTGTTTTAAAAATGATTGTGCCAATAAATGCATAACAGCACCACTTCTCCTCAGTTCGTGACTATATGCATTATTGATTCAGAGTTTTTCTTGATTCATTTCTTAATCCAAATAGTTTTACAAGACCTGTGTAGCATTTGAAATAGGATTTTGAATATTTCTGATATTGAGAAAGATGACCAAAAATTGTAATGTTTTTCTTAAAATGTAAAATATACTTTTGAAAAAAAATATATTAGACTTTCTTCTGGGAAATAGACATTTGCACTGCAAAGAAAGCATGAATCTTTCTACTGGACGTGACTATAAGACTATAAAGCCCATCAAATGTTTTTAGAAGGGACTGTAAAATGGTAATGGTGTTATGTAGCTACTTTTTTATTTTATTATGCTATGTTCACTTACTTATTGGTCTTCTATCTACACTTTTACTTTGTCTCCCATATTTGCACCAGTTTTATACAGTGTAGTATATTCAAAATACACAGTGAAGAACCTTGCTTGGGCTTAAGCTTCAAACCCTGGCTTTCACAAACGCAGATGCTTCCAGCAGTGAAAATGAAGGGCCGGCCTTCTTCCAATTGGTAAAATAAATAAGACCTGAGGGGTTGTCTAACAGAAGCACTCGAGTGATAAACACCTGACAAGGGAGGTTATGTGACTTCCCCTTTGAAAGATTGTGCCATCTGAGATCAATAGCTATCGATGTTCCCTCCCTTTGTCAGCCTGCTGTACCGTCTTCAGTAGATCTCAATCAGCTGTATCTATTCATCACAGCATTCCACTGTGCCTTACATTCCCATTGACACTTGGAAAAGAATGAACAATTAACCCCATGCTAGCCCCTTCGGGACCCCTCCAGCTGGGCAGATCTGTTCTATTTCTTGAAAAGGCAATATTATACATTGACATGTAAATTAATTACTGAAATGTTCATAAAGCTACTAGACATAGAACGAACTCACTGAAACGAACACCTACAGTATGGATGATATTATACAAACAGCTCCGTCTTCCATATCTCCTCAAGCTCGCTGTCTGACTCTACTGTTCCAGGACTACAGGGTTCAGAGCTGCCAGCATCTTTTTTTTGTATGTAAAAAGCAGGGGTTGGCACACTTTATGGAACACAGAATTCTTTCTGCATATTGCCAACAACACTATGGCCCCTTCTTGGTGTCCTGAAATTACAACATTTACTTTTTTCGTTTATTTTCGAAGACGGACTAACAGGACCTGTGAAATGGGCCACTTGGGCAGACTCCCCCCAGGACAACGCAACCAGGATAGGACTGGACCGCACACAGCGGAGCACAAAGACATCAGAGCAGACTTGTCCTTGATAGCTCCAATGGCTTAGCCCCAGCACTAAGAGGAGAAGGTTGAGTTAGATAAATATAATGGATAGAAAGCTAACACCCTAATAGGAGAAATAAACTGATAAAATTAGTACTAATGTCTACCGCATTCTGCGGTGCCACAGAAATGTACTGTAAATGCTGTGTGAATCCACTTTGAGGTTCTATGCAGCGTGACAGTGTTTCCTTCTACTCTGACCTCTTCCCCTAGAAAACGAATCACTCTAGTGTCTAATTATTTCATTCTCTTCTTCTTTTCTTCTTTCTTTAAACAGTTCATCCAGAATGCATTTAGCGTTCGACGTCTGAAAAATGGGTAAATTATGTGAATTATTATATACAGTACAGTATCATAGAAAGTACACACACACAAAAAGCATTTGTTTATGCCACATGCTAAAAAGGCTCAAAGATTAAACAATGCTTTAACTGAGGAATAGTATTATAAACTAATACCTTTCTCAGTGTTGCATCTTTTATACTGCCTTTTGTAAGGGACATTTATGAATACGTTGACCTGTTACTGAACTGTGCTGTGGAATATTTGTATAAAATGTGAGGAACATAGTACAACATTCTGAAATGCTGCAGAAAACACAGAAAGAGCATCAAGTGGGTGCTCCTATACTGTATATTCACATGCCTTCAGTGCTGAGACTCCATTCATGAAAGCTCTTTTTACTTCCTTCCTTATTATATTAAATCATGCTCATCAATGCCCCACAATATGCTCTTCATTATGTAAAGTTATCATGCTGCTATGTGTAACAGTAAAAAGATGGGTATGAGCTGGGAATTACGACAGAGCTTGGATAGAATAGAAGCCCCTTCTGATGGGATTCGACACTGTAATGCTGAAGTCTGAAGAAGAGAGAAACTGCATACTACATAGGACCAAGAAGTGGGAGAAGGAATAAAGGAAAAAAAATGCCCATCAAATTCTACAGAGAGGAGCAGATGATCCTGGGTTACATTAAAGTTGAAATTTGTACTGTGAGCCGAGCACATGCATTAAAGCAAGCACTGGAACTGAATCTCAATTAACAAATCATTCTAGTTTGCTGATAAGTGATAGTATAATTTCTCTAGCTTCTAGTTTGAAAGACTTAGGAAGAAACAATTAAGTGCTTAATTGAATATAATTGCTTTGTGACATTTTTAATGAGCTAGTAATGAAATGTCAGCTTGACTTTCATTCCTTATGGCAGTCTTAAAATGTGAATTGTTTCTGGCTGCATCAAAACATATTTCACCAACACTGCAAATACAGATTGTTCTGCGTATGAAAATGCATTAAACTGTTGCTTATCCCTCTTTCACCATAAAAGAAGTTTATATTCTGCCCAGAAGGTGTTCAAACAGCCAACACTTCATATTGGTGTCAGTTACATATCAAATGTAATTCCAACTGAAAATTTCAGACTGGTGTCATCTGAAATTCCACAGGCAATAAGTGATAAAGATAAAAAGGGACTGTGCTATTTTCACTTCATCACCTTATCTTTCACTGAAGACAGAATTCTGTCACCAATGCATGTACAACAATGTTGTGTACATTTATTAAAGTTTAGAACAGCATAAAAGCACATCTTCCTCTGGGAGGTTAAGATATTGAATAAGAAATATTCCACATTGTTAATGCTAAGATAAAGGAATTGAAACCGCAACCTTTGAATGCAAACGTTGTCTCAAACAGCCTGAGCCTATAACATTGGTCTCCACAGGGACCCAGCAACGGAACATTGATACAATTCAGGTTTAATGTGCACTCGGGCAGTGACTAAGCCAAATTGAATTTTTTTTTCTACATGATCTTATCAGCAAATACATAAAATGAACTACAACTGGGACAAGACACTTTCAGTGGCTCTTAGATTAAAATATGATTTTTACATTAAATGAGGTATAGTTTACTCCTTGACCTTTTCACCAACAGTTACGGGAGACTGTTATCTGTCTTAGGGAGGGAGACTTTGAATATGTGCACATTTTTCTTCAGTTAACAGCAGCATATCGAACGGCTCTTCAAAGTGGCAGTCTATCGGTTTCTAAGATCTGCAGGACAAAAGATGCCCTTTCTCATACCGCATTAAAGCTGAAGTGGATTTCTTTTGACTTGATTTTTTTGAAAGTCCCTTTTATGGTTTTTCATTAAAGATGTGAATTTCACAATTGTCACTCGTGAAATGTTTGAAAATGTCTTCCAAAGCAATGCAATGCTACAGTTTTAAGGCAAAGTTCCATGTTCAGCACATGGATTGTGCAGCAAGGAGTTAATGATTTTTAAGACATTTGCAGTACTCACAAAAGCAGCTAGATAAAAGCACTCCAAGGACAAACAAAGAAGCTTTAATCTGCTAAAACTAGTCTTCATTTTAATGTCTGATTTCCAATTTTATCACAAAATAAGGTTGAATAGCTTAATTTCCCTATAGGATGAGAGCATTCATTTTCTAGGGGTTTCATCTCTGCAGGAGACTCCTGCTATACAGTATATACATTATATGTTACACTGCTTGTATTTTTTTAAGCATGTGCTTTTCTGTGTGTTGCTAGCTTTAAATGCTAGCTCCCCACACAAACTCAAAAGGGTACAGTAGCACCACTGTAATACAGACTAGTCTCTCAGTGCCATTATACTGCAGCCATTATCACTGTGCCAAGCAATTTCATACAGCATGTAATCCAAAATCAAAATGCTCTTCATATTCTTTTCAGTCAGTTTCAACCTTTTAAAACAAAAATACAAAAATAATAATTTTGCAGGATGCCTATGAAATGCATACCGATACAAAAAACTGCAGTGCTTTCATTCTCACGGTGTAATGTTTAACATCTTGTCCTATTAAGTAAGGCAAAGCTCTGTTCCACAAATGGCTCAGCCTTTTCTTTCCTATCATTTCCAGCTCATTTGACAGGCATTTTGTCTACTATACAGTATAAACATTTGCCTGTCATTATAATGGGTATTCTGCTCTCTAAACCAGACAACTGTTGCTTCGTAATTAACGTCTGGGGGTATGCAGTCATTAAGCAAGAACTATGTTTGCACACAAGCAAGGGCAACAATATTATTACCAACTTTCCCAGGAAAGAACCACCATACCCAGGGAGACATGCAAGAGCAACCATAAGAAAAAGTGGAAATATGTGAAATGATAAACCAATATTAATGGAACTTCTTACATAGACAGTACAGTGAAACCTGGAAATCTTCAACAAAAGTGTTTTACTAGCACTATGTCTAGAGAAGGTTTTATTTTAATGCTCTGCTTCTGCACTCAGAAAGGTATGATATGCTATCAATATTGAATTAAAAGGCATGATAAGTTATCAATATAACATTGGAAATATATACTGTATATAGAATACAGTGAGCTCTACATTTTGCTTCTGGAGATACATTTCTTAGAGCAGGACACAGGAGAATAACAAAACTAAAATAAATGTAAAAAAGCAGAACATCAATAATGTTATGGCAGTCATGTTTTGTCATAACAAAAGATAAAAGATCCAAAGAAAAGCAATAAAGACAAAGTAATAATAGTAGTGGGACCCAGCTGTCAGTCTTTACAATAACTCTGTTTCCTTAATACAGACTTATTTTGCAACGACAAAGCATTGCAAGTCAAGCACTTGAATCTAAGAGCTGTACCCTAAAGACAAGGCAGTGGAACCGGCTTTCGATGGGACACATTGAAGTCCTCACCATCCATTCTTTCTTCATTAAAGTTTCTCTGTCAGCACATTTATTTTAATTTAATGTTTACAGTGCCACCCTTTTCCTCAATGCACTTGGTGGGACCTTCTTCATTTAGAGCTTGGTTCTGCAGTGTTGCTGTCTTTGGGGTGCTACTTGAACTGCACCATCTGCAGTTGGTACTTAATAGGTCACTCTTCTCATTCACTCTTGATGACATGTGAAAATCTGTGTCACATTCCTCCTGCGAAACTGAGCTACATTTCAAAGCCATGTAATTTGATCCCTGCTAAAGTCCCAAAGCAATCATTTCTTTCAAAATAAGACTACTAAAGGTTGGATTGTCAGCGGAGGAGCTGGGGAAGAATCTTACATGTGAGAGAAGAAATTGAGCGTTTCATAAAACAATCATTTCTCCAAGCAAAAATGCCTTTAAAGGGTGTTCTGTATCATAAACTAGGGAGATTTCCTCTCATCCTTTAAATGTCTTATGTGAATACTACCAGCCTGGGTAAGAAATCGCAGGTTCACAAAACACTGATTTTTTCTTCTTAAAATTCAGTCATCATTTGAATTTTTGTAAGATTTCCTCCTTTTTGTTTGGCAGAAATTAGTTTCAATAAACGTCTCAATAAATAATAAAAAAAATAAGTTTAGCCATTTTCTGAACCTTTATTGCTTTATACTATATACCATAGATGAAACAGTGATTTTGCCAATATGGTCTTTCAAAAACAATGTACTGTATTCTGAGATGGAATACTTTGACAGCTCATCTCTAACACTGTCTCTTTAGTCATCTAACACTAAGGCTTTTACTTTTATTCCTGCACACTGCAAACTTTGTTACACTATCCTATATAAATATAAATAAATCAATTAATATCAATCCAGATTTTTTAAAGTTGTAAATTAGGCTATTTTTTGTGGCAGACACAGACTTTTTGAATCCATATTTGTGATCTAGTGGTTCTGATGGTTTTTGATGGTTTTACAACCACGCTTTGTCTATATTGGAGGTATGCCACCACACATTAGAGTCTGAATGCATGATTTGACAGGCAGTGGTATTTTCATTTTACACTCATAAAACCTGTTTTTTTCCATTTAATTACCCAAAATACAAGCTACTTCAATGTGACTGTCAAAAGTGATGAAGACAGCCAAAGTTATGAAAATATATTATAAAACATTCTAATTTATTTAAATGTATGAAAATTAGTTCTACAGCAGGCAAAACCAATTTTGTGCGATTTTTACAGAGCAGGGACTTCGAACCTTAGAATGAAATGTCTGGGAGAATGAGGAAATTCCCTTGAGATCAGGAAGGCAAAGCTTTCTTCCAGAAGCGTTTCCAATATATGGAAAGCAGATGCAACAGAACAGACATTTGTAAGTTGCTGAAATGTAATGATTTAACACTTAATTTCTACATATGTGCTTGAAATTCTAATGGGGTTTTATATCACAGCAAAGCTGCTTCATAATGTATACAAAAGAGATTCATGATTTTTTTTTAAATTGGCAATTATCAAATAATGTTGGCAGATTTTCTGCTAGCATACATACAGTACACAAAATAAGTTTCCTAATAACGATCGAAAACCTATTCAATGACTTGTTTTGAAATAGAATCAAACCTTTTTTACTTTTACTTGATGTCTAAACCACAAAATTTGCATACTAGAACTGTATTCATGCTGTCATCTCACAGCTCTAGAGCCCAGTGGCCTGCATTTAATACTGGACTGGGGCGCCATTTGTGTGAAGCGTGTATATTCTTCACATGCACTCAGTCGTTCCTTTTCACTTTGGTGCTCTAGTTCCTACACTTCATCCCAAAGACTTGATGACTAGGCTGATCAATATTTATAAATTGTCTAAATTGCCCTGTGACTGACTGGCATCTGATCTAGGGTGAAGTCATGTCTTGTGTCCTATGCTTCTGTGGTTCTGCATGTTTCCAGGTTGCCACAAGTCCTGGCATTGTCATAATGGATGGACTACACCACTGCTCAACATTAAGATATCGCATTGAGTTTCACAAGAGCAACACAAGCATTTTTAACTATGTGTGATGACATCATCAGCCAGCAGCCATATCACCCTGCAACTCACAACTGGCAACCTACTGAAGCTAAGCAGGTGTGAGCCTGGTCAGTACCTGGATAAGAGAAAAACTATGGTTGCTGCTGGAAGAGGTATTTGTGGGGCCAGCAGGGGGCGCTCACCCAGTGGTCCACGTGGGTCCTAATGCCCCAGTATAGTGATGGGGACACTATACTGTAAACAGGTGCCGTCCTTCGGATGAGACGTAAAACCGAGGTCCTGACTCTCTGTGGTCATTATTTCTCGAAAAGAGTAGGGGTGTAACCCCGGCGTCCTGGCCCTTACCAATCATGGCCTCCTAATAATCCCCATCTATGAATTGGCTTCATTACTTTCTGCTCTCCTCCCCACTAATAGCTGATGTGTGGTGAGCGTTCTGGCGCATTATGGCTGCCGTCGCATCATCCAGGTGGATGCTGCACATTGGTGGTGGTGGAGGGGAGACCCCATTACCTGTAAAGCACTTTGAGTGGAGTGTCCAGAAAAGCGCTATATAAGTTTAAGCAATTATTATTATTATTATCTTTGTGTTTCACCTCATTTTATCTTTTCATACTCCTATGACATCATTGACATCAATGATATTTGATATCTTTGATTGATGACTTCTGTCTGCACCTCTTCATTGACCAAATGAATTCCCTCATCCTTACAGTCACATCAATATTATCGTTTCAGTGCAAGAAACTACACAGGAACATACAGTATTATCATTTACTAGTTCAGTCCTTCAGAACACCAAAAGGTGTGAACTTGTTTTCTGCACTTCAGGGATAGATGAACTGACACCAATCATAAATGCACAAGACTATGGGATCCTTCTGGATGAAAGGTGCTATACAAATTCAAGAACTTAATTTGTTTGTAAAATAAATATAAATGTGTCTGTCACCTGCAGAGTGAACAAGAAAGGCAAGACAGATCTAAACAAAAGCTTAATTAACTTTTGATATTTTAAAAATACATCAATATACTGTATATTATAAGGCATTTTCTGCTAGTGGTTTGGCTCAGAAGAGCAGAAGCTCTTTTCAAATATTGTTTAGCTTGGACTGTTCCACAGTATTAGAAAGCAGAATTGTGCTGGACATACGATAGTACTACCTGACCAAAGAAACAGGCTTCGTATGAATCTTGTAAGAAACACTCTTTAGGAATATGGTCTTCTTTTAAAAATATAACACAACTCAAATGCCATAGCAGCTCATGCTTTTAAAATACACTATATGGATCACTAATTAAATAAATCAAAAACAATAAAATAATGAAGAAATTGTGAACTATAGACAGTGCTACTACTGTATATTATGTCTAGGATTAAAAAAAAAAACATTCACGAGAGTTTGGTGATCATTATGAAAATGCCTGTAACCATACCTCTAAGAATTTAAATACATTATCCCATACCAGTCATAAAAGAAAATAAAAGCTTACAGTCCTTAAAGTACTTCACAAATTCCTAGCTTCACATGTACTTCTTTGTATTAGTGAGTGAGTTGGCATTGGGTCTATTCTTTGTTTGGATGACGACTTCTTTTATTATACAGGCTTCCTCCAGGCCATGTCAGACGTCTGTGGGCCTCAAAATCAATACAATGTTTCAACAAGCAATCTGAGATGCTTTGCTCATTGTCTTGAAAATAAAACACAAACTAAACTGAAAAAAAAAGGCTTTTGTGGAAGATGATGACAAAAAAACTGTCGCCTGCAAACTTTCCTCTTCAGCAGCTTTTTATTATTGCTCAGTTCCTCACAGCTAGTGTGCTGATGCTAGCATCAGCCAGCTTTTCTATTATTTTTTAATCAAAAGATACAAGTGGAACAAGCCATGCTGAAGCTGGAATTGTATGAATTAAAGAGCTGAGTCAGAAAGAATATGAATGCAATACATTAAAACTAGGAGATGGAAAAAAAGAAGCTAATATGTTTTGAAATAATTAATTTAGCCTGTTTATAACAAAACAATACCAAACAAAAGAAGAAACAAAAGTAAGGATGCAAGCAGCAGTAGAGATGGGAGACAGGACTGTTGCAGAGTGCTACACGCACAGATAAAAAGTATTGTTTTATTCATCACGGAACTCGGCAGTTGTGATCTTTGGAGAACCTCTGACGGTTAACATGATCAATCACTGCTTGCTGGCTTTTGTTTTTAGACAGACAATCTTGTCCCATCAGCCCCAGTTAATAGGGTCCCAGCAATCTATGGGAAAGCAATGAATCTTTGTGTCAAGGCGAATAACCATACAGACCTTCAGTGTCCCTATCTGTGTGAATGGTAGGCTGGCTCCTCTAACTGTTTGGCTGGGAGGCACAGAGGATGGCATCATGTCCTTACACTCTGGCTGTATTGGCTGAGACATTGCCCCTCAGCTGTGGGAGCTATCTATTGTATTCCAGGCTTTTGACATTCTGCTGTGAGCCTCTTCATGTTTCTTTGCTTACACACGCAACTTTCAAAAGGTAACACAAATGTTACTGGATAATATGGCAGGAAATTGCTGGCTCCAATATTGGACATTTTAATGCATTTTAACTCCTAAAATATATACTGTTCATTGAACTAAAGAATTTATTATTATAATTAACTGAACATTGATAAAATCACAAAGCTGAAAACAAGAATTTTGAAAGAGTAATTAGTCTATAATGAGCATCAAAGTCAAGTACTGTACATCGAAATGCTGGCTTTCTATCCTAAGCCAAAAGCCAGTATGGTATACACATAATTACGGCACCTTGAAAGTTTCTTCTTAGTTAAACAGTAACCTTTTTTTCTTTGCATACGTTGATATACTGTAAATGGGTTTTGGAACTATATCTCAATTTATAGGTGTCAAAATGAACCGATCTTTAACACAACAACAGTGACACTATAATATCCAAAAGTCCCATAATGTCAACTTTGTATATTTATTCTAAAATAAATGTAGAGTTAATTTCAACTGAGTGTCAGGGACTTTTCTTTTCAGGTACCGTATATGACATGAGCAAAATAGGAAAGGTGGTCTTTGGAGGTAACACAAATCTTACACATTTTCACATTATATTCCATATTACTTCCTGCTGTCTTCCAGAAGAAATTAACAAAAAAAATCTAAAGACTGTATACAGTCTGTCCATGGTGTTCCAATTATTACCTGAGTATTAAGCACATTTTATTCAGTGTTTTTGTCTTAATGGGAATTGGAAATAGCAATTTGAATCAGCAACTGAAGCTAAGCTGTAACAAGGGCATTATGAAACATAATAATAACTAATAGACAAGAGATGAGCTCTAGATTAATTTAGAACTAAAATTTGTCTGATAGGTATCGCAGTGTTACAATGGTTAGTATGCAAAGGAACAGGTAAAGGTTTATTCCACGCCGAAAAGAAAAGAGACACAACGTTTTGGCTGTGGAGCCTTCTTCAGGTGTGACATCTGTCACAACAGAAGAAGGCTCCACAGCTGAAACATGGTGTCTCTTTTCTTTTCAGCATGGAATAAACCCGTTACCTTTTCCTTTGCAGCCAACGCATGCTAACGCAGCTCCGTACTTGAACTTCTTCAATGGTTAGTATTGCTATCTTGCAGTATTGGGTCCCTGGGTTCAGTTCCTGGGTGCTGTCTGTGTGGTGTTTTTATGTTCTCCCTGTGTTTGTGTGGGTTCCTTCCAGGTCCTACGGTGTCCTCCCACCGTCTAAAGACATGCTGGTAGAATAACTGGCTTCTGAGAGAAAGTGGTGTGAGTTTGCACATGTTTGTATCTGTCTGGGACTGGTATCCTATCTAGGGTATTTCCTTTCTTGTTCCTATTGCTCGCCGGACTAGACTCGAACTTTCCAGTAACTCCTATATTGGATAAAGCGGTAAGAAAAATAGGTGGATTGAAATTAGTGCCAAGCTTTTACCTAGAGTGCTGGAAAAGGAACAGAAGACTGCTGGAGATTTGCATCTGTCTAAAACAACTCCTTGCAAACACATAACAACCCTTTTTTTACCTCAGCCATGTCAAATATGAGGATACCCATCTGGTTAATTATTAACTAATTAAATTCCTTCTCGGAACCTTCAAGGGTTAAGTAAACAAAAACCTTATTGTCTGTGGTTAGAGACATTATTCTCTGCATGTAAAAATTCAAGACTTGTTTATAGCACAAAAAAAGTCTTTACAGCCTAAATGACTCAGAAGATGTGGTTTATATAAACCAAAGAGGAAAATGATATTTTTGATATGAAATGATATCATCCAACCTTCCCATCTGTAAATTACAAGTTTGGCTGACACAGTACCTCAGTTAATTAAGACAGCTGGGAAGCTAAAGTGAACCACAGTCAGGCATTACCTCAAGCATAGAAAAATGTATCAGTTACTGAAATAAAAGATCTTTTCAGGAGAAATGACGGAAAGAGTGAACATGTGCAGAGGTGGGAAAAAAAGCAAATGGAATATGTATTTTTGAACATCACCTTTCACTCTGATAAAACAAAAGCAGACCTGAGATCTATTTGACTAAGGAAATGAGCAACCTGAGAATTGCCTTTGTGTTTAGCTTTATAAATGTGTTTAGCTAGGCAAAGAATCAAAATGTGGAGCCTAGGAGCTCATTTTCAATGAAATGGCCACAGCATGTATTTTTGGTAACCTTATTTAAGAGAGAGTGTTATAGTGAAAAGGGATGTCAGCAATACAAATAGATGAATGTAAGTCTTAATGTGTGTTTATATTACTGTAAAATATGCGGCTTAGCAGCTTTTAGATCTTATAGACTACCCTTTCAGCTCTTTTGTCACTACTGTACATGTTACATGAAGAATCTGGCACTTTTCCTTTTCTTACATTCTTTTTTTTTATACACATAGAAGCGAATTTAATGTTCTCCCCTCTGAAATCACAGTGTGGTGTGCACAAACCATAACCTAGAACTGCTATCAATAAGACAGCGAATAACTGGCTAAGCACAGTCAGGGTTGGATGAGCTGGAGTCAGCCAGCATAATAATAATAATAATAATAATAATTGCTTACACTTATATAGCGCTTTTTCTGGACACTCCACTCAAAGCGCTTTACAGGTAATGGGGACTCCCCTCCACCAACACCAATGTGCAGCATCCACCTGGATGATGCGACGGCAGCCATAGTGCGCCAGAACGCTCACCACACATCAGCTATCAGTGGGGAGGAGAGCAGAGTAATGTAGCCAATTCATAGAGGGGGATTATTAGGAGGCCATGATTGGCAAGGGCCAATTGGAAATTTGGCCAGGACACCGGGGTTACACCCCTACTCTTTTCGAGAAGCGCCCTGGGATTTTTAATGACCACAGAGAGTCAGGACCTCGGTTTTACGTCTCATCCGAAGGACGGCGCCTGTTTACAGTATAGTGTCCCCGTCACTATACTGGGGCATTAGGACCCACATGGACCGCAGGGTGAGCGCCCCCCACTGGCCCCACTAACACCTCTTCCAGCAGCAACCTTAGTTTTTCCCAGGAGGTCTCCCATCCAGGTACTGACCAGGCTCACGCCTGCTTAGCTTCAGTGGGTTGCCAGTTGTGAGTTGCAGGGTGATATTATTATTATTGTTATTGAAGGACTACAGATATGAACATACAAACAGAAATGGCTGTATGTGCTAGATTAAGAATGCCTGGCAATGTCTTTACACATTCAAGCAGATATCCAAAACAATTTTCACTCATCAATTCATGCCATATATCTCCATGATGATGAAGGTTTTAAAAAAATGGGCCATATCACCATATATTTACAGGCTTTAGATAATTATGAGATTTACTGTAATTTCCCTGCTAGCTGCTGACTAAGATTTCAAAGACATGTCTGTAGAGTAGTAACCTTCTTCTCTTCTCAGCTTTAAGAAAGCCCCAAACCATCATTACCCAAACCCCTCCTGCTGGGGCCCTGCAAGATTCACAGCAGGGATGCCTGTTTCTGGGAAGTGTAAAATAAATTAAACTGCAAAGTGCTTTGTGTACTCATGTAAGAATCGGAGGTAAATTACCTTCAGTCTCATCTGATTCAAAATGGCTCACATACATAAAATTAAAACTTCTAAGCCAAGAAATGAAAGCAAAGACACAAGGCAAATGAAGCAAAAGAAAAATATCAAAATAACCTTAAATAATTCTCATTGGAAAGCCTGCATTATTTCCAGCATCAGCTGAATATGTGGTAAGCTTTAAGCAGGTAAAAGCCATTTTCTCTCATCAAATTGCTTTATGAACCAGATAGCCAATAAGTGCATATCCATATCATTATCCACAGTGACAGGGAGTTGCCATGGTTATACTCGAATAAAAAGGAAGGGACTGTTGTGAGAATATGGTCCCTTTCACAGTGGTGGGACTAACAGGATAGTGCACAATGTTTATGAATCTCTTGGTGCACAGGCTACAATGTGGAATACTGCTTTTATTTTGAAACAAGATTTTGATTTGTTTCGGATCTTATAAATTGTACCTACAATCTTCAGTAGCTAACAAAATACAAATTGCATGCAACAATACAATTAAATTTACACTGTTAAGTTTTCAAGTAAAAATAGGTTCATAGTGAATGGGTAGCCTTACCTCTAAGGGAGTGAGTTACAGTCACCATAGTATTATGCAAAGAGTCTGTGTCTGGCAGTCATGATGGACAAGCATCTTAAATATGGTCCTCTGTGAATATATTTCAATTATTAAGCTCTCAGTCACCCTACAGCACACTGGTGTGGTTATCAAGGGTGTTAGAAGGTTTTAAACAAACAAGACAAAATAAACACAGTTATTATCAAAGAAAGAAAACTGCAAAAAGTAGTCAAATTGCCAGTGGAAAAACATTAGGTGTTGCAATGCTTCGGAATGACACAGCAGAGTTATTTTAAGAACCTTTAATCTTATCACTAAAATCCCTTCTTTTGCAGAGGTTCTCCGTGAAGATAAAGTTTTTTTCTTTCAGTTTCCGACTTCCGATATTAATAATGATCCCGTGTAGTGGTGAAATGTTTTTTTCACACAAAATGTTTTCTAAAACATCCTCCAGCAATTTGAAATGAAAACTTGTTGGGGAGCTTAAAACCCTTCACATTTCTGAATTCATTTGACAGTTGATAAGTTATCTTACAGGCCTCCACCTCTCTCCACAGAGAGATCAATGTGCAGGCCAGCTTTGACAGTGGACAAGGAAAATTGGCTTTCAGAATAAGGCGACACAGGAGCCACAAATTTAACCTTGGAACAAATTGAGTTGCTGGTGCTTTTCAACAATTTGACCGCACACTATCAGTCACAGGGAGGAATTATTTATCATTGGATTTACAATTTAAAATGAAATTGTTCAAGGACCTTTTATGTAAATATGCAGAGAGGGATTGGGAGGAGTTATTAAGAAAGTCTGACAGGCATAATTGAAACTTAAAAAAGGTGAATGTCACTGTGCAAGTCTGCCAGTTGAATTGCCCAGAGGTATACATCCAATTTGAGCTGAACTCCTTGGCACAGGATCTGCACAAACATAAGAGAAACTGTAAAGGGGCATGTGAACCAGCTCTGCATTGTGGGATTTTAGGCTTCATGAGAAAAAAAATCGCTGCGAAGAAAATCCAAAACAATTCACCTCTGTTTTCTTATTTCCTTTGCTGGTGAAAGTGCTGAACCCGAGTGAACAGAGATTTAGTCGGCAGACCATGTAGTTCAGAAAGGGCTATGATCTTATCCAACACATCTGAGGATGTTACACTTACAGTTGCCATTATGTTTCTGTGAAGGTCAAGAGGTGACTATGACATGCAGTTCTAAAGACCACAGCAGCATGGAGAGACGAAGACAAGGAAACCAAGTAGATTGACAGCCTTGAACACATACTGGAAAGCAAACTGGAATGTTGAAAATGAGTGAAGAGTAAGACACATGTCATAAAGATATTTTACTTTTCTGTGTACATGTAACTTAATGTCTAGTTTGTCTGTTGCTTAAGAGTGAATTCACTTATCCAATCTTTAAGCATGATCAATCTTTCTACACCCTTAGTCATACAGTACCAACAAACCTCCATTTAGAGTAGTATGTTCATTTTCAGAGGGACAAACAGTAACTGCACAACAAATGCAAACATATGAAGTGTGGTGTTGAAATCACACAGTGAGCTCTCTTTAGCAAAACAAGAGGGCATGTCTGTAGTCACGTTTTCAAAAGAGATATCCATTAAAACCAAAGCAAAGTTGCTGTAACATAACATGATAAGGAATACGAGTGCAAAAATGAAATACCAAAAATACCTAGACAACATAAAATAAGACCACTGCTCACAGAAAAGAAAGAAAAATGTCTGAAATGAAAAACTGTACATAAAGTTCCTTCTCAAGGTCTTAACCTACTTCTGAAAGACATGAATATAGCTGAGAATAAAACAGCAATAGAGAAATGAAAAGTAGCATGTTTTAAAATGTTAAAAAAAATAATAAGTAGAGATAAGGGCATTCCAATGAGCTTCTATGGTTGATCACTCCTCAAAACATTACTGTATATACTGCACAACATTTTCCAGTAGAGAAAACATTATAGTTCCACACTGTACGAAAAACATATTTTAATGTTTTTTTTAAATGAAAGAAGTACTGTGTCTGTTTGAAGTCACACATAATTATCAACTCCAGGACTTGCCTGTTCAGCCATTTACACACAGGTTATATCAGTATACTGGCCAATTTCCCATGGCACACAATCATACAATCTATCCCAACTACACAAGGATTCAGTCCAAGAGACTGGAGGTGTAAGAGCCAAGTAAACATTCTGTATGTGATGAGCTGATTAGTTTCAACTCAAGCCCTCTCCCAGGCTTCTACCGTCCATACTTTAGAAGATAATGCAACGGCACATCATTCTCAATCAAAATTGCCTCTCTGGAGGACTGTGATGCGAAGAGGTTTATGCAATAGTGTGCCACACGTGACAGTAAGAGCACTGTAACAGCACATGTTGCCACCCTTACGCCTGTCATTTTTGTATCTAATTTTTCAACTGTGCACTGATCAGAAAGTAGCACTTCCTTCTTTTCACTTCTCTCACTCCCCTGCAAAAACAACATCAGGGTATCAGCTGCAGAGACCCTGTGACATTCTCTTTTTAAAGTTCCACATGTCAGTATGACCCTGCTCCACTGAAGCACAATTCCAGCTACTGACTGTCTCCATCATGTTAAGAGGACACAATGCCTATTTCAACTTTCAGACACTGGATACAAAATCTCCAATAATGCACTATGTTGCCTTAAACGTTTTTTTAAAACATTGTTATTTTAGAAATGATTTGCACTTGCCCTTTTCTGCTAGCTCTAGGTTGAAAAAACCAAAAGCCATTAGAAATAGAGTTGAGAGGATTAAACTGCAGACTACAGATAGCATTTACTCTCTGAATTGCACTACTGTGACCTAATATACAAATTACTCTTAAGGAAGTTACCAGCTTGCTTTAAACATCAGAAGAAGGGTGGATAAGATGGTTCAAGGAGTCCTGAAGTGCGGGCTGCATAATTTAGTATCTTTTTTTTCCAAAGAATTAAATGCCACTTTATGAGGTCACTCAATAGTATTCCTACAAACTCCTTGGGGAAAAAATATATCTGATGTAAGCGATGGTTTGCCGCAGTTGTCTACAGTATTTACTGTACCTACATGTTCTAAGAGGTTTAGCAAGTGTTTGCAGGACAGAATTTACTAGGTGCTCTGTTACAGCACTGAGAGCTTCCCTTTCTTGTCTACATTCACAGCGGAACAGGAATTTAGCTTGGCAGGTATAGCTGTTGGAGGTGTGACAAAGGCAGTGCATACCTCCATCCCATGTCATTTGTTGTTCAATGGTCCTGTTTTGGCTTACCTATGTGAATCCACAGTTTGTCCTGGTTTGTTGTGGCTCCATTTTGTATCGAGTTACAGAACGTGGCCGTCTCTTGGCTTAAATAGAGGTTGCTTGTCAATCAAGGGGAGCTGAGGGCGGAGCCTAGGGTATTAAAGCCCAGCACTGAGGGTGGTACGGTTTCTATGTGGGGATTGTTTAATTGTGTTCTGGGCAGTTTCTTTTGTAAGTTAACAGAGGTTAATTTTTCTCCTTTATTCTTTTTCTTCCCATTTCTAAAGTTGGCTACCCTGAAGATCTGTTTATTTTTTTATATAGTGATCTTGTGAAATTAAAAACAAAAACTTGCTAGGTGGTTCACAGGAGGTATGGAGTGTCCACCTTGAGTTATTTCAAGTCAGTCCCAGGGCACAGGTTAAATCTGAACTAAGATACCAAACTTCAGTAAAATATTTCAGGATAAACCAGCTTTATGACAAAAATATCATGGCTTGTAACCAGTTTGCTTCATACATGATGAAAAAATACCAATAAAACAAGTGGTTCTATTTTAAATTAAAAAAGATAAAATTGTTTGAAATTATTAAAATAGTGGCATACACACTGGTATAGGACAGGTGCCTTCTGCCTGTGCAGATCAGACAGGCTGATTTGTCCTGCAGGGCATTCAAAGCGTGTTCTGACTTCAGTGTGAAAACACTCTGCAGTCAGCCATCACCTACACTCCACTCTCAAATGGTCATTGCAATTGAAATTTTGATTCAGCGCTTTAATGCATCCCCACATAAATAGAAGAAAAATAGATCAAATTAAATATTCCAAACGAAATGGAAAAACTATTACCAGACTCTATTATTAAAAATAAAGTATAGATTCGAATGAAAACAGCAGACTACAATCTTCTCATATGGAAATTGCACTAACTGGCACCTCGGGTCAGCTCCTTTATGTTCAGCCTGGAGTGCAGAAGAGATTGTCTCTCTCCTCTGAACTGGAGGGCAGGTACAGGCTGCCACACTATCAAGCTGGGACTTGATTTTATCAAGCCTGGCAAACTGGTCCTGATCTACAAAGGCTCACATTTCCCTGGAGACCACTGACTGCCAAGGTCTGCTACATATCAGCTGGTTGTTTTAGGCTGACACAACAGATTTGCACTGAACCGTTACCCCTCCAGCCTATCACAGCTGAAAATGAAATCCTGGCAAAACCACAGGTTCTATCACAGACGCATTAGTTCACATAGTCCAGATTTCAGCCAGGTGCTTCACAAGACAGAATAGCACAGTTCAATGTCCTGTCATGCTTTGCACGAACTGTGAGACTAATAAAAATATCAGGCTCAGGCTTGTTAATTAAAATAAAACAAAGTTTAATTACTAAATCTTATTTAGATATACTTAATAAAAGGCTTTAGTTTATTGTTCAAAACATTTGGTTTTGATTTTGAATTCAACAGGAACAGTAAGTTCAGTTCAGTCATTACGGACTGTTTATAGCCATAGTATGGGAACTGTTAACATTTTTAACTAGGAACAAGTAAAGGTTTATTCCATGCTGAAAAGAGATGAAAAAAAACAACATTTTGAAGGCTCCACAGCCAAAATGTTAATTTTTTCATCTCTTTTCAGCATGGAATAAACCTTTACTTGTTCCTTTGCAGCCTTTTGCATGCAGACGCATCTCCCTACTTACATTTTTACAGAGAGTTACTCTAAAATGAAGTCTTTGACGCCTTGTTCAAAATCTCATGATAGACAATGTGTTCTGGGTACTGGCTTAATTGATCTAATTAATGTAACAATCACACTTCTTAGCATAGAAGCTAGTGAAACTACCAGAGAGTGACAGGCTCTTACACTGACAAGCTAAAATAACCAAAACTCTTTAGTTTTAAAAAGAGAAGACTATGAAGGAACCTGATACAAGTAATAAAAATCTGTATTGCCATATTTGGCTACTAGGTTCTTATATCACAATATTATTTTGATTAATTGACAAGCTTAAGCAAAGGAGTATTTAAAAATCGACAACTTTAGTACTTCTGAAGCTGGGGTGTTACCAACAGTGGTTCCAATATGTATATATTTCTTTTTGTTAATACTTTTTATCAGCACAAAACAGGACAGAACAGCCAAAGCTATGGACAAATTATCTTCATTTCCACATGAAGATTATATATACAAAAAGTTTCCGGTAATTATTTTTATACTTGTGGGAAATGTAGTGGCTGGAATGCTACCAGATACAACTATGCACACACAAGGACAACTTAGGGAACCCACTAACCCAGGCAGCCACTCTGAACCGTGGGAGGAAACCAGAGAAATTTCACACAGACATAAGGAGAACATGCCCTAGAACTGTGAGTAACAATCTGAAACACCACACCCCTACGCTGTTGGTATTTGCCAAACAATCTAAAAGAAAAGTTCTGCCATATCATTTTCCTTCATCTCACTCACATGTACAGTAGCAATCTGGCCATGGATTACAGTCATAAGACAATGCATGAAAAAAGTATCAAACTGTACATTGGCTTTCACTGAGTTCTGCGCACTGGAAAAAATAGGGCTGAACACATAAGTGGGAAAGTCAAAGATGTGCCGTTTTTATCTCCAATTCAGGAGATGTTCGGTCAAGCATGCAGGCAGGAAGGAAATGTTCAAAAATTGCCTGGAGGAGCACGTTAGAGAGAAATAAGATGCTCTGGTTTGTGACACATCAATTATTCCCCTATTTTTTCTTTTCACAACTTGGTTTAATGTCAAATGCTGTCAAATATCTAAATACTGTAAATAATAGTCAAATATATTTCCAAAAGAAGGTAGCTGACCCAACCATGCTCTCCTCTCTTGTAAACCTAGGAGCATCAGGTGGCTGTACTGTACCTTTCCATCTGTGCTAACTATAAGAGAGCCCGAGATCAAATAACTGCAATAAAGAAGGCTTACTCCAGTATCTTGGGAAATACTTCCCACAAAGTGCTGAAACTCCCATTCAAATCAAATGACCTGTTCAATATCAAATCCGTTTTTATTTTATGACAAGACGGTCTATTGCTAATTTTAGCATTCCAATCATCTCAAAACCCAGTAATAGTAATAGAAGAGACGGATTTATCACATACACAGGTCAATCCCATTGCACTAAGCCAAACACATTTTCCTGACCCGTTCAGTTTACTTACTCAAAGGATTTCCTCTTGGATTTAAACATCTTTGCCCAGAGGCTCTGCAGATCATGCGTGCTATTCAATAAATATAGGGCTGTTCTAAGAGAGACTAGGTGTGTGGGATATTGAGAGCAATCCTTTTTACATCTGAAGTGCTTCTCCTGGAAACAGTCTCTATATGTGTCCAGTGCTCTTTTAGGTAAATTAGAATTTAAGGATAGTTTTATTTATGTCACAAGGTATAGGATACTATCAACCATTTTATATGTAGTTCTTTTTTACAGTGTTTCAGCAACATGAGGTAGTCAAGGTTCTTTCATTGATCATTTTACCTTTAGGATGTAAGCCTAAAATAATCAGATTTTCTTGTAAATAAGGGCTGTAATACAAGACAGCTTCAATTTTATTTGAAACATGATCATGATATTTTACTCATTGACGGTTTTCTAAATTTTATTCCTGAAGGTTATACTGTATAAACAGATTTTATCGACGGAATATATTTTCTTCCCAAAATATATTATGTGGAGAAAAAAAAAATGGAGGTTTGGGAGAATTTGTGTTGCACAATATTGCATCTATATTAAGACTCCTTTGTATTATACTGTTTATATGACAGCTGTATTTTTTTTATTTCTGAGATTATTTTTATACCTCTAAATCAAAAAGGAAGTCTAATAAGATTATCAATCATTTTTCCCTCACTTGCCTATGGCAGAAACAGTTGTTGTGAAAATGTCAGGCTGTGCTCATCCAGTCCTGAGCTAGAAAAATTGAGCTGTCTATCAAAAACAGGATTTCAGTCTCATCAATTTAACTGGTTTACGACTCACACCCGCCTTCTTCTGCTCTACAGCTACTGATCTGCATTCTCTGGGACTATAAATTCCCAATCAAGGGGTATGCATCATTACCGCCTGCCTTTATTTATCTGCCCTGTTCAGATGCAGTCTGGGGTGAAACAGAACAAAGTTTAAATCAGCTTTTTGGAGAAATGCCCAAAAGTCAACAGAATGATTTACATAAGCTGGATTCCTGAGGCCATATCTTAATTCTTGATTTTCCTTTCTGCAGTTTTTCTATGGACTGAAGTTCATTATAGAGGGAGATTCTGAGCCTAAAATACATTGAAAAATTTGTTCTAGGATGAGTTGACCATATTATCGCCTATTCCTACTCATATAGTGTACTAAACTGCAGTCTATTCTTATACTGGGGAAAAATAAAAGAGTGGACTAGGGTAGAATTTAGAAATCGCAACACCCATAAAGGAAAACTCTTAAACTGAGAGAAGAGGGTCATTTTATAGGCATATTGAAAATTAATAACTAGAAATACACTATACTGTACATGGAGTAAAAGTAAAAACTAGAAGCATCTCAGAGTACAGTAGCCGCCTAATGCATTCACAGCGAAATCACAATCCAGGAAAAATAAATATGGCATCACAGGCCTAATCACCGCTGCTGTCAATACTACAGTACATTGCATTATATTACATTACAAGTACAAAAGCTTAATGCATCTACAGCGACGTGCAATTGGAACAACACAGGTCGATACAAGATTCAGGTAATAACCAGGACTCCACAATCCCAATGACCTCTGGCCTGTACATAATCAGCTGTCGGAATCACTTCAGTAGACAATAGAGTACAAATTCACCACAACAGCTAAGGGCACTTCAGGTTCTTCAATCCCAACTCATTTTACACTTATATACCTAGAGATGACTCACTGAAATGAACCTGAAAGTCTAATTGGAAATAGAAACTGGGGTTAGAACTTTTTTTTCAGGATTTATGATTCATGTTTTTACTTGCTTTTCAAAGAAGAGGCAGCAAGACCAAAACCAAATCGAAACTGAAGGTACAGAACATGGAGAGAAAAACCCAAAAGGGCAAGAAGGAAGATAATCACACAGGCTTAGAAGATTATAGGAAGTGTTTGATCATGCTGTTCCAGGTTGTCTACAAAACAAAATGGAACCTGCCTAGTATTAGTATTAAAAATATTTTTACAGGAGGCCATTATTTTCAGCGTCTGAAAAGCGCATCCCAGTATGGTTGTTTCCTGCATTTCACTTACCATACAGCCTGTTGAGTCCACCCTTCGGTCTGCAACGCACTTAAAATTTTTCCTGCATCCCCCGTTGTCTTTGGAGCAGTCCCTCACTGGGCCGAACGAAGCCAGAAGGTCATCCACACTCTCAAAGTATGTGGACATCATGGCCTCTTCCCTGTGAAAACAGACAGAGAGCTGTTCAGATTAATACGAGTTAAAATACCCCTCAATGATACTGGAAACTGTGGAGCATCATTATCAAGTACTGTACAAGTATCCAGAGATCAAACCACACACCACTACCTCCCCCGCACATATGTTTTTAAAACTTACAGTAATTGTAAACGTTCCATCCCTTGTAAAACTTCACAGCAGGAAATTAAAATAAGTAACCTTTGATGGTAAGAAACGTCTGCTTCTGCATCTATTATCGAAATGCATTCTTGTATTAGGAAATGTGATACCAGAAAAATTAATGACCATTAATAGTAAACAGAATGCTGATTTTTTTTCCAGCCAATTAAATGATGGAATACACATGTTAAAGAAATCCACTGCATTTGAAAAGAGGTAGCTAAATCTAACCATTTAATTAATCTATACAGACATCATATTAAGACGAAAAGAGAAACAATATAAAAAAGGGTATTTAATTTTTAACAAAATGGCAGGAAAGGTTAGTATCTGTAAGATACAGAGCTCGATACCGAGCAATGTATGAAACTACAGCATCACACTGAATGCCTGATAGCTAATGCAAACAAAACAGACTACTATTTGGAGCTCACACACCATTCATTAAGGAATGATCAGGATCAGAGTACAGCCTCTGCCAAATGTGAGCAGGTGACTCTTTTATAGGCTACTGACATATCTGACCATGATTCCCATTGAAAAAACTGGCACTGCCAACGGCTGTGTAGGCTCTTATTAAGGGTCTTTTGATATGCGTCTCTACACAGGTGACTGTCTTATTCATGGGGAATTAACCAGCCATTATGATGGTAACAGCAAGTTGTTAAGCTACGCTCAGGAGCATGCCAAATGTGCCAGCTGGGAGGGCAAGCACCACATAGCTTTACCATAGATAGATGTCACACAGACTTTTGGCTTAATAAGAGAAATGTCCCGTAGCGCCCACAGGCTGTGAGTGGTGGGACATCCAGTGGGCTGATTCAGCCAAAGCACATGGGGTCCCCCCCCCCCACTTCCAATGACTCCACACCCCCAGGGAGAGATAAGTGCAGGTTCTCCACATTTTAAAACTAGCAACAATCTTAAGCATGGTGTTTACACAGTACGTGACATTGGAGGCACTTTGTTATTTTTAATAAGGATCGTTAAATTACTATGACCACCTGACAAATTGAGAAACATCTAAAACTACATGAAACTATCATTTTAAATGCCATGCATATTTTCCCTTAATCTAAAGATTATATTAAGAATAACTAAAATGTATCAATATTCATTGCTGATAAAGCATAATACAGTTCACACGTCATAATAGCAAGAACAAGAAGAAGGTTCCTAATCTACATCTCACTGTGATTCTGCAGGGCTGCACATTGCTATAGTGTGTTATGCCTTGTGAATTGGAACTCTGCAATTTTGTGTTTTCCGGCTGGATCCCTTTATTTTCTTTCCAGGCACAGTCAATTCCCAAAAGTGCAGGTTTGCATTACTTTCCAGTGTTTTGCCTTTCAAGGCTCCTCCAGTTCTTACAGCCTCTAAATCCACTCATTACTACTGGGTGCCAAGAAAGCAGCCAGAGAGCTTGTAAGGTTCTGACACCGACGTAAACACCTTGACTCGCGATTCTGCCTGCTGGCACTTAGCCACAATGATGAATGATGCTTCTGTCACAAAGATCAAGTTTCGGCCCACTGCTCGCTTTAAATGGCTTTCATTCTTGTTGTGTGCCAGGAATGATTTGACGTTTAAGCTTTCTTGTTTAAAACAACATTAAAAAAAAAACTATTGTATAAGTAACCTGCACAGGAGAAGTGATCACCAGAGATTTCTGAAAATGCAAGAGAAATATAAATTATCCACAGAGCACAGAAATCTATCCATAATCATCTTTCATATCACAACATTTTGAAATTCTGTTGGCAACATTATTATTCTTTAATTGTTGCTGACACGCATTTATATCTGTTGCAGTGAGGGATGAAGTGACATGATTTTAATGTATTTAATCATTTTCTGGTCTGCTTACAAGTATACTTGACAAGTGACTCATGTTTGGGTCGGTTACTATAGGGAATTCCAAACATGTGAGAGGAACAGATTGCTAAACCTGTTCTATTTTTCTAAAACTTGCAGAATACTCATGTGTAGTTACCGACTAATTATCACAATAATTATGTATGATAATTATGCAGGAAGGATGTTCCAAAGAGAAGGCAGTAGATGTTTTTTACTTACAAATTCTCCTACTGCACCTCAACCTTGTGCAGGTTCTCCTTTCAGCAGAATGCAGTCCTTGAAGGACCAATAAACACAAGCATAACTTGAACAAGGAGAGGCAAGCTTAACAATCACTCCCTGTGTACTTCAATGCCATCTCCTTCTACAAAAGCACAGTTAGATTGAAATACCCAGAAGGCTGTTTCATCCAATATTTATGATGCGCTCTTCACCTCTCCCAAATCATGCACGAGCAGTCTTTTTAATTATATTTCCTCGATTTTTTACATTGTAATATTCTTTCTGCACACATATATATATCTTTATGTGTTATTTTCTGTACATCATTCTAATAGAACACAAATGTATTTTATTTACAAGTTATATTTTTAACATCTTTAACAAACACTTATCTTTGTGACGCAAGGGGAGAGAAAAACTTGCATTCCAACAAAAATCATGATTAAATTAAAGGTCTTTTAGCAAAAGCTCAAAAACCAACCAAATATCTCCTAGTTAATTAAAATATCTAGAGGAATTTCCAACAGTAAAGTCTGATCTTTCAGACTGTAGTCTCCAAATCAAGCCGTAACTCAAAAGCAGTCCTAAAAGACTGTAGAAACTATTGTGCTCACTATGCAAGAAATCTACATTCATTGCCAAGACTGTAAAATTTAAATAGATAACTCGATAGTTCTAAACATCATAATGCCTCAAAAATAAAATTTAGGAAGCATTGATGTATTTTCAGAAACTAAAAAAAAGGATTTGGTGAGCTGGAGAGTAACAAAAAAGGCAAAACTAATTTCTGAATGGGACGACATCCATCACAGGCTACACACCCACAGATTGGAGATAGCAGGTACAGTAATTCACACAGCAGGTTTGTAGAGAGTGGGAGAAACATGGAGCACATGGATAAAATCCACACTGAGAAAAAACATGCAGATTCCACATAGAAGGCTTCTCACAAATCAGAACCCAGAAACTCTGAGACAGCCACATTAATTCCATTCTATCTTTCTTCCCCCCATTAAAGAGGAACTTGCAAATGTATCTACAACTAAATCTGTAAAATATTGTAGTGCTGTACTCAGTATAGTAAAGGTGCCCAATCAGTTCTTATAAAAGACGAAAACCATCATGACTTATTGGTCAGAAGACTCCTAACAAATTGCTCAACTGTGATCCTACAGCCCAGTCCATGTGTGCTGTATTGGTAATCTCATCAGTCACTACATAAGAAGGGGAACTGTAATTAATTATGCGATGAGAAGACAAATGTGATGATTTATTTGTGCAATTCCATACATTGATGCAATTAATGAAAAGTGTTCATCAAAAAGCTTTTCACAGAGTGAATGAGCACAAGAATATTCCCCTGGTGTAATGGATACCAGCATACTGCATGTAACTTATTTTTCACAAACTGCAAGTTAATTGAAGCACATTCAAAAGATTACAATAGATTAATAATTAAAATCATAAAAATTAAATAAAAGATTGATTCTTGAAAGAGGGACTCTGGAATGTCTGCAATGTGCCACAGTGTAGGACTGGAAAAAGCATTTGCAGGCACTAATATTCCCCTGCTAAACACTGACCATTGCAAGAGACATGGATTTGTCAACAAGCATACTAAACAGTGAGGCAACAGTATCTCAGCAGTTGAGATGATTAAGGTATTGCGATGGTATGATTGTTTAATAAGTTACTTTAGAAGAGGCTATATCGACCTCTTCATACTGGAGGACTGAATAACAGGTTAGAGATCAAAGACAAATCTAGACCCTATTTATAGGTTTCCCTTAAGCCATCAATTTGTAAAAGTCTTGAATCACAGGTGTGTTTTGATCAAGTTTATAACCAATTAAGTCAAGAACTGCAAAGAGTGGTCATTGAGAGCTACAGGGTATTGGGATTTGCATTTCAAATTATGTCTAAACTAATTAGTTGAACAAATCACCTACCTCAGTGCCAAAAATGAAATTGTCTCATTTTTAGAAATTCATGATATAAGGACAACTCAAAAAACAACTGAATGAAGCTGTCGAAGATCAGGACTGGTAAGATCTGGAAATATTCCACTGGACTTTGATCTGAAACATGATTTGGAAACCACTAATGATGCATTTTGTTCCATCAGAAAACTTTCTGAAGTGTTGTTCCACTTTTATTGGGTCAGTAGATGGAGATAAGTAAATAATGCAAATTCCTTTGTGCTTTAAAGCAGCTAAGACCTTGGCAGGTTTTCAAAAAAAAAATCAAATTTTACAAATAAGCTAAACTTTCATAAATCTTTAATGCAAAATTTTACATTGGCACTCAATTTTACATTTTAACATAATACAGCACAACAAACAAAACAAAGCCATTTAACATCAGTGTTAACCCAAGGTCCTGGAAACTGATGAATATGGCCGTCACCAGGGACACTCCTGGCTAAGATAATGATTACAATGTACTTTATTTTATGTATGCACCATGGAGAAACAGTATGGGCATTTTGTATGCAACCTCAAGCAACATGAGCCTCACCTCTGTACACAGTAGGGAACGGTACTAAATTCTGTGTAATATCTGCCTGGGGAGATGGAGAGGGTGATTTGGTAATTAATGCACTGTATGAATAATAGATGGTGCTTGGCTGAACACTCCAGTAATGCGACTGTGAGCTGGGAGTCTAATGAAGTTGCTGTCTGATAAAGAGGTCAGGGGTTGGATGTAGAGGACTGACTGCCTCTTCCCCATTGGCATTGACATCAGACAGCAGTTCAAAAGCTTGAATGAAGTGGACATTGAGGCAAATAAAACGTATTCTGCCTGTGGGGACATGACTGTGGAAGGAATGCTTGGCTAAAGCTTAGGAATCGCAGCAGTGGTCTCATTTAAATCGGGACCAATCACATTGTGTTAACGACAGATTCTTCACAGAGAGAATCTGACTACTATCAAGTTTTCTCCTTTGTTTTGAATAAAATCTCTGACTCAAAATCTGTTTAAAAGGTAAACCAGGAATGCAGACAAACCGGCAGAAACAAAAGTTCACCTGGCTTTGAAGTTGATGGAGGACTTGAGATGTCCATGACAACCACTCACCAGGAAAGGAAAACAATTAGATGGATTGCTAGGAAGGCCCATCTTCAGCCTCTACAAAACAGGACAAAATGTGTCTTTCATTCCAACAGACATACTGTAGAATGGGGCTAACACAACAAAATGACTTCAGTCTGTTAGTGTCTAGCAACACAATAACACATCTGAAGGTAAACAAATGTAGCCTCCAATAAAATTCAGGAGTGTCATAGATCTTTAAGAGTTTACAACTCTTGTTTTCAGGGAATAAAAGTATTTAGGAAAATGTTACTTAGCCTTGATAAGAAAAGGTAAAGACAGATATTGATGAATAAGGGACTGTTCCTTCTTGTCTTGTGTGATACAAGTATTAACTCTCTACTAATTATTTCAAATGACGTGTACAGTACTTCATCTTTTGGTACTAAAGAAACAAGGTTAGATTCTAACAGAAAAGAGACTCATGCTTACATGATTCAGGGATTAAAAAATAGGACCTAATAACTGCAGTTGCTGTAGTAACCACAGAAATGTCATGATGTATCAAAACCCTTTTGTACCTCCTCAAAGCCAACATTTTTCAGCGTTTTCTCAATCTTTCATTTATGTACAGCTTACATTTCGTGAGCTATTTCAGGATTTTTCCCTTTTCTATAAGACCATTGAAAGCAGTGATCAATTTAAGTCAATACTTTTTCCACCTACATTTGTTATTGTTACACTGCTCATATCTAATTCATTTTTTCTTATAATTTCAACAGTTTTTCACTTTAAATGTAATTCTTTGTTAAGAAAAGATGCTTCTTTAACATTATGAATCTTTTTTTATATACTTTGGGTTTAAGCAGCATCAGAGAACCCAGATGTTTTTATTTACGTTATGCATTAGTTGAATTTTAATGAAATCTACCTCACAGATTCTGATAAGAATATTATTTACCACAGTCCTTGATCCTTGTTGTCAGGGCTGAGTTTGAGGAAATAAGCAGAGAAAAATATAACAATATCAATATAACACTAAGCTTCAGAGCAGTGCAAAGGCAAAGCTCTCTCACTCCAGACATCCATTCTACTGTATCTCAGAGAAACATGGAGTCCACCATTGATAAGAAATGCCTAATTATCTGTATAAATCTGAACAAACTATGGCATTATGATAATACCTCTGTGTTTATTGTTTCAATGCACAGAGACGTGGCTCCTCAGTCACATGGACATCAACACCTAGAACTAAGCTCTGATATTCATCAACGAGACTAACGTGAAGGGACAACTGAAATAGTGGCAACACAAATAATCCACACAGCTACATAGTACGACATTCTGAACCTCTGCATGATGAGAACAGATTCTCAGGCCCTTTAATAAAAAAAAACAACACTACATGATTATTGTGAGCTATTATGTTTCTTCCCTACAAACAATATGCAATGTAATAGCAGAAGGTGAGCAGCTGCTTTGAATGTCTATCATATTCTTTTAACTTTGACGGATGAGAAATGTAAGGGAATTTAATTTCAAAACGTTGAGACAAAACTAAAACAAATCCCTTGGAGAGATCTATGTACTCAAGCTGAAAATCGCATGTCTTAAAAAATCATCCTTTTGCTCGCAGCTTTTCTTTTTTTTATTATTGTAGATTGAAGTGAATGGACATCATATTCACCTCCGCTATATGTGGATGTATGACAGTGAGTAATCTGAAAGAAAAGCCACGCTAAGCCATGCAGAAATTTAGTCCACTTAAATTCTATTTTAGAGCACTTGTGAAGAGAGCATTTGAATAAAAATGAAATATTATAAAGTTAATGTTTTCGGTACTTGAGCTATCTTCGTGTTTTATAACCCGGGAAACCAGGTGATCGGAAAGCTAAAAAGATCCCTCGGTATGCTGGGCTGCAGGAAGGCTTTGTCAGCGTAATACATGTTGCCATTTAGCACTCACTTTCAAGTTAATGTGCCTCAAAAAGTAAAATCAATAGGCAAAGATGACTGAAGCGTATCATGTATTTCTTCCTCAAGGGAATGTTCTCTTTTTGCCATTTGTAATATCGTGCAGCGGCTTTAGAAAGCTATGGGCTTGACCGCCATTATAGAGTGAATAAGTGGCAATGAGGCATGATAAAGAGCTATTCTGTCATTTTATAGTAAGGACTTACATTTTCAAAGAGTTAGTCCTAAAGTCAGTAGGCTTTCAGAGTGTGAGCACTATGCAACGTACTGTATATAAAGCTGTTTGGAACTATAATGCCCCCTGTGCATACAGTAGGTATGGACAATCCATTAAACCAAAGTGGAATAAACTGTCGAGTTATAAATTCATGGCTGTTGGATGATTTTCACAGATTAAATTAAGTTCACTTAAGTATCCCCTGGGAAAGTGGACTTGAACTCTAGGGAAATTCAGATCTTCAAATCATCTGTGCTGGAAATGCTGTGTTAGAGCTCAAGATGTTCATTTACGACAAACCTATCTAAAGCATAAATAACACATCCAGGTGCTTGTGTATAGATTCTTTGCCCCTAAAACTGAACATATCCTCTTTAGGAGAAACAGAAGCACTTACATTTTCTTTTGCTTGATCTTTTTCTATTCCTTTTTTGAATAGAAACGAGTGGGCAAAGTTGAAAGAAGCATACCTTTCTTGCTTAAACCAGTGAGACACTGGTTTGAGGTTAAATCCGCTTGAGAAATAGATCTCCCAAAGGACAGAGTGCATGATATGAATATCACATACAGCAACACTGCAGTTCCTTAAAAAGAAATTCACTGCACCTGTTCTGGATAGGCAATAAATTAGCCTTTACTATAAACATCTGCGAAATGGCAAGCTGATGAAAACTGCACAAAAGGTTTTAAATTTTAACACTCATCTTTCTTTTGTCCTCATATTTAAGACCATTTAAAATTCTTTTTGAAGCACTGCTTAGAAGAAAACATGAATAGCACAGCAAATGCTGATGGGCAAGGGAGCTTCACAGAGAATAATTGAACACTTTGGATAGTCCTTTTCTCATCTCACAATAAGGAAAATGTACACACCCGGCTTCATTCAAGGTTCTTATGCCATAAGGTTCACATTATACATTTATAATCCTAAGGAAATAGTGCACCTTATAATTATAGAAGCTTCTGTAAATAAACTCCACTGTATCTAAATATATTCAAATGCATATTGTAGTTATTACAGACACTGCAAATGATCTAAAACATTGTAGCTACAGTACCTACTCAAAAAGAAATTCCATGCCTGCAGGAACACTGTCTTTCTGTTCTTTCATGTACAATTCTTTGTTTCTGTGATGAATGGCATTGCTGGTAGATGTGAACAACTCTAGATTTGCAGACAGAACTCCGGGGTCCTCTGAGATTTTTCAAGAAATCCACAGAAAAGCCCAGGGAGTTGTTTTTTTTAATGAGTCAAGATGTTAACAATATGTCTAAAGATATATTTTTTTAATTACATACAATACCAATGTAATGTAGAATCATCAACAGTACTTTATGCATTAACAATCCCTATACCTACTGTATGGATGGTGACAATCACTCATAGATCAATGGTGCCGCAATGTTCTTGTGCTGGGACACTGGCATCTGATTGGATATTGCGTTATTGTTATAAAAAACAAAAAGAAGCCTCTTCCTAATTTACACACCAATCTTAAGGCAAGAGAGGTCCACTGATAAGAATTTGTTGAACAGTGGCAAGCAGTAGGGTGTATGATGCTTCTTTGTTAACATGCACAAATTAACAAAAATTGACACCCAATGTTGTCCTGTCAAGGTACATTTTCCAAAAATAAACAATGAGGAATCTCACACCTGCGTCAACCGTTTTAATCTCTGCAGTGATGAACATGAGATTCAGCTCCAACTGGAGGAGAGGTATGTCCCTCACTCTTGTCATCACAAGCCTCCGCAAACCTGGAAAAATGCAGGGGCTACAGTTGTGCCAGGAACTGAAAGAGCCCTGACAAACTATTCCCAACCATGGGGAATTCCAGTTACAGTCAGCTTGTGACATGACCCAGGTCACACAATGTTGGGATGATGGAGCAAAACCTGCAATTGGAGCAAACTCACTTGGAAGCCCTTGTGTCTGTACTTTTAAAATATAATATACAGTACATACTCTATGAATTGGCTACATTACTCTGCTCTCCTCCCCACTGATAGCTGATGTGTGGTGAGCGTTCTGGCGCACTATGGCTGCCGTCGCATCATCCAGGTGGATGCTGCACATTGGTGGTGGTGGAGGGGAGTCCCCATTACCTGTAAAGCGCTTTGAGTGGAGTGTCCAGAAAAGCGCTACTGTATATAAGTGTAAGCAATTATTATAATTATTATTATTACATATTTAGTTTTTAAAGCATTCTATACAGTACACACACCAGTACCTTTATCAGGCAAACATATATGTTTCTATTCTGTCTATAGGCATTTTCTACTTTCAAATTCTTTTGTTTTTATTGTACAATCACCTTTTGAGATATCATAGTCAAAATAAAGTAAAAGGTAAAATTTTCGGCTGTTGCCTTCTTCAAGAGTTGACACCTGAAGAAGGCTTCACAGCCGAAAAGAGCCTCTTTTCTTTCCTTTACCTATTCCTTTGTAGCCCATGCATGCTGACACAGCTACCTATTTGGATACAGTCAAACCAAACACAGTAACTTCATTGAATTTTCTTTTTAACAAAAGGCTCAAGTCTGTGCCTGGACCAATAATTGCTGTCTTTAAGAGGCCAGAATAGTCCTGATATATAAATCAATTTGGCGCCCTCAAGGGCTGCAAGTTATGGGCTCATATTTCAAATAATTTGAGGACATTATTGGACCATCTTCCTGGGGCTGATCTTTCTGAATTGGGGTATTGTGCCTAATGCTCCTATAGCACTTTAACAGTAATTGAGTGAACATCATATTGTCTCGGTGGAACACCACTGCATCAGGGTCTGATACATACGTTTTACATATTGATGAGGAATGCATAGATAGAAAAATCGCTGAACTGAAAAGCAGTAACCATAGCTGTTTACAGACATTCCCCTGTGTATATCTCATTTAAGAAGTCATTGTTAACGTACATTTTAACCAGGAACTGAAATGAAAAAGGGTAATGTTCATTCATGATGTCTTTTATCTGCAGCATTTTCTTTTGAAAACATGCTGAGCTATATTTACCAATCTTTCCTGTCGGATGGCTCCATCCATAAGCTCCTACAGGTATGACTGTATGGGGCTAAAGATAGCCAAGGAGGCATTGTCGAAAAAATGTTAGGGACATGCTAGATAAAACAGACTTTATGATTAAATGGATTTCAAGTGCAAATGATATTTTTGCCATATCTGCTATACAATAGTCTGTTTTTTATATATATTTTGTCACTTCCCTCCTGTTCCATTTGAAGTAAAGTTCCTACAGGTTCAGACATTAAGCAGGTCCAGATCTTTCAGTCAGGTATAATATCTGCTTTCACAATGGGCAAAGATAATTCTGTCTGATCAGTAGGAGGTCATTCTGCAAATGGGGGATAGGATTCTGTATTAAATGTTTTAAACACAAAGGAAAAGACTCTATACTGTACATAATACATAATGTTGACTCTCTACCTATACAATGACTGTAAATACAATTAAAATGATTTGAGTGTTTTCAATGCTTTGAATAATATGATGAAATGTGTTTAGATCAGAAGTGCTTCAGTGTCTTTTCAACAATAGTTTACCTTAAAGAAAACTGAAAATGAATTGAGAAATACCTTGCAGAGATCAATAGATATATATATATACTGTAGATACTGTAGATGATCAATCAAAGTTGCTAGCTAGTTATAAAACAGTGTTATAATGACATACTGTATCTGCTACAACTGCATGAGCCAATTTAATGTGGCATTTGAAAAACAAGAGTGTTGTGCACCAATTAACATGACTGTGGTGATAAATTCAGAATCCCAGAAGAAGAATTTATAGCTCAAGGTTTACTGCCAGGTTAGTTCAGGGCCATCAAAGTTAATGCCTTTCAATATGCTAAGGCGAGTGGTGTGAAGGAGGAATGCTTTGTCTGCTTCAGTGTTAACACAGAAAAGAAAAGTTTGTTTTTGGAACAAAAAAGATTGAAATGTCTAATATTTTCTTATTTTAAGTTCAACAGTGTTTCCTACATTGTTTACAACCAAAACTTAAAAGGGAAGACTAAGAATAAACAAGGAAAAATAGGTTTCTTCAAAAAGACGTCCTGAAGTCTGTCATTATTTTTTTCACTTTTATCGTTCGAGGTAGTACACGGAGAATAGAAGCTCTTTTACAAATAAGACCTACAGTAGCCAGTCTTACTGTTATATTAACATAATGTGGTTACTTTGTGTTTTATGAACAAGCTGTTGCTATGAAGGGGATATAAATATTTCACATTAGAAAACAGAACTGTTAAAAAATTGTTAATTATATTATATTATATATATTTATTGTCAGTCAAGACAAAAATCGAAGGTTTGGTTAAATACCACGTGTTACTGTACATCTGACACAAACCTAGCATAGTGTCAATCTAAAAGGAAAACTGGCTTCAGACCTAAAACTTGGGAAATAAAATCACCTTTCCAATGGAAAACGATCCAAAGCTACAATTCAGTGGTTTAAAAAGTAAAATTTGAATGTCCTTGAACGGCCTAGTCCTGATTTGAATGCTATTGAATTTGTGGAAAGAATTGAACATGTATCAATTGAAACGTAATTGAAAAAGAGAAGTCTAAGCAATTTGCGTGAGTTTGAGTGAATCTGCCAAGAAAAATTATCAAAAACTACACCAGGCAAGTATAAAAAGTTGGTACTTACACAAAATATTTTGTGACAAAAGTGCTTCCACCACATATTGAGATCATATGTCCGAATACTTATGTAATCAATATATATTTTTTTTTTACTTTCGTTTTAGCTAACATTTATCGTAATTTATCTTACCCTCAAATGTCTTCAGCTGAGCCTCCAGTTTTGAATAAAATATTTAAAAAGATGAGTATACATCATTTTGTAGTCACACAAAATGTAACACCAGAAGAAGGGTCTGAATACTTTTAACAGGAGTTTGGGAGTGTTTTCTTCTAATGCTATAATACTACTCTCAATAAGACACATGGTACATCAATCTGAAAGGGTTTCAAATTTCAAAGCTCCTTGGGAGCAAATTCCCTGTCCTAATTTACTGCATCCACCACCAACTGAATCATTTGTAAAATGTAATTTAAACAATCCCTCCAATATGACACACTTTATTTTCCAAAGATATAATGTCTCAGGCATGCAACAGTGATTTTTTTTTTGCTCAATGAAATGCATACAATCTAAAAATGTAGAACTGACTCTACCCTCTTAATTAGCCTGTGCTGAAATATGAACCCATATTCTATGCATGCTGAATAGAACTGTCAACGAAATTACATTTTTTGATTAAACGCTTTTCAGTTGGGCTGCAAATGGGATTGTGAGTTGTTAATTATTGTCAAAGATCTGCAAGATGTTTGCTAACGAGGCAGTCAATCTCTCCCTGGCACGGTTGGAATATTAATATCATCACTGGGGGTATTGGGGGAAATATGATGCTGAAAAATATGGGTGTTGCAAACAGCTGGCTATTAAACTTGTCACGTCTTAGAGTAGCAATCAAGGTAATAAAATTAAAATATGCTCTGCTAGATAAATTTAACGTTTCTAGGGAATTACAGTAGCATGTCTGGCCAAAACCTGCTAATATTTAACATTTCATATATCCACTGTTTCAAAGTATAAAAAAATTAAACCAGACACCTCTTTTGGCTCATTACTTGTGAATACTGAAGTTTGCAGGCACAACCCTGTAAAAATTGAACATGTTGACCTTGACTGCGTTTTCTGTGGTGAAATATTTACCAACGGTTGTCGACAGAGGTGCATTTTATTGAGTTCGCATTCTGGCTGTGCATGTGAGCATCACCAATCTGTTCAAGATAGGCAATTTAAACCCTACGGAAAAGGTGTGTTTATCAAAATCAATCTATGCAGACAGTACTAACATAACACTATAGTGTCTCCATCGGTATACAAATCCACACACCCAAACAGTAAGTTGGTCAAGTGAACATCAAAAAATATTTCTAAAGCTCTGTTTAACTTTTAAGATGGTATTGTGTCTCAGTGGGGTATGGTTGCTTGTATCTGTTGATGGCAAGTATTTGTTTGTGGTTTTGATTAACTGTGAAATTTAAGTTCTGATCTTGTCAATACAGTAAATAGCAAGACCAACTACCAGATTTTTTGTGCTTGAGAGGGAGCAAAAGAGCAATGTTATTTGAGAGTCCTTTGTATGTTAAAGCTTATTTAAACCATACTGTAACCTCATAAAACTTGTCTTGAATATTTATTTGTTTGAACCAGGTTAAAGGCAGGAATTGGGGAACTTTAACCCTGTAGAAATTCAAAACCAAGTTTTGGATAAAACCATGAAAACATGGTTAACACCTGTGCTCTTGGGAAAAGTACCAGAGGATTGGCATCACAACTGAATGGCAGCACAACTCTTGGTAAGTTAAGATTGCTGCCTACAAGTCCACCAAGCCACTGGCAACAAATTTATTTTTTTCAATGTCTCCCATCCATGCACTAAAAGATGCAACCTTGCTGAGCTTCTGAGTTCTGATGAGTTCTGGCTTCATGGAATTCTAACTACTTTAAAGCAGAAACTGGACACAATTGCATTATTACAAAACATATAAGAACACGTTTTCTTATAAACATTAACTGATATCACCACTGAAAATATCAGCATTTTAATACATATTGTAATGGATTTGGGTTCTTGGACTTGTGCCCTCGCTGCTCCCACCCCTGTTTGTTCCTCACTGCATGGGGGCGAACCCGGGTCTCTGGTGTTGTTCCAACAGGGGTCTTGCCGGTGGAGCTAAAGAAGACCCCTGTTGAGCAATGCCGGAGACCCGGGTTCGTGCCCATGTGGTGAGGGACAAACAGGGACGAGAGCGGTGAGGGCAGAAGCCCGAGAACCTGAATCCATTACATTGGTGTCAGAGCGGGATGGGACTGCCCTTCGCCGGGGATGGCGAATTAAGCGGGGGAGAGTTTTAACAAATATGCCCCTGCGCATAACAGGGATCTATCTTGGCTGCCCTGGATGAGGAAGGTGTTCTTTAGCTCAGCCGACAAGACCCATGTTGAGCGATGCTGCAGACCCTGGTTCGCGCCCATGTGGTGAGGGATGAACTGAGGAAGGAGCAGCTAAGGGCACAAGTCTGAGAACCCGAATCCATTACAGTATTAATGTATTGTACGACTTAATTTAACTATTAATTTAGATGGAGTTCTTAATAACAGGAACAGAGGATATCTTACGACAATAAAATTCAGGGAGCACCTGATCAGTATCAACTGTTGAATTTCTCAAGCATGTGTGAAGTTAGGCAATTATATGTTTAATTAAAATATAGCACTTAATCTATGAAAAAACATTTAAAATGAAAAATCACCTGTCTTCAATATTGTATTGTGTTAGCTTTCTTTGAAATGAGCAAAGGAATCAAGTTGATATTTATTGTGATAAGGGTTTTTACCTTTAAATCTTAACTTTGATTAAGAGGTACTGTATATTTGAAATCACGTACTCAAAATGTGGTATTATATTAACCTTGAAAATTATAAGTTAAAGTTCTATAATTTTTTCACATCTTTAATTTAATGTAGGGATTACACATCAGAGTGAATTACTTTAATTATCTTGTGCAAAATAATGAATATTTGAATTGATATTAAAGTCTTGAACAAGAAATGTAATGTTCATCCTGGAACTAAAATGAATGAATTTAAGCTCTCTACAATTATAACAAAATGCAATTAATAGTTTTACATGCTTCATGTTTTTTTATATACATTTATGCAATTATTTTATGTAAATGAGTAGTTATTCAGGTTGCAAGGTTTTGTATGTGGAACTATACAGAATTAATCTTTTTTAATGGTTTTCATTTTAATTTGCTCTAATAATTTATCTTTTTGAAGCTTTGATACATTTTCTTTGCTGTCAATCCCCTTCACAAACGCCACTGACAAGCAGACCGACAAAACTAGACAGAGAGAAAATTTGAAATAAATATCACAAGTATTAAACCATACAGTACGTCTCTTGCTCCCATTTTTTAGTTAATGATGATGAGCCTACTGTTGGGCTCTCTTTGAAGGCTGAATTAACAGACTAAACAGGTCCCGAAACACCCAAAGATTACTGTATATTTCAGCATTTAGCTTATATCATAAACTGAAAAACATTTCAGAATATACTGTAATTAAAAGAGCCCTGTACTTCGTACAATATTTTATAAGAATATTTATAGAAAATTATATTTTTTATAATGCAAAAAATAGCTGTTGCTGTGATACAAAGCTAAGAGGAAGTAACTTCTGAGAAACATACATTTTTCAGGTACAGAATATGATGTTTAAAGCTGTTATACATTAATTTCTAATTGGTTAAAATACACAGGATAAAGCAACGTTTGTAAAGCAAACAATACTGGCTTAAGAGTTCAGATATATTCACCTACACATTTGATCTTTCATTGCCCTGGTGCTTCAAAGAAAATCCATTTCAAATCTTTAGACCATGAGCTATTCAAAGCTGCTTTTCTGCAGCATTTATTGTGACAGATACCCAGGCAGGTCCTTTCAGAACAAAATCCACTCTCAGTACTTTTTACTGCTGAAAAAGCAGTGTTTAGCAGGTGTACTTTATCTCATTTATTGCATTGGTGGGGTATCATGTTATATACTGTATTTACAATGTGGCCCCACATGTTACACTGTTCAGGTGAAACAAAGACGACCTCACAGTCAGTTCCAAGAAAGGAAACAAACCAGAGCTGTAAAATTCTGAAAATAATAACTTATAAGTGACCATTTTTAAATCTGAAATAAGGTAGCTAGCAGAAATAAAAAGAAAATTACATCAGCTTAAGGGTTTAAAAAAACAAGTATGTTTGTCTTTAATTAGATTTATAAGTAAATTAAAATTGAAATCACAGACATGATTTCATTATCTCTCATACATAAACAATTGGTTGAGACATTATACAGAACAGAGCAGTATAGCTAGACCAGACTATTCTATTATTACAATTATTCCATCCTTCGTTTGGAAGAGAGATTCCATCTACCCCAGATGTAAAGACTATAACAAAAAGGTTTTGTTCAATTTCAAATGCCAAAGATACCCTTAATTAGCCTCATGTGTTGAACTAATTAATTCTTAACCAACAACAGAATCATTTTGAGGCATTTGTACTGTATGAAAACTAAAATCACCAAGGTGATTCCATCATTTTGTAACAGCCATATAGAGCATTATGTATTACAGAAAGAAATGTGTATATATACTGTATATTACATGCATATAGAGTACCTACTATATATTATGTATAAATACAGTATATCATATTACTTAACTCATGTTTCACAGCAACATGTTCTGTGTTTAAATGTACTTATTTTTCTCACAATTCCTTAGGCTTTTTTGTTCGTCATTGATCCTGCCCAGATGAAAAGAAATGATTAGAGGAGAGAATACGCAATCATATTTTCAAATGAGAGAAGTTGACCCCCATTTACATTAATGATCTCAGTCACTCATGTAACTATGTATTTATATGGAATTTTAATGTGGGAGGTTGATGACTTGGAGATCAGAGTTATGATCTACAGCTTCACATAGAAACAGCTCTACAGAAGAAAGCAATTATTTATGCCCTCCTCCTCATGCTTCTATGAAGCTGAGTTTCCATCACAAAAATTGATGTCTGACCTAGTGATTTACTTTTAATGTCTGGATTAAGGATGCTAGCCTTGCTCTTCCTAGCCAGTTTTCTGCAGATCTTACCTTTACATCCTCTGGACCTGTTTGCTCTGTTATTTCAGCCTTTAAAGGAAGCCCACCAGTAGGCTCATCATCATTGACTAAACAATATGGGAGTAATAGACTTTCCTTCTTTTTTCTAGTTAACCCTTGGGACAGCTACTTCTAAATGGCAGTCCCTCTTTCCTTACCTAATTCTACCTGACTGGGAACAATTATATCCTTAGTGACCACTCCCTCATCTTAATAAGGGCTTGCACTTTTTTTCATTACTTATGGTTGCGTCCTCAAATTGGTCAAGGTGCTGGGAAGAGCTGCTACATTGCACAATATCATTCTCACTAAAATAGTGTCCCATCTCCTTCCCAGATTACAGTCCATCTTGTCTGGTTATCAGCTGTTCGAACACGGAAGCCTCTTGTACATGCACTCAAGGATTTCTTGAGCCCACTGGTATACTCTTATCCTATTGACCTTCTGCTGGACTGCAACCAAATGTATAAAAACTTTCATATCATTCTTTGCAGGGGACATTGTGTGTTTTCCTAACAGTCACTGTTACAGATCCTTCCATAGTGATCCATACTTTGCCACCACAAGTGACAAATCAACCCTTACGGTTGCAAGCCCAAGGATATGTTCTACAGCTCTGAACAGTTATATCTTTTCAGGATCTATCTTCTCCCACTCCTTAATACTTCCTTGTAGCTGGGCACTGCCGAAAAGCCAGATGTTTGCCATGGTCTAACTGAACCTTGTTTTCTCTCACAGATCTTCTAATCCTTTGTTATCCAGACTGTGTCTGCTTCTCCTTCAGTTCCATATGATCTGTTTTGTCTGACGTAAAAAAAGCTGAACAATAGACTGGTTTTAGAGGCAAAACAACATGATAATACATGGTTTCCTTTAGGATGCTTTCAACTTTGCTTTCTAGTCTGCTGAAGCCATCTAACAGATATAAACTCTTACCACAGTAAGTAAAAAGTAAGAAAGAAAATCCAACAGTTTACATTGCACATAGAAGATAATTTGATCAAAATGCAAGTCCATTCAAAAGAACTTCTATAGCTTGCATTTAGGTGCATACCATTACTATACAGTTTAAAATGAACTGAAAATGTAATGTTGTGGTGATTTTTAATGTCAAGTAAAATGTTAGGGTCTTAGCTCTTTCAGTATAAATAGTTTATAAAACATCTATTTGCTGAAACACACCATTGACATCTACTTCACATAGCATGTAAAATTATCATTTAAAATAAAAAGCAATTTCATTAACTGTGAAAGGGAAAAAAGAATTTAGCACTTTGCAACAACTCCAGCAAAAGATATTAAAATACCTGTCTTGAGGATATTGAATCTGGGTGAGGGAAAAAAAAGCTTGAAAATGTTTGCACTGCAAAATAAAGACATTGGAACTCAGTAGGGGAGTCAATGGTGATGTGTTTACGAACCAGTTTCATCTTCATCTGAATGGTTTCTGCATCTTTATCATCAATCGCCAAACGAGAAACAAAGAGCATCCTGGGGTGTCTGAGGACACCTGCTGTTGTAAAGTTTGTTTCCACAGCAGTAGAATGACTTATTAAACCAGCCCCTCTTAGTCATTTTCAATCCATCCAAACTGCTGTGCAGCCCTGCCGCTGTGTTCTTGTAAGGTCTGAGTAATTTATGTCCATGATGCTTCATGTAAATGTTCAATATACGTGTCACCCATTTTTAAATACAGTAACATTGCTTCAGCTGCCAAAAGGACAAACTGAAATCAGGTCATATTCAAGCCAAATGCCTCATGCAAAAATTCATTGTTTATTTAAAGATAAACGAAACGTTTGCTTACATACAAATCATGACAGGTTAGATTGTTTCTTAGTGCTTACTAGGGCTGGAACTCTTAAAGTGGTTAGCTAATTTACTTGGGTTAGCAGTGCTGCTCTCTTCACAGTGGATGTTAAATTGGGTTTTAGTGATGTGTACTATTAAAGGACTTTAATTTAGGGGCAAACACATTATCAATAAAGCATTGTTTTCAGGTCAGGAGATCCAATAGTTTGCCAATGTAAAATTAATATCAAGAAAACAACAGCTAGTTCAAAGTTTTTTCCAGTACGTGGTATGCTTTGACAGTACAAAATGTTATTACTCCATTTTTGTATTGACATAGACTTTATTAAATTCTTAATTTAATCGTTTAGAGGGAAAAAAATTCTGAGGACTACTGTATAGTCAAATTAACAAACTTAAAAGAGAATATTTGTACGTACGTATACAATGATTACTGGTGTCACACCTATAATATCCAAGAGGAGAGATTAGACCTTGATATTTTCTGTGATACAGTATCTTAGTTAAAATCTATAAGTTGTTGCAGGTTTACAACTAGTAGGCTAAATTAGTGACGCAGTATTTTATAAGTCCACTGAACCCACAACACCCTTCTGATCTGCAGAGTAATGGGCTAGTGGAGCACTTTGATCTCACTCCGGCCATATGGCTTGCCACTCTGACCACACTCCACCAGCAGGACTGGGACTGTCAACCCTCTGGCCCTGCCGGTGCATCCAACAGCATTGCAGGAGTTCACTGGTTACACTGCAGCAGCCCTCATGTTTGGCAGAGAGCTCTGAGCCCCTCTAGACGTGGCATTAAGTGTGGCATCCAGTGGAAATAATTAGCCAAGTACAGACCCCTACTCTCTGGTGGTCTTCCAGAGAAGGATGGAGAGCCCACCACTTCATGATTGAGATCCGTACTGATGGGGAGGTTCAGCAGAAGAGGTACTGTAACCTAGAGGCTAAGGGGCAGTCCTTTGGACTAGGTAATGAGGTGTGGGTGTACTGTCCCAGCCATAAGAAGGGGCTGTGCCCCAAGTTAGGCCCTTCTTGAGAGAGACCCTGTACTGTGCTGGTGAGATTGTTGGAGGTGGTGTACTGGGTCCACCTGTGCACAAGAAACAGGAGTGATCCACTAGAATCGGTTGCCGACCTGCCAAGCTCGACCAGACCCAACCCAGAAACCTTGAGGGGAGGACGCCAAGGAAGAGGAGTTGAAGCCCCCCAGTGAGGCCATGTAGAGGGGACCACCTGACCAGCACACTGCTGTCAGACCCCAAACCATTCCTAAAAAGATACTCAGGGAGTGCGATTGGCAGTGTAGTGGTCGCCGTTTCCTTGCCAAACATTTGGCAGGGAGACACACTGGGGGTATACTATCTTCAGGAAAGGCAGGGGGATGCTTAAGGAGAGTGGTGCACTTTGTGTGGTGCTAGCTCCAGAACTGCCCAGCAGCTACTTTTTTATTGTCGGTGACAAGTTTGGTTTGGGAATAGCCCTTTCTGTATATCAAAAGTGCATTAAACGTTCTCTTCATACATCACACTGTTAACAGCAATCACCAACACTACAGTTCACAATCATAAAAGGATTCAGAAGTTTAGAGCAAGGACATAATACAGAGATGGAGAAAATGAAAGCAGCCTGGGTATGAGCTATGGCACATCTCACAATGAATGGTGATTGGCTTCAATGCAAGCTGGTTTTCAGACAAATGGGTACTGAAAGCACATTTCATGTTTTTCTAATGGAGATTCATTTTACATATTCACCCAACAGAAAACTTCATTCATATTAAACAATTAGGGAGCCTTGAAAGTTTAAACTTTAGCTTTTTGAGAGGTTATTTTCCATTTCTGTTCTCAGAAGCTGGCTAGACTTAGGTTTTTCACTATGAGAGAAATTGACTGCAAAAAGAAAACAATGGCCGACTGCTTTGAGCAAAGTAGTGTTAGCATGTATGTTTTTACTAAGGGAGTTTACAATACCCCCATCAATATTTTATTACATCATATCATTGCAAAGCATGTTTTGCATTAGGCTTCAAATCAACCACTGAGTAGGAAATAAAATTGGGCAAGAGATACAGTATAAGTGCATGAGTATTAAGAGAATCTACTTTTTTGAAATAAAAATTCTGCAGGCATGCTTTATACTCAGTGTAAAATATGGCTTACGCTGCACAGAACAGTTGCAGTATAAACCCTCCAAATCATAAATCCATCCTGTGCTGATCATCCATGCTGTTCCTCAGTTATTAATGGTCTCTCATTCTAAAAGCTTTCCTGTTCTTCTACAGCTTCAAGACTCTCCTCTCTGAAGATGTGGGCTAAACTACAGAGCGCTGTTGCCCTGACCTTGCCTGTCACCACTGTGATAAAGTGAACCAATATCTCAAGTGACTTCTAAGTTCCTCTAGATACCCATGCGACTCACCCCATTGTTTTAATCCAAGCATTCAAGAGCTGAGATTATAACAGGCACTGTCTATGGCAAAGAGGCACAGAATCTCATTAGAACAAAGGCGCTCTGTGTTGCTTGAGCTGTCAATGTGACAAGAAAACACAACTGCAATATCATCCAATTGTTAAGACTAGGAAGGGACTATGGCACTATAGCTAATTTAAAAGAGAATATTTGTAACTTTAGTATGTGGAAAATTGGCATCTAAGAATGTTAACTTTATTGAAATATTCTTATTAACTAGATAAATTCTACTTATTTTAAAGTACTAAAGCACAGTCTACAAACAGACAGTCAAAAGAAAACATTTAACAAGACTCAAAAACACAGATGGCTCATAGTACCACCTGGCAGAGAGATCATTTCCAAGGAGTCAATAATGAATAATTGTGAGCATTAGCAACCAACTTGGTAAGACATCATTTTCTGCAGAGCAGTCTTTTATGACTAGCCCAGACCTCTCTCTGCTTCCGTGTCAATGTCGGTACTTCTCACTTATCAAACAGATGCTGTGTGTTCATGGAGCCTGACTGGCATTAGTTGTTTATTTATGGTGGTTAACACTAGAGCACATATCCTGACAGCCTGCCCCTGCAGAGCACTAGCCTGGAATGCCAGCAAGGTCAGCTTCCTTCAGCATTAAAAGAACAGTGTTTGTCCCGTCTCATATCTCTTTCATAGCGTCTCACTCACTTCCCAATTGTGAGTATTGTGGATTTATTCTCCTTTGTTTTTGCTCTTCAGATCATGGGTCCCACAACACAGGGTCCATTGCAGGTCTACATCAGTTGCTACAAGTGGGAGTCTGTAGCACTCCTGCCCAGACTATCACAATCGCATCTTAACATTGATCGGTCAGTTGTACAGCAGAATATTCCAAATGCTGTTTATGTCTGCACCACACTCTCTGACATCCTTGTTTTGCAATTAAAGAGGATTTGGATCCACTGTTGGTGACTCCATCCGATAAAGGGTTAAGTTGCTTTTGATGCTCAGTGTACGGTACTGTATGTATACATGATACAGTGTATAAACAGCGATTTGAATGACAAACAGAACTGTATTCTCTGCTGTTGTAATCCAAGATAAAAGAATAATAAAGGTTGTCATTGAAAAATGCAACCTGGACCACAAGTTATTTTTGAAGTGACACACATCCTCCTTTCCATTTGCTGCTGTAGCACACCTTTGCTTTTGTTTTGTATTTATTTTGAATTTCACAACAGACCTCCAATGTCCTTATCTGATTCCAGGGTTCAATTCTGTCCTCAGGCCTGTTTACAGGTTCCCTTTGCGTTTGTGTTTTTTTTTCCAGTTTATTGCCCATTCCAATTACAGCTGTGTTTAACTCCTGGCCTCTTGACCCAGAGGTGGACTGACAACTAGGTTGCCCTGTTTGGGACAGGCTCTGATTTGATGGGACAGTCACCAGTATATGGGTCTTGTAATAATGGATATATGCCCTGCAGATGTGGCATACTACTCCAGTGGATCCCAGCCCTGGTCCTTGAGAGACACTATGTCTGCTGGTTTTCATTTAGATATTTAAAACCCCAACCCTAAAAAATAACTTTATTGACATGCTTACCTGTTTAGGCTCATTTAACTTGTTTATTTGGTCAGCTCCTTAGTGTAAAAATTACCCTTCAGGACACAGAACTTTACACATACTCTCAACTAGCTGTTTAGTAATTTCTGGCTAATGTGCATAAACTAGTTGATCCGTTTATGATGAAGAAACACAGATGGGAATGACACTATCAGTATTTTTTTTTCCTTCCATAGAGGTCTATTTTGTTATGTTTCAGGCAACACACCTGAATGAGGGCGGTTGTGATGCTTCTGAAATTGGTTGATAACAATTGCACATCCCATTTGACCTTTAAAGAAATTTAAAATTTACAAATATGCCCCAAAATAAACAATACTACATTAGTTGTTGTCTTTTTTTTTCTTTTGGTGGCCTCTATACCAATACTGTTGATAAGGTATTTCTTAGTATTTATTTCATATTTCTTTCTGGGTGGAATTATCACTCAGATATTGTATATCTTGTGCTTGTGGTCTGTAGTGCATCGACAAAATGCTGGCCTAGGACTTAAGGTAGGCAAATGTTTATTCTATTCATAAAAAAAGATTAAAATACCACACCTTTAAAATATCGAGTCAAAGGTTACGGGATTAGAATGTGAAAAGGGGGAGGCAATGTTTACACATGCTGTAGAACCATCTTGAGAAAACAATAAGGAACTAGAAAGAGGAGATTTAAATCTGAAAATGGAAAATATCACTGGTGGTCCCTGACAAGTGGCAGGCTCTAAAATCTAACTGCCTGTAATAAACACAGAACTACATTTAAGACATTTACAGTACCCCATTCTACACCTTAAACCAAAGGAATATGACCAAAAATACTGGATTCGATAAATCCTGCTTCATACACTTTCAGAACACTTTTCTTAAATTTCAACGTCAATTCTAGCTTCCCCAAGAAGCTGGTGTTTTACCTCTGACAATACACCTCCAGCACTGGCAAGACAAAAACAGTAATTTATGCTTTTTTAAGTACTCACAGTCAACAATATCAATTAACAAAAGTTAAAATGTGACTTAAAATGGAAAGTACATATCATAAGAGTGGTGGTGCCCAGATAACAAATGGGGATAGTCTTGTAAGGGTAATCAGAATATGCAGCACCCATAGGTGGTTCAGGTGAACTCTACATAAACACAGACACCTTAAACATAGACACCTCATCATATCAGCCAACACTAGCAAGGCTTAAATTGCAAAATAAATAAAAAGTAAAAAGCAGATGCTGATCACTCAGACAGTGACATAAGTGGCATTAGGTTAAACATTTTACTTGATCATAGCATTTTTTCTTTTTACAAAATTACAGATAGAATTGTGTATTCTTTACATTCATACATTTACAGACAAGCGTAGCTGTCATAGTTTAATGCATAGCTTAATGTATAGTTGCCATTCAAGAATATAGACCCACTGTATGATACAGTATACTGTATACTGTACTGTGTAAAACTTTCTTTATTTACTTTTATTTTCTTTATTCTGAGAAACTGATATTAATTGATATACAACTCTAGTGATGCTTAACTGTTCCTATAAATACATGAACACATTATATTATAATAATCATTTGATTAAGGGCCACTTTCTTCTCCACTGTTATTATCTCTGTAATATTTATTCATGAAGCTGTTTGTTCTCACTAGTAGCATCAATTTAAACAAGAATGGCGGATCTCATTAATGGGACATGAACAGCAGTCGTTAATGTAAAATACTGTAGATTGATCACATATTATTTCACAAATCACATTAAAGATAAGATAAAGTCAAATATCAGCAGCTTCATATTGATTATTTTAGTTAGAATTACTAAAAATTTTAAGATGCTTTTTATATACAGTACAAAATGTGATTTGAATTAAGCAATACAATTGGCAATTTTAGCTACTTGTAGCTTCTTGATAGGTCAAATGTTTTTTTTTTGTCTATTTAATGTTTTGTCTCAATCATTCAAAATCTTCAGTTTTGTGTAGTTGTGGAGGGTCAACTTTAACAGAGAGTTTTGGATTCTGAATAGGATCAGAAATGTGACTTGAATGGGCAGCTGACATGGCTAGGTTAAGAAAATAATCTCTGCCTCTTTTATAGTTTTTGCTTCTTGTGTGACCATAATATTGAAAAATACATCTATGCCAGAAAAAGGATTTCCAAGATATGTAACTGATACAAACCAAAAATAATAATAAGAAAAGAGCCCTCTACAAACAGTGTTAAATATCTCAAAATTCAAACACAGAAAAAAGAGTATACCAAACTGTGGGTGCAGGGGGAAAAAAAGATATTAGAATAGCCAAGAGAGAGAAGAGAATAATGCAGAGGTGGCAAAAAAATAATGCAAAACTTTTGTCAGTACTAAAGTGGTAAGAGAACTGCTGTACAAAAAGGTGAAGTAATCAGTTTAGGGAATTAATTGCATAAGAAAGGAAAAGTGATCATGCCAAATGCATATTTCATGCATTAAAACTTGTCAATAACATGTCCTTTGCTATAGAAAAGCCCATCATTATGGGTAATTTTAACATAACTTACACAGAGGTTCTACAGACGTTAAAATGGACTTAAAATAAAGTGTTGGGATCTAAAGGCTTTTCCCAAGTTATATTTAAAGATATAAACTTTACGGGTTATTTACGGGACACTAGCTAAACTGTTTCTGTTATCACTGAGGGCAGGAGACTTCCAAGGTAATGCCTATTTAGATAAAGAACTATTTAATAAACAGAAAACACAAAGTTAACTTAAGGGGCACAATATTTAATTGGGACATGCAGTAAAGGCCACAGATGCTGGAAAAAATATGTTAAATTTAAAACCCAAAACAGTGGTGTCTCAATACCAGCTCTTACTATTACATTGCTCAATGTTCATATGATCACTTGGAATTATTAATGGCCTGCCTTTGTATTACCATGCTTGAAGTCATTCTGGTAACCTCACACTCTCATTAAACCCACTGAGGAGGAGGCTTAATTATGTCCTGGCTCCTTTAGATTTTCCTGGTCTTATTCATCAAAGATATTTGCATTAGGCAATGGAGTATTCCTTTTGTTACTTTCACTTCACTAAGGCTCTTTTAACTGTACATTTCTTCTTTAATAGGTCTTCTCCCACTTCATGCTGGTTGGCCAGAGATGCTTCTCTATACTAAACCCTGGCATACCTGCCACTGGCTTCTCTTTTCATTCCCTGTCTCTTCATCACTCTCGTTCTTGTCTTTATCGTGTGCTTGGACCTCCTATTTACAGCTCTTAAAAAGCAGATTGAGATACTTTGCTCAGTCTAGACTCCTACAGTACCTCTCTCTTCTGTGTTGAAAAGATACATTGCTACCTTACCACGAAATGCTATGCTCCTCCTGCTCAGCCAGCCATTCCCGTTTCCCAGTTGTGCTCCTTTTCTCTACTGGATTTTAATTGGAAACCATGGAACCTATGCAGCCCGCTTCTCAAATCCAGTGAAACACTTCAGTAAAGCATACACTGCATCTTATTCAAGCCACCCCCACTTGTTGAGAACCCCAGGCCTGTTAGCCACCTCAATGTGGCTCTGGAAAGACCCCCCTTCAGATGGGACAGTTACAGGATGTTTTTGTAAGGTATCTTATAGCTGGTCACTCGATTTGTTCACACTATTAAATGTACAGTTATGCACCAAACTCTTTAAAGCCATGTTAGATTTATTACAATTGTGCAGTCAAATATATTGTAGCGTTTTCAAGTTCACACAGGACGAAGGACCAGTGGAGATGGGATAGCAAAACAAGCGACTGCTTTTATTCTCCTATCAAAACCACAAAACCGAATACAGGGTATAGACACACATAAGGGAACCTACGGAATATGTACACAGGTTTAGGGTGGTAACTCGTTAACAGAAGACTATACACTTACAAAGCTAAACAGGACACTTAAACTAATATAACACTATTTACATAAGCAGGGTCAGCTGCTGGTCATCATGCCGACCCTCAGACTCCCCCCAGGTACAACTCCCAGACTGCTTCGCGGTACCCTGAGTGCCTAGGTGCGCTTCCTCCTCACCACCGGGCGAGGGCGCTACAATATCCACAATGTAGCTGAGAGCTTGAAAGAAACAAAAACCAGAAAGCACTAGGTCATCCAGTGTTGGCCTAGACATAAATTGATGCTCTTCCTTCCAGGTGAGCCTTTTTGGTGTGGCTAATTTCACTGAATGCATATCCTAACAGCTCTTTTCCATGTTACGTAATTCTAGTCCCTCCAAGTGCTCTAGACTCAATCAGTCCAGCTGTGTCTCGTTCTTCAGCAATGATCAGGCAGACATCTCAACTCAAAGATATACCACTGGCCCTGGGTTCTCAGCTAAGACAATGACTCCTTAAAGGAGTGACTTCTCACTACACCACAAGTGGCAACTGCATTCATTTGAAATTCAAACAAATCATGAAAAGTGACAGCTGTAGGTAGTGTGCATGCAGTTAAAGTTAAGCACTCATTAAAGAAATAATTCAGTACCTAAATAAACATGTGGCAATTATGTTAATACTTTAAAAAGTACTAAACATACTGCTACTAAGAAGGAAATGTAGAAATACCGCTACAGAAAGACATTTGTATCATGTTATTACTGTAGGCTATATGCAACAATTCACAATAGTACTGTACAATCTTTGTACTGTTGTTGGGTTTTTTACATTCTCCACTTCTACGCAAATCACTATTTTTGCAGGAAGTTTTGCTATTTATGAAGGAAGTTCTTTCACTTAAGCAGTATTTTCTCACTACCTAGAAACATTTTAAGCCCAGCTCAAACTGAAATGGCTATAATTCCATTTTTCACTCAGAATTATTTGGGTTTTCCAACTGAGCTCATCAATCCTCATGCTTTCCCATTGTTCCCATAAACTCACGACAATGGTTATGCCCTCCAAAAGTGACTGGCTGTTAACTGTTCAAAAATACCAGCAGCAGAATCAAGTGCAATAGATCACTGGGAGTAGACAAGACACAGGCAAATCATTATTCACTGGTGTCCTTTATATGAGGTGTGATGCCCTTCCACTCAGAACTGCAAAGCATTCACTGGGGGTATTATTAGGGGGTTCTGCTGGAGCTCAACATTCATTCCTATGCCTTAGAATGAAAAATAGGTTACCCTAAGGAAGATGTAAATAAATAGAAAAAGTCATGGGATTTCTAAAGTATATTTGTTATGTAAATGTATACTGTACGTTTTTAAAAGTTTTCACAATGTTTGATGATCACAGAATGTGCCTGAGACTACAAGCTTGCATAAAAATGAACCAGAAGAACTGAAATGTATTTATTTATGCACTATAAAATTGCAAGAAGACTTTGTTTTTGAAAATGGACTTTCTAAGATATGTATTACCATAAAAATATAGCTTACGGGTATTTGTACCTCTGTACAATAAACAAAACATTGTAACTGTACAGTATACTAAATAAAATATTTGCTTTTAAATAATTCAATGTTAAAAACTAAGAATGACCTAGATTTAAACTTAACCACAAATGGAAAGTCATTATTCAAATCTCAGGTTACATTTTGTATTTTTTCTTTATAGCTAGGATTAGAAAAGCTGCTTTTAGTTTTATCTGCTGAGGGTGGAAATGGATTTAAAGCTTTTACATTTTTAACTCACCACCCCCCCAGAACTGGATTTTCAATTTTTGACTTACTCTCCCAAAACAAGGCTTTTCATACCTAGTTCTCAATATAAGCCTTTTTAGCTTGTAATTTACTTTTTCTTGCAAATATCTGAACAAGTGCAGCAATGTTTATCAAAAAAGCTCATAATTGGCAGATAATGTCCTCTGCTGCTTTTGTCTAACTGGATGATTCTTAAATGTACACTGTGAATTATGTTTAAACTGCCTGTTGACAAGAATTTTCTATGCAGGAAAGGAGAGGTTCTTGGGAAGAATGCAATTTGCAGCAAACTATTATCAATAACTATGACAAATGTAAAGGTTAAGTCTGTCTTGTTAATAGTTTTTTACTTGTGTGCATTATTATATAACAGCTCAATCCAGTGCTGTTCCTTCTTCTAAGAGTATCATTCATGTGTTATGCTAATTAATTATTCACATTAAAAGAGCTATTTCAAAGACTTTTACAAGTTGATGACCAAAAGATTTACTGTGGAAGCAAATTAGCATCACACAATCTTGAAAGGCCACATTCACATACAGTCTTTATGTTCTAAAGTTATTATTTGCCTTTATTCAACCTTAATGGATGCTACAATGCTTTCCCTCTGCACTTCTTGGTAATTAGCTTTGAAAAGTCCTTGCAGAAGACGTTTTGATTATAATTATATAACTGACAGGGAGATATAATAAAATTATGAGAAAATACAATGGAAAACTGCACCACACAAATACTTGGTTTGCAAGAAGAGAATAATACATTAAGAAGAAAATAAAAAGCAAGTCAAACTCTATTCTTTTAATAGTATTTGTTATTTATGATTAATGAGAAGAGCACCAAAGAGCAAAGCAACAGAGTTCCGGCAGTCTCTGGAAAAAGGCTCCACAGCCGAAACATTGCATTTCTTGTCTTCTCTTTTCAGCATGGAATAAACCTTTACTTGTTCCTTTACAAAATTCCACAACCTATTGTAATTTACCCAAGTAAGTTACAGGGTATCTTGGCATTCCAACTCCCATAACCCATACTGTGTCTAATCAAAACATGATTTAAGACAGCAAAATACTGCACTTACGTTTAAAAGGATCACTTTAATAAACTATGTTAGAGGGACAGACAGATACTAGCAATAATAAAACATTTCTTGCACAACTAGGAAGCAGATCTCTATTGCACCTCAGTATCAGCCCAGAGCACTATCCCCGAGCAAGTTACTCTGTCCTAGAAAACCTAAGATTACAGCATCATTCATGAAATGTGCCCTCACCACTAAATATAGATCTTAATTCCGCACCTGTCTAGTGCTCAAAAGGCATCCGTCCAAGTCCAGCTTAGTCACATTTATCCAGACCCCCACTCCCTCTTTTAATAAAACTAACTGGAAACTGTCCCTGGAGGCCCCCAGCTAATTTTATCTGCCCTTGCAAATATGACTTTAAAGTTAATAAAGAAGTAATAGCCATGTGTCTTTGCCCATCCAGATGGTTTAAACTCCTGTTATGCTTTATAGCTTCTTAGCGAGTTCACGCATTAGAGAGCTATGGCCGCACTTCCTTTTCAAATGTTATGAAAATATAAGGATAATATAAAATACTATATATATATAAAATATAATAAATAAATATAATATAAAACATAATACAGTATCCAAAATATAGCTCTGTGTGTAAAGTCCCTCGGCACAGTGTCTAATGACCCCTTAACAGGTAGACGCTACGCATTGGTGGTGGTGGAGGGGAGTCCCCATTACCTGTAAAGCGCTTTGAGTGGAGTGTCCAGAAAAGCGCTAAATAAGTGTAAGCAATTATTATTATTAACACTAAAAAAACAGGAAATGGTGAGGAGCAAGAAAAAACGCCTGGGCCTTTTCTGCAAGATCTACAAAAGCAGTATGACCAAATATTATATCAACAGAGCAATACAGTGGGCTTCACAGCATAGCCAGTTAAGAGTGCACTGCACATTGATGGGGCTGCACTGTTAAAGGCTTGTCATATAATCAGTAAAATATAGTAGGATACTTATAAATCTATACGACCTATTCAAGAAATGGAGCAGTGGTTAGGGCTCTGGATTCCTGTTTAGAGTGGATTCAAATTCTGAGAGGGACTGCTGTTGTACCCTAGGGCAAGGTACTTACTGAAATAGCTCCAGTAAGTGGCCCACTGTTTAAAAGCATATAATAATGCTCCATAATACTTTCCACGTCATCACTGTAAATGAGAATTTGTTCTCAATTGCTTTATCTGGTTAAATAAAGGATTAAAATAAAACTATTCTGTGGAAACTGTGCTCCAGGGAGCACTGAAATGCAGCACACATAAAAATAGGAACATGCTTCCTCGGACAATGACTGTACTAAAAGATTTGAGGAAAAACTCTCATGTTCAATGTTACATTCACCCTAATTTGGATCCAAAAAGACAAGTTTAAACATCTGGATGAGCTCCTCAAATTTCTTAACTACTAAAAAACCAAATGGTTCCAGACCTTACATTATTGTGCTGTTAATGTCTTGATACAGTAGATGCATGGGATCGATAAGTATTGCTGTATGAGTGTGAAGGGGATCAGCCCCTTTATGGTTCAAGAAGGAAAGGTTTCAGGTTTGGTAGCATATCATGCTTCTTTACTCCTACAGCTGAAACATTGCTGATGCCTTGGCTAGATAAATAACTATGCACAAATGGACACAACAGAGAGATTGTGTACGTGTACAGTAGGCATGAACTTAGTTAAAAATTAATAATGCTGTAAATTGATACATCAGTCTGTATAGGAAAGAAAACCAGGCTAGGATGGTTTAGAAATGGTTACTCTAAAATACTGCAGGCATGCGGGGCAGAGCACAAGCATTGGAAAATCATAAAACTCAACAAACCAGCACACAGATTATTCCTCTGAAAAATGTCCTGGGGAGAAATAGAAAACATGTCAAAAACATTATAAATACTCCGTATTCTTAGCTTCTGGGCTGGGTTCCTCTTTATTTACTGAAGTAGCCTTCTAGTAACACACACGATTAATAGGATTTGTCAGAGATTAATGGTCTATGAAACTCATTACCCCAACTAGACGGATATGTATAATTAGGTATGGAGTTATTAGTCAAACTATGCAGGTTGCTTTCCCTTGTGGCTTTTTTGCTTAGTATTCATGAAAAGGGCAAATATAAATGTAGCTGTAATGCACACTGGCCCCTGTATTAATGTAATATAACCATCAGGAATGTCCCACTATTAAAAGATGTTGCAGACGTTAGAGTCTCTTGCGTGATCTCAGCACTGACTTTAAACTGCCTGTTATTAATCTCTTTGGTCTTTTTCCTTAAGGGAGATTAATTACCTCTCAAGGAAACTAAAACTTATAATGCTGCTTTTGACTATTACTAACTTGTTATTGCTTTGCTCTGAAGTTGATGAATGCTGCTCTTCACGATTGTGTTTCTGTAATACTTCTAATACTTGCAAACTTTACTCTCACTTCAAATGTGACAAGCCATTTTCCAATCCATAGTTAGGTTTATTTACAGTGGATGTCCCGAAAAGCTTTTTCTTACATCCATTCAAGCCCATTTCCATCTCGATCCGAACATTAAGACACTTCTAAATACTGGAAGATGCCTCCATTGAAACACACTGAATTATGTAGAAGGTCATACTGTAGTGTAACACAGCTATTTACATGTTGCAAAAAACTGAAAGCCTTTTCTAATACATCTGCTCAGGATAATGGTACAGTACTATCACTACTTTGTCACCATGGCCATCACAATATAAACTGAGACATAATTAAGCATGTAACAAAGTTCTGAAGTATCAGATTATTAATTTTTTATTTGAAAAGCATGCCACAAATATAGCTTGCAAAGCATACAGCATTTCACACATCTCACCATTCAAAGTAAATTGCTATTCATTTAACGTAAAGCTTAAATGAAAAATAAAGAGTGATAAAATGAACTGGTCCTGAATATGTAATGTTCTTGCCGCAAGGTATCAAAAAATCGACTTGAAACCCAATAATGAATTGCTCATTTTTTATTCCCCAAAAATGAATAAGTTGTGGCCCAAGAATGCAATAATCAATTTGCTTCATAACGTTAAGTCAGCCATTTATCATCTATGCTGGCTGTCAGAACCTGGTCTGGTTTATTGGCAGTTTCTTATTGACAGAACAATGCCCTTTGAACACAGTTTCTTCTGCAGAGAGAACCATTGATTGGGAGATTTATGAAGTGCTTAGACAGTGTTGGTCTCTCCTGCAGTAGAGGCAAGTTAAGCTTTACTCCCTGTAGTCTTCCAGCCTCTGATGCAGAATTATGGCTAGTGATGCACAAAGCCAAGCCCCCCACAGGCTGAAGCTCACACACATGTGGAGAGGTGAATCTGTGAACTGCAGCAAGCCAGTCATCCATTGTTTTCCTGTGCATCCCATCAATTCTGTCCAGCATGCAGCAGTATCTAAAAACCTATACTGTAGATGCGGAAATAAGTTTGGCGACATGTATGCAACCTTTTAACTCTATTGTTTATAATAATAATAATTAATAATTGCTTACACTTATATAGTGCTTTTCTGGACACTCCACTCAAAGCGTTTTACAGGTAATGGGGACTCCCCTCCACCACCACCAATGTGCAGCATCCACCTGGATGATGCGAAAGCAGCCATAGTGCGCCAGGACGCTCACCACACATCAGCTATCAGTGGGGAGGAGAGCAGAGTAATGAAGCCAAGATGAGTAATGAAGCCAAGATCATAGATGGGGATTGTTAGGAGGCCATGATTGGTAAGGGCCAATGGGAAATGTGGCCAGGACGCCAGGGTTACAGCCCTACTCTTTTCGAGAAACGCCCTGGGATTTTTAATGACCGCAGAGAGTCAGGACCTCGGTTTTACGTCTCATCCGAAGGACGGTGCCTGTTTTATGGTATAGTGTCCCCGTCATATAATGTTTAATAAAAAAGACCTTTGACTTTGTATTATCCTAATCAAATTGCATTCCTCTTGATTTTATTTTAGTTTAGGGCCATACAAACACTAGCTTTGATGAACTGTAGCCCATTCTCTGGTAACAAAGCAGGTATCCAATCTATGATCCAGAAATTGTTTTCTTACTTTAAACCACGACAGTATGTTTGGTAGAAGGCCATTTTCCCCAATTATGCACATCCTGCTATTAGTAGCACATTGATCCTAGAATCCTCAAAGTTTTTTCTTAAAACAACTTCATTTCTGACAAAAGCAATGCTGGCTTTTTTTCCTGGTTCTCCTATCAAATTTTATTTCAAAAGAAAACATCTATTAGTCAAAATATTCTATGTTAGAACCAGAAAAAAAGAGCTCAGCTTGTTGGTGATAGAATTTCAGCTTAACTTGGTCAGTGATCTTAAATATACAATTTAAATATCTTAATTGGGTGACCCATTTGCTGTATTGTGTTATCACATATTATACCAAAATTTGACTTTAAGATTACAAATTCAATGCCACAGAGTACCTCCCATGAAGTAAATGTACTGCAATCACAAGACATATTTTATCCTGGCAGAAAATAAATCCAATAATTTAATTCTTTGCTAGAAAACAGAGATGTGAAAGTTCTAAATTGTATTTAGACTTTTGCTTTTGTTTTTTAGGGAGCAATTAACTAGCTAGCACCTGACATTTTACAAAGTAGTTCAAGTAGGTAGCTGTGTCAGCATGCGTAGGCTGCAAAGGAACAAGTACAGGTTTATTCTACAGTATGCTGAAAAGAGAAGAAAAGAAACACAACTTCTTGGCTCCACAGCTGAAACATTGTGTTTCTTTTCTTCTCTTTTCAGCATCGCATACAATTTTACAGAGTATATATTTTCACAGACATGGATGCTCACTGTGGTAAATGCACCATTTGCTGTATTTAATTTTTTCTGTACAAGAGACGGAACGCTCATGGTTAAAAGTCGTTCAGCACTAATGCATGCTGGCTAATGAAACTGTGGTGCTGGAATTGCTGCAGAAGACAGAGGAGAGTGAGATTCCTTTCAGCATCAAATTACTATTAAACACCAAATATGATAACGGCTACTGTAACTCCTGTGTCTTCCAAATGTGAACTTGTCAGTAATTAGTGACAAATGGATGGCATGTGTAAGGTCTGGATTAAGCAAGTACTCATTGCAAAGCATTAAATTAGTGTTTGTCCATATTTTGTTATCTATTTATTAATATATAATGTTTATTTTTTAGTAGCACAATTGGCCTTTATATTGATGTACAATGCAAATGCAAGGGTCTAGGTTTGTACAACTAATTATTTACATAAATAGTGTAATTTACATCTTATATAATAAGTTTGTTATTCAAGTACTGTTTTTCCTCTGAATATCATAATATAATACTCAGGTCATATGATTTCACAGAAACTCCATTCACTCAGTTTTATCTGAGTTGAATTAAAACGACTCAATTGTTATTGACATAAATTATAGCAAGATGACTTGCATGTGACAGGATTTGCCCAGTCTATGAGATATTAGCTTCAAGAAGCAATAGGCTCATTCAGATAAACCAGAAAACAGAAAGCCCAGGAAAAAAAAATAATGCTTGTACCTGCAGAATGGCTGTAGCTCACTGTACACATGAAAATGATCTACTCAGTTGGAGACTGGTCAGGGGTAGCTATCACTGTCTTATGTTATCATCTAAATCAAACATCTCTGTGTATCAGAAAAGAAAGCGGTTAAGCCATTTGAACTTGGTAGTCCTAACCAAATATGTTAGGTGTCAAGATGTATGAATACATTTGTGGAGAACTTTATGTGGATAGTCATCATCATCCCAACCAGTGCGGTGGTAGAAGTCAGGATGTGGGAAGGAATCTTCTTAAATATAAGAATGACTTTGTTGAAGCCAATATCGCTGCTTAGTAATATTTTGACATAGTCCTTTTGGCAAACGTTTTTGCATTCTTGCAAGACAGCTGAGAAAATGTCATTTTCCAGCAGGATAATGCATGATTGCGCAGTGCTAGGGTTATATTAACTTCAAGAAGTAATGCCACAGTCTTTTCTCCTAATTTAGATCCGAGGCGAACATCAAGAGGAGAGGATATAACCAAAACATGACAGTTTTGGATGTTGCAGATGACTGCAACTACACAGGAAGAGTTGTGGGATATCTCACGAAAGACTATTCTGAGGCTATACTTAATATCAACAGCCAGGGCTGTGGTAATGCTCAGGAAGTTGATAATCAATACTAACTTTATCATCTTTTAATTCTGGCAGTTTGTGCAGGTTTCACTGTGAAAATGTATCATGATATAGAACACAAGATGTATCGTCGTTTATGTTTGTAATATTGTCATGTGTGTTGTCTTTGTACAGTTTTAAACATTGTTAAATGCCCAAAATGTTTCATATGTGGGTGCATATAATTGACCCAAATATCCCCTTTGGTTGTGTTTTATGGAACCTTTAACCCAAAGGAAGGTACATATTTTCCTACGTACAGTATTACAGCACTCTTTAACTGATTAACAATGCTGCTAAGCAACACTCTAGGCTTGGCTATAAATTACTTCCTATTATTATTTTTCTTAGCATTTAAAAATGTTAGGTTTTGAAATACTTTAAGTACATACAGTAGCACCTGAATGATAATTTGACTCTTCATTGCTTTATATTTTCCCAAGATTATTTCCCCTTTAGATGTTTTTTTTTCTCCATCAATAAAATGTCCAGATATAAGCAGTAAGGTTTATCTAGGTTTTTGGTAAATGGGACACAATTATCAATGCTAGAAAGGAATGATTTTTCAGAAATGTGTTCCTCAGAGCTAATTGAATCCAACCTCTGCTTCTGTCTTGCTTGTTACCCCATGCATAAGCAAGCTAGCATCTTCTGTACGCTCTAAATCATCCTCAATTACTTGTTCTGACGGGGTGAAGAGAGTGGTCGATGTGGCTGTAATCTTTAAAGAGAGGTTATACAGAGAAACATCTCTTTTGAATTATCCAGACATTTTCCCACACAATGTAGACAGATATGAAATACGGGAATCTGAATATAAGATATTGCTGTTTCACAATGCTGTACCATCTAAACAGGCTCCCTATTTAGTATCACATACAATATATAAAATCAAAGCTATCAGCCACAGATAGCTGTATAGTCCTGTATTAAGATACTGTATATTTTCTCATCTCTTAGTTTATGAAACTTGTCAAAGTCAGGCTACACTGCTGTTAAAAGGGTTGGATCCTCAAACCACTCATCACTGTGGTGGAAGTACAGAGATAGAATGACGAGATCCTGCATTACACTTTGCGGTAAAAAAAACAAAAGCAACTCAAATTGTGGCAGAAATTCGGAAGAAGAACCAGAAAAGGGGACAGCTATGGTGGGCAACTTAAAACATGAGGAGGTGCAACAGATGATGCATAATGAAACATATATAAGAGTTTAATAATTTCCCAAATCAGTATCACAAAAACTGTAAGCAAGTGCAAGGGAGTAAACATATATGTTAGTTAGTTAAACTAAAGAATTGATTTAGTTTTTTATATAGAGACTATAGGAATAACATTACATACAATACCATGATTCTAGGGAATGTACAGTATATAATAGTAGATGGTGTATTCCATCTGTTACTGTACTGTATACAGTATGGTCTAGTGTTTGTAAAGCATGGTGATGAAACAGGAGTAAAACAGCAGACCTATCAGTTTCCAGGTAATCAATGTAAAACTATGGAAAAGTACATAAATGCAAGGTCTATTTACCTGCATAAAATTTATTAAGGGTGGATGGTAACATAATTTTTAAAAATGATTTAAGGAATTTCTAGGAATTGCGACATTAGATGCCAATCAACCTTTCATTCATTTAGTAAAACAGAGCAAAATCTCTTTGAGCTTGACAATGCCTGTTGTGCCCAGAAAACTGAATTTAAAAAATTGTTTGTCTGTCAAATATGCTTCGGAACGTCATGCGGTTAACTAAAAATGATAGTGTTTTGTAACCTTAATCTGGAGATACAGCAGCAGCACACTTATAGAGTTCAAACCACTGGTTGTTTTGCTCTGACACATTTCATTCGGTCAAATGCTTTCACATGTCTCTGCAGACTGTGCTCTAATCATCTACTGCTAACGGATGCCTCTAAAGATAATAAATATATTTCTTTTCTGCCCCACAGAGACAGCTGAAGTTATTAATTCTATTCATATTCCAGACATCAGCAGATAGTGTAGTATCAGCTCAGTAACGAGTAAAGACGAGTAACGAGTTTCAGTTTGTGTCTAGTGGGGCAGTTATATAGGTAAACGGATAAAGCTTTTTTGTAAAACTTGAAAATACTCTGCATAATTAAGAGCATTCATTGCATGTGAAACATTATGATTTACCTGACTCAAAATTGTAGTGCCAGTGGGGCTTATAAATACATTAATAAGATGGTACATTTTTATTACACATAAACTCAATTATTCAACACTACAATTGATGCCTTTTATTAAGGTTATTATTTCGTTCATAATCCAGCATCAAATATTGATCCTGCATTAATAAATTCTGAATAATTTATTTTCTCACCTCTAGACTACAATTCAACAATTATCTTTGAGGGTTATTTTGATTAAAGCAATTTCTCTTTTATTATTAGGTTCTTTGCTTCAAATAGCCAATCAGTCATTTCAATTCTTCTCAATCCTTAAACTACTTCAAAAAAAAATTCTGATAACACAAATGTATGTCAGTAAAGGAATTTTAAAAGTTTTTATTTTTTTAATTGGATACTTTTCTTAAACAATACTAAAATGATTACATTTGTGAAATCAGTGCGCACATTTTATGATGCAAAGTGCTTCGATCTGCTAAAAATAAAGACAACTTTATTCTTTGAATTATAATTTCCCTTGGCCAGCAGCCACATCATCCTGCAGCTCTCAACTGGCTACCCACTGAAGCTCAGCAGGGTTGAGCCCGATCAGTACCTGGGTGAGAGACCTCCTGGGAAGCTATGGTTGCTGCTGGAAGTGGTGTTAGTGGGACCAGCAGGGGGCACCCATCCTGTGGTCTAAATGGGTCCTAATACCCTGGTATAGTGGCGTGGACACTATTCTGCAGTGGGCGCCATCTTTCGGATGAGACGATAAAGCGAGTTCCTGACTCTCAGTTGTCATTAAAGATCCGCAGCCATATCTCGATAAGAGTAGGGAGCTATCCCGCTGTGTGGGCCAAATTTCCCCACTTGGCCTTTACAGTGGCCTCCAAATTGTCCCCTTGTATGATTGGCTTGCTCTTGCCCTGTGATGGACTGGTGCCCCATCCAGGGTGTACCCTGCCCTGTGCTCGCTGCTTGCCGGGTAGGCTCTGGCTTCCCGCGACACCGTATGGTATTAAGCGTTTTAGCAAATAACATGACATAATTTCCCTTTAAATACCAAAGTTGATTCCCATAAAGCAAAACAATAGAAAAGTGTCATTTTTAACATTTTGTGATGGTGTGACAGATTTCAAAACGCTGGAAATTCAATTGCTCCCACCAGGAGTCAATTTGCTCGGTCCAGATGTCTTCAGCAGCTGACAGCTGCCTGAGTCAGGAAAATATTAAAATATTTATTTCTGCACAAATAGGCACTGTTAAAATGGACTGAGTTTCCACATGTGTTCAGAGCAATTATTCTGTAATTTGTAAATACATGTGATGACACATGAAATGTTCCTTGGCAGAGATATTACTACTGTACATGGTCATGTCTACAGTTTGTACTGTATAGTACAGGTACATCACCAAAAAGAAACTCATGCCATCTCACAAAAGACCTCTTCAGGTTAAGCAAAGAATGGGAGACATAAGAGCCAATTAAGGTAATCTGTATTTACAACTGAAAAGAGGAAACACTTGTGGCTTGTGGGTGCCTGACATAAGTGAATTAGCCACATTGTTGAAACAGATTCCCAGAAACAGAGTTTTTTTTTAGAAAAAAGGCCGGACCAAAAAATATTTTCTTTCAGTTTACATCCCTGAATCATTCGCAGTAGATTAATTTAATCTCCTGACCAAATTTCCCCTGGAATTCTTCAAGTTTGGTATTATTCCGGGTACAGATATAGTTACCGTCATGAATCACATATTCAACAAATCGAAACTGAAGGAGATAAATTCTCAATTCCTGTCATTTTGGGTGTGGTACATTTATGGTGAGTGTTTAAACCCCCGGCCCTCATTTAATTTCTTTTCACCTATTCATAAATCACACTTTTCCTGTTGTATAGTACATTAAACATAGATACTGCCTGTTTCACCATCAGATTACCACTCCAATTTGTGCATATTTCCTTCAACTTTTAAATCTTTGCATGTCCCCAGATGGCATTTGTCTGCCTCAAAATGAGGTGTTTCAGACACATTTTCTATTTAAATTGGAGTTTCTCGATTTGAACTGTCGCTGAGCTGACCATCTATGCATTCTATAGGTCTAAGTGAAGGGCTCCATTAAGATATGTCACAGAAGAAATTTAGAATTCTTCTCTGAAGTTAAAATAACCGGGTACAAATGTTGTAGAGACATACTGTACACTGAAACAAAATTGTAACATTTTGTAAAAATACACATAACGCTAAAACTAAATAAGCGGTCATACTACTGTACTGATATTCTATGCTTCTCATATGAAAATACATCTGGTGGTGAAGAAAATATTTTTTTTCTGATTTTTAGTTTTATTCATTATAATGATTACATCTAGTACTCTAATATTTCTTAACTTATTATCTGCAAGAGAATGCTATAAATCATCTGTTTCATGGAGAACCGAGGTGAAGTATTCATTGTTGAATGGAAAATAATGTTTCAGTTCATTGTTCACCACTAGGTCTTCAGAACCAGGTGGATGCTGCACATTGGTGGTGGTGGAGGGGATCCCCATTACCTGTAAAGCGCTTTGAGTGGAGTGTCCAGAAAAGCGCTATATAAGTGTAAGCAATTATTATTATTATTATTATTATTATTATTATTATTATTATTAAGCACCTAAGATACGTAAATTGAGAACTACACGTGTGATCACTAGCCACTCCAAAAAGGCCAATTAAAAGCATGTAATGGAAATTTTATCAAGCTTTAACAGCAGCCATTCAAACGTTATTTGAATGAATTTTATCCAAACTGACTTACAATTGCATTTTTAAAATACAATAAAAAATCTGTCTTTTACTGAAACAATCAAACCTTTAACCCACATGGAATTTGAACACATGACCTTAAATTACCTAAGGCCAGAACACTAACCCATTTGCCACACGCTTTTACAGTAACTGAATGATCTGAAAACTTTGCCATTTCGCAAACAGTTATACTGTATGAATGCCACCATAGCACCCTTTGGGGTGTCTCATTGGTACCATGTGGCAAATTGACTACAGTTCGTCCACGACTGCTTTTCTTCCATTCTTCCAGTCAGAATATCTGTGTTTACAATAACTGTAACCACAAGATATTCACTAAATAAAGCAGAGTGGTAACCTTAAATGATGTTTATTTGCATTTGTATTACTGTAAATGCACAGAACTCTGAACTAATTAGACGTAACAAACATTTGTTAGTTACAAGAGTTAATTAGAAGTAACAAGTTTGATCAAGAATGACCCTTAGTTATTCATTTATAGTGGTCACTTCCTCTTTAAGTGATACCTTTAAAACTATTCAATTAATACTAAGTTTCACAACATTAAATACTGTATGTTAACCCCACTTCCCTAAGACCTAGCTTCACCTTGTTTACAATGTTGGAACAGAAAGAAGGTGGCTGTTCAGCAGTGGAAAGAAAAATGACATTTTGAAACACTTTCGAATGTACAGTTTAATAAACTCCACTTGTGTGTTCGTAATAAATGAATTGTAGTTATCTGTGGAGTGGGAAGATCCATCACACTGTGTCGAGTGAGTTAGCTTCTGCATATATACTATTCACGGCCCATTATGTGCTCTGTCTAGTATGAGTGTTCTTCAAAAAAAAAAAAAGCAGAACAAACCACTTGTGCTCACTCTATTCTAGGTCACCGGAATCTTTGGTAAAACAGGTCCACTTATCTGCTTCAGATCGGAAGCTAAATTTAGATAAGCGCTGACTTTAGCAGTCCCACCCTTCTGCAGCATGAGCAGTTTCATTTAATGTGTTCCAAACACCTTCAATAACACTTCAGTTCTGAAGAGCCATAGAATTATGCTGATCTTCCATGCATATCACTAGACTATGAGACAGTGAGCCCTGGCAGATACGGATAACAACATGCTGAGACGGAGATAATATGTTCTGTACCCAGAATGCCAACACATTGCCTTGGCTCTTCCTTTCCCCCTCTTTGTGATCAGCATTTTCTTTTTTGAAAGAAAAGAAGAAAAAAATAAACATAAAAATGGCATCATCACAAGGAACTTCATACAGTATAAAGAGCTCACATAACAATGCCAATACTTCATTCTAACAGACACTTAAGCCCAAGAAAGCAGAGACCTCACCCTATGCTTCTAATGTTCATGAATCTGTACTATTTAAACTGTTAGTTGACTGCTCAAGATGAACTATATCCCTAAACACAATTAGCCAGCAATGTAATATGTTCATAATGGGTTCATTCCACAGTTTAAGGATACTTTTCTCAGTAGTTGTTATTCTCAAATTGAAGTTTTATATTGCATTGCATTAAAAATGTATAGTGTCTCATCATTAGGTAGAATTGAAACAGGGATTAGGATATCAATACAATGTAAAATTGAGTTTGCAATCAGTTAAATCCCAAGGTCCACAGTTCGCAATTCCAGATTTCTCTCACACCTACGGTCTTATAAACTGTTTGTAACTCTAGTGAAACTCTAGAACCAATCCAATCAGCTACACCATATACAGTGGTGTCATGTACAGTATCTAGGGTTTAGGATGTACGTGGCTGTCCTAAACCCTAGATACGTGAAATAAGAAGAATTAGAAAGGGGCTAGTTACCTTTGAGATCCTAAAATCATAGTGACCATTGTTGTTTAATATGTCATCAGATGTGTTAATGCCTTTCCTTGACCAGTTTGGATAAACAGAATATTGGTTTCCTGTCATAAGAAAGTAACTGTATCAAATCAAAAAGGATTAATGGAACTTGAAGAAAATACCCATATGTTGTTCATCACTTTTCAATGTTTTTTAAAAATAAATACAGTGTATCAGATCAGTGAAAAGAAATCTGCATGTACGTATACCTCTGCATAATACATCCATCTACAGTAAGCCTTTGAAAAACTGTAGGAAATTAGCACATTTTGAGAATAATCCAGTTTCCTTCACCCTGACTCATGCCAGCCGATGCATCAATCTTTCTAATTAAGACATGTAATAAGTTGTGTCCTCCATTGTTCCAGAAAATAATTATTTTGAGGTCATTGAATTTCTTGTAACCCTGATATTGCTCATGCTTGCATGAACAAGTGATTGCATTGTGTTTCTGGAATGGCCACAGTGTAGGTCCCACAGGAGGAAGGTCATGAAAAATGAGGTTCATATAATGTAGATACTCAACTTGTCATGGCAAAATAAGAAGCATGGCCTATTTCACTGAAATTATCATCATGAAACAACACATTCACATTCAAGCCTGTCAGTGGGACTAACACAGTGTGAAATTCTTGTGCTATTCATTACGGGTTCATATGTCTAGCTAGGAGATTTTAATGAATGCAAAAATATTTCACTGTTTTTGTCTTTGCACACTGAAATCTTAAAAATCTTAATTCACAAGTAAATCCTGAACCAGTAGAAAGCTACTCAAGCAAAATAATTATGAACATGTTTGAAATTTAATTAAACCATGAGACATTTAAATGTATTTCTGATGTTACTACTGCTCCATGAAACTGTGGTATTATTTGTGACAGCCTTTCTGACCACAACACAATACTTTTTATTTAGTCAGTTAAACAGCTCTCTATGATTAGCAGCTTATTCGCAGTATAGAGGACACTTTATTCAAAACATATTTTTTGGTCTATATTCTGTGGTTATCTAACACAACCTACAGTATTTAACGGCTTAGTTTAGTAATTTTCTTAACTCAAGACTTATGTTATGTGAAATAAAGATGGAATTGTTATATATTCAAATTTTCCTGGGATTGTCTATAATTCCATGTTTTGCAAATGAAGGAAAATGGGAAGGGAGTAATAATAAAAGTCGCCATCTGTATGGAACATCATGAAAAGTGCAAAGGATTAAATCAAGAGAGATAGTCTACATGTAGTATGTAGTTTACTGTAGTATAGTGTTAAATGATTTTGTTGATGTACTGGGCTCTTGTTGCATTTAAATTTGGAGTATTGCCACCCACACTCCTTTGCAAACATAATTGTTAGGAGCATTAGGTCTGTATATTAACTACTTTTAGGCATTTTAATGATCTTGTTTTCATAAGTCAAATATCGAAACTTCAAATTGATTTTGTATTTCAAAGCCTGTAAATAAAGCTTACAAGATTCTATAAGGTCTGTATTCATTTGAAAAAAAAACATCTACAAGCTCTATAACGTGTAGCATCTCCTTAGTTCTTTCTCAACAATTCATCATAATGTGTTACATTTTGTCAACAAATCTAATCAAACTGTTAATAACTCCTGAAAAGAAATAAATAGCTTTCGGTAAAATAATTTGTTGTGGCCACTTTAACACCTTTCACATTACATCTTTTATAAAACTGCCCAGTATTGCTGTATGACAAAAATTTCTATATACCATTAAAAGAAAATTAAAAAAAAATGGTTTTTAAAGGTATGCCACTTAAACATTTTTAAACAAATTTAAAACTTAGAAAAGTCAATTTGTGAAGATTAAACATAATCTAAATACTGAAGTCAGTCTTTTAGTCTCAAATGGCTTTCGGAAAAGCATTACATAATAGAACTACATACCAAGAAGAACTCTATTTGGGAAGAAGAGTCTGTTCTACACTGCATGAGAAGACGATTTTTGAAGGCTGGGCAGAGCAAAACCCGCTGACACCTTTCATTTTGATGGCAGAATTGTAATAACATTCTCAAACGTAATGACAATATATGCAAGAAAGCCAGGACAGGAGTCTACTGCAGTGGTTTCCAACCTGTGGTATCCAGACCACTGGTGGCTAGAAGGGTAATGGCGATAATCCACAGAGATAAAAATAGTAATAATGAACATCATAATGTAAGCATAATATAATCATGTGTATCTCGTCCATATATCAAATTTATCAATAATGGCACGGAACAATATTACATTTCTATTCACATTGTAATTTGCAGACAAACATCCTTGTGTAATATATCATTTTCTAAAATTAAATAGTTGGAAGCTTTTATGTGGTGCCTGTGTGAAGGAATGCTCTTGGGTTTCGCCATGACGTGCTTGGAACACTCTTTTTGAATCCCTAACTGGACCAGAGACTTTTAACTGGCATGTTGAAGAGAAAAAAGTCCGAGAATCTAAAACGATCGTGAGGCATCAATAGACGAAACCCAGCACAACAACAGTAAGGGAAGAGGGTGGAGAACAAACTGTAGTGAAGACCTAAAACTGGGAATACTTAAAACTATCAATTATGTCAAGTTCCATCCTCTGAATTTGGAAACCTTTGCAGCTCTATATGACGAGATTGGCCTAGATCACCATAAACTACTTTCTAACATCAGGAAAATTCTTTCACCTGCAGGAAAAAGAAAAACAGAAGCTACCGTATTATCAAAAAAGTAGAGATTTGGTCACAAAAGAGACTCCAAGTAGTGTGAACCATAGCATCAGAGAGCACCTCCACAATTAAAAAAAAAATCCCAACATACTGTACAGTAAGTACCCAACACAAATTTAACTGGATATGAAATTCATTTGCGAGCCCCAATGATGACATCCTCTCAAGCCCGAATTCAACAAAGCAAAGAAGTCATGCAAAACAATCCTGTGACAGTGCTTTAAAGCCATGCTTTTCCATCAATATTACAGCGAAGTCTGGCTTTAAATTGCTTCTGATTAGCCAGCATTGTCGGACAAGGCAGTAAAGTTTCTAATGCTTGTTTAGTGCTTGTCACACTGAAAACTAAATATTAGTGTAAACTTCATGATGAGCCAGATGTCCAATTGAGTTGAGACGGTCATTGATGGAACATAATGTCGAGAATCTGATGTCTGCAAAACAACATCACCAATCTCATTACTTACTGTAAATTATATTTTTCCTAGTACAGGTAGTATTGGTTGGTATATACTACATGGCTGAGTTCAATCAATCATGAGGACCTGGGATGTCTGCATACTATTCTCATAATTTGACCTGACTGGTCCACTGTCCAAAAAGATGTGAATCTCTGGTTTATAAAATCTCATTTTCAGACCAAGCACTAAAATTCTGTAGTCTTCCAAGGGCACATATAAGTAAATTAATATAGAAATCAGTGCTGGGCAAAGCAATCATATATAACGGCTTCTCTATATCAATGGAGAAAAAAAGACTGTTAAGGGCAATATCAGCTAAATGTAAAACTCAAAAGCCAGGCTTAAACCGAACAGAAAGCAAAAACTGCTAAAATCGTGGATAATAAATCAGTCATTTTTTACAGCGGCTGTAGATTCAAGAGTCATTTTCTCTGCCATGTCATAATTCCACCACAAAAAATCACTGTTGAATCCATGTATTCAGTCAGGCAATGCGAATGTATAGAAACAGACATTTAAGATTACATATGCTGCATAACGGCTGCTTTGTGCATCTGTTAAGCTCAGGATATTTCTCAATACACATTAAGAGAAAATTAGATTTTCATTTTAAATAAATCTTCACTTGCGAAGAACAACTTGTTTTAGGTGTAGACAAAGAAAAGACAGAAACATTATCTAAAAAAATAGAGACACTAAGTAACTAGGTGCTTGCCCTGTTTGGTATAAACTTCGAAACTATGAAACATTTCTGTATCTCAAAATCAACAAAACGTCTTGGTCTGAGGCCTGTGGAGCAATATTTCTACGTAAAAGTGAGCAGAACCAGCAGGAAAATTACTGTGCCTTTAATTAAAGCCCAACATCCAAACTGCTAACAGCTGTTACTTGTTAATAATATGGGGATTTAAAAGAAGACACAATCAGATGACATGATAGGAAGTGATTGTTTGACTAAAGTGTACTGTAAACAGTAATCTACTCAATAAATACATTTATATGTATTTATCGACAATTTGGGATTAGAACTTCCCACAGAACAACTGTAAAACAATTAGGAGTGCTGCAGACTCACCTTACATCACCTGGATCCTCTGTCACTAGCACATCAGTCTTACAGCTGGCCAGGGGGTTGATAGAGAGCTCCACTGGAGGAACTACAAAGCTCTTACTGACAGGAAGCCACAAGCCTTGGCCAAGGCTATATGTTGACCTGAAAGAGCACACAAAGTACACTGGGATTGGAAAGATGTACAGGGTATAAATAACTACGTACAGTTACAGGTGTCTCATCATAAATAGGCATCAGAGTCTCATTTATAGAGTTTATTTTCTAAAAGATGTCAGTTCACATGAAACGGACAATAATTTATAAGGGACCAAATTATAACAGGACAACTCATAGTGACTGGAAGCACAAGGTCTTCCAATGTATTATGGGAATGCTTTTATAAGTAACTTGACTCAACAACATAATACACTCTTAATAAACGCATGTCTGAATTATTGTTTCCAAAGTATTCTTTCAAAATAACTATTATAATTGAATATCAACAATTTAAATAACTAGAAGTTTAAGCAATTCCAGTTTTGTAAATGTCCTTAGAGCTCTCTAGAAAAAATATTATGGAATATTAATGGAATGTGGGGTCTTTGATTATTTTTCTATTTTACAATTATTATAAATTGTATAACTTTGTTTTCTTTTTACTTGTTCTTTATGAAGGTAAAAAATAAATAACTCTAAAATGCCATATGAGAGTTGTGCACATTGTTTGAAACTATGAACATCTTAACTAGTCCAAAAATCATATTATGCAAATAAATAAGTCTGAAATTATCAGTTCCCTACAAATGAAAACAGCTCAAGGACATTTTGCTCTGCAGAATGTAGAATGACACTTTGTTTAAAGCAGAATTCTTTTATGTTCTCATAACTGTACAGACAGAAGATAAAAATACTTTTGAATAGTAAAAAAATGTATACTTGGAAGTTACACTAAGTACAGTACAGTAAGAACATTTTCCCACAGTGTTGGACCTTAAAATGAGAAGGTCAAACTTCTAGTTTTGCAAATTTTAGGATATGACATATTTTACATTAGCAAATATTACCATAACAAAAAAATGGAACAGCATTTGAATAATAAATGAGAAGTTGTGAAGAATAAAAAGAAAATGTTGACTAAGAGTATTTAAACTGCATCTATATGCTGTTTTGTTTGTTCTCTGAAAAGTTGGCACTGCCAGGTTTAGTTACTGACTGTTTAAAGCACATGACTTTAGTACAATATACATATACATTATATATTATATAAAATATAATGAAAATAGTCACTTAGAAGGAAAAGGGAACAATAACAAACTACAGCATAATAATGAAAACTTGCTGTGAAGACATTGATGTCCATAAATATTTCAAAGCTATATGAGCAAACAAATAAGTAATAAGGTCACCAAGCTAAAGCACAGAGCCCAGAAGTCAGTTGTAAAATGCTTTGCTCCCTCTTCCTTTTTTCCTTGATTTGCTGGGGCTTTCTTAGAGTGAACATTTTTACAGCTACCATTTTATAGTATTTCCTGTTTTTCCTATTATTACTTTTAATAATTGACACTGCTGACATTATAGTTAACATCAAGTTATAAAAGCTGTTCAAATACTGTATAGCTGTTACAAAAAAATGCTTTCACTAAAAACTGTAAGTACTCTATTTAAATCTGCTTATTAATAGATTTTTAAAATGCACTGAGTTTCAAGGAAATTGATGCATAATTTAACTTTGTAATAACCTTGTACTTAATGCACTGATACAGTACCGTGAACAATACATAGAAAATTAAAAATCATTTTCATTTCTGTGTCCAATATGAGTTTTTCCTTGCTGTATACCCAGTTTTACAATCATACCTAAACACAATAAGCATGTTTGGATTAGAAAAAAATAATCTTGAAAGAAATCCTAAGAGTATTAATTTTTATATATAGCCCAAAAAAATATATTTTCCAATTAGAAATTTAGACAGCGTTAGTATAAGACTGGGGAGAATATATTATTGGTCTTGCTTTATTTCAAAATTACACAGTAGTGTGTGTGTGTTAGAGATAATTTTGGTTGAATTCAAATGAGATAAACCCCATTACTGACAGGGCCGTTATAATGAAATACACAAGTGTCCTGTGGAGAATGGAGTATTACATTAGGTTTATACTTTCCACAGGAGTTAAGGAGCTCATTGGATTCTGTGTAATAACCACTAGAGGACTGGTGTCTAGCTCTGTCACACTTTAAATGCACCAATATTTTTTCTCCAAAAGAAATGTTTGTAAAAGAACTTAAAGCAGAATGGAAATGTTAGAATGTTAACAAAAAAGACCAAAGGGGATTTTCACTCCTGTGTGGGTATCACTGCATTGCCTGCCAGTATATAATTCTGAAATTCTAAAACTCTGTCGCATTTAAAGCACTGAATGGTATAGGTTCCAACTCTATAACTGAAATGTCTGTCTACTTTTTATCAGCCCGTGCATACATTAAAAAGTCTTAATTCTGGTTTAAGTTGTGTATTCCTGGAATGGACTGCAGATGAAAGGAAGCAAAAAGCTGCTATTTGTTACAGCATCCCCCGATGTTGGAACTCTTTAACCCCTTTCACCAGAGATTCACCCTCAGTTGGAATTTTCTAAATAATTTGAAAACACATTAAAAATAAAATGTGGCATTATCTTACTGAATTATTTTTCATCTTGTAGTTTTGCTTGATTTGCAATCATGTGCATGTTTTCTATTTTTATTACACGTATTAAATGAAGTCCTTTCAAGTGCTTTGCATTGCTTCGGCCTTAAAGACGCCAGCTCAGTATAAAATATTATGGTTGTGTATTAAGTGATATCTGACTAGGTCAGTCCATAAAGCATGAGACTCATAATCTTTGAGCCCCAAGTTAGAGATGTTTCTATCATTATGTCTCATTTTTGGTGTAGCCTGCCTTGCGCGTTTGCTTGCCAAGGTAGGCTCAGGCTTCCCTGTGTCCCTGAATAGAAAGAGGCAGTTAAAAATGGATGGAAGAGGAAGAAGAAGAGGAAGTCAGACTAACAGACAAGCCTGGTAATTTGTGCCCAGAAGAGACCAATTTTATGATTTAGGTAAGAGACATTTGCGTTACAGTTGTGAAAATATTCTTTATTTGTGGTATCTACCAGGCTAAATAAATAACTGAGCTGCATGCTAATGCACTATTTACAGTAGGGAAAAAGCTTTGTTTAGGATCCATTCTAAGGATTACTATCAGGGATGAGGTTTCCAGGTTCTATATAATGCAGGGCCTAGGTACTTACATTTCTTGCAAATAACAAACATGTGTGTATTTGTATCTGTAAATAAATCTTTGTTTTGTTATCATTCCTGCCATGCTTTGTCTATTATTCATTGTAATGTTACTTCACAGTACAGGGAGCAAAGAAAACACCTGCCTATAAATGTCACGACTATTCCCCTATAAGTGTGTGTGGGGTAATATGGATAAAGAATTGTCAGTGCTTTTTTTTAAATAATTTTAATATCTTTGAGATAATCATTTCCTTCTTAGCAGCTTCCTATGTTATTATTACTACTAGTAATATTGTACTCTATATTAGATATGATTGGATATCTATAAAATTGTTCTAGGTATTGATGGGGATCTTGTGTGGTATGTAGAACTACACAAATGTTAAATACATTAATGGGAGTAATATTGTACTGTATGTGCCTCAACATCAGGATTACTGAAGATCCACATGGGAGTGCATCACATGGTGAACAGAAACAGCTCAGGTTACATTCTGAGGAGATGTCTGGCCTTGATCTGCTAGGACCTTGTGAAGCAAGGGCAACTAACCTTCAGTTTATTACTAGAGGCTCACAAAACACCTTCTGCACTAGGTGGGTGGTGTGTGATTCTTGTGAATACCCACTACAGATGTAAAGATTAACATTTTGCCATTTTGCTCAAAGATAGAAAAGGAACAGAGGAATTCATTTTTTTGCAGAGAAAGCCAATCCTTAACAGATATATGAGGCAATACGTCAGGATCATAAGGACAATAACCTTGATGTTTCACAACATTTGGCTGTTGCATTAGAGAGAAATGAGCAATTGGACAGATTTATCTACTATACACAGTGCAGCATCTTCATCTGACCTATCTAATCAGAAATGTGAAAAAGTCTGAAAAACCCATCTGGGCACTGTATTCAAAATGTTAATGTACTTAAATCACTATAAAATAATGAGAATGCAAATGTTTATATGTTTGATTTTCCTTACAAATTCCTTACAAATCTTTTAGTAATATGTAGAGTGAAAAAATATTTCCCTAAACATCTCCATACTAAAACAGTTATGCTATAGTGCCCATGACTTATCAGTTATACAATATATAAACTGGTAGTACTATGGTAAAAATGTACTCTTACTTACTATGCAAAGTACATGTATCTTTTTTCTACATGATACACAGTACAAACATCACACTTTATCTGCATTAAACAAAGCTTAGAAAGTAGGCACACATATTTTCGAATCTAAACCTTACGCCTTCACTATGTGCAATATTAAGGTGTTGGCAGAGTTTTTTTTTTAATATATTTAATATGCTTAAGAAATTAATAGGAATAGATAGCTGTTAGAGGCTCTGTATTCATGATGGATGAGCAAGGAACTGTTCCCTGATTGCTCGAGTAAAGACCTGTTTTTTTTTCCTACATGAAAACTTCAAATTGTCCATCAAATGCAATTGCAAAAAATGTTTACAGAATGTACAGACATCTTCAAGCATGTAGTTACTGCAGTAAAATGTATGTAATTTTGTGAATGTTCCAGTGCTAAGAATTTCTGTACAACTGAAAGTATACTCCTCATATGCTTTCCTATTGCTCTTCATAATTTACCTTCACACTGTAACTTCATCCAAGTGCTTTTCGTGTTTCCATAAATTTCTTTTGTATACATTACTAGGTTGTGTAGTACAGTAATTGCCTGGTTATAAATCTGTCACCTTTTTCCATGGAGAAAAAGCAGTTAAGTACATTAACCTGTCTCAAAAAATAACAAATCTTTAAATAAAGACCTAAAAACAGAATATAGCACTGAGTTATGCTGATAGATTGAATAGCATGTTAAATGTTGATAGTTTATCAAACCATTCAGGATTTAAATAAAAAAGACAAAGACGTGCCAATTTGTGGCAAGCTCGGTAAGAGTTTTGAAATCCCCCTAGAAGCTATACTGTCTCAGAACCAAAACTAGGGCCTGGAACAAAAGAAAAGAAACAAAAATGGACTCTTGTACCAATCAAATAGATACAGTACAAGGCAGAGTTAGCTTGCGGACAGAATGCTGTCATTAGGTTAGATTAACTTTATAGTACACTAAAAGTGGTAATTTGTAATGCCATGAAGTAAAGATGAATACGTGTAACTGCATTGTGAACCAAACCTTTAACTGTCTTGATTGTGTGCAGATATTTTTTTAATGAATTGGTTCTATAATTCAAGCTTTGTCTTTACCATAAAAGAATTGAGCTAAGAATAGAACAGCATGTTTTTTGGTAAATATAATAATATGACCTAAAGTGTAAGATACTGAATGAAAAACGAACTAATAAGGAAAAAAAACAGGAAATCATTGAACCTTCAGAATTACATAGTTAACATTAGTATGAAATGTGATACGCACAAGATCAGTACTTATACAGCATTGGTACTGTGAGCTGCCCTCTCCTTTGTTAATTTTATTTTATATAACTCAATAATGTACATACTTCGAATACTTTCATAAATCATAAACATGATTGAACTTTGTTTTGCACTACATTGTTGCAGTACCTTGCAAAAGTATCCAGTGATGTTCTATTTTATTGAATTACAAATTATGTCCACATATTTTTAAGTGAATATTTTAAGCAAACACTGAATGCTCAAACTGATTACCTTTATGGATCAAAGATGTTAAATGTCACTGCATGTTACAGAGAAAAATCAATGCTGCACTTTAATGGCTGAAGTGGGTCCCCTCATATGTGTGAAGTGCTTTGTCCACATGAACATGACATGTCAAAAAGTATGTCACTGTCAAAGAGAGAGCTAGAAGCTGTCATGATCCTCCCAATAAGAGATCCTGAAGTCTTCACCTGTAAATCACTTTTGGCTATTTACTTGTATGTCTTCAGAAAATTGTGTGCTGAGTAAAATGTACACTATATTTATATAGGGCAGGAAGAAAGTCCTGACATTCAAAAGAGTAAAAAATGTATATATATAGTATATTCACTTCCCACTAACACACCTGAATATCTTCTCTGGCGCCTGCTCTCCTGTCACAAGGTCATAACCTCGCTCTAGGGTTGTATACGGCCAGGGACTGCAACACACAAGGAGTATAGGTTACTTGGAAGATGCATCACTTGAACCTGTCAACAGAAAGAGCATAATAGCATACTACAACGAATATGTAACAAAGTGAAAGGATTCAATGCGCTAACCATACTGTAAACGTATGTAATCATACATAGTATGCGAATTATACTGTAACAGACAAACAATTTTATTATCTACAATGATTACATTGTTGAGAGAGGATGTTGTTACTATGTTGGTATCACAGTTATAAATGGGATGCTACTGTATAACTCTAACACAATCATTGTTTTAATTACATACAGTATACACAAATATTAGAAATTTTGTATAAAAATTAGAAAACTAAATCAGAACCAATTTTACTTTAAATTGTAATGATAAAAATATGCATTGTGTCTTTAAAAACATATAATATTTAAAAGCAAATAAATGTGTAAAAAAGAAAAAGAGGCCAGATTGTTTTTGAGTAGTGATTTGAATGATTTTGTCATGTACTGAAAGCCACATTTTAGCTATACTACTGTACTATATATCAATATATTTAAATTGTTAATTATTTAATTGTTAATTGCAAATTGCTGTAGAGGTTCAGTATGCAGCGCTTGAAATGTTTTTTCCATAATTTTAATGATCACTTGCAAAACAGAGGTGTAACTAATGGCATTTAGAGGAAGACATTTCTTCAAGAATCATGCTAATACTATAGTTAATAAAGATTTAATACTTTACCAAGTTATCTGACAACCACATGCAGCTCAAATCCTTTAAGGATTCACTGCAGAGTAAATTAACAATTTAACAATTTCATTTTTTTTATTATTTTATAGTCACACCATAAAAATCATTGTTATTCTGAGAATTTCTGTGAAACCAGGCATATTATAAAACTAAAGTACGATCCAATCTCCATTCATGACATATAATCACCTTTACAGAAAAAAACAACAACTTTATAGCCACATTCGATTTTAAAATAGTAGCTTGGCTGTGTAGTTTATTTGTTTCTATATTTTCAACAAATATTTATTAGACTAAGAAAAAACATTAAACCACCATTTCAGTAAATATCTAAGGCTACATTAGTGGCACCTACTGATCTTCTAAAAGCAGTGCAGTGTTGAATTTGGCATCCTGTACAGAACCATAGTATACTGCAATGCACTTTCAACCAATACACATTTTGATGAACATTCCAGATGGTTGCACCTTTATATGTTTTCATATCATATGACACATGATGGAATGTGTCTTTTTACTTACTTAACTGCCTAACCACTCCTAAACAGAAAGAAAAATGGATTTCTAATTACCTAAGAAATCTTTACAAACAAAACTTAAATTCATGTCAAAGTAGAAACTTCCTCAAAGATATTGATTTGAGGTGTCCACAAGAAACAACGTACCTGTATGATCAGTTGTGCCATCACACTGACAGTAGTGTGGAGTATTGGATAGGACTTTTATCTGGAAGATTGAGGGTCCACTGCTACTGAGGTTTTGTGCAAGGTGCTTCATTATTTTGACATTAAATTGTACTGGATAAATACATGAACTAATTAAGTTAAAAAAATAGATGTACTCAGTAAACAAGTATGTTTGCTGAATGATGCTTATTTATTTAAGAATATCATTCAAATGCAAAAGGACACCTGGGAAGCGGTGAAGCATTCCAGATGGTGTGTGTATTAGACCAGTTGAATATATCTTATCTACTGTGAGCAAGGCCAGTGCCTTGTGGTGTACAGTATGTTATTAATAACCCAGTGTACGGCAGGAGGGGGTGAGGAATGTTCAAACAAACCTACACTGTGTGTTAGGCCTTTGGATGGGATAATCTGTATTCAGGTCTTCCAGAGTGAATTGTTTGTTCAAAAAACATTATAGAACTACATCATCAAAAATAAATGAATCCACTGATGATCTTATTATTAATTAATTACAATTATACATTTTTCTAAAGCAATCCTTGGGATTTTTTTTTATGATGCCAGTTCACTCTCACTTGGCACTTTATAAAAGAGACATGGGTGTCTCTTTCTAACAGAAAGGTCACAAGGCCTCAAGTGCTTACCCTTCGTTTCGACCCCAATCGCTCCGAACACAGAGGTGTTTGTGCACTGGGTCAGGGGAGTATCCTTCATGACAGCTGCACTCACCTGAAAAGGGAGCAGTGACAAAAATATTCATTAATCTAAAACCCAAAATAAATCGAAAGTGTCTTCTCAGACTGCCTTTCTCATCCATCATAAGGGAGTTCTGCCCAGTAATCATCTCAGAAGCTGCTCACTTTGGCAGCTATTATCTCTCCCCAGACCTCTCCCTTGGTCCTCAGGGCTAATAAACCTCAGTATATTTCCTACCAGACTCCCATTTGTCATCTTTGGCTCTGCATGTGGTGGTAACAGCAACAGCAAACATGAAATTTATAATAGGATTGAGGTGAGGAAATTCCATACATATCATTTTGGTTTCTGGTATGAAACTGATTTGCAGGAAGCTACCCTCCAACAATTCTCCACTAAAAAATCTGAAATCCACTCCTGGACTTAGTCTGTGGAGGTGTCAGGCATGGCGTGAGACTGCATATTAGCAATACTGAACATAAATAACCATTGCCAATGTTCTTCCACAATGTGTTTCAGAAAATGTCTTGATTTCATCATCCTGTCTTCCAGGGAGTCTTCAGTATTTCTTTTGTCCAGCTATGATCATGTTTCTCACACGATCTTTCTCATCTTAATCTTGTAATGATAGCACAAAACTCTTCTTTTTTAGGCTACTCTATGCATATTCAATCCCACACTTCTTTGTGTTGTCTGTTTTTGTGTCAGTTCTGCACATATACATACTATACTGTAAAGGACATAAAAATTCAAAAGCTGTTGCATATTTCCAAATGTTCTCTACTTAAGTAGTCGTTTTAACTGTGCATGCAGATAATAAAGAGAAACTTCAGTGCAATTGCCCACCCGGGTTACATACTCTACAACTGCTTTGATGGGACAGCAGCACCACTACAGATCAAGTGGAGAAATGAAAAACTTTTTCACTAATTGAATTAAAGGGGAATTTTAGGTTTGGGAAGACTGAGCAACCTCACATTAGAATTAGCCGAGACACCAGTGTTAAGAAACCTACACTTAGAAACAATGCGAAGAGATTCAATATCTAAGTAGAAAGGACCTCAGTTTAAGACATACCAAAGAATGACTTCATCAGTCCTCTGCATGGCTAAGTGTCTAAAAACTGGGAGGAACTCTATGTTTGTATTATGAAGCTTAGTAGCCACCATTACATTAAATCACTGTATAACATCAGTTAAGCTCTGTTGCCTCATCCCATCTTTCAGCTCCCTTACACATGTCTTTGACATTACCTCTCCTCACAACTATTCCAGCTTAGCCCTGAATTCATGTGGTATGCGTTTGTGTGTTAGAGTGTATAGTTACTGTATGTATTGAGAGGTACACTGTATTTGTATATAGGTAATAGTACATTTCAAATTTACTCCATAGGGGTGAAATACAATTTCTCTGATGAACTGCCTGGACAAAATGTTGTCATTGTTTAGAATCTCAATTATTGCAGATAAAACATACTATCAGAAGATATACTTATATTAAAAAAGACATTTAAAATAAATACTTCTGGAAAGAAAGAAGACAGTACAATTAGGTAAAAGAAGGAAAAAAAATCTGTAGTGAGTATTGGGAAATTACAAAAATGCATGGGTGGCCTTTTTCTGCAAATGACAGTAACAGTCCACAGTACTTCACAGAGCATTAATGGAATATTCACTTTGCTTAATGCACAGTAATATATATATATATAAAAAGAGTTCTGGGATTTGTTCTTGAAACCCTGTAAAACTGATTTATGATCTGTCAGAAGATATGAGCTGTTCAATTCATAAAACCAAAAAGCTCACTTGCTTACTGGTTGCAAAGGCTACTTCTGTGCCTCTTGAAATGAAGAGATTATTATGTTGATGAATATCCTTGAGCAATGCTTCCTTATATCACAGCAATTTCTCTCTACAGTAGATGGCAAAGTTTAGTTTCATTAAAATAGATTTTTTTTAAAAAACCTGTGGAGTACTCTCTGAAGCTGCAGCATAGCATACTGTACATCAGTTACAATGAGCCACAGGAATTCATAACAATGCTGCAAAACAAATTAACTGCAGATGAAGTCAGAAGTCTCTGACATCAAGTTTTGCTGAGGTATATCACCAGTGCCTTTACAACAAGTACCACAAACTAGGGTTGAAAACTAATGGTTTCATAACCTGTATTCTATACTTCTGTGAGGCGATAGAAACAAAGTACAGTGAACCATATTTAGCCTAAATATTGTAATCCAGAATTAATGCAACTGCTACATCACCAGCAAATCCAACAAGATTTACTATCTTACTTTAGATATTTTTACTCTAACAGCCTTACATGTGTCCTTTCTTCACTTTATTTTTGTTTAATCTGAAATAAATATGAATAATTTACTATTAAGATACTACCATTCCCACCAACAGCCTTTTAAATGTATATCACCGTATTCTAAAGCTGTCATCATATAAACATGAAAAATCTAGTGCACATGTCCATATAGCTATAGTACGTACAGTTTCACATACAAATTAAATAGTTGCAAGGAACTACTATTTGTATTTGATTGCTTTTGCATTAAGATAACAGTTATGTCTATAACATGTTTGATTAGGAAAAATTAGTACACTTTACGCAATATACTGTAGTATATATACATAACTGTTCATTTTCAATTAAAACCTCACCTTTTTGGAAACTGAGTTTTTTTTTCCCCACTCAAAGTCAAATTTATAGTACACAAACAGCTGTTGTTAGGGTAACTAGCGATCTGTTAATGACTCCTAGATTTGTTTTGTAATCCAAATGGTCCTTACTTGATCATCTGATCAAGTACAATCTTCTTAAATTAGAAATAATAGTATTACTGGAACTTCTTTGGCATGATGGAAACCTTATTTAAATGACAGAAAACACTTTGTTCAAATCGGTTGCTGTTTCTCCTCAACAAAGTTGGTCACATTGAATGCTCTTCAACGTTCTGTTCTTGCTCCAGTACTTTTTAGTATACAGTATATGTTACAACTGGGTCACAGTCTTTGCATGTATCGGCATTCATTTATATGCTGACGACACTTACATGTATTTTTGCTCAAAACATGACACTAATTAAACACTATCCACCAGTGTAAATGCGGGTTACACTGCTTAGATTATGTTAAAAACAATTCAACAAAAACGTTAAATCTGATTTCTGTCAAGATAGAAGCTACAGGTATGTGTATTGACTCTTATTAACTCTAGAAATGTGCTTAGATTAGTTATTAAAGTTTTTGGAAAAACTTCAAAACTGGACCCTAGACTCCTAATACTGCTGTTCACCTTTAAGAGCTTAACAGTTTAGCTCCTGACTTTCAATGAACTTCAACCCACCCATAATTTGCACTCTTCTTTTAATTCCCCATAATGAGCTGTGAACACAGGTAGTCTGTGCTTTCTGTTCTGTTGCTCTGACACTGTGGAATGATCTCCTAGCAATATCATGTCTTGCAAGTCAGTCTGCACATCAAACTCTTAAGTCTTAAAACTCATTTTTATACTCTAGCCCTTAATTCTATCTAATTGACTGTATTAATTTATGCGTACCTGTCTCTTTCATTACATAGGTTTTTGTCTTGTGCTGATGTACAATGATAGGTACTATATAAAGGTTATTACTAATTACAAAAATCAAAAGTTATTATTATTTTAAATATCCCATTTGAAAAAGTATGTTAGTAACGTGAAATTGCATTAGTTTATTCTCAATCGATGTGGACAAAAATCATGTTTGTCGATATAACCTGAGATTATTTTATAGCGCTAACTAGGTAGAAAGGAGAAAAAAGAATTCGCTGACAACTGAAGGAAAACTCCTGTAGTATAACAGACCATAAGCAGACAAAAAAGCTTGAGAAAGAGGAGACCATTCAGTCTATCAAACAGTTCTCATTTTTAATGGTTAATTGATCACTAATCCCTTATGGGATCAGGGTGTACAGAAGGGTTAATCATAAAAGTTTCTCAACACAATGATAGTGTTAATACTATTATTTTTAAAAAATCATACCTGACAGGAGAAACATTTTGGTGTGTAACAGGATATACTTTATCAAGCCTTTACTGAGAGTAATGAGAATATTCTTATATGTTGTACTACCACATGGTTTGGGTAATACTGTACATCAGAAAATTATTATGACCTAAAAATGCCAAGTCAGCATATGAAGTCATAGGCAGGGATACTCCATCTCCTGCTACACTGCATAGTGAATGGAGTATTTGTCAGGCTGAGTCTACTGCTATTGACCATCTTTTTCAGCTCTTACAATCTGGCAGGTGTTATAACTCAATTAAAAGGAATGATATATTTCATTATCCAGGCAACTTCCGGGTGTACTCAGTGTCACTCAGCAAACAAACAGCCATACTACAGCTCCGCAACTACACATTAAGCGTTGAATGAATGTGACATGATTTTGAAGAATATTTAGTTCATCACAAACCGTCAAGCTGAACAAATTTAAGTTCTTCTGATTGACAGTAATACAGAAAAAAACAAAAGCATATAAAATAAGGATCTTGCTGAAGCAGCATTTTTGTGACAGTGAATTAAGCAGAAGGACAGACATTTTTGTTTGTGTCTTCATTCTGTTTACAGGGCTGAATTCTTTGTTGAATAATTCAAAGGTGATGCTCCAGGTGTCCTGTGCAAAGTACCTGGGGCAAGCTTTAGGGTTGGTTCTGCTCATCCATCCAATCATGAGGCATATGGCAACATACAGCCTTTCTTGGCCAAAGAAACACTCACTGTTTCTGTCTAATCAACACTGCACTCATATCTCATATCTGTCTAAAAACTAGTAAATACTGTTGAAATAATTAATGCGGAAAAAAAACCAACAGGAAGTGGTGTCACTGAACTCACACAGGTTCTGGTATATACTCCTTGGTTGTACTGCTGAAAGCAAGAGTAGATCTGGCTAATGTGCTCATTCCCACAGTCTCAAGGGTCTGCAGACCATGGGATGAGAATAAAGTGCAATTATGCCTGCAACACACCACTGAACCAAAGGCATAGAATCAATATCACAACTTGTGAGAAAACTACTGCATGCTGAAACATCACCAAGTAAATTAGTGAACTAGATGTTGCATGGGGAACCAGGACTCCAATATGTTTTCATCAGTGTTGTAATCAATACTGGAGTCTGATGAACTGATTATTAGGAGTCTTAATCATGTATTTTTTGTTGTAGTATTTTTGGTATATATGTGGGGCTGTATCTGCTATCTTCATGAAAAAGTAATATGCTACTGTCAGAAGAGGAAAATACAACATCCTGTATTTTGGGATATTTTACACACAAGTTCTTTTATTAATATGAGTGATCACCCTGTGTTTTTTTTGTCTCTGTACTAAACCGTTACAACATAGAACATTTCCTGTAGATCAGTTCTGGGCTACTAATCATTTGGTAACATTCCAGAGACATTTATTCCATAATAATACAATCTGATAACATGTGTTACATGTTAATATCCTGGTCATGTACAGTAATTACTATTCCTTGTAGAATTCCTCTGAACAATTGTTACTGTCAGTACAGTTTCAAAACATATGATTAGCTTTTATTATACAATGTGTAGTCAGTGATTATTTTGTATTATCTTGAGAATAGCTCTTTCCATCACATCAAGTTTATATGTTAATTTACCGTAGGACATTTCCATTACAATCAAATTTAGTAGCTGTAGTAGTTTATCACAAGATGAACAAAGATATTACTATAATAGGATGTTGGTGTGGTATTAATGGTTTTATCACTAATGTCAATATATAAATGCACTGTATTCTGATTTTATATTGTATTTTTTCCTTCTTGGTCATGTCACCTCTGAAAAAGAGATAAAAAATAAAAAGCAAAGATTTTACATAGTCCATACAAATCACGAAATTATTACAGAAAGTTAAGTAAAAAGTGAAAAAATAGTTTCTAAAACAACCTTAACACAGACATATTGTTTATATTCAATGCAGGGCAACACCCAGAAGAATAGCAAACCTATACTACTTTTCTTATTTCTGTAAACACAAATAATTATTGTTTGAATTACTATGAAGGACCAAGGTAATCTGTTTAAGATTTTATTATAAACTAATGAAAAAATATTATACTGACAGGGCAGCCTTCTGTCATTTCCATAAGATAATATAAGAGCCTAATTGGAGTGAAATGAAGACACAGAAAATCTGTGAGGCATCCTTAAGACACATTCTAGGACAAAGCAAAACCTAAGAAAACATTGTATTTTCTGTGTTAACTTTTGTCACATCAAAGGTTTGGAGAGAAGGCTGTATACCACATCAAGATGCTTCTGTTGTTAGTAGCTAAACAATCTGAGGAACCCAGACAAGTCAGCAAGGATCAGAAGGTTCTGGCTCCAACAAAATGGTTAAGCTTGTTCAAGCCTCTCTTCATGCTCTTATCCTAAAACTTTAATATTTAACTGCACTCTAATCATACAGTGACCCTAAGAGAAGTACATACTTCGAAATTTAGATACTGCTTCCTCCATTGCTCTGTCAATAAAAACAACAACTATACTACAAGGACTACTAATAATACATTTTTGTACCATTTCTTAACATCCACTTCTAGTATATAAAAAAACTGCAAGAATTCAAACCAGATAAAATAAGATATAAAGTCAACATATATTTAAATCTTTTTGCTCCGCTCATTGTAAAAAATGAGAAAACTATATAACACAACTATATTATTGCAAGCAAAAATAAAGAGAATGTATCAACAGGGGTAAAATTCTATTTTTGGTCAAGTATTCTACTATTAGAAATGTTGTATTAGATGGTGATCTCAATGAGCATGATTTCAGGAGAAACTGGATAAGAGTCAGGAATACCCCCAAAATGTGGGCTTTATGTGTTCATATGCATGTGCATTCAATGCCAAAGCCAAGAGTTTGAGCAGCATTGGCACTATCTTTCAAACTGTTGTCCTTAAGGCAATTTACGCTATAGTCCGCATTTGACCAATGCAGTACAGATTGCAATATATGGAGAAAAAAAATTCTGCAGATATCACTGAAATAACACCATTCCTAAATATAATTTCTGTCCACAAACACAGCTATGCCATCAAAAATTGTCTACATTTACAGGAATCCTAACCCTAACCCTAGCTTAGGGCTTGCGCGAGGTTAGGGTTAAGACTTCAGAATTTCTTCAAAAACTTCATGCAACCTTCCACTCATTGGAGTGCAAAATATACTTCACTGGAACAAAATATGTGTCTTAAATAGTTAAGCAGGCACACTAAACTAAAGAGAAACTATCAACAAGGGCAAAATTCCATTTTTGGACATGTATTCTACTATTAGAAATGTTGTATTAGATAGTGATCTCAATGGGCGTGGTTTCAGGCTTAACTGAGTAAGAGACAGGAATAGCCCAAAAAGGTGGGCTTTATGTGTTCATATGCATGTGCATTCAATGCCAAAGCCAAGAGTTTGAGCAGCATTAGCACTTTCTTTCAAACTTTTGTCCTTAAGGCAATTTACGCTATAGTCCCCTTAAGACCAATGCAGTGCAAATTGCAATATATGGAGAAAAAAAAAATTCTGCAGATATCACTGAAATAACACCATTCCTAAATATAATTTCTGTCCTAAAACACAGCTATGACATCAAAAATTGTCTACATTTACAGGAATCCTAACCCTAACCCTAGCTTAGGGCTTTCGCAAGGTTAGGGTTAGACTTCAGAATTTCTTCAAAAACTTCATGCAACCTTCCACTCATTGGAGTGCAAAATATACTTCACTGGAACAAACTATGTGTCTTAAATGGTTAAGCAGGCACACTAAACTAAAGAGAAACTATCAACAAGGGCAAAATTCCATTTTTGGACATGTATACTACTATTAGAAATATTGTACTGGATGGTGATCTCAATTAGCATGGTTACAGGCTTAACTTGGGTAAGAGTCAGGTATACCCCCAAAATGTGGGCTTTATGTGTTCATATGCATGTGCATTCAATGCCAAAGCCAAGAGTTTGAGCAGCATTAGCACTTTCTTTCAAACTTTTGTCCTTAAGGCAATTAACGCTATAGTCCCCTTAAGACCAGTGCAGTGCAAATTGCAATATATTGAGAAAAAAAAATTCTGCAGATATCACTGAAATAACACCTTTTCTAACTATAATTTCTGTCGTAAAACACAGCTATGACATCAAAAATTGTCTACATTTACAGGAATCCTAACCCTAACCCTAGCTTAGGGCTTGCGCAAGGTTAGGGTTAGACTTCAGAATGTCTTCAAAAACATCATGCAACCTTCCACTCATTGGAGTGCAAAATATACTTCACTGGAACAATATATGTGTCTTAAATGGTTAAGCAGGCACACTAAAATAAAGAGAAACTATCAACAAGGGCAAAATTCCATTTTTGGACATGTATGCTACTATTAGAAATGTTGTATTAGATAGTGATCTCAATGAGCGTGGTTTCAGGCTTAACTGAGTAAGAGACAGGAATAGCCCCAAAAGGTGAGCTTTATGTGTTCATATGCATGTGCATTCAATGCCAAAGCCAAGAGATTGAGCAGCATTAGCACTTTCTTTCAAACTTTTGTCCTTAAGGCAATTTACGCTATAGTCCCCTTGTGACCAATGCAGTACAGATTGCAATATATGGAGAAAAAAAATTCTGCAGATATCACTGAAATAACACCTTTTCTAAATATAATTTCTGTCCTAAAACACAGCTATGACATCAAAAATTGTCTACATTTACAGGAATCCTAACCCTAACCCTAGCTTAGGGCTTGTGCAACGTTAGGGTTAGACTTCAGAATTTCTTCAAAAACATCATGAAACCTTCCACTCATTGGAGTGCAAAATATACTTCACTGGAACAAACTATGTGTCTTAAATGGTTAAGCAGGCACACTAAACTAAAGAGAAACTATCAAGAAGTGCAAAATTCATTTTTGGACATGTATGCTACTAGCAGAAATATTGTATTGGATGGTGATCTCAATTAGCGTGGTTTCAGGCTTAACTTGAGTAAGAGTTAGGAAATGCCCTAAAATGTGGGCTTTATGTATGCATATGGATGTGCATTCAATGCCAAAGCCAAGAGTTTGAGCAGCATTAGCACTTTATGTCAAACTTTTGTCCTTAAGGCAATTTAGGCTATAGTCCCCTTTTGACCAACGCAGTAGAGATTGCAATATATGGAGAAAAAAAAATTCTGCAGATATCACTGAAATAACACCATTCCTAAATATAATTTCTGTCCTAAAACACAGCTATGACATCAAAAATTGTCTACATTTACAGGAATCCTAACCCTAACCCTAGCTTAGGGCTTGCGCAAGGTTAGGGTTAGACTTCAGAATTTCTTCAAAAACATCATGCAACCTTCCACTCATTGGAGTGCAAAATATACTTCACTGGAACAAACTATGTGTCTTAAATGGTTAAGCAGGCACACTAAAATAAAGAGAAACTATCAACAAGGGCAAAATTCCATTTTTGGACATGTATACTACTATTAGAAATATTGTACTGGATGGTGATCTCAATTAGCATGGTTACAGGCTTAACTTGGGTAAGAGTCAGGTATACCCCCAAAATGTGGGCTTTATGTGTTCATATGCATGTGCATTCAATGCCAAAGCCAAGAGTTTGAGCAGCATTAGCACTTTCTTTCAAACTTTTGTCCTTAAGGCAATTTACGCTATATTCCCCTTAAGACCAATGCAGAACAGATTGCAATATATGGAGAAAAAAAAATTCTGCAGATATCACTGAAATAACACCTTTTCTAAATATAATTTCTGTCCTAAAACACAGCTATGACATCAAAAATTGTCTACATTTACAGGAATCCTAACCCTAACCCTAGCTTAGGGCTTGTGCAAGGTTAGGGTTAGACTTCAGAATTTCTTAAAAACATCATGCAACCTTCCACTCATTGGAGTGCAAAATATACTTCACTGGAACAAACTATGTGTCTTAAATGGTTAAGCAGGCACACTAAACTAAAGAGAATCTATCAACAAGGGTAAAATTCCATTGATAGACATGTATGCTACTATTAGAAATATTGTATTGGATGGTGATCTCAATTAGTGTGGTTACAGGCTTAACTTGGGTAAGAGTCAGGTATACCCCCAAAACGTGGGCTTTATGTGTTCATATGCATGTGCATTCAATGCCAAAGCCAAGAGTTTGAGCAGCATTAGCACTTTCTTTCAAACGTTTTTCCTTAAGGCAATTAACGCTATAGTCCCCTTAAGACCAATGCAGAGCAAATTGCAATATATGGAGAAAAAAAAATTCTGCAGATATCACTGAAATAACACCATTCCTAAATATAATTTCTGTCCTAAAACACAGCTATGACATCAAAAATTGTCTACATTTACAGGAATCCTAACCCTAACCCTAGCTTAGGGCTTGCGCAAGGTTAGGGTTAGACTTCAGAATTTCTTCAAAAACATCATGCAACCTTCCACTCATTGGAGTGCAAAATATACTTCACTGGAACAAACTATGTGTCTTAAATGGTTAAGCAGGCACACTAAACTAAAGAGAATCTATCAACAAGGGTAAAATTCCATTGATAGACATGTATACTACTATTAGAAATATTGTATTGGATGTTGATCTCAATTAGTGTGGTTACAAGCTTAACTTGGGTAAGAGTCAGGTATACCCCCAAAATGTGGGCTTTATGTGTTCATATGCATGTGCATTCAATGCCAAAGCCAAGAGTTTGAGCAGCATTAGCACTTTCTTTCAAACGTTTTTCCTTAAGGCAATTAACGCTATAGTCCTCTTAAGACCAATGCAGAGCAAATTGCAATATATGGAGAAAAAAAAATTCTGCAGATATCACTGAAATAACACCATTCCTAAATATAATTTCTGTCCAAAAACACAGCTATGACATCAAAAATTGTCTACATTTACAGGAATCCTAACCCTAACCCTAGCTTAGGGCTTGCGCAAGGTTAGGGTTAGACTTCAGAATTTCTTCAAAAACATCATGCAACCTTCCACTCATTGGAGTGCAAAATATACTTCACTGGAACAAACTATGTGTCTTAAATGGTTAAGCAGGCACACTAAACTAAAGAGAATCTATCAACAAGGGTAAAATTCCATTGATAGACATGTATACTACTATTAGAAATATTGTATTGGATGGTGATCTCAATTAGTGTGGTTACAGGCTTAACTTGGGTAAGAGTCAGGTATACCCCCAAAATGTGGGCTTTATGTGTTCATATGCATGTGCATTCAATGCCAAAGCCAAGAGTTCGAGCAGCATTAGCACTTTCTTTCAAACTTTTGTCCTTAAGGCAATTAAAGCTATAGTCCCCTTAAGACCAATGCAGTGCAAATTGCAATATATGGAAAAAAAAAAATTCTGCAGATATCACTGAAATAACACCATTCCTAAATATAATTTCTATCCTAAAACACAGCTATGACATCAAAAATTGTCTACATTTACAGGAATCCTAACCCTAACCCTAGCTTAGGGCTTACACAAGGTTAGGGTTAGACTTCAGAATTTCTTCAAAAACGTAATGCAACCTTCCACTCATTGGAGTGCAAAATATACTTCACTGGAACAAAATATGTGTCTTAAATAGTTAAGCAGGCACACTAAACTAAAGAGAAACTATCAAGAAGGGCAAAATTCATTTTTGTACATGTATGCTACTATTAGAAATGTTGTATTAGATAGTGAACTCAATGGGCGTGGTTTCAGGCTTAACTGAGTAAGAGACAGGAATAGACCCAAAAGGTGGGCTTTATGTGTCCATATGCATGTGCATTCAATGCCAAAGCCAAGATTTTGAGCAGCATTAGGACTTTCTTTCAAACTTATGTCCTTAAGGCAATTTACGCTATAGTCCCCTTTTGACCAATGCAGTACAGATTGCTTTATATGGAGAAAAAAAATTCTGCAGATATCACTGAAATAACACCTTTTCTAAATATAATTTCTGTCCTAAAACACAGCCATGACATCAAAAATTGTCTACATTTACAGGAATCCTAACCCTAACCCTAGCTTAGGGCTTGTGCAAGGTTAGGGTTAGACTTCAGAATTTCTTCAAAAACATCATGCAACCTTCCACTCATTGGAGTGCAAAATATACTTCATTGGAACAAACTATGTGTCTTAAATGGTTAAGCAGGCACACTAAACTAAAGAGAATCTATCAACAAGGGTAAAATTCCATTGATAGACATGTATACTACTATTAGAAATATTGTATTGGATGGTGATCTCAATTAGTGTGGTTACAGGCTTAACTTGGGTAAGAGTCAGGTATACCCCCAAAATGTGGGCTTTATGTGTTCATATGCATGTGCATTCAATGCCAAAGCCAAGAGTTTGAGCAGCATTAGCACTTTCTTTCAAACGTTTTTCCTTAAGGCAATTAACGCTATAGTCCCCTTAAGACCAATGCAGAGCAAATTGCAATATATGGAGAAAAAAAAATTCTGCAGATATCACTGAAATAACACCATTCCTAAATATAATTTCTGTCCTAAAACAGAGCTAAGACATCAAAAATTGTCTACATTTACAGGAATCCTAACCCTAACCCTAGCTTAGGGCTTGTGCAAGGTTAGGGTTAGACTTCAGAATTTCTTCAAAAACTTCATACAACCTTCAACTCATTGGAGTGCAAAATATACTTCACTGGAACAAACTATGTGTCTTAAATGGTTAAGCAGGCACACTAAACTAAAGAGAATCTATCAACAAGGGTAAAATTCCATTGATAGACATGTATACTACTATTAAAAATATTGTATTGAATGGTGATCTCAATTAGTGTGGTTAGAGGCTTAACTTGGGTAAGAGTCAGGTATACCCCCAAAATGTGGGCTTTATGTGTTCATATGCATGTGCATTCAATGCCAAAGCCAAGAGTTTGAGCAACATTAGCACTTTCTTTCAAACTTTTGTCCTTAAGGCAATTTACGCTATAGTCCCCTTAAGACCAATGCAGTACAGATTGCAATATATGGAGAAAAAAAATTCTGCAGATATCACTGAAATAACACCTTTTCTAATTATAATTTCTGTCCTAAAACACAGCTATGACATCAAAAATTGTCTACATTTACAGGAATCCTAACCCTAACCCTAGCTTAGGGCTTGTGCAAGGTTAGGGTTAGACTTCAGAATTTCTTCAAAAACATCATGAAACCTTCCACTCATTGCAGTTCAAAATATACTTCACTGGAACAAACTATGTGTCTTAAATGGTTAAGCAGGCACACTAAACTAAAGAGAAACTATCAAGAAGGGCAAAATTCATTTTTGGACATGTATGCTACTAGAAGAAATATTGTATTGGATGGTGATCTTAATTAGCGTGGTTTCAGGCTTAACTTGAGTAAGAGTTAGGAAATGCCCTAAAATGTGGGCTTTATGTATTCATATGGATGTGCATTCAATGCCAAAGCCAAGAGTTTGAGCAGCATTAGCACTTTATGTCAAACTTTTGTCCTTAAGGCAATTGAGGCTATAGTCCCCTTTTGACCAATGCAGTAGAGATTGCAATATATGGAGAAAAAAAAATTCTGCAGATATCACTGAAATAACACATTTTCTAAATATAATTTCTGTCCTAAAACACAGCTATGACATCAAAAATTGTCTACATTTACAGGAATCCTAACCCTAACCCTAGCTTAGGGCTTGCGCAAGGTTAGGGTTAGACTTCAGAATTTCTTCAAAAACTTCATGCAACCTTCCACTCATTGGAGTGCAAAATATACTTCACTGGAACAAACTATGTGTCTTAAATGGTTAAGCAGGCACACTAAACTAAAGAGAAACTATCAAGAAGGGCAAAATTCATTTTTGGACATGTATGCTACTATTAGAAATGTTGTATTAGATAGTGATCTCAATGGGCGTGGTTTCAGGCTTAACTGAGTAAGAGACAGGAATAGACCCAAAAGGTGGGCTTTATGTGTTCATATGCACGTGCATTCAATGCCAAAGCCAAGAGTTTGAGCAGCATTAGCACTTTCTTTCAAACTTTTGTACTTAAGGCAATTTACGCTATAGTCCCCTTTTGACCAATGCAGTACAGATTGCTATATATGGAGAAAAAAAATTCTGCAGATATCACTGAAATAACACCTTTTCTAAATATAATTTCTGTCCTAAAACACAGCTATGACATCAAAAAATTGTCTACATTTACAGGAATCCTAACCCTAACCCTAGCTTAGGGCTTGCGCAAAGTTAGGGTTAGACTTCAGAATTTCTTCAAAAACTTCATGCAACCTTCCACTCATTGGAGTGCAAAATATACTTCACTGGAACAAAATATGTGTCTTAAATAGTTAAGCAGGCACACTAAACTAAAGGGAATCTATCAAGAAGGGCAAAATTCCATTTCCGGACATGTATGCTACTAGCAGAAATGTTGTATTGGATAGTGATCTCAATGAGCGTGGTTTCAGGCTTAACTTGAGTAAGAGTTAGGAAATGCCCTAAAATGTGGGCTTTATGTGTTCATATGGATGTGTATTCAATGCGAAATCCAAGAGTTTGAGCAGCATTAGCACTTTATGTCAAACTTTTGTCCTTAAGGCAATTTAGGCAATAGTCCCCTTAAGACCAATGCAGTGCAAATTGCAATATATGGAGAAAAAAAAATTCTGCAGAGATCACTGAAATAACACCATTCCTAAATGTAATTTCTGTCCTAAAACACAGCTATGACATCAAAAATTGACTACATTTACAGGAATCCTAACCCTAACCCTAGCTTAGGGCTTGCGCAAGGTTAGGGTTAGACTTCAGAATTTCTTCAAAAACTTCATACAACCTTCCACTCATTGGAGTGCAAAATATACTTCACTGGAACAAAATATGTGTCTTAAATAGTTAAGCAGGCACACTAAACTAAAGAGAAACTATCAAGAAGGGCAAAATTCATTTTTGGACATGTATGCTACTATTAGAAATGTTGTATTAGATAGGGATCTCAATGGGCGTGGTTTCAGGCTTAACTGAGCAAAAGACAGGAATAGCCCCAAAAGGTGGGCTTTATGTGTTCATATGCATGTGCATGTGCATTCAATACCAAAGCCAAGAGATTGTGCAGCATTAGCACTTTATGTCAAACTTTTGTCCTTAAGGCAATTTACGCTATAGTCCCCTTTTGACCAATGCAGTACAGATTGCAATATATGGAGAAAAAAAAATTCTGCAGATATCACTGAAATAACACCTTTTCTAAATATAATTTCTGTCCTAAAACACAGCTATGACATCAAAAATTGTCTACATTTACAGGAATCCTAACCCTAACCCTAGCTTAGGGCTTGCGCAAGGTTAGGGTTAGACTTCAGAATTTCTTCAAAAACTTCATGCAACCTTCCACTCATTGGAGTGCAAAATATACTTCAATGGAACAAACTATGTGTCTTAAATGGTTAAGCAGGCACACTAAAGAGAAACTATCAACAAGGGCAAAATTCCATTTTTGGACATGTATACTACTATTAGAAATATTGTACTGGATGGTGATCTCAATTAGCATGGTTACAGGCTTAACTTGGGTAAGAGTCAGGTATACCCCCAAAATGTGGGCTTTATGTGTTCATATGCATGTGCATTCAATGCCAAAGCCAAGAGTTTGAGCAGCATTAGCACTTTCTTTCAAACGTTTTTCCTTAAGGCAATTAACGCTATAGTCCCCTTAAGACCAATGCAGTGCAAATTGCAATATATGGAGAAAAAAAAATTCTGCAGATATCACTGAAATAACACCATTCCTAAATATAATTTCTATCCTAAAACACAGCTATGACATCAAAAATTGTCTACATTTACAGGAATCCTAACCCTAACCCTAGCTTAGGGCTTGTGCAAGGTTAGGGTTAGACTTCAGAATTTCTTCAAAAACATCATGAAACCTTCCACTCATTGCAGTTCAAAATATACTTCACTGGAACAAACTATGTGTCTTAAATGGTTAAGCAGGCACACTAAACTAAAGAGAAACTATCAAGAAGGGCAAAATTCATTTTTGGACATGTATGCTACTAGAAGAAATATTGTATTGGATGGTGATCTTAATTAGCGTGGTTTCAGGCTTAACTTGAGTAAGAGTTAGGAAATGCCCTAAAATGTGGGCTTTATGTATTCATATGGATGTGCATTCAATGCCAAAGCCAAGAGTTTGAGCAGCATTAGCACTTTATGTCAAACTTTTGTCCTTAAGGCAATTGAGGCTATAGTCCCCTTTTGACCAATGCAGTAGAGATTGCAATATATGGAGAAAAAAAAATTCTGCAGATATCACTGAAATAACACATTTTCTAAATATAATTTCTGTCCTAAAACACAGCTATGACATCAAAAATTGTCTACATTTACAGGAATCCTAACCCTAACCCTAGCTTAGGGCTTGCGCAAGGTTAGGGTTAGACTTCAGAATTTCTTCAAAAACTTCATGCAACCTTCCACTCATTGGAGTGCAAAATATACTTCACTGGAACAAACTATGTGTCTTAAATGGTTAAGCAGGCACACTAAACTAAAGAGAAACTATCAAGAAGGGCAAAATTCATTTTTGGACATGTATGCTACTATTAGAAATGTTGTATTAGATAGTGATCTCAATGGGCGTGGTTTCAGGCTTAACTGAGTAAGAGACAGGAATAGACCCAAAAGGTGGGCTTTATGTGTTCATATGCACGTGCATTCAATGCCAAAGCCAAGAGTTTGAGCAGCATTAGCACTTTCTTTCAAACTTTTGTACTTAAGGCAATTTACGCTATAGTCCCCTTTTGACCAATGCAGTACAGATTGCTATATATGGAGAAAAAAAATTCTGCAGATATCACTGAAATAACACCTTTTCTAAATATAATTTCTGTCCTAAAACACAGCTATGACATCAAAAAATTGTCTACATTTACAGGAATCCTAACCCTAACCCTAGCTTAGGGCTTGCGCAAAGTTAGGGTTAGACTTCAGAATTTCTTCAAAAACTTCATGCAACCTTCCACTCATTGGAGTGCAAAATATACTTCACTGGAACAAAATATGTGTCTTAAATAGTTAAGCAGGCACACTAAACTAAAGGGAATCTATCAAGAAGGGCAAAATTCCATTTCCGGACATGTATGCTACTAGCAGAAATGTTGTATTGGATAGTGATCTCAATGAGCGTGGTTTCAGGCTTAACTTGAGTAAGAGTTAGGAAATGCCCTAAAATGTGGGCTTTATGTGTTCATATGGATGTGTATTCAATGCGAAATCCAAGAGTTTGAGCAGCATTAGCACTTTATGTCAAACTTTTGTCCTTAAGGCAATTTAGGCAATAGTCCCCTTAAGACCAATGCAGTGCAAATTGCAATATATGGAGAAAAAAAAATTCTGCAGAGATCACTGAAATAACACCATTCCTAAATGTAATTTCTGTCCTAAAACACAGCTATGACATCAAAAATTGACTACATTTACAGGAATCCTAACCCTAACCCTAGCTTAGGGCTTGCGCAAGGTTAGGGTTAGACTTCAGAATTTCTTCAAAAACTTCATACAACCTTCCACTCATTGGAGTGCAAAATATACTTCACTGGAACAAAATATGTGTCTTAAATAGTTAAGCAGGCACACTAAACTAAAGAGAAACTATCAAGAAGGGCAAAATTCATTTTTGGACATGTATGCTACTATTAGAAATGTTGTATTAGATAGGGATCTCAATGGGCGTGGTTTCAGGCTTAACTGAGCAAAAGACAGGAATAGCCCCAAAAGGTGGGCTTTATGTGTTCATATGCATGTGCATGTGCATTCAATACCAAAGCCAAGAGATTGTGCAGCATTAGCACTTTATGTCAAACTTTTGTCCTTAAGGCAATTTACGCTATAGTCCCCTTTTGACCAATGCAGTACAGATTGCAATATATGGAGAAAAAAAAATTCTGCAGATATCACTGAAATAACACCTTTTCTAAATATAATTTCTGTCCTAAAACACAGCTATGACATCAAAAATTGTCTACATTTACAGGAATCCTAACCCTAACCCTAGCTTAGGGCTTGCGCAAGGTTAGGGTTAGACTTCAGAATTTCTTCAAAAACTTCATGCAACCTTCCACTCATTGGAGTGCAAAATATACTTCAATGGAACAAACTATGTGTCTTAAATGGTTAAGCAGGCACACTAAAGAGAAACTATCAACAAGGGCAAAATTCCATTTTTGGACATGTATACTACTATTAGAAATATTGTACTGGATGGTGATCTCAATTAGCATGGTTACAGGCTTAACTTGGGTAAGAGTCAGGTATACCCCCAAAATGTGGGCTTTATGTGTTCATATGCATGTGCATTCAATGCCAAAGCCAAGAGTTTGAGCAGCATTAGCACTTTCTTTCAAACGTTTTTCCTTAAGGCAATTAACGCTATAGTCCCCTTAAGACCAATGCAGTGCAAATTGCAATATATGGAGAAAAAAAAATTCTGCAGATATCACTGAAATAACACCATTCCTAAATATAATTTCTATCCTAAAACACAGCTATGACATCAAAAATTGTCTACATTTACAGGAATCCTAACCCTAACCCTAGCTTAGGGCTTGCGCAAGGTTAGGGTTAGACTTCAGAATTTCTTCAAAAACTTCATGCAACCTTCCACTCATTGGAGTGCAAAATATACTTCACTGGAACAAACTATGTGTCTTAAATGGTTAAGCAGGCACACTAAACTAAAGAGAAACTATCAACAAGGGCAAAATTCCATTTATGGACATATATACTACTATTAGAAATATTGTACTGGATGGTGATCTCAATTAGCATGGTTACAGGCTTAACTTGGGTAAGAGTCAGGTATGCCCCCAAAATGTGGGCTTTATGTGTTCATATGCATGTGCATTCAATGCCAAAGCCAAGAGTTTGAGCAGCATTAGCACTTTCTTTCAAACTTTTGTCCTTAAGGCAATTTACGCTATACTCCCCTTAAGACCAATGCAGTACAGATTGCAATATATGGAGAAAAAAAATTCTGCAGATATCACTGAAATAACACCTTTTCTAAATATAATTTCTGTCCTAAAACACAGCCATGACATCAAAAATTGTCTACATTTACAGGAATCCTAACCCTAACCCTAGCTTAGGGCTTGTGCAAGGTTAGGGTTAGACTTCAGAATTTCTTCAAAAACATCATGCAACCTTCCACTCATTGGAGTGCAAAATATACTTCACTGGAACAAACTATGTGTCTTAAATGGTTAAGCAGGCACACTAAACTAAAGAGAATCTATCAACAAGGGTAAAATTCCATTGATAGACATGTATACTACTATTAAAAATATTGTATTGAATGGTGATCTCAATTAGTGTGGTTACAGGCTTAACTTGGGTAAGAGTCAGGTATACCCCCAAAATGTGGGCTTTATGTGTTCATATGCATGTGCATTCAATGCCAAAGTCAAGAGTTTGAGCAGCATTAGCACTTTCTTTCAAACGTTTTTCCTTAAGGCAAGTAACGCTATAGTCCCCTATAGACCAATGCAGTGCAAATTGCAATATATGGAGAAAAAAAAAATCTGCAGATATCACTGAAATAACACCATTCCTAAATATAATTTCTGTCCTAAAACACAGCTATGACATCAAAAATTGTCTACATTTACAGGAATCCTAACCCTAACCCTAGCTTAGGGCTTGCGCAAGGTTAGGGTTAGACTTCAGAATTTCTTCAAAAACTTCATGCAACCTTCCACTCATTGGAATGCAAAATATACTTCACTGGAACAAAATATGTGTCTTAAATAGTTAAGCAGGCACACTAAACTAAAGAGAAACTATCAAGAAGGGCAAAATTCATTTTTGGACATGTATGCTACTATTAGAAATGTTGTATTAGATAGTGATCTCAATGAGCGTGGTTTCAGGCTTAACTTGAGTAAGAATTAGGAAATGCCCTAAAATGTGGGCTTTATGTGTTCATATGGATGTGCATTCAATGCGAAATCCAAGAGTTTGAGCAGCATTAGAACTTTATGTCAAACTTTTGTCCTTAAGGCAATTTAGGCTATAGTCCCCTTTTGACCAATGCAGTACAGATTGCTATATATGGAGAAAAAAAATTCTGCAGATATTACTGAAATAACACCTTTTCTAAATATAATTTCTGTCGTAAAACACAGCTATAACATCAAAAATTGTCTACATTTACAGGAATCCTAACCCTAACCCTAGCTTAGGGCTTGCGCAAGGTTAGGGTTAGACTTCAGAATTTCTTCAAAAACTTCATGCAACCTTCCACTCATTGGAGTGCAAAATATACTTCACTGGAACAAAATATGTGTCTTAAATAGTTAAGCAGGCACACTAAACTAAAGAGAAACTATCAAGAAGGGCAAAATTCATTTTTGGACATGTATGCTACTATCAGAAATGTTGTATTAGATAGTGATCTCAATGGGCGTGGTTTCAGGCTTAACTGAGTAAGAGACAGGAATAGCCCCAAAAGGTGGGCTTTATGTGTTCATATGCATGTGCATTCAATGCCAAAGCCAAGAGTTTGAGCAGCATTAGCACTTTCTTTCAAACGTTTTTCCTTAAGGCAAGTAACGCTATAGTCCCCTTAAGACCAATGCAGTGCAAATTGCAATATGTGGAGAAAAAAAAATTCTGCAGATATCACTGAAATAACACCATTCCTAAATATAATTTCTGTCCTAAAACATAGTTATGACATCAAAAATTGTCTACATTTACAGGAATCCTAACCCTAACCCTAGCTTAGGGCTTTCGCAAGGTTAGGGTTAGACTTCAGAATTTCTTCAAAAACGTAATGCAACCTTCCACTCATTGGAGTGCAAAATATACTTCACTGGAACAAAATATGTGTCTTAAATAGTTAAGCAGGCACACTAAACTAAAGAGAAACTATCAAGAAGGGCAAAATTCATTTTTGGACATGTATGCTACTATTAGAAATGTTGTATTAGATAGGGATCTCAATGGGCGTGGTTTCAGGCTTAACTGAGTAAGAGACAGGAATAGCCCAAAAGGTGGGCTTTATGTGTTCATATGCATGTGCATTCAATACCAAAGCCAAGAGATTGAGCAGCATTAGCACTTTATGTCAAACTTTTGTCCTTAAGGCAATTTACGCTATAGTCCCCTTTTGACCAATGCAGTACAGATTGCAATATATGGAGAAAAAAAAATTCTGCAGATATCACTGAAATAACACCTTTTCTAAATATAATTTCTGTCCTAAAACACAGCTATGACATCAAAAATTGTCTACATTTACAGGAATCCTAACCCTAACCCTAGCTTAGGGCTTTCGCAAGGTTAGGGTTAGACTTCAGAATTTCTTCAAAAACTTCATGCAACCTTCCACTCGTTGGAGTGCAAAATATACTTCACTGGAACAAAATATGCGTCTTAAATGGTTAAGCGGGCACACTAAACTAAAGGGAATGTATCAAGAAGGGCAAAATTCCATTTTCGGACATGTATGCTACTAGCAGAAATGTTGTATTGGATAGTGATCTCAATGAGTGTGGTTTCAGGCTTAACTTGAATAAGAGTTAGGAAATGCCCTAAAATGTGGGCTTTATGTGTTCATATGCATGTGCATTCAATGCCAAAGCCAAGAGTTTGAGCAGCATTAGCACTTTCTTTCAAACGTTTTTCCTTAAGGCAAGTAACGCTATAGTCCCCTTAAGACCAATGCAGTGCAAATTGCAATATATGGAGAAAAAAAAATTCTGCAGATATCACTGAAATAACACCATTCCTAAATATAATTTCTGTCCTAAAACATAGTTATGACATCAAAAATTGTCTACATTTACAGGAATCCTAACCCTAACCCTAGCTTAGGGCTTTCGCAAGGTTAGGGTTAGACTTCAGAATTTCTTCCAAAACGTAATGCAACCTTCCACTCATTGGAGTGCAAAATATACTTCACTGGAACAAAATATGTGTCTTAAATAGTTAAGCAGGCACACTAAACTAAAGAGAAACTATTAAGAAGGGCAAAATTCATTTTTGGACATGTATGCTACTATTAGAAATGTTGTATTAGATAGTGATCTCAATGGGCGTGGTTTCAGGCTTAACTGAGTAAGAGACAGGAATAGCCCCAAAAGTTGGGCTTTATGTGTTCATATGCATGTGCATTCAATGCCAAAGCCAAGAGTTTGAGCAGCATTAGCACTTTCTTTCAAACTTTTGTCCTTAAGGCAATTGACGCTATACTCCCCTTTTGACCAATGCAGTACAGATTGCTATATATGGAGAAAAAAAATTCTGCAGATATCACTGAAATAACACCATTCCTAAATATAATTTCTGTCCTAAAACACAGCTATGACATCAAAAATTGTCTACATTTACAGGAATCCTAACCCTAACCCTAGCTTAGGGCTTGCGCAAGGTTAGGGTTAGACTTCAGAATTTCTTTAAAAACTTCATGCAACCTTCCACTCATTGGAGTGCAAAATATACTTCACTAGAACAAAATACACGTCTTAAATGGTTAAGCAGGCACACTAAACTAAAGGGAATCTATCAACAAGGGTAAAATTCCATTGTTAGACATGTATACTACTATTAGAAATATTGTATTGTATAGTGATCTCAATGAGCGTGGTTTCAGGCTTAACTGAGTAAGAGTCAGGAATACTCCCAAAATGTGGGCTTTATGTGTTCATATGCATGTGCATTCAATGCCAAAGTCAAGAGTTTGAGCAGCATTAGCACTTTCTTTCAAACGTTTTTCCTTAAGGCAAGTAACGCTATAGTCCCCTTAAGACCAATGCAGTGCAAATTGCAATATATGGAGAAAAAAAAATTCTGCAGATATCACTGAAATAACACCATTCCTAAATATAATTTCTGTCCTAAAACACAGCTATGACATCAAAAATTGTCTACATTTACAGGAATCCTAACCCTAACCCTAGCTAAGGGCTTTCGCAAGGTTAGGGTTAGACTTCAGAATTTCTTCAAAAACGTAATGCAACCTTCCACTCATTGGAGTGCAAAATATACTTCACTAGAACAAAATACACGTCTTAAATGGTTAAGCAGGCACACTAAACTAAAGGGAATCTATCAAGAAGGGCAAAATTCCATTTTTGGACATGTATGCTACTATTAGAAATGTTGTATTAGATAGTGATCTCAATGGGCGTGGTTTCAGGCTTAACTGAGTAAGAGACTGGAATAGCCCTAAAAGGTGGGCTTTATGTGTTCATATGTATGTGCATTCAATGCCAAAGCCAAGAGTTTGAGCAGCATTAGCACTTTCTTTCAAACTTTTGTCCTTAAGGCAATTTACGCTATAGTCCCCTTTTGACCAATGCAGTACAGACTGCTATATATGGAGAAAAAAAAATTCTGCAGATATCACTGAAATAACACCTTTTCTAAATATAATTTCTGTCTTAAAACACAGCTATGACATCAAAAATTGTCTACATTTACAGGAATCCTAACCCTAACCCTAGTTTAGGGCTTGCGCAAGGTTAGGGTTAGACTTCAGAATTTCTTCAAAAACTTCATGCAACCTTCCACTCATTGGAGTGCAAAATATACTTCACTGGAACAAAATATGTGTCTTAAATAGTTAAGCAGGCACACTAAACTAAAGAGAAACTATCAAGAAGGGGAAAATTCATTTTTGGACATGTATGCTACTATCAGAAATGTTGTATTAGATAGTGATCTCAATGGGCGTGGTTTAAGGCTTAACTGAGTAAGAGACAGGAATAGCCCCAAAAGGTGGGCTTTATGTGTTCATATGCATGTGCATTCAATGCCAAAGCCAAGAGTTTGAGCAGCATTAGCACTTTCTTTCAAACGTTTTTCCTTAAGGCAAGTAACGCTATAGTCCCCTTAAGACCAATGCAGTGCAAATTGCAATATGTGGAGAAAAAAAAATTCTGCAGATATCACTGAAATAACACCATTCCTAAATATAATTTCTGTCCTAAAACATAGTTATGACATCAAAAATTGTCTACATTTACAGGAATCCTAACCCTAACCCTAGCTTAGGGCTTGCGCAAGGTTACGGTTAGACTTCAGAATTTCTTCAAAAACTTCATGCAACCTTCCACTCATTGGAGTGCAAAATATACTTCACTGGAACAAAATATGCGTCTTAAATGGTTAAGCAGGCACACTAAACTAAAGGGAATCTATCAAGAAGGGCAACATTCCATTTTCGTACATGTATGCTACTAGCAGAAATGTTGTATTGGATAGTGATCTCAATGAGTGTGGTTTCAGGCTTAACTTGAGTAAGAGTTAGAAATGCCCTAAAATGTGGGCTTTATGTGTTCATATGCATGTGCATTCAATGCCAAAGCCAAGAGTTTGAACAGCATTAGCACTTTCTTTCAATTGTTTTTCCTTAAGGCAAGTAACGCTATAGTCCCCTTAAGACCAATGCAGTGCAAATTGCAATATATGGAGAAAAAAAAATTCTGCAGATATCACTGAAATAACACCATTCCTAAATATAATTTCTGTCCTAAAACACAGCTATGACATCAAAAATTGTCTACATTTACAGGAATCCTAACCCTAACCCTAGCTTAGGGCTTTCGCAAGGTTAGGGTTAGACTTCAGAATTTCTTCAAAAACTTCATGCAACCTTCCACTCATTGGAGTGCAAAATATACTTCACTAGAACAAAATACACGTCTTAAATGGTTAAGCAGGCACACTAAACTAAAGGGAATCTATCAAGAAGGGCAAAATTCATTTTTGGACATGTATGCTACTATTAGAAATGTTGTATTAGATAGTGATCTCAATGGGCGTGGTTTCAGGCTTAACTGAGTAAGAGACTGGAATAGCCCTAAAAGGTGGGCTTTATGTGTTCATATGTATGTGCATTCAATGCCAAAGCCAAGAGTTTGAGCAGCATTAGCACTTTCTTTCAAACTTTTGTCCTTAAGGCAATTTACGCTATAGTCCCCTTTTGACCAATGCAGTACAGACTGCTATATATGGAGAAAAAAAAATTCTGCAGATATCACTGAAATAACACCTTTTCTAAATATAATTTCTGTCCTAAAACACAGCTATGACATCAAAAATTGTCTACATTTACAGGAATCCTAACCCTAACCCTAGTTTAGGGCTTGCGCAAGGTTAGGGTTAGACTTCAGAATTTCTTCAAAAACTTCATGCAACCTTCCACTCATTGGAATGCAAAATATACTTCACTGGAACAAAATATGTGTCTTAAATAGTTAAGCAGGCATACTAAACTAAAGAGAAACTATCAACAAGGGCAAAATTCATTTTTGGACATGTATGCTACTATTAGAAATGTTGTATTAGATAGTGATCTCAGTGGGCGTGGTTTCAGGCTTAACTGAGTAAGAGACAGGAATAGCCCCAAAAGGTGGGCTTTATGTGTTCATATGCATGTGCATTCAATGCCAAAGCCAAGAGATTGAGCAGCATTAGCACTTTCTTTCAAACTTTTGTCCTTAAGGCAATTTACGCTAAAGTCCCCTTTTGACCAATGCAGTAAAGATTGCTATATATGGAGAAAAAAAATTCTGCAGATATCACTGAAATAACACCATTCCTAAATATAATTTCTGTCCTAAAACATAGCTATGACATCAAAAATTGTCTACATTTACAGGAATCCTAACCCTAACCCTAGCTTAGGGCTTTCGCAAGGTTAGGGTTAGACTTCAGAATTTCTTCAAAAACGTAATGCAACCTTCCACTCATTGGAGTGCAAAATATACTTCACTAGAACAAAATACACGTCTTAAATGGTTAAGCAGGCACACTAAACTAAAGGGAATCTATCAAGAAGGGCAAAATTCCATTTTTGGACATGTATGCTACTATCAGAAATGTTGTATTGGATGGTGATCTCAATGAGCATGTTTACAGGCTTACCTGGGTAAGAGTCAAGAATACCCCCAAAATGTGGCTTTAGGGTGTTAATATGCATGTGCATTCAATGCCAAAGGCACAAGTTTGAACAGTATCATCACTTTCTTTCAAACTCTTGCCTTTAGGACAATTTAGGTAGCTATATATATAAATTCTGCACAATGCTAGGAGACTTTCTGAGCTTCTCCGTTTTCTTGTGCTAATCTGTTACTAAGTCTGTATCCAGATCACAATAGGAAATTGGAGCCTGAACTCTGAGGTAACCTCTGATAGGAAAGCAAGTGTTTGCAAGCCAGATTGAGAGCTCACTCCTCCCTGCCTGTGTGGCAGTGTACTGACACCCCTCCAGCAAATGTGGCCTTTTCCACTCTGTCCTGCCCCCTGTTCTTACAGACGCTGGTTAAAACCTAAAATCTATCAGATATTATTTCACCCTTCTGTTCATACTGTATGTGAACTGTGCCTTTTTTTACTTCCACAGGCTGCACAAAGCCACCTGAATTTCAGACACTCAGGTTTCCAGTATCCACCATGTTGAGGTTGGGCTGAGAATACAGAATTGCCTGTCAACATTCCTAATACTTTAAATAGTTTAAAACTCATAAAAATTAGGCAGCACTGAGCTTGAAGAAGCTTCTCTTGAAAAATAAGTTTAGGTTTTGTTGCATGAACTAAGAAGACTTTCTTAAGTTCTCTTAAGAACTACTTTTTATAAAACTCCCCACATTGTCTTGAGAAAAGACAAAAGACTTCACTGAAAAACATAAAAGAATGTTATGGTATATAGAAGAGATACTATAATGATACTATACTATAAATAAAATAATTTAATACTTTAGTACGATCAGTAAGCCCAGCCAGCGAAATGGGAGAAAATATTAAACATTAATCTATCGGCAACAAGCGAAATTTAAGAATGAGTAGCTGAAAATATCAGTCATGTAGCAGTGTCAAAGTTGTACATTGATCATGCTTGGCATTGGATTCTCACTTTTCAGATAATCCAATGCTCAGTATAAATCAATGGCAGGTTTCTAATTTGTAAGCTATCTTCCTTACACCTCTGCTCTATTTCCCTATTCATGCAGCATATTTTACCTTTTTATAAATTGAAACCTGTTAAACACAATCAAGAAGACATTTACTTTATGAGGCAATCCAGTTAGGCCATTAACAAGATCTGCACAACTAAAACAGCTTGATTACCTCTTGCTCAAGTCCTAATGCTCTTTGTAGTTATTACATCTAATTTCTAGATGAACAAATGATGAATAGTTGATCCTGTAGTTTTTTATTATAAAAATAATGCAGTCACACACAGCAGTCTGCCTGAAAAGGGAAGTTGAGGCTTTAAATTGGAAAGCAAGTGCAATGTGCCCATGCATCTTTTGCTGTAGCTTATAACAGCATTTTGAAAGTAACACTGGATGCCCTTTTACCCAACTGGGAAGTGTGAAATGAATCATGTTATGGAGAAAGTTCTTCCTCTAGGGCAGCAGAATACATCACAGTCTGCCTGCAGTGTGTGAACAGTCAGCCACCTGCTCCAGAAATGATGAGGTACAAAGAACAAAGGTCTGACGCTGAGGTTCAGACTTCAGAAAGTGTCTTTCTATCAATGGCAGAATCAGGTTTGTAGGTACTAAAGAGGGTACATGAGAGTAATTGGGAATTTGTGCACTCTAACTGGGTATGATCTTACAAACCTTACCAGATGATATTGCCCTTTTGCCTCCTTTGAACTTTACTCATGCTGTTTAGAGAAAACTAAAGGAAACATCTTGAACGTCTTGAGTTTAAAAAAAAAATGTGCTGAACCAGGATACTGAATTATATTATGCTGTCAAGGATTAGGTTTAAGGTTTGTAGCTTGTTGAGCGGGATAGAACAGTTTCTTGGATTATTTTTCAATGCTAAACTGGCAGGTCTGTGCCTTGGCTAACAAAGAGTTCTTTCCACACAACCTAGAATAATCATGACCAAAAACACCATTCACAAAAAACATCAAACAGGCAATGTCAGTTCAAAGTTAAAAGTACTCTCCAGAGTTTCACAAGGAACAATACGCAAATTAAATGAAGTTCCGGAAGGGGAGAATACAAGCTTTACTGATTAAAACCAAACTAAAATCACACCCAGTCAGTACTGCATTACACTTTTTTTTCCAGAAACATTCAACAAAACATTTAAAATGTTATCTACTGCATCAAGGGAAACCACTTAGATGTTGTGCAAAAAGGCACATTATGTCTCAGAACTGCACCTATTCCACTATTATAATTCATATCAATACAGAATCACTGAAAATAAAAAATAGAACAATTATAGTCCTATTCTATAAATTAATCCTTACAAAATGAATACTAACAAGATGTTGTTAACCACTGTCCTTTATAAGCTATAGCAAAATGATTTTACATAACAGAGTTGACCTATGTGCCAAAAAACATATTTCAGTTAATGCGGTCATGTTAATGCAGACCCAAGAGAGTCTGCTCAATTTTAGACTGCATTGTGAAGAATCATAAAGGATGACCAGGAAACATCAAGCACACTTTTCATGCAAGTTCTTTAATATTTCATTAAGTGAGTTTATGAGCCAAGTCAATTGAAGATTAATGGATACTGTGGTTCATGGACCAACAACTATTACCATAATGATGTGAAAATATGGTGCTCCTTTTCTGATTTCACAATGACATACTGAGTTGCATTATGAAACATTTTAAGATACTGGATAGAGTAAATCTCTACTGCAAGAGGGGAAACTTTCTTAAAACACCCAACTCTGAAATTCCTCTGAAGAGTTCATGTTTCTTAAAGATAAATATTTGTACAAAGGTTTCCCAATGGATATGTAGCTGATTTTACCTTTGATAAAAAGAAGAAACAAAACAAAAAAGGTAAAGAATGATAACATTCTCAAGACTACTTCTGCACAGTGTTGACATTTTCCTTTCTGACGCCTATTAACAAAGACATAAGATAACCTACTGTAAAACAGCTAAAATTAAGAACACTTACACACAGCATCAGTAGAACAAACATGTTGAGACAGTGAATTTAATATTCATTTTCAATCATCAGCAATATACAGAATTTGTATGAAACAATGGTGACAGGGTGGCTAAGTGGTCAGTATTGCTTCCCTGAGTTCAGTTCTTGGCCTGGCATGCCATCTGTGTGGAGTTTGTATGTTTGTATGTGTGGAGTTTGTATGTTCTCCCTGTGTTTCTGTGGGTTTTCTCTGGGTGCTCTAGTTTCCTTCTGCTGTCGTTACACATACTGGTAGGTTAACTGCTTCCTGAGAAAATTGGCCCTGGTGTGAGTGTTTTTGTGTTTGTCTGGCCTTTGATAAGACTAGTGAGCCAGGACAGGCTCTGGTACTCCTGCAACCTCTAACTGGGAGAAGAGGTTAGAAAATAAACAATTGATGGCATTTGTCAGTTTTATTTATTGGTCACCATGCATGTTTTTCGTACTATTATAGATGAGAAACACCAGCAAAAGGAAACTTAAAATTGAAGTTTTGCAAATTGGCTTAATCACATCTCATATTTGCTTTAAGGCACTTTTAAAATGTTACTGAACATTATGTACAGTCAAATACAGTCAAAAGCCAGCAGCCATATCACCCTGCAACTCACAACTGGCAACCCACTGAAGCTAAGCAGGTGTGAGCCTGGTCAGTACCTGGATGGGAGACCTCCTGGGAAACACTAAGGTTGCTGCTGGAAGAGGTGTTAGTGGGGCCAGCAGGGGGCGCTCACCCTGTGGTCCATGTGGGTCCTAATGCCCCAGTATAGTGATGGGGACACTATACTGTAAACAGGCGCCGTCCTTCGGATGAGACGTAAAACCGAGGTCCTGACTCTCTGTGGTCATTAAAAATCCCAGGGCTCTTCTCGAAAAGAGTAGGGGTGTACCCCGGTGTCCTGGCCAAATTTCCAATTGGCCCTTACTAATCATGGCCTCCTAATAATCCCCCTCTATGAATTGGCTACATTACTCTGCTCTCCTCCCCACTGATAGCTGATGTGTGGTGAGCGTTCTGGCGCACTATGGCTGCCGTCGCATCATCCAGGTGGATGCTGCACATTGGTGGTGGTGGAGGGGAGTCCCCATTACCTGTAAAGCGCTTTGAGTGGAGTGTCCAGAAAAGCGCTATATAAGTGTAAGCAATTATTATTATTAAAAGGTAAATCAATTAAGATCAACATTAAAGTTTAGGAAGCTCTAGTAATAGTCATTACTAAAACATTTGTAAACCACAATATTTAATAATGCACTACATTTTTTCTGGTTAGTTCTTAATGTTTCATGATTAAATTAGCGGGTTGAAAAATTAAATGCACATGCACATTATGGAGTTTTGTTCTATTTCCCCTTTAAATTATTGTTTTATTTACTCATTAAAATTTGGCTTCTCTATACTCTGGAATACTATCACTTCAAAAGAGCTTTAAATCTGTTCTTAGAGGGATCAATCTCTCTGGGTTACGTTTCTCTGCAAAATTTCAAACCATCATTATTGGGCAGATACTTACATAGGGCTATCCTGATATTACTGATATTTCATAATACTTAAATTCCATTACATGATTCATAAATAACCATGAGAACGTGGCTGCAATTTAGTAAAAGAGAAATGCTAGAATTATAATGAGAAACTTTGAAATGAACTTCATAGAACTGTTTTCCTGTGTTGAAAGGGCACCTGCTGGATTTTAGCCTCTGCATTTTTTAAGGGGCCACAACACAGGACACACAAAAGATATTTTAAAGTCAGAGATAACTATTCTTTCAGAACATTTTAGTGGCCGGATTTCACAGTGTAATACATAAATCAAAAGCACTGCCCTCTGAGAAAATAAATAAATAAATCCCAGAGCCTAATGATATAAAGAAATAACTTAGCACAAGATTTATGTCAGTGTCCAGGAAAATCATGTGTTAACACACAATACTGGAACTGAGGAAAGAGCTGGAGTTTTATTTACTCTACAAAAAATGTGCAAAAGTGATTCAGAGAGTTAGGATGTGACACTAAGGAGCACTGGGGAGGTAAGCACTATCTCTACTAATAATCTCACAACATCACCACTCAAGCAAATGGTGACAGGCACTTTTCCACACTTCATGTAATTGAATACTGTCATCTTTTATCAAGGGGATGAAGGAAGTCAGATTCAGCTGGCTCACGGCCAGACTCACTTGCTACCAAGGAGCCGATAAAAATGGTCTATACACAGACCAAGCAGTCAAATCATTACATCATTTACTTCCACGGTAGAACTTTTTGGTTCAGCCACATTAACTTCCTTCATTTCCAAAAGGGAGGAAGAAGTCTTTTAAATGGGCCACTCAAAAGCTGCTTAATTCTATTTAAACTGAAGAGGCTGACATTGAGGATGCGGTGAAAATCTTGAGGTCAAAATGACACTCAAACTGTGTTTAAAATGATAAATACAGATTTCCAGGACAGACTTTTTATTTTCTCTGACACAGATGAGTACTGAGCAGTGATCGCAGATAAGAAACAGTGTCAAATCACTGAACTCATTCTGCAAGTCACTTCAATGACAGAGCCCCGCCAGTGAAATTAATTATTTGAATGCTAGAGGCATTTCTGAAAACAAAATAAGTTATTTTGACTCTGTGCAATAAAACAATAAACATGATTTTAGTATGTATAATTAAGAAAAATTCATAACTTTCAGAAGGCAGTTTTTAGCATTGGAAACTTGGATGCAATGATTTTTAAAACAACAGTTATCACTACAATCATTATCACATAATGACAGTTGTGAAGCTTCGGGAGCAGAAATATTTGTTAAATGGGCCTTGTGCTTTTTTTGTCATCAGATACAAGAATACTTGTTTCTTCACCATGTATAACAGTAATCTTTACATTAGCAATGAAAATAACACTTTTGGGCAGGTAATACATACTTTCAAAGAAATGAAATCACTAAATTAGCATCAGAAGTAAAATATCCTCTTAATGGGGCATACAGTATTAATAAAGTAAGCAATAACTAATACATTTTTCCTTAGAATACAGGGTTCTTCCACTGTATAGTGTTAAATGAAGAATACAAAGAATTCCATGCAAAATCCATGTTCATGAAATAAAGTACAGATAAGAAGCTTCTGAACTGTGAGCTAAATACATCTGAAAATGGTTGAGTACATTGAGTAGAGAAGTGAGAAATGTCTTCACTACTTTTATCCAGATGGAATGTTAGGCAGGTCAGATTGTGAAAGCCCACACAGAGGGGTACAACCCCTCCTTACAAACAAAGGAAAATAAGTTAAGAGCTCTTAGGGAACAGTAGTTAATAGTTCTTTTCTTCTTGGTAATTAAGGAGAGGAATTATAGGTAGGCTTCAGGTGGAATTCAGCCAGGGCATCAGGAATAACACCCTACTGTAACAAACAGTGCTACAGCATGTTTCATGTCAAAGGCTAGTCAGGACAACAAAAAACAGCACCCTCCTGTGGCTTAATCTGAAATTGGTTCAGAGAAAAGTGCCACCTACTGGTCTGCCAATAACACTATCAGCAGCAACATGGTTTTCCATGCAAGACTCCCATCCCAGCATTGACCAAGACCAGATTTGCTTAGTTTCTGGACAGCTAAAGTACAGTAAGTTAGCCTCAAACCTCACAAAACTATCTGGATTAGTATGGAGAAACCTTTTTGTTTTAACAAGGCTGTATCTCTGGTTGGGAAAAGTATTAGATTTATTTTTGCATGCTTAGACAAAGTGTTTTAGTGCATGCTTTAAATCAGGCCCCAGAGTACAATTCATCATGACAATGGTAAATAACTCAGTTTAAGACACCAGAGATGAAGTAAAAGGAAATGTACTGAATTTACTCTCAAGATTAACAAAACTGCTAATGATAGCAGCACAGAACGTCAATCCACTGAATGAGATTAATTCAGATGTTTATTTTTTTAGGTCTGTTGCATAGGATTCCTATGGGCTGTTTTAAGTATAGTATGAGATTCAGACTGCAGAACTGAACACAGATTTTTACTACAGTATGTCTACAACAACCCAACATGCTTTCAATTGGTCTTTGCAGATTTTGATTTTCTTTGAATAAAAGTCTGTTAAAATTGCTACATTTTGATATACATTGTGCCGGTGGAAGGCATGATGGCATCACAGTTAGAACTGCAGCTTCTTACCTTGAGGGCCTCATGTTGATCCCATTATTAGGAAAGTGGGTTTTCCCTTTAATGGGATGGGTTTTCTACAGGTGCTTTGTTTTCTTCCAGTTTTGCTGAACTCATGTGTTTCCCATTGCTGCTTATCAGGATTGGCATTTGACTTTTCTCTAATGGAGGGTATGCTACTGGTAAAGGCCAGTAAAAGTAATTTACTGACAAACTCAAAAATGTAGAAAGCCGGAAAAAAAAAATTCCTACACGTGCAATTTGTAAGTGCAGAAAAATATGTAACATTATGTATTATTTTTTATCAAATGTTTAACTTTCCCGACAAAATACTTGATCCTTTAAATTAACAATGCCAACTTAGTTCAGATTGAACTAAGAATTGGTTTATTCTGGTTTAATTTAAAAAAACTATCTGGCCACCTGGATCTTTGGTCATTGTGACTGCCTGAAGTAAACTGATCAGATGAGGGGATAGTTTATGAAAATGTTTAAAATATTTTAACTTAAAATTTTTAAAGCACACATTGAGAGAGAGGAAATACTGAAGAGGAAAAGGAAACGTGTGGGAACCACAGCCTGTGCTTCAGAATGGGACTTGTTAATTTATACATGTACAGTATGTGTATCTTTCTGTGTAGTAATTCATTACTCTGACCAGGGAAATAAAATTCCTTTTAGAAAGTTTCTTACTCGTGAATAGAATCTTTTTATTACATGAGATAAAAGATCCTGGAAACAGATCTTCATTTTCTGTGTCTGTTGAAAACAGAATTCAGACTTGCAGACCTGTAAATATTTGTAAATAATAGTAGTAAATGCTCTGCGTAGGTGTATCTTTTTGCAAATAAATACTTCTTTGCCCGTAATCCAAGGACATTATAACTTATAAATGTGTTACCAAGCTGTGCCAGACGACTCAAGAAAACAAGTGTGATGTGACACTAAGTATTCCCCGATTAAAGGGGGTGTAATTTTTCTTAAATTGTATAATTTACTTGCATACGGAATTGGTGTCAGCACCGAATATTTGAATTGATTGATACTTTGTGTTTTGGAATATTTTAACATCCCCAGTTAAGTAAATAATTTTTAATCATCATCTCTCTATTCAAGGAATTGTTCAAAGCTTGCCCAATAATGATCTGCACAGTTTTTTCCAAACAGGTAGGTATCTCTATGTGAAATATTTAATACAGCATAATGCTATTTTTCTAGTTTTAAAAAAAAAATTACATAACCTTCCTCCCATAAAAAGAAATAAAATATATGCCATATATCAGATTATTTTAATCAAAGCTCATTAATGAGGGAAGAAATTAAACTAACAGTGACATCAGAAACTTAGTTTGAATCTGTATGATGGGTATGACCTGACAACAAATTCTTTTCCATAACCACTGAAGCACTTTCACTTCCAGTACTTAAACAATATAATTCTCTCACTGCTTTCTGCAATTTGAACTAGGATGTCGTATGTTAAACAAATTTCACTTTAAACTACAAACACAAGTTAAATATATCTGAAAACTGTACAAACAACAGGGAAAATATGACTTCATCTACTCAGCATCGCTTAACAGCTTCCTTAAGAGATCATTCGACACAAAATGAAACAACAGTTTTTGCCAAATCAACAAAACACATTTCCCTCCAGGCAAATATAGAGAAACTCAGAAACATCGCTAATGCAGAGAGACGGCACTGGATCAAAGAATCATATTGTGCTGAAGAAGGCAAGAGGGTTATATAAAGACATTTTTAAGAACAAAATAACCGTGATGTAACAACCTCAAAACACATAATACTAACTGAGCAAACTACAGATTGAACTAGCTGCTGAGAAGTAAAGAAACAAAACTATGACACACACAGGGAAAAAGATTTTGTTCAATGGCTTTTTTCTACGATTAAGCATAAAATCTGTTTCATTTTGACTATTCATTATTACTCCTTTCTAGTGCACATTGACATTATCAAATGTCCTCCCACATACTTGTGTTGACATTTATAATACAATAGGCTAAAATATGATGTTATTTGTGTGTCTTTGTCAGCCTGTAGAACAGCAATGGGAAAAATTACTTAATGTCAGAGACATATGAGAATGTTGGGTTATTAGCTGGAAAGAAATTTAATATAATACAGTGCATATCACAATGAGAGTAAATATAAAGTGCTCTCACCTTTCTTCACAGAAAAAAAAAACATATCTCCTTTTTATTTGGGATGTCCAGGACACACATGACCTGCTGTCTTTTGGATATACTTGAATTGGCTTTTTACCATGATAACAATCAAATGTAAAGTCAAATATACAGGACTCCAGTTGACAAGGTACTTACATCCCAAAGGGTAACTACAGTAGGCATTCAATTTCAGTGTTTCTTAGGTCCTGTGGCTGCCTTGTTAGCAAAAAAGGTTTTGTGTGCAAACATACTTTCCGAGGTTTGTTTCTACTCTTTAATTAAACACATGTTTAAAATGTGATTTAAATAGACTATTTTTAGGCATTTCTCAGAGGTTATCATCTTGAGAAAAGCTCCTTCTTTGTGTGCAGTCAAAGGCTAGAAAAAAGACACATTTCTTAATTACTGGTATCCTGCGACTGACATGTTTTTCTTCATTTTTCATCCTTTCTGGAACCTGAACTCCTTTTATTATGATGAATTCACAAAATGACAAGGATCTCCAAAATGCATTTGCAAAACAGACCAGACTTACTGTATCTTTGCAGATGCACTGCTGACAAATTGATTTGAAAGTGTTTGATCCAAAAGCAATTTGAAGCTGATTTTCAATGAAGTCCTCAAAACGTTTTCAGAAGACAAATTTCCATTCAGTAGTTTTTATGTCTCTCCAAGCCCTTCTTCTATAAATGCACACGACAAAGCATTTTCAAGTTTAGCCAGGCCAGTTCTGGCACACGATGTGAAGTTACTAAAATGAAACCATACGAATAAAAATACCTTTAAGAAAGGGAGTTTTTTTTTCTTTTGATGGGTCCTCTATTGTGTTTGAAGATGCCTTTGCTTGAAAACAGCACAGGCTGTTCTTTTATTTCATACTTTCAAAGCCGTGGAGAAACATCTTAAGGCGACCTCCAATTAGCACCATGAAAATAGGCAGTTTCCCAGCTCTGGCCTTGTCACCTGCAAATCTCCACCTGCTCTTCTATTCACGAGCCCATCATCACACCCCCACAAATAGCGATTAATTAAGCCCTACTGGAAGTTATATCAATATACTGTATAAATGTGATCTTTTGTTTTAAATCCAAACAGGCAATGATATATCCTGGGGATTTTCTTGGTGTCCAATGGGTAAACTGTTAAAAAAATTACCCGTTTAGCAGCTGCCAACACAGAGTGAATGTTTTGATTATGCAAACAAAACATGCAATGGAAGAATTTACCTTTACCCAAACTGCAAACAGAACACAAGAACATAAAAAGGCTATAGATGAGAGAATGCAATTCAGTCCCACGTACTATAGCCTGTTTGATAGTTAATTGATTCTTTGATCTTATCCTACGATTTCATGAAATAAGACAGATTATCAGCTTCACTGACGTAGCTGGGCAGCTTGTTCTAACTCCTCGCATCCCTTTGGGTAAAGAAGTGCATTCTGTTCTTGGTATAAAATGCACTATAGTTTTCTTTTGTGTGCTCTGGTACGTGTTTCACTGTTCATCTGAAAATTCTGAAAAGAAACTGAGAAACTATGAGCAAACTAAATTTGTTTGGTATCTGCTCTGAGGTCTAACGTTTTACCATAAAATATTGTTTACTTCATGTATTGTTCTGGTCTCTGAAATTTTCTGACACAATGTTGTCACATGACTTGAATTAATTTTTTTAACTTTCTTTTCTTTACATTTAGGCATTTTAAGTAATGTTACACAGTAAGTTTGTCTACAAATTGCTTTTTTCAGCTAAATTAATATATTATAACCGGGACTGCAGTTATAACATATTATAATTGTGACTGCAATGAAAATTATTCGTTTCAACATAATTCCTGAATCATTCTAAAACCAAATCATTCTTGATGCAATAGAATATTTACCCTACTACTGATGCACTAAACTTTTTAATTGGCAGTATCTGCTTGGTTATAGATTAAGGGATATTTAACAGGGCAGAGTTTTAATATCAAATGATCCTAGAAAAAAAGAGATTCAGAGAAACATTGATTTCTAACGTTAATCTCACTGTGGCACATGCATGGATACAACAGGCAATATTGGCCATTTTTAACACACCTATATAGAATCAGTACAGCTAAACGAAAAATAATAGATGTTTTCCAAAGCATAACATTAGCAGTCACTTAGAATCAGGCCAAAGAAGAATGCCTAGGTACTTTACTCAGCTTAAAAGAATGTTCTACATTGACACATGAACACAGAAACCAACAGTGGAATTTGATTCAAGTGTTTAAAATCCTCAAATTCAAGTTGAGCCAATGGACTTCTTCAGGAACAACTGTTAAAAACAAACCACTGGAACAAAGACAATGAGAGAATGTGCATTTCTGAATGGGAACAAAAGACAAGCTACCAAACTGTTGTTAAAGATGACACTTTGCAAACCATGAAGAACCCTCTACATCAGATTCTTGGATTGATTATCTGAACATAAATAGTTGTATTCTCTTCAAGTACTGTCTGAGGCTGCCAGAGTGTCATATCACTGGGACAGGATAGAACAGTATTTTGAGCCTCTTATATAATGTATTTGATATAGTGTGAAATGAAACCTAATGTAGTGAACCAAAGAAAGAGCCTCTGAACACCGTCCAACTAGAATTCAACATACAGTACAAAATAGCCAACTATGACATACAGTCACTGTTGATTGCTCTTTTTACTGTCTACCTAACACACACAGTTTAAAAAAAAACTCAACTCTTCATTTTCTAGGAGTGCATGAGATTTCTTTTGCATGACAATGGTCCTTTATATTACAGTAGTTTCTAAATGAAAGTTAATTGAAACATTAGAACATCTGGCAAGTCACTAATTCAACACCATAAAGCTAAATAGAGGGAACAGTTATTTGATAGCTCTCCAAACCATTGACTCCAATACACCATTACTTGTTAATCAGCAAAGGAGTGTACAAAATATTTGCACGATTCGTTAAATACCATAAAAAGAGCTTACACTGAACCATAGCTTAATAAGTGGACCCAATTATTCAAACTACAAAGGTGTCTGCAAAGTGAGAGCATATCAAGTGAAATATGCAGCAGTTGAGTAATAAGTAATATAAGACACAAAGGTGCCAAACAGCCTGTCCTGTAATCTTGTGCTGATATTTAAATTAGGACTGATTTGATACAAACTTTATCATAGTTAATCCTGCCAGAATTTTGCATTAACAACATTAAATATGGAGACTTCCTTTATTTTGTTGAAAAGATTTTTATTATTTATAGAAGTGACATGCACTCTTGTTACTAAGCAGTATATTCAATTCAATTCAATTCAATTCAACTTTACTGGCATTAAACTTACACAGGTGTATAGTATAATGAAAAGTGTTTCTCATTAGTCACTCAGGTGCAGTATATAAATAGGACAGAAGATAAGACAATAGACAGTTACACAATAGCAATAACAGTAACATGTAATAACATAACATAAATAACATGTAATCAAGTAATCAAAACTGCAAAACTCCGCAAACAGAGAAAATTTAACAGGACAAAAACAGTGCAAGGTAATTCTTGGAACAGTGCAAAAAAATAGTATGGTTAAAAGTAGTATGGTTAATTAATAAATATTAAATATTATTATGCCTGTTACAATTTTACTGGGCTATCGAGGGGACAGTACAATTTTGGCTTACATGTGTGTGTGGTGGTGTAGGAGTACAGTGGGAAAAACTAAGGTTGCTGCTGGAAGAGGTGTTAGTGGGGCCAGCAGGGGGCGCTCACCCTGTGGTCCATGTGGGTCCTAATGCCCCAGTAAAGTGATGGGGACACTATACTGTAAACTGGCGCCGTCCTTCGGATGAGACGTAAAACCGAGGTCCTGACTCTCTGTGGTCATTAAAAATCCCAGGGCGCTTCTCGAAAAGAGTAGGGGTGTAACCCCGGTGTCCTGGCCAAAATTTCCAATTGGCCCTTACCAATCATGGCCTCCTAATAATCCCCCTCTATGAATTGGCTACATCACTCTGCTCTCCTCCCCACTGATAGCTGATGTGTGGTGAGCGTTCTGGCGCACTATGGCTGCCGTCGCATCATCCAGGTGGATGCTACACATTGGTGGTGGTGGAGGGGAGTCCCCATTACCTGTAAAGCGCTTTGAGTGGAGTGTCCAGAAAAGCGCTATATAAGTGTAAGCAATTATTATTATTATTATTACAGTGGTTGTGGGTACAGGAGGATGTTAGGAGAGATCATAATAAGGTGGAAGGGAGTGGGGGCGTCACCAACTTGACAGCTCTGGGGAAGAAGCTATTTTGGAGTCTAGTTGTGTGCGACTGGAGTGACCGGAACCTTCTGCCAGATGGTAGGGGAATAAACAAGTTATGACTGGTGTGAGTGGGGTCAGACATAATTTTGGTGGCTTTTTTCAGACTCCTGGTGTTGTATATTTCCTGGATGGATGGTAAGGCACTGCCGATGATGTGTTGGGCAGTTTTGACCACCCTATATCATACTGTATATCATACAGTACACTGTATATAATGAACAATAAAATGACTGACAGAACTAATAAGATGTTTAGATGAAAAGTAGCACTACTTAATTTAAAAGGACAGTGAAAATGAACCTGTTAGAAAAGTCACAGGAAATATATAGGATAAAGCTTTTCATAACAGTAGTACCTGTGCTCTAAGCTATTAAAGACAGATATTAGTTTTGCTTGCTTATTTTTACCTTGTATCCTATTGATTCAACACAGACTTCAAACACCACATCTGTCTGTGGACTTGGAATATATAAGTTTGCTGAATTCCAGCAGGAGTTAATAGTGGCATATTAGCTATAAAATGCTAATAAAGTCAAGAAAACATGAAAAGTTGGAAATGCGGAGGGGCTGTTAGGCTGTTATCTTGCTCATTTGTACTTTAGTATTTGTAAGTCGCCAATGTGATTGTTGTATTGAATTTGTCCCTATTTCCTGCCTGGAGCAATTTGCACTTCTCAATATTAAATTTCATGAAGCAAATACCGCAGAATATATAATTTCCTCTGAGCCTTTTTGATTATCTTTTGCCACAGTTTGTTTTCCACCATCTTCAAATTTTCCAAGTTTGATAACTATACCAGAATACTAATTGCTATGGGTCAATCAGGAACAATGGGCCTAGCAGAACGGATTCTTGGTGTTTATATCCATTGTTTATATCCTCCTAATTAGAGATGCTCCTCTTTTTTGTTTCTCAGTTCTTGTTCATTGTGCATAAATAGCATACCTTGGATTCCTACAGCTATTCATTTGAGGATTAACCTTTTATGAGGGACGTCATCAAATTAGACTGATCATTAACCATTTTCATTATTTAAATTTCACTTTCTGTGTTCTCCATCACAGTATGCTAGTTAGTGTGGAAAATGGCCCCAGTAATCTTGTTACATACATTCTGTTCCTCATTAATCAATAATTATAGAATTACAAAACCTATAACCTTGTTTATTCCTGCATCTGTATTTTTTTTATGTTGTTAATTTTTTCTAACATTTTTATTAGAATGTGTACTTTGTAGCTTGAATTAAACTTTAAAATTTATTGTTTTTTATTAGCATACAGTGTGTAGTCTTGTATACCGTGTTGCATATCATATCGGAACGGGTGTGTTCTTAACATGTTCATATTGGACTGGGATCTTTAAGATAGTCTGGTACAAGCCAATCAACACAGCTGTAAGGTTCAAAATCACCAGTACAATTTAAGTCACAGTGCAGAAGAAAAAAATACCACGACCAAATACCGAAACAAAAACCTTAAGCTCTTCTTTAAGCTTCTACCTATACTTCTCCTTGAAGTCCTTAACTATCACAGCCAAGCAGCTACACTACTTACTGGAAGCTATACAAACAATAAAATCCCTCTCAGACTATTCAAAATAACTTCACACTCACTAGCTCAAGTCTCCTTTATCTCAGGTTGCCAGTCAGTGCTGATCTCTTTGATGAGTAGTGCGTACAGTGGTTCTGCCCGCAGTCCCAGACTGGCACTGAAGGCTTCCTCTGTAACGTTCACTATTACACTTTCATGTAGCTGGGACTGTAACTCACTCAGCTGAGCCCATCTTTGATTCTCAGGTGCTTCTCTATCTTTTTTCTGCTCCTGTGCTGTGATCAGTTGTATTGGCATTAAAGACAACTCCCATTCTGCTTCTGTGTATCTTTCATGGCCATTTCAAACTACTTCTGAAGGTCAGGCATGTCATCTTGGTGCACGCACCTGCTTCTGGTCCACAGTTGCCTGAAATTTCTTGGCTGTTCTGAACCTTACAGGCGGCAATCTTTGTGTCCACATTTATTGGGCGCTGTTCAAGCTTCAGGGCCTCATTCTTGTCTTCCAGCACTTCAGTCTACTTAATACATTCTAGCAGCAGTATATTCCAGCCAATATTTGTATTCTTACTCTCACTCTGGGTTGTGTTCCAATCCACAGTCAGGAACATCTTCCACTCAGCAGACCTATTCTGTATTGGTCTTTTTCTCCTTTTCCTCTCTTCAGAGCTCACTAGGAGCTCAGGCCTCACCATCTTCAGGTCCACACTGCTGTACTGCAGTTCTCCCATTACCGACTGCAACTTCTTTTATCCCTCCTTCTCATAAGGGCAGGCTTGTGCTTAGTGGCCATTTTCCATGACCATCTCTATAAGGATTCCCACTGGAAATATTTCCAAACCATTGCTTGACAAAAGGTGCCTTGTGCCCTCCATTTTCTCCATAATGGAGTCCAGAGATCATTTATTCACTATAAGGCAAAAATGTTTTTTTCCCAAAAAAATTCCCCTTGTAATTTTTCCAAACAGCTAAAAACGAATGTGCCATTCTACAGACCACAACCTATGCTCACGTCCTACGCTATATGACATTCCCTTGAAATGTCGTAACAGTGTCTATGCAGGTCCAGGCCGACAGAAACACCAAACGCACAGTTGTTGGGTTCAAAATCACGGAAAAAAAGTAAAAATAACATAACCCAATAACAAAACAAAAGCCTAAGCTCTTCTTAAGCTTCTGCCTATACTTCTTCTTAAAAGTCCCTAACTATCACAGCTAAGCAGCTTTCCGGCCTGCATGGAAATAATTACATCTCTCCCAGGATGCTTCAAAGCACAACCTCTACAAGTTGAAAACTCACAGATTCCTTTATCTTCAGTCACCAGTCAGTCCTTCCTAACTCTGGTGAGTGGTGTATACAGGGGTTCTGTCCTCAGCCACTCAGACAACACAGCCATCCACTCCCCCATACTGACAATGGAAGCTTCCTGTTCCTGTTTTTTTAAACATTTACCTGACCAACTGGCCTCTGTAACTGGTCATGTGAGAGAGCAGTAGCTAAATCCCCTAGAGGAATCTGGGAAACGTGGTCCTTGTATGGCTGTGCTCTCACAAAATGAGTCAACTACAAAAATGTATGAGTAATAGGTTTATTCCATGCTGAAAAGAGAAGAAAGAAAACACAACATTTTGGCTGTGGAGCCTTCTTCGGGTGTCTCCACGGACTCCACAGCAGAAATGTTGTGTTTTCTTTTTTCTCTTTTCAGCATGGAATAAACCTATTACTCGTTCCTTAGCATGTTGACGCAGCTACTCACTTGAACTACATAAATATATTACCCATAGTAATTTTACTACAGCTAATAATAATTTCTCCAGAAAGTCTTTCATTAGCCCTCAATTCACTGTTGAAGAAAATAATAGTGCTGTTAATTTTTAGCCATAACTACTACCGTAATACAATGTACACATTGTATAAGGATACTTCCATTATTATGTGAATCTTATAATGTAAAATGTCATTCTAATCCTGCAAAGTCTATCTTCAAGTCATTTGAATTCTTCTACATATATTTAAAAGTCATTCCAATTCTGGAAATTTTTAGCTTTACTTAATCAGTCCCTAGCGGAAGAGAATGTGATTATGATGTGAATTAGAAATTTGTTTTAACTATTGTTTCCGTTCAGTGTTATCAAAGCTCTTTTACAACACACTGAGCTACACTTACATCCATAATCTGAAACATTTGGCGCCAATTGAAAGGTATCAAAACAACACAGCTTGCTTTTCTTAATATTCTCACTTTTTCTATGCTGCTTCAAATGTAATTAAAACCCTTAGGGGTGTTTGTTAAAACCAAATGAAAGGATTCACAGGCACAAAGATACTGAACAAATATTATATATGGAAACATGGCTCAGTTTCACCCCAAGAGTTCTCAAAACTACATAAAATGGTTTGGCTTTAAAAGTTATCTGGCTCTGATTTTCAGTAAGCAAATGTGAAGTACTTGTGGAGAAGTGACAATGTGGTTTTGGAAAAAAAAAGCAAAGAGTAAGGAATAATCCCACCCTAAAAGAAAGAAAAAAAAACAATGTTCTGACTGTGAACACAGGTGAATGAGGAAATTACAGAGCAAGTTAAGGAGTGGGAATCTGAGGAAAGGTACAGTACAAAACTGTGGGACAGAAGCAGTCTTTCAAGACTTCTTGAACTGTTGTTCAGTGCTATTCTGCCAGAGGTGTAGGAAAGAATATGAAAGAAAATGTTCTTTGACATCAACCCATAAAATGACTACAAAGCCAAAGTTCGGACACAAAGAAATAATTTCAAAATTCCAGATTATCTGCTTTGATTGAGGGATTCTCAAAATTTCAATTGAGAATTCAATCCTCTTTTTTCCTAACTGGTATCAATGTCTTTATTTCAAAATTAAATTTGAAAAAACTAACAAGGTCTGATACTAAAAATAATACACAAAAAGTCATAGTAGCATGTCTAGGAAAATTAGTAAATTACAAATGCAGGATTCCACATATAATCAAATGTGCAATGATGTATGTAAAAGAGTCTGACTGAGATGCATGGCTTACCTGTCTGCTGGTCACAGAGCTGCTCACAGGGGTCTGTTGTTCTCTGGCCACAGTAGTCTCTTACCCACTGGGACGTAGAGTTCGTCTGGTAATACAACGTCAGTTTGGCAGGATTCAACCAATCAGAAACATCCAAATAGCTTCCCATGCTCACCACAAAGCTGCTTCCTGCATCAACAAGAGGGAGAGAAGAACTGTTATCAGTGGTCCCTTAAACTAGAAGTACAACATCACTTTCCTTTGTCCATGACTATTACCCCAGAAGCAGGATAAAATTCCACTGTAGGCTTGTACAATTTGTACCATTAAGCTCTCACTTAATGCAATTGTCGAAACATTTTCCTGCTCCTGTCATATAATGGCTGCAACTCAGTACTCAGCTAACTGAGTACTGAGTAGTGCACTTCAGAGGTAGATACAGTAGTAGATGGCTGCTAGTAGATGACTGGAAGCATTTGGGATGAAAATCACTATACAAACATAATTAATAAATTCAGCTATAAGTGAGAGTGCAGGTGTGTGTGAACCACATACCCCAGAAACCTATGGAGGAATGGGCTGCAGCACTGTTATAGGAAGACAATTGGTCAGGTTACTGTTTAAAAGGAAGGAAGGCTTCTTGGGGTGGCCAGCAGATGTTTGCCATCTCTGTGTGCCAGGACAGAAGGACTGCCAGTGGACCAAAGGAATTTTGAGTTTTATGAAAATGAACCGAACAATTGGACGATTTTGAGAAGAGTCTTAGTGGAGACTCTTTTGTGCATTGTTTGTTCAAGGCCAGTTAGCAGTTTAGCTGCTAGGCTAAGCTAGAAAAACACTACAAGAAGAAGTTAGTCAGTAGCTCAAAAGGGAGCTCAGACTTTTGTTTGGTGTATGTTTAGTAGTGGTGTTTGTTGTTCTCTGCCCTGGTGTGTTTTAAACCTTACAGCTGTGTGTTTGGTGTGTCTGTTGGCCTGGACCTGTCTATTTTTAAGGTCCTGTTACAACACACTCAGCAGGCAGTCACAATTATTTCACAATACTTAAACTTGAACTTGAACTTTATTGCCATATGTAACCGGTACTGGTACAATGGAATTCTTACTCACAGAAAGTCTCTCGATTGTAAAACAAGTGTAAAAAACAAAACAAAGTGAAAACAGTGCATCAAGACAATATACAAACAAAAAATAGACAATGTGCAAGTAAACATGTAGACAGTTTGAATGTAAACAATACAGAAGTGTAAACAATGACTGGAGATGTGCCATAGATAAGAAATCATAAAGAGGTAGATGGTGATGGTGTAGGTGTGGTCCGAGGGGGATGGCTAAATGTGTTCACCATTCTCACTGCTTGTGGATAGAAGCTATTGAAGAATCTAGTGGTAAGTGTCCGTATGCTCTTATATCTCTTGCCTGAGGGCAGTGGGGTGAAGAGCTCATGCCCGGGGTGGTGACAATACATACAACATACAACTGTAGAAGTTTTTTTTTTTCATTTACTCAAAAGAAATGGTCAGGGATGTTGCAAAGATTAAACATTGACCATCTCAAATAAGATAGTTTTGGTAGATCATGTCCATATTGCCACCAGGTTATACAGTCCTAAAAACAGACAGGAAGAATTTACTGCAGAATATTAATACACTCAGAAAACCGCCATTGATGTAAGGGAAGCAAAAGTAACACAGAGGATTTCCTCAATTTCCTTTGCAAAGCCAAGAAATTTCAAAACACAAATTTATCAAACAAGCTGCATCTAAACTTTGAAGCTTTATACCCAAATTAAATTAAATGAATCAGGAAAATCACATATGGTTTTGCTTTTATTGTCTGTAGTCTAAAATACTATGAATTATTTTTGCAGATGGATAAAATGTAAACTGCATGTGATTACTTAAATATCTGATGTATTGTATTCACTTCACACATATCATGTTTAAGTGATATAATGCAAAGATCTTATGATCTCCTCTCAGATTATAATTTACAATAACCGTTAAAGGACATGTAGAGCAATCAGTCAAATCTATAATGAAACTGAGAATAGAATCTAACAACTAGGTTTACAGCACTTGTCCATCCTAATGTCCTTAATAACATCAGGCAGTGAAGCATTGAGAAGAAGAGGGATAAGTATAAGAGGATTATCACTGTCAGGAAATGAGTTCTCAATCTAAAAATATACAATGTGGAGAAAACATCTCACAATAAAGAGGAATTAAGCATGTAAGGAAAAGGACATCTACCCATTTCTGTAATTAAGAGAGTTTGTAGAGTAACTGAGGTAGGTCAGGGTTTTTGAGTTCAGCCAATGGCACTCTGATTGACATTCTAATGGAAAGGCTCAAGGTTGAGGGAGAAGTAGAGGCTTTTATATGCAGATTCCATTACTTTGAAAGGCACTTCCTGTTTATGGTAAAGGCACCCATTGTGTTTCCCTTTACTTTCTGTAAAGTGATTTTAATCTTCATTGCTGGATTCATTAAAACATGTATTATTTCACAGCTGGCAACTCCCTGGAGGGCTAAGATGAGGAAAACTCTTGAAAGAAGATATCACCTCCCTTACTGATTGCATGCCTTATCACAGCAGTGTTCCACTTTCTAAGTGTTTATTTACAACCATATACCTCCTGTAATAGGCAATAAGCAATCGTGATATCTTCACTTGGGACCAATTTAGAGAAATATATTCATTGCCCTCTGTACGTTGGATTTTTAAATACTATTAGTCAAATTTAAAAAAAATATATTTTAGAAGTTGTGATGTATTTTTTGTTTCTTCAAAGTGAGGATTTGAAACATTTTTGTTCTGGAATTTGAATTTAATCAACTCAACATTTTGCACAACAGAAATTATTAGTGTAATTATTATTATTGCTGTTGGTGTTAATATATTTTTGCTCAGATTCATACAATGTTGAATTGGCTTATGAAACAGAGCAAAAAAAAATACTCCCCTTTAGGTAAGTGACTCTGAATACCTCTCTTTCCATTTATTGAACCTTGACACAGAACTGGCAACTCACAGAAAAACAACCACAGAAAAATCACAGAATCACAGAAAAACCAAAGAGACCTCTTGTAAAATTAGTAGGTGTCAGTAAAGAACACAAGCTAGAGACTATTCTCAGAATCTGAGTGATGTTTTATGGCCATCTGAAAGCCTTTAAAAAATAATAACTGAAAATGATCAAGCTGGAAAGTGTTTCAATTACAGTCATTAAAACAGATTCTCCTTGTGCAGCCACTAGAGTAATTACACACTACAGATAGGGCTCAGAAAAAGGTCTTTGGCAATTAAATGACTTTTAAAAATTTTATATGGATTTTATATTTTGGCAAATTAAATTGCCAGTGAATTAAAGGATTTCAGAAAACATTCCTCTTCATTCGGCGTACATCCAATTTGCGAAGTTTTTAAGAGCAAAAATTATTCAACTGGAGAAATACAGAGAATGACCAGCTGTAGACCATGATGATGTACTACAGAGGACTCCTCAAAGGGAAAACATAATGTTTTTGTTTTCTTATGTCACCCTCCACCCCATGCTCCAATAAAAAAGGAAAAAAATATATCTAAGAAACAAAACCAATGTTTGATTCTCTTTCTAAAGAAATATTTTTATCACAATGAACTTAGGGTGGTCTTCTGATGTAATTATGCTGTTTTGTTTTCAAGCAGTACTGGGTTAGAGAAACTCCATTTAAATACTGTATGTCGATGTCATGTTAATGAAATAGTGGTTGAGCACTTATCAGGTAATCTTGCTGCAAAGGATATGTCAACTCAGCTAAAAACTGAGGTCTTCAGATAAGCTGGCACACATGCCTAATTAGCTCTCACTCAAGTGAAATGCTAGGTAGTTTACTACAAAAAAAATAAGTAACAAGCAAAAGAAACTTTTTTTTCCTTCCCATAATTTAGTGAGTTCCTAACTGCGGTAATCACAGAGCTAGGCGAATGCAGCATGTTGAAGAATAAGGTCTACCTTAGACAGCTGACGGGAAGAATTTGTATAGTGATCCTGTAAAACTTGAGATATGAGGAAAGTGTCTTTTTTCTCAGCTTTTTATTGGAGATGCTCCAGGTTTTTTGTATGAGAGGACACCAAACAATCAAAACTCAGTCATGAAAATGACATCAGGAAGCAAATGAGTGTATCAAAGTGCGTGGCACTGCGGCACATAAAAATCAGCCCAAAGCTCTGAAACAGAATTCCCTACAAGCTGGAGCAGGAAGCGAAACCTAAGGTAACTCAATAGCACCACCCACTGTGATTGGACTCACATTGACACTTAAAATGGGCACTTCTATTCTTTAACAATCTACAGTAATCAATTACACGAAAGACAGCAGTCGAAGGATGATCAACAGCATGTGCAAATACTTTATAAGAAATAGTACAGATTGTGGAGATTGTACTCACAGCCAGCATCTAATTCTTGGTGACGTGAACAGATAAGTATGAACCTACCAGCAGCATAATATACTATAGTTTGTCTTCTATTCATTCATTTTTTCTGACTTTTGATCTCCGTTTTTATCTTGGTTTGCAATCAGGTGTTATGAATTACCTTTTCATTTTTATTTCCCCAGACTTCATTCACAGTACCCCCACAAACAGATGCTCATATCCTGTGCTCAGAGGAAGAGCCCTGCACATCTGGTAAAATGCTGGAATAAGACTGTAAAATACTGTCTCTAGTGGATGAACAGAAATTTTGTATTGGCGTTGCAGTTAAATGTGGTACTCTGCCTTTTTATTGCTTCTAAATTATATGTTTGTTTTGAAACAGTCATCCTTGTTACAGTTTCTTGTCTATTGGAACATTTTAGAATACATATTTGGAAGTAAGAAAGTAAATGGCATTCCAAAGAAAACAATTAACTGCACCACATGGTAAAAGAGAGTTTTTTTTTTTTTAATGTGAAAGCAAAAGAGGACATTTTATTAGCATTGCGGCCATTGCTGACATGCATACTGCCTCAATTCTAACAAAATCATCATATCTTCTTAGATTTTAATGTTTCATGTTATAACTACAGTAGGTGCAGGATGCTTGCTGCAACTCTCACCTGGTTAAACAGTGTTCTGATATTGGATGGACTGATTTACATCCTTTTTAACATGAAAAAAAATGACAATTCATCAGCAGTAATATTCTTGTTCCTAGCAAAGAGCTTAAAGCGTTCTTAAAGCTTCTGTATTCTTTGCAATGCCTTAAAATGCAAAAGGGACAATGTATTTTGACTTGAGGCACTCAGAAATCAAATAGGTAGAATATAAATATGAATCATTTTGTCAATTGAGACAATTCACTAAAGAGATAACTAGCTGGTATAGATCATTTGTACCAAGTTAAAGAATTAATTAATTTATAACTTGGACAACATGGGGATCAGGTTATCTTTTGTTTGCCTTATTTAAGAGATATCCACAATGTCAAGCAGTGGACTGCCCAGAGGTAATTTATCAAATAATCCTAACTGTTAAAAAGTCACAGCAAATTAACCTTTCCTCTGCACAATTTTCCTGGCATATGTGTTCCTTAAATGCATGTTCTCTGAGTGGCAGAAGATAAGAGGTTTTAATTAAATTGTTCCAGTGTTTACAATCATTCAGCCTCCACTATCTCTTACTTGATTATGAGCCTAAAGTCTGGTATCTTGCATCCCTAATGCTTGTACAAGTATGTGGTGCACCAAACTTAAAGATTCATCAGTAAATTTGATCTATCAGATGGCTTATCCTAAAAAATAGTATTAGACTTGTCATATGAAGTAGCACAGGAATTGAGTCTTGCTTGGCTTCCTGACTTAGTTATCCACTCAGAGTACTGAATTTTCAACAGCCATGAGATAACTGGTTCAAATTCAGATTGCAGCAAAAAAGGACTCCAGTTTGGATCTCTTGGGGGGCAGAACGTAATTGTCCCATGGAGAATTCTCAGCTCCCTGTACGCCAGCAGAGCCTGTTGATAGACGGGTTCCTGTGAGCTTGCAGCATTATCAGTGAAAGCTTTGTCTTTTATCTATTTAATATGAGAGTGCAGGGGTCACTGAGAATGATAAGTAAAGAGACATTGCCCTCAAATATTATTGGGACTGCAAAGTCTAAACTGGGATTTTCACTTTGACCTGACAAATACATGATTGATTAATACAATGCTTAATTTTTAATACATATTTAAGATTTGCATTCTACCCTTAACCTAATTAAACAATTGATACTATTAAAGTGTCTTTGTTGTTTTTTCTAAATAATTTTACTAGTGTTGAAATAAAGAAGTCATTGTAAAATCAGAATTTTTTTGAGTTGTTTGAAATAACAGATTGAGACTATGCTATTAACTTTCGATTCCTCATTAACAGAAGGATTATTGTTAATGTGAATACCAAAGCATTCATCCAAAGCAGTGCCTCAGGGGACTTAATCCAATGAAACCTATAATTTTATGAAGACTGGCGTCAATTTCACAGGAAAACTGTATAACATTTTCCCAGTATTTGGGGTTATACCAGAGGGCCTTCAGTGAAAGAGAACTTTTATTCATGTCTAGGACTTCTTGTTCTATGATCTACCAAGAGGTCAGAGTAGAATCGCGTTATACTATATGTTATATAGTATGCACACTTCAGAGGATATTGCATTAAATGTCAGATCATATTTTTGAATGTCAAAAGGATCAGTCTCTGTCTCTGTCACAAATATTTTTAAGATGGCTTATTTTGGGGGTTTATCTTTCCACCAAAACCTTCTGAACTAAACATTGAGCTTTTTGAACGAGTCTTCTAAAAAAAGCAGAGTAACAGCACTACGGAAATACATAATAAGTGGCAGAATGTTAATTTTAATGTTAATCTTACCCCTAAGCAAGAGGTGGTTAAGCCATCTTCTGTTATCTCTTTTCACCAATAAGGACATGTTAAGATGGGAATAACCTCTATTTGAGGTTTTAGAATTATCCCAAGATATATAACTTCTTCAGGTCACCATTTGACAACATGTATTTAATGGTATTGTCTCAAACTTCCCCCAGTTAAGTTTTGTTTTATAAATTGGGATCAGACTCTCAGACCACCATTTCCAAAGGAGGCCAGGACATTTTCACAAACACTCACCCCTCTAGCTGGGTCCATGAGAACTAGAAATGGCTGTGTGCCTGTCTGTCCGGCTACCTCCCAATCCGGTAGGCAATTTATCAATCCAGCTCCCAATTAAACAGCCTTTTAAAGGTTCGACTCTCCACTAGACCAGTCCTCCAACATTGAGCTACTACGAGTCTTCAGGCAATCAGCACAGCATTTGCCTTCCGACTGCTTTAGGATTAAAAATCTTTCAAGCACCATTCCAGAGGAGATTTGCCTCTCCAACCATCATCCTGCTGGCCCCGCTTCCTGATCCTCCAGACACCCTCTGTCCTGCTATCCCGCACTCCTTCTCTTCTACCAGCTCTCTGATTATCCAGCCTGCCTGCTTGCGTTCCCAAAAGACTGCCTCACTGCTTCCTCAGCATTCTGAACACACCTGGAGAATCCCAAAGTCTCGCACTTGGGTTTCAACCCGTCAGCTCACTGCGGCACCCACATTCTAACACTGTGCATGTCTGCTACAGTGGATAATCATGCATTCACAGGAAACGCATTTTTACTACTGTCTATTTTCATCATCGTTCTGAACTTTACATCTACCCTGACCTTATCATTCCTTGCATTTATATAGGTCTTTTCATCCCCAAGCATTTCACAGAGTGAGACCGAATCCATTCACCACCTCGGTGCTGTTCAGCAGGCTTTGCACCAGCAGCCACACTACACAGTGTGTTAGACAGAGAAATGAGAAAATGCTTCACTATACTGAGTCAAGTGGGAGTTAAGGTAGGACCTCAGTTCAAAACGTCATCTGATGAACAGCACATCCTACAGAAGGGTGTCCTTGGTACCGGGAAATTGATTTGGAAGTTCTGGTCCAGACGGATACATGCCACCTACTGGTCTACCAACACCGTTAACAGCACCAACCTAGTTTCATTTTGAAGTCTCCCATCCCTGTGCTGACCTGACCCAACAGGTCCATAACAAATAACTGGAAAATGAATGCCTTTTAAAAAAAGCTATCTTTGTCATTGATTAAACACCTAGAAGTATCACATAAGAGACCATTGGCTCTTTTACAGAAACAGTTAAAATGTAAAGTACAGTACCACCTAAAAACACATAAGATTTGCATATACAGCATATACAATATATTTGTTTATACAGTATAGAGTATCAAACTACATTTTTTTCTGACAAGGTTAAAAGGCAGTAGAAGTGTTTTTTCCCTGGTTATGTCCAGCAGAAAAAAAAGAAATAAATTGTGGGAAACAAGAAAAGACTATTTTAAAAGTGGAAACTATACTGTAAAGAAATCACAAGTATAAAATGAAAAAAAAAAGTTTATTTATCAAGATAAAGAGAAATACTTAACAGTTGAATTCTGACTTTGAGTCAAGCAAATATCTTTTTTCAGGATTAATCCTACTGTCAACATTAATTTGCTTTAATTCAAAATATATCTATGCACACTTCTTTTTATAAGAAGAAAGAGACAGAAATATAATCTTTCTTAAGGGCTGGTAGAAGGTAATTATATAAATCAGTCTCCAGGACGACCAGAATTTTTAACCAGCCTAGTGCTGCTGGTCTATTAAAGACTCATAAAGTCTTCATGTAGTGTAACTTAAATTTTTCTTCAACACTTTTGATCCAAGTGCTCAGGTAGGACCTGCTACACTTTACTTTTTTTTATGATACTGAAGTATGCCTCAGGCTTTAAATTCAGCACATTTCACAGCAATTCAGGTCTCATAATGGATGATGACAGAAATCATAATCATTCACATTAAATGGCTTTAGAATAATTATTATAAACAATATTTAAATCTTTTTCCTACCCAATATAAAGGAAAAATGAACATTTATGTAATTTCGTGTTTTATTTTAATTTGGTCAAAAGATTAAGATCATCATTTAAAGATCAGAAGTCTCAAAATCTGCTCCTGGCAGTTCTTCCCCACCCAGTGCTTTTGGAGCTTAACAAGAACGTTCACAGTGACCTCTGCTTCAGAAGCCGTGTGCTTCTGCGTCCACATGCGAGGAGAGGAGTTGTGAGAAAACTCTTACCATCAGCAATGAAGTGCTCCGGCACATGTAGAGTCACCTTCACAGTGAGAGGACAGGAGAGCTGGCTGCTGTACACTACAGCCAGAATGCAGGTGCTAACTGTGATTAATGTCAGAGTGGCTTTGTTCACTGGACTTCTCGGGGAGCCTGAGAGGAAATGAAAGATAAGAGGGATACAAAGTTAAATCAAGAGTCACCCCAAAAGCAAAACAAATCCAGACAAAAGTCAGGCTTCTCTTTACGGTGCTGTTTCTTTTGTTTCATTGTATTACCTGAATAATATATTCCCCGAGAAATACTTTTTGACATGCGTAGCATGAAATGTGGCTTTTCTCCCATGCTTCCACCCCCTGCCATCAGTGGGGGTGCTAACTGTACAGTGGTGAATTGTCATCTTCTCTGGTATTGGATTCTGGCAGTGTGGTGTCAGTGAGGCACCAAAGAGACACCCCCAAAAACTTAAGTAAATAGTCCGTACTTGAAAGTACTTCATACAGTTTGTAATAGTAGAATTAGACTGGATGGGGTTTTCACATGAAGTTAGTGGTATATAAGCTTGGCCAGCCTCGCATTCCTAATTCTGTTTTGTACTGTATGTGAAATGTGTGTTTAGTAGAGTGACCTAGTACAGTATAAGCAGACTGTCTGAACTGGCATATGTTCAGTAGACATTTGATACGGTAGTTTCTGTAAGTTCTATGTAGACATATGGGTACAAAATGGTACACAATGGATGAATAGATTTTGAATGGACATTTTGTGTGCATACAGTATAATTAAGTTGTGTAAGGAAATGTAAAAAAAAAAAAGAAAAGCCATAGTGCCCTAATATTCTAGGAAGGAAGAACTTACTGTTTTCCTACTTCTTTTTCTCTAGATCCATCTGAATATCCTACTGCTTATAGTCATATGAGCAAAATTCAATTTAATTAGAGCCAATGTACAAAATGATAAGAATGAAACCTCATTTGAATAATAATAACATGCCTTATTAATGTTTAGATATTAGTGCATTGAATGGCTCTTTTAATAAATGATATTTACTGTAAATATACATATTAAAAAACATGTAAGGCAAGTATGAGTAATGTAGTAATTCAGATCAGAAAATCTTACAGACCTTGAGAACTAGATCATGGGTAATAATTTCAAAGTAATTTTACTGATATGAAACGCAGTATATGAGAATAACCACTGTGTATATGATTTTGATATTGATGCTAGTGTATTTCACTACTGCTTTTGTAGTCCAGATATCAACGTTTTATTAAATGGCTGTGATTAAGAATCTCCAAATAGTGGCATGCAATTGATAGAGAACTGATAGGACTTCTCAGTAACCCCATAGACCTGCCAGGTGCTCAAGAGCTTTTAGTGTTACCAGTGAGAACTGCATCACTACTCTACAGTATCTGAAGCTCTCTGCTGCAGGAACTGAAAGGCTTGGACCATGAAATGTTAACTAACATTGCGTATTTCAAAGGAAAATGTGCTGGACTGCAATGTTACAATAGCAAAATTGACAAGGAAAGGGGTGGTTATTGAATGAAGAATAACTAGTCATTAGAAACATAAAGAAACAGCATATCTGAATCTGAAAAGCCCCCACACAGAAACACCGACTGCATTTTCGTATTCATAGTCAATATAATATGGATTATGCAAATAGCTCTACATTTTTTCAGCATCCTCTCAGCATAATCTATATTAGGAAAAGCAGTTAATCTCATTTTCCTTTTGTTGTTTTATTTAGGGTACTTCAAAATAGTGAAAACTGTAATCATTAGGTCTCTGCAGCTCTCACATCTCTCTCGATCCACAGGTTCCCCGAAAAATAATTTGACATTTAAAAAAAGAAATGTAAAACACTTTAAAAAACATGACACACTGACTCACACAAAGGAAACAATAAGATAATACAGTACATGCCCTTCTTTTTAAATAAAATCACACTTAATCACATGTTGTGCATGTCAAAAAGGAAGAGATAGCTATTGAATTTAAAAATATCTTTTAACAGCTGGATTTCCTTAAATGTAATTTCTTGTTTCATATCATGTGCATGGCAGATTATCCCTTTTGTTTCTGCTTCTCACATTGTTCTTTTCTATGCCTGTTAAATGTTTAGAAATAAGTGAGAAAAGAAGTCTTACATTTAAGAAAAGTTAATACTCAATGGAATATTATGTTACAAGATTGTTGTCACATCACAGCGCTGTTCCTGATTTACTTATACAAGAAATGTCATAATTTATGGAAGTGTTAATGCAGCGTCCAAAGAATCATTTACAGTGCTAAGACAATACTATTAAAGACGGCTATACTGTCCTATCTCATTTCCCCTAAAGCACTCTTAAAAGGCTTTTAACAACCATTTTTTTTTCTTAGAATACTTTAGCATCATTAAATACACTCTCTAAAAATGAACAGGAACAGTTCCATTTCTTTTGCACACTTGATGGGGAAAACCCAGTTGTGTATTTCCGTATTTTGGTTCACATTTGCAAACTTCCTGGCCACAACATAGGGAGTGTAAGCAGACTACTCTGACCCACTCACATCTGAACCTCTTTTAACATGTCACAGGCACCACAGTTCCTCACCAAAGGTTCAGTACCAAAAGAAAAGAGGTATGTCTCTCACTGAAAACACCAAAAGCACGCAAGAGAGAGAGAGTTCACAGGGGATGCTAGGAATCAATAGAGTCCTTTCTGAATAATCCTACCTGAGGATCCTCTTGGGATTCCCCATTCCCAACAATTGCCTGAGCACCGGTATTTGGGACATCTCTAATACAATCAGCTTCAACCCAGATTTGAACCAATGGTTAGGAAACTCAATGTGTCGGTTTAGTCTAAATCAAACTTAAAATAAAAAAAACCATGATGTTTCTATTATCATAAAAATAAATCTGCAAGGGTATACAGTAGGTTAAGCAAAGAAAGAATGGATCAATGAAATTGTTGGCTTTATAAGCTTTGGAGTATTCCCTTGTATATTCTTGCAAGGGCAGCCCAAATTTCCCCATTGTTGTTTCTTCTGGTTGAGAGTAACTGCCCTATTTTAATCCAAGCACAATATTATGGGTTTTGCAGAGTGCTTCTGTGTAATTCTACATATACAGAGTATATACACTGTATACAGTACATAGGAAAATCAAGTGCTTTTCAGATTGTCACGTCAACTCTCATTGACTGCCCGAGGAAACAACTTAAAAAGCCTGTGTACATACCCTTTTCTTTACAAGCTCCTGTTGCTTAAGTAGCAGGCAACACAAGAAATTCAAATACAATCATGAGCACTGAAGGTCAGTGTGCAATCAGAAAGGAAACATTCCCTGAAGTAAAAGGGATCACAGCTAGGTGAATTTAATTATTTTACTGTTACTGTATGTTTTATAGCCTGTCGGGTTAAGTCCAGCAGTCTATTCCTTGCGTAGATACACAATTTCCTCCCTTCTAATGAATGCTGTAACCTACAGTATATGTTTATGTAATTTAGTTATTCTGTTTCAATCTTTGCTACACTACTGTATGAATTTCCAAGAAGAATTTGGATGTACTGTACATTTAGGTTGGTCTTACAGGTAAATTTGTTGTGAGATCACACACTGTTGGCAGTAGCTCTGACACGGAGGTTTATGGAATACGATTTATGTACTGGGCAAGGAGGCAAAAGATGCAGGGAAAACAATTCATCCAGAAGCTAAAAGGGGAATAAGAACATACTGTACAGTAATAAGCTCAGCCACTTGATGCTGCAGGAGATGGATGTCCACTATGTGTCTTTGTTAGAGTGAGGTTATTTTAAGGAATCTCCAGATATTTTTTACCCATAGCTAACATAAGACACTAGCTACGTTTCTCTTAGAATCTAAAAGAAATAACACCATATACTTAAAGAGGTCATGAGTTTTCTGCAATATCTAAAGAGCAGAGCTTTACTGGAACAGAAGATCTATAGCTTTTCATTATGTGTTCAGGGACATTTAAGTTGTCTCAGTTTGTTGTCAATATTGTGAATTATGATACTGGGAAACTTAATACATTAAAGATGTAATATGAATTAATTCAGTCTTGGAACAATACAGCATGTCAGCCAATAGGTCTTCTCAATGAAGGACAATGTACTCTCTGAGCTGAACACTCCCTGAGATGGCTCTCACTAAACAATGGCTGTTATCTGATATATTTACTAAATGATGGATGACCATATCATCTCTGAAAAAAATACATGGCAATTCTTTTTAGTTTTTCAGTCAAGTTCACTATATTAAAAATGAGAAAAATTATATGGACTAGCACTATTACAATATATATTATCATAGATAGGTACTATACTTTGCCTGTTATATGAGTATAAGTTAAATTATTTAATAGTAGTACAGTTATACACAGAATGTACAACACTGCTGGGCTTGTCTACTTCAAAAACTTTAAGTGAAATATTCATCCATTGTTTTTATTTTGTGATTCTTCCTGTAGAGCAGAAGGCTTTAGCATGTTAGGTATACAGTACTGTACACATTGACCTGAAGACTGCAATCATAACCGCAGAATCACATTATTAAATTGTTCTTTTCCTGAAAAAAAGCATCCTCTTGCTTCCAAAAAGATCAGAAACTTTCAAGAGGGAGGACTGTGATACCCCCTGTGTGGAGTTTACATGGTCTTCCTGCACTTACATGGGGTTTTGCAAGTTTCTCCACTTTCCATCCACCTTTCAGATATAGCAGATGGGCTAATTGAGGCCTCTAAACTGTGGGTGTCCTGTGATGGACTTCAGTCCTTTGCAGGCTGTAGTCCTGCTTTGGGCCCTACGTTTTTCTTTTGCTCACTTCAGAATCATATCTTTCAGCTAGAATCCTTTAATTTTGAGTGGAATTTCAAAGCCAAAACAAAGTTCTGCAAAACCTTAAGTCCAAATTTTAAATTCTTAAATCTTCCCCATTCCCCCCTTTTTTGAGAAGGTCAGAAAGAGGAGATTGCCAATATTTAGGTATGCAGTACAGTGATGCCATTTCCCCATCATTCTTCGGCCTGTGAATTAGAAATGGAGCTGTGTTGTTTCCTAGCAACAAACCTTAAACCAAAGTCACCACTGAGGAGCAACACAGCCCTCTTTATCAGCAAAAAGGCCACCCTGCCTTCAAGAACAGATTGAAACGAAATATGGGGTATCTTAACCAAACCTTAAAAGTGAAGGAAGAAAAAAAGTGAAAATGTCAACAGTGTTAAGATATATAACACAGAATCCAAATCGCATTTCCTACTACTTTCCAAAAACAGGAATTCTTAGATTTCTTATATCATTAGTGGTGGTGGCCACATGAATGAGCAGTAGTACCAGCGGTGGTTGTAGTAATATTAAAGGGCTTATACTGTACAATACATGGCGGCCAAAGTCTCTGGATAAATGAAATTGCAGATTTGCAAGCTACAAGAACCCTTGAAAGTGGAATGTAGTTTTACTTCTAGCTGCACTATAAATGACTAAATTAAAAGTTTCTCCATACCGGGCCCAAAGGGCATTTTAGTTTAGGAAAGTTGCAGGAAAACATTTTATATTCTTCAAAACTATTTATCTTTGAACTCTGATCTATAGCTGTCATTTTATAGTAAAGATAAGAATGTTACAAATGGGCATCTTTTTCAGTAAATGATAATATTATATATACATTTATAGAGTATGTGGTATATGAGCACAATGAAAGGAACTTGGAAGTAAAGACTTTGCATGTAATTGTGGGTGAGATATCAGATAATGGCATGCACAGACACATTATCACTTGATGAACAACAATTACATGATCTGCGGTGTCACAGAGCATATTTATATCAGTTTTTGGAGAAACTATTTTTCCTGTCTGAGTTTTACTTTGTATTTTTCAACTGCCTTTCTAATGCATTTGTGTAAAGACAATAGCTCTTCTCTGCTCTTCTCTAAAGTCAGCCTATTTTTCTCACCTCTGGGAATCCAAATAATGACAAATGATTGTTACTTTCCATCTATCCATTTTCTTACTGCTTTATCCAATGTAGGCTCACAGGGGAGCCGGAGCATTTGCAAGCAAGGAACTGGAGCAAGGTGGGATACACCCTGGATGAGATGCCAGACCATCACAGGGCATACACAGACACAGACACAGACTATACACACTCACACTAGGTCCAGTTTTCCCAAAAGACAAATAACCTACCAGTATGACTTTGTATTGTGGGAGGAAACTGGAGAACCAGGGGGGAACCTATGTAGACATAGGGAGAAAATACAAACTCCATGCAGATAGTACCTCAATAAATGAATCCAGAGCCCCAGAGCTGTGAGGCAGCAATGCCAACCACTGCAACACAGTGACACCAACTTGTTACCTTTTCACTATATTTTTAATTTAATTATGTACAATGACCACAACTCTCTTTGCAACATCTCCACAACATACAGTTGAGCTTTATCGTTACATACTGTGCCACTGGCAGCAACCAGCCTTAACATCAGCAGAAAAATGCTGTAGATTCTCCACAATGTAAAATACTATTAAAGTAACATATAGAATTAACAAATGTCAATAAAATGCCTTGTCTTGTGTTCAGACAACACCAACACTGGAGATATCTGATATCTGTAAGTTTTTGTATGTGATTGTGTAACATCCATTCTTTTCTTTTCTCTGCAATTAGAAAGAACCAATGAATAATGACTATGATCTTAACTACATTAGTTAAAATAAGTTAATAAAACAAAGTCAACATGAAAAATTAAATAAATGCATGTGAAGTCAACTATTTATTCCAATCACTGGTTATAGCTGCTGGATTAAGTAATCGAAACGATACATCTTCATAAATGTGTGGGTGAGAATGGCCATCAGAATCAGGTCAAGGTTTAGAAGAAATTAACCTTCTTCCTGTGGAAGACTGAGGCTTCTTATCTGATGCTCTTGATTCAGAAATGAACTGCATATCTACTGAAACAGCTTTCAGGCCCTCAGCCTTCCTCTGAGTCATATAGAATAATTACAGCATCTCCATTATTCAAAAGCCTATAAAAAGCCATCAACCTCAACTGTGAGCCCTTTTTGAAAACCTGTGTGTTGGTGAAAATGATTGTTGTTTTTCTGCTACCCAACTTAGAAGAACCTTCAAACCACTGAGTGACTGCCACATAGCCTGTTGATGACTGGATTTCTATGTATTTACTTGATGCCTAAATTAACACACTGGATTAACTGATATTAACACGTTAAGTTGTTTGCCAGTGTGATTGTGGTTATTGAAAACTCCCATCTTGCTTATCATGGCCATATGCATGAAACAGAACATATACATTTGTCTCCTTAGGAACAGCCTGACAATATGAATGGCTTGAAAGAATATACAAATAAATTAGTAGTGCCCCCATATAATTATACATGTATTATGTTTTGTGTAGCATGTTTTGGTAATTTTTATCCATTCTTTCATGCCTGAGCATAATTTTCAGTAGCATCACTGGCTCAATTACCCTGTCCAAAAATACCTACGTTGACCTTTTAAAACTGTCATATTCAATGAAGTATAACGGTTTGGTTAATTACCACTGCTATTAGCCTTGACAAGTTTTTCCAAGGATTTCTTAGCTTTATTACAGCTCTTGGTTTCATGATAGACTGGGATTTTAAATGAGTGTATGAGCCATCATTAAGTAGAATAAATCATAACAACACAATGAAAACATTTCAATAAAGCATCGTTATCATGCAGATATAAGTAACTGATGAGTGATGTTAATGACTGTGGTCTGAACTTCATGACTTAAAATGAGTTATATGCAAATCATTCTAAAATGTGAATAGTAATGCCATATAATATGTCAGCAAAGGATGTATAAATTAAATGGGTGACACCAGGCTACCAGTTGAGTCCCAGGTGGCAGTAAAGACAGTTAACTGAGCACAGGTTGATCTCTATTACCTAAATTAACCTAGTTAGCGTTATCAATCATTTTGCATTCTGCTAGGGGCACTCTAGGGCTCAAATGTGGTAATACTGATAGGGTACATTCCAGGGGCAAACATGGACAATTTCTCAAAGCTCCTCTGTTGATCTGGGAGTTATAGAGATGAGTTGGGTTTTTTAATTACAGTTCTACTGTATATAGTTGGGAGATATAAGACAAAATAATTCATGATTCCCATTATTTCTTAAAAAAGATATTGAGGAAATTCAAAGAAAGGACCAATACAAAACACAATTAAAAGGTGACTTTCAGGCAGCGCTGGTACTGGGGTTTTCTTTGATACTGAAGTCATATGCTTTACATCAAACTGAGAAAATCCCAGCATTGTAATGTGCAGTGTATGCCATTTCATACTTGTACTGTACAGGCTCACAGAGATATTCTGAAAACAGAAGGTACTTCCTACATCCTGAAGGGCTTTGCTCTTCATTACTCATCACCCAAGCTCCAAATGAAGTGCCTGTCTAATTTGCATTATTTATTTAATGTATCAGTTTAAATATTTACTCTGGGAAAGCCTTTCTGACAAGTGTTTAGCTTCACACAGCATGTTTCTGGCTGTCTTTCTTCCCAGTCCTATACTAAAGCTATCAGACAATTAAGTCTGTTGAAACTTGGCTGATAAAAGGCCTACAAGAAACCTAATGGTGCTTGTGGAGGATGAAGTAGGAGCAATGCATTCTGAAGAAACGAAAGTGCACTCACAATTATATTTTCTCAAGCTCTAATACATCATATTTACTGTGGTAAAAGCAGTTAAGAGAAAGGTTAATGATTGTGCCCTGATGATCATAACAACCTTACACTTAACCAGGTTTAATAATAATAATAACAATTCCATACATTTATACAACATAAATTTTTTATTCCAATTGATTCCAAAGGGATTCTATATAGGATGGAGTAGTCATTATTTCCAGAAGCCCTAGAACCTTAGGAAGGACTGAATATGCCCGAATGGATCTAAGCACCATGGGATCTTGTCTCATCATGTCTCATCCACCTGATCCACTAATACTATACCAGTTGTAACCGTACAGTAGACTGAATTTTGCTTGGAAGTTCCAATAACATTACTGACCTGGTCCATCTTTGCTTGGCTTCTGAGATCTGACAAGACCAGGCTGGATATGCTGTTTACATCATGTTCATTAATTCAGTACCAATTTTCATTTTCACAATAGCAAATCCAATGAATTGTCGCAGCTACAGCTTGATATTTTGTTAGTTAAAGTGTTAATTATCCTTACTCCTGTCTCCTAATGATGATATCTTTCTCTCATCCTACTATAAGATTCATAAGCACTCATAAGTGCCGAAGATAAAGGGATAACAACATTAACCCTGATAGATCTCCGACAACTAATATTTCTTCAGGTTATGCCTTCGGAGAATGGCATCCTCACAACTGCGAAGCTTGTCAGCCTATTACCCCGACATCCTGTTTCGCACTTTTCATATTTGTGGCTGTCTTTCAAAAGGCAAGTTGCCTCTTTGTTCTGCCAGAGTTTGTGATCACACCAGTGATTCTATCTGTCAGCTCTACAGGACGAAAAGCGTTCATTCTTTATGCAACATCACACTTCAAGCACAGGAACACAGCTCCCTTGAGCAGAATCATTTCGACAGTGAAGTCAGAGCAGAGAGCAAAGACTTAAAGAATTTAAAGAAGCAGGAAGAAAAGGGGAAAATTAAATAAGAAATAGAAAACTTTGAACCATGCAATTACAGAAACTATTGAGGCATAAAACTCAAAGGCAGGGCACTTAAATGTTGTACTTTGAGTGGTGTGTGAAACAAACCACAAACGGTAACTACAGTAGGTGTTTTGTAAACGTGACTTTTTTTTCTGTTGACTGCTTTAGACACCCATTTCTAATAAAAGATGGATGGTTGGCTCTGTGGCTTTCAGATTTAATTATATGTTCTTTGATGGTTTGAGGAATGTGTCTGACAGTTGTGTGTGCTTACCCACTCCAAGGTGTCAGGTCAGACTAGAAGGGGTATTTCTCTGTAATGTAAAAGAAGCGACTGACAGTTCCCAACACCTGTCTCTTCCGCCAATCCACAAAATATAGACTGCCACACCAAAAAGCATGGCGCAGACATTAACTATTTTGGGGACAACGCAACAATATTACTAAGATATCAAAACTGCTATCAGATTCAACCCATAGAAAAAACAAAATAATCTAGTTGTTTGGAGCCCCACAGTTGTTTGTCAGGTTATTAAACATTTTAAGATAGATTTAATTAAATTATGAGATCATTTAAGACCTGCAGGCTTCACAAAATCAATTAACTATACATGGCGTGTGTGAAAAGTGTGGGTTTCTGTCAGTACAATGCCAGCTAAGAAGTAATTCATTCATATCTTGCAAAGCTGTTGATGGTACAATTTTCATGACCAATGAATATCATTAAAAGATTAATGAGCTTTCTATAACAATGCATAATTTGAAATGCCTGGAAAAAATGGTAAATACTAATGTTTGATAGTGCAAAATTAGCCTTTTCTTTAATAATGGAATTTTATTAGAAAAGGCTTACAAAATATCTGTACATTCTTTTCCATGCAATTAATGCAGTGATACTATGTGTCTCCAGTGGCATTTGGCTACTATGGGGCCTTTTTTGAATCATCAGGTTTTTTTATTTATATAATACTCTTTAACATGGACAGTTCTATTCAACATTGCTAAATTACTATATATACAGAATTAGTGAAAGCGAGTTGTAAATAAACATCCAAAGAAAGTCTGAACACGAATATGAAACCATGCCCTCCAGGGCATTAAAATTAAAAAAATAACACAATTCTATACTGTATTGGCTGGTTTCATATCTTAAAATTAGTGAAAGTCCTGTCCATCTATATTTAAATAACATGAGTTTATAATAATCCAGGATAAGAGCTAATCAGGGTCAATGACATTTTTGGTGAAGGATTCCAGTTCTCTAATTCCTGTCGACATCTTAATCCTCCAACACACCTAAAGAAGGTTCAGCAACTGGAATGCTGTGGTTTTCTTCTTTCGTTCTGGTTTTCAGTGTTTAATTAACCTCTGTTTTTTCCTTCGCATTCTCATACACTGACATACATGTGTAGCTCTCGCCTCAAAAATAGTCGAACTTAAAAAAAAAACATTATTTCCTAATGTATTACAGAGCGCTTAGTTGCCTGAGTAGTAAAAAGCCAGGGGTAATGCAGAATAATAGAGGTCTGGGCTCCCAGGGTGTGGGATTGATTAGATGCTTACATCAAACGTGTTCCGTACATCTTTCTGACTAGGTCTAAGGTCAAGAGACCTAGCAACATCTAACATGCATGGTGTTTTATTTATTAATTTAACTGAAGAACATGCTGCACCCACTGCTTTTAGTTCGATTTTGTATGGATTTCCAAAGCCTACAGCTTTTACCTATTGGGTTGAACACAGGTTACACTACAACAGGACACAGCTAGCATGCTGCTGTCTGCAGACTTCGGAAGCACTGCAGACGCCAGCTGTTGTAAAGTGCAAATGATTATTGGGGAACCCTAGCCAATTAGCTCACAAACAATGTCACTACTGAAATGATTGCAACTGTCCACCTACTTCAAGCTGTTTAAAGATTGTCCATTGCTGCAATTGTAAAGAACTCCTTTCTTTGCACAGTTATTTCAGCTCCTTATCCCCAGCTCCTCCTTACTGTTTTTCTTTCCTTCACACATTCTAAATACTTCTTTCATCAATTTTATGAAGTATGACTGATGTTTGTTTTTGAGATCCATTCAAATTCATGTCATTTGCTTAGATCATAATATGTACATAGATCATAATATGTAAAGACATCAAGCAGACAATAGTCATGAAATGAGATATTGTCGGCTCTTAAATGGCTGCTCTTGCTCAAATCCACAGCTCTCCTTCACAGCACCTCAGTGCAATGCGCGCATTAATGTTCCTCTTCACTGAAGTACTGTCAAATTAGCATGCTACAGGACAATGGAGAAACATGCAAAAGGCAAATGGTTATAAAGAGTAGTGCCTGCCAGGCAGAAGCATCAACTTACTCACTGTCACTTTAACTTACTGACATTGAGACTCGGAGATAAAGTTAATGCTGTGTCATCTTGAATTTTAAATTTAAGAGGGTTGTAGGGAACATAGAAGGGAAAAGCCTAAGAAAAGAAAAGGAGCATTGTGAAGATAGGCAGATTACAATGTTTGAAGGGAAATCACTGTTTAACCTGTGGATTGTAAAGGCTATTGACACCCTGCAGGACAGCTGCTGAAAATGCAACGTTATTCTTTTATAGTTGCATAAGTAACATAAAACTGCATTTTTATCTTTATATATTTAAGATGCATACTTTTGTATGATAAACATTTGCAGTGCATCTCATTCCTTTTTAGTAGTTTCCTAGGATCCATGCTTTCTGTATAGTGGAAATAATCTCTAATTAAAACCCATCTGAAATTTCAATCTGGTGATTATAATGATTCGAGGTAAAATATTTATGAGTGATCTATATGAAGCTGAACCAACACATCTAACACACTGTTGGCATTTGCTCCTCTGTATATTACATAATGGGCAAACTTTCTGTAGAAGACTGACATTACATCGTAACTCTGCAGAGAAAGAATATACGGTAAAATTGTAGAGTGCATCTTTTATGGGCCAAGAAGGGACTAGTACTACACTTCCCATTTGGATATTTACAGCTTATTATAGAGTTCCTGTAGTTAACTGAGCACAGGAGGTATCAATGGGCTCTGCTCAGCGTATATAAAGGTGTATACCAGCACAACACATTGACTTGCCTTGTACTGATACCAGGTTTTTGCTACAGCTTAAAGAAAAAAAATCACTGGATTGGAGAAGGGAAATTATTGATATTAGGTGATTTTGTCTAGTGTTGTTTAGGAAGTTGGAGGTGGTGAGACAGCCACATAACAGACTAGACAGGATCACAAAGTGTATATGCATCTCTCATTATATGAGTACTTACAAGTATTTTGCTAAAATGAGTAATACATATGCATACCTATTTCTGTTATATGAGTAATCTTCTTCTGTCGATACAAGCTCCAAGCATGTAGCTCGTTCCTTCATTTTTATTTTTCACTCCTCTTAGCTGTTGTTGTCTTAACTATATTAACAGAAACTGTATTATACAATTTATGGTGTAGAATAACATTTTGAATGCATAATTTATAAAAAGAATATTGATTCACCCATTTAACATTTAATACAATGAAAGGTTTTATTTTGACCAAGCACACAGTATCAATATCACCAGACAGCTTGATGCTCTATCTTACTGTTACAGTTATGGGTTTTATTTTGTCTTTGACTACCCAAGATTTATTAAATAATTCAACCAGCAATTTTTTGTTTAAGAAGACATTTTGCTTCGTTTGTATAATTTATTTTTCATGTGAACTAGAGAGACCATGCAAATTTTATTTCTCCACATAACTGCATTCTAATACTTTCCAACAGCTAACATCAAAACTAATTGTTGTTAAATTCTACTTGTTGTAACATATACTTAGCAATTTATGGTGCCATAGTATTCAAATCTATCCAAAATGTACCTAAATTCAATTGATTTATGTCCAGTTACAAGCACTTGGAATGAATCAGATACTTTTTTACATGGGGATTTAGTGTCCCTTTTATAAATTTGGAAGTAACTGTGCTCAAATAGTGAGGGATGAGTGTAATTAGCACTCTGTAACAAGGTTTTGTTTTCCAATGGAGGAGTTCAATGGATATGTCTTTGAAAGTCTTTTGTCAAATAAAAATAGTTCATTGAGATAAAAGTTCAAATAAAAGAAGTTCATTGCAAATAAACATCACTTATTTTCTAAATAACTGTCTTATCAACAAATCATCCACAATCTCTTACTTACTGTACACTAGAAGACAAGCCTAGCTGCAGTAACTAGCACCCTAAAATGTCACACTGCATAAAGAAGGAAGAACAATGAATTATAAGAAATGACTAATGTAAAACACCCAACACATTTCACAGCAGTATATTTTGTACTGTATATACACTCTGAATAATGCTACAGATTCTAATGCCTTAACAATAAAAACTAGAAGCTTATTTTGCTTTTACAGACACCATGGTCCAATGTATTAGATCAATGCTGATCTTGCCCATACTGTAGCAGTGTGTTGTTGCCAAGGATACAATGATTAAAAGGTGCACTGATTTCATTAAGGTAATTCTAACCTAGGCACCATATGTGACTTCAAGAAGCACTTCAAATGCTTAAGCCAAAGCTAGCACCTGGTATTTTTTATGCTCTTCAGGGGTTTTTAAAATGCAGTGGAGTAACACGTGTTCCTGCAACTCACTGAAAAACATATCTCAAATGGTGAAGAGCATGAATAGACTGATACAGCTACTGCATCAATCATTATTTTGAAGAAATGGCATGTGGTGCAGTCAGAACAGCGCATTTACAATATGCCCGTAAAGGGAGTGTTCTCCCACATTGTTTCTTAAAGATGAGAGTCACCACAGAAAGGGAATAAAGCTGCTGTCAAACATACTGAATGTTCAGTTCTGATTACAGAGAAATGACCTGACTTCCTTGTCCCCAAGGCGGCTTCTTGCCGAACAGCTAATGGACCACTTGAAAAAGTATGACAGACTTTTCAGTAGAAATTTCAGTTGAAAGACAATTATGTCTTGCAAGGACTTTTTAAAATACTAACAGGACCTATTAAGAACAATTCATTTAAATGAATCCAATGGAATTGCACAGGTTTATGTTGTGAACCTGTATTTTGTGGGACTAAAGGATACTGTACATGGATATGAGGCACTCAGTGTTCCCCCAAAACCAATCAACCTCTCAGTATAATAATAACTCCTTTCACTTATATAGCGCTTTTCTGGACACTCCACTCAAGGTGCTTTACAGGTAATAGGGATCCCCTCCATCACCACCAATGTGCAGCATCTACCTGGATGATCCGGTGGCAGCCATAGTTCACCAGCATGCTCACCACACACCAGCTATCCATGGTGAGGAGAACAGAGTGATAAAGCCAGTTCATAGATGGGGATTATTAGGAGCCCATGATTGGTAAAGGGCAACGGGAAATGTGGCCAGTACTGGGGTAACCCCCCTACTCTTTTTGAGAAACTCCCTGGGATTTTTAGTCATGACCTCAGTTTTACGTCTCATCCGAAGGACAGCATTAGGACCCACACAGACCACTGGGTGAGAGCCCCCTAATAGTCCCACTAACACCTCTTCCAACAGCAGCCTTAGCTTTCCCAGGAGGTCTCCCATCCATGTACTAGATAGACTCACACCTGCTTAGTTTCAGTGGGTTTCCAATTGTGAATTGCTGGGTGACATGGCTGCTGGCTAATGGACTGTGGAATTCCATGGTATTTCTAGCTAGAGCATCTGAAGAAAACTCGCATGAACATGAGGAAAACATACAAACTCTATGCACATAGCACCCCATGTCCAGGAGTGAACCCAGGGCCACAGTTCTGCAATGAAGCAATGCTGACCACTGCACCAAAGGAAAATGAACCCTTGGGAGCCTGCAATTCTGCTCTCCTGTCACTCTTTCCTCATTTGCTGACACAGCCAGGGAAAATAAGGGAGGATTTACTGTAATGCTGTAAATGGATCTTTATGTACTGTATATTCATATAACGGTTAAGAAAAGGTTACTTTTGACCTGCAGAAGGTTCGGGTTATGAACACACTTGTGAAGCTGAACCTTTATGTAACCCAGGGATTGGATATAATGGCCAAGTCCAGCCTTTCTTGGATTCTGAGAATTGACAAGACGAGACTGCAAGCAATTTTCTTTGTTGAATTTTTTCTATTTTCTGCTTTATTTTTTTAATACAATAACCCTTTTTTCTATATTTGTTCGATAAGCAATTATTTTATACTGTCAATACCAATAATGGACACCCAGTTTCAACAAAGCACCGTGTGCACACTAAAAGTAATTGAAGTAATTGAAAGTCATATACATACATAATTATGACATATATTGAGTCATTGAAAATAATATATTATGCATGTTTTTGTTTAATTGAAACAGGTCGAAGAGCCTAGGCAAAGTCCAGCTTCCAACTGCAGACTGTAGACATAGTGAAGTAAAGTGATTAAAAATGAATTAACATTTAATAGTAAAATATCAATTACCCCAAAAACTAATAGATGTAATTTTCAAATGAGCAATTTAAATTAATTCAATACAAAATGGTGAGCCAACGTGCTAATTAAGTCAATATGAATGTGAATGTAATTCCCACTCCTGTTGTTTAAAGGCTGGTAAAATTGATACCTGCCCTTCGTGCTCTAATTGCAATCAATCCTATTCATTTGTCAGCAAATTAAATCACTTGAAGAGAGAGCGAAACAAACAAATGTTACTACAATACCCAAATATAGTCTTTATGCTTCGATTAAAATGCTTACAAATCTTGTCCTTTAATGATGAAAGAGATCAGAAATCTAACATGTAGGTGAATATACTGTATATTAGATTCATTTCATTTTTAATACTAAGGAAAGGCTAATACAGAGATAACTGGTGAAGCAAGGAGTTAACAGACATGCTCCGAACAAAAAACCCCCACACATTTCTGTTCAGAACGATGCTGTGTTGACTCTGATTTTATTTTAAAATGACTCAAACAGAAAGGGATGGAAATCAACCAGTGCACCTTCAACTCTACTACATACTAACCAATCACTCTCAAGTGAACGATAGTAATTTAATAGCAATTAATTGAGAAGATCCCTACCACACTAAAGCATTTTCTGTCTGCTGGTAATGCTGCTCCTTCACAGTTATTGGATTCGATTGTGTTTCTCTTTCCTGCTTAGTTTATTCTTGTAAGCACCCCCATGCCTGGCTGTCTACTCATGGCATTGCAAAAATGGAAATAATGTCCCCAGCAGGCTGCCGATTCCCAGCACCATCACCCTGAGGCTAAATATGAGTCTTTTTGTTGCTCCACTCTCCCTTTGGTAGTGCCTTTGGGTAATTATAGCACAACTACTTCATCAGTCTTTCTTCCTACAAGACACAGTACATGACAGCTTCAGAACAAGAATACATGACTAACCTCAAAGGAAGGGTCAAGAGCTATTACATTTAGACACTGATCAAGATTCACACAAAAAGAAGCAAGTCAGTGTCAGGCAGAAAGATAATGAACTCCGACAATCCAACCCTTTACATCAAAATGAATTATATGTATTAATCAGTGGTCCCAGCTGTTGTACACCACATACTAAATGATTTCACATAATTCAGTCCACATCATTAGTATTTAAAGACGTTAAATCCCAGAAAGAAAAATCAGCCAGCCCTAATTCTAAAAAAGAATTAATCTATCCTTAAAATTGAAACCATATAAAGTGACTTTTGTAGTTAGCTTTCTTTTATTCTCTTTTAGAATCGGCTCCAACATCTCTACTTACACAGTCAAGGGTTCATTTATTCTCCAAATGACATGGTAGGCTAACACTGCAAGGTAGCCTGCTGGATTCAATGACTCACCAAGAAAAAAAAACACTATAGAAACCTTATCAACTGAGAGCATATTTCAGTATGAAATATATGTATTTCACTAACTTTTGCTTTCTTGGCAAAGTTTTTTTTTCTAAATATACATAATATGAGGTTTAACCAGTTAAAGCCAAAATGATTCACTTTCAGACACATTTCTTAGTGAAATCAATAAGACCAACATTCTGTTCTCATGGAAACCCTATGTATCTTACAAAGCTCTGTCACTATGAAGCCACAGTTCAACATTTCTGTGCTTAAAACAGCCATACTGGGGAACATTAATTAAGCTGTAAAACACAACACTTTGTCTTCTGTTCCAGCACTTTGATCAGTGTGGAGAAAACACACAGTTTATAGATAAGAGAAATTATCTATAAGTATTAGAATGTTTCTTTATCACTCACAGATCCAATTATTTTAACCATAAAATATTTTAACCATATTTTAACCTTAAACATTTTTAAGATTAACTAAAATTAAACTGTACAATAATTAAGGCATTTCCTGATCAGGTAATAATTAAGTACAGTGGCATTCAAAAGTATTCACCTCCTTGTACTTTTTTACATTTTATTGTGTTACAATATGGAATCATGGAAGGCATTTATTTGATTTTTTCCCAATGATCAACACACAGTCAAAACAAAATTCTGCAGATCCTCCTTAATTACTAAAATAAAGAAGAATGTATCTGAGTGCAAGCAATCACCCACTTGAGTCAATATCTGGTTGAGGCACCTTTGGCCGAAATTATAGCCATGCATCTTCTTGGATATATCTCTCCAAGCTCTATACATCGAGACACTGCCACTGTCACCCATTCTCCTTTGTAAAATTGATCAAGCTCTCTCAGGTTGGATGGGAACCTTTGTTGAACAGCAATTTTCAGCTTCTGCCACAGATTCTTAATTGGATTGAGGTCCAAGCTTTGACTAGGCCACTCCAGAACAATTACTTTTAATTTTGAAAGTCACTCCACTGGGGTTTTGGCTGTATGTTTTGGGTCACTGTCCTGCTGGAAGATGAATCTCCTCCAAAGGCCCTTGCCAACCACAGCAGATTTTTTTTTGGTCCTGGGATTTCTCTGTGCTTTGCTGCATCCATTTTGCCTTCACAAGTCTTCCAGGCCCCTGACAGAGTAAAGCACCACCATGCTTCAAGGTAGGCATGATACTCTCAAGATGAGCAGTGGTGTTACATTTGCAGCGGATATAGTACTTAACACTGAAGCCTAAAAGGTCAATTGTGGACTCAGAGTCTCCCACAAGCCTTCTGGCAAACTGTAGTCAGGATCTGATGTGAGCTTTTTTATTCCCCCAACTATGGTTTTTGTTTTGACACTCTCAGATTCTCTCTCACTTGCAGCTGAGATTTGTGAATCACCTGGGCAATTGTTGTCATATGCACAATTTCTCCTGTTTCAGCTGTAGAAGACTGTAATTCCTTTAGAGACATCACAGAGCCTCTTTGTGGCCTCCCCGACAAGTGCCCTTCTCATCCAGATACTCAGTTTTTGAGCATATCTAAAAACAAATGGTAGTGCCAGAACCTATTTTACTGTGTCGTACCAAAGGACATGAATACTAATGCAATCAATAATTTTCTTTTTCATATTTATAAGGAATTTGGGAGGATCTGTAGAATTGTATTTTCACATTTACATTATAGAGTGTTTTCTATCAATCAATGGTAAATACTTTTGATAGCCACCGTAGGACATAGTAGCAAAACACCTGCATATAACTGTCACTGTAGAACAGTGCTAACACTGTAAAACAGCAAGGAGAGGACGCATTGACACCAATGCAGATCCAACATGGAGGAACCAAGAAAAAAAAACAGTTTAAGCAAGCTTTATGAAGACTAGCACAAGTGAATGATGTGTTTTCTTTCTAAATGTCAGTAAAAATAAACACTCTAAAATTAGTGTAAGAAAAATAATTTAATCTCCCCCTAAATCAACAACCTGGATCTTAGTTTTGGTCAATAATCATTCAAATAAAGAAACAAGTCATGCAATGTACAATACACCCTTAATTTAATGGACCAACAGAAAGGTAGCTGTATCCATTATTGCCAAATGTCCATTAAATCACAAATGATGTTTTTTCACACTATTATATGAGAAATAATGTTACAAATGGGGGGTTACTAAAATGGTAAAAATCAGGATTTGACCAAGCGATTTACTCAATAATTATTTATAACCCCCAACTTTTAAGTGACTTCTAGCAGTATACCAGAGCGACTGGTATAATTAGAGGCATGTGAATTCTTTGTTCTCCGGCACAGCTTTGTTGAGAGGAGTAATAATCCAGGCACGGTTGGTTAAACAAATATTTATTACAATGACAAAACACAAACTACACTACACATATAATACATACACACAAAGCTACTTTATGTACAGTATTTACAAACAATGCGTTTCACAGGCCTAACATTCTGGTCACCCAGAAAACCCCAGAATGCACCAACCATTAAACTCTTAATGCCTACAGGGGCAACATAAGTGATGAGCTGCCTTCTAACTAAATGCAACCTGCAGTTAAATCGCTCTCTCTGCACCCCAGATACCACAAAATAAATGGGAGCCTATATCCCTTTCCATAAAAATGCACCCTAAGCAGGAAATACTTTTCTAACTGAGGGATCTTTTACCCAAGAAACCCAAGTTCCCTTAAAACACAGAATAGCACGCCCTCTCTAATAAGGTTCAAATACTTAACTCTAGTCAAATTTGATTTGAATGATCACGAAGTAGGGGCTCTCACCCAAATCATCTGGACTCCTCTCTCTTCTCCTTGTTGCCTGCTTCTTGTTTCTTCCTTTCTTTCCTCTTCTCTTAAAGTGATCTTATATTATGTGTGTCTGTACTGCTTCTTGACAATCATTAATCCAAAACTTACCTAGATATACGAAGGTAAACTTAACAATTGTTTTTGCTCAAGGGACCCCCTAGACTTTGAAGTTAGAAGTGTTTACTCTTCCCAGTGTCACAAGCTTTAGCTAAAATCTAAGAGACACTTCTCAGTCACCTAAAGCTATAACAATATATATACACACTACATGCTTTCTGGATCTTTTAACATTTGTAATCAACACAGTCAATGACAACTGTTCCTGAGTCTTTTTTATCATAAACACACAAGATCATTATTTAATGTATCATAAATATATTATATAAAATTCGCTAAAGGATATATAACACAAAAAACACTCATCGCAAGCAACTGCCCTACAGGGTACCATTGATATTCCTGATTTCTAAACCTACTGTACAGTTTGTAGCATTTATCTTTATTTATCTGTATTTGTGTATTTTTGGTGTACAAATTTACTAAATCATACAAAACATTAACAACACTCATCTTACGCAATTTGCCTACCCCTATGTTCCATTCAGGGTTACTTCCATGATAATGACCCATGACTTTATAAACTTAGATTTCTTTACTAGAACTATATGGCACAACTAATAGAAACTGGTGAAACTCTGACAAACACACTCCATCCATCCACACAATATTATTCCTGTTCAAACCTAATAAGTCCCATGAGGAAAAAATCAATTTACAGTATGTTCCTCCTACAGTACGCCCAATACCAATTGCCAGACCCTATGGGAAACCATCGATATTCAAGCTTTTGAGACCTATATTGTTTTTTTATATTTTAATCTCCTTTACTGTGAGGAAAGTCCAGTTTTGATTTTTGATTTTATAAACAGAACTTCCCTGTAGCAGATTTTGTCCATTAAATCCAAAATCCGTAAAAGCAAAGTCCATGAAACCATGTTTACTGTACCATTCTTTTGCAAAATAATATTCGTAAATAATAATTTAATTGAATATTTTTAATAATATTTTGCTTTGTTAAAGCATGGTCTGATTTTGTAAAATAAATGGCAGGCCATAGTGCGTTTTTTTAATCTATTGTGAAAACGGAGGTGGATCATCTGATGAAAAAAGCAAAGAAAATAAGAGAAGGCAGAAGAAAGAATAGGCAAAGTGAAGTTCAAAGTTATATTTCCTAACTCCAGAATACTTTCCAGGAAGCATAATTACTGTCCTTACAGGAGCAAGGTTATCTTCTCCTCTCCCAAAACCAGACTGTTCAAGATAAATTTTCCATATTGATGTTAGTATTAGTGACAAGCTCTAAACGACAGCTACTGTATATAGGAGCCAACATTGTTTATCTCTACTACATGTTGTGTCTGTGAGATATTAAGGTATTTCAATAAATATGGTAACAAGATTTTTCTCACAATTGAATGCACATTTTCCAAGTGGGATTTTCATAGATAAGAGAGTCATAATACCATCAACTGCTTTATCATGACCCCACAGGAGTGTACTACCTAGCCATGGTAACTCCAAATAACAGTTAAAAGATAGATAACTTTCTTATAATGTGGTCAAACATTAAAAGTGTGCAGCATAATTCAAATCTTGCACACAAAGACCATGACACTGTCTGAAATTCATTACCAACTTAGCAACAAACAGACTTTACGTCATATCACGTAAAGAGATATGAGTAGTAGGTGCAGCACTAATGGTGTAATCAGGAAAGACAAGACATACAGAACTTGCTTCTGTGACATGACAGTGCAAGATCAACGATCTTTAAAATGGTACTTGATGCCACCATCAAAGAAAGAAAAGTGGTCAAATCAAAGTCTGAATCCTGGGAATCAATCTAAAAAAAACCCTTGGTTTAGGCAAAGGAGAGGACTTGAAGCATTCGTATCATAACTACAGTAAAGGAACGTCAGGCTTATAGGCAAACATAAGGGCAGAAAATCTTTCAGAAGCAGTGGGAAGTTAAGAAACATAGAGCCTTTTCCCACCTTTACTCCTGCGCCGCCCCCTGTGCTGTTCTGTGTAGAACTTGAGCTGAGTTTCATCATCTGCCTCTGATCCAGAGTCTCCAGTGCGGCCAAACATTGTGCCACCTGCGGAGAGGAGGAGGAGGGGGAGGGGGGTCAGAACACACTGTAGAAAATAGTGTCCAGCGAGACATTGTTACTTCTCTTTAATCCCCTTCTGAAGGTAATAACATCCACTCGAATTAAACAGATCCACCTTTGTAAAACTGAGCAGCACATAACACTGAAAAGAACCAACAGATGTTGCAGAGAAGAGGTGAGATGCAAGCAGAGGAGAGAGGAGACATTGACAAACCCATTAGAGCTGGTAGGAGATGAGAAAATGAGCATGCCTAAAAAGTCTAAAAAAACGCTATATATGAACGTGTTCTAACAATGTTGGATAAAATGAAACATACCTCTTTTATTTAAAAACACATTTGATTAAATATACACTTTAAATCTGGATGCTATTTTGGGTGTAGGGAAAGTTACAGAATCTGGCCAATCTAAACACCAATTACTAAACCTGACACAAGTTAACTGTTTAAAAGTGCCCAAAAGGGTGATGAATACATACAGTGGGTTTTAGACTTCTGAATAGGCACTGAACCCTGGACTGAGATGAGAAATGTTTTTTAGGAGGCACCATGGCTTGATATGAGTCCAGCTCTCCATAGAAGAAGAAATTGGAAGCTCCACGGCTCCACTGACCACTCCATCTCTTTCACTTTGGTGTAGCTTTGTAGATAAAATCCTTCAGCAACAACCTTTTTAATGTGCCCTAACACCAAAGAAATAAAAGACTAGATGCTCTTTCAAGGACTTCACATATAGAACTCAATTACATAAGAATACAGGATTTCAGATTTTATGAGTAACTAGTACCAAATATTGTTAAGCTTTTGAATGCGGAAACTGTTCTTAAAATATGTATTGAATAATCACAAGCTGTTAAATGAATCTCAAACTTTAAAAATTCTTTATAGCCATAAATGATATGCAAACATTCTCACTTTGAACCTCAGAATTAATTACTGCAAAGAACAAACAGTGCCATATGGACAGAATTTTAAAAGCCAGGAGTAGTTTTGAAGTTTTATTTATTTAAAGCATGGTCATTCAGGATTATTGATTCCGTAGGTGCAAAGAGCTGTTTGCTTGATTAACTTGCCTGCCTGAAGCACTCTTCAAAGGAGCTTATAGAGCAAAGAACTTAAAAGGCACAGAGTACAACAAATCACAAAGCAATTACTAATCAGATTGCATGATGCCATTTATGAAAGCAAGCTGTTTGACAAATATGCACAACTGAAGAACCAATGACAATTAAACGTATTGGTAAATATTGTGCACTGTATTCATATATGTTTGTTTTCTGAAGTTTTCTGTTAATTTTCTGCCTCCCATCAATCTTTCCTAAGGCTCATCATTAAGTAACCAAGACTGAAAATAGCTATGCATACTAATACTCATTCACACAGTTATCTCCTTTACAGCTCCTTCTATCACAAACATAAAAAAACATACTTCTTTTCACTTATTTTCTTAGATATTGTCCTTTGCTCAGTGATGAACCTAACCACTGGGGTCTATTTTCATTGACAATCGTGATCCGTTCACAAATCATTGATAGATCCCTCACCTGAGTTACAGCCCTCAGAACATCAGCCCCATGAAGAATTTTCAAATTCCACTTGCCCTTCCCTTTTACCTTTAAAACCTTTTTCTCACCACGGTCATCAATCAAAACCTCTCAATTTTACAACTTAAACGTTGCAACTTGAACTCTTCTTACAGACTCACAATAAATCTTGTATCAACAACCTTCCAACACGCACAACCGTCTTGTCAAAAGTTAATTTCACAGTATCCAGTCACCATCCATGTCAGGCACTTTTCGCTACATCAAAATCAATGCATTTCCTGCATATACAGCATAAAGCCAACAGCACATATAGATCATAAATACAGTATAGTCCCTCTGGCCATTTCATGTTTTTTCAAAAAGTGGCATGCTAGTTCAGCAACCTGATTTCCTGCACTCGCTGTACTGTATAAACTGTAATTTATACAGGGAGATGACAGGCTGACAGCTACAGAAAACATACTGTACCACAGCAAAGAAGATCATTTCAATTGAATAGTTCCTCGATTTTAACTCTCCTCATCATGATTACGCTTATCTTTCTGCCTGGGTCCTATTAAATGAATTCAAAGACTCAGAGAAAATATCAGACAAATACAGAAACCAAATTTATCCTTCAACCTGATTCATAGATTTCCCCACAGCACTCGCTGGTTAGCTAAATCTCATTCTCAGATTATGCAGTGATGAGACCAACTTAAAAAACCAAGGCTTTCCCAATGTGGTCTTCTTTCTTTGGCGGGGGAGATCCTTCATACACCATTGACAAAGCCATTCTACGGGTGTTGCGGAGGCTCTGTGGCTAAGGATCTGCACCTGTGGCTGGAAGGCTTTCGGTTCGTATCCCATGGCTGGAAGAGGAATCCTACTCCGTTGGGCCCCTGAGCTAGGCCCTTAACCCCAACTCCTCCAGGGGCACGGTATATGGCTGACCCTGTGCTCTGACCCCATGCTTCTCCCTGTCTGTGTGTCTGTGTGTCTCATGGAGAGCCAGTTGGGGTATGCATAAAGACAAATTCCTAATACAAGAAATTGTATATGGCCAATAAAGTGATTCCTCTCTCTCTATTTTGAGTTCAATCTTTAAAGTAACTGACAAGAGCATGTAATGTAATGGTAATGGTATAAAAAATGTAATGGTATTAATTGAAGTGTACAGGATAAATTCTGACCCGGCTATAATTCTGTTGAAGTTTTCTACCTGAACTGTTGTGTAGGGGATGCCTGTGTGAAATGTCACCCAGGTGGGTATTACACTTCAGTGATGGATGAAGGGAGTTGCCTTATACTGTATATGTAAAGCACTTTGGGATCTTTTGAAATAAAAAGCACAATTTAAGTACAAGGTAATTCTATTTTTTAATCACTGATGTTGATGTTGGATTGACATTCTAATATATGATTCATAAATATATTATTGTAGGTACCATATATCAAACACTATTGAGAATATAGCATTAAGAAGGTTTTGATGCAAAGTGAAAATAATGAAATACTAATTTTTGTCTGTCATTCAATCTATCCTACAGCATTACATAGTTTGCAGCTTGATATTTGGAAAAAACAAACAAAACGTAATTTATACTTGACAGAGAACAGAATTATTACATTTAAACCTTCCAGTAGAACATACTGTAGCACTGAAATAGTCAGGATTAAACACCTGTATCCAGTGGATGTTAGCAATGTTTCTAAACTGCCAAATAACATGTAAAATAATCAGACCGTACACGTACAAAAAAAAACATAAACAAAGATTAATTTAGGTATTTGCTGCAGTAAGGCATATAAAGGTTTCTCAGCCTAACCAAAATGTCTACTAATGTACTGTACTACCAGGATTCCTAAATAAAAGTCAAGTGATAACTGACTCTGGGCTCACACTGGCAGATCCACTAATCCAATATTTTATTAATTACCTGGATATGTTGTTTATGCAAGTTTGCATCATATCTAAAAAACGATTCCACTGGTCCATGTAATACTTAACTGCACTTCTAAATTCATAGTGAGAATTCACAGAAACTAACAGCTTATCAATGGCAGTAAGCCAGTTAGGTGGAACACTGGTTGTGGTTGGTTGAGCCAGTTGAACAGCCACGTGAGAAACCTTAATGAAATGATTGTGTCTCTAGTTTGTTTATGTAACCTTTTGTATTTTTTAGATTATGATCTTTAAAAAGTCAACATTTTAAAGGGTGATTTAAAGAAAATAATATTAAAGGATTAAAAGTAAGTTATCTTAAGTGAAAAAGAAGTGGAGCCCAAGGCTTCTAGAAATGGTTTGTCTCCACAATCTCATATATAATTAAACACTAATTATTTATTATAATGTATACAGTAGGCCCACATTGCTGGCCTCTAAACAATATTCCTTAAGCCCAATGAAACAAGTGATGTTGGACTAACTTTGCCATCTGCTAGTGGGCTATCTGGGCTGCAGTTTTTAAAGAATACATTTTATATAAATACATTTTAATAAAGAACAATGGTAATGAAACCTAATACATTTTGGTTATTATTGAAAGCAGTTGTCTTTATATATTATATACGGTATAAGTGGTTGACATTTTATGGGTATTTTTCCATTTTCTAACAAGCCTGCAGAGAAGTATATAAGTTAATACACATAAATTGTCCCTAGACCAGTATAATTACAGTGGATATATGTCATAACACATTTTCTCAAAAGGGGATTTCACATAGACAGATACAAAGAACTGTGAAAGTCACAATAATCCACATCCACATTTCATGGAAAATTTCCACACTGATAAGGTCTATGAGCAACCAGATGGATTTGTATGTGTAAAGTACTTCAGTGATGTTCATTGTTAAATCAATGAGCTTAACCTTTCCTCAAGTGTTTTAAAGGGCTTCTTTAATGAATGAAGCAGATTTTTACAGAGACTAGACTCAAGTGTTTCCTAAGCCTCCACATAGTGCATCATTCTTGGAAAGAGCTTTTTAGATCTGCAAATGAAAAAAGAACTCATTCAGAAATTCAAAACATCAACTGGGGCTTTCCAGAAACATGGAGAAAAGCATTCCAATATTCCAGATGTACAATTACATTTTAAGACGTATAATGTACCTCCTCAATCCAAACTTTACCTGGGGACCTCTGAAATAATGTCATTCTGTGGATGTAGAAATACAACATTGTCTTCACCTGAATCCCAACCAAGGAACTCTTTGCAAGCTAATGCTGCTTGATAGTGTATATACTGTATATGTTTGTTTCTATCATGTATCATTCAATTAAAATGCACAGTGATTTTTTTTGGTAGCTTCTAAAAGCTAGTATTGCAATAATGAGATCTGCTTCTTCCTCACAGTGCAGTGTGCAAATAAAGCTCCTGTTATCAATCAGCTTGAACAGGATGCTGCTATAACTTTGATTAGAAAAAGAATACACTTGCTATCATTTCTGATGGGGAAACCAGGAGTCCCTTAGGACTTTGTATTGATGTTATCTTGGTTTATTATCTGGAACTGTCAGCTGTTTCATCTTAATCGATCTTAACAACTCAGTTACTTATTATGTGGTTGTCTCAGACCATTTTTACGTTTTTCCTCAAATACTTATGAGTTTATCCTATAGCTGACACAATACAATTTAAAATGATTTATTCTAGAAGTGTACTCATATTTTTTTTTTGCCTGACTTGCATCTATAGGCAGCCCAGATTCTCAAAATGCTCATCAGGGCAAAGCATGACAATCTCCATGATCACACAGTTACACATAGGATGAGTACATGGTAACATTTAAGAAGATGAAGTACCACTAAGGTTCTTCTAATTTAGCTAATCAATGACTTATGATGATTTTTAATTGATAAAAACAAATCTACAAGATGGAAAGACATTACACATACATTTGTATTCATATTGTGTTAGGTTGCCTTCCAAGTCAAAGGTAGTTGAGTTGTGCCAACCAAACACTTAAACAAGCAAACACAGAAATGATGACTTTCATTTCATTGAACATTCTGTTGATTTTGATATTATTTTGTAATTGAATAATTCAGTAAACATATAAAATAATAATTATATAAATTAAAAAAACATAATAAAAAGCACTCCACAATACATACCTGTACCAGATATTTTGCAATGTTAATTCCCTAGTACTGTTATTATTGGCACTATTAAGAAAAGTATTAACTCTCACCATTAAAAGCACATGATAGATTATATTCTTGCTCATATAACTCTGAAATGGTCAATATTATAACATGTAAAATATCACTTCTACAAAATTCATTTCACATTCAAAAATCCTTAAAGATATGCCTATTTAACAGTAGAAAATACTTTCCCCTTGTCTGCCCTTTGTAGAAAATATCATAGGAGATTAGTTCCTGGTTTGCTTTGTATATGTATATTATATTAATATAAAAATATTATATGTATATGTATATTTTGTATATTCCGCAGTGCATTGTGGACATTATTTTACGTGTTTTTAAAATGTCCATACTGTATATTGTTAAGCCTTGGAAAACTGTCTCTTCTTCAGTATTCTAAATAGGGTTAAGATAAACAAAATGCTTGCTAAATGATAACTTTAATATGGGCAACCTGCAGAGAATGAATAGAATATGGTTGACTAAATGAACTGTAGTTAAAAAGATGCAGGTGCTGTACTGGGAGCCTTTGAATTCCTCCCTGGCATCATTGGATTCTGTCCTATCCTATTGTGTGTAGTATGGAGCCGTTTTACTTGTGTCCATGGTGCTGGGAGAAGGACAGAGAAGGTTCGAGCACTGCCACTGATGCAGTCAAGGGCTTATTGTATGGTGCTTCTACTTAATAATATGCGGGCATTCTTCCATCTTTCATGGTCTGCTGCCTTCCAGACATCAGTTTGGTAGCTCAGGTTGTGTTATGGGCAGCATGTTGAAAATCAGATGCCAGAGAAGTGGCTATCTTGGTTTATGCACTAATTCCATTTTCACACACTCATTCTGCTGTATTTATCTGGGTATTAAGGGTATAAAAATGGACATGGCAAGCACTCAGGTGAAAATTTGATTTCTTTTTTGTTGAGTCACTACAGTTCATTACAAACAATCTGATCGTGTTTTTGAATATTAAACACTGTATCTGTTGATGTAGAACCTGGGATTTTGTAAAAAAAATGTAATGGCTTATCTTTTCCATTACACCTGCAAGAACTTGTGGTAAAATATTAGCAGTTTTAGCACTAAAAATAGTAAGAAAAACGTCTTACAATCACTATAGGCTTTGAGTACTTGGGAGTCCTCACAGAAAGTGAGAATCATGCACTAATAATCCATTAAAAAAACCAAAGAAAACGAAAAAAGAAGGCAAAGACTGTGACAGGCAGATTAGTTAACAGGTACTAGGGTAATCCACAGATATCCTGCTACAACAAGGCATGAAGAAAAGGAGAGTGCAGACAGAAGAGTAAAACTAGTCTTACTTACTATTAGATTATTATTAAACTCCAGCTGATAACAGGCATGAAGCAAATCGGTTACATCAAATTCACACAGGCCTCATTTCCGTATAATGCTTCTTAGGAAAAATTGATATTCCCTACTTGTATTGCAGTTCTTAGTTACATTTAAACTGAATATTATTCAGAAAACAAAACAGTTGAAATGACCAGAAATTGTGAAGAACTGAATTAAGAAGAAATCACCTCCTGCTGGTTCTAACTTATAACTTGGCTAACATGACTGGGTAGTTACAGTATATGGTGGTTACAGTATATTTTAATATAATATAATAACTCAGAAGTTCTTTAGTGGGTGAAATGAAGAGATGTTGCTATCAGATCACTCTACAAATTTAGCAGGTTTTATCTTTTAAAGCCTTTGCCTCCCATCAGGTCATATTTTCAATACCTCACTGTTACAAAACAACAATACAAAAAACAAAACTTATTCTTTATTTGAAACGTGTTTCAGTCAACGCCACTCAATTTCAGATAAACACCTTCAAAGACTTTATAATTTGCATTATTATATTTATATTTTATGTATTATTCGTTTATTTGGATTACAACTGCACAGATTCCATCCTAGAAAAAATACTGTATTGTAAACTGTTGTTTAATTTTTCTAGAATATGCTCAACTGCTCTTTTGTCTACAAAAGTAGAGTTAGGCAGAATTTTTATTCTAATTGTAGTCAACTCATCCATTTACTAGCTGTTGAGATGGTGTAATGAAAAACTGAATAGCAGATATTCTATACAATAGATTAGCATGGGGACATTGCTGTCAGATCCAGTGCAGATAAACTATACAGTACATTTCAGATGTTTGACTCTATATAGTTCAAAAGCTCAATTTGATCTGAAACAATATATTTTTCAGTTGCTTAGTCTTTTTTTGTGCAGAGTCAGCCTTGCTAAAAGTGCCTATATCTATACACATGCCTATGCCTATACACATGACAAAGTGTATAATTTATTGTATTGATGGCATTCCTCCTGAATTTTATCTTTTAGACTTCTTGGGCTCAGTAAGATCCTCCTATATTCCACATCATACATAAGGCAGTTGAGGAAAGTTATTTTTCCAAAGTGATGCTAATACTACCATTATAATCCTATTAATGAAAAAAAAGATTCTGTACTTTGTGCAAGTTGTCATCTCATTTCACTGATTTTCTTGGATATAAAATGTTTCATAAATGCACTTTCACTTCAGTTGGAGATTTATATGACTAAATTACTTCACCACAATCAAATTTTATTTTATTTTAAGAGCATATGGCTTCTGATAACATTTTCTGTATTCTCCTTATTACATTCATGAATACAGACATATAGACACTGTTTCCCCTTGTACCTTTGTAGATTCAGAAAGCTTTAGATTATCCTAAATGGGAATATTCTGTTCTGCTTTCAGGTATCAAGTATTCTGCCAATCTAACTACATCTAGAGGCACTTTCATTGTTTGGCTTATTCTTGGTACTTCTAAGACAGGTTCTCCATCAATGTACTACTTTTCTCATTATCACAGGTAATAATATTGAAGATTATTATTGGATTATGAATGTCTCTTACTCCCTGCCTCATCTGATATTTCAGTAATTATAATGCTCAATCAGGGTATAAATCAAATGATAAAGCTAGCCTTAATCTGACTGTGCCAGTAGTCAAACACTAATACTGATATTTACTTCTTTTTGTAGGCTCACAGTAAACAACTTTAATTACACCTTTAAACAGGCTGATATTCACTAGAATAGATGGACTCATTTCCTTAATTCTCCTCGGGCAAATGTCTCTATAACTAAAATGAATGTGCTTCCTCAATGGAATTATTTGTGGGTTCTTTGATTTGGCTTTTTCTACCCTTTGGTTATTTGGACAGATTACATTCAGGAGTTTCTAAATTCATATGGAAAGGGAAGTAACCTCATCTTAAATTATTCACTCTACAGCATTTTAACTGTCTATTGGAGATCTGGCTTTTCCAAACTTCCAGTTTTATTTTTTATGCCTGTGTCTGTGTCCTATGCCTGTTTAATTCAGACACCTCCGTATCATGCTGGCACTCGCCAAATATACCTGAATATCTGTTGTTTATACTCTTACCTCTTTGATATATGTAGAATCTATTTAACCCCTATCTATTTAAATTTCATGTTAAGCAGACTTAAGAAATCACAGAAGACACTATATGCCCACTCTCTGTTTTCACATTATGATATACTGTAGCACACAAAGGCAATTAATTTTCCTTTGCCGATGTAGCTGCTGGTGTGATGCTTTTTTTTACATTTTTATTTATTTTAGCCTCTAATGCAACATTCTTCCCTGTTTTGGCCCTATCTTGTTTAAGTGCTAATTATTTCTTCAAAATGTGCTTTATATACTTTTTGTTGTAGAGTATAACTATACAGTTTAAAAAATATACTGTATATTTCAAAGCACACCCACATTATGATGACATTTTCTAAGTGGTTGTCTCTTGTTCTTCTTACTCTGTCTTGATTGTTTGAAAACATTTGATCGATACAGGCATTCCCCCTGGTAGGTGCTCTGACAAACAGGAATAAAGCCGTCGGTAGTAAAGTCTAACATTTCAGTTTCAGCGGCAAATATCCCTGACGGTTTTCTAAATCCTTGCAAGAATGATTATACCTTCTTTTTTACACTCTGAATTTGGTAATATACAGTATAGTATACTTTTAACACTATACCTTGTGAATGCTTTGTTTCTCAGAGCCACATTATTTGATTCATTTAGGGTATGTTCCTGCTCCTGAATGCTCTTTTTGATATTTGGTCCTATCCTTTCACTTCTTCCATCTTGTTGTTGGAAACATTTTACTGTTTGTTACATTACTCTCTTTAAACCATGTTTCCATGATTCCAATAGCTGTCTTGGTGAAAATGTAAGAAAGGCAAAGCCCGCAGTGCCTCAAACCATTCTATGTGCCTGAAAGAGTATTTTATGTTAGATTCTGTCGCAGGTGTCTTTTGCTGTTTCATTTTCTGTCCTGGCCCAGCTGCTTATTTTAAGTCATCTGCATTTTAATGAATCAATTAAAAGTCACTCCCCATTTGCTTTTGGCCATTATAATAGCAGAACCCATTCCCCATTACTTAGCGTGATCACAGGGGAAGAGTTCTGACTTGATTGTTTAATGGAACCCCAGAGGCACAGAGCACACTACAACAGGTCTTGTGCCTCTCTCTTGACTGGGGATAAAAAGAGCTCGGTGTCTCTATGGATTGTTCAGAGAATGTGTTTGGAAATGTCACAGTTGTCTAAATGAGAGTATTAAAATGGATATTATTTTCAATGTCCATTGTTGATATGAAAAACAAAGTTATTTTCAGATGGCATACAAAATGAACTAAAGAAATGCATTTTTTTAAGAAGTAGCAGCTACAATATAAGGTTTTATTACACAATGCTTAATCTTTACAGCATGATACCTGGGGCTTTTGTCAACAATTTTCACATCAGTATGTTTGTACAGACATAGTGGTCAAGCAGCCTGTTGTAAAGTACAAAGGCAATTTATATTTTGAAATTATTCATTATCTCACAGCCAGTTACTTCTTCTTGTTTATTTTTTGCCAATATATTTTTAAGATGATTTTTAATTTACTTATCTTCACTAAGTTTCACACCATTTACTTTACACAAAAATGCATTTATATCCCAACTATTTTAAATCTGACTGAATTTTAGAATTGCATATTCCGTTCTTGTTTTCCCTTGTCACAAGGCAGTTTAGCCAAGCTCAAAATGGAAATCTCCTCTATCTTAACTTTCCATTTCTCATATTTGTTTTTTTTTCTGGATGTATAAATAGACTGCTGCACCTCCGCTTTCTTAAATAAGCAATTTTAAAAGTCCTCCACTAAGGGTACCACTGGCACTGAACTCTATAATGTAGAATCTGCAGAGAGAAAGTGCTGACAGCAATAAAGTTTCTCATTAGTGAAGATGATTCACTTCTGTCCTTAACTTGAACCACCAAGAGAGGAGCCTAATGAAGGCTCTATGCTTTAAATGTGATGGTTTCCTACACATTCAGGAGGCAATCTGCTGGCACACATGCTACTGAGAAAATTCATGCCTACTGTACTAAATATTCACCAGTTAAATGTTCCAATTAAAGATTTCCAGAGAAAATCAATGGATGCACAGACATCCTGTGTCTATCATGGAACTACCATGTCCATTTCTCTGTTCCAAACCACTGAACAGAGCTATTAAATTTTCATTATATTAAAAGATCAGCTCAGTCTGACTAGTCTGAGTTCTTAATTCACTTAATTCAATTGACCCCCAGATTGAACTGATTATTTACTAATTAAACCATTGTATTCAGATTTGCAGCCATAGGACATTTTAAAAGTCATTTTAAAGTTACCTAAAATGTTTCTACAAAACTGAGAACTATACTCTTTTAGGCTTTTTAAAAAGTCTAACCAATTGCATTATTAATCCTGTTATCCTGTGTATGGGTTCTATTAAGGAATCAAAGAGTCCAGCTGGCATCAAAACCACCAAATACCTCCTGTGATTACAAGGATGAGCAAACTCTGCTTTATATTGATATTCAGCCCAGTACGACAGTGGCAGTTCAGCTGCAAACGTGTCCTAATTGAAAACGTGAAAAGTGGAGCATGTGGTATTCACTCATGGTGACTGATCGATTGACCAGTATGAGAATGAAAATATATTCCTCTGTTCCATGCGCAGTCAGAAATAATACAAATACATTTATAATAATAATAATAATTTTCTGGACACTCCACTCAAAGTGCATTACAGATAATGGGGGCTCCCCTCTAACACCACCAAGGTGAAACCCATTTGTCATATTCACAAAATACCAACACCGAATGTCAGATCCTGAAAAGTACAAAAGTACAGAGAAATATAAGGCACATGATTAAAGCAGAGGTTAATTCCATGCTGGAAAGTGAAGAACACAAATATCTTTTTCTCCTTTCTTTCTAATTTTCAGTGAGTTGTTCTTTGGGAGCTACCAACCATTCCCACTTAAATCTGCTTACTTCTGTAATGAGAAATTTACCTTAAACTATAGTTTCTTACCATTTTCTTATTCACTGTGCAAATATTCTTCCTAAAAAAAAATAGCATTGAAAAGTAATCCACAATATATTCATTATGTCCAGCCTCATAAATGTATCCTCCATCCACTTAAAGACCATTTAATATAACCATTTTACCATATTCACTGCTTCTCCTGTTTTGAAGCAACAGATAAAAAACATGAACATCTGTGTCCTTAAATGATGCTGTATAAGGTGAGCACAAAGGTGCTGGAGAAATAGTGTGGTTTCATGAAAGTTATGGTGTATGAGTATTTTATACAGGATATACCAAACATTCCTGCTTGTGGATCATTTGTGTTTGTTCTGGTATGAAATTCCTTAACTAAGTCAAGAGTGTCCAATACTGGTATATCCCATTTTCCTATGAATCCCCTGAGAAGTGTTAGCACAGTGCATTTTAAAATTTACAGAAATCACAGAGGACTACAAAAATTATAGGACATACAGTACAAGTAGAAAATTAAGCAATACACTCCTTTAAGCATAGCATTTGACTTAATAGGGAGTAAGATGACAGAGTTGGCACTTAATCTTACTATACAGAATGTGTAGCCTTTTGTCTAATAAAAGATAAAATTACAAAAAATAGAAGCTAAAATGTTGTTTTTTTAAGGTCTGCTTTTAATATTGTGTAATAACATAACGAAGGAAGTATAAAAGGTTCATTGTGTGCAATAAACAACGATAAAACTCTTAAATCATAAGGACCCACACATTCATGTTTCAATTTCCTTCATCAAATCAGTGGAGCCCCTGCTGGGACTCAAATGTGCACACTGTGACTTACTTGATGGACAGAAGTAATTCTCCCATTGGAGTCTCCTGCTGATTACTCTGGCACATCCATTTAAATTTGAAAAGGTTAAGCATGATCTACCCAAAACAGCAGGAGTCATAATTATGTACCGACATCTGTTTCCAAATAGCATCACCTTCAACATGTATCTGTAGCAATCAATTCGGATCTGGAGATACAGAGAACACGTGAGCAGATCTGGGAACTAAGGGTGATAAATGACAAGAAGGCAGGGCTAGCTGGTGGCACAGGCTGAAAGCAATGAAAAATGAGCTTGTTAAGAATGCTCCCTTTCCATGTTTCACCATGAGTTAGTACAAAGCACTCAGCCTTTCAAGCCATGCCAAGGTACAGGTCATGCAATATTTTAAATGCACAATAGCAAATTTCGAGTTAAAGTTAGACTAAATATACTTAATAGAGATGCACTGTGTTTCCTGTATTGCAAAATAAACAGTGCTTATCGAATCTTTTAATGTCTAAGTATTTGAGTGTATAAATATTGCATCAGCTGTGGAGTCTATAAATCCTTACAAATAACATCTTATTAATTGTCTTTCAGAGACACCCTACAATTGAAAACATTTGATTAAAAAAAACAAGAAGTTATAAATTACAGCCTGGGGTAAATCAGTTTAAAATGCAACATTCCATTTAAGTAGACTATTGATGTGAGTCATATTAAAATAAATTAAGCATTGCAGGGATGTCTTTTTTATTTAAGTTTGTGAATTACTTCAAGATTCATCTTCACTACGTCTCTTGGGCCTCCTGTTAATATGTTAATAAATCTATGGGATTTATCTTCAAGAGTTCAAGTAGAAAAATAATGGAAATAGCCTTTTCTGTGAAAAGTTCATACTTGTTTTATGAACAGGTCTACATGTCTACTCAGGGCAGCATGCCATCATTTATGATGCAAGGCTTTAGATTTATGGAGCTCTTTATGATGAAGTGGTATTACTGTACCACATATTCTGTTCAGTACTTTAGGGTACTATTATTACAAAAAAAATGTTGCTGTGCTATGCTTTCATAGGCAGGCTTTGCACAGTCAATGCAAAGACACTGAATCTCTTAACTTCACAGCAATTATTATAATTCCATTTGAAATAAAGGTAGTTTACACAAAAAATGGAAACCAATGTCAAGGATTTTTTTTTTAGTTTCCCTATGTGTGGATTGCACAGCCTGCAACTGAGAAAGTCAAGTCAACTCATGCCTCACTGATTAAGGTGGAAAACACTGTTTCAGGACTGATTTGAAAAGATCAGATCTTCAGATCTGGTGACTAAGAAGGCCATGGCATAGGGATAGGGATCAAACCATCATGCAACCACAAGTGCTCTGAATGGATTTCTCAACCAACCTCCTGGATGGAAACAAATTCTGGAACAACAGGGTGAAGATGAATGAATCCTGGGTGAATGAATGAATTGAATTAACACATGCTGCAGAAATCAATTAAACAGATGGACCAACAGGTTTCAGAAATGTTGTTCATTTTCACACACTTTGATTAAGGCTAAAAGCAAAAAGTTGGATGAATTCTAGCATCTATTTAAAAAACAAACAAAGATTATACATGTATTTAGGTTATGTAGACCATCTTGCTCATTTGGGTTATAGCAGATTGTGCAATTGAAAAATACAAAACAATCTAACAAATCTAGAATTTTAGGACCAGGGTTTGAATATTAAACAAAACCACTTCAGAGAGCCACTTCAAACACAAGAGCCAGCTTTACAATTAGCCTTCTCCATTTGCAAAACGTTCAGCAGATTCAAAGATGAACGATCACCCAAACCTAAAACATTTGAGGCAAATTTCAGAAAAAATATTTGAGTAGTCTGCACATCTCAATTAAATACTGAAAAACATTAACAATGGACATAATTACATATCTGTGTTCACTACCTACAAGGTCTTTTCAAGCCCTTCAGGAAAAAAGTGAATTTCTTCTTTTTTTTCTTGCCTTTTCACTTTCTGATAAATGCCATACAAGCACACTGCTAAATCACTGTGAATCTGACAATGGGTATCATCAAGCAAATGCAGCTGTCAGAAGAACAAAAAATAAAGCTGAGCAGATATATCCCTCTGTTCCAGAAACATAGATAACTGTAACTATAATGCAGCCTTCGATTGCTTGATGGGTGAGTGACTGTGGCAGAAATTTCAATTACACCAGACTGTGATATAGAAGCAGGGTACACATTCAGTAGATCTATTACCTTACTTCCATTATTAGCATGGTACAAAAAATCAGACTTCTTCTAGAGTTACAGTTTTTTATAAGGTTTAAATCAGACTGATTGAAAAGCAGGCTTTATTATTTGTGCATTGTGCTATGCTATATGCAACCTTTTGCTCTGTAGTGCTGCTCTGTAGAGAGATGGGTTTCTGCTGTGCTCTTGATTCTGTTTATAAATCAAGATCTGGAAGGAGTGTTCTTGACAAACAGCAGTAATACAGGAGCTACTGTAGAACTGATGTAATCAGTGTAACATATTCATGTCTTCTAATGACTATCATTGTAAGAACTGAAAGGGAAAGTACAAAACACAGAGATTGAGGAATCACTCATTTCTGACCATCTCCAAGCTATTTTGTCTTTATTTTATTGAATGATCAACTGATTAACAAGCTTCTAAAAAGGCAAGCAATTATGTTTCTCAAGCAGACTAAACACTTTATAAGAAAAGTAAAAAGAATACAAATTATTTAGAAATATGGAAAAAAATATGGATTTAGCATTTGTTTACTAGTCCAAATTTAACTTAAGACTAGTTTCAATCAACATAATACTTTTTTAATCAGTGCATCAGGTTATTTAAAGTAAACATTGGCATTCATCAAAAACATGTTAGCTTTTATATGTTATCATTGACATAGTTGCCTCACAGCTCCAGGGATCTGAGTTTGATTCTGGTTGTAGATACCTGTTATAGGTATACAGTAGGTATAGGTATAGGAGTCTGTATGTTGTTTCCATTTTAGGTAGGTAGGTAAATTTCCTCCCATAATTCAGAGATGTGCAAGTATACTTTTATAAACTACTCTAAATTGTACCTTACAGAATATCCAACCAGAATAAGATTGCTCATCTTCCAAGCACTTTAACCAAACACTAGCAAAGAGAAATTAGTATCTCTCTACACTCTGTTCACAGGGTATGGTGCTAAACAGAGGTCCTTAATCAATTGATAACCGCTCATTATAGGATCAGTTTAAAAAATAAGGTGCTGGATGAATTACAACAGCCACATCATTGAATAGCAAATCTATTCTGAGCACAGAGGAAGATGTAAGATTTTGTTGTTAATTGCAGAAAGATGGTGGGCTAAAATTGTTTTGCAGTTCAGGAATAGGTCAAGTGCAGGTTGTAACTGTTGTAGTAAAGGACGTAGTAAAAGTCTCTTTGCAGATTCTCAGGTGTGACATGACCTTTTAAATTGCTAATTATTGTCCATTTCCGGATCTGTGCTGCAAGAAGCAATCAGCTGTCACCCCTTGTTAATTTCCTCCCAGGCATGTGTATTAATGAAGCTTTTGAGTTGGATTGCGTGAGAATAATAGAATATGGCCCAAAAGCCCAAAAGCTTTTTTGCATTGGATTTAATTGATTTAAACCCTCCACTGAAACTATTATCTCTGGCATTCCACAGGGTCCAGTTCCAGGGACGAGGCTGTTTAATATCAATCAGTTCCTACTGGGTAATTTTATTCACAGACAGGGTCTTAATTCCCACTGCTATACAGGTGACACTGGGTTGCATTTGTCTTTTAAAGGTGATTACTTCAAAAGACTGACATCCTGTCTCAGGGAATTGTAGGGATGCAAACTCATTATACCACTTTAGCTTCGTATAATGAGAATAAGGGACATATGGCAATTGCCAAATTCTGATTAACAAAAAAAAAACTTTTCTTGACACTGGTTGCAAAGAATTGAGGGGTCCTGTTTCAATTAAAACATCATACTAAAGACACCCAACTTCAGACAAATTTGCAGTCACAAACCCTTTCTCATACTCAGGATTGAGTTCCAATGTGTATCATGCTTTTGGCATATCTTGAATTACCAATGAGATTTCTCCTTTGTCTGTTTCATAAACCTTAAGGGTTATACTTCTCTCTGAACTACCTCTTTGTAATGGAACAATATCTACAGGCTTAACAACAAATTGGATCATTATAACAAAAGGGTGATTCAAAAGATGTGTAGCTGGAGCCTACAAAATCAGTGTTTGTTATATGTAACTCAATTCTTGGATCTCCTAGTGTCTTCTGGTTTTTATTTCAGTGCACTTTTAGTTACATAATGTGATTAATTACCTGAAAAATTAAATTACTTTAAGCCAGATTCCACATTGTCTGATAGCTAACTATTTCTAATGAAGTACATGTTTTGAAGAAAACTTTAAGAACAATGCTATAGATAAATAATTAGGTTACAAAAACAGAAGACTTTATGCATACTACTAATTGAGTTTGAGACTCCTTGTGTACAGTATACTTTTCCATTTGTACACTGAACATCCAGGACTGTCTCCCCTTGAGACTGTCTTTAACAGCTCATGAATGACTCTCCTTTTGTGTGCCTTTAAGTTACAATTTCAAAATGTTTTTTTCAGCTATTATATCGTTACTTTTCATTTTACGAATCTTTCTGCTTCTAATGTAACCTTGTTTTATTTCTTGTAAACGGTTTATACGTTTTGTAGGCCAAAAGCACTGGTAATTTATTTTTGTTATTGATTCTAAACCACACAAAATGTATGGAGATGAAATAAAAGCAGAACAATACAAAACGCAAAAGGAAATCCTTCCAATGTTTGACCATGCCAACCACTGGAAAAGAACCCAATCCATCACTGAAACTTGATGTGAAAGGATTTATATTGGGCTAAACAAACAACTCTTTAAGAAACAAATAACTTAAAACCAGAGCTGAGTGTTATCAACAACCATGGTGAACTGTAATTGTATGAAATCGCCTCCGATGGAACAGGTCCCATCACCCACTGATTAAATTCCTGACTGAGAGAAAGGCAACAGCATGGTTTAATACCACAGCATCTCCCAGTATTGATCCCTCCTGCCTCTGAAAATGTCCACTCCCTACACATACTTTTATTTTCCTTTAACAATGTGGCCTAGCTGTTATTTAATAACACGTATAACATTTCATCTTTGCACTGTCCTAGCCAATAAAACCATGCACATTAGCAGATGGAGTGGGACCTGGAGAACAGTTCCTTACAGCTCAATGTCTTATTAATCCTTTCTTTACTGCAATTCCCACACACGGCTGAGATCAGTCCAGCTCCCTGTTAATAAAAGTGACACTTTCTGCAAGACACAGTCGTCACCAAGAAATGCCAAGCAAATCAGCAAAACAGAGATCACCTTTTGCAATGTAAAATGTTTTAATGTATTTTTAGTGTCATTTACAGACTTCTTATATTTCACAGTCAAAGCGACTGCTGCCAGCAGGTGAAAAATAATTTAAATTTAGCCGTCTCCGTCCTGAGTCACATTAAAATATATATTTTTTAAGCTGAAATGTTTTTTCATCAAAAAAGGCAGAAATCAATTTCTCTACAAATTGTGTGAGAAAAGGTCTTTCAGTTGATTCTCATATTTATATCTTGCCCTTTAAAACATCTTAAACACCATAGCATACCTAAACAAGCAGAATTAACACCTCACAGGATAATAATAATTTCCTGCATAATTCAAAGCAAACTATGTTTGTTTTTCTTTTGTTTTGTGGCATCACAGAATAGGATATGTTTACTCTTTTCTTTTCCGTTCAGCGTGGAATAAACATTTACCTGTTCCAATGTATAAAGTTATCTTTTCTTCCACAAAGGAGATTGTAAACTGAATAATTTCAATAAATTGCTTGTCTATAGTGTACCAAGACAGGAGAAGCCTGAATTTGTAAAGAACAGCTGCTTTTTTCTGGTTCTGTTGTACACACCCTTTGACAAGCATGCTTCATTAGGTTGCCACTTGATTCTGAAAGACCGAATTTACAAATTGTTCCACATATAAGGTTGCTGGACATGGGGCCAGTTAAAGGGTATAGAGAAGGTTATTTCAAATGACATAGCTTATGTTTATGCAGAACAATCTATTTCTGAATCTGACCATATTTTGAGGTAGTTCAATATAACTTCAGCTAACTGTATCATATATAGTGTTTTAATTGAAATAGGGGGTGATTACCCTTTAAGATCTTAGGATAAAACTGTTGCAATTGTACTGCATAGCCTCAGTCTTGCAAGATACTTGAGTTCAAATTATATTGGCTGACTTAAAAATGCTAAACAACCATTAAAAAAGCAGGTGGAGTGGGCCTTGAAAAAATACTGCTCCCTGCCATTCACACTACTGGAGCTGAAAAGTGTGATCATGAGTCCAGTCAGTGTGGATCATTGTTCCTCTGGCTTACTTGTGTACTTCTTTAATTATTTAATCATATAAAAACCTGTGCTTTTGACATTGCATATTGTGAACAGGCACCCAAAGGACACAGACCTACTTTTTCCTTTTTGGTCATGAGTAAACTTATAAAAGCTAACTACAGAATACCATGGGAAAATCAGAGCAAGGCATAATAAACCTCAGTAAAATGACCGTACAAATAAGGTAAATAATTAAAACGTATTGTTAAGCATGATGCAAACTTTGTGGAATCAAGACAAAACAAATTAAATGGTACAGGTTTTGAATAATGAGTTTTGAAAAACACAAAAAAGTAATGTGTAAATATACAAGGTCAATTTTCTAACATCATTCTAAATTTCCTATCAGTCCACCTCCAGGGCTGAGATAGGTAAACAACACTGATTTGGACTATTTTAGAAATGCAGGAAAATGGGAAACATGCACTGAGATCTTCATATGAAAGAGTTCCTCATGTTAAAGATTATTTATCACACACAAAGAACGGGTTTGTTTAGTCTTGGCCAGGGAAGACAATGAAGGGACCTGATTGAATTATTGCCAATGCAGTGACAATGTCAACTCTCTACCTCAACCCAATAAACTTTCTAAAAATCAAAAGACACAGAGAATGCAAATGGAAAGTATGGGGTGTCTTTCAAGAAATGGCTGGATGTGATAGTCAAATCAATTAGCTACAGACAACTACACTAGCTGGACAGGGAGAATTAACTTCTTTCATTTGAACCATTATTGTGCTCTTAAGCAAACAAAACACAGAATAGCCTACAAATTACAGAATTACTAAACTGTCTGAAACAATATCAATAGCAATTTATTAAGATCTGTGTACTCCATCACCTGTTTTTAAGTGGACTTCCAATGTGAAGATGCTGTCTAATTGATATTAAAAACAGAATTTCCTACAGGATATGTCCAGGTAAAATGCAATGGTTATATTTCATTTAGTCTGTTTAAGTTCTTAATCATTCAGCCTTGGTCAATAAATGCACAAGTGCTTAAAAATCTGTCTCCTTTTCTCTCCACATTGGCCAAATCACTTGCTAGAATCATCATTCACAGACGAGCTTGCTGCGATGGTAATTATACTAATTTACATTTAGTTAACTCTGCAAATACTCCCCTGACTGATCTTCTGACTTCAAAAAGTCATCAGCATTTTTTCTCAGTTTTTCATTTATCTCCTTTGGGAATAAACAAAAATAACAAGGTTACTTCTAAAGCTCTCTGTTCTGAATGGGCCAAGGTTACACAAGGGTTTCGTTTTCAGATGAATCAGTTGTGTAACTCCATGTTCCATGGCCTGGAAAATGACTGCAGTATTATTGGTAAAATTCACATTCACGTGTGTGGTGCTCTCGGGTTCGCGTGGGTATGCGCCATCGCCGCTGACGCCTCATGTCGGCCCCCCACCGCTGGGGACTCGAACCCGGGCTTCCGGCGTCACTCAACAGGAAACCAGCCAGTTGAGGCTGAGGTCCCTGCTTTTCACAGGGAAGGGCGGTGACGTCACCGCGCTGGTAAGCCGGCTCTCACAACCTGCAATATCAGCCGTATGCGTTATGCTGAATTAAATTCAGCATTCAGTCCATGAATGTGCCTACAGTGGAAGCCTCCCATAAAACCACAAAAAAGGCAAATGAGAATGTGCAAGTTTCCAAAGTTAATGTTTGCAGTAAACGTTGCTAAGACTACAGGTTAATGCAAACTGTGCCAGATCTAATACATATCATGGAATGTGTTATGTCTCAGTATTGATTTTTTGCAAAAAAAAGATAAAATATTTTTAAATCTTACTAGGTTGTGAGCTTAAACTCACAGGGCAGGGGCATAGACTGTACATAATTTACAGAAAATGACTATCAATAAACTTAATCTGTTTGTTTTTAAACAAAAAGCAGATCACTTAACCTTTCAGTATGCTATCAGAAAAGGTTCACTTGTCTGGCATTTGTCCTTGATATGCTTCCTATTGAGCTATCTACTGTTTGATACTAGGGGACAAGCTCTACAACCTTGAGATACAACAGTTGATGAACTATGCACTATCAGACCCTTTATCATCATTCACTTTTTTGTCCCGTAAAATTTACAATTAATAATAAAGCAATTAACGCTACAGTGTAGCATCACTGTAGGATTGTGGATCAAATAGCCAGTGACCCTGACAAGTGCTACTTCATGATGAAATGTCTTGAAATTCCCCCCATGCACTTTTAGAAATATTGTAGTCGTAAGCCAAACTGATAAATAATGGGCCATTTAAAATTGGAGGACTGCAAAACATCGTTCATTCTGAAGTAAGTTAATTATACTGTATATCCATCCATTCTTCTGATAAGGTCACAGTGAGTCACAGCCAAATCTGGCAGACAAAAGGTGTAACCGCACCCTTGTCAGGACATCAGTCAAGAGCATGGTATACAGTTGTATACTGTACATGGTATACAGAAGTACTGAGGCCCCTGCACATTCTCCTGGCCTATAGCTTGCAGTCATGGCAGTTTGAAGGAGCAATTAATTATACACAACCTTCTCCACACAATCAAAGCAAAAAAATAAATAAAATAAAAAGAAACCGATAATTAGTAAAAAAAATAAAAAGCCATGATTGCATAAGTATTTCAACCCTTTGCTCTGGCTAACCTAAATTAATTAGATTAATTAATCGAGGTGCACAAAATTATCCTAATTAGCCACATAATTAGCTGAGTGGCTTCTGTCTGTGTGCAAAAATAGTGCTTCTCATGATTTCAGAATAATAAAAAAAAACACCTGTCTCTGCAAGGTTCCATGGTTAGGTAGGGAATTTCAAGCAAAGACTCCACCACGAAGAATAAGGAGTCCTAAGACTAATTCCTGCCCTTAACTGTGGAAAAACATTTTTTCTAGAGCTAAAAATAATTTTGTAAAATAAACCGGTCCATCGCAACATGCTTTTGTACCTTACATACTGTTGTGCTAAGTGGTTTTCTTAAAATTGATTAAACTTCTGGCTTAAACTTAATGGAGAGTGTTATTCATCCATCCATTCATCCATCCATCACCCCTTCGCTTTTTCCTGGTGAGGGTCATGGTTGCAGCAGTGCCGAGTAGACCAGCCCAGACTTCCCTGTCCCCAGATTCCAGCTTCTCCTGGGGAATCCCCAGGAGATCCTAAGCCAGCCAAGGGATATAATCCCTCCAGTGTGTCCTGGGTCTGGCACAAGGTCTCCGCCCAGTGGGACGTGCCCAGAACAGCTCCAGCGGAAGCCGACCGAGGGGTGGCGGTGGTGGTGGTGGGCTCACCACCTGCAAAACGAAGGGTGAGGGTTGAGTGTGATGCCAGTCTAGTGGCAGGCATAAGTGGCGTTGGGAACGCGGCGTATTTATGGAATGTGCATATAAAATATTAATTTGGCAATCAATTCTAGCAAGTCTATTCATCACGGAGGTCCAGCTAAACTGATTGGAAGAGAATATCAAATAAAAATGATCAGAGAAATTGTACTGATGTACCCAAACACATTTCTGTAGAATAATCTTTGAGAACCAGGATAATGTAAGTGATATGCAACAATCAAACACAATGGAATATTGTCAAAGCACTCTTGAACTTTGCAGATTAATGTTATCTGTTTGAACGCTATCGTTATTATATTGTGTTTCTTACAACAATGCCTTTAAAAGCTTCCCTGAGGCCTAGTGAGTCAAAGAGCCAAACTGTATATTTAGCATAAAATGATATGTTATGCTTAAATTAAGGTCATTTATTGAACAACCATTTTTGTGATGATGAAAGAAGTATAAACGTGCATTGTGGTATATCATGGTCACAGCAGTGCAATGTGTAGCACAGCATAGAGAAAACATGGTAAAAGCATGATAAATGAGTAAGAGGTGTGGTATATCACTGCAAAAATAAGGTAAAGCAAAGTCATGCTTTAAAATTACAGGAAAATAGAAGAAGTGCAATGCTAAAATTAACCTTTGCAAATTTTCATAAGAGCTCATCTAACAATATAGAGAACAAGCACATTTATAACAATGTTACTTATTTTTTTTAAATGTTTAATCTTCGATTTCTTTAAACACAGTCATTCTGGAGAGGTTAGGTAGAACTCTTAGTTGAGACTTGCATTTACTGTATATTGCACCAAAAACTAAATGCTAAACTTTTTTGCAATTACACACGTTGGAAACTGCTTAAGCAAAGAGGATTGAGGCACGCTGGCTGTGCACTGAACCAGAAAATACATTTGCACATGATCAACATGTGCCACTGCCTTCTGTTTATCAGGGGAATTTGAAAGCTGTGTCTTCAGAGCATGACTTCAAAAGGACAACTTAAAAAAAATGAAAGAGCAAAGCCATTCTAATTTAAATTAAGAAAAAAAGAAGCATAACTGAATCTATAAAAGGTGCATAAAGTTTAACAGATCAAAACAAATTTTCTTTATAGAAACGAGCGCAAACTCTATTAATACCGTGAAATGAGAATCTTGAAGCACAAAGAAGCATGTAAGTCAGAACTGAAAGGCAAAAATAGCTCATTGCAGAATGCCCTTTCTCTGTAGTGTTTCTCTGGAATCTTTTGGTTTGTGACCATGGGAAAACTAAAATGAATTTCACTAAGTGATTCAAGAGCTCCACATTTCACATGATTATTTTTTATTCTAAATATTTTAGGACAACATTCATTGTGTTAAAATGAATTGATCAGTGTCACCCATGGTCAATGCACACAAGGGACAAATATAGCTGAAGTTTTTTAACTTTTTATCAGATGTGTTACAGTAATAAAAAGTATTTCAACCAAAGTAGTATCCCAAATTTAGACCATGTTATCCTGAGGTTCTTGTCATTGATTAGTCAATCGATCAATTACTTGTCATTAAGTTGAGTTGAAAGTTGAGTCCCTGAGATCAATTCTGGACCTGCAGGGCCTATCTGTGTGGAGTTTATATGTTCTCCCTTTTTGTTTTGTTTACATCTCCTGTGCATTGTTACAGGTTTGCCTGAGACTACCCAAGACTACTGATTCATTTTTACAGTGGTTTACTTTGACAGTTAAAATTGAACAATAGGTTTGAAAAAAGCAGTGTGTTAATTATGAAAGCAAAGCATGGAGATCTGAAATGTAACATTTTTGTTTCGCATTCCTAGCAATTGCTAAAGAAGCTCCCCAGATTTTGTCAAGATCACAATTCACAAACTTACCCTCAGTCTGAGCTCACTCTGTGGAGGATGGGCATTTCTGCACCTAAAACTCTACTTTGTGCAGCACAGATGTGCAGCGGCACAGTTTGGATTGATAGCAATGGACTGATTCTAAAATTGGAGTTTCAGAGGAAACTTAAATAGACATTATGAAAAGGAAAATAAATCAAATGACAAAATCAGAACTACATTGCATTGTAAGCAAGTTTTATTTAGGATTTTCCTCTCATTGTGCAAAGAAATATTTCCATGAAAAACGCACTGGGGAAAATGCATTAAAATGCCATATGGCTCTTTGAAATCAGTAAAATATTTTGTTCTTTTTGAGCTTGTAACAAAGGTAATACAGGTCATCCACGTTTGGATATGATGTAAACATTCCTGGTTCAAATATATCTAGAACTGTTAGATACCCAATTATGAAGTCAAGAGACTTCGGGAATTATCCAGGTTATCATAATTTAGTTTGAGAATTTAGTTTCCAGCTGTTCCACAGGGTTTCAGTGCAAGATAGATTTGCCATTCTTCAGACAACAGCAAAGGAACTTGAAAGGAAAAAAAAATGCTACATTCGGATGCACACAATTAAGTAACAGCAGGATTCTGTTAAATATGGAAATGACAGAATGTGGAAAAATGGACAACAGACGTTTTGACTGAGAGGGGAATTCTATTCCAGCTTGACGAAGCCAGACAAGAAAAATAACTTTCTAATAGACTTTATATCAACGGGCAGATCTGATCCTACTTTGAGTATTAATAATTCTGGGAACAGATTTTTCATTGCTGAATATCCTGGGAATGTATTTGATAAAACTTCTATGTACCTGTATACTATATATATATTATATATATAATAAGTTTCTTTCAGATGTAAGCCACATTCCCTGTATTAGGAATTGCTACAGTTATTAGTTTTATCAAATCACCAAGATTAATTATAGATTTTAGATTCTGTAAAGTATGTTTGACTTATCAAAGGTGATTTCATAAAATTCTGAAAGTCTGCCTGTCAGTTCTTAAAATTACCATTTTAATTCGGAAAAGGCACTTAGACATGCAAATATATTTTGGAGGAGGACCTGGAGGACTTGGAAAGCAGTTTGGGTACAGATAAAGGCTTTGCTAATAGATAAAGTCTACCTTGAGAGAGGAACAATACAATGACATTTTCTGAACAAAATCCTGTAAAATATTAACCACAGAAATATTGAATTAAGTGTCGTATTAAGAAAAAGATAGCAAGATACTAATGTGAAAACACAATGCATAACCATAGTTTAAAGTATCACCTACATCCAGTAACAAAGGGATCTTAAAGAAAAAATATTCCAGAGTACTAAATTGACTTGAGGAACACTACATGAGATGACTGTGTGAGAGAGCGCCCACCTTTGCTCACTATGTAGCCCAACTGATGGCGCTTTGGACCAAGATAATCATTTGCCAACTGGAAGAACCTGTTGAATTAGACAATTAGGCGCTGTGTGTAATTGTTCACTCCATTTAGGTCATTTATGCACAAATGTGCATAAATGACCTAAATGACCAGCAGCCACATCACTCTGCAACTCACAACTGGTAACCCACTGAAGCTCAGCAGGTGTGAGCCTGGTCAGTACCTGGATGGGAGACCTCCTGGGAAAAACTTAGGTTGCTGCTGGAAGAGGTGTTAGTGGAGCCAGCAGGGGGCGCTCAACCTGCGGTCCATGTGGGTCCTAATGCCCCAGTATAGTGACGGGGACACTATACTGTAAACAGGCGCCGTCCTTCGGATGAGACGTAAAACCGAGGTCCTGACTCTCTGTGGTCATTAAAAATCCCAGGGCGTTTCTCGAAAACAGTAGGGGTGTAACCCTGGCATCCTGGCCAAATTTCCCATTGGCTCTTACCGATCATGGCCTCCTAATAATCCCCATCTATGAATTGGCTACATTATTCTGCTCTCCTCCCCACTGATATCTGATGTGTGGTGAGCGTCCTGGCGCACTATGGCTGCTGTCGCATCATCCAGGTGGGTGCTGCACATTGGTGGTGGTGGAGGGGAGTCCCCATTACCTGTAAAGTGCTTTGAGTGGAGTGTACAGAAAAGCGCTATATAAGTGTAAGCAATTATTATTATTATTATTAAATGTGACAATACATTTTACTTTAGTTCTACTGAAATTATGTAAAGACCCAACTTAGCAGTGACTTTAGCAATGAATTCACTTGTAGATCCAACATTACGCATTTGAAATGGCACTTAAAAAAAAACATTTAGATTACAAAAGTTTCTTATGTCTTAGTTGCACCTTATCTAACGTTTTATCACTGGAACACAAGAAATTGTATAAGGACCTTTAGTGAATTAGACCTTTAAACACACAGACACGGACAAATGTAATTGAGTTAATGGCATTAAGCACTACCCCAGACCAGGAAAGACTTATAAGTACAACATTTGTAAAACTTCCCTCGTTCAGCATTCCCACAATACATGTCCATGCAATGTTCTTTTATAATACAGGACACTCAGTAACACAAGAATGTTCTGCATTGAGAAAAATATGACTTTTGAGGCGATGGTAGAGAAAATTAATTGAAGGTACAGACAAAAGTTGACAAGTCTAAACTCCAGATCTCAAAATGTTTTGTATCTCTGAATGTGGTGCAAAGTGCAGTTTCTCAGATGTACTGTATATGTAGGGCAGCACAGAACAGGCGGTTTTGTGGTTCAGCACCATGGACAGCGGCCATTCTACCCTGGCTCTGCAATTCTTTCAGCACCAACACTCCCAGAGTTGCACCGAGGCTGACAGCTGTGGAGTTTAAAGTCCTACAGAAAGCCCAAAGAATCTATACAGCTACAAAAACACATAAATGACAGAGACAATTAAACTTCACCAACCCCTTCCTTCACCAGTGAGTTTAGTCTCCAAGTCATGCTGTTCTAGAATGCTTCAGCATGCTGAATGTTGTTAATAAAAAGTTTAATGGAGGATTATTCTGGCTTATTGATCTTTAGAACTGCTCACCTTACAGGGCATTAGATTCTACCAAAGGACCCACAAGATGGTCTTCAAACCAAAAATCAATTCTGCACATTTTGGCACAAGTCTGTAGCCCTCATTCACCTAGAATAAGGAATTAATAACATGTCGATTTCCTTTACAAACAAATATTTGACTTACTGTGTCCTTTCATTTCTATATTTATATACATAGTTATCCTCTGGTTTATACCGCCCTTGTAGCTTACTTAAATTCTACTTAATATGAATTGATTTGTTGTCAATTAAAACTAGGCCAGTTACACATAATTAAAACTGATCAGAGGTCACGTTTATCACAAACTCACTGTATTATATTTGAGATCTTCTTTATATACCTAAATATTTCTTAAACTGATACATTGGCCCCAAAGCAGCCCATTTGTCTTTGGGCATATGATAAACTCACAGCCTGGCTTTTACAGTAAATTGATACAAAGTGTCCTACGCTTCAGTTTCATTTCAAATTATACCCCTTATCTGTAGAGCGAAATTACGCAAAAGTATTTTCTATCCATTTACTTTCGAACTGCTTAATCCAATTTAGGGTTGCTGGGGTGCCCAAGCCTATTCTGGCAAGCAATGGGCGCAAGGCAGGATACACTTAGGACCGGACAACAGTCCATCGCAGAGCAGACACACAGACACAGAAGCGCACACATTCAAACCAGGACCAATTTTCTGAGAAGCCACCTACCAGTATGATTGTGGAAGGAAACAGGGACACCCAGCGAAAACATACAAACTGCACACAGCTAGCACCCCAGATCCAAAATTGAACCCAGTAACCCAGTGCACTGTGGTAGCAATGCCAACCACTGTGCTACCATGCTGACCGAAAAGATTATCATTTAGCATATATAAGGTAAAAATCTAATTTCAGAATCTACATATTGACTGTAACAATTATATATTAAGACATTACAATTTCCTTTGGAAAAATAATTATTTTCAATTCGCAAAAGTAGCCTGGCAATGAATATCAAGCTGAGATTCCGGAACAAATTTCTTTCAGTTTTCTGCAGTTGCACTGATATAACCTGCTGAGCTGTTTCTGTTCCTCTTAATAGAAATGACTTAATCTGATCTCATACTTCGGCACAAACTCAGAAGAGTGGTTTGCTAATAAAAAGGAGGAAGTCTTTCTTCTCTTCATTATTTCTCTGAGTAACAACAGAGGTTATTGCTACTATTGCTACCATGAAGACTTCAGCTGAGATGAACAAAATCATTCTAGTGCACATCTGAGAAAATCATCCTGTAGCTGTCACATTCAATAGTGAAATATTTAACAACAGTTCTTCAACCACTCTTCCAACAGATTTCAAAGCAATAATTTGTTGGTATGCCTACAACAACAGATCAACAACGTAGGCCTTACTGCTGCCAATAACACAATTTAATGAAATGGGAAGGGGAGAAATTATCATTCATTACTGCATCAAACTATTTAATTTAAATGAGGACAAAATAAAATCCAGATTTTTTTACAACCCCTTTGTGTAACAAGCTGTTCTCAAATCTAAATTTGCTTCCCTGTAGTATCTACTCCTCTCCTCTGGTTTGTAATCCACTGTTTATTTTGAGGTCATTTTGATGGACCTCATACAAGCTGTTGAGATTTTTATATCAGTTCCCTGAAAATGTTTTGCTTTCAAAACTAAAAAAAAAGTTATTGTACCTAATTAGATTTGGACATTTGTTAAAGCTGAGGAAGCTGAGGAAATATGGTTTAACTTGATAACCAAAGCTTTACACTATAAATGCGCTAGTGCATTGTACACTTTTGAAATAACACTCCTTTGTCAAAGCTCCCTCAGTTTTCTTTGTTCAAGATTGAGAAGACTATTTTGAGCCCGGAAATACAGTATGTTCTGTAGCTCGTACCTGGACTTATCATCCTCAAGAAATATCTTACAACTTGGCAGTTAAAAATGTAGACAATATTGCATATATGATCTTACAAGCACATTATATGTTACATATACATGAAATTCCTTGATTTAAAATATATATTTATTGATAGAATTGTATAGGCTGGTAAGCAGCTTAACTGCTCAGTTGTGCTAAACTGGGACTTAAAGAAGAAGTGAGAAACTTACAAAAGGAACTAAGGCTTTTGTTTTGGTGTTTGTTTGGTTGTGGTCTATTACTTAGATTTCCCCCCACAGTGTAAATAAAAGGGCAGTTTTTTAAAAAACAAAACTAACAGCTGTGTGTTCGGCATTTTCCTTGGCTTGTAACAGCCAATTATAAAAGATCCCATTAAAACACGCCTTAGAAGTTGGGTAAAAACATAAACAATATATAGTTTATGTTTTTGCTTCCTGCATGTAGCATCCCACACTTGTCTACATTAAATGCCATTGGTCATATATTTGCCCAGTCTTCAATTCTATTTTTTTAATGTTGTTTGCATCTTGAGTATTATTTGCTAACCCCCCTATTTTAGTACTATTTGTGTTAATCAAATCACTTCAGCTGGAGGACTCACCCATTACCCCAATCCCTGTCTTTTCTCCCCCTTAGACAGGTCTCGTTTCAAAATCATGCTTTACCTTGTATACCTAAAGACTGTAATTTTAATTACTTAGTTCAGTTTTGCCCCTTTTTATCAAAGGGCACTGTGTTAGCAATATGTATTACCCCTTTGATGGGTGGTTATTGGCAATTCTACAATGTTTATGAATAAGATCTCTTGCTTCCTTAATGCTAACGGGTAGAATACTACAAGGCCCTGGAGATTTGCTTAGCTTAAGTGCTTCTAATACCTGAACTACTTTTCTCTTTTCTATCCTATAAGACCTTAAAATAGAACTTTGTCTTTACTCACCCTGGGGCATGTTGTCACTTTTTTCTCACTTAAACTTGAGTAGGTATATTCATTAAAAATATCTATATTAATATATTTTCCCTTTTTTATCTCTGAAAAATGTCACTGAATTCTTTACTGTTTTTTTACACCACAGGACAAAATAACTAAATAAACACTCCACCGGAAAATGTTAAAGTAGATTAGAATTATGTTACAGTAAGTGCATAATTAAAAAAGTGCCCTCTGCACCTTTGCATGTCATGCCATCATTTTTTTTAAATCAACGATTTACTAATGGTTTATTGTGTAATGATTACACACTCTCAAGGCATTCACTTCAGTGAGCATTTTCTGCAAGAAGCTATTTCCCCTGTTTTGACCACAATGCCTGCTCATATTACAGTTTATGACTTCCTGCTCACTTTCTTCGGTGTCACATGGTCCAGATTCCTGCTCAGATGTGTTTGCCATTTTGCTAATAACCTTCCTGACAGATCAGATACTTGTTTCTTACTCTGCAGCGATGCTTGTGTCTAGAGCACCGGCCATTATTTGCTGTACCAAAAGGCTGCCTTTGGTATACAGTGCATCTTTGCAATGCACCACCAACAGTTTTCATTTTCATCAAAACATTGTAATACATACTGTATGGCCTGGTGTCATTAACAGGAATGGTTGGTGTGCCAATGCGTGTTCTTTCTTTGCACAATAAATGTTGTTTTTATAATGCATGAGATCCTTAGTCTTAAGTAATGTGATTCTTCTTCATTTATTGTTATTCCACGTTCTTAGAAGTCACATTTAAAAATGTGGAAGCCTTTTTTTATTCCTTCTTGGATTTCTTCTAGCAGAAGAAGCATACAAGCAAGTACACAAGTTGATTTCCATATTCAAACAAAGTGTCCAGTTTTCTATATATTTTTTTTTTTTGCATTCAAATGCTTTCAGATCAATGTGGCAAATTTAGTTCTTTTCAGGGGAACAGACACTTGGCTGACTGAATGTGAGAATAAAACCCGTGTTTCTGACTTCTGAAATATGAGGAGCTGTTACTGTTTCATGTAAGAACTAAGTACTGTGTGCATGCTGCCATCAGAAAGGTACTACACACTGTAGATCAATTGGGAATTGCTGACTGGAAGAAAGAAAAAGTACTTTGTTTTTCTTTTTCTATTGTGTCTTTTTATTTGAATCTGCTATGCTGCATAACCTATGTTCTTGTTTAAAGGATCAGATATGTCTTTTCCTCTGTGCCTTCATATTTCTTTCCTGAAGTTCTTTCCTGAAGGTTGCTGAAAGGAATTGGGTGGATAGTGCGATCTTGGGACACTAAGTCCCACGCTGTGCACGACAGCTCGTGCAACATGAGGGAAATGTTCTCATTGCAATTCATCTAGTAGGAATTATAGGTGGTAATCACAAAAGATGAACACTTTGCAGAATTTATAAAAGAATGAAAGAGCATGGCAGATCGCATTACAGAAAAAAATAGCGGTTCTTAATGATACAGTCGTTGAATGATTAAGTTTAAGTCTTAAATAATAAAATGCATTAGTCATTACATAAGTAGAAAAGATTTCAATACCTTATCCATCTAATCTCTTACTCTATGAAAAGGGAGTAGGGGAGAGACTGACTAAGAAATCAAATGATCAGGAAATGAGGTGCACTGTAATGTGGCTAAAACTCAAGTCAGGGAAAACCCACATTAACATAACGAGAACATGCAAACTCCACATCAAGCGAACAAAACAACTTGGCAACATTTTCAACAAATTTGAAAGTGCCTCAAGTGGCTACAGTAAGTACTAACATTGTTTTATTTTCAAACATTTAAAAAAACACCTTGTTATATGGTACACCACTCAGAAATTATCACTTTCTGTAAGTCATTAAATTACTTCGTATAAATATATGTACTCCTTACAGATTAGGACACTTTTATAGTTTATTAATAATTTTCTGTAAATGCTTGTACAGTATAGATCCAGTTTTCCAGGAAACTTACCAAATCTCATCTTTCACTAACAGTCGATCAAAGCAGTCAGTATAGGGTGAAATTAAGTAAACCAAATAAATTCCCTTTTCTAAAAATGGAGACACATGAGAACCTAGAGGGATGATTTCCAATTCAATCATTACAGTTCTACCATTAAAATGTCCACTACATTTGTATTATAGATGACAACTACTGCGTACTGACTCCAGGTGCTTACGTTAGTTTAAAGAGTATATTTTCCAATTCTGTTATACAAAAAAGAAGGAAAACTTCCCACAATTTTACTCCTGGGATACTTCAGATAAAATGCATACTTTCATTCAGTATGCCTCTCTAGATCTTTGTAGACCTAGGACGTATGTCATAAAAAGCATATTATTTCAACTTAATTAAAAATGTCACTGAAAAAGTACTCCCAACATAAAATGTACTTCCTAAGCCTAAGGCAACCATGATACAAATACATGGTACTGTGCAAACTGAAAGGTAGACAATTTAGCATATTTTCCAATTTGTCTATATTTCTGTTTCTTATTTGCACATTTTAAATGCAGGTACTGTAAAAACTAGACAAAGACCTGACCTGTTTCTGTTTCATGTGGACTCTGATCATGTTCATATCACCTTAATCACTTTGGAAATTAAATGAGATGATTGAATTCTAGTTCTGTAACATCTGCATCAGCCCTGTGGACAGGACTGCCTCCTTCTTTCCAAACACCCTCTAATTCTCAAGTGTGAACTACAAAGAAGCTGCCAATTTCACCAAATCCACTCAGTGTACAAGTAGCACCATGCTGTAGCAATTGGCAGACGTTATAATAGTTAATATTGAAGTGTCTTACTTATTTAATAATCGTTCCAGTGTATAGGTTTCTTTTAATAACTGCCAAGAGATAAGACTAGACAAATGCAGAGAAGTTGACTAGATTATCCGTTTTCCTCCATCTTGAGTTCTAGAAAGTTCAGTTCTGAGACTGGTGATTGCCTTCACACAATTGGAAGTCAAAAACAGAACTTTACTGTATCTAACCAACAACTATTTTTTAATCATAGAATCATTTTAACAAAAAAAAGCAAAACTTTGAAAAAAGGAGCCTTCTGTTCAGACTAAATAAAACAACTAATTTTCTCTATCAATATATGAGACACCATACATGCCCTTTCTATCTGTGTAGCTTTCCTAGAATAAGAGAACAAGAGGACAAAATGAGTTCCCATTTCAGCTTTTGAGTCTATTCCCACAGTTTAGGCTTGCCAGTATACTGCTAACCCAGGGATGAGACTAGAGAAGAACAAATGGTCATCCACACCTTCCAATTCTTGTGTCTTGTCTTTTCTGGAGTCTATATTATACTATATATAAAGTTCAGAAAAGGAGGAATTCATTACAATAAATGTTAGACCTCATGAGAGTTTTCTTCAGCTGGCCATTGAAAGTGAGATCAAATCAAGTAAAAGGTTATGACAAGAAAAATAAAAATCATTCTTGCTTTGCTATTCTGGCATGAAATGAGATTTACAATGGAGCCCCAGAGGTTACTGTGGTCCTAAAGACCTGTGGACCTGATAGAAATGAAGGAGGTAAATGAAATAAAATTAAATGTGGGAAATAATGTGTTTCTGCCAACTGTTAGAGACATACCGTACTACTCTGAAGAAACTTGTTCAGTAAATCTCTAGGTTCATGGAGAATGGAAATTGGAGAAACTGATGGACAATTCTGATGCTATAACTTCAAACAAAAGTGAGTTCTTAAGTACATTATTACTAATATAAGAGATACAGGGTAATATTTTTCTTCTATTTGTAGTAAAGATGCCTTTGGCGCACACAGGAATGATTATTTTCTTTCTTATGGGATTTAACAATCATAAAACAGTTTTTTATGTTCACCTTTAATAAAGCATCAAGGTTCTCATGCTTAAGTCAGTTTTATAAAGGAATTCCATTCATATCATAATTAGATACTATGATGGACACATAAGAGAAGCCAACTCACAGCCTTGCGAAAAGCAACTACTATATATCTCTACTGATATTGTTTTCCTATACTTTTAGTAACATTGGCAGCATTAACACAAATTTTGCTGTTTTTTTATTGTAAGGAGTATTTAAACTTATTTAAGTGGCCTCAGATAATTAACCATTAGGTCTGAAGTCTTAGTAGAACCCCTGGATAAATCATCTGTTTTTTTTTTTTATTTTAACGATGAGAAACACTTAAAGATCTAATAAAATCTGCAAAAAAGGGGAGACCATTTGGTCCATCTAACTCATTTGGTTGCTAATTGCTAATTGAGGATCAATTAAGGAACTTTGGTCTCAAAGGGAACTTTGATCCTTAAGCACTGAAAGTGCTACTAAATTGTGTGCCAAATAATGTAAATGATTTTATTTAAAAAATAATCTGTTTAACCCATTACACCTAAACTGATCCAGGTTTTTATAATTTGATGAGTTGATGGCTTCCTTTAAAACCAGCAGAACAGGGCCTCGCGAGGAACAGAGGAGACCTCTGATTCAGGCAGTCCAGGATTAGTAAAAATCTGAGTCTCTGTGGGACAACGTCCTTCCACACAGAAAAGAGAGAAGTCTTTGTTTATGAGACTACAAGCGCAAGCCTAATAACCCTTTTTGTCTTTGACTGCTTGGTCATTATTATTCCATGTCACTATTAAAAAGAGTAGGGGTGTCAGCTGCAGTGTCCTGGCTAAATTCCACCCTGGATTTAAACAATCTGCCAACCAAAATTACCCCCTTAATCCAATTTCTCAAATTTTCACCTGCAGTGCTGTCTAGTTAGGCTGCTGGTACATAATGCTCCACACACCACCCAGGTGGGGGCTGAATTGGGTCCCCTCCTTTATGTCAAATCACTGTGGTATCTATTGGCATGAAAAGCACTACATACACGCAATTATCAAGGCAAAACAGTGACAATACTCAAAAATAATCACAGATTACAGTCTTTCAGAGAGGAGAATACCATTTCCCCTGTAATCAGTACAGAAGAAGAGTTAATTCACATCTCTGCTGCATACAGAACATTCAAGATGACACGAAAGGAAGCAAAAATAATTGCAACAATAAACCAAAGCTACCGCTCATTTACACATTTTGAATTTTAAAGAGCTCTCTGTCAGGAGGCATGTGCTACATTTGAAAAAAGAAATGTATTGTCAAGAAGAGCAGCTGAAAAGTGACAGGAAAGAAAGGCTGGCTGAACTGAAACAACAAAACACAAGATGCTTCCTAGAGTTGTGATTGAAGTTTCTGATTTCCTTGGGGGGTTTGACAAAAATATCACACGATGTGCAGAGTCCAGTTCCAGACGGCTCAAAAGGAAATCAAGCACAAATACATTATAGACAGAAGACATGGTTATGACTGTTAAAAATAAAAAAAGGTGTATGTCTGAAACTTAAAATGCCAAGCTTAGTTGTGTTTGAAGGCTCAAGAAAGTGTTTGAGGAAGCAGCTTGTTTAGGTGATGGTACGACTACTAATCACTAGACAGGAGAGGCTTAGCAGCAATGGTAACTTTGTTAAATTATTGCTTCAGGTTAATGTCACTTACACACTGTAGTCACTGCACACATTTGCAGTTTGTGCATGTGCACAGAATAATTATTTGTATTTTTCCTCAGATTGCTATGTCCTTTCTAATGAGCTGTTCTGAAAAGGCCCCTCAAGGCTGATGTTTTGTATATGTGGTAGGCAATGAACTCAGTGTCTAACAACAGTTCAGAAGCCCACTGATGAAGTACGGTGTAATAAAGTTTGCACAATGAAGAATGCCCGTTTCTCTTTGTCACAGTTGCCCTCAAGAAACTTTGAATTTGTGTTAAAATAGTCAAAATCTAAAATCTAAACAGAAGCAAAAACTAAGCATTATTAACAATGTGCAACGTAGCACCGTAAGTTAAAGAACAATACTTTACCAATAGGTAAATCTGCACATCTTTCAGTTTATGTCTTTGGACAATTTTGTAGCAAACACCTGCTTAATCATTCAACTGATAACAGAATAAGAAAAAACGCAGATGGTCTGCTGCATTAAGGTACTTTATTTCGGTAGGTTAAGAGATGCTCATCTTGATGAGCCCAGCTTTAGATTCCTTCACTGAAAACCCATTCAGGTCCTTTAGGTGACGTTTGTGGGTTTTTTTTCCTTCTTTTTGATTTTGTTTAACACAAGTATAGCCAAGACTATAATTTGTGTATAGGCTAAATTAAAGCTATTAATAATCCTAATGAGAAAACAACCCAGAACAGTTGTCAACTATCATTAATATCAGTAAGAGTGTCAAAATTTGAGCTACTAGATGTTCCATTGTGATTGTTTAAGATGTGTTCTTATTTAAAATAAGGCGGGGGTGGTGATCTTAGCCTGCTGTTAATGATATGAGATGGTCAATGAATATTGCCCAAAGTGTTTCATGCAGGGCTGCTTTCACCTCTCCACTCAAGGTGTGGAAACAGATGGTCCTACCTCGGGAGTGACTCCGTCGTCTCCTCCGGCCCGTGGATGAGCTGCGGGTCACCTGCTGCAGGTGGGCGATCTCGATGGGGGTGTTTGTGCGAAAACTCTCCTTAAACTTCTGCATCAGGGACTCCACCGTTTCTTGTTTGGGGTCAAATGCTACAATATGTCAATGTTTGCACGTTAAAAAAAGATGCCGGCAAATGGAGGAGTTCTACATGTCAATAAAAATACATATAGCTCCTGTAATACCAGAAAAAAAGCAGTTTTAACATTTTAAAAACAAGATTTAAATAGGGTGCAGGACAGCCTGTTCTATATCATCTAGTCTAGACAGAGCCCTGCAGGGTTAGTCTGTTGATGTATACAGTATGTGGTTAGCCTTTATTGTCATGCATCTATCTTTCCCCTTTAATGAGATTTTTTTAAAGCATAACTCAAAAATATTCATTTATTTGCAATTATTTAAATTAATAATACATTGGTACCAGACTAGATGTAGACATAAATATGAATGGAGAGACCTGCCTTTGATTTAAATGACAGAATACAATTCATCCTCTACTAGACTAGAATTAAGAGCAATTTATGGCACAGATATTTTTTGGAATAGTGATTATTATATTACAATGGAAATGAATATCTAAAAACAAATGATACACTACATTTTTACACACTGTTGCTTAATCAGGGAGCTGACTAAAATGGGTTGAAGGCACAAGGAGAGTGCCCACATACCCCTCCCATCCTCCCCTCTTTTTCCTAAGGAACCTCATCGGTAGAAGCTGCCAAGATTTCGAGCTCTAAAGGGCTCAACTCAGTCCTGGTGACTTCCAGTAGGCTCTGCCAGATGCCTGCTCAGTAGGGCATCTTGTAGGAGCACGGTGAATTTACCACACACCAGCTTCCCTCACTGACTGCTGGGATGCATAGCTGAACCTTTCTCACTCTCTGTGGGGTCACTAGCCCAAATCTGCAGTTCAGAAGGAAAGGTCTCACTAAAACCAAAGATTTTAATTTAAAAAAATATATTTGTTTCTAAAAAAACAAGGCGTTGTTCTGGCAGTCAAAGCAAACAGGAACCTGGCAGTCAAAGCAAACAGGAAGCAAGCAATTCATTGCCAGTGACATTTTAATTTAGTGCACTGTTGGGGTGAATGTATCGTAATAATAATTTAATCCATTATCGGATGTGGGGTCGGTGACTATGGGGTGTAGGCTTTAAAATAGGGCACCAGTTGCATATCCCATCTGATGGGCAGTGGAGTTGATAAGCAGGTTGAGTTACCTTTTCCAGTTATCACACTGAGGATACAGCCTTGAACTAGGACCATCCAGATAAGAAGTCATATTATCTAACCAATGAACCATTTATCCTCTATACAACAGGTGCATTTTTAAAAAATCCACTGAAAGCTTTTACATGCATTAATTGAATTAGCTAAGAAAATCAATTAACTTAAGGGCAAGAAATGACAATATCTGGCTTATAGCCACTATAAGCTTCCTGTGTTACTTTACTAAATCCCCATTTTCCACATCTAGCATTTTTAACCTAAGCTTCTTAACTGAACTAAATTTACTAGTGCTGCTATATTGTTTTATAATTTAGGAACTGGAAATTACTTTAAAACCCACTGATAAGTTCCAATATATAGAGCTGTAGCTTTCCTGGGCTGGAGCGTAAATTTACTGGTTGTCAAGAATATTTCAAATGTGAACTCGAATAAAAGATAAAAAAATGGATTACATGTTTAACGTTTCCAACTGTATACTGTAATATAAAGATAGTATATTAATATAGCTGGTAGTGGTAGCTGAAAAAAAAAGGTACACACAACACTATTCCACCTTCTTAATAAACATTCTCTGCATTGAATTCTTTAACTCTATCACTTGTAGTGCTTATTTCTGAAAAATATTTTTTTTATTTTATATATTAATTTCCCATGAACACTTGCAAGGTTCAAATAAAAAAAAACAACATGACTAAGGACATATAAACTAAGGACATATATGGGGGACATATATGATTAAGGCCATATATGGGGTGGAGCAGTGGCTCTGTGGCTAAGGATATGCGCTTGTGGCAAGAAGTTTGCCGGTTCAAATCCTGTAGCCGGCAGAGGAAACCTACTCTGTTGGGCCCCTGAGCAAGGCCCTTAACCCCAACTGCTCCAGGGGCGCTGTACAATGGCAGACCCTGCGCTCTGACCCCAAGCTTTTCTCCCTGTCTGTGTGTCTCATGGAGAGCAAGCTGGGGTATGCGAAAAGATAATTCCTAATGCAAGAAATTGTAAAGGGTTAATAAAGTAATGTTATTAAACCACCAAGACTGGGTGGGACCTACAGGAACCAAGGAAGCAGAACCATTGATTTCTGGGAGATGTAGTTTTTGTGGGTAGTTTCCCCATCGGCCTTCTACTCAGCTTTCTCCAATGTTATTTTGGAATTAACTGTTCCTAACCTGATTAACTTCTTAAATACATGTTCCTTAAATTTGAAATACGTATTTTCCTCTAATGTTTTTGCACATTTTAGAATTCAATAGTATTAATAAATTTAAGTTAATTAGAAATAAACTATTATTGTTGTCAGCTATGTTACTCTCATGTCTGATATATTACCCTCATGTAAACTATGTCGCGTATAGGTTTATTTGTCTAAAATAAAAAGTATTTTAATTTAATCTATTTTATTTGGTTTGCATTACACAAAAAAGAGGAAACTTATCTAATTTGCTCAAATTGATGAAAAGTTTCATTTGTGGAAAAAAGGTAGTGCCACATTGGTTTAAATGTTTTTTTTTGTGGCATTATATTTAATAGATGTTTAATCAAAGTTCCTCTTGAGATAAAAACAAAATTAAAATAAAACTGGGTCAAAATTCATGAGAGTTGTCTGTATTATGTAAATTAACCCATTGTTGTATTTTGTCAATGGATAACAGGACAACAGCAAATCAAACAAGCCTTAAGCCATTTACAAACAATGTCAACAGCATTATGGAGTGTATGACACACCCCCTTAATTCTGAATTTACTCTACTCCCATCTAAGAAACGCTGCTGTGTTCCCCAGGCGTAAACTTTTGAAACCTTGACAGTACTGCTCTGTGATTTATGCAACCCAATTGTGAGCTTTAAATACTGTAAACCTTTCTGAAATTCAGAAGTAAACGAAAGATATGAAACTGCTTGAAGGTCATACACATTCAGGAGTATTAACAAACACTGCAGAAACACAAAAATGAAATTCAAAAGAGATTTTGATAAAATACACATTTGTGCAAACATCTGGTAGAAACACAATACACATTTGTGCAAACATCTGGTAGAAACACCCTTAGGCATATACAGTATATGTTATATACACAAAATACATTGCCTAGCTACCATTTTAAAATGCAATGTGGCTGTACATTGTTTTTTTCAGAAAAGAGGATTACATGCCATGAATGGATCCCGGACCGGACCTCTGTTTTTTTAATATGTCTGTTTTCACAGACATTTTTCAACCCAGAAAAAAAAACAAAAAAGAGGTTGGATAAAAATGAAAGTATTGAGAAGTGATTTGAATGACTTGGTTATGTTCTTCATCAATTTCCCTTCGGGATCAATAAATTCTTATCTATCTTTAGCTTGTATGGCACTTAGTGAAATGTTTTTTGTCCATATATGGACAAAAAACTGCTTGTAAAAAAAAAAGTATGATATATCTACAATGCATTGTGTGAAATAATTTGGGTTTAAAAAGCCAGCAGAATGTCCTGATTTGGGACACAGCACACTCATACCGTGGAGCAAGGAATTGAGAGGGAGAACGGGAGGAAAATGCGAGTTCCACACAGACAGTCACCCAGGAGATCTTCAATGTTTGATAAGAGATTGTGGTTTGTTTCTCCCAAGCTGGCACAACTGTCATTTCATTGACAATTAGTTTTATTTTAGCGGCATAAGGACATAATCAGACTCCACACCGTTTTTTTCTTTTCTTTTCTGGCAACATACTGTATTTGCACTTTGAATTAAATCAAATCTTAGTGGAGTGTTCACTGTCACATGAGGTGATCATAGCTGGATCTGGTGCTGACCTAGTGTTTTGGCTCATTTTGGCTATTTTTCTTTCTCAATGCAAAATACACCTTGGAAATTAAGAGAATGTTGGTACGAAATGTTTGAACTGCCTGCCTGCGCTCAAGATACAACATTTTTCTCACTTCTTTGTTCGAGTTGTCTAGTGCTAAGAAATAATAGACCTCAGATGACCATGTTTCCCATTTTTTCCCCGCCACACAAGTCTTTAAATGCAGGATGTTGCTCATTCAAACCTTTTTAAGGATACACTGAAATAGATGCTAAAAGAGAAAGTGGTTCATATCTTTGGTGATGATTATAAAAACAATAATTATATAAACTACTAAGAAGGAAAAACACCAGCTTTATAAAAAACAATTAAATAAAAATATATTTTTGATTTTATATATTAAAAATAGATATTATATGTAGTTGCTTAATTAGAAAATGTATTTAGAAAAGCAAATAAACGCATACAAAACAAAACAGATCAGATTAAAATAAAAGTTAATTATATTCTGCTGTTCAAAGCAAATACAAATTTAGATTCCATGTGATTCCATTACATATTGTAATTTGATTATAATTGAGTTATTACTTTTGCGTGTTAATTTAATTTAAATAATATAATACAGAGAATCAATAAAAAATTATATTGTAGTATACATATCATTTATTACATTTATTTTATTATTACAGAGAGTGTTCATTATCCCCAATTTGTTGAAGAAAGCATAGCTTGTGCATTGGCTGGGAATCAATGGCAGGAGAGAATTCTACCTATATTTGGAAATTCCTGTCCACCGAAAAGAACTGTCATTTCTTTTCATTCCACTTTTATTTTGTACAAAAGGGAATTAAACAGAAACAGTATTTTTGGTTTATAATATTAAAATATAAGCTTTTAATTTTTGACAGACGTTCTCTATATTTTGTATTACTATCCTGTTATTCCATAGAAAAGAACTGTCATTCCATTTTTATTTTGTACATTGTGAATTTACTGAAAGCTTTATTTTTGGTGTTATGATTTGAGTCTGGAATTGTAATCTTTCAGATGTTTTTCTTTCTCTCCCAGTATAATCTATAAGCATTCATTCTCCATTGTAGTCTATGGACCTTACGTTTCCAGAAAAAAAAAAGAAAGAGCTGTATCTTTAGGGAAGACAACTGCTGAACATATACAATAATTAAATAACCCCCAGATCCAGTAAATACAAAGTAATTCAAATCACTACTCATAAGTTACTTTAATTTGACCTCCTGTGTATTTTTACATGTTTATTTGCTTTATCTTTTCAAAGCCACTATGTATAACATATATTTTTAAAATCAAATTCTAAAACAAAATTATGTGACTTATAATCACTAAGTATACACAATTACTAATAATTCTGTATATAGTACAATTTAGAAAAAACCCCAATGATAATGTTAGTGTTATACAGTGTTGTAACACAGTATCTTATTTGGACTTGTGGTACTGTAGGAAAGTGGTCATCCTGTCTCAACTATACTATGTAATCATTGCATTTAATGAAATTGTCTGTCACTAGTATAGTATTATACAGCGTGCTTAGCACAGGAAAGCACAAAAGGGTTAATTTAACATTGTTCCACTTTCCTGATAACCACACACATCTGCTGTACTTTAAGGATTTATTGCCAGTTTCACAGAATAGTAGAGTTCCACATCAGATTATTAAAAATATATAAATATAATGACATATTTCTGTCTGGGATTCAGCGATGCGTATAGTGGTACAGTATAATGACAGACTCTTTGCCCATTATAGCTGCTTCCGTACTGTATGTCAAAGAAAGATAGTCTGTAAACAAAAATGCTGTCTCTGAAGCAAAAAAGATTCTTAAGAGCTTGAGTCAGAGTTTTAATTAGCTTAACAGTGGAGAACCTTAATCACTGAAGATTACAATAATTAATTAACAATAGCTGGTTCAATAAGTATTGCAATGAAGGCTTATGAAACCAAAAACATCACTTGACCCCTTGTAACTTTAAGGGTAAAGAAGTTTTTAACATCAGTTCCTTACAGTCACTTCACAACAATTTGCTTGATTCCTAATTGCTCTTAATAGATTTATAGATTATACTTCAATCATTTTTTCTTGTATCCAAGGCAGGTAAATTACCTTTTCAGCAAAAGAAAAGTCCTGTGAAAAGACATCTCGACTGCTAACATAGAAATACCAGATGACATGACATGACAATGTGTCACAATAGCTACATTCTTTTTGGCCCGCAGAAATGTGTTACGCAGGTCATCTAAGGCTTGTACATTCTATTCTAGCATGGTTCTACGCCAGGACACTGAACTGTGCGTTTGACAAGGCCAAATATAATAAACCTACAGTATATACGGCTGGGCGATATGCCCAAAAACTTTATCACGATCATATCAGTCGATATCGATAATTATCACGATAAATGTCCAATCATTATTTCTTTCAAGTTTAAAGGCAGATTTTTTCTCCTGAGTGAAAGTTGAAGAAACCAGACAGTTAATTGGTCAATTAAACAACTCTTTGAGCTGGTCGTTGGCAGCACTACATTTGCTTCAGTGTCGCTCATTTTTCCACTCTAACTACAATCCTGTCAGCCACCACTGTGTTGGTTAGCTGCCCGGTCTGCAACACACACGCGCACTTGCGCAGTATTTTGTGCGCATGCGCATATAACGTGCAAAGCATAAACATATATATCGAACATTTATCGAACTTTTGTTAAAATTATATCGAGGAAATTTATATCGCGATAATTATCCTTATCGAATTATCGCCCTGCACTAACAGTATGTGAAAGAATTTCCATTTGACTACAATTACTTTCTTGAATACAGATGCTGCACTATGCTAAACAATCTGTGCAAAATGCATTAATCTGTACATCAACCTATTTTACACTGGTGCTTATGTAACATTGAAACACTCCTCATACTTGTACAAGTATATATAGAATATACAAACATTGCAACAATCAAAGAGAATTGCAGTACATCGAACATACATAACCTCTTGAAATGACAAAAGGATTAGAAAATCACAGGGCACCTGAGAAAAAAAAGCATTACCAAAATGAAAAAGTATATCAACAAAAAGGAACATTTTTATAGTGAAAAAACGTTCAGAATTACTTCTGCTCATGGAGCAGTCAAGCAATTGAATGAACTACTAACCATCTGACAGGCAAGCAGTTAGAAACAAATACAACCTCAAAGTGTTTTATAAATGACAAAAACCTGCACCCGTTATACTTGTCTTTTATTTCTTTTTGATAGAAAATAACCATCCTTGAGAAAAATCTCATGACCGATCTCACCATTACATGCATCATTTAAAATGAAAAAGGATGCATTGACTTGTTCTTTTCATTTTTTCCCCTAAACAATATAACTAGATTTTATATTATAATACAGAACAGTCACATAAAAACAGGCACAAATTATTCCTCCCTTGATTCCATCATCAATTGGTATTATTTTCCTTTTTGGTCTCAATGTATCATGAGTTCCATTAAAGTAATAAATGTATACTTCAGCTCTCAGAAGAGCAATAACACATTTCAAAAGATCTATTTATTCCCACTGCAAGACTAACTAATACTAGAAACTCACTACATTTTATTAAAGTAGAACTGGTATCTGGTCTTCTACTACTGTAAGCTATTAATGTTTTCTTTTTCTCAGAAGGAGACAATTTATAGAGACTTGTGTAATTGTATCAAGTCTTGTTTTTATCAAATTACATTCTTAATTCACTAGCAAATTTACAGGTGGTGTGGAGGAATAAATAACTTCATTCCTGATGTCCACACTTGTCAATGAACAAAACCAATTTAACTTCTTTTCATGTCCTTAATACCGATCAATTTTCAAGTTCAAAATGCAGAGAGGACAAAATGGATGTTCCATCCCAAAGAAATGGCTGTTGTCAGTGTTTCTCGTATTTCTCACAATTATTAAGATACTGTATAAAACAAAAGTGCTCACAGTGGCATTTGAGAGTATGGGCGACGCATCCTCAGTACAAATCCAAGTTAAGCAAAATCAGTAAAAATGTAAGGCCCCCCAAACTTGTTTATCGTATTACCTTAACCATGAAAGTGAAAAGCAAAACAAAATGAAAAATAAAACCGGTGTGTGACTTTCCTGTCTCAAACACCTGCAGCTTCCCAAACACAACTAATGCAATGTCAGATAACAGGTCCTCTTCTTGCTGAAAACTATAAAACGTGCTACTTAAATTGAAGGAAGAGTACAAGTTGCTTTTTATGAATGGACATATATATATAAGATAAGAAGAGAAGAAGAGGTTTTGACTTTCTTCACCCTTCAACACTTCGCACTTCCTGAGTCTCTGCCCCTCTCCCAGTTTCTGTTCTTCTGTGCTATTTAATCTTTGCTGTCTCCCCTGTCTTAATCACAACTGAAGAAGGCTTCACAGCCAAAACGTTGTGTTTTCTCTCTTCTCTTTTCAACATAGAATAAACCTATTACTTGTTTCTTTGCAGACTAGGAATGCTGATGCAGCTACACACCTGAACTGCTAAGAAGAGAATATATGACCTATTGGTTGTTATTGATCTTGACATTGTTATGAGGGTCCCTATAATTCGCTCCAAAGATGTGACTGGGCAGCTTGTTCTGAGCACCTTCAATATTTGTACAAAGACATATTTCCTGCTGATATTCCGAAAATGTATCTCATCAAAGTGTTCATATTGTCTATGTCCTCAGATCCTTGTTCCATTCATTGCTGAGCTTGAAGTACTGTCCAGTATTATTTTAAGTCGACTCTATCATACATAATACTGAATTCTTTTTATCGATCACTCTCATAGTTCCCTCAACTGAAGAAAACATTCTCCACCCCCCCAAGATGTCTGCACATGTTATTCTGTTGCAACTTGCAGTTATTTGTGTTGCTCTTCTCTGAACACGTTCAATTAAAAAGGTATAGTACATTTTTCATGGTGGAAAGCATTGTATGAGTATGTGCACTTGTGTCTTGGCAACCAAGGAAAGCTAAAGGATCGTAGCATGCTCTTGACAGCAGCTAGCGGACAGCGCACTTCTCCATATAGCTGGCAGGCCAGCTGGCTAATGTAATTGAACTGACGTCAGTTGCAAGGACTCCCCCCACACACATAGAATTCACCCATCCTGTAAGTGCTTGAGCCCAGATTTCCAGATGATTGACAAAAGAAAACAGGAACAGTTTATGTGCATTCATTTAGTCTTTAAATGCCTAAGTTGAAGTAGGTAACTGGCTGTTCATTGGCACCACAAATTCAACATCCTTTTTCCCCAAGCAATAAGAACAAAGCCAAGGTTGGATTGTGTAGCAGCAGGTTAAAGCCCCTGTGTAGTGTGCTGTTTGCTTAGTGGTACCACAGTGGAAGGGTAAGTCTCTCACTGGCTCTGAGCCAAGCCTCTGAACTGAGCTCTGAGAGTGTTACAGGCCTCTTCTGCAGTGTCCTGATTGTGCCTGCAGTTGCTCTAACAAGCTAAGCTTCTGCAGATGATCTTTAGATCCTGGGCATCTTGTAAAATGCTCACCACACATTTTAATTTTAAAGAACTGGATTCATTTTCTACGTCTTCTCCTTCAGAGACCAGCGTTAAGTTAGTGGACAAAAGCAAAGATGGCCATGAGTCAAAACAGGATTTACTTTAAAAAACAGATTTTGTGAATAGCAATTGTAGACGAAGGACAAAATTTAAAACAGGACATGTTGTGACACCCTGCTGAAATAAGTAGAAAATCAAGCTCAACTCAGAATGACTGAAGGGGCAAGTCCTCCATTTTACCACTTAACCTTTGAACCACAACAAACTACTGCATTTATTATTAGAGCACTTTGAAATGGCACATGCCTAATGTGCTGTAGAAATTAAAATAAATCTGCTTCTTCGGCACTTATTTGGCAGGTACCCTGTTTTCATGCTGAGGTTACCTATTTATGCCAGTAGCTGGAATTTGTTTCTCAGTGCAAACCAGTCCCCCCAAGATGATCTGAGTAATAATTTGATAGCTTTTAGGAAACTTGTTTGTATAAAAGTTAGATTTGTTTTTCAAAGACAGTGTAAAATATGTACTACTCTGATTAAAAACCATGCAAAATTCCCAATCTGTCTTCTAAAGTCTAAAAACAATTTGTATTCATCTAATTCCCTTCCTACATCTTTTTAGGCTCTCTGGAATTTCAAAATGTCAGTTATTTTCACAACAGTGGAAGCAAAAGATTCAAAAAAGATATTGATCCAGATATAAGCACTAACACTTAAAACTGTTATATTCAAAAATAATAAACGGATCTTTAGACAAATAGTAAACCTGATCAACATAATGGAAATTTTAGCAGGCATTTAAAAATTAGACATCTGTTTCACATGAAACAGACTGCGAAGGGTATGTTGTCTAATAGAAATGTAACTACTAATGTATATCTTCAGAAGCATGTGTTCACACATTGTAAAGCATAAACCAACAAATGCTCTACATAAACTGTGTCAAGGAAAGGTTTATGGGATATTTCGAGAATGATGAAGAAATCTTTTTTTTTTTACATTTGTGATAGTTTTCTTTTGAGCCTTTTGTTTGCTGAGCCTTTTGCCAGTTTAGAATCTGTATATCATTTCAAATAAAAATTCCTATATTACCACAGAGTCACTGTCATTTATTATTTACTTATCAATTTATTGCTGTGGTTGGGCTGGAAGAGACAATCTCCCTTGGAGGTTTGGGCTCTGTGGATATGAGAGCAGTAAATCTTTTATTTACCCCCTGGACACACTATGAAACGTTCTGTGTCTTGATGGAGAAACAGGGAGCTCAAAGTTCATTACCACTAAAGACCTTAATATAGAATAAATGAAATACAAGATGTAGCTTAAATAAGAAGAAATAAAACCTGATCAATAGCTATCAACAGAACCAGTTGCTGTTACTGAGGTTTAAAATGTTACAAAAGGGTTTTTCAAGGTTTACATTTTCATTTGAAAGCTGCTAACGAGAAGCACACACAGGAACAGAAACTGCCTTTTAAAACATTGTACTGTTAAGCTTTATTGTAATAAAGTAATAGGAAGCAATACTATCAACACTGTACAGATCAATTGTACAGGCTCCAGGGACACTTCTGAATGCTAGGGCATAGTCACAGTTTATGAATAAAACCTTAATCAAGGTAAAAGGTTAGCAAGAAACAGTCTAGATGCTGTTAAGACTTCTATTTAAGATGTTGTATTTTTGCTTTGCATTGTAATCTATTTTTTGTGAAGTTTGTGAAGGTGAAACACTACTGAAAGAACCTTTATGGCAATTTAGATTCAAAACGTCACTTCAATGCAAATATTTTCCAGGTCTGGTTTTAACCTCACTGTAAAGAAACATTAAAATAAACTGATACAATAGGGGATATGCATTTAGCTATGAGAGCTCTTGCAATGCTTGCATGCATAGGTGAAATATAATGGCTAGAAAATAACAAAAAACAAGCATTTCATGTCATCTAGGTCCTTCTTATACAGTATATACATTTTAAATGGATGGATAATAAACCACTCAGATTGCAATTTAATAATGTCAAGGATTTCTTTAGACAACTATGACTTTTCTGTGCAGTATGTGTAGTTGTATATAAGCAGATCTTTGTTTCTACAGTTACAAGGACTTTGATTCTTGGAGAACTTGCATTGCGAAAGTATCCAATAAGCACATAGTGAGCAAGAGAGGTTAAGAATTACTAAATACTTTAGAAACTTGAATTGAAGTTGAATGACTTTTTTTTTACTAAGATGGAAGGAGTGACCACATCCATTACACATCTTCCTATACACAGAACTGCCAATGCTGCCAATTGCTCTTCTCTGATTTCCACTTTGAGCTGTATGGCATCCACAGTTGGGCTAGCATTGCAGTTTTGATGTGGCATCAATCTCATTCACATCAATCAAGGCAAGACATAGCAGGCAGTGCCACGTACAAAACCAACAACACCCTACCAAGACCGGGCAGCAGTAGGTGGATTGTATGCCACAGTTTGGGGATTATGACATTGAAGTCTTGAACCATATTTGTCACCACGTCACAGATTAAAGTGCACTTCAAGTTTTCCAATCTAAACTACTTATTTAATATTTAATTTTTCTTATTTGAAGCTGGACATGAGAGCAAGCAAGTTACTTTCAATGCTGTAAATGAATGAGAATGATGGTTAGTCTATGACCTTGAGGCAGCATGCAGCTTCCAGGGCCTCTCACATCTTATTTTCATTTGTATAATCCTAATAAGATACATTATGCATACAGATCTGGACAGTTACTTTTCAGTGGGGGCTTAATACAGTTTGAGGTTTTGTGACAAAGGGACAAATTACATCTAACAAAACAATCCAAAATGGTAAAATAGTATAGCATGGTAAAAATAATATGGAGTTCCTCAAGAGGATATCCTAAGAGTATAGTTTGGTAGACTTTTTGTTATTGTGAGTTTTTAAAATCATACATGCAGTACTCACCCAAGTGTTATTTAACAAACCCCACACTTGCCCAGAGCTTGACTGTCAAGACTAAGACATAAATTAAAAGTGTGAGTTGGGTCTTGCATACACCTGCACAAAATGATCGTAAGGTAGACATAAATATTTCTTCCAGAGAGACGTTGATTTCCCTGCTGTGAATGTCGATAGATTTATTCCAATTTATTTAAATATCACCAGTGGTGTAAATCTACACTGCTGGGAAATTTAAGCTGGTGCCTGGGAGTCTGTGCTTCTGTGTGGAGTCGAAACTAGCCCTGCAATTCCTGAGGATCAAGATAAATAGGATGGCTACATTTAGACATATTTCATTCAAATATATACACACTCACACACCTTTCTCTCCCCTGCTTCTTTCTGAATATAAATACACAGAGTACCTTAATACATGTATAAATTGTAACTGCAGCAAATTCACAAAGTTATTATGAGGAAAATGTATATTTTTACAGCAGATGCATTGACAATTTATTGAAAAAGCTTTAATATAGGCAAAATCATTATGCTGATTAGAATTGGTCATCCACAGGTTGATCATCAATACATTAGTTGGTTGCAAATGCTGTCTTAATAGATTCTACTCTTCTCCTAGAGATTGGACAGGCATGTCCCTGTTCACCAGTCTTAGACACCATTCATTATAGTCCTGGAACAGGGCAGATTCAGGTCTGAACATGAACTAGTTCATAACAATTTATTTTTGGCTAATACTATATCAGAAAATGTTGATACTTGTGTTCCAAAACATATAAAGCAAGACCCAACTGATTATATTTCTACCATGTGACTGGTAAGGGCTGACTTACACTTTCGTTAGTTTTTCATATATGACTAAGGACATTTATGGGGTGGAGCAGTGGCTCTGTGGCTAAGGATCTGCGCTTGTGGCAAGAAGGTTGCCGGTTCAAATCCTGTAGCCGGCAGAGGAATCCTACTCCGTTGGGCCCCTGAGCAAGGCCCTTAACCCTAACTGCTCCAGGGGCGCCGTACAATGGCAGACCTGGCGCTCTGACCCCAAGCTTCTCTCCCTGTCTGTGTGTCTGTGTCTCCATGGAGAAAAGCTGGGGTATGCGAAAAGACGAATTCCTAATACAAGAAATTGTATAGGGCTAATAACGAAACATTGTTATTATTATGTGGGATAGTTTCCTGTAAAGCATGTAAACACGTTTATTTTCATACAACAGCTTCATAGATGTAAATGTATCACTCTGAAAGGAAAGTGCAGCTCCCTTTTAGCTAATAGAGCAAATTAATCAAAAATATCATTTTAAGACTCCCGGAAAAGTTGAAATAATAACTAACAAAACTATAAGCATGTTTCTAAGGATGTAATATACAGTATTTTAATCAGTTAAAATAGATGTATTAAGAGAATTAGCACAAGGCCTAAGGGCTATGGTGATGCCTGATCACACTACTAGCTTTCAAAACAAAACACTGAAGAAATTTGGCAAAGTATCATTCTTGAAATTAAAACTTGGAAGAAACTGATTATAGAGCCATTACTTTAAATATGCAGATGGCTGAATACTGCATAATCAGTTACCCCTCTGTGACAAGTGGTTGTTGAAACAAAAGGTTCTGTATACAACTAAATTCAAAACAAAAGATTGCAGAGAACATAATGGCAGGTACCAACCAGTCACTGCAGATGTTTAATTTGGATGGTATGTTTTATAAGTTAGTTATGTGATGGAAAACAGCATCAGTATTGTGGCCATTGTGGGAGCCATTACAAAACTGCAGTGTGAATCTGCCTAATACTGGGTTACATACTATAATAGATGTGCATGAAATGTACCTGAAGATGACTTCATCAAAGTCTCTCCGACACCTAATTATCTAGTTGTAACAACTTAAATGTCATCTCCAGACTGCTTCAAGTGAGTTTTTTACTTCTATAAACATAAATATCTCGCTTTTCTTCAGTGTACATTTAGGTTAACTTTCCACATCAAATCACCACGTTTCAGCCAAAAAAACCTGAAACTGCTTCAGAGTGAGGAAGATGTCTAACGAGTGAATAATGAAGTTTGACAGCTGGTTAAGGATATTCAAGACCTAAAGGAACAATCAATGAGCAGAAAAACAGTTTGAATACTTTCTAAGATAACAAAAATGGCTGAGATTTACCAGATGTTGAGGTCTGTAGTGATAACACTACCTCACACACTTGCCTCAAAATGAAAAGCAAGCATAGGCTGTAGGATTTTGAAGACAAAGGAAGATTTTGATCTCCTTTCCAAGGCCTTGTTCTCTTGATAAGTGGGACATTTATCTGTAATGATTTTCTACAGATTAAATCACTCCACGACCTGTCACTAATCAATTTTTTCCACTAATGAGGTGGTATTTAGTGCTTCTGTAATAGTCTAAGTGACTGTAGGAAAAACATAGACAATGATGAATCCAAATGGCAATTAAAATATTTAATATCCAACTTCCATATGCTTTTTTTAATTACAAAATTAAACAAATGGCATGGTTTATTTCTTTTGATACTACATAGTTGATTAATAATGGCAGAAAGATCAACATAAATGGGAGACAACAAAACAGCTAGGTGAACAAAAATAGCCTCCGCTCATTTATAAACTTCTGTTCTAATGTAAAAGTCAAATAAAATCAAGACTTTCATCTAGGTTTTGTGCAAAGTGAAGTATATAGAAGCCAAAGCAGAAAAAACACTTTTTTTTATCAATTACTAACTGCTTACACATTTCTATTACTTGAATATAAAGATAAAGGTTATGGTTGCACAAATACATCTGTCTTTTAAAACGTAGATAACCATAAAAATGCTACACAATTACGGATGCACATATAATTTATTATTTAGCCAACAGCATCTTTATATTGAGTCCACAAGTAAAATCAATCTGGACATGGACAGCTGAGGACATAATGTTACAGAGAGACAAAAGTGGGGTGTGCTGCAACAGATATCGGGGACTAAACTAACTTAACTTTAACTTTGTATACAGTGACCAGTGGTTTTGGTGTCTGTTTCTTCCCATGAATCAAAATCTTCAAGGCAGGTGCCAATCAATAAGGATTGAAGGACACACTGTTTGCCACTCATTTACCACACAGTAAGGGATGGTACATTGAGGTGTGTGGTGGTGCTGAACCGTTTTAGACTGGACCCGGGGCAAAGGAGGACAGGAAGTTGACCGTGAAGGAATACAGACTGCACCACTGGACACGGGAGGAGGCCCTGAAAGCAGAAGGGAACTCTGTGTTTCTGTGAGTGTGTCTCTCTTATGGATACTTTGTGTCATGTGTTCTGTGTGCCAGGAAGCAGGGGATAGATATTGTAACTGCTAGATGGATAGACTAATAAAAGGGAGATTATGTAGAATAATATGTCTTGTTTGTGGGTGGCGTAGTGGTTCTGGGAGATATAAAGCAACTGTAGCGAGGAACATGGGTCCTAGCATCCTTAAAATTGTTATGTGGCATAGTTGGCAACAGGTTGAAAAATGTCCTGCTGATTCCTGCGTATTGGGGTCACTTATATCCATACCACCCAATACATATCTGTAACTAAAAAAGATAAGTCAAAATCTTAGGGCAGTAGATTAACAAAGTCAGAAGGTGAGGATAACAGAAGATGATTTTTTTCATGTTTCCACGAAATGTTTGTAACAGCATTTCTTTCACAGAATGAAGTAATGTCTTACAAACTGGACGTGAGGAGGGGGGGTGCCTTTTCAAAGCTTTTACTGTATTTAAAGTCTCACAACTTCTCTGTTTAGGCTTCTCTCACAGTATTTTGCCATTCTTTTATAACACATACCAATCACACTCCCTACTGCTACACAGGTACGTGATGAATAGTCTGCAGGCCACACAATGAAAAATGCTGGACAACATTGCACCTGATGGTGCAATACCTGCAGGTTCTGAATGAGAAAATGTAATTTGACCAACTGCGACTTGATTTCTTTCTTTCCTTATGGAAAAAACCTGAAAACCAAAACTGCACCTTCAATATATGAACCACAGTAGAGGAACAACTGCTCATTTAAAATCATCAGACCATTACATTCGTCCCCTAAATGCTTTCTGAGGACAACATCAGAATGCCAGACAAAGGATTAGAGGATTTTAGATAACAGTTGTTTCAGAGCAGCCTGGATTGCTCCAGGCTATCACTGTTTCTCTGGTTAAAAGATTCTGATGTAAAGCAACTGCTTACCTCATAAATAATTAAAAACAAGACCTTTCTTTCCTTATATAGCCTCCTCTAAAGACACAGTGGATAGGTGAGTTTTAGTGTGCTACAAAAGCACAGAAGATAAAATATACATATTAGCTTGAATAGAATAATTATGATTGTATGAAAATCTACAAATTACATTCAAATGTAACATTTTGTATGTTATCTTATTTTATCAGCTAGCTTTTAACAGAGGTCACGTACTTGAAATGCAACATCATCATCATATCTGAAAGATATGATGAGTTATCTCACACATACTCTTACAGTAGAAGTATCCTTCATTTAACTTGATTATATTTGATTGTTTACTTCAAATATTTATGGGTAGTTCTTTGAATATGAATTTGTACTTCAGCTTAAACAGTTGAACAGTCTGCCGAAGTCAAGGGCAAAGACAGATGTTACAGAATCTAGCCCATTCAAAGATGTCGTCTTGAGTAGACATGATTTGCTGGAAGTTCAAAGACACTTCTTTTCACTAGAACAGGCTGTTACAAAGAAGATGTTTGACATGGCAACCCACGTCATAATTTGATGCGGTGTATTCGTTAAAGGGAAAAAAAACATGACATCTTGACAGAAAAAATATTTTGACTAAACTTCTTTGGTCGTTATTGATTTACTGAGGTTCTTTTACACAGAAAACATGACTTACAGATGTCTAACATAGTGGGGTTTCTCCAGCTCTGCACTGTCTCTAACACTACAAAGAGAAAGATAAAAAAGTGTTTTTCAATTTCTTCATTTTTTCAACTTTCAGTTTGCTTCTGTGGACTGTGGTCATAGATCAAACAGCACAGGACAGAAGTTTAATATATCAGCTAAAATACCACATAATATCAAGAAAACAAAGGCTGATTAGGTCAAATAATGGAAAACATGGAGAGCTGTAATCAATCTTCCCTATCCTCCTGGGCTAACATTTGCATTTCTTAAAGCTAAAGCTATCATGAGAAAAAAAACACACAAATGTAGATACTCAAACAAAATGCATGTCTTCAAGTGGAGGGAATTGAAATTCAGGTGAAAACAAACTAAAAAATTGTAGTCTACCAGCTGTTCATTCACAAGATGGGAAAATACTTCTTACAGGTGAGTAAACAGATGAAAAAAACTAAGAACATTAAATACCTGAGACTTTATGATGAAGGGATTTATAATTAGATTCGTTTGTGGTTTGATTATTTTTCTTTATTTCTATATTTCAAATCTTTCCTGCACACAACAACTCCTCCTTTACATCCAAAGTAACACACAGTGCCACAGGGATCAGTTCTTGGACTTATACTACTCACCCTGTATGTACTCCCCCTCGGTGACATCATCCCCAGACACGTTAACTTCCACTGCTACACTGATGACACACAGCTAAACCAGGGGACATTTCTCCCATTCGTGGACTAACTATGTGTCTAAAATATATTAAAAGCAGCATGTCAATGAACTGTGTAATACTTCAAAAACTTGTACTTGTAAATACTTGTAATACTTCAGATAAATCAGAGGTTCGTATCATAAGGCCAACATATGTCTATGACAAAATGATGCCATCGTCTCTCAACATGGATGGCCCAAGCAGTGGTGCCTAATTTGGGAATAATTTTCAACACAGGCCTTAAATGTGATTTACATTTCAAGCACATGTGCTTTCTTTTCTTCACCACAGAAACATAGCTAAGACACAGCATGCCAAAACAATAGCATATGCTTTTATCACATCGAATCTCAACTACAGTAATGCAGTAGTATCCAGTTGCCAGGATCTCATATACTCTTAAACTCATTCAAAACACTGCCAAAAGGGTTTTTTACAAAGACAATCACATAAATCCAGTCCCTGTCTTCCTCTATGATACCAAACAGATATCAAGTTCTACTACAAACACATCTTTACATGGGATCTGGCCCCCTCATATCTCTATGTCTTTCTTCATTTAAATACCAACAAGGCAACTCTGGTCTCAGAATGCAGGCTACCTCAAAATCTCTAGAAGCATTGAAAATGCAGGCAGTAGAGCTTTTAGTGACAGGGCACCAAAACTGTGCAACAAACTGCCTCACCATGTTAAAGTTGCCCCATCTGCTTCAACCTTTAAATCCAGGCTGAAGATACATCTCATTAGTCTTTCTTGTCCTGAATGTCTGTGAATTTCTTAACTGATGCTGATGCCCTACAGTATGTTGTGCGAGAAGGCTATATTACCATCTACCACTTAAAGTACTGGTGGCCTATACTAATCCACTTTTTCCTGTCATTTCTTCCAACTCCTCTCACTGTCGTCCTATCGGCTGGCACTGAGCTCCCTCCTTCAAATAAAACTTGGGCTACTCCTTCCTCCGCACCAGCGTCAGCTGATATGAATCCCCTAGCTCGACCAGGACATTCCATTAGAAGATCAGAGATCCCTGATTGATTATCCCTCCAGACTGGAACATAGACAGTGCCACTCCCACTGCACATGTGCTTTCACTCACCAGCCCTAGCAGATAAAACACAACCTCTCCCAATATACTGCTATCCAAATACTAAACCAGTAAAGCTGGTGTCTGCAGGGAAGGCAAACCACTGGGCTTTGGACATCCAGATTATTCTTCTCCTTTTGAAGTCTTTTTGTGTTTTTTTCTCTCCTCTGTACCTGATGGCTTCACTATCACACTACGGTACACCACTTTATTGTATTGCAGGGCTATACAAGCCCTGTTTGTATAGTCTGCGTGAATAACAATTGGTTGTGAACGGCAATTCCACAACCAAGAAAATAAAATTGAACTGGAACTCCAAACTGAGTATCAATTTTCTGACTTCGACAATTGGACAATATTCTTTCTTTTAGCCCTCTTAATACTAACAGAGATCTATGATAAAGATAACAAGACTATGCATTATAATATAATTATGTGAAAAGGGAACTTGGAAATGTACTGTAGAAATGTTATACCATTGAAGTCATTGGCTATAATTGAAATATACAGTACTGTATATACTGTACCGAGACATGTCAATTGGACTAGAAACTATTTAAATGCAAAGGTTTAGAAGCTTTTTTGTGTGGGACTCATCAGCTCAAAGGTGGAAAATTGTTATTCCACAGTTATTTCCAAAGTGCCAGTGACAGTGTAATGTGTGATTTGTAAAATATAAGGTAAATTAGATTGTTTGCAGATGCCTTGTTATGAAATCATTAGTTTCAATGAATGGGAGAATGCTTCCACATCACTTTAAATCCTTGTGAAACAGTATTACCTGGTGGTTACAGAAATCACATTTGAAAACACAAAAGCACACATTCAGACATATTTGTCTAAAATGTAATTAGAAATGTGACACCTTGCTCTAACTTCAGCAAAAGGAAACATAATTTTGCCGACTTTTACTTAGAAACCTCTGAAGAAACCTGTTTTCCTCCCCTGGTTTCACAAGGAGTGATCTCATTACTCCATCACCCTTGCCTCACACAGACCTACAGTTCCTGTGATTTGAGCAACATTTCTCTTTATGCTTTTTCATTACTGAGGACCCATTTTCATTACAGAATATCTGTTTCAGGTCTCCTCATGCTTGCAGAGGCGAACAGTTGCTTCTAAGCCCTTTAACTCTCTCCCATGCTTGAAAAGAGCATTACTCATATACCAATAAAACTCAAGAGAAAATGTTACAGACAATCCACAATTTCACTTAATTTTCTTCTGCAGCTTAAAATAATAGGGATTTACACTCGTTGGAACGGGTCTCAGTGTTTCTGGAAAGCTATTGTGAAGCATAAACAGGGAATAAAGAAAGTAACACAAACCTTAGAATTGCATAGAATGTGTCTTTCAGCTACTGACATTACCATACTATTATGGTGTGTAAATACAAGCTGTCATTTTGTGGATAAATCACTACCATTGCAGAATTTTCTTAATATAGAGTATAACATTATACAAGACCTCAAAGAAGCTGTGCTGTTCTAGATTACAATCATATTACATTACATTGGAATAACAGTAGTTTGAAACAAATTAAAACAGGAAACAAGAAATAAAACATTATACACATAGAAAAATGTGTGCCCACAACAGATCAGCGGGGCTTATTTTAATTCCATCAAAGCATTGTAAATGACCTCATTTTCAAACAGCCCTTACACGATTCCATTGAACTTTTTTTCATATATTAAAAGTTAAAAACACAGCTAAAAACACACATAATACCTGATGTCCTCACATAATCTCTGGGATTCTCAAAGTCATACAAAGTGTTCATATACACAGGTGTTTACAGTTTTACAAATATGTTTCAGGACAGGACTGTAGGTGTTACATTTACGACATTCTTTAAGGTGGATTCTTAAATCTGATCTGCTCCCCCTATAATGAGAAGAAACTCCATTACAGGGGGAGCAGCAGAGTCACATGTCCCAAGATTAGATTGAATTAAGTCTTGCTCATGCCAAAGTTATGGATCTTCCCATGGTAATACCCAAGGGTCGAAGCATCGTCGTCAGCTATTACTGTCACTTAGGGAGGTTAAAATCAAAATCATTGGTTAATTTGACTAGTCTGACCTTAGGAAATCCCCATCGGGAAATGGCCTCATTTTTCTCAGCAGCTTCCACTGACAAGATTTAAGTTGGAAGCCAGAGTACACTGACTTGTACGGAAGTATGGTATTCTAAGACCATTTTCTGACTGGTCCCATTTTCTCTTCCTTTAAAGAAAGTTGGCCATCCATCAAAGAAGGTAGAAGTACACATACAGTACGACATTTGTGGTTTATGTCACACTGGGGCAGTTATCTGATTAGTGCGGCAAATGTCCTATATATTCTCCTGTCACTCTGCATGACCTCAGAGTTCATAACAGATCAGCTACTCAAATACCGTTACTGTACTGTGAAATCAACTAAACTCTGAAGTCATGCAGAATGAATATACTGTATCATGGAAGCTAGTACATGAACAGAATAACTCACTGTTGACAAACTCAAACTGCTTACTTGCTAATTGTGTTGATCTAGATTAGTATTTAGATTTTAGATTAGTCAATTGAAGAAAAGTTACTTTACAAACTGAAATGTCAGGAGAACATTAATATTAAGATGTGATAGAAGGATCTGTGAAGAAAATTGACAAATTAATTTAATCTGTGTATTATGAGCAATATTGTTCTTTTTCATGTATATTATTCGGCATGTTTACATTTGTCGCTTGTATCAGTTAAAAATCTTCAATTAAATTCAAGCTTTATTTTCCTCTGGGAGAAATGGGTTTTCCAGTACAGCCCAATACAACAATACAACACAGACAAACACTACCAACAAAGCAGACAGTACAATTGTGTTAATATAATAATAGTAACTTTACATTTACTTTACATTTGCTTTGCTTGAGAGTGATGTTGCAGAAAAGGTGAACAATTTCCTGAGACTTTTACTTTTACATCTGGGTACACAGAGGCATTTTACAGCTGGTAGTAGTAGTATAAATTCATAGTGTAGGGGGTGGACCACACACTCCAAAACACTCTTGGCCTTCTTTACAACACTGTCTTTGTAGACGATATTTAAGTTACCCTGATTTTGTGCTAATTATTTTCATTACTTTTCCCATCATATTACTTTTAAAGGTACCAATGTTGCAAATACAACAAGAGACCCAATGTTAAGTCGCTTTGAATAAATTTCTTGTAGAAAATTATCAAAATAGTTCTACTTTAAAATAGCTGAGTTTCCTGAGAAATAAATACCTTAATTGGCCTTATTTGTAAATAATGTCCCATCTCAGAGTTCTGTCTATAGTCAGTCATAAGTACAGTCATTTCTGCAATTAAGTGTATTTCCATAATGTAAATTGGACATTTTTCCTTAATGCAGGTGCATGTTGGTTATAATGCGAATCAAGGACACTAGTCCCACACACATAGATTAAAAATGGTTGTGCAACACCCTTACAGCAGAAACACAGATTTGAGATACTGGCATATTCTCTCAAACATTGGTGTCAGTCTGTCCAGCCTCCATATGCAACTAAGTTGTGTATTTGTGTTAAGCTACTACTGTATATTTTCATATGAACACAGTTGTCATGCTATAGCAGAAATACGTGCCTTATACAGTACAAACTCACAACTTATACAGTGTGATAGTTAATTACATTAGGTTGGATGGGCATGCATTTTTGTGTAATATCAATGACCAGTTCCTTTGTTTTAAAGAATTTAATTTCAAACAGAACTCATCACACTATTTAGTAAAATCATGTAGAATGCAGAACTCTTACACTATCTGGACCTGCTTCTTTTCTTACATGAATTCTTCTAAACTTCCTATGCACCTCTTCTGTGTCAATTTAAATAAACTCTCTGGATACTGGGAAACCAGCCTTATTATCTTAGGTGGTGCGCCTACAAAACAGGTATAAAGCACATTTAAATCATTTGCCAACTGTTGTCGATATCCTGTATGCCATTTAACAAAGGCATAGTATTATCATTACCTTTCTTATCGATATTGGTCATGTATTTAATACTTGAAATACCTTCCTAGTGTCATCCATAGCCAAATACTAGGGTTTCTTTTATACCAAATACAAATGAAATAGTGACAACCATCCAATTTTTCTGTAAAATCTAAGGGTAGGGAAAATGGATAACATTTTTCTTCAAGCAGAACATAGGTAAACATTTCCCTTTTGTAATCTGGGTGAGACAATAACCTCTCAATTTGTTTGTACCTTTGAAAAAAGCAAAGGTTCCACAATCCTGTAACACCCAAGTCATCACGAGGAAACATCATATGTGGCAGTTAACGATTAGGACAATGTTTTGGCAGCTGCTGCATGCTTCAGACAAAAGTCCTCTTAGAGATCTCTCAAGGGTGCTTGCAGTTTCAAAAGATAGCAAAAAGACAAGAAAATTTCAAGTACCCTGGAGGTTGTTTTATCGCACAGCACTTCTGTAGAGATCACAGTGTCTCTTGGCGACCAGCTCATTCTTAGTACCCCTGGTTTAATCAATAATTACCTCGGAGGGAGTACAAATTGAGGAGAGAATTACAAATGAAGCCATGGGTGTTTAGAAAGACAGTTTTATAGATGTGCACAGAAATCCCCTCAGGTACACAGCTCTATTCACCATCACTGTTAGAAATGGCACATTTTCTTGGAACGCTGATTGCAGAGAGGCAGCCTCTCAAACTGTGCACCGTACAGATTTAAAAGCCACTTTGAGTCAGCACAGGAGTTCTCACTGTTGTTTTCTTCTATAACCATCACAGTACCAGGGAGTTCATAAATAATACAATGAATTTTAATTATTAAACTTTGAAGTAAACTGCTGTGCTTTATGACAAGTGTTTTTAGATTTAAAACACAGAATTTGAGTGTTTCTACTCATGTTGAAAATATGAGGCATACCTGTATACTTTATAATATTATTACACTAACATTTCTGTTATTTCCCAGTAATATAACAAGTTCAATTTCACTGTGGAACAGGTCTAACAAGGTACTCTTTTCATGTGTCTACGTACTAATTCTGTTAAATGTCTGTTGATCATTCCAATATTACTCACTCTTGGTCAGGATCAACCTTTTAAGTCAAATTGAAACTTTTATTGATTCAATTCAGCTCTTGTTTGCATTTGACATTAATGTTTATTCTTTCACAGTAAGTACATTGAAGGCCCTGCACACACTTGATGCATAAAACGCGGCCAGTGTTCTTCATTCTGAGAGCACTTAGTAAAAGTCTTAGCTAGTGTAAGAGGCCTAGAACATGTATGGAGAATCAGCAATTATGACAAGAATTAAGCTATCTAGACCCTTGACACTGGACTAGTGTAGAAGACATTATGGGAGGACAGCAGAAGTTATAATACTCTAGACCAGCTAGTTCTAATGAAAATATGCCTACCTTTTGTTGATACTATTATATTGATCTTCACAATGTTAACTTTTTTTTACACATTTTTTCCAGGTACTGTAGCATCAGGTCGAATAGATTCAGACCCTCAGAAAGATACAGAACCTTAATCTACACATTGTATGGTACCTTGGGTATCCTGATACCCAGGAATATCCAAACTCTAATCCAATTTGAACGGTGAGCCGTTTCCCTTGTTATACAAATCTATATTAGGATTTCAGGTACCCATATTCTTTTGCTTTTGTTGAATACGGTTTACATACACGATAAATTATTTATTCGAAACGTCAAGCCATTCAGTAAAAGATACTGTTAGAACTTGTGCTCATTGAAAAGCCTGATGTCTAACAAAAGATGAATAAGATATTGTGATTCAACATGATCCCTTATAGTTGGACGCTGAGAGTGGATACGTGATCCCAAGTTTAAGAGGGGAAGAGAGAGGAAGGGTGTGGAGGTATTCCAGTTGTGTGTAGAGAACTGTTAAAAGCTGTAAGCAGGTGTGAAAAATAGAGACTGACAATACAGCATGTTGTACCCTATGTCAGTCTGTTGACTAATAAAATATAAACAAAACAGATAATCAAATATTGTATGTTATATTACCAAGCTCCAAAGATTATTTAAAATTCCGCTCTTTGTTTAGCTGAGCTTTGCCTAGTTCTTGAATAATAATATTAATAAAGGGAAATGGAGGTATTTTGCGTGGATCAAGAAGGTCTGTTAGGCATGCCTTGCTCTAAAGAGCTCTATTTCGTTTACTTGAGTGCTGTTCGACTGTGAAATTGAAGTCCTGCTAGACTGTCTACAGGGCACGCTGTCATCGTCCCCAATTTCATAGTTCACACTCTATCTCAGAAAGGGTCAGCTGATGAGAAGAATAACGTGCTTACTGTTCACAGGCTCCTATCTGAGTCTCGCAAGCTTTAGAAACACAGGCCAAGGTTCAGACTAGGTTTACAATTTTACAGCACTTGGGTCCTTCAAAAACATCACATTTAAAACTTTAGTTTGAATAATATTACCAATATTAGGTTGTAGCTCTATCAGAACTGCTATTAAAACTGCTTAGACATAACTACTCTGTAGCATGAGAGAGGGATAGTCACATGAGGATATTAAATGAAGGTGGGGAAGTCTTATATTCGCAGAATGTTAATGAATCTTTCATCAGTATTTCAGAAATGTGAAATAAAGCATTTTTGTTGGACAACAACATAAAGAGAACTTCCTCTTTGGAGCCCTATCTAGTCAACGTGATACTAAGCACATATCAGTTTACTTCACAGGTTCCTCTTTAAGCACAGTCTTTAATCAGAAATTGCAATCTTTCAGTCTCTAAAAAACTTTTTTAACTAATGGTGTGTGGCAGCCACAGCTCTATGACCATGCACAATCTGTAAAAAAGGCTGGAGATGTTACCATCACAGACTCCCTAGTCTCCACAAAGACAAATTAACTGTATCTGCCATATCCCCAGGCTGAAGTACACTCTTAGTAACAACTTAGTAATCATAAACTTCCAATGGCCACCCATTGCCCTTATAGTAAATGTAGTCCCAGAAGCAACTACTGCACAAACAATACCAATACCTGGTCCATGGAAAGGTTACAAAGACCACAATACTTCTTAGATTTTTATCCTAAATATTGTCTCTTTTCCAACCTTACTAATTGACTCTGGCCATAATATACAGTACATTTGTTTTTTAGTATAGTAAAAATACAAGACACATTTAACACAAGCAGCAACTTAGTTTGGCTTACACTGGGCCACGTATTAGAAGCATTAAAGTTAAATCTCATAGAGTGAGTTTAAATCATACACTGAACTGTAGAGAATGTGATATGTTTGATATACTGTAGCTTATATTACTGAAGGTTTTCATTGCTGAAAGAAAAACAAATCTATTTATATTACAAAGACTATAAACGAGAAGAGACCATTCAACGCACTGTGTTGATCTGGTTCTGCTCATGAACAGTCATATGGTCTGTTTTTTCCACTAGAAACAAACCTTCCAAAGGAGAATCATCCTTGAAAAGATTTCCTCTCCCCCCTGAGAGGGATCATTTTTAGTGGTCCATCAAACTTAACCTGCATATTAGGTAACATGGGAGGACACTGGTGCAACTGGCAAAAAAACCCACATTAATATGGGAAGAACAGGCAAACCACCCACACACAGGTACAGGGATGCAGTGTTACTACCACTTGTCCACCAGCTGTAGGACATTTTGTTCCTATTTATTTACATAAAGGTAAAATACCTTGATAGGTAAAAACATAGCTTAAATAGTTAAAAGCATGTTTTACATAATTATTCTATGCAATATAATAAAATACATACTGATTTATTTGTTGCTACTGATACTGTATTACAATGTTACTTTAATTAGTCAAATTTGATTTTTACTTTAAAACATTGTCACACATAAGAAAACATTTTTCTTGATTTGCATCATCTCTTATGTCATTGACATATTAGTATTTATATATCTTGACAGAGCTTTTATCAAGGTGTTCCCTGAATAATCAATAGCTCTAATTAGACTTGTCTCTACTTTTCCTTTTTATAGACATTTGGCTACTATGAAATTAGGTATGCCTTTTTTGTGTCTGCTTTTTTGGCATAAACAAGATGATAGTCAATACCGAACATGATGAAAGAGCAAAGGGAAGTTAATCTTTAAAGGAACAAAAAGCCATATGTTCTGCAGTGATGAAAAGCAATGACTTTATAGATGAAAAATTTAATCAGGTCCAGTCCCTGTACTATGCGTCAGTTGAAAACAAATTAGGTAGAGAAATTCTACAAATACAAATCTTGCAATGCATCAATTTACGGACCATATAAGAAAATGTTATGGAATGGCACTGTACTCCTGACTGTGACATGTATAATCTACAGTGAGATAGAAAAAAAGCAAAAACATCTGGAAAGTTACAAATGGGAGGAGTCCATTCAGCCCATTATTGTTCATTTGTCTGGTAGTAAGTGAACTGAGGATCTTACCCAGTCTGGATTTCTCGAAAGATTCCAGAGCAGCAATATTTTTTAATAACATGTTGACCAAACTTTTACACAATACACTGAGATCTTGTGCTCTGCAAAGTTAAATCATAACATTGTCATAACATTCATTTATTTAAATTCTATATTTTAAACCATATATCTTGCCATTCAAAGAGCTTTTTATTGCTTTCGAACACTGCCTATAAGATGAAAATAATGACTCAAAAATTAGTTTTTTTTTTCAGATGTTACCTCTGAACAACTATGCAGATCCTTTTCATTCTGATTCAAGTTCAGTGTTTCCCGTCTTGTTTCTAACTCACCATTATATCAGCTTTGTTGTGCATAATGTCTACCTATCTAATACTCTTCACTTGTTACATTGTCTGCCAGTTTTCAGATTTGTCGACCTTTTTAAATTTCTTGTTTGCTCCTATTCAGTGTAATGTGAAAAGAAAAAATAGACTACTAACTAAATATACCAGAACTTTGATAAGAATTAGAAAGGGCAGTGGTCCTAGTACAGACCCCATTGGCACTTCACTGTTTCACCTCAGAGCAATGTGGCCTTACCCCTTTCTCTTTTTACTATCCAATAACTTGCTCTTAATCCAAAGACATGACTACTTTGAATACCAATCTCTGCATAAACTTATATGATGAACTCTATAAAAACGCTTCTGAAAATATTAAATATGATATGTGCTTGTGTTATATATTAGATTGTTTCATATTACAGTTTGTTTGTTTGAAGTTGCAATTTTTTGCTTATAAAACTCTTTCAAATTAGTTCAATAAGTTCTGACTTTTGGAAATCTATATTGATTATCCCCTAAAATCAAGTTTTAACACAGATGATTTGCTATTTTATTTCTAATTTACACAACATTATAAGTAACTGAATTAAGGCTTATTTTGAATTAAGACCTATTAGAAATACTCGGTTTGGTTTGGTTTACATTAGCAATTTTTTCAATCTATGGTAATTACCAATCTTGAGTGATTATTGGAAGTGTTTTGACCTTTTATTAACACTTCCTTAAGTGTATATGTCACAGTAAATGCAAACTATCAGCATTTGATGTTTGATTAGTTTGAAATTAAACATTTATCTTAAGTGCTTCTAGTACCTGTAACACTTCTGCCTTGTCTGTTTCATACAGAATTTTTTCTTTGCTGAGCTCAAGGAGTGATGTTAATTTAATCTTTTCTTTATTCATTATTGCATTCTTACACATTCTCACTATTGTAATATCTTATTACTTATGTAATATACTATTTTTATGTCTTTTTATAAATTTTTGTGCTTGTGTTTTTAATGTATCTTTCTGTATCATTTCTCATTTTTCTTTCTCCCTGCAATTTGTAACTGATTTGCTAAACCATTAAGGTAACTGCATTCTAGCTTTACTCAAGGAACAAACATGTTTTGTGCTTCAAGCATAATATATTTGATTCCAACATTCATAGTCAAATTGTTAACATTTGTTGTGGACTCTACCTGTACAACTGTAAACTGTAATTCAAAGCTCCTTAATGGTTCTCTTATGTTTTACATATGCCCTCTTGCTTTTTGATTGACGTAGTCACTTCATCATGTTGGTTCTCTGACAGACTGAGAAAGAGAGCAGCTGTTAGCTATTTCTGGCTACAGTATTTGACTTCCCTGGCGATTTTTCTCAAAGTGTGTGAAGAAAATTAAAATCTTCCAACATAACTACCTTGTCATTGCACACATGCATTTCCTATTTCATTATATAGGACTACACTATAATTTCTAAGTATAGTTGGCCTGTAACATTGTGCCTTTGGAATGTTCTTTTTCATAAACCCGACCCATATAGATTCTTAGACCCTTGATTAATCTGTATTAAGTTTCTGTGCCGGGACTAATTGCCATTTCTGATGTATAGTACACGTCCATTTCCCCTGTCTAGTCAGAATATTGTATATCCACTAATATTGTATTCATCACCATCACTGTCTGTTAGTCATGTTTCACTGATCCCAATTAAACTGTAAGCTCCTGCTAATGTAGTAGCTTCCATTGCTTGTATTTTGCTCCTAATACTCAAGGCAAAGCTAGGGATTTAATTACCTGGTCCTTTGATGATTTTCCCCCGTCCATTCCCTTTATATTTGTCTCCCATAAATTCTTTAAAACTACTCTCATTCTATCCTAGTTTAAAATGTTCAATTTCTTTCTGTAGATACTTACCCCAGGTGCAATTCATTTTATTTGTACAGCTGAGAAAGTGTTTACAGATTAGAATTGACCGTTAAGGAAAAGGTAAAGGTTTATTCCATGCTTAAAAGTAAAAAGAAGAATCACAACAACATTTTCATTCAGCAATGATGAAGGCTGTTCCGTTTGTGCACAAGATGTCTGAAGTGGTTTTCTTTTGAAAATTGTGCTTTTTTTATTGTATTTGTTGAGTTGGGGTCCTTGATGCATATGTTATTTGTAATGCTTCTGAAGGTAGAGTCGTTAACAAATGCTTCGTAATTCTTGGACTTTTTGTGGCACTGACATCATTGTTGTGACTAGTGTGGACTTCGTTATCTCTAAGTGGGATGCCTTGGAAACTCAAGTCTACAGCTTTAATGTCTTTATTGACTGTTTCCTGGAATGGACCAAACTTGTCTAGTAATGTGACTGTAGATGATGATTTATGCAATCTACATGGCTCTTCTAGTTCTGACAAACTAGGATCAGTGCCTTTCTGTTAGCTTCTCTGCGTTGGTACAAAGCAGGGGTGCTATCTGCTATGAATGAGCGATTTGCCAGTTTAGCCATTTCATGGTGTCATCTCAGTTCAATCTCAGGCATTTGCGTTTTAAAAGAGGATCTGACTTGCATTATGTTTTATATGGTTGCATGAACTACACATCTCAGTCCTGAAAACCATGTTTTAGGTGGGTTTGTATAAGGACTAATATTTGCAATCTATACAACATGAAATTAAACATATAGGATCACACTCTGAAGAGATTAGAGATGTGTCAAGTAGTTTATATGCAATCAGCCTATCCACCAACAATTAACAATGGATTGCTCTCTTCATCACACATACAGTAGGCATTCAATGGTTCCTGTAGGGCAACTTTTGTATATCCACTTAATTTTCAAAATTGTTTATTAATTATATTTAAATTCTCTTTATATATATATATCATTATTATGTGTTATCAATGCACAAATTAGTTGCTGAATGTATTTCTTAAAATATTTTATAAAAAAACACCAAATGTGAAAAATACATCTACATTTTGCAGTATGAAAAGTGACACGGGAAAAATCAATAAATTACAATGAATAATGAATACATGAATAATAATTGAAATTAATACATTAGTATCAGGTCTTCCCTTCCTGAGCATTAACTCTGTCCTTGCACCACAGACACACAGAACCATCATCCTCCTGACAGACAGCTGAGTGATGTTCTGACTTCATCTTTTACAGTTGCAGATTGGCTGGCCACTCCTATTGAAGGCACTGATGAACTGTTCCCATAGAGGAACTACTGGACCCAGGACAAAAAGCTGGCTGTTAAAACTACAATATTGTTTTCTTGAAATTGGAACTTTTAATCCCAGTATTGTGTGGTTTTGCAAAGTCCTAATGAAAAATTGAAACATTGGATTGGATTGCAAGGACATAACAAAACTGTTGGCACAAGGGTTTTGTTAATGTATCACCTACAGTAGCAGTGAGGTTGCCCTCAATCTGCACCAAAAGCCTTGTTCTGTAAAAGGACATTTCATTTTCACTGCTCAATTGGTTTACTTGAGCAGTGCAACAATCAGCATAATGCTTACTATGATGTCTCCACATACAGCACACTGTCTGAAAGGTCTGTCAAAAACAGAACACCAGTGAATCAAACACTCCACCAGTCCCTGCATTGGAAGATAACTCCTCCCGATATTCTGATCCACATAAGATGAAGATTTCATTGATCAATGAGATTTAGCAGATAATTTTCATTCTGCTAATAAACTACAGTCCTTCTGCTGATATACAGGTTATTTCTTCTCGGAGTTTCTTGGGCTGTAGCCTCTGCAGTCCATAAAACATCATACAGACGGATCAGAAGGACATGATATGGTCCTGAGCAGCTGGGGTGACACTCTGCCTATGAAGATGTGGCCTAAACCTCACAATGCCAGTTTTCTGGTTTATTTGACTGTTGAACTGAAAAATATAATTCTCTGAGCAAATTCTCTCATGGATAAGTCACCTTCAAATATCGAGAGAGCAACCAGGCAATTCTTCATTACTCAAGCAGGGTATGGTTGTACATGTCACAGTTAATGCATGCAATAAATTGATGCATCTCTGAACAGCAATTTATATATATCCTAAACTATATTTTGGTAATTTTAACTCATGTCCATGGTTATTTTGATATCATATGACCTCAGCTTACTATTCTCCTTGTCCCAAGGAACAGCAATACTCAAGGTACAAATCTCTCTGCTCATGTCGTGAAATAAAAAGCTAGACTCTTTCCATTGTGCATCAGTATAGATCACTAAAAAATTCCTTAAATTAAATTAAATTTAAATTAAATAGAAGATGACAAGTCGTCCTCACTCCCTTTGATGAGGGATGCTGTAGGACATGCATTCTGTTTAGAGTGACTTATTGTACCAGTAGTTTCTCTGAAACGGCCACAATGAATGTATTGGATTAGTTCATTTTAAGCTGCCTACTCAGGAACAAACTGCCGCACTGAAAAGTAAGCTCTTAACCCTTGCTAAAAATACAATAGCTACATCTTGACTTCTAAACAAAATAGAACACATGGAATATACTTCGCTATAGTTATCACAATTTTACAAATATTTAATAATAATGTTATATTGGCAGCATACCACAGTTAGTTTCAAAGCATGAAAGTGCTGTTAGTATTGCAGTAGTGTGTAGAGACTAAATGACTTGCTATTTTGAAGAGTGCTTATTTCATAGCCAAGTCGTAACATAGTTACTTTTGGAACTGTATTTAACATGAACAATGAACTTGTTCATGTAAAAAAAATGGAGAAAAGCGAAATGAGGGAATAAGAGGGAAATGCTCAGTAATTAAAATATTAAATGGAAAAAAACTTTCAATGTCGATGACATCTTCATGCTGTTGTGCTTTAAAAAAAGTCTATAAAATATGTAGGTGGTGTCATCTCATATTCTACTTTAGAACTGCAAAGATTACAAGATTATTGATGCAACCCAGCTGAGGTCATGGACTCTGAGGTATTTGGTCAAGGTTTTGAAAGAGACCCTTTAATTCCAAGCTCATTTAATCTGACATGACTTTAGAGAAATGAGAACCAAACGCGCCAACCTCCTGGCAGCCGAGAGCAACATTATGATTTACACCTAATCAAGTGTGTCAACTAAGCTCTTTGAAAAATTACCGTGAGTTAATTACAAAGATATAGAGAGACACACCTTGCTTTGTTCCTGTTGTGAAGGTCTCTAATAAACTCTGTTGTATGACGGAAGCTAAGCACTCAGGCAGAAAGAAAGCAATCCAGAGATATTTTTATTAAAGGTATATTTTACAACACCTTTGATAGTGCGCATCATGCTTCCCCCTGTTATTTCATTGGACATTCTTAATAACGTTTACCCTGGTAAATTTACTATAGCATTTTCGTCTGTGTAGTTGGATCTTGGTACTATACCTGGACATAAAAAATACTGTGCCACAATAAATCTTTCAAAGGGATGCTTCCTATAGTACAACATAACAAGGCAATCAAAAGTAATGCATTCTCTCCCTCTGTCCTCACGATGCTCGATTCTCCTCCCAAGGTCATCAGTTTGTCATGACCAGGACACGAATGGGTGAGGTTAAAAATAAACCATGCAGGGATCACACGGACATCACATTGGGGCTGGTGGCTCAGGGTTACAGCTCCAGCTGCTTCGTCTTGACCTATCCACAAAGCTAAATTACCTTGAATGCCAGATTTCCCTAATTAACTGTGTGTGCATTCAGGATATTATTGGTGCCTTTTGTTCAAACACAACAGTCAAGCTAAGAGAAACATTTGGTAAATAGTTACCTGGGCATTCAGATTTTCGGTCATTACCATAATCTGAGAGGACACTGCAATAATCACCCTGACAAGATGCACTTGCTGATTCAAAGCAAGCTTCTAGATGGAGTCTAATTTCCTCGATTCCCCTGCCATTATGGGCTGTACAAAAATAAAAACCCACCATCAAAATGAGGGGAACTGCTAGAAACTGCAAAAAGGGGCCAGTGGCAGGACCGTCAGTGTCAGGCTGCCATAATGGACCCTTGGTGACTTGATCTTCCCTCAGTCACATTCTTGAGAAAACTGTTTTTGCTACACTACCCTGAGGAGCACTGAAGCAGGCTGACAGGCTAAAACCCAAGTGCAAGTCTTTGAGCATCTCTGGATAACTCAGAAGAGCCAAGGAAGCAGGAAGACAGGTGACTAGTGCAGAGAGACGAGCACGTAGAGAATTGATAAGTGATCTGCCCTAGACTGACATGGTAGTAAACCAATGCCTGCAGTTGAAAGAGAAACAGAGCGAGTGCTATCACTAGTTCTAGGGAGCTCAATGTCAGAGTGCCGGACTACTGGAGGATTAAGCATTAAATAGGCATATCAATTGATAGATACAGTAGGTAGGTTAGGTCCCCTTTTCAGGACATAAAGGCCCATGGGGGAATGAGGGGCAAGGGCCACCATTTTTCTCAGCCATCCGACACTGGACAATCCGACAATGTCAGAGTGCCGGACTACTGGAGGATTAAGCATTAAATAGGCATATCAATTGATAGATACAGTAGGTAGGTTAGGTCCCCTTTTCAGGACATAAAGGCCCATGGGGGAATGAGGGGCAAGGGCCACCATTTTTCTCAGCCATCCGACACTGGAATCCGACACTGGAGGTTGAGGTGATATGTATCATAAAGCTCCGGCCGGCCTATTACCCCAGAAAGATTAACCCCTGGTACTCATTTGGAATGCAAGCTGAGTGGACCGAGGAGCCGTCTGCAAGGAATCAGAGCAAGCTACATCACTTGCCCCTACCTGGGATTGAACCCGGGACCTTCGGCTCAGGAGCCAGACGCCCTCGCCGTCTGAGCTACCATGGCTCCAGGCAGATCAATCAGGTGCCTGATTATTAGATTAGCTGCCTGACTGTAAAAATCGGAGGTGGAACTGATAAGTGGCCCGAGCGTGTTCTCATGTGGCTGGTGAACAGGTGAATACCCGTGGGAATGCACTGTGTTCCCATGGCGACGTCAGGCTGCTAACTTCTCCCAGCCTGGGTGTGACAGATTTGTCTTCCAGCTCTGGCAAAGTGGGACCAAAATGTAGAGAAGAATCTATGGAAGCTACAGCAAACCCTGAGTGTTTATTTTCAACTTTCCTTACTTCCCTGATGGAATATGTTTGATAGAACACAGGCAGTCTGACCATCTGACATCATTTGCTGAACTGAGCGGTCTTTTTTGTGTTTTTTTACATGCTGTACTGTACAATTCAGCAAATACCCCAAAAGTGAAATTCATGTTTGGGAGTGTGGACATCACCACAAGAGGCTTTTTATTTGTCCCATATATGTGACTTTTAATGCATCTGTTTAGTCTGTTGACAGAAACAGAAGTTAACAAAATCTGAAGCGTTTGCTACTTTCCAGATTAGATGGAGTAACAGTGTCCTTTATTACAATGATGCATGTAAAATGAGACCTAGATCTTTCCTTTTGTTTGTGTGTGTGCAATAATCCCTTGAGTTTTATTTGATTTCAGTTTGTTTTTGTTATGCAGTAATTCACACTAGGAATTGATATCTTTAACTTGTCTCTCTGTTATTATTTCATCCAAAGTGACCCCTTGCATTTCTCCTTATACTGTAATATTCGGTAGGTATTTTTAAAAGGGAGGTTTTTATTTATTTTTACCGTTCACATTTACATGAGGGGCCAGGGTGGGCCATCAGTACTTTTTCTTTGAAGTTTGTCATGCCGGTATTGTGAAATTGACAAGAGGAAGGAACTGGGGAATGGGAATTCCCAGTTTTTATGAGGTGCGACTTTCGGATTTCACTGTTGTTAGGGATAGGGGAGTGGAGATATCTTTTACTGTTACAAAACAAGGTTAAGGATATCATTTTTCTCCATTATTTTCTCTCTCTATGCTTGCCTTGTACCTCCTGTGTATTCGTTTTTTCATTCAAAACATTATTTATTTCTAGTTGACACATGGTTTAGTCTCTGATAACCATGACTAATGTTTGTGTTTTTCTCTAGAATACATACAGGCTAAAGTTTCCTATTGAACATACTAGTTCTTTAGGTTTTCTACATAGAAACACAGCTGTTGCCATGATACGTGATACAGTACATCCCATTGAAGACAAAATTTTTGTAGATTTCCTAATACGTATTACTATGTGGCAGCTAAGAACAAACCAAAGAGCGCTTTAACAGTATAATAAAGGGAATTTTGGATTTCTATCTGATGAATATTTACATAATATACCATAATTGGTATATTTACAAATAGTTTAGTTTGAAAAGAATTGTTTCAGTTTATAATCCTTCAACATTTGGAACAGCTTTTGCTGGAAAACGTTCAAGTTCAATATGATTCTAGGTGCAGATATGAATGCTATCATGATTAATGAACAAATGACAGACAGGAGGAAAAATGCTCACTCTGTGGCATCTAAGGCATTCAGACAAATTACATGTCTGATCTAGTATGGTAGACTTGTGGTCTGTATTTAAACACTCAAGTAAAGATTTTACTTTTTTGCCTCTCAACCTTTTCCTCTGATTTACAACACACAGACACTCCCTATGTCTCCATCCATCTCTATCTCTGTGTCATCTAACCACGCCACTTTTTTAACATGTACAAAAGGATAAATCTTCCTGTGCACATTCCTGGAATTTTAATTTGATTCTATTTCAAAACAAAATGTTTTCAATACAATTTCAAGCTAAATTGGAAGAGTGTTTTTAAGAAAACATGTTAATATGCCTTTGGTAGTCCACAAGTTGTAAAGGGTCACTTGAAAAAATCTGATGTATTTCACATCTACATCTCATTGTAGCAAAAAAAAAAACATGCTAGGTTTTCTGGAAATGATTCAGGATAGAAAGAATTAAATTTGCTGCTTATGCATCACGATGAGTGATCTAAGCAAAAGTATTAATTTAACTGTAGATGGCCAAGCCACGTACAATACTACCCTTGAGACTGCTTTGCAGGTATTCCGGACATTAGATCAGCACATGGGGTACTGCTGTCAGCTCTGAATGTACAGTACCTGAGGAATTTACATTCCTGACAGAGACAGAGAAGGCAGTTCAGGACATGAGTTCCAAAAGTTAATGATCTGGAACTGATAGTATTCCTCCTGAATTTTATATTTTTGCCTTCTTTACTTGAAATTGTGCATACTGCTATTGTGAATTCATTTTGAATGTTAAATCTGCCAAACGTTCATTTACAATGTTAATATTAATATTATGGAATTTTTTTTAAAAAATGCATGCCGTATGTATAAGCTATTATCTGATCTCTGATTTTCTCTCTTGTAAAACAGCATGCTAAGGTGGTATGCTGTATACGGGCCTATATCGCCAAATTTGTTAACAAAAAAAAGACAGGCTTTATAAAATTGAGTCTTGCAACTGATCACGTTAATGGGCCTCTTCCAGATTATATACACAGCTATAGACATAGTCCCTGTGTGTTTATCTTGAGAGGGAATATTTATATTCAGCTCTGGATTGTAATGGTTTAGGTTCAGGTTTCATTCATTTGATTGAAAAAAAAATTCAAGTTTTAACAACATTTAAGCAATGATATTATCAGAGAGCAAGTATCCTTTCCAGTTGATTATTAATGGTAGCCTTTATGGAACCTGTAGCTCAAACTGTCAACCCACTGTTTCCATTCCTGTTTTTGTTAAGAATACTCAGCATTGCATTTTACTCCATGTTAATTATATATATATATATTCTTACAAGTATATGTCATTTACCAATCTATGCCTCAATATCTAACATTTTTGTTAATTCAATGATCTGTAAGGGTCAGCATTACTGCCATTACTGTTTGCAATAGAGAAAACTAGCCTACCTCTGATTATACTCTTGTTTAAACTGTTTCGATGCCTCGAGAAATGTACTCCTCTTTACAAGCAGTTACAATAAACAGCTGCTGAGACATTGTTAAACCACTGACTACAGCAGATGGACACATTTTTAGAATTCTCTTCAGGCTTCTTTCTTCATAATAAGAAAGGAAAGTGCTTCCTTGTTTGATTTATTTTTATTTCAAGGATTCCTCGTCTGTGTCCTTTAGAGTATCATGACTGCATTGTAGGGCTTTAAATTTAAATAGAATTGGAAAAGCAGCAAAACAGCTCTGCAGGAAGCCTGACTTCGCTAAATTTTCAATTTTATTTCAATTCTTTCATTTTGCAATCTCTGTCGGATTGCTTTGATTGTGAACATCCTGTGTTCTGGCATGTAATTCAAAAAGGCCTGGTCTCTCAAGAAAGACTTTAAAAATTAATTTATACAAGTGTTCCCATTAGAAACGAGAGATTGCCTTTTAATTCTATAACTACAAACAGTAACCCCTTCTCAAATGTGGGTTTGTCCAATGCAGATCTGGTTATACATGAAAAGTCAATGGAAAAAATACCTGTCAAACATGAAATATTTAATTATAAGTGCCAATATTCATTCTGCCAAGTAGTATTTACTGCTTTATACAGTACGGGCTCTAGAATGTTTCAGAAATATACACTATAGCTCAAACAAACCTACACCAAGATACCCAATCCTCTCTCTCTGTTTTGTCTGTTATCAACCTTAAGAAGTTCAGTGAAGCTGTTATTGTCTTTTTTGATAATTTTTGTTTTGGTTAATACCATTACACAGCAGTATGAAGTTGAAATGTAGAGCAGAAAACTCTCAAGGTTATAACATTAGTGAAAAAAGTAAACATTCTAGATAGGTAGTGTGGAAGTGAGTTTCCTCAGCTAGTAGGGTTAGTGTTTCATAATTTTGATTTACCATGTACAAATGTCATGTTTATCTTTTTATTGAATAATGTATTTATTATTAGATTAAATTTCATACACAGCTCAGTATAGGTAGAAACATTGATTTTTGTGTAATATATGTAGGTATTAAAGGCTGACTTCACTTCACTCTATTTACATATCCCTATTTATTACTTTAGGCATTAATTGGCTGCCGCCAAGGATTAGCCAACTCCACACTCCTTTTGAGAAATGTAACCCCTGAGTAGGATAATGGTCAGCTGTACTTAATTACAATTTGGCATTTATTAGTAAGATCACCAAGTCTTCATGAAATCTCTGAAGACATCACATTCTCAATAAACTAGTTTCCACAGTCATAAACTCCTCACAGGAAATGTTATCCTTTTGGACAAGTAAATAGATTCAAATTCTGCCACATTTTTAATGAGGATGGCTGTCTCTTGTATCAGAACTTGTAGTTTAAATACAAGCTGCCCGGCTCTTCTTTATTTCTGTATCTAATGTATGTCTCTCATCTGTAATGTTTGCCTGAGGCATCTCCTTAGGAGACTGTGCATAATCTGCTTGATTTCAGGGGAAAAGCAAAGCCTTTCTCTATATTTTTATTCCTGTTAGAAGACCTATACAAACCTTTCGTGGCTATTATTTGAAATAGGGACTTGAATGCTATAGAGGAAAACATCTTCCTGGTTCAATATTAGTCTAGCTTCTGAAAACCAGAATTATCAAGTAAGTCATATTTGCACTGTACTTGAGAACCTGTAGATGATATCACAAGAAACCTGTCCCTAGAACCTCATGTAAAGAGAAATGTGTATACCTTTTTAAGATGTGATAATGTTCTGGAAACAAGTCTCCACTTCTTTGTCCACTGTCTTAAATAAGCATCGGTCCCTGATTGCCCCTTGTACTCTTGATAAATGGTAACTCAGATCGTGGCTTCTCAAAGCAACCGAAAAAAAAGATCTGGTCAGCTGTTCTCTCTGTGGGTAAAAGGATATGGATACTGAACTTTGCTTTCCTTCCCCTCCATATCTTGTCCCTATTTTTTATGCATTGGTTTTGTTATTTCAAAGTACTTTTATTGTAATTGTATGTATTTCTTTAGATAGCCACAGACAGGGGTAATACTGATGTGATCTTTAGTGGTGGTGATATTGTGTTCTTGTTTCATTTTGTTTTTGACACAATTTCATATTAATAGAATATAATATATTTATATATATATAATACAACATGGATCATGTGATGGGCCTTGTCCCATACACTGTATGTGTGAGGTTAATATAATTCTTACCTTTTTGTGAATAGTTTAGTTGGTTGCAGCCACTTAACCTCATTTTGGTTTAACAGTCAAAACCACATTCAGAGGCAAGGCCGGATTTAAAGCCTGGGAAGCAATCGTCGGATGACTGCCGGCTTGTTTCCCATTGTGCCCTCTTGTGGACTGGAGGGGAGATGATCTCCCAGTCCATTTAAAAACACTGGTGTTTTAAAATAATAACTCAGATGTTACCATAAGGTATTAAAATATTGTTATTAAGGGAAATGTGAAATGTAATTGACTTTGGTAATGGATGCTTGTTTTGATGTTTGTGTTTTTATTGAGGCTAATGTGTCTGTTTGGTAGTAGGGTCCTTGTGGGTGTTTAAAAGGCGTGAAGCCTCATGAATAAAAGGCAGAGGTTAAGCTCAGTGGGGGAGTCTTCATTTGGGAGCTAAAGAGGAAGGTGGCTCTGTGGAGATTTAGTTGCCTGCTCTCTGGTGTTATTTGTGTTGCTGTTACTATTTTTTTAAATAAACTGAGGCGTTTTGGACTTTCTGATGGTGGACTGCTTCATTTTTTAAAACTGCTTGGACGTGGTCTCGACAGATTGTACTGTGGGAGGAAGTGCGCGGTCACTTCAAGCAGAATTTAAGATTTAAGATGGATTAAACGGAACTTTAATTTTAAGAAATGTCTTAACCGTAAATTGTCTTTTAACTACATTAAAAGATACCCTAAAAAGTTGGTCATATTCTTCCACAGTGCCATTAAGCTTTATCCAAACCTTGACTCTTAAACAATTTAAAGTTTTGAGAGAATATCTATTGATGGTCCACCATTTTCTGCATTAAAAACAAATTGAATGCAAATCAAAAAAACAATCTATTGCAAGGTGTTGTTTGCTCATTTTTCACAGCTCTCCAATCTATTCAAGACTTTTAATAAAAAATCTATTTCTTACCTCCATTAAGGTTTATGTGCAAGACTGTGTTTGGTTGACAGCAGCATGATTTGTTTGTAAGACACTTTTTTTTCTATTTGCTCCAAAACTCTCTGTTGTTTTTAATGAACTTTTAGCTTCAAAGCACCATTGTGTTTCAATTGCATCTACAAACAAGGGACTACTTACAGCAGTAAAGAATTATGGAATATATACCATATTTTTTCTCATGAAGGTCTTCACAGTTCACTATCTGTAGTTAAAGCAATTAAAGAAACGGCTACTCCGCTACCCAAAGACTGTTCTAACATCTTCTCTAACATCTCCACAGTACCCAATACAGGTCCTATTAACTTGTGACCCATTACAGCATGGTCCAATCAAATATGTGACCATCCATACAGTATACAGTAAATACAGCCCTTTAATGTTTCTCTACTTTGGCAAAAACAAAGACATATACTTACAGCACTTCAATGGATTTTTTTTCCTCTATTTTTTTAAGGGTAAAAATCTGAGCAAGCTCTTATAACCTTTCTTTTGTTCTTATGTAATAAAAGCTACTTTTACTCATGATAAGATTGGTCAAACATCTGCTAAGGTATAAGAAACTTTTTAAACTCAAAGTCTATAACTGGTATATCCTCGCATAATGTCAGGATACAAACAAAAACATTTCAGTAATACAAAACGGAGGCTAATGGATAACAGAAGATAATGTATCAGGCATTAAGCTTAGACAAAAGCATTTCAAATGACCTACAGGTAGGGTTTGATTCCAGGGTAGGTATTTTTAAAAATATTGAATGAATCAGTTAATTATACATTAAAATTATTTTAGTCATTAACATAAACATCACAGGCATAAAATATGCTAAATCTATTTCATTATTTTGCAGGTCACACAAGAGAATCATTCATCTGATGCTTTTGCTTTTGTTCAACGGAGTTAATTGAAAAACAAGAATTCAACTGCAGTAGAATTTTACTGCCATGAAGACACCACATGGGACTCTGGTTTTGGAAATTTGGGGTGCACATGCAGTGGCACACATCCTGAAAAACGTCTGTGAATGACAAAAACTTAAAGGTGCTGCCTTATGTAAAGACACAGTGCTATATGCAGGACAGAATTTATCATTATGGTGGCTCATAGAAAATTTGGACACCTTCAGAATGGGTTTTTGTATTTGTTTTAAAACAGGGAGCAATTAATTGCTACAGCTACATTAAACTGATTAATTGCCTTGATGCATCAAGACAATAAAATTCTAAATTAAAATTTAAAATGCAAAAAAGTAAAAATCCCTATCACAATCTATAACTTTCTTTTTTTACATCCCATGATTTTTTAAAATTATGTACAGCAATTGAAAGCAAATATTTAGTTTTAGTTTCTGAATACTGTCAAATGATAAAATGATTACATAATTAGGAAGAAACATCAATCAAAAATCTTGCGTTTTACTTGTTGATTAGTTTCATTCTCAGGATTAGTTCTTCTGAAGCCTGAAACAAAAACAAAATGTCTTCAACACACGGAGATGGAACTGTGCTTTAACGTCATACGACCAGAACCTGGATTTCCCAAAACAAAGTAGGGATACTGAGCAGGGCCGGGATTAGTTGACCAAGGAAGATTCTTCAAAAAGAGACTCCTGTGGCCTTCTGGGCACCAGTAAGCTTGCAGCGAGTAATGAACAGCTCCTTTGATTGATGCTACAGCATTTACCTTTACCATTATATATATGGACCCACATGAATCTCTGATAACTTCTGAAAATCTGAAAGGGGGTGATTACTTTCTTATTGAACTGTATCTCTCCTGCACTGATGAATGGCTTTGCGGGAATGAAAACGGGGGGCGTGTCCATGGTGCGCTGGTGTTCAGGGGAGGTGTGGCCGAGGCAAACAATCCAGAGCCGAGTCCAAAAGGGGAATCCAAGATGGGGCAAAAGTCCAGAGCCAGGCGATCCATCCAAGACAGACGAGATTAAAACAGGAACCGGGTTGGGACCAGCACGGGAACGGGAACGGGAACAGAAACAGAAACAGAAACTAAAACCTTGACGGGACCAGGTGCTTCCAGGTCCTGAACTCGCCTGGTACGGGAACCAATGCAGAGCCTGGAAGAGAGTGAGCGCCCGGCTTTTATAGGACGAGGGGCAGGAACCAGAGGCAGGTGCAGGGAATGAGTACTGAACACGGAAGGGCTAAAGCGTCCTTAAGAGGAGGGGTTTCCGATCGTGACAGGTACATGTAGGGGTTAAGTCTCTTCCAGGCTTTTCGGGAGAATTTGGTCTTAAAGTCTTCTGATTCAACCTTTGGTGATTACCAACTGGGTCTTTATATAGGCATAAAACTAGTGCTAGTGAGATTCTAAATAAAGGTGATGACAATATTTCTCATTGATTACGAATTCTGGATTCCTTACAGAACATTCTGCGATAAATAGAAACACTTCTGGCTGATCACTTCACAGCACTTGATGTAAGTTTCAACTCTCAAGGTTCATGTACCACATGTTGTAATCATGCAGTGCTGCCACTGCAGTGTAAATCAATGACAATGCAGGGAATTGAATCATTTTGCTTACCCGAATCCAAGCTGTGTCCCAAAGATAAGCAACAGTTAGCTTTTTATTACTGGCTGAGGTCTAACATGAGCTTTGTTTATTTCATGTCTCTAGCTTTTCAGGAGAAGATTATCATTATTATTATTTTCTGTTTGGATCTTATAAAAAGACCCCTACCGCAGAATGATAGCTACCTGGTGCCAACAGAGGTGTATCATGCAGTGAATTGCTTTCACTGAAATGAAATCGGTGCTCACTGTTGCATTGCATTAAGGAGTTACTCCAGCAGCTTTGTGACATTTCCTGAGAAGTCGCTGACTACAGAGAAAGTCAGAAGGGCACTGCTTGTTATTCTGTTTTTTTGAAGTCACGCAGAGGGCATGGTGTTCCTACAAGTGAGCTCTACCAAATAACCTTAAATGAACCAGTTTAGAAGAGCTACAGTTTAGCAGTCATCCCGCTGAAAGAAAACAAACACAAGATGACATTTGACCATGATATCAAGTGTAAATCTCTTGCAGTTTCTCTCAAGACTGCAGTTTTGAGTACTTGTGGAGAGGGTTGCTCGTGCTTTGTCTTTCATTCCAGGCATAGTAAATTATTAAGATAAGAATATCATTTTTTTGTTCATCTAAATTGGAGTTGACATTTAATCATATTTCTTTACTCATTCTTCTGGTTCCCCATTTCAATGAACATAACCAGCATTATTTTTTTCTCTTTCATAGCAAGCCATGGGATTTAGCTTAAGATAAACATCACATACATGATCAGGGAATTCAATCTAACTCCAATAGCATACGAGCTCTGAAAGTACTATGTTATAATGCGAGAGTTTATATAATGTTTAGAGTTTTATATGTTTGTATGTGTATCTATATTTGTATAAGGTACAAAGCTCTTTTTGCAAAATGTATTATTATAAATCTACCTTATTTACATACTTTACTACATACTTTTACGCTCACCCTGCTGTAGCTCAGTGGGCGGTGCTTGATTTATCCTGCTGTGTCACAGTGGGGCATGCTGCAGCTGTAGTGGCCTGTGGCCACACCTCTGCTCTGCTCTGATCACTGTGGAGACAGCTGATGCAGAGCACCTGGCTGGTGTAAGAACCTTCAGAGTGGCAGGTGTTCTCAGGGTATTTAAACCCTGCCTGTCCCTTCACACTGATCTTGCATTGACGTATTCTTCGCTCCAATTCTGAGCCTCATTCCAGCATCCTAGCAGAGTCCTTCCTGTTCCAGGTTTCCAGTTCTCTTGGTCTCCGCCTAGGCTGTGCTGTCTAGGGTTTCATCAGGCTGCTGAGTGTGGACCCTACTTCACACCTGGACCCCAACAGATGACTAACTTGTCCTTTTCTATGGTGTGTTTCCTTACTCTGCCCTGACACAGCCTGCCAGCCTGGTCTCTGGAGAAAACCCCCCAAAACCTTTTCAACCTGGGATCAGACATAACTAATGGATGACCACCCCTAACTAGGAGAATACTGCCTGGCTTTAGTTCCAGACCCCTCAGCCCTGCACTGTGCTCTGGAATGAAGCACGGTTATGGACTTTGGTGGCTCTTCCCCATCCTGCACCAGCCCTGCTTGCACTTTCCATTCCTGAGTTTCCATCCCTCAGTCCATCTTCCTGCATCCCAGCCAACTCCAGCAGGCTATCACCCAGTCCATTTCTCTGCGTGGTCCTTACCTCCGGACCCTGGCCATGGACTTCTGCAAACTGTTCGGCCTCAGGCTGGCTTTCAAAATCAATGAGATAATTATAGTATATTAAACTATGGAAGCTTATCAGTTTTACTATGGAATCAGTATAACTAAGGAATATAGTTTGATAGACAGAAAGATAAAAAGATTGCTTGCACAGCACTCAGCAATAGATTGATGTGTTGTTTTCCTGTTTTCCTATTTCCAAATGTTGTAACACATCAACGTCATGCAGACATGTATACAAAAGCACATCTTGTATATCGCCAACATTCCCTGTAGCCTACAGCTAGGAACTGCATTATCATGAAAGTTTGATTGTCAGTTTATACCCTCACTGCTGCTGTCTTTTCTCCTCAGCAACTCTACCCCACGAATGCTGTTTCTGCCTGAGCTGGGATCATTGGAGCTGAAAACTTATTAATCACATTCCAGGTGCACCCTGTTCGACCACCTTATTCACAAAAATGCCTCTGTTGTTGTATTGGCAGCTTACTATCATTATTTTGATTTTGATTTATTTGAACAGAAACGCTATTGCTGTGAATGTTACTCACGCAGCAGTAATATCTATAAGCTGAAATACATGTGGATCTGAGAATGCAACAAGCCCTCTCCATTGAACACACATAATGAATGTGTCCAAGGTATTATCCCACACTCAGACCTATACAGAGCCCTTGGTTTATATTTAAGGATTTGAGTATATATAGCAGAAAGCAAAATTTTTTTGTATACATTTATGACACCTTTAAAACACTACAGATACAGCAGAAAAAATATCAATTCCTTCACATGTCTGTAGAGCAATATTTCCAACACTGATAGGAAATTTTAGATGTAGCACACTAACAGTACAAGAACCTCTCAAGTGAACATTGTGAACTACTGTATAAGTAACAAGTAATAGGTTTATTCCATGCTGAAAAGAGAAGAAAGAAAACACAACATTTCGGCCGTGGAGCCTTCTTCAGGTGTGAGTGTATACTGTATAAGTATTCATCCTAATTCTAAAAACAGGAAATGTTTTCATTTTATATGCTACAGCAGTGTTTTCCAAATTGTTTGATTGGACTGAGCTGTTGTGTCGTCTCAGAACACCAGAAAGGCCAAAACTATGAAGAGACTATTTGGCCCATCATGTCCTTTTGCTTTTATTTCTCCTTAGTGCCATAGCCACCTTTGGTTGTACTGGAGATAAAGCACCCAAGTATGAATTCAGCTTGAATCCCCAATGTGTCACTAGAATCTCAATCAACTTTTACATGTATGCCTTTAAGAGGTGAAATAAAACTCAAGCACCCAGGAAATCCCTGTTAACTCTGGGAGAACAAGTAACATAGACAGGGAAACTAAGCTGGAACCTACCCCATGCATTCAAAGCAAAAACAAAAATAAACAAGTAAATAGATAATAAGAAATGGTTATGATTCAGTGTGTATTCACACCCTTTCCTGTATGTTTAATCAGTGAAAGCTTAACAATAATGTTGGCTGGAAGATTGTGGTAAGAAGGGGTGACTTCGGTAGTGTGTGTTTATGAAAAGTGTTAAGGTAAAAGCTGGTTAAAGCTGTTCATTTTAGTTATCTGTTAAAAGAAATTTTAAAAAAATATATATGATTTGTTTTCTTGCCCACTGTCTATCCCAGCTGTATTATTCTCCAAAGCAGAGGAAACTCCCAACCCAAGGAGCTGAGTTTTGTTCCTGATCAACATGAAAGCAGACTACTGCTACAGCAGTTCTTTCTGCGAGCATTAACAGAGTTAACCAGGGATATTACCCCTATTAAAAAGGAATATTAAGTGACTATTGCACTACACTGTGGGATGAAGAGGGTCCCAACTTGCTATTCACACAAAACCTTTCAGCATTAAACTAAAAAAAAAAGATTGGAATTAAATTTCATAAGTGCATTCAAAACGAGAATAAAAGATGCTCTGTGTTGTATCATTTGTTCAATGCTTATTTAATTTGTTCAAGGAGAACTGTCAACAAAACCTGCATCAGTGGTTTTGCTTTTCATTTCTGGAGTCTGATGTACTGAATAAGAAACCAGCACTACATTTAATTCATTTTATTTTTGTCTGACAGACATTATGGTCATCTTCACTGAATAGATGGGATTTAGCTAATTGTGGCCAAAGAGTTAACAACAGTCCATTTATATGGGGGTCATTCATTCAGTGTTCAAATGAACAGCATAATCTGAAGACATCATTAACATCAATCAGTTCAGGAGACAATTCTTTACTCTTGCAAATCCAAAAGTCTTGTCAAATCCCAAACAAAGGCATAGAGTGATAAAGGCCATACCGATTCGAGAAATCTATTCATTTTTAATTTTACCAACATGTAGTCTTAATATGGCTCAACCCATAAAGGCACAGGGAAGCTTCAATGTGCAGAAGCCCCGATTTGAACCTGGGCCATGGTATTAACTGACTTTGACAAACATTCCTCAGATGAAGGAATATACTGTATGGTAGCTAACTGATAGGTTTGATGGGGGTCTAATAGAGTCAGTCTAGGGACACTCAAGATGCGTTGCCACAGTAACCTTTGTGTCTTGCCAAGTTTCCAAACACTACATCACTGCTGCAATCAATACTAACTGTCCTGTGATAACACAGAATGCACCTGGAATACAACCACGTATTCATCAGAAAACAAATTTATTTCACTGAGCACCTTTGCGAGAATTATCCTATCTGAAGTGTTAGAATAACACTAAATTATTCTAAATCTCTTTTTTGTTCAAACACAGACTGCCTTTTCAGAAGCATATTACTCCTTTTATTACTGCTAGAGTGGGAGATAGATATGCTGCTGCATAAATCCTTTTATAAGAAGAGAGGCACTGTGATCTGATTAAGTTGACCTTGGTCCCAGAAATGAGTTTAAGACATTTCTGTCCATCAGCAACTTATAGCAGAAAAACCCTTAATAGTTTCAGAAAGCTCAGTTCTGCACAGAAACATGACAGCGACTCTAAAAAGAAGGTCATACCAATGTGGTAAGGTAGTGAAAACCTTATTTTTAACTTATGAATTCCTATTTCTGATTTTAATTTGTACCCTTGAAACAACTGCATTGTGACCTTTAATTTTCTTAAAATTCTGATCTCCAGACCCACAATCTGATACTCATTTGTAATATTACAAATCTTATACATAGTAATAGTAATTATAAAGAGGTAACCATTAATACTGAGTTGATCTACCTAGTCTAAATATATTATTACAAAGGGAGAGCTAGCTTGAAGTTATGTTTCCATGCGTGTACAGTATATACTTGATTTTTCCATCAACAAAATTTTCAATCTTTTGTGACACACCTATACAATGCAGCTACAGCCCAGAGTAGCAGAGCTCAACAACAAAAGGTCAGATCAAGACTCTTGCTCTTTTCAGAGGAGCAGAGGAGAATATTATTTACATCACAGCAGCCTGCCGAGTGTAACCCTGTGAAAACCTGAAAGGACTCCCAGTGTCCATCTAACTAGTCCTTTCAGTAAGATAGTAACTCTACTGTAACTTACTGTTTATACCCTTTTAATTAATAAGACAAAGGTTGAACTATTTATCATCACAAGAACGGACTATCTATCCATTATTAGAAAGCCATTGACTCTTGGCAAGCATTACAGCAATCACCCTGCAGGCGCAGGGCTGTATATAGTACAGCACCCTGGAGAAGGCACACACAAATACACACATACACAAATGGGCAATTTACAGATACCAAGTAACATAACTTGTGAGAGTCATGCACACCCGGTGCAAAACCACCTACAAATGTGACGAACATGTAAACTCAAACTATATGCTCTTGTTCAGGATCAAGTCCGGCACCTACTGTAAGTGCTAGGAGGCAGCAATGGAAATCAGCACACCACACACCGGGTAAATATATAGAACAGTAATGTCATTTAAATGTTTAAGTTTTCTGGATTTGCTAAAAAAGCACATGACAACAAATTTGAGCACACTAAACAGCAAACTCAGAGATTTAGTGACCTGTGATTGAAAAGTCTAAGGCAAGCTATTTAAATGGTAATTGTGAAAACACATACCCCGCCACCATCATTTAAACTGTCAAATATAACATTATCCAAAAGACAACTGTTGCTTATTAATAGATTTTGGTTGTTTTCGCTGCCAGTCATGGACAGATGGAAAAAAAAACATCTTCTGAGTTATTTACTCCTAAGTAGCATATGTGTGGTAAACTACAACAAGAAGACATGAAGAATTAACAATTAACACTCACTGTCACATTCTGCGATTCAAGCTGTCAGGAAGCTTTTTCAATCACCAATGATGCTAAAACACTGCATAGATTCAAAACGGAAGGAACATGCCATCTCACATCCCTTTGTAATTCAATGATTTGTGTCTCATTCCGTTTTGTATTAACACCTGACGTTTTAAAAGGAAGACAAATTTAAAAAGTTCTCCACATCCCAAGCCACAACTTACAACATTACTGGATGATATACCTTTTAATGTACAACCCCAATGTTAAAGTTTCCTTATTTGTTAGCAGAGTATAAAAAATATTGTTAAATACCTACAATAACTGAGGTACTTCAAAGCCTGGGGACTTTTTTTATCAGGACAGGTAGTAGACAAAAAATGGTAGGTAACACCTGGGTTATAGAGGAACACCAAATATATTGAACAGAATCTCTTCCACCTAGGTGCGGTTCATGTGGAAGTTAAAAATAACACCCCAGCATACTAAGGGTCATTTATGAAAATGCTGGACAGGCTTGGTTGCCTGTATGTTATGGCTGGCATGCCTGCAAGAGCAGACCTAAATGACTCTGAATGATAGATGATTATTGGGGTGCGTTTGGCAGGAGCCTGGGTGACCAACACAGCTAAACGTGCTGATCTCTCTTGAGCATAAGTGTTTAAAGTGATGCCAGGATTGGAGTCGGAGGCAAAGGCATTATCAGCAAATGGCTAAAGAGGGAGGATATGCATACTGCAGGATAGTGATATTTGTGCATTTATTTGAGGTGTAAGCAATTTAATTAAAATTTCAGCATGGGACATGAGCAACCGATTTCATCAGAAACAGTCTGCTGAGGACTCCATAGAGGGATGGCATAGTTGTACTGCAGTTCACAAACCACCAATCACATCTGGCATTGGACATAATGCATGTTCGTGAATCGAGTAGTGTAAAGAGCGTAAAGGTCAATACACTACTGAGCAGTGAAAAAATGATATAGTTAGACGAATCATTCTCTACCGTGTTCTTGACAAATGGATGGCATCCTAAAGAACTCTACAACCCCATGTGCTTGTTTCCAACAGCCAAAGGTTCTGGTGGTTCTATAACGTTGTAAGGTGCATTTTATTGGAATGATTTGGGATCGCTCATTTCTGTAAAAGGTAGGGTTAATACTCATCTCTACATTACGGCCTAGAGTGATCCTTTTCAACTTATGTTGCAGTATTTCTTTCTTGCCAGGAGGAGTGTCTTCCAGGGTGGCAATGCCCCCATCTACCGAGCAGCAGATGGTTTGATGGGCATGACACTGATTTTATCCATGTATCGTGGCCTTCTCAGTCACTAGACGTAAACCCAACCAAAAATGTATAGGATATCCTGGGAAGATGCCTAAGAGAGTGTTTTCCACCTCCATCAACCAGAAGTCCAATTGCTAGCAGACTCTATGTCACGGAGCATACAGGCCATGCAGGAGGCATGTGGCAGTCCAATACCTTATTAAGTGACTTACTGTAACCTGACTGGTTGTATTCTTTATCCACTACCTATGTATTCTTAATCTGTTCAATCTCAAAATGTAGATCTGTAGGTGGTTCCAAGGCATCAGTTTTAAAAGTGTTCTTAACCTGTGGAACATCATCCAGAATGATAAAACCAATTTTAAACATCATAAAAATCTCACCCAAATTGGAATTTTCAATTAGAAATTAATAGATTTTTTTTATTACACTGTATTTATAATGATCTGGCCTTATGTAATATACTGTACAGTATATGAACAAGTAATAGGTTTATTCCATGCTGAAAAAAAGAAGAAAGAGAACACAACATTTCGGCCGTGGAGCCTTCTTCAGGTGTGAGAGAGACAGGGCAGTAGGCAAAGGTAAAGTAGCGGGAGAACAAAGGTTGGGAGGGAGGAGGAGTGAGAGGCGGGAGCAGGGGACAATCAAGAGGTGTGAAGTCAGAATGGGTGCAGAGAGGTGTGAAATGAAACTTCCAATGAATGGAGAAAATTTAAAAGAACAGTGGTCTGTCGTTAAGGGAAGGGAGAATGTGTGATCCTAGCTGCAGAATAATTTTAGCTTTGGTGGTCTTTCTATGAGTTCTATGAGTATGAGTTCGGAAAACCGTCTTTGAGAACACAGACGGAGAGATTAGAGTGGTCGTGGCCGTCAGAGGTGAAATGAGAAACAATGGGCTTGGAGAGATCTTTAATCTTCACAGCCCTGATGTGTTCTCTAAAGCGGTCTCCGAGTCTCCTTCCTGTTTCTCCAATGTAGATGGCTGGGCATTTACTGCAAGAGATACAGTAAATAAGGTAGCTGGAGGTACAAGATGCTGTCTGGGTGATCCGGAATTGTCCTGAGGGGCCTTGAATGAGTGTGGTGGTGGCAGGTGATACAGCGAGCTCTGTTGCAAGGGAAAGTACCTGGTGTGGATGGTTGTTGAGGGCGGTCAAGGGAGCTGTAAACAAGGAGGTTACGCAGATTAGGTAGTCGGCGATATGAGATGATAGGGTGATCAGAAAAGAGGGCCCCAATGGAGGGATCATCCTGTAGGATGGAAAAGTTGTGATTAATGGTCCTGGGGATAGGAAGTGTGTTAGGGTGGTAAGGAAGCACCAAAGGAATGCGGTTGTTACGGCGGGAGTTCCTGATCGGGTTGATGGTCCGGGGGGTGTTTTTGGCTCGGGCAAGGGCCCTGTCAATCACACTGCTGGGGTATCCTCTGTTAATGAAAAATGAGTACATTTCGAGGGCTTGGTTCTCGAAGTCGATGTCGTCGCTGCATAATCGTCGTAACCTAAGGAACTGTAAAAAGGAAGAGTTTTTAGTGTGGTTTGGGTGAAATGAGCTGTACAGGAGGTAGCTGTGTGAATCCGTGGGTTTGTAATAAACTGAAGTGTACAGTCGGGGGTAGTTGATAGAGAAGTTGATGTCTAGAAACGGAAGAGTAGTGGAAGATATGTTAACCGTATATTTGAGGGACGGGTGGAAGTTGGTGAAATGGTGCAGGAAGAACTCAAGCTGATCGTTGGAGCATGTGGCGGCACCGACGCAGTCATCAATATATCATTTGTAGAGGTCAGGGATATAGCCAGTGTAGGAGGCGAAGAAGCGTTCTTCTACCCAGCCGACAAAAATATTGGCATAGCTGGGTCCCATTCTGGTGCCCATGGCAACTCCACTGACCTGTTGGTAAAAAAGATTATTGAAAGAGAATGCGTTCAGTGTGAGGACCAATTCTGCAAGGTGTACCAGGGTGTGGGTGTGTGGAAACTGTACAGTCATATACTGTACAGTATATGATTGCTTTAATGGAAAGCTGTTGCATTACAGACTGCTGCTCTTTATGAGTAAATAAATAATCTTGCTATCTTAAATTCACCAGAAAATTCAATCTCTCCACATCTGTGATCACACAATTATGTTTCAGATTACAGTTGTCAGAAATCACTGCAGCATACAGTATAATTTTGCTGGGCATAAGAAGTGCTAGAGAAATGTCAGTTATCATTACTCATATATGCTCTTTAGAAAGGTTTACTTGAATTTCCTTTCAATATTTCAGCAACTGACTGAAAACAATTAAAATTTGACATTAGTTATAGACCATTTACTTTTGTAAATCACAAAACTGCTGCACTGTGATTAAATATTTCTCAGCCAATACATATTAGATGTGAAACAGCTGAATGAATGAGTGAAATTTATATTCATAATAACGCAGAGCACAGAAAAATAATGCCATATCAATAGGTATCTGACAGGTCATGCCTGACTGTCCTGTCAGGTAGTCCTGATTCAAAGATACAGAGAGCCAGAAGAACAGCAGACTCAAACTATACACAATGCAAAGATATTCACACTTGCAGCAACTTAACTACTCAGAAACAGATGTCAAGTTAAAATAGAGCACAGAGCAAACATTAATCACTCTTCCTTTAAAATTGTGCCTAGTATTACAGATTAAAATAACTACATAAGTGGTGCCAAATGTTTCAAGCAATTTAAAAGGAAAACTGATTCAATTTCTATATTTCTTGCAATAATTTTCAAATACATGCTTAAATGTCTTGTTAAAAAATAAGTACAAATGTGAAGTGAGAAAACTCTAAACTGTTCATACTTACATAAAAGAAACACTACATGTATGTAATACATAAATTTAGGTATCATCCAAAATAAGGGTATGGGTGAACAAAAACACAGATTAAAGAAATATTGAAGATTATATTTTTGCCTTTCAATATAAAAATGAAATACAATTATGAAAAAATGCAGTCCTCCCAGTGTCAATGCATAAGCCTGACAAGTTTCTGCACAGAATGATTTTCTGCTACTTTTCTAGCTAAGCTAGTTGCAGTTGTCTTGTGCTGATTTCTTCGTAGGACTGGTCTCACAGATGTTGGGAGCAAAAGTTATTAATTACAAGATGTTATCATTGTTTTTGCAACCTTAGCACTGCGGATTCTTGCACTAACTGTCTGCAAAACTCTTTCAGACTGGCTTTCAAGAGCAGAAAAACTTCATTCAAGGACTTTGGCGATGCTATTGTGTTAAATGAGATCCCCCCCCTCAACTTCATCACACTTCCACCGCTCAATCATTTGGTTTAAGGAATGCAACAACTAGACTTTTCCACACATATTATCTTCAATCAGATCTGTCAAGGGCAAAACCCTATTTATCAGTGAATAAAACACTCCATTACTTTCTCTGCTAATACTTCAGATGTCCTCTTGCCCAAAAAACAAGGTGACTTGATCTTTCAGATATCAACGTTACCTACAGTATGAATGACTTCCAAGTATGCGGATCATTTTCATACGGATATAGATATAGTGATTCTAGTGATGTGAGGACTATTTCTTCCAAGAGATTTTTAGAATGTAGCCTTTGCAATCTGAAAACAATTATGCAGATGGGTAAGACAGATGTGATGCTGACTTAGCAGATGTGGTGACACTCTCCCTTCCAGAATGTGGCCTGTCCTTTCCATAGCCAGTTTTCTTATTTTACTAGACTAGATCACTGAAGCAGGACATATCTTTTTCCAGGAAGTTTCTCTCAGAGACAGGCCCATCTGTCTGCTTTACTACAGTATATTGTATATGTATTGTCATATATTTTGCTTTTCATGCATTAACTAAATTGAATTGGAATCTTTTTGATAATTTATATAGACATTTTCTTATTCTTACAGATTGTTTTATTTCTACTGTGTGATAAGCTGGCATTAAGGACATTTGAAAACATTGACTCAGCTAGCCAAAGTTAGCCTGGATTGAGATTGAGCCCTGTAGTCCATCCATCACCAGTATACCTGATCAAGTCTAGTTTTAAACAAAAGCAACTCCTGATCAGAGAAAAAGTTTTTGGCCTGAGTATTCTTGTCTTGCCAAACAACAGACACCCCTTTAACCTACCAGAAGCATTTGAGCGGGCTCATTAGCATTCTCCAGTTGATTCTCCTGTTGAACTTTCCTATTGCCACTGTGGGAATCATATTGAGTCAAATGGTGACTAGCTATGACAAAGGGGATTTTGAGAGTAAAGGGAAGATTGTGGCTTTCAATTCTAGGTCCTCATCACCTAAATGTCACGGTTTTGTTCCACATTATTATATCATTAAACCTCAGTTTTAACTGACAATTTACTAACTGTGCTTTCCTGAACTGTTTTAAATTCTGCAGCTGTCAGAGATATTCATTTCGCTTACCCAACAATATCCAAAAGTAAAATGTGTTTATTTTAGGAGAGGGACATATTTTAAAAAATCTAATTTAAGGAAATGTAAGCATAGAAATTCAGAAGACATTGAGATAATAAGGAGAATAACTGGGTAGCCTTAGGGCTTTTTCATTCTCCTTGTCCTAGTACAATGTAGCGGTGAGCTGAATGACTAAACTTTCAGCCATTCTAAACTGGGCCATGTAAAACACACCAAATAATTGATGTTTGAGAGGAAGATGATCTGAAAAGTAAAGATTCACTGTACAGATGCACAGCACATCCTGTCAGTCTGGAACAGAAATTTTCCATGCACAATATCACAGCCCTGCCTTCATAACATTTCATACACAAACTGTAAATTATAAATGCACAACAAGGTCATGAGGTAGTCACTTAGGTCAGTGTTCCTTCATTGTACTTTGCGGAGAAAAAAAAATGATGGGTATGTTTTCTATTTGTAGCATACAAATAATGTTATATTAATAGTCAAGCATTAGCATTGAACACTACAGCAAAATTGCAAAGCAGCCAAGAAAAATCATTTTATTACTGCCTCTCAAACAGTCTGAGCAAAGCAAGTTGAGTGCCACTTTTAAAGTTTGTGAAAATACAATTTTTGTCAGAGCCAAGATAGCCAGACAGACTTTGCCGGGAAAAAACGCAAGATGGAGAAGGATACTTTATTAATCATGCCGGGGAATTGAGGGAAAAAAATAGAGATGTGATCAGACTGATTAATAAGGAAATTAGAAGCAAACCCAGAGGTGAGAGTACTGATTTGGCTCAATGCTATCGGTAGAACATCTGTTCATACAATTCAGTCAATGACAAAGTCCCTTTATTACCTGAAATTGCCTATATAAATAGTTTTCCCTTCATTATAGAGTAAAACTACACCCTTTTTACTAAGTCTGATTCACACAAACTATCTTTTTTACCTTGTGAAAAACAGATTTCCCCATGCACTCCGCCTGTGTGCTTTTTGTTTCAGATGGATTAATGCTAAAATAATGCCTTTGTACCCAGTCACGCACACCGATACACGGAAAAGATCCTTAAGATATCAAACATGCAATTTCCTGTCCCGGCATCCCTACTGAGGAATGAGCCACACTGCATTTTTCACCTAACTTTTTAAACCGATTTGACAGCTTAGTCCATCACTTTAAAAAATCCCCAACCTCTGCGAAGCAGAAAAAATAAAATCACAAACCCCACTTTCTCAAACCAAGGTTTCAGTGGAAAGATATGACCACCATGATTGTCATGAGTGCTTACCTCTTTTCAATTTTCAAATCCATAGAGCTTCATTCATGAAAGGGGGGCAAAATGTGCTCTGCATACGCAACCTTACCAAATCTATGTACTAACATTATTGGCTGACAGTAGTGGCACTATCCTAACACACATGGCCGCTAAATTCACTACACCTCAGAGAGCAGTAAGTCTAAGGAAAACTGAAACATGGTGGTATTAACAAGTCAGGACAGTGTGGAGGAATGATGGCTGAAGTGCTGAACACAGAATTTAGAGGACAGCAAAATGAAAAGCAGAACATCAAAGTGCCCCTGACATATGGTGTTTTTGTGTTTTAGTTTGCCTCTTATTGGATTACAAAGTGATTATATTTGTTACATTATGAAAATGTTTTGGTTCGAGAAGATCTTTATGGCCCTTATGGCGCAAGCGTAGTATACACAAGTATTGAATCCCATAGAAAATATAAAGCAAAAGCTATCATATATTCAAAACATTCCAAATATATATATATATCTTAGGTGGGTAGCTGCGCAGCAAGCATAGGCTGCAAAGGAACAAGTAATAGGCTTATTCCGTGCTGAAAAATGAAGAAAAGAAACACAATGTTTCGGCTGTGGAGCCTTCTTTGGGTGTGAGCACATACTGTAATTTCGGATGAACTTCGGTGAACTGTAACCCTAACACCCTCACACCCCAAGAAGGCTCCACAGCCGAAACGTTGCGTTTCCTTTCTTCTCTTTTCAGCATGGAATAAACCTATTACTTGTTCCTTAACAATACAGCATTTTACCCACAATCATATTAATCTGGGCTTTGCCTGTATCTTCTATTACTGGCATATGTTGATTAAACTGGCTTTAATGTGATAGACTGGCCTGAAAAAAATGAAGATATGGATTCTGTAAGTTAATCTTAGCAGTAGTTATACTGGACTTACTGTGGAGTCTAAGACAGCATTCTGTGATCCTGTAAACACAGGGAAAATGTGGGCTGTACCTCTCAACAGAGGTTGGTAGTGAAAGCAGCATCCAGGGCTTACTCAACTGTGCATTATTTAAAGTGCCTTTGTTGTCTGCAAACACTAAACCATTTCCCACATAAGGATTACACATTAACCACACATTAACTGGGCACGTCATTAGTGTAGTGAATACAGTAGAAAAATTTCATTTTCTCATGTGGTGTTGGTTTTCTCCACCACACTGTGATAATGGAAATCTTCTACCCTTTAGTGAATGCAGCCCATAAAGTCAGAAAAGGATCGTGTTCTTCTGTCCTTTCCAGCTACTGGAACAAGCAGTCAATGTTCAAAGTTTTTTTACTGAGGTTTTGTTGGATAAGTAAATTGTAATTCTGTAACTAAGCCAGAGTAACAAAGTGGTGAATAAAATGTATACTTCCATAAATTATCCTTAGAATACCATTTGCAAAGGTGATCATAAACTATAGTCATTCATTAGGCAATCCACATAAAGTAATTGCTTGGTGTATAGTATTTTCTGACTGCTACATGCACTGAAGATGTCTTGTAATTAATCAATGTCATGTTAGTGTTTAAATTAGATGTTAAACAGAAATATAATACAAGCTTCAGAAACATCTTTGTTAGTAATGTCTCCTTTTGAAAACACCTGAAAATGGTAGTGAATTTAACATATGGAAGACAACACCAGTAGAAAAAAATATGTATTTGTTTTTTGTTCCTATTCCAAAGAGAACTGGCAAAATTTGGGGTTTTCAACAAGAACATTGCAGGTTCACAGTAGGACAGATCGGAGATAAAACAGCCAGCATTTCTGTGACTCTGCAGGAGATATAAGTCTTAGTACAGAAAAAATAAAAGAGAACTAAAAATAATTTATATGTACAGTGCACTAACTGCATCTAGAAAAAGGTGTAACTGTCCATAATTGTTATAAATCTGGATTTGGTTAATTGTCCAGTCCAAACTGTCCCTTGTGTTAAGTGTAAGTGTAGGTGTTTGGTGTCCTACTGAGGAAGTATCCTACCTTGTGCTAAGAATGCAATTAGTGAAACTCTAACTTAATGCTGTAGCAACTAGAACAATTGTTATTAAGTGTGTAAGTGCAGAGGAATGGGTATAAAGTATAGAAAGTATAGAATTCTGCCCAAGATATCATTTCTGAAATCCAATGAAATAAGATAGCTGGACCCTGTTTTTTTTGACATCCTGAATATCCAAGCATATTCAGAACCAAGCTATAGCCACAACAAACAAAGTTCTCCCACTTGTCTATATTGCGGCCTGTGCTCAAGAAGACAACTGTGGACAGACTGTTTTTCAACATTGAAGTTCAACAAGATGCTAACTTTTGGCAGAGGTGCCTGAGAGACCGTACTAGCTACTAAGCACGAATCTAGACAATGCTGTCTTCTATCTCTGTCGCTCTGCACCCTGGACACTAGCAGCACAAGCCTCTAAGTCAGACCACAACCCAATCCAACTCAATTCCATCTTCTCATTGGGATGCTTGAACCCATCTAGGACCTTTGGTCAACACATCTTTGAGTATAAAACATCTTTATTCACATTATTATTCTTGACTGTTGAATTTATTCCAAACTCATTTGCATATTTACTTGATTCTGAGTATATGAATGTGATATTTATTATATTAAAGTAATAAAACCTACAAGGTAGACTAAAACACATTACATATAAGTGAAAGGTATAGTTACAGATAGTTTCACAGATATATTCTACTACAGTGTTGTTTTTATGCATGTTATTGGTTTTATATTCTAAAAATTGGTTTAACTGTATATTGTATATATAGATCCATGTGTGAGAATAGAATTTATGTTTGATTCATTCCTTAAAGTATTAGACTATGTGGTTATTGGAAATTGATGCATGGAAAACATTTATCATGTCCATAAGACATAAATGTTCACTGAATATCCCCTTATTATAAGTTCTGTGTTTTGCACAGTCTTTGTTTGAATACATGATCTTATATTGTTTGCACATTAAGCCAAGCAATAAAGAGAAATGATTATATATTATTTTCTCTCCTGTAAAAGTCAGACAGAATTAACCTTACAGAATTTGTTTTAGAACAAAATATGTCATATGCTCTAACACAGTTCCCGACCCTTTATAAATGACATGGAATGTATAAAGACCCTGTCATTTGTATTTCACCTTCTTCCTCTAAAAGAAAACTCAAGAGGCTAATCTCCAGACCAGCCAATTTCCTGTTTATTTAAACCAGAACATTTTATCATCTTAACTGTGTCAAAGGCTCTCTATTCGCTACTGTTTTCCCTAGTTGGTATTCAGAGAAGCTATAAAAATCAGCCCATATATTTGTGGGACCATATTTTCTTTGGTTTGTTCTAAAGAAAGCATTTCCTTTGTTTTAATATTTTGTTTTTCACAAAAAAATACCCTGGCAAATATAATAGAACTCATTAAAGCACAGAAAATAGAATAGCTGGAAAACTGTCCTAGGTTATAATAGTAAAAAGAAAATAGATACATTGAAAAAAGTAATATTATTATATTAAATCAAAACACATTTCATTTGTGTGCCACTGACTTAATGCATTGCACTGCACAGTACACTCTGGTACAGAAAATACAGGCTCCTAAGGTGTTTTGTGCAAGATTTACTTTAAAAATATGAAATATAAATATAGATTAATAATATAATAAAGTTTTTTTTCTTTTCTTTTCAAATTTTTATTTGAATATTTATATACCAAACATACTAACTAACTGAAAGTAGCAGTGACTAGCAGTATTTCCTATCATGATAATTCATTGTGTATTTCCCAGAATATGTAGTGCTGTTTATAACACTGTGTTGTAGGTGTTGGTGTGTAACAGACCAGACATACCCAGACTAAAAACAGCTTCATAAGCACATTTTTTAAGGTGATGGGGTGAAAATCACAATATGTTGTAGACGAATTACAGTCTACAGACTAGTTTAAATACATGTTTTAAGCACAGAACATGATTTGACAACAATCTGTTTGTCTTGTACAGTACTGTATATAAACTATGCTGCCTAAAGGCTTAGCTTCAGGATCATGGATTCTTTGGTATAACAGTTAGGCATTACCCATCACTGAAAGCTTTCTTTATAGAAGTCAGTTCAAATTATTATCTTTAATGTAATCTAACAAGGGAACTCTTGTGGAGTTGAAAAAACATGGCCTCCTTAAAGATAATATTAATACATCTTAATATATCGTAAATAATAATTTTCTCAATATGTATTTTACAATGTTTTGCATGAATTGTACCGTAACTTTAAAATATAGAGTTACTAGATATTTATTGTTCTAGAGAAATCATGTATATTCTATTCAAAGAGATTGATAAGGAAATAGCACAATTTTTTCATTCATTTGCAACTGAGTAAATGATGAAAAGGAATTGGCAAGTCTTTGTTTAATATGAAACAGGTTGATTGGGTTGTTGTTGTTTTTTTTTGCTGCTTTCAAACAGAAGAACCTTTAAATCATTTCTTTGGAATGTGCTCTGTCCCACCATTCACCAAGAAAACAGCCAGTCCACAGATATGAACAATTTATTCTTCTCCTATTGTACTGAATTATTAATCATCAGGAAAACACACACAATTGCAATAAAATGAGAAAGATGTCCTGTTCCAGATGGCAATGTTGTATTTCAGAATCTGTGCTGTTTTAGTTTTCACATGTACAGCCTTTATACAAGTTATACACAGCTGGGAACCTAGCACAAATAAAAAGTTGCAGTTGAAATGCATAATTTAAAAATCTCAGGAACTGTGCTCGCACTGGAATGCTTTCACAAGCTAGCAAACATGCTGTATTAAAACGCAGTTCAAAGATTGTGTTTCTGCTGCCTGACAAAATCTATGCCTATAGCAGTTACCAAAGTGGACATAAATGAAATCTTTGACTATTTTACCCTGAATATCACACCTAACAAGTACAGTGTAGAGACTCAGGGTACTCTGTGGGATAACTTTGTATCTATGTATCTAACTTGCCATAGTATTCCAGAAGCTAGAAGTTTAACTAAACATCAATCTCGTGTGAAAAACAACTTGAGATGTTAAATATGATGAACAGCAATTTTTTTAATGGGCTGCTTTCATGTTTTCACTTGTTTTTCATTACAATCTATAAGTAATGTGCTAGCACTACCCCCCCCCCCCCCATTTTCTGCTGTCTCAGCACAAAAATCAGAGCTTAGGACCTTGGAAGTAAATTTAAAAGTAGGCCAACCTCGTTTCTCCTGCCCGAGCTTGTCTTCCTCTCCCTTTCCCAGGCTCTCCAGAGTTCGAGTCACCTGGCTGCCAAAGTCGTCCTCTCTCTTGCCGTCAGCGGGGTGGTGCTGTTCTTCCTCGTCGCAGTCGTAGTCATCCAGGATGGGCGTCTCGCGGATGGGCATTCCGATGACAGAGTTGTGGGGCTGCAGACGGGAGTTGCGGAAGCTGTCACGGGCCTGGGGCCCCAGCAAAACCGAGGGGATGTAGTGGATCTCGTGGGTGGCCTCAGTGCTGGCGCTTTTCTGGGGGACACGCCGCCTCTTGCACCAGCGTCTCCGGGCGTAGAGAACCATGGTGAAGATGAGAATCAGGAGCAGAAGCGCTATTAGGCCTCCCTGGAGGGACAAGAGGCAAACAAGTTCTGGTTGTCAGTATGGCTACAACCCAGTCGCCCACGCAGTCGTCATATAACTACCAATTTGTATTATATAAGGCCAATTATAGAGCTTCAGTTCAGATTTTTATACCTTTTTCAGAGCTTCAGAAGAACCCCATTATTTCTTAGATAAAGCATCTCTTTCTTCTTTGTACTCTGACTTACTATGTGGTTTGGAAGGATATTTTTTCACACTGTCTGCTGTGATTTGAAACTCCTGAAGAAGCCCCAATTATTGATTTTTCAGGTTCAGTAGATTGATGATGGAATGATTTCAATCCACACAGACTAACCACTCTGAAGCAAGAATAAAATGTAAACAATACCCCATTTTAATTTAAAGAAATATTTTGCTCAAGTTGGATGTAAGGTTCTGGGGATTTAGACAATTTTTCAAGGATTTTGTTTATTGCGATATAATGTTTCAACAGTTATTAACCAATTTTTATACTGTGGTATATAAATGCACCGATAACAATTTTTGTTTATAATATACACTTCAATAACACCCATTTCACTGTTACCTTTATTCTATTACTTTTGTTCCTGATATTTTCTTGTCATTATGCATAATCATTTTTACAAAATGAACCAAATCTCTTGAGTATAATGTTATACTCAGAGATTATAATGTTTATCTCTGAGTTTAATTTTATACTCATTCTACTGAGTATAGTGTAATGTTCTTTGCAGAATTAAGGATCAATCCTGCATATTTTTCTGGGCACATTAATTTTGGATACATTAGACTCAAGCTTTCTCCAGTGCTGCTAGGGGCTAAACCCAGTGTACTTTACCTGTTCATGATAAAGACATGATAAAGATATTCAAGAAGCAAATATTCATTACTTGTCATTATAAAATAAAGTCTTAAACACAACTGAACAGCCTACAGTAAAAAAAAAAGGTATTAGCTTCAGAGCTGGAAAAAGAAATAATCAAAACTTAAGATCTACTGTACATTTTGTTCTTGGTCTGGGGTTAGGTGCTGTATTAAATTCTCTTACAGATCTTCTTGAGTATGAATATGGAAAATGTGGTCGACATGTTTTTATCATGTTACAGTATGTTTCTAATTAAAGAGCTTTTTATCAGAAAACAAAACAGCAAATTTGAGAATAAGACCCGTTCTGAATATAATTTTTCAGGTATAGAATGTACATATGTATAGAGTATATGTATATATTTTATTTGTAATATACAGCACGCTCCAGACATATTCGTAAATGAAAATTTCCCATCAGAATTGATAGAACCCCATAGCATAGTGCAGAAAGCATAGCTATTGTTATCCACGCTAGAGTAAGATTGACAAAACCTTACAAAATGACAAAATTTGTAGACAAATATAACTTGTTTTCTAGACTATGACATATAAATGTTTTTTTCTCTGTGCAATGCTATTAGTATTATAGTATAGTTTAAAATTATTATATTAAACACACATTATCCATTATCCATATTACTCTTATTATACTATATAATCTGGTCGTTTTCAGACGAACATTGGGGTAATTATCTTTTAGTTTTTTTTCCATAATGTTCTTAAAGTTAACTGTTCCTAAACACCACACAGCATTTCCAAATTTATTTCACCTATTGTAATTCATATACAGTGCTACTCTTTATCTGTTTTAATAACCTGGTTTTGTAATGAATGTTCTGGTATACCTTCTCTTTGGTTGCACTGAAGAATTGTTACTGTCACAACAGGTTCAAAATGTATGATTCATTTCTATCACTCAACGTGTAGTCAGTGTTGACTTGAGATTGGATGGGGAATAGCTTTTTGATTCAAGCCATGTTTATATGATAATTTAGTGCATGAGATCTAAAATGCTGTTTGGGGTGCTTTTCTGTGGAACTATGGGCACTGCCCATTTTGTGAGCCCAGCAATCAGGACTCACCAGAAGAGGGTGCTCATATCATCCTCTGATCTCAACCGAAATCGTACAGTAAAGAGTGGGTGTACTTGTAAACTGCCTTCTTAAGAAGATAAAAACATATTTTGCCATAAAAGCAGTTCTTGATACTGCACTGTTTGTGCCTGAGGATGTCTCCAAATCTCTCACAATCCCCTCTAAAAATATAAACAATCATATTATTCTTAAAGACATTCATCAATCCCCGTACTTTATAGCCTAAATATTTGTATCGTCATAGAACACTTTCTTGCAAAGATTCTTCAAAAACAATTATTCCTTAAAGTTCAGCTCTTCTGAAGCTGCTTACAGTTAATTAAGCATATTTCCTCTATGTGGATATACCGTTTTATGCTGGGTGACAGTTTGTTTTAATGGATCGATGAAACAACTTAAAATTAGTTCTAGATTGACAGTTAGTGGCATTCAAGGCAGAGCAGTGTGGCTGATTTGACAAGAGTCACAATACTTTACAATGGGAATTGTAGAATGATATATTGACAATGATAGGCCAAAACGAAGTTCAATTACCCATAACAAACCATTATAATTTAAGAATGACATTTCCAGACCTCTGAAACATACAGAATTAATAGCTTTCCCCTAGAAAAATAAGAAGAATCATTTTAAAAATACTCTACACTACAGGGAGTAGAACGTTTCTGTCACAGATCTGTATGATACTAAAGAGGGTTTGTGTTTAGGGACATAAATCATTTGTGTTCACTTGAGGTGCCTTCAGAGGCCTAGAATGTTTAGACTGTGAAATTCTTAAAGATGAAATTACACTAGTTCATCTTATTTATTCAGCAAAATCAGTCCACTTTATGAAGTAGAAATCTGAAATTAAACCAATAATCTCTCTTTGTTTCACCTGAGTTAACACAAAAGTGATCACGCTGTGTGCTCTCCTGTACTAATCATCAGACTGAAGTCACTGTCAACGTGCTGCAATAACCAAAAACAAAAAAGAGGGAGCATCTCCAGTCAGACCCTGGACAATTTGAAGGCAATGTAATAGCTGAAGTAAAACCAAAAAATATTTAAATCGGTTTGGCCTTCTTAAATCTGTTGCTTAAATTTGTGTTTAGATAGTATCAGTCTTCTTAATAAATATTGTTTGTTTAATAGAATCAGTAGAAAGCAATGCTTATTTTTTTATATTTTTTTTACTCTCATTAAAAAGTTGAAAATACAACAATTAAGTTCAAAAGGCAGTTTAGAGTGCATTATATTTTAGGCTGCAAAAGGAACAAGCAGAAATTAATTCCACTGTGAAAAGAAAAAGAGAATTTATAATCTACAATCGAAACGTAACGTACAGTACTAAGCAGTCCAGAGCTTTCAAGTCCTACAGTACCTCTTTTGCTTACAGAGACCTGCCTTAATCAAGCACTCTGCCTCTTACTGCAATCATACATATTGTTTATCAAAATCTCCTTAAGTACACTATCTATTGTGTAATTCTGTACACTATTTACAATAATCAGTTCTTTGGATTAGAGTATAGTATGTCCCAGGGTCTGAATTACAGAGGAAATATAGGCATAACAACTAACCCTTTTTGCACCTGTTCAGCACTGGCAGTGCCATCTGGACACTGGCAAAGCTAGTTTTCATTGGCACCGTACTTTTGCTTAATGCTACATGATCTTAGCACACAGAATGGTTACTGCAGATTCACATGTGCACAGAATTTAACACCAACTACTATATATTGTCATGCATATGGTAACTGTCCAATGGACACAAGCTCCTGAGGTGAAGATTGTGCCTATCTAGAATGTGTGTGCTGTGAAAACTGCTGTACAGGTGCATTATGAACTGGAGTTGATGGACTTGTGTCATTGGCTGGGTAGGCCACACTCCACTATCTGTGCCAGGACTCACCCTGTGCCCCAGCATGGCATTAAAGTGCCATGTGCTCTGGCAGCTGCTGCCCTGCTGATCAGATGGTACACAAAGCTCTAGTGTGTGCTAATATCAGTCAGGAGCTCATAGTACTCCAAATTAAGCAGCAGAGCTGTAATGGCAGTGTCAGGGTAAAACAAGAGGACATTATGAGTCTGGCTGGCTGCACACAATCACTGGCAGAAAAAAAACTCCTAGTCAGAAGATAGGCCACCTGCTTTAACTCCACAGCAAATGACTCCTGGAAGCAGCAACAAAAGGCATGCAGATTCCCCCATGGGTCCCTATGAGTTTTGACATAAACTACTGCAACAATCTAGACTTCCCACAATCCACAAACCAGAATCCCAAAATATAATTATAATGCCTAGTGGACTAGAGCAAGTAGCATATTTTACTGAAACACGGTCGTGGGAACATTTGGAAGGTTCAACTGCATGGATTTGCATACATTCCTGAGGTATGAAGGTCACCATACTCAACCTTGCAGCAAAAACTGCTACTGAGTCCTGACTTTCTAGTATTTAACATTTGTTTTACTCATTTTGAAAAAAAAATCAAAATACAATTAAAGCTAATGGAAATGAGGGCTAATCTGAACACAAGAACATAATTACAAGCTAACCAATTGTTGTTCTTTAAATAAGAACAATTTCTGAAAATGCAAGTTACCAATAGAATTTAAGCGGCCTCAGCTTTTGCCTTCCTTGTATTTTTTTGTCTGTGGTTAGATCTGCAATTAAGATGAATTGTGCATGAGGGCTGGAATTTCCAGCGCCTGAGACAATATATCAGAAAAACTCCACCTCTTACACCACAAGCCACCTGAAGCACCAATCATGAATTTCTCGTTTAGAGGGAAAAAGAGCCACCATACAGTGCTACTCCAGCAAAACCACTTCCAGCACTGTAGCGAGCCACCCAAGCACTCGCCAGTCCAAGCCAAACCTAACCTCAGAGGTCTGATGTGATTAAGCTTCAGTTTGGGATGCCTCCCCAGCTTTTACTAAACTTAAGGAACATACATGGCTGTGCCCAAACCGTCAACTACAATTGACTCCAGCAGATTCCACTGTTGTGACTCTCTTCTTAGTAAAAAATGAATCACTATGGTGAAAGTTTTACAAGAGAGTGAGCTTCCACTGCCCAAACACTAAAAGGGCTCTATGAACAAAAGAAAGTGCTCTTTGTGGATGGATCAAAGTTTTTAGCAAAGAACTAACAAAACATTGCCATGCCCACCTAAATCTAAATACACTACTAATTTCTCTTCCCCTGTATTCTTTTCACATCTGTCCATTAGCTGCACTACAGCAGCTGCTTGCCTCATTCCAGCTAGTGGAGTCTGTTCACTCAGCAAAACAGGTTAAAGACAAGGCTGTATATCTGAATGCTAACACACTAAACAATTTCATCCTATAAGCGTATTTTAAAACTCAAGGATCATGTGCCCATATTGTTTATGGAAGAAAATGTTAACATCTTAGTACGAATATAGAACTACAGACTTATTTAATTCTAAACTGCAATATGTAAAGTTTTGTCAAACCTTTGGAGAATGGCATGTTTCACAGGCATGTAAAATCTATTACATTGTATTCCTTTCAAAGTAGTAGCAATGGCCCGAGACCTTAGTCCCACGAATCCTAAAGTAGCAGCAGATTAAACATCTTCCTCGGTGTGCTGTGATATAGGAAAGAAGGCTGACATATGTGACTTCACAAGTGTCATGATTGTTGGTGCATGTGGCTCTGGTTTTATCACTGAAAGCAACAGCAAACATGGCTGATGGGCCAATTACGAAAGCCTCAAGGGTATTCAGATATGGGTTGTTGAATGAAAAAATAGGAAATGCAATGTTGGTCTCAGGAAGTTACTGAAGAAGAGGACAGAGAGCAGCTTTCACATTTTGTAAGAAGACATCTCAGTGGCCCCATATTACCACAGACATTTACTGTATATACAGTACAGTTGTTATCTTGCAGCTAAAATCACAACAGAAGGTGGTCTGCTCTACAGTTATCAACATTTATCCTCTGAATACATTGCACTAGAAAATATGCCTTGAAAGAAATGGATTCATCCCTATTTGCTTCCAAGCATGCCATCAACACTGCAACAAAGAAAGCTTAGATCTGGATAACTAAGAGTGCAGTAAAATGTATTAATTGACTCAATTAATTCTGTAATGTGTCAAAAGCACCATGTCACTTAAGGTAAGTAACAATTTTTATTAGAAGTGAAATATTAAAATAAACGCAATTAAAAGTTGAAAGTGAAGCAGGAGTAATTAAGAGGATCAGTTCTATAACCTGACAAAGTACTGTGCACTGTCATCTTTGCGTGTTCATAGAAGATGGCATTTTAATTAGTATATCAGCTTTCATTTATGAGTCTGAAAAAAATAATTGTAGGAAATAATACAACATGTATAGAGTTGAGGTTGTGATATAATAAAACTTATAAATACTGCAATAAATTATAGCGTGGGAAACGTCAGGCCAATAATGCATTCTGCTGAAAATGTACAAATTATTATTTCTTCCAAAACAGCAGAATAGTGAAATTTCAGAGATAAGATTTACAGAAATATTCTGTATGTAGAATGCAGGTGTATACAATTTTAGGGTGCTATGCAAATTAAAGGATGCAATCATAGCAATGAAATTATTTAAATCTCAAATGTATTCAGTAATGAACGGAATAGTGACAGAGGTTGAATTATGGAATACTGACAGAGGTTGAAATATTTTTACATTTTAACTCATTACCATTAATTAAATCCTAGTGCTTTTTTGCATTTTTGTGTGGCAGCACAGAATATATGCTACCCGAATTAATTAAGAGTTTATTAATCTCTAGATGTATTCACCAACTCTTTCAAAGGCTGCTGAATGGGTTTAAGAAAGCAGATAATGATCTGAAACCAGCCCCCATTACTGTAATACTCCTGTAGTGCTGTAAATAGACTGTGATGCTAAGGTCTACTTGCTTGCTATCTGTCTTACTGGAGAATTTAAAGAAACATTTTCCAGTATATTTAACAAATAATTATATTTTTACAGTGGACAGATTTTTGATTTAAAAAGAAAGACGATGCTTCTTTGTGTCACTTGGTGTAAAGCTTTTTAAATTATGTGGTAAACCTTAGTAAAAGAGGAACAGGATCATTCTATATTTTATATTTCATTGCCAGCAACTACTGCTGCACGCTCTATTGTTGTGCATTTGATAAATAAACTTTGATTTGATTTTTTTTTATATAGAGCATTCCTTTATTTTGCCAAGTTTGTTTTAAAAGAGTATGGCAGTTCCATAACATTTAAATAACAGTATGCTCGAGTAAGGTATTCTAGCAATGTGATGGTAACTTGACTACTTAACAACCATAAATAAATAAAAATTCCGACAGGCCCTGTAATTTGTTTTAATCATTTAGACTTAGATAAATATTTAGATAGATAAATGAAAAACTGTAACACTTAACATTTGTATTCTTATTACATACTGGGTAGAATGTTTACAGTTTAATTAATATCAGAAATAATGATTAAGAAAACGAGCAGAATAACAATTATAATAATCTTTTACTCACCATGACCATGGAAAATAGAAACTGAATCAAATGGCAGAAAGTGCATTTCTAAATATGTAAAATATGAATATGAAGCAACACAAAAAGAAGAAAAGGGTTACAGTATATTTTATGATGAATAATTCACGCAAGTATTTCTATGACTGTGGAAAATATTTTGTATCTTTTGAGCTGTTGATAGACATTGTACTTCCATTTTTCACTGCTCTGACTGACTTCCATTTATTTGAAGACGGCAAAGTCCTTAAAATGTGGAGAGTCTTCCACATAAGTAACATACGGATGCCAGCTAACTTTGTCTGTTTTTCTTCTCTTTTACCCTAAAATAGCATTTTTTCTATTTTTATTACACTTACAAACTCCTTTATTCACTCCTTACTTCTATTTTCGGATCTTGCCAGCTATACTGTATGACAGCACAAGAGAGATAAAGTCTTCATACAGGCATCACAATGCCAACAATGGAGCTAAATAACAGAGCCCACTGGGGCCCACTATCAATAATTTATATACAGAATATGATCCCAAAGCACATTCAAATAGGGACCCACTTCATCCACCACTGAAATATACCACCTACATGAAACACATGTGGCAGTCATTAAGTCACAAGCCTCACTTCACAGCAAATTGGGTAGAGTAATAACAGTCTGCTTCACCAAATGAATCAAGGGGGGAAATTTACTGTAGGTAGGCCAGAGTGGAAATACGGACACCAGAATTAACACCACAACGCTTACAAGTAATGTAATGGGGCATTTATGAAACAGGAGAAATCCCTGGCCGACTTTGAACCTAACAAACGTCAGTTGTGTTCCAAATGTGGTGTATTGTCCCTTGGAGAATTCCACTCAGCTAATGCCAGACCTGAGCCAGTGATCATGGGATTCAGCCTTCTCCCTAAATGGAGGATTTTGCTGGGAGCCACTTGGGAGCATCTGTCTGATTGCTCCTTGTGTGTTAACATAGAAAGGTGAAGAACAATTATACTGCCATAAATCTGGCGAGCAACCAAAAGGCGTGATTAAAGACTTCTGTTTTTTTTTTCTTAATAGCTTTTCAAATGTGGTTGGTTTGTTTGTTTGTTTTTTTGTTATTTTTCAGCTGAACCAGAAGAACTCATGTTAGTCTGACAATGGGAACAAATGTTAATCTTACCCCATTAAAGTTCATTTACTTGTGATCTGCGACAGATTAAAGTCAGCAGATTATATCAGCCCTGCCTCCCAAGTGGCACAATGGAAACAGAAAACGTGCTCTTTGAAAAGTCTTTTCGTTCTCCCAATTCAATTAATTTAGATTTTTCAAGATATATACAAATGCAAAGACTGATTTACAAGACAAATTAGTACACCACATTTAAAAGGCTTTATTAAAGGTTGTTCTGCTACTGATAATGTTTGCTACCTTCTCCAGATTATACCCACAACTACAAACACATCTTTCCTCTGTTCTGCTTTCAATGTTGACCACCTTAAGTGGGTATAAATACAGGCAATTCTACACCTTGGGCATTTTGAGTCCATGTTCGTTAATATGGTCAAATTTTGTCAAAGTAGGCCAACTTTTCGGAAAAGTTGTTAACACCTGTCATTTACCTGATCTTTGGAACCACTGGTGCAAACTGTCCATCAATCTGATATTGTTACTTCTATTTCTGTTAACACTCAACATTACATATCCTTATTTGCTGATGGTATATTGTTATGTGCAGACTGTCTACAATTCCCTGCCTCATATGCTAAATATTTTGATGTTTTCAGTACTTTGTCAGGGTATAAGAATAATTGGTCTAAGTCAGCATTAGTGCATTACATTTTGCAATGGTGAAAAGGGGCCTACCTCAGCATATGATTTTGCCGCAGGTCAAAAATTTCAGATAGCTTGGTATTGCAATTTACTCTTCTTTATATGCCATCACAATAAACAACTCTGATAACATTTTTAACAGCTAGATGCTGACTTGAACAGATGGGCACATTTTTCCTCAGGTTTGTGTCTCCATATTAAAAATGAATGTGTTTTATTCACTCAAAATTTATTTCTATGATCCTTGTTTGCGGTCTTTAGGGAATGGGGATAGATTACATGCTGGGATAGATTTCTGACTTCACGTGGAAGAGAAGTAACCACTTTCTGCAGTCTGCAATTCTCTAATCTGCAGCATGAAAGATCTGTTGAGCCTTATTTTTACTTCTTTGCTTTTCAATAATTGTCTGCTTTATCCTGACACATTTTGACATTCACGTGAAGAACACCAGTTTCTTCATTTGGACTTAAAGTTTATTCTAGTATTCTCCTTAGACACTGGAGACTGCATTTTGGACCCATAATTTCATCTTTACAACCATGACTATTTTTACTTTATAAGTAACTCCCCTTTGTCTAACCTATTTTGGGAAGAATAAAGGTATTTATATTCTAGCACATATTTTTACTGTAGTCCTGGAACAGCTGAAGTATGTTTTATTTTTCTGTTAGACAGTTCATATATAGAATAGAGGAAAATAGAAAACCATTTGTTGGGAATATAGGGACAAGTTATATTTTGGAAACTGGTTTCCTCTTTTTTGCCTACTGTAGTAAACAAGGATGCACTCTGTTCTCCCTTAATCCTCTTACTTGGTAATAACATAGCTTGCTTGATGGTGGCTGGACTCACCATGGTTAAAAGGATGTTGGAAGTGCATCAGAAGCCTCTACACTCCCTCTCTCTGGAATTGTTGCATTCCAGGATTAGTCCAGCATTATGGAGCTCTCTACTAATGGGATCCATTGTGCCAGAGGGGCACAGTAGTAGAGGTATGGAGTTCCTGCTGCTTGAAATCAATAACATGTGGCTCACAAAAACTTTGTATTATTTAAGAAATTTCATGAAAAAAGTCAGAATTACAGCATACCCCCAGGCTTAATCATTAGTAGAGCAAGCTTGATACTCAGCATGGTTTGCTGAACTGGATATTAAAATCCTCAGTTCTTATTCTACAATGATTTTACTTTTTTTTTTCCCCAATTCAAAAACTTTTTAACACAAATGCCAATAACCAAACAGGAAGCATCAGGGACGGAAGGTATTAGGGTGACATTATTAAAGGGCTTGATACTCATTACCTTCTTGAACCCCTGGCCCCAAATGGTGCCCTAAAATTAACTCTATAAAAGTCACTTGATGGAAGGGACTGAGTGGCCAAAAGGTTGAGCCCTGCTTTGTTCTTATAAAAGATGTCTCTTTCCAGTGAAATCCAACGGCATTGCACTTGACATAATAATAAAAATCCCTTACACTTATATAGCACTTATCTGGACACTCCACTCAAAGTGAGATTATTGCAAATAGTATTTTTTTTTTATTTTAAGCACAAGTAACTATATAAATTAAGACTTAATAGCTCATATTAATAAAATTTTTACTACAGCCTGATTTGTTTCACAGCCGGGGTAGTCAGGAGCAGAAAATACTTGCAGATGTTCAGTAACAGGGAATATATTAAACTTTTTTGGTTTATTGAAAATGCCATAAACATTTTGCATAGAAACGTCTATGAAGTTGCTTAGTAAGGACACAGTTACAAATGGCACTCCTTACTTAATCCTCTCTTACATGTCAATGTCCATCCTTCCTATCCAGAACATAACAGCACATTACAACCAACTTTATAAATCTTATATACAGTAGCTGCTATTAATTACTGATCAAATGCTTACAGTATGTTGATGCTCCATGCTCAAATGGTACTTTAAAATGGAATACTGTAAGCTGTAAAAAGCAAACACAGATGAAAGCAAACCATACACAAATTAAATGGACAGGTGTTCATAATCACAAAATACTGGCTAGTGATAATCGCAGTAACTTCATCTCTGGTAAATGCAATCAGCTACATTCAAAATGTTCATTAAAAAGCTTTTTAATAAACATATAAATTACTGACAAAAATCCATCACAATAAACCACTTTAAACACCATGATCAGGCAGTTCTTCAGTTAAGAATCAATGCCAAATGCTCTAGAGACTCAATTATGATGATAATTAAATTTGATATAGTCAAGAACTAATCAAATGTTAACTCATATTTATTGAAATATCTGCAGTTGTAGCTTTCTATTTGATTGGATTTTCGTGCATCTTACTATCATCTTGAAATTACTTGTGATTAAATTAAACTAGATGGGATTTATAAGTTATTTTGGGAAAAAAATGTTCTCATACATCTTGAGAGAGAACCAAAATTCACTTACATTTTTGAAAAGGTAAACATGCCATGGAATTGACTTATACCAGCACACTTTTATCTTGAAGAGATCTTTGGTAAAAACAGTTGCAAATGAAATCCTTTTATATATATATACTGTGCGATTATACCTAGTGTACCATTTTGCCACTTTTAAAACAATCCAAAACATAACAGATTTTCTATTAAGCAATTAAGTGTAATTTCCAATAGAATTAATATGAATAGAATCCTGAAGCACATATTCTATGTTTAGGTACCTAATCATTTTGCTTTACAACAGCTACAGAAAGGGAAAGAAATTGCATTTCTTTGCCTTCTGCTTTATAAAGAGCTATACACCTGCTTGCTCCATTCAATTATCCTAACATTATCTGCCTTTTTCTCCAAAAACAATGCATTTATTTTTGTTTAAGAAAAAAACAGTTTAGACTATTTTTGCCTTTGCAATGTGCTTGTTAGCACTATCTCGATCATAAATGCGATCATAAACTAGCATTGATATTTTTTAATAATGTCTCCGGAATACTGTCACTGCAGAGTAACCAAATATAATCACGTCAATTATGCATCACTGCACACTAATTACAATGCAATATTTGTACTGAATGTCTGAGGGTCTCCTGTATTTGCTCATTTGTAAAGAAGCTAACACCATTAAAAACTAAATAAAATCAGATCACTCCTATAACTTACTGATTTAGTCCTTGTAACATTACCTTCAGAGCTAGTATCAGATATAAGTCCTTAGTCATGCTTTTGAGAGGGACGAAAGCACTGTGCCATTGCCCTGCAAACTTGTGCTTTACAGTAGATTGGGCTAATGAACAGGTAACAGACCGCTCTCTGAAGCACAAATGCATCTCTATATATATAGACGTATAAACTAGTTTTGAAAGAGAACCAAGAACATTAGCTGCCAAGAAACAACAAAAAGATATTCAACATCAAAATGTAGGCATAAACCTTTTCGAACACAAGTACAAGGCACCTCCTCATGCCCACCACTCCCAAACATCTCCAGGCTGCAGGCAAGCCTCTGTCTCAACTGCTGGCTTTTCTTAGGACCTACTTGGATGTGCGCACTCAGGAAATGTTTAGGAATGCTAAGCTGTTGAGCAGAACACTTTTTTGGCAGACGCATCTCTTTGGCACCTGGCACCTCAAACCTCATTACAGCCCTTGTCTATCCACTGCAGCGACATGTTTACGAGATTTCTGCCAAGTGTTACATGGCAGCTAGGCAGAAAAGAGTTGTGTTTACTTTCCAGCTGCAGGGAAAATTTTGTCTTCCCTGCTCACATTGCTGCTGAAGTACTCTCATTTCCCGAATCTCCCCCAACTTACTCCAAGCTGTTATTTAATCCGTCGGCTTCTCAGTCCAGTGTATTATTGCTTTTTTTTTTTTTACTTGTGAGAGAGTGAAAGAGCAAATCCTTGTGGGTTTCCATGCAATTTTCCTCTGCAGTTGTAGAAGGCAAAAAATAACATAGCGCCTTTCTCCAAAGGAAAAAAAAAAGAGGCTAAAAAAATACAGGGACTCACCTGACTGCTAATTAGAAATCAGTGACAAAGGATCCTAGGTTTCACCTGCTCCAGCATTCTTAGCCTCCCCCTTTAATAAACTAAGAAAGGAAAATGCTTTTAAACAGCACCTGTCTCCTGATATGGGCTATGAAACAAAACAGAAATCAGAAAATAATTAACTACTTATTATGTCTGATGTATCACATGCTGGTGTATTTCTGAGCGCTGCACAATAATTATCTAATTTGTCTACAGTAATTACTGGTGTTTAATTTATTCATCTTTCTTATTTGTTCATGATTATTCCAATCCTGTTGTTCTAGAGAGTTAAAGTAAAGTTCTCATTCTAGCTGAGCTCAGAAGAATTCATTCTACAGTGTATGCTAGTTAGTCAGCAGGAACAAACATGCTTTACAGAAGACTTGTGTTTATTGACCATTTCAAGTCTTCTGTAAAACCTGCAGGACCAGGGTTGCAAATCCCTGTTAATCTAGCCATATTCAATGATCAAGGTTGGAGGAGCGAGGAATAAATACCACAATTAAAAATACCAAAAAATGCAGCCTACTAGTGACTGAGACAGAGAACACATTTGTCCTGTGTTAATCACAGATCTGCGATCGTGTTTCACCACAGACTACAATAGGCAGATTTCAGAACATGTCAGTCCAAACGCAAACATGTTTAAACATGTTTCTTGGCTTAACCACATCGAGAGAACCGATTTTAGACATTGACATTCTTATTCTGAGATATTTTATTTTATTTCTGAGTATATAATTATATAGCAACATAAAATGTATTAAAGAAAGCCGCACTTTATGTTGACTTTTGTTTCCCTACAGTCATACCTTTTTATCCATTATAAACACAGCTTTTCTGGTTGTCACTTAATAATAAACAAAACAAATTCCATTTAGAAAGTGACTGCAATATTCTTATTAACTTGTATCTTCTTAAATTTGTACTGGAATACAGATCTTTATAATTAGTCATTTAATCTTTTTTGCTCTTCCTGTTGCTTTTGGAAATATTTGCTAAGGAATTATCCTAAAAAGTGTGACTTACATGTCAGGATGATTATAATAATAATAATAATAATAATAATAATAATAATAATAATAATAATAATAATAATTGCTTATACTTATATAGCGCTTTTCTGGACACTGCACTCAAAGCGCTCTACAGGTAATGGGGACTCCCCTCCACCACCACCAATGTGCAGCCCCACCTGGATGATGAGACGGCAGCCATAGTGCGCCAGAACGCTCACCAAACATCAGCTATCAGTGGGGAGGAGAGCAGAGTCATGAAGCCAATTCAAAGAAGGATAAAAAATTGTGACCTTAGAGTTATCTGTAAAGTTTTCAGTCAAACCTTAAGTGTGAACAAAGTCATTTTTTTTCTCTCTGAAAAGAATTACTATTTTTAAAAAGCGTTACTTTTAAATTGCTTAAGTACCATACCAGGTATCAACAACTGTAAGAAGGTTAAAATTCAGGTCCAGTGAATAAAAAAAAAAACTCTAATTCTAAAAATTGATACCGTGCTTGTATGCCTGAATGTATATGGGAAATTACTACACTAATTATTCAATTGTCAGTTTATCTAACTGATAAAATGGTTGACTTTGCTATTATCATTAGTGTTTAGAAATAACAACTGTTTTTAAATTAACATTTGCAGTACTTTAAACAACTTGTTTTGTAAATAAAAAAAAAAAGTGAAATGTTGGCTCACTCAGACATAATTAATTTGTATCTTAAAGAAAAGTGAAAATAATTGCCGCTTTATTCCTTCCATCATGATATCTGTGCACAAATCCAATGAGACTAATTTAATCTCATCAGTGAATTCCCGCTACATTGCTGTTTCAATTGATGTGAACAGACTGAATAACAGGAGGGCAATATTTCCTGCTACACTTACTTTCAGTGCTGTATAGCAGAAATAGGACATCACACCATCATGACAACTACAGACTTTAACGGTCTTACATTTTTTAAAACTATTATCAAAGTTTCCAAAAACACTAAAGTTTGTACAGTGTTGGGAAAAGTTAGACAGTTTTTATAATATGGCATTTATAAACTGAAAGCACCGAAAACAACACAATTCCTTAAAATCCCCAAGCAGAACATTATATTTAGGCCTTAATCCTGCTTAGGTACAAAAGTACAGCATTTGTTATATAAAGCAATCTTCCATGAGCACAGAACTGGCTTACATTCTTTAAGGGATGAAAATAAAATTTGCTTAAGTGATTTGCAGATATAGTTGTTGAAAGAGAATACAGTAAAGCTACTTTCAACAATACAAGCTTAGTTTCTAATACAAAAAGTAGACAAAGAAAATAAGGCTTATACCGTATGTGATGTAGCCAATTTAATGAAAAAAATGATAAAAAAGTACTAGTTGTGACAACCAATTGAAGTGATTTTGATCAAAATTATGCCTCTGGGTATAGCTTTCTGTCTGCAGTTGATTGACTGCTGCTGTCTTGATGTTCAAAACAAGTGGCCGTAGGAGAAAATGAGTTAGTATTGCCCCCTTTGCATTATTATTTTTTCTGAGGTGTCATCTTTGCTGATAAACAAACAAAATGGGATATCGGCTACAAATTACAACATGCATGATCCTTCTTCAATATTTCAGAAAATACCATGCAGTATAAGTGGGATGTGTTTTCAGATAGATTTTAGGGCTAAGACTGGTAAAGCTGGTTCACAACACAGCAATAACCTGAGCTTCTGCCCTTTGTTTTACAGACATACCAGACGATCCATGTAGCAATGATATAATATAGTAAAACAGGGGAAGTTCTCCACTGGATGTCTTTGATTCATCTGGGTGTTTAACTACCTGTAGGCTCTTGTACAATTGCATATGTAAAGCAGAAATGCAAATACAAGTGATGCAATTACATTTCACCTTTGCAATGTTACTAAAAATAATGTAACAATCTGAGGCATACAGCATCCAGCATTGTGTCACATAATGCATATGACTTGTAAAACCTGAAATAGTTCACACTGCTATTAACATGAAATTACCTGACATGCATGATTAAGATCTTTCTACATCATTGGAATGACACTATGAACTACAGACAGAACAAAGACCCTTGATTAACCACAGAATGTCTGTGTAATCCACAGCTCACCTCCATGAGACACAGACAGCAATCATTTCTCCCAACTAGAGTTTGTAAGAAATAAAAGATATACAATTGTCTCAGTTCTTCTCCCATCCACACTATGACAATTATCCAGATGATCAAAAGTTACTTATGGCAGATAGATGCATGTTTTGTATAATTTTCACAGATTATAAAGAGGTGTACATTGTTTATCATCTGAGGAAAAAGGTTCTGCAGATAATGCAAACCTATGCTATATGGGAGCAAACAAAAAAAAAAACAGCAAAAAGAAGTAGAAAGTTTGACTGTGAGTTAATATCATCATCTGACTTTAGCATTCAGTGCTGTTAGGCTTTCTAAAGGGTAAAGTCATTTTGCTTTTCTGTAGGTGTATTGAAGAAGGCTTTGGTTTAGTCACAGGCTTTCTAAAAGTATTCTTTGGTTAACTTTTGCTTGTTTCATCTCAGAGGTACTTTGAAAATACAGTTTCTGTATCTGATCTGTTTAAGAGCATCACAGTAACCCATGATTTACTTCACTTGTTCTACAGTCACAGCACAGCTTTATGGCTCAGGTCACAGCAATCAATTCCCAACCCCACAGCTTGTACATATACAAGTCTCTTGTAATGTGAAACCCATAAAATATGCAGTCCTGTGCTTTAGGGATGATGTGATACAGCTCAGAGCAATTAAAAAGGCTGTCCATTTCGATGCTGTACACAGAACTACACAAGTCTGTATGATTATTTCACCTTCACAGTTTATTCTTAGTTAAATAGTCATCACAATAACTCACCCCTTCATGCCACCTGTTCCATACAATTCTATGATGTTTTTTTTCTATGGAGGTGCTGATGTATCACACAGTAAACACTTACTTTTATATGAAAAGCAGGGCACTGGATTGCGAGAGCAGTCACAAGAAATCACAAAGGATGTGACAAATTACTGAAGTGCAATTGAGTCAGACAAAAGCTCTGGTAGACATTCCTTAATCAAAAGCACCTGTGAGCATTTTCTCACAATGAATACCTATGAATTATGTGCTTTTATTGGTTGATGATTTTCTCAATGGGGGGCTGATTGTCACTTATTCTTGCTTTTGACTTCAACACACAATAAACTTAGGGAAATCAAGTTTTCTAAAGAGTAGGTTGACTGAGGGGCTTGCAATGCCCTCAATTACTTACAAAATCAAACCGATCAAATAGGGCTCCAATTAAATTCAAAATGGCAAGTAAAAACTGAACTAATTAGCATAGTTCACTTACATTAATTTGTCATGGAAATTTTAAATAATCAAATTAACCTAATTGGTGTTCTTTACTCAGGACACTATATGGCAGGAGATGAAATGCGAAGTTCACAGGAAGATTCCAATCATGCTGTTAAGAGAATTATTTCTTTCTCCATTCTTTATAATAATTTTATAACAACACTTCTGCTCATTAAAGGATTTTCTATTTTTAATAAAGGATTTGTAATTGGCTGCTTAACAGTGATAAGCATATGATGGAAGGGATGTTTCATAGTCTTTCAAGATGTAAAATCAGCTCCTAGGAAGACCATTAGAACTACAACGAACACAGAATAAAAAGGTTAAAAGAAAATATGTGCTATAGAAATGTACTGTACATTTTATGCAATGGACAGTTTTCTCAAATGATTTTTTTTTAAGAAGCTGGAAAAATTATTCATTGGAAATATACAAACTTACTAGCAAGAAAGGTCTATTTTGAAAAGTAAATCTAAGTTTTGGATTTAATGAGATGAGGCGGGCACTTTACTTCCTATCATAACCAATATCATAACCATCATTCTGTAGCTCCAAAGGCTGCCATTGCATCTCATCCAATCCCCTTTTCACACCTGGCCCATCTGTCTGAGAGGAGTGGGGCATAGGTGACCCAGGAGTGTGGGTGGACTGGTGCATAGCCAAGAGACTAAATACAACTCAGAGCTCCCCATTCCTGGTGTGTGATAAGTAAATTAAAGTAAGAATTAATTCTTCATGTGTGAAACTGCACAGTTGAGCAGCGTTTATAAATCCCTTAACAATATCACAAATGCTCAAGGACTCACTAGGGATGATACACAAAGGACATGTCAATGACGGAAAGACTGCAGTGTGCCTTCTTGGACACCAGATGCTTGTTTGGTAATGCCTACATCTAATTAGGACTAAAGGCTGTGGAAGTATTAAGCGCCAAGATTTCTAGATTAATTAAGGACTCACAACACAAGGGAATGTTAAGAATGTCGAACGTATGCTCTTGCAGAGGACATTTTCTACCAAACTTGATATAACACTTCATACCAAATGGTCTACAGTGACTGCTGCTTCTGCCATTTCTACTCCTGCTACTAAATATCTGTAACTCTATCACTAGGAAGGATCCCAAAGCTCTTTACATATACTGTAGCAGGAAACCTATATCATCCGCCACTGAAGCATGGCACCTAATCACTTCAGTGCAACACTACCATTTCCCACATAGCAGATCAGAAGAAGTAACTTTTTTCAAGCGTTAAGAGGGTATTACAGATAATAATCCTTTGTGAGATCTTTCCTCAGCTTTTGAAATTTGCCCAATTTCTGATAAACTTGATTATTATTATAAAATATCATTCTATTTATTTATTAAAATAAATAAATATATATATATTATAATAAAATAATAACATTGCAGTTCTCTGACAATTTTACACAAGAATGTTACATACACTGTGAAAGTAATTTTGGACAATGGACAAAAAAAAGTATATTGACTGGTTTAAGTTATACACTTTCACAAGACAGTGTTTCAAACAGGATCAACATTTAATTAAGCTTTGCAGGACACAAACAGACAGACACTGACAAACAGAGGACGGACAATATGGGAAACCTGATTGTTTCAAAGATTTGAATGAAAGTTGTGCAAAATGGAGAAGACACTGTACAATAGCCACTGGATCAGCACAAGCTAACATTCTGAATAGAACTGAATGTACTGTAAGCATTCAGAAAGTCCATTGCATTGTCTGCTCTTAAAGTGAAGTAAGGAAAACTTACAATAAGTTAAATCAATGCCTTCCCTGCCTATTTTTCATCAAACCAACCACCTGTTACTGTGTTGTGCACAAGAGACAGTCAGCCTTTGAAACACTGTAGGGCCAGTATGAGGCAGAGAATTCTACATGCAGATCCTTCAGAAAGCTGTTCAGCTTGCACAATGGAAAGGTCAACACTGTTAATGGAATGATATGTATAGACATGAGGCTTTAAGGCTGCAAGGGATTAATCCTCAAAGTTCCACAGAACTAACTACTTCAATTGATGTGGCAGTGTCATCCATAATGTAGTCTTCTGATTGCAGCATTTCACATCAGCTAATAAGTGGTTGCTGTCAACACAAACAGTACAAATCTTGCCAAGGGCTGCTATCATGCTTTAATGTGGAGCAGCTCTCACCAGATTGCTGTTTCTTTCAGAGGGAGACTTTCACAGAAGGACACAATTCTCATGGGTAGAAAACTTGAGCTACAGCTCCAAAGTAATTATAGCCATTCATTCATTTTCTGAACGCTTTATCTAATACAGGTTTGCGGGGAAGCCAGAGCCGATCTCAGTCATCAACTTGTGAAAAAAGCAGGATATACCCTGGAAGGAACACCAGTCTATCATGGGGCAGACACAGACACAAACACACATACAGTATACTGACACCAAATACATCTTCCCAGAGCCAATTAACCTACCAGTATGTATTTGGACTGTGGGAGGAAACTGGAGCACCTGGAGGAAACACATGCAAACACAGAGAACATACAAACTCCACGCAGACAGTGCTGTGAGGAAACAATGCTAACACTGCTGCCCAAGTAATTCTGTATATTAATATGTTACATTTTTGTTTACGTTTCCTATCTTAACCAAGTTGCATAGCGCCAGTATGCTGTACCAAGAGTACTTTCAAAATCTTTCTCTACATTTTGCTAAATAAAAAATGCATGCTAAGATGCTAACACTCACACTGCAAACTTTCCTACAATTTCTATGAGCTAACATTCATATGTTATTATAGTTGGCACCCATTATAGGTAATCCTGTTCCAATAGCCTGCAAGTAAATCATATTGGGGTTCATAGCTATCTGATGTAATTTTCAACACATAAAACAATATAAAATCTACACAAAGTCCTTAGTACCATCTAGAATGGAATTCGTAATGCTTTACTTAATATTCCTTAATGTAAAACTAGAGAAATATTTAGTCAAATGATATAATAGACACTACTGGATTACAATTTATTTCACTGAGATTGTGAAATGCATTAAAAATATGCATTTTTGAGGATGTTATTTCACACACAAGCATTACAAAAGATCTCTGGATTTAATCAAAACCTAAATACCACTATTATTCTTATTTTAAGAAATTAGAGGTGCTCAGATACATCTGCAATTTCTGGTCATATACTAGTAACCTGAGAAGCTTGCTCTACAATGCATGCCTTTAGGGAAAATACTTTTTTCTTTCCTTGAAAATACCTGAATGACATAAATAATCACAAATATAATAATGGGTTGTTCATTTCTGGACATGCATGAGCAAGATCTTATACAGGCTGCTCATATTTTTACTCATTTGATCAATGTCTATCATGTTAGTTTCTGTCATATTTTTATCCACTGCTGGGTTACAATCAGATAGCCTGGCTTCTCATGTGGTCTTGGCTGTAAATTAAGGCGGAACATGAGAGAAAATGAGCTGGCGAGCCAGCACTGCTGCAGATTAAAATATGACAAAAGCTGATATATTGCACATTAATCAAATAGAAAAAGGAATGATCAGGATCTCAAAAGCTTATAATAAGAACTTGACTGGTTTTCTCTTTGATAATTGTTTAAAGACTCAAATGACCAGGTCTCATTAATATGCTCTGTCACAGTGTCTTAGAAGTTTCTTCCCTGTGGTAAAAATCCATCCATTTTAAACTAGCATATCCTAGTCCTGAGATTGGTTACCAGTCAGAGGAAGCCATTAGGCCCGTCTAGTTCATTTGGTTTTTTGGAGCTAACTGATACAAGAATATCATTCAGATGTCTCCTAAAGAAAGCCAGCATAGCAGGGGATGTATGGTTTCACTAAAGTATTAATAAAGCTATATCTTTGTTTGTTGGATGAAGCTGTTGATCTCACTAGAACGAGAATTGTATTTTGGTGGTAATGACCTCTAAAATAATGTTGTATTATTGTTCTAGTAAGCATTCTTAGGGAATATTTTGCTGCTCTTTTGTTTACTTTTGTGGATGTCTATCAATCTCCACATAAAGTGATCAAGGTAAATAAGACTAAAGCAATATTTAATTACATTGTGTTAAGAGCTGTGTGCTACCAAACCAAAAGTTTCATTCTCTCTTTCTTTCTCTTTCTGCACGAAAGTGGAAATTGTTACATGCCCTGGTCTCTCTTTCACTATATGCTAAATTCTTGTATGACAAATATTTAGTGATGTAGTGCTGGTGTATAGAAAAAAAAAACTATTGTATAGTCAGATACAATAATTGCTACATTTAAAATAGATACCTACAGTATAGTGGATATACAGTATATGGTGTGGTGAAAAAGCCCCTTAATATTTTATGGATTACCATATTTAGACTTATTTGACCTTCACCTAGTTCTCAGCAAGTCCTAATATTAGATAAAAGTAACCACATTATACACATAACTCATATTCTTCTTTGTCAATATTAATTACAAAACAGGCTGCATTCAATATCTACATCAAAAAGTAAGTGCACCCTCAGCTCAACCATTTCAATTAAGAGGGTATGTACAGTGTACCATACCGTTCATTACAGTAGCACGTGGAAAAATAAATATAAAGTGTTCTCAACTGCATGTGTGGTTTGAGAATATATGCTAACTGTGTCACTGTGCTCCAGGTGCACAGAAGAGCTATAGTGGGAAGGTTTGAGTTATTACTCTAAGTCTTCAAATGAGAATACATTCTGCTTCTTAACCATCACCTAGGTGGATGTGAAAGCAGAATTTCTCTGATGCGATTTTAGTTTTTTTCATATTTTGTGTGCTATATGTCATGTCCGCCCTCACTGACAAGCAACGGGGTGTGCAGGCATTGAATTGGCAGCCAGGCACCTCACCATACAAACTGCCTCCCAGCACCAGTTGCCATGGGAACCAATTATCAGGAGACCTGTATCACCTGGAGACAATTCACAATCATGCGTGTTCCAGGTGATTCAGAAGATTACTTGAATGCAACAGAGCTTTGTCTCTGAGCCCTTCATGTCTTGCTCCTGAGTTTCTCTAGCTTCGTTAATCCTGACCTCTGCTTTGTTTTGTTTTTTGTTTGTTCATCTCTCAAATCACCCCCCATTCTGGTTATTTCTGTGTGTTTTCTCAGCTTTGGACCTTGCTCTGCTTTGATCTGTGATTTACCATGCTCCCTGGACCTGAGTCTAGCTTCACTCTGACAGTGCCTCCTGGATTCCCTAGTGTTTTGGACTGGACTTAATGTCTTTAACACCATCTAACGAACCAGCTGGAACTCACTCCCACCTGCCTGACCATGATCTCACACTGTGCTCATTTCCTGGTTGTCTGTCTTGGTACAGCACACCATCTGTCTGCGCACACTGCTGTACTTCTGAATCCCAAGCAGGCTACAGCACTGTGCCGCCTGCGCAGTTTCCTGCGAGTGTTTTCTACCTGTGCATTTCCCCCTCTGAGTGCTGTCTGCAGATTTCCCTGTCTCATATGCCTCTCGCCTAGCATTGGAGCTTACTCAACCTTAGGATCAGCAGCAGGTCATTATACTAGTCAATAAAGAGAGTTCAGATGATCCAGTCATTTGGGCAACTTTAAAATCCTTAAACACAACGCAAAGTGTACATGTTATACCTGGGCACCAGGATGAGTGAACTAATTGGCTATAGTTAGCTTTTTCCAGGCTTCCAGGCACAGGTCTAAGTACTGTGGTATAAATCAATAACAAAAAGTATAATACAGGACTCCTGTGTTTTATGGGCCTATTTTCCAATTATGCTTTGCGTTACCTTTTCTGAAAACTACAAAATTACACTTAACTATGACATCTAGATACAATTATGGACAAAATATGTCAGCCCAGATCTACATTTTATTACAGGCAATGTATCCTTTAGCAAATGTTAACATTTTCTTGGCAAAAATGATTGCTATGCCCCTGTCACCAGGGACTTGAAGTACGACAATCAGGGTTATGTACATGATTATGTGTCATTCATTCCCTTGTGTAAAATATATATTGTCTTCATATATAATTTAAATATTAAGTTAAAGGATGTAGAAAAAGCATGTGGACAGATGGGGTCAAATCACATCAATCATGTCTTTCCAGGAAGCACAGGACACAGGGTCTTAAATCAAACCCAAGACACAAGAGCAGTGATACAGTACAACCATGTTTAATATACTGCCGGTGACAGACCTCATCAAATACAGTATAATTGCATTCACAACTTAAACATAACATATTAAAATGTCTTGTTCTATGCTTATCGGTCTGTTTCTCTGCAATGCTTCCAATATTTGTTTCTCTTGGAAAATATTTACTTTTGCTTCAGAAAATGCGGTGTATGCCTCATTAGACATTTAATTTCTTGTGAACACCTTTGAAACCATTCACCCAATCTGTCTTTATAAGTCTTAGCTGTATATTAAAACTTGACAATCATGCATTGAGACATTTCTGTCTTTTTTTTAATAAATCCACAAAAAAACATCAAAGGCTAGGAATGATATATTAAGCCTTAAGCTGACAACCTGTTTTACAATTCAAACCTTGTTCAAGAGCTTTGAATGACGCATTCATAAATGCACACATATACCAACAGTCTACTTAGGAATGAATCCGACTCATCAATAATAGGAGCTGTGAGCTAGTTGATGGGCTCCTGTTTGAAAGCATGTCATTCAGTGGTGTCTTTCTCTGTGTGACCTATATAGTGTGCGCCAGTTTTCTTCATGAACAGATTGTGCTCCCAGTGTGACTGTGAGAGAGGGTTTCAGAGAAGGGCAGTGTCAGTTCCTCAGAGTATACTCTTTTATGCACATCTGCTCACAGAAGTGAACTACGTTTCCAAAATATCTCCATTGGCCAGCCAGTTTTAGCATGCAGGATGAAAGAGAGAAAGAGCTGCAGTAATCACATACAGTATTCACAATCCTCTTTAAGACATTTTAAAATAAAAAAAATCCAGAAAATTAAATAAATGAATAATAACATTAAAAACAAATGCATTTATTGATTTACACTTTTTCACACATTTTTAAGAATTTTCTCATGTCATTCATGAGAAGACTACATTAATCCAAGACACGGACTAAATCGTCTATGTATTTTTCTTAATGAGTTTTTTTCCAGATCTAGTTTAAATGTACATCATTCTTCTCAATTTGTTATCTGTACTGTACATCGTGCATAATTAAAATGCATTTCTCTATCAAAAGACTTTGTTTCCTGTTATGCAAACAATGTACAGTAGAAAACTGAGATATAGCTGAATCTCCAATTTTAAATACATATTTTCTTGTCCTTACACATGCTTCCTGAGGTGTCATACCTGAACACTCCTGCATTTTTCATGATCATGACACATTGTAGAGTATACAGGAGCCTCAATAGCTTCAATTCTTACAACAATTTCTTTAACCATTGGGGCCTGACAATTCCAGTGTCTTCCCTTAGTCCTCATACTCTAACTTTCAGTTTCTCTCGGCTACAGTTACCTTGGTAACAGTGAACATAGAGGAAGGCAAACTGCCTCAGATACTGTGAGAGACCGTAGGTAATGAAGATGAAAATACAGCTAAACTCTGTAGCCACAATGCATTAGCACAATGATTAGTGGTGGGCTCCAGGCCCATTTAACAAACTATGGCATCTAGCTAACAATCTCTTTACATTTAATTGATATAGATTGATGATTGATTGAACTAATTGTTGTTAGCTCCCAGTTGAAATGGCCAAGGCCTCTAGATGACACAAATGTGCCTTTGCAAAGAGAAGAGGTTCCCAGAAGTTTTAACACATTTACTTTTTTCTTTTCACATGTTCTGTGCACAGTTCCTCATCTTCGTGCATAAGCAAGCTGATTTTAAAGCAGATGTCCTTACTGTAGGAAAATACTGATATCCTTTTCTTAACAGAGTTTCTCACTGACACATCCTGGCCAAATTTCCCATTGGCCCTTACCAATCATGGCCTTCTAATAATTCCCATCTATGAATTGGCTACATTACTCTGCTCTCCTCCCAACTGATATCTGATGTGTGGTGAGCGTTCTGGTGGACTATGGCTGCCGTCGCATCATCCAGGTGGATGCTGCACATTGGTGGTGGTGGAGGGGAGTCCCCATTACCTGTAAAGCGCTTTGAGTGGAGTGTCCAGAAAAGCGCTATATAAGTGTAAGCAATTATTAATTAATTATAATAACATCAAACACAGCTGCACAAAGAAGTAATTGAAACATAAAGAGTGATATTTTATTCTGACCTTTAATAGGGATAACATTTTATAATGAGAAATATATGTTAATATCATGACAAAGTCATTGCAAAGTTTTAGGCGAATTTATAAATATGCATTGGTAAACTGCCACATCCTCTCAGACAACAGTGACATGTTTAGCAGTATAACCATATGTAAAGTATCTAAGTCAGGGTGAAGAATGGAGGGGAATTATGCATTGTCATTTCACTCACAGCTCAAGTATACAGATTGCTATGCTCCAATGCTCAGTCTCACGATTCCCTTGCTAGTGGCTAAAACCCTTCTAAACACAAGTTTCTTACTTTCAAATTTCTTTAAAATAACAACCAAAGATCATTACACATGGAAGTACTATTTTATTCGTTTAAATAAGATGTGTCAAATTAGTATGAAAATTACCCAAAAAACAATCATTCATTTCCTGTTTTGAACATATTCCGTGTGGCTCTTCAAAAAGTATGTCTCTTCCACATAACATCAGATTCCATCATATACGTTGAGATGATTTCTTCTTTTCAATAATGCAGAGGCCTGCCTCTGGTGTTTGATTATTCAGACATCCCTGCAGTTAAAAATCATTTGGTCTGATCAGGTGACATGGGTGTCCAAGCCAAATCTCATGTCATGGATATTCAGGAAAGAACTTTGAGGTCAAATGTTTCAGTTGTTGTTGGTGTCTTAGAGACTCACAGACTACAGACTAGCTGCAGGTTTATTTGTACAGCTGCAATAATATTTCACAAGAAAGAATTTCTCTATTCAAAGCATGGTGACTTGATAATAACTGTTGAGGTGGCTCTTTGGATAAAGCGTTTTGAGGTAGAACTAACCTTAACACACTTCCTTTAGCAGCTTTCTGAAAAAAATCCATGCTTACCAATAAGACCAAAACGAATAAAACAAAAGTTATCCAGTGGGCATTCATAGACAATTTCAGACTCATTTATGTTCGCTTGGTATGAAGCAGAAATGGAAAATCCCTAACAGGACCTTGGAAACAGAAACAGTGAATATTTAAATTTGTTCAGTTATTACATGATGAAGGGAAACAAAAATCTGAGGCACTGTACCCTCACAGCACAGGCATTAGTGTATTTTTTTTTGTCATCTCATCGCGTTTCTTTTCCACTTTTACATTCAGGTGATTTATTTGTTTGCTGTTTCAGCTCTCATTCTTCAGGCTGTTCAAGCCTGAAGTGACAGCTTTGCTTTTGCAGCTGTCTGTCAAGCCTTGCAAATGGAAAGAGCTGAATCGGGAGAAGTAAATTGAGGATCTGAAAGCTGCATCTTGATGCTGTCAATGGAGACACCTTCTGCAGATCATATGGTACCTTTTTACTGAAAAGTCAGGGCCGGTTTGAAGGCTATCTTTAAAAATATCATCTCTTGTACTCAAAATAGCAAAGTGTCCATTACATCACTTTCAACTGTTGAGTAGCATGTAGCCTTCATCCTTATCTGCAAGCTGACTTCCCCTGCAAGGGTTCAGATTCTAACCTATGCTGGTTGTACACAAATCAATAAGGTGTGACCTTTTTTCCCCCTTTTCATTGGTTATAAATGATTGATTTCCTTTTTGCTGAGGTGAGTTGTCTATGTTTAATAATAAATACAGGTATATGCAGTCCAAGAGTAAGACTACACAAAATCACAACAAATTTCATTTGTCAATGATGTCAGTTTTAAACATCATTTAAATAATAATAAATATCAAGCAATATTTCCTCTCACAACTTGAAGTATTCTTTAAAAAAAAAAGTTTTTTCCCACATTGCCAATGATTTTCAGCTTACTGTCAATATGATTGCAGAGGTTTTGCTTGGGTAGACTTTTTAATTATGTTAGATTTTAATGTGGCCACATTTAAATATTCGCACTTCGGCATTAGCTAAACGGTGGAATGCAAAGATTTGGAAGTAAAAATAAAATAATAATAAAAATAAAAATAAAAAATAACCATGCCTACTATTGGAGAAGTTGGTAGCTCATTTGGAAAACTTAAATGTTCTAACGTACCCAGAGATACCAACCACAAACCTCAACTGAGTCCAGGGTTTGATCCTAATTTTAACACTTTCACTTGCATTATCCCTCCCTCTGAATTTACCCTAGCACAGACATTAACCCTAATGCTTATTTATACCCTAAACCTCATACTATCATAACTGTAACTGCAAAACTGTAAGCTCAGTACTAACATAAGCCCCAACCCTAATCCTACCCCTAACCCTGATTCTAGCTGTTAGGGTACCTGGATGTCTTAATCAGCAGATTTTACATTTCAGAATGACAGCGATCTGAGGCATTGAGCCAAATTCTCTCTGAAGATGACCCGCTGTCAGAACTGCCTCACCTTAACCCTGTCAAAGTGTTATGACTGGACCCCTGGCTGCCAAATCCACCAATTTAAAACACACTCAAAGGCTGCTTGTTAGTGAATAATTGGAAAGAAAATGGTGCAGGATGGATGCCAACACTACTAAAAAAAAAAATCTGCACACTGCAGTACTCCAGTACAAATCAAAGAATAGAATAGCCATAGGATGTTCAAAAACTTTCCTATGTGTAATAGCAGTTGAGGCTTTCTCTGATAATTCTGGTTTCGGATCCTGGTTTATCCTGAAACAAGGTTCACACCTTCCCCCTTCTCTCAATGACTGACTCGTTTTCCTTCTAATCCTCTCTAATCATTTGCAGGTTTCGACTTCACACCTCTCTTCACCTCTCTCGACTTCGCACCACCTGAGTACGCACTCTGCCTCCCCCAGCTCCCGCCTCCTCTACACTCCTATTCAATATCAGCTGCCAACTTCCCTGTCTTGCTCACACCTGAAAAGGTTCCACAGCCAAAACGTTGTGTTTCCTTTCTTCTCCTTTCAGCACGGAAAAAACCTTGACTTGTCCCTACACAGAAACATGTTAACAAATAAATATGAGACAATACTAAAAAACCTGAATTATAGTGTATGTTTGGTGAAGGCTATAAGGAGGTTAGAAAATTTAAAATGAAATGGACACAGTGCAATTAGAACAAGCAGAAACTCTCATTGTTGGAAATGTATTAGTTTTCAATTGAATTTCATCTAACTGTGGAACTGACCTTGTAAGACATGCTAATTCAAAACACCAAAACATCTTCACTCATTAGCCATGAATAACTGTACAGTATACAGTTTATGAATGGCCATACAACTTACAACAGGCCTTTTATGATGCGGTCAGCAAAGCAAAAGGCACACATGTCCTTTTTTTTTTCCTTCATGAATTTTGTGTGACTAGAATATTGGTAACAGGCCACTACATAAACAAAGGTGGCCCAAGAGGTCTGAATACATTAAAAACTCACAGTGACTTGAAGAGTGCAGCAAAGGAGTCTATTAATCATGATAACACTGGGGGGGGGGAAGCTACAGTCTGCTATTCCAAGAACAGTGACACTATATTTTCCAAGCACTGCTTTAATAACACCTTTCTGATCCTTTCATCAATGCCAGCAGCCATATCACCCTGCAACTCACAACTGGCAACCCACTGAAGCTAAGCAGGTGTGAGCCTGGTCAGTACCTGGATGGGAGACCTCCTGGGAAAAACTAAGGTTGCTGCTGGAAGAGGTGTTAGTGGGGCCAGCGGGGGGCGCTCACCCTGCGGTCCATGTGGGTCCTAATGCCCCAGTATAGTGACGGGGACACTATACTGTAAACAGGCGCCGTCCTTCGGATGAGACGTAAAACCGAGGTCCTGACTCTCTGTGGTCATTAAAAATCCCAGGGCGCTTCTCGAAAAGAGTAGGGGTGTAACCCCGGTGTCCTGGCCAAATTTCCAATTGGCCCTTACTAATCATGGCCTCCTAATAATCCCCCTCTATGAATTGGCTACATTACTCTGCTCTCCTCCCCACTGATAGCTAATGTGTGGTGAGCGTTCTGGCGCACTATGGCTGCCGTCGCATCATCCAGGTGGATGCTGCACATTGGTGGTGGTGGAGGGGAGTCCCCATTACCTGTAAAGCGCTTTGAGTGGAGTGTCCAGAAAAGCGCTATATAAGTGTAAGCAATTATTATTATTATTATTATAATTATCCAATTAATTAATATTTGCCAAGTGTGTCTATTTACAGTGATTAGAGGCTTGTAAGGGTCTCTAGTGGCAGGCTGGTTTTAATATAAATATTTCCTTATGTCTGAAATGCACAATCCAGATACATACAGTAAATGTGAGGCCCCTGTGCCAAACGCATGCTCCACTGTCATAGGAGGATTTAAATTTCCTTGAGATTCCCAGGGGAAGAACAGCATGGAAGCATAACAGCACAATAAGTCTGTATTTTTTGTTCACTGGGGAAAATAATCATACAAAGCACTAAGTACAAAGTACTACTGATAACGGTCATGACAAATATAACATATCCTTCAGCACTTTGAGAAATGTAACTGATCAGTCAGAAAGATTTCATCATTATAGAAAGAAACCCAGGCATTCCCTTGCTCCAGTCTGCTTCAGCAAGTTTCTCATTGTTGTCATGGAAGTGCTGTTAACTTCCCACAGATAGCAGGCTCCAGGCACAACCAGTCATTAAGAAATAATACAAAAAGGTCTGGTAAAGAAGGTGTTCTGTTTGCTGATACACTTGTTTACGTCTAAGTGAATTTGCCTGGATGGCACCTTTCTGTTAGGTGTGTAAGTGAGGGCCTTTGTAAAGCTTTTATTTTACCGTCAAGACAGGTTGTATGTCCAATGACCTCATATAATAGGCTGAGTTGGTTTTCACACTTGAAAACATTTTAGAAATTATTCAGCCATGAAAGCTAAGCAATTTGCATGTTTAATGAGCTCTGCCTAAAGCAAGCTTCTACCTCTCCATTAAGCAAAGCAGTTCTTTTGAGAAAGGGGTGATCATTGTTTGCTGGACCCATACTTGAGACATCTCCTGAAGCTCAGAGCAGCAATTTCAATCCTCATGGCACCTGAATATTCTGACCCCCCTTCTTTAGAACATTACATTTCATGTTACGCCTCTTGAAATTTGAAACATTTTGTAGAAATACAAAATGTAACCCTCCCAAGATGAATTAGCAGAAACGTATTTACTGAGGCAGTCACTATTAGAAGACCATACCTAATCTGTAGTTCATATTTTCACCCCCCCATTGTACAGTACCTTCTGTGTAGACTTCATACTGTATGCGCCACAGTTTTCAAAGAATATAGCCAGCTTATCCTTGGATAAGAAGAAATTTGGTCTCCTTTGATGTTTCCTGTTCCTGGCCTCAGGAATACAGAAACTTTTTTTTTCTTTTTCCTTCCAGATAGGGGTGTTTCAACCAATTTGGTTCATTCTTAATGAGAAAAATGACACATCTAAAGCAGTGAATTGTGCTTTGAACAACTTGCTATTAATACACAAACATCTTAGGTTTACATTCTATATCTGTCCTTCGCCGTAAGACTTAACAGCATAGCAGTCCTAATTTTAAGGATAATTTAACTTTTTATATGTAAAAACACAGTTTGTTTCAACACTATCCCCAATTTACACATTTTTCAGCTTAATTAAGGAACGGTAATGGTTCAACCAGAATTACTCTAATTTGTTAAGTGGGGAACACAGACCCATGGAGAAATCAACAACAGAAAACATAATTATTTTTTATTACCACTTAAATCCCTCTGTATTCCACATCTAGGTCATAAAATCATGACTCATCATATTAGTTTCTTCTCTTATTTTATGACATTACATATCATAGACGTCCTTGAAAACATCCCTATATGATTAACAACAACATAATCTATATTGCCAAACCGTCCATTCAGTAGGCACAATTAACTTGCTATTAATCATAACCAGCTATCTTCAATCACTTGGCTCCCATGTCAATGGCATGGCCTCACAGTAATGCAGCCTTGTCTGCAGGAAGCCTTGCGCTTTTGGGCTGTGATGCCAAACAATGCTACAGGGTGTAAAATGCTTACTCTGCAAGCTTACACAGTCAAACAATCACACATTAGAGGGAGAAAGGAAAAGTTAGCAGATGTGCTGCTGTGTGTGATCCATGAATATAATAATAGAACATCAAATCTGCAAGTGCAAGGAAACCTCCTTTTATGTTTTTTTTTTCATTGCAGGCTATTAATGCAAGTCCTACATTGCTCAGTGCTGCGGGCAGAATGAATCACTCTCATCTATCAATCTGGAATGTGCCTGGGTGGCAAAACATGTTCCAGGGCTCTTGTGCTAAACCAATAGTAGAGTATTTATAGGTGCAGACTGTTAAAGATCCCTTGTTTTCAAGCATCGGTGTGCTTTTTTTTATTGAGTATTAGTAAGAAAGAATTTTACATTTCTTTATCAAATGCATTGTGAATTACATTGATGTTGGTTTTCATTCTAGGGGTTCATTGTTATTATGATGCTGACAGCAATTACTATTGATGATATTGATGACTGAAGTAAGAGTTATTTTAATCCTAGGAGTATCAATGGTACAGTATGTTGGATAGTACCAGTTTTTGCCTGCTATCTCTTTGTTGCTCTTTGTTGCTATGATAATTTCACTATCTGCTTTTCAAATGGTCTAATTAACCACGGAATTTACAACATCTATTAAAAAGAGTGACTCCCCTTTGGTTTATTTTCTTTCCTCCTATACACTCTCGCTATACAATATAGTACACGTTTTATGATTCTCCATTGCTGCTTCTGGTCAAACTATTATCTGCAATCCTTACCAGAGAAACTGGCAAGGTCATTATTCACACTGATATGTCAGCACTCATTCGAGGAGTTTTGTAGGAGATACAAATCAGCTGTGTAGTGTAATGCGTTAAAAAGGAAGCATTTTGCTTAAAATTAACATTGATTTACCACCATATACCAGTATAAAAAGCTTTTGCAGAAAATATTTTAGTGGAATGGGTTTTGAATATTGTTAAAACACAAGAGACTTGAGCAAAATACTGCAGTGCAATACATACTGTACCTCTGCGAAGAATGAGATAACAGAAGGAGAGATACAGTATGTTCCTTTGTACATGCACATTGCTCTTACTTGAACTTATTTTACTGTTTCAGACTCAGGAACGGAGATCCAGAGCTTTGTTTCTTGATTGGTTCAATGTATATTTTTAACTTTGTTACTTTTTACTAATATTCAGCAACTTTTCTACCATTTACAATGTATGTGTTGTGATGTCTTCACTTGTTTTAATAGCTCTATTTAGCAGGACAAGATTGTAATTACATCCAATATTTAAATGTGATTTGGAAAAGTCTTACATGCTCATGAAATATGTTAAGGGTTCATAACTAATCTCAGATTCAGATTAAATGGTAAGTAATTTGACATTCTTAACAAAAATTTCTATCAAGAACCAAACTTCATAGACTCCTCTAATTGATTTCTATTTCCTTTTGTAAAGGCAGTTTAGAAATTTGTGCAGAATTTGAGAAAATTCTGCTATTTTGTGACAGCGACAGAAACCAGAAACGTGTCATGTTCTATTAAAATATTTATTTTGACTGCATTTTAGCCCAGGTTTAGCATGCTTAACCCCTCAAAAGTGGTTCATCAGCAAAACGGGGAAAAAGGAAGTGACAAAAGTTCTTTAATGATACAAGGATAACCTACTTAATGTTATGTTCTCAGTCTCCTGCTGCCACTTTTCACAGTCACAATAAAGGTCACACAATCTTCCAGTCATGGTTTATTTTTATAGCGTGAAATGGTCTTGAAGACATTTCTACATTCCTAGTAGATTGCAGCCTACATTATTAAATTTCCACTTCACGGCAATACACACGCTCTTGATTAACCAGTTTTAATAATTTACACATCTGCACATTTAACAAGACATTAAAGTCTTTTATTTTCCTGCAAGTCCCTGCACCTCAGATTTCACACTAAGGAGCATGACAGGGAAGCACATTTTATATATACAGTGGCTACCAAAATCCCTGCACAACTTTCTAGAACTTAATGGATTAGAGGTTCAAAATAATACATATAGAAATAATATGTATTAAAAATGTAATCACAAATAAAGCTATAAATGATTGAAAAACATTTCACATGTGAAGTAGTCTCAAGTTCTAAACACATTTTTAGTTTTTTCTTTAACAGCCAACCATGTAAAACTAACATGGCACATGCATTGGCACATGAATGCTATGCATTCACCGAGGTTAACTGGAATGTACAGTTAAAAACGCTAGTTTTAAATGATATGATGTAGAGATACAGTATGTCTTTCCTTTTAGCTGGTATTGCTGTACAGTTTTGATCAGGTTATTAAAGCAGCACTGCTTCTGCATTTTCTTATTGGGCACGTTATTCTTTTGAGTGGGTAATCTTGATAGCGATGATACCTTCTGTAAGATACCAAGGAAAGAACAAGAGGAATTTTCTTTTAGGTTTGCTTCCTTGAAAGGATTAGAAGGTTCTATACCTAGGGAAACAGAACACCTGACTGAAAGATGTCTATATGCTCTACTTGGAAACATCTTCAGTCAGTTTTTCATGTTTTTTAGAAACAAAAACTTGAGATGTTTAAATTGAAAGTTACATCTCCCATGCATGTATATATTGTAACGCCCTCGCCTGGTGGTGAGGAGGAAGCGCCCCTAGGCGCTCATAGTACCGCTGGGCATGCTGGGAGTTGTAGCCAGGGAGATGACCAGCGGCTGACCCTACCTGTGTAAATAAAGTCATAGTAGTTCTAGTGCCCTGTGTAGTCTTATAAGTGTATAGCGTGTTGTTAAGTAATTACCACCCTAAAGATGTGTACTCACAGTCTCCTCATGTGCATGTATATCCTGTGTTTGGTTTTGTGGTTGTAAATGAATAAAGCTATCACTTGGTTTGTCAATCGCGTCTCCACTGGTCCTTTGTTCTGAGAAGAACCTGCAAACACTACATTGGTGGCAGAGTGGGATGGGATAGCCCTTCGCCGAGGACGGCGAGTTAAGCAGGGGAGAGTGTAACGCATACGGCCGACAGACACTGTGTAAGAGCCGGCTTACCAGAGCGGTGACGTCACTGCCCTTCCCTGTAATAGCAGGACCACAGCCGCTGGGCTGTAGGGAGATCTCTCTTTAGCTCACCAGGCTGGGTCCCTGTTGAGTGATGCCGGAGGCCCAGGTTTGCGTCACCGACGGTGCGGGGCCGACCGTAAGCGGAAACGGCAAGGGCGCCCGCCAAAATCCCGAAGCATTACAATATATATATGTGTACTTAACATTTGTATATGCCCTTCCGGTGCTTGAGTTGCTTAACATCTGATGCCTCTACATTTTGTAGTGGTTCAAAATCTATCAGGAACTTTACTGAAGCCTGGGTAATACACAGTATTTCCTGCATTTGCATTGAAAACTATGCATATTTCAGAAGCTCACGCTGCCTTTATATCTGCATTTGTTTATTACATGCTATTATAGTTACTTATGGTTGAAAAACCTAAGTTGAATAGACTATACAAATGAATAGCATTGGGATTTGTGTAGCAATCTGTAACTTGTGTGTCAATGAGCCGGGCCAAGACCCTTGTTACCACTATGTTGCTGCTCTGTGAGCACCAGTCATTGGTGTGTTTCAAATTTCCTACTCCTGTATTGCTTCCACCTTTCATTTCCCTGTCTGTCTCAAGCTTGTGATTTCTGTTCTCCTCGCAAAAAACTGAATAAACTATTCATTGCAGACAAGAAATTGACTTTTCCTCTGTGGCTAATTCCAACGGCTTTAAATGCTTAACCTATTAACTTTTCCTAGACATCTCTGTGACTGTTGTTTTAGTGCATGTATATGTTGATTCTAGTGCAGTACACTTTATATACTGTAATTGCTTTGTGATTTAATTTGTGATTTTTGTCTTGTAGGACACAAAAAGACCCCCACCCCCCTCCAACATCTTCCTTGAAGAAACTGCTAAACAGAGGTAGCAACCTTGCTTTAATGTGGGTTGGCTCAATCTGGGTATAAATGAACAGCCTACAAGGTGCCCTTGATCATCAGTCATTTCCTCTCCATGGGTATCTTGTCCAATATAGTTAGATGTGGAGAGAGACTAAACAGCAACTATAATATGTTCACAAAATGAAGATGTATGGGTAGTTAGGATATACATAATACTGTGCTGTGTGACCGCATATTTGATTTTTTTAAGAGGTCAGTAGAAACATGCTCTTAAGAATCTTAATGTTGAGTATAGGCAGACAGCATGAATGAAAAAAGTGATCACTTTCAAGGAGAAGGTTTCAGATCTTCATTTGCATAAATAAAGAAAATTGTTCTGTCTAGATCAAACTGAATCTGACTTTTCCATGTTTGCTTTTATTTAGAATGCCTCTTTAATATAACATTTTAAACGGTCTCATTGTGAGCTACAGTATGTACTGTACACACTACCATACAGTCAATTCATTCAACAGTTATCAAAGTCACAGCAATACAGAGCTGAAAGAATAGACCCATACATCATGGAAGGGATGACAGTGTGTTGTTGGGCACACATGCATAAAGAGATAATAATAAAACCTAACTAACATATTTTTGGGACTTGGTTTTAAACTGTTAATGACAGCCATGATAAACAGTTTGCACTTATAGGATACAAACACAATGATTAAAAAACAAACATAAAAACTAAGAATATTCATGCAGTCATGATTCCATCAGGCATCTGATACAGGTTCATCTCAATGTATTATACTGAAGAAGCAGAAACACATGCCACTCTTAAATCAATGATGCCGCAACATTATCAAAAAATTCCTGCAGTTGGTACTCTTTCATGCTTTCTCTCTGAGAAACAGACCAGAACAGAAGTCTAGGATTATTAAATTTGAAAGGACCTTATTTTTCCAGTTATGCCAGTGGTGTGCTATAGTTTTGTAAGAGACATAACACAAATAAAGTGTTTCTATTTGAAACTACACTGCTGTCTGTGCTAAGCTGAGGTTTGCATATGTATTTTAGACCTCAACACGTTTTCTTTAATATTAAAATTCTTGATGCAGCTGAAAAAGCCGTCATACATCATTGGACCTCTACGACTAGTGTAGCCAGGCATGCAAAACAGTTGCAGATGAATTTGGCCAGCATTCCCATGTATATGTAATGAGAATCTGCCTTATGCACTGTAGCAGAATTTCACAACAGAGCTCGCAGTAGATATTATCTAGTTTTAAACTGAAACCTTGATCTCCTGGGACATCCACCACATGTCTTGATTCAATGAAATTCAACAAAAGAGCTTAATATTGTCCCCCAGGTGATTAAGCCAGCTGCTGCAAATTCACATAGTGATTCCCTCAATGCACATAACAAAGTGAGTTCCTCAGGTTCACCCTCCACTGTCTGGAGTGTGTTCATAACTCACTAATGTCCGGATTCTATGTCTCTCTAGGTACACACAGATCACAAATTCACCTGTAATTGCCTTTTGTCACTAGAAGATCCTGTCTCCCACCCTGCTCCATTGGCAATATGAAATTCAATAATATACTGTATATGTATATTTTTGGTCCTTTGATATACAGTACCTAACCAAAAATTGCCTGTTTGTATCTGTGCTCTGAATTCAGCCTCCATTTTCCTATCTATACCATAGCACTCCAGCCTCCAGCACACTGTTAAGCTACTGTACCTTGCAAGCACATGCAAGGCTGTTCAAGAAGAAGTCAGTACTTTCTTGTGGATAATGCTTTAATTGTGTGGTAGAATATTCTTGGGTAAATAAACAAACAAGAAATAAAAAATTCTCTAAAGTGAGCTTTTCAAACACTCACAAAGTTCACACTTCAATATAACATTCACAGTTATTTAGCATAGCCTTTTAAACATAAGAAAATTAGGATTTTGGAAATTAGAATCAATTAAAGATCCTCCCCAACCCAGCAGTTTTGTGTGTATACATATTGAAAGGTGAACACATTATTGAAAGGTTAATTCCTCCATCTTCATACATGACCATTGTCACATACAGTATATACTGTAAGAAAATATTCTGGGGGTAAGGGTGGGGCTCTTTGTGATTAGTTTAATTAACAACTGCTGAAAAAGTGATTAGCATTTATTTAACAGAGGTTAAACTAACACTCTATTTAATAACAATCTAACAACACATGGTAAAGCACAGTGATACACTGTGATGTCGCAAGGACCTCTGAAAAATGCAGTCAAGCTAAAAGTCTGACATTACTTTCACTATCAAACAGTGGTTGCTAAAACAGATAAACATTTTGAATTCTACAAATGGATTTTCATGAGTACAAGACATTTCCTGAGCTGACAGACATATGTGATACAGAACATAATGCTTTTATATCTGGTGTTACTGTTTTTTAGAAAGCAAAATCACTGTTTGCAATGTAAAAAAGGCATCCCAAACAGAAACACTGAACGGCATTTTTTGTTGGGAAATCCAACATATTTTAGTTTGAGAGCAAAGAGAAAGCAATTTCCAATGGAGATGCATTCACATTAGCATTATTTTCTTTCTGACACAAAACTACAATGAGATAGATAAAAATCCAGAGAGATAGTATTGATCAATATCATTAGAGAAAATAAAAGCTCAAGATGATGGTGCTGAAATATCAGCAACCCTTAGCTGAGATCAATTTCTAATGGTACGTAGGAATATTTCTAGACCAATAGACAAACTCAAGAGAAAGAGTGTATATGATCGATATGCAGTTACAGAGTCATACATATGGAAACCTCTTCGAAGGGGTGAAGTTACCTGTGACATCTTGTTACTGCATGGATTGTGTACAGAACTTATTTGAAACTTCAAGTCCTCTCAGAATGACAAATTACTGAACCGAATAAAAGCAGAATTGCAACAGATGTCGTCTTAGTAAGTACTGTAGTTGGAATAAAATAAAACCCAAGATATTTATTTCAGCAGGGAAAGCATTGTCTCTTAATTACTGTGCAACATATTGTATATGTTCTGAAGGGCACATTTAATATGGGTGCATGATTAGAGGTTTGACATTTAAAGGCAAACTACTTCTCTAATGGCTTGACGTTCAATTTCATGTGCTTAGAAAACTTCATTTCCCTGATTTTACAGTATGACTGCATTCATACATATGAAAACTGCAGGAGGCACTTGAATATGCCAACTTGCCTGTTACTCTATGCTGTCCAAAAACCACAACAAACATGTTCAGGATTCACAAACAAAACAAACCTCATATGGGTCTGAAAGATTAACACTTGAGATCTGTACTTAACTGCACATTTACTAACACTTCTTAAAATGGCTCCTAAAGAGAGGACACTTAAGGCCTTGTAACTTTAGTTTATCATACAATAGTAAGACCGAAGGCTGAATGCTGGTACTTTAAAGTTGCAGATAAGTAAATTACTTCTATAACCTTTATGTGACACTTAAAGGAACCCAATAAATTCAAGGAGAACCCATAAAAAACAACATAAAAGAATAAGTAGAATAAGTCAAGCTTTTCTTTTCTCTTTATGATTAATAAAATTGAATTAAGACATTGATTTACAGCAAAGGCAACTGCAGTACAGATTAAACATTATGTAAACTTAAACTTTTAGACAGAAATAAACAGATGACAGAACTTAAGAGGTGACAATGTACTCAGTGTTTTTGGAGATCATTGATTTCAGAATTATGGTTTTCCCCAAATGAGCTCCAGAAATCTGCTGCTGACTTAATCAATTTATCAAAGCCAAATAGGATTAAATTGCTTGGGACTAAAAACGCAATAAAAAATGCTTACTTTGACCTTCACAGATTTTTTTTCTTATGAAGCTAGTACAGATTTCAATTTCAGAATCACACGTTTTTCTCCTTCAATTAGTTCCAATGCTTTCAATCTGAGACAACATTTTAATTACTCGCAGATGGGTCCAAAGAGAGATGTTTTAAAACAAGTAAGGCAATCATAGTATAGTAGATCACATTCAACTGCAGCACTGTCACATTTTTTTTTAATTAAGGAACATTTTTATTCCCAAAGAGTTTTAACAAAGAGCAACAACTGTACACTCACTTATAGAGGGTTAGTATAGTAAATGTGTGATGTCATTACTGTTTTCTTATTTACAGTACAATACGGATTTAGTTTGTTTTTCCAATGATTCCCAGAGGTGGCATCATGGTTCATCATAGGCCACCATGTTTGCAGCTACTGTATTTCAATTAGCTTTACTTCACTTTCACTTCAACTTTAAAAGGGGTTGCAGTCTTTGAAGCATTTGTGGGTATCACAGCACTCTGTACATGCAGAATTTTTACAACACATAAAAATGTAATGCATTACATTCAAAATACAGGACTTTTAGATGTTTAAGTTTAGAAATATGACTCTAACAAGCAATTTTCTCACTTGAGTTTATGATACCACATAAACAGCACAACAAGTAAAGAAGTAAAGGCTTAGACCAAACAACCCATATCACTACTGCTTCTCACAGCAAACTTTCAGACATTTAACACTAGCAAGATGAGTGGTGCTGTTCTACACCTACTCAGCAGCAATGCTGCCTCCACTGAAGACACTTAGAGAATGATGGATAATAAAAAAAAACATGATCTTGTATGACAGCTAGGAAATTCTAAAATAACCATAGCTGACTGCATAAAGGGGGTTATACAAAAGTACTGTAAATAGTGTTATTTTTACATCTGGGAAAGCATAATGAACACATAATATAATTTTTCACATTATTAAGAATTACATATTAGCTTAATTTAAAATATAAAACAATCCTAACAGCATGGGGTGAACATGAGACAAATACAGCAAACAGAATTCTACTGTTTGAACAAATTCATTAAGTGCTGTAAAAACATTGCCTTTCTATCACCAGAAGATCAGCTAACATTTTAAATGAACTTTTCAATTGCAAAAAGCTAATTTAACTATCTACTGTATATATGTTTAATTAAAACGAATAGAAAATATACTATGTTCTCTTTTTGTGTCTTAAAATATTGATTGACTATACAAATAAAGCAATTTCCTATTTATATGAATCATAAATTCAGCTTTCAACAATAAAATATGAAGATATGTTATGTAAAATAACAAGAAATTTTAAAGGCCTCCAAGCAAGTTGTTACCCTCCTACTTCAACAGTAAACTAAGTAGAATATAAAATGATACCTAACAAGGTTGGAGTTCACTAGATAAAAATGTTTGTGAAATATTTACCCATAAATTCTGAAGTAATGAAGATTTTAATGTGATGAAATCTTCCAAATTTCAAGTCACTCATTGTACTGGCTCCTAAGAAAGTGGTCATTTGAATCTCATTTCATCATACAGTATGTTAACTGTATTCCCACTATGGCAATATCACATATGAAGGTCATTGTCCAGTTTGTAAAAACTGTTAGCAGTATGGAGCATGTTTCACCAAGCAAATGATGACAAATGACTCATTGTGTGTAAAACATATTGCTTACAAAGAAATGTCATTACCAGTGTTAATTGCATTGGAACTGCAATGATGCTTACTAATTTTGGAGTTAATTGGCTAAACAGTTTTTCAAACAGCAGGTGTTAGGCAACATCTCAACAAAATCTTGGTTTACGCAGGAACTCCATTTTCTTATTCTACTTGTGCTGGGTTTATGCCTTTAAAGCCACCAGTTCAAACAATCCACTTTTTGAACATCAGCTGTTTCTGTGAGAGGCCATATTTTTTAAATATTTTTAGAAATTTCTCATAGTAACTTTTCAGGAGACACTTTAGATTTTGTTTTGGTTGATTGTTTTTTTTTTTAATTCATTTGGTGCACTGGTTCATAGACTTTTTTTTTAAATTTTCAAAAAGACAGGTCAGGATGCCATTTTGGTTGACATAGGGCCCCAATGTCCTAAATCATCAGTCCCAGTACACAGTGGAAGTTTAATAACGAAGACAAATAGATTTTAAAATCAACTGCATTATTATGTCAACAGTTATATAATACTTTGAAATTCACAATCTACCTTCTTTAGACAGAAAAGCACATCAATCACAATGTCAAAAATGTAAGATAGCAAAAACTTATGAAATCCAATATGAAAGGTGCATAGCTTTTAGCTGCTTCTCATAGCTAAAATGATCTGTAAAACTCATGTTGAGTTTTAATTTCACAGCAGGATCTTCAGTTAGAAACCACAACCAGGTTCACAGTGCAGTTCAGAAGCAGTCACCACCACATTACACTGGGAGTTCTGATTAAATAGGAGAAAGCTACAGCAAAAATGATAAGATAAGATTAATCAATGGGAAAACATAAAGATGCAATTGTAATTGTATAGAATTTGAGCAACACATACCATGACTGGTTTAAAGAAATATTAGCAAGAGACAATGCACCACAAGTGTCCATGCTACCAACTGAAATAACTAGAAAATGCCTTTCTCCAGATCTGCAGTGATGGGGACACTATACTGTAAAAAGGCACTGTCCTGACTCTCTGTGACCATTAAAACCCTGGAATCCTAGCCAAAATTTCCCGCTGGCCTTTACCAATCATGGCCTTCTAATAATCCCCATCTATGAATTGGCTTCATCACTCTGTTCTCCTCCCAACTAATAGCTGATGTGTGGGGAGCGTACTGGCACACTATGGCTGCTGTTGCATCATCCAGGTGGATGCTGCACACTGGTGATGGAGGAGTGGAGTCCCCATTACCTGTAAAGCGCTTTGAGTGAAAGTGTCCAGAAAAGCACTATAGGTGTATTTAACTTAGGCAAAAAGTACAAATGCAACTTGTTGCCATCAAGCAGCATGTGGTGAGTGTGATATGGTTCACGTGTGGTACTGCATTTTTTCAGAGCCCCTTATTATTATTATTATTATTATTATTATTATTATTGTTGTTTTTATTATTAATTATTGCTTACACTTATATAGCGCTTTTCTGGACACTCCACTCAAAGCACTTTACAGGTAATGGGGACTCCCCTCCAACACCACCAATGGAAATTCAAAAACACTTCACCGAAGAGTTCAAGTAAGTGTGAAGTGCGAACTCACATACTCTAAACTCTCATTAATGACATCCCACAGATTGTCGGAGTACTAGGGTACTAGTGTTCTATTTATTTGTATTATTATTATTTTATTTTGGTGTGGCAGTACTGGAAATAGACTCATTACAATTGTTTTAATTGTTTTAATTTGAAGTTCAGTGCACACGGACAAAATACACACGTTCTCACTGAAAGAAAGAGAAAGTATGTTCACCAGACTTTTCACCAATTTTAGATTTGATACAGTACATGAAAAAAATAATTCTGAAATGATGTGCAAGTTAAAATGGCCACCTTTAAAAGCCAAAAATAAGAGCCAAAAAAGGAATTATGAAAGATTAGTGTACTGTTTGTTGGCAGCTTGCAGTTTGATTTTAAAAGCATTTAGTATGTCTGTCTTCTACTGATTTCCATATTTCGTATCTCAACTGTTGTTTTTAGTAGAACAATTCCAGTCAACAGAACACATTGGTATTTTGAATGGTTCTGTATCTACAAGTATTGTTACTGTTACTTCTTCCACAGCTAGTACTACCAGTTCAAATTCCTACTTACCTCAAATACTGCAAGACTGCCATCAATGAACTATTAGGATTAAATGTGGATTCACTAATAAAACCACATACTGTATATTCTTTTGCAGACTTTTAGTTCATTGAAATGACCAATATTATGTGTATTCCAGTCCATGCTTCAGTCAGGAAATTGTTCTCTGTTCCCACAACGTTTTTTTAATATGCCAGCACAGTGCCTTTGCACAGCTCAGCCTGAGCCTGATCAGTGAGCTGCTGGGATCCTTTGCTGCAGCAAAGTGGTAAGTGATAGGTATAAACAATTTTGTACACACTGCACTCTTATCCTCCCTGAATAAATGTGAAGACTTTTGTCAGTGTTGGCCTCACTAGTATCCATTTTGATATTTGCTTAGTTGGTTTCAGAAAATGTGGGGTAAGCAGGTCCTTTTGTTTTCTTCTCAATTAACAGCATACATTTTCTGCTACTGCCTTTTCAAACACTGTTGGGGTCTCTCAAACAAGCCAATTATAACTATGTACTGTATTTCCCCAATATTGCAAAGCCCATACAGTGATGTTTACTCCAACTGCAATGACAATTTACATCACTTTTGCTTCAGTTATTAAAGTTACAAAATAGAATACAAGATTTTTCTAAATAAGAACATGATTTATAAATTATGTAATTACACATCATAATTAGGATTGCCAAAGACTGCTAAAGTTGAAGTATAATTACAGAATGATCCCAATTAATTGCTAATTACAGAATTGTGGGTGACAGCATCTGTTAGTCAAGTTGTGGGTGGATGCAAGTTGTCAACAGCAAAAAAACAGGAGGTATCGGGTTGCACTTTGCAGTGTGGTACACTCTGCTTCATTTAAAATACATTCTGCAGGGGTAAATTATGCACCACTGGCAACCTAAAATAGTAAGAATGGACACCTTCAGGCTCTGACCTGGCATATGTGATTCAAAGTGGCCCAAATTGGATCATGCAGTACAAGAACTACAATCAATAACAAAATATCACACACTGCATTGCTGGATTGAACAAAAAGACACTTTAGGATACGTTAGTGGCTCAGATAAGATGGATGACAAAAACTTTGCAAGACTTGGCCTGACGTTGAAATCTGTTCAGTTCTGGAAGCAGCATGGACAGTACATTAAGAAAGAAGAATAATTTTGCTTTCAAAGCAAAGTATCTGTGTACTCTGATGAAGGTAAACATAATTTTGCAAAGTAGCTGAGCAAAGTGCTTCTGTCTGTGCACTACATTACACTTCCCTTAAGCCAAAAACAATCTGTGCTGTGACTTGGGAATAGAGGCTTCTCTACCGTATGTGATAGACTCTTAAGTCAATTAAAATGCTCCACATACAAATATTACACAAGCATCACTACTGTAAGCATTTTAGTAGTTTAGTAGTAAAACATTTCAGGTATAGTCAGATCTCTCATTTGAAATACAAACACTTGGTTTGCAAATGAGAACTTCAGTGATGGGAGATCCTGGCTCACAGCCACATAACATATACAGGAGCATCTGTTTCTTTAATTTAATCCCTTGTACAGTAACTGTCTGCGCATCACTAATAACCACATTGGAGGCCTTCACATTTACAGTGAAAGGCAGAACTTTTAAGCACTTCAAGTCTGTCAATTAAATCTTCCATATTTTATCTGGATATGCTAAACAAGAGTGTATAGAGGAATCAAAATTAAAAAAAAATCTGTGTGCCGTTTACCTGTATTATCTATTGTGTATGATTTGCATGTGTGTTTGGTTTTTAAATATAGAAACTCAAATCTGTTTGTTTTTCTATGTTACTTCTTTACAGAAAATAAATAATAACACAGAAAACACAATTCCATGGTATCTATATACAATAACATACAGTACATGTATATTATATCAATCCATATTCTAACCACTTCATCCAATTCAGGGTCACAGGATAATTGAAATCCTATCCTGGCAAGCAACAGATGCAAGGCAGGGTACCAGTCCATCACAGGGGACACATGCCTATACATAAAGTCACAGACACAGTCATGGACACACTTACACCAGGTTCAATATAGCCAGAAGCCAATTAACATACTAGTATGTCTTTGGACTGTAAGAGGAAACCAGAGCACCTGGCAAAAACCCACGTTAGCAGAAGGAGAACAGAGAAACTATGTATTTAGCATCCCAGGTCCAGAATTCCCCAGGCCCCCAGTGCTGTGAGGCAGCAGTAATAATCATTGCCACCCTATCATTATAACATTTATTTTTTCAAAACAAATCCTAATCCTACAGATTTATATAAATAGGATCCATTATACAGTATCACTCATTCAGCACTAGTGCAGATCAAAATTACAGCTAGTTCAGACTATGTACATCATAATCAAGGAAGCTATGGACATGAGTCTCACTGGAGTTTTCATGCAGATGAGCGTGAACAACAAATCGCAGCCCAAGGTGATCATGAGAAACCATCGCTGAAAACAGCATCTGTTTTCACAATCCCAGCAGAATCAGTGGCTTTGAAGGCAAGGTGATGAAAAGGGGCCTGTTTTGGAAACTTAAATCACGTGGACAGAAACAGTGGGAGCAGACTGTCACATATACTCTGTGAACTACTTAAATAGAAAGTGAAAAGCACCAATCCATTGTAGCTTTATGTACTTGATTCAACATAAATCATTAAATATCAGCAATTCAAATTCCCTTAGTTCCTTCCCTCATGAACATGCCTGTATTCTGCAATAAAACACAAAGCTTCTTCATTAGGCAAGTCAAGCAGTCATTTTTTTTTTAGCTGTGAAAACAGCCTCAGACCTCCAGCCATATCTACAGTACATCCTTTAGTACAAAGAGTTTAAATGCTCAAATTTCACATGCTTATCCATAATATATCGACCATAGCTTCCACTGCAACACATGCACACACCTGTTAAATGCAAAGATCTGTAGACTGAGGATTCTCCACTAATCATGACAGTGTCATATTCTCTTGAGAAGATCTGCTTCGCCTTTCAACATTATGTTAGACAGGATCTCGGTCCTTAGTTTTCCTTTGGGCAAACTATAAGCAAATGTGTCGTTATTTCTTCTTGTAGAAAAATGTAGACTTCCGGATATTCTGTTTCTATTAATAACCTCACCCTGCTGTAATCCAAACAGTGATACAGTAAAACTAGACTGCCTTCCAGAAATCACCTACTGTGTATAAAACTTGATTTCAGTTTCTTTTATCAATGCCAGATTTTAACAAGGACCCACTTTCTCCTCAGTGTAACTGATTTGCCTAGATACTATTATCATGACAGAAATACTAATAACTATGATAAAATATACAAGTAGCGCTGTCCAAATAATTTGGGAACACCACATAATTATCCTTACATTATTAAATGAATAATTGCTTGTTAAATAATTGCCTGGCCAAATTCCCCATTGGCCCTTACCAATCATGGCCTCCTAATAATCCCCATCTATGAATTGGCTTCATTACTCTGCTCTCCTCCCCACTGATAGCTGATGTGTGGTGAGCATTCTGGCGCACTATGGCTGCCGTCGCATCATCCAGGTGGAATGTGCACATTGGTGGTTGTGGAGGGGAGTCCCCATTACCTGTAAAGCGCTTTGAGTGGAGTGTCCAGAAAAAGCGCTATATAATTGTAAGCAATAATAATAATAATAATAATAATAATAATAATAATTATTATTATTATTATTGTTATTATTATTGTTATTATTATTATTATTAAAAGGTGCTACAAAAAGCCACAGAGAAGCATTGAGGATGGTACTACAGAAAGCAAGATATTGTGAAAATCTAGATGAACTCAGCTAGTAAGAAAGTAGTTCAGGTGGGTAGCTGCGTCAGCATGCATAGGCTGCAAAGGAACAAGTAATAGGTTTATTCCATGCTGAAAAAAAGAAGAGAAGAAGAAGAAGAGAAGAGTTTTCTTTCTTCTTTTTTTCACCTTTTTTCACCTAGTAAGAAAATAGTCACCATAAAAGTGTCAGCACAGATCTCCAGTGGATAACAAATCAATGCCTTGTTCACTTTTTAGCATAATAATGACATGGTATTCCATGATATGATCTGGGAGGAATGTGTGTGCTTAATGCTGCATTTTATATTCTTTATTAGTGATTTTTTGTGTCTCAAGAAAGTTGCGGAAACAGAATCAAATCTAAAAGGAGGGCTGGGTTTCTGGCATCTTAATGAAGTAGTTACTCAAGATAAGAGTAATAACCATTGACTAGATGTTTAATGTGGCTTTCAGCCATAAAAATGGTTACAAAACCAAAACAAGTAATTAAAAAGAGCAATAAGTCTAACTTCTGAGAGAAATACTGTTATGAGAACAAGACCAGTGCTGTTGGTCATGGATACTGACGCCAGCTTGCTCATTTGTGAAAGGGAACAGCATGCAAGAAGAAAGCAGATGGAGAAGACCCAGCAGTCTTCTCTGGAAGGAGAGCAATGTATGAGATCTAGAAGCTTGGATTGTTCCTGACGGTCAGACAGAATATTCCAACAGTGCAGTTCTAACTGAAAAGGGCTTTCGGACTACAGCAGGTCTCCTCTCCTGTCTAGCCAAATGCATTGGGCATATGCAGCTGGGAAACCAGAGAGTGGGACAGCTGTATTCTCCCAGCCCTGATGTTGCAGGGTAGGAGGGCAGTTTGTTAGCTCATGTGTGGGTCTGCTGGTGTACCTTGGGTGAAAACCAGAGAGCAGGAGGTACACAGCTGGAAGGAATCTAACTCTGTGGAAGAAGATTACCAGGAGATGCCAGTCCAATTGTTGAAACATCTGGCATATCTCCAATACAGGGACTGAAAGAACTTGGCAGGAATGAGGACGTGTGAGACTTTGAGCTGCTGTGCGTGTAAAATGAGGAAAGAGAATAATGCTTGGAGGCTGTGTTAACTGTGGCTGGAGGCTGAGTGAGTAGTATGAAAGACAAAAAGAAACAGTGGAAGTGAGTTATGAGTGGGATAATCATGTACAGACAGGTCTAAAACAAGCTTATCAAGTGGTGTGAGGCCTGTCTACTATACCAATATAGATAATTTAAGGAATATCGGTATAAACCTCAGTGAGCTGCATGCTGTGCTGTGTATCGGAAAATGGTGCAAAAACAAGGTAAAACCACAACAAAATTGCAAAAATACCATGATACCAAATTCAGCACTTGGGAATTTTTACCAGGGATAAATGTAGAAAGTATATATAATGCATATACCTTAAAACCAGAAACCTTGCAGTAACTCAGAATGTGCAGACAGGTGAATTACACACAAAAGCTATCAAAATAGAGAGAGCAGCAGTGAGCTTGTCACAGAACTGATGGAATTACTACTAATGAGCCTCACTCTGTAAGTACTACCTCAGGCCATGCAGGTAGACAGATTCATGAATGTTTTCGTGATCTTTAACATATTATGTATACATTCAATTACCTATGATTTAACAGCATTTAGGCCAACGTGAAAGTATATAAAATCTACATACTGTCAATCAAAAAAATGTCAGGTCAAGGACAACCTGAAACTATATTTGAGGATGTTGCTGTTCATAGGTGGTTTGGTTAACTGAGCACATATGCCATATACTGTATATACTACATATGGTTAAGGCAGTACATATACTGTATGTGTCATGTAAATAGTGTTTTCAGCATGAATTTTAATGGAATTTAAATGCTCATATCTACTGAACTTTATTGTAATAGATATTATGTGAACAAATGAAATATTTCAACAAAATAACATTTCTTTGGTTGATGCTTTTACTCAGAAGATCTTCCGTTTGTACAGATGGGCATTTTGCTAAAGAAATGTGTCTCAAGTAACTTGCTGAAGAGCACAACAAAAGTGTCCCATCTGGGATCTGAATCGACACCTTTCCAGTTAGTCCAGTGCCACATCTTTCTCCAGTCTTTCATTAGGGAAATTGTACTTCCAAAAAACTCTCTCTTATAATGAGTTTACTGCTATTTAACCTAAACCGACACTTATAAAGACATTTAATCCAGAGTCATTTGAGAGAAACTTCCAAATGGATAACGCCAACAATAACTTAGACAAATGTTTTATTCTCCAAAGAATGTAAAGTATTCAACTGGGTTCCCTCTGAAGAAATTTAGTGCACCTAACTTTTTAACTATTTTAAAATACTACAAAAGACAAAACCTTACTAAATATTCTATTTTCTAATTTAATACATGTTGTTGTTTTAGGAAGTCCAACACAGAACTCAAAAGCAATTCCAAAATGTCCAGAAATAGCCCTTAATCTCAGTAGTGCCACTCAGCGCAGCAAGCAATTACAGTAGGCAATAGCTCACTGCCACAGGCAAAGACCATGCTGGAGCTACAGCAGAGCTGACAAAAAGAATGAATGAACATGATCTCTTCAGAAAATGTCATTAGTGTGCTTGGAAAGTGTCTACATACCAGGCTGGTGAAGGATGAGGTTTGGCACACATGTATGGAGCCTGTTACCCCCTTTACACCAAACTATACCAAATCACAAAGTTGGACAGCTTTGCATGACAGTAAAATACTTGTGCATTTCTTTATTATTCAATTAACAGTTGCAGTGCATCTCTTTTGCAAGATCCTCTCTTCTGTTATCCAGACCTATGTAGTATTATGACAACTGGCATATGTGAAAAAAAAAATCATCTCAGTATCCTTGGGTGTGAAAGGCAGTGTCTGTCGTTTGAGTTCCTCTCCTGTATAATGTTTATAACTGCATGATCTGAAGCTCAGTAAAAACCCTTTCAAGGCTGTGAAAGGGTTTGTCTATATAATGCAAATTGCTTTAAATGATTAATCAAGAAGAGAGCTGTCAGACTAATGGATTCAACATCAGAGCAAGGCTCTTTTCATTTCAATTTGGAGTGCACCAATTAAAGCTTGATAAAGTAAACAATCTCTGTGATATTGTCTTCATTTGGTTTGGAGGGTACAGCCAATCAGTCAGCAGTTCTGACTGCCCTTGCTTAAAAGGTAATCAACAGGAATATCCCCAAGGCTATATGTGTATTAAAACATATTTCAGCTTCTCACAGATGACTACATATTCTGGCCCAAGAGTGCCTGCTGTTATCCAGTAAACTGTAGTTAAAATGAACCACCTTTCGAGCAAATAACATAGAAATACAAAAGTATATACAGTATATGAAAAGATATTCATATGTGTTTGTGATTAATTTGTGATTGCATTATTAACGATGGATGGTATAACCTTGTTGTATCTTTCCTCAAGGGTAAAGCCAAATACACTCGGGGTATTTTTTTTTCTCTTTTGCTTACAAGAAACATTATTCTCTGAGACACAAACACATTTTGACAAATGATACTCAAGCAGCATAAAGACAGACCTTTTCAAAAAGACCTCTAGTCACAGAACAGCCAAGAGAAAATTCAAATATGCGACTGGGCACTTACCATGACAGATATGTGTAGGATGTGCAGCTGCTCATCCATGATCTCTGATGGCTCCCGGATGGTGGGCTCTGTCACCTGGGACAGGTGTTCAGCACTGCTCATTGACACGTGGAAATAGAGGGTGCCATTCTCCAGCCACTGCTGCTTCCAGTGCACCAAAGAAATGTCCGCACTCGTTCCTGACATTTCTGCAATCAAAGAAACAAGTTATTGAATACTTCACCAATACTGGACAATTTCATATCCCATTCTAAAATCCCAATTCAAAACAAATCAAGATAGCAAGGACCATTGTAGTTGTGTTTTCATGTTCATGCCTAAATTACAACACAATAACTGCAACAAAATCAAAGGATGTTAGAATCGAGCTAAAAGATTGGTTACCTTGAAATGTCTCATTGCAACCTACAGTGATTTGTGTCCAATGTTTTTTTTTCTTTTCAGAAGAGACAAACCTTTACAATAACCAGAGTTAAAGTATTTATTATTGAGAAACCCAGAAGTATGAGACACATAAAAAGTGGATATCAGACAAACATAACTAGATTAAAACTCTTCCCTAAATTATTTAACAAAATCTTGCTTTTCTTTAAGATTATACATTACATAGTGAGGAGCAGTCACTAGGGAGTTGGGTATTTTACTGGAAGAGTTGAAAATGTAGGTGGGCACTGCTGTCTGTGCCATGGAGCCAATGAAAGTGCCCACAAAAAGTATTGGGACAGAAAAGATTAAACTTATTTTTGGGTTTACAGTCAAGCATTTTGTTTTTTTTTTATCAAAAGATTAATACGAACAAAAAGTACAATACACATTTTATTTGTGAGTAGTTCCTGGCACACATTTGATCATATTGAACACTTTGTATTCAGTCCAATTATTTCTAGTGACAATATCTGGCATAAACTGAAGTACTGGGACACATCACAATGAGATAAAGTCAGTATTTGGTCGATAATCTTTTTGAGACAATTGCATGAAGTCCATGACCCATTGAGATCACTATCCACATTATGTAATAATTTGAGATGCTCTGCCAATTCTTTGCATCAGCTGTTTTTGAGTTCTTTCCAATTTGGGGGTTTTTCATTCCCCAGTTTATTTCAATAGAATGTGCAATGCAGTCAAGTTAGATTTAAGGTTGTTACTGACTTAGTAACCAAGTCTACTTTTTCTCCAGCATTTTGGTTGCATTGGACTTATGTTTTCTGATCATTGTCATGTTGTATGATTTAGAACCACCCTTCATAAGAAATAAGAAATGTAGAAGTGATGTAAATGTTAAAGTATAAAAGAACTGCAGATGCTCCATTGAAGACCACCTCTTTTTTCAAGCACAGTATACTGTAGGTAATACTTAAAATGAATGTATAATTACTTGAAATGGCAAAGTACAGTATATTCTTGTTCTAATAAGATCAAGTATATGCATGGAATTACCCCAGAAAAACAGACACATTAGAATGTACTTATTCTTATTAATCTTGTTTTCATAAAACTGCTTGACTGTAAACAGTTTTGACTTTGCTGTCTCAGTGCTTCTGGAGGGCATATTACTTCACTGATCTCTACAGGAATATGCCTAGCTTTATAGATGAGCGCAAATTAAAGGCGTTATGGATGAAAGTGCCAAGAATATTAATTAATTATTAATAAAGTAGGCATAAGGAGGTGCAAAGTTTATTTTTAAAATGTACAGCCACAGCCAAGGACAAAAGGTGTGTATCACCCTTTGGCAACTATCAGCAGAGCTTGGTTAGTACAAAGCCTTTGTCCATAGTTGTATGTAGAAACAGATTATGATGTCTTTAGCAGCCTTCTATTGTATACATGTAAACACTGCCGGAAAAGGGCATCACAAAACTATTGCTACAGCACAACATGCAATAGAATTATGAGTGCAGCGATATACAACACCTTTCTGCAAGCTCCTGTGTCACAATTAAATATGGGTAAGTGATAAATTTGCAGGGCAACAGTAAAAGGCTGGTAAAAAAAAATCATCCTTTCACTTTCTGATAGGAATTACCTTATTAAAGGATTAAAGGACTTAAAAAGGCTATTTAAAATTCTGATGAGTCTATAGATATGTGTGGCATTTTTATTATTTCCAATTAACCCAATGGAACATCTCTCCTTTTTTCTTTCTCCTTGTCAATGTGCTCTTTATGGCTGTACTCCTAATCAGGCACATCTTGAAAACGGTGTATTATCTTTAAACAATGAGGCTAATGATCACTCAGCTGCAGTACGGGTGCCATTAAAAAAATAATAAAAGAAAGCTTTTTAAGTCCCCCGTACAATGAAATCTGAGGCTTTAACAGTGTGTCTGACAGTGAAAGGTTTGAAGGTGACACTGCAGTGTTGTGATTATTCCTCCTTAAAAAAAAGCACACATATACAATTTAAAACAAACATAAATGTGAATTCATAAATACCATACAAAGCAAACAATTGCAGAATTTACCACCATTAATCACACTGCAATTCTCTTAGGCCATTGTTTACAATGGGTACTGCAGGCATATTTAGCATCTTTACAGACAGCATTCATTTTATGCCTCTGTGAGAAAAATTAAACCTAACATTTAAGAAATATATAATAAGAACGTAATGTGCTTTTATTCAATGATGCTGTGAAATGGGTTTCAGTCTTAAAAACTCTTGTTCCAGACTTCAAACAACTTTATGATGCATTTGCTTGTTGACACACACAATTATTGTCGCACAGAGATTACAGGCAAATGCTTGCAGGAAATTGAATTTGGGGTAATGTCTTAACAATAAGAATGTTAATTGGTTTTTATCGCTTTTCATGGGAGGAGAACAATATACCATGTTGGACAAAAATGGAGCTACTGAAGTATTTGCTAAAATATATATTAGAAAAAAACGCATTTTACAATGCAGTATAGTAACATGTATTGCTAGATTTACAGAAAGCACTATGCATTTCTTCATTTGCCCATTGTAGAGCCCGCAATGATCATAAACAATAGTAAATCAATGGCAGCAATTGTAAAAAAAAAAAACTTCATTTCCAACCTATAGTAGATTTAAAAGGTGCTTCTACTTCTATGTGACTCTGCAGACTCTTTCCATCACAAATCTTCAGGAGCACATTATACCAAATACTAAATAACCAAGCTATACCCTACTATTGAATTACCCATACATAATGTTTCATTTGTCATCTAATTCACTGGGAAAAAAAATACAATACAGCCTTTTAACTTGGTCTGATTCTCAACATCCACCATTTTCTCATTAAAGAAACATTATTTTCTAACCCTGAATTTTTATTTACATTTCACTCCCTCAGGTAGAGGACTGCTTTATCTTTGTGCTGTAATCATGAATCAACACAAGTCACTTGAAATTCTAAAGATTCCTTTATATATATATTGTATATCTGCAGCACTGCAGCCCAAATGGTAATCACAAATTCATGCAAAAAAAACAGAAAAACAATTTTTAATAAAACATGTTTCTAAAAATGTACATTCTCTGTCAAATTAAAAAGGTCCACAGCATTTCTACAGCTTCTGTAACTTAATTTTGAATGTAATTATCAAATATTTTACATTTAAGATTTAAGGATGTTTGAGCATGGGCTCAAGCCTTCTAAAGTAGTGATAAACGTATCTCTCGATAGGCCCAACAACATATTCAAGAGATATATGACATATGATATACAGGTATGGTTTATATAAATATGATAAAAGTAGATATATTTCTACTGTAATGTTTTAGAAAATGCTGAATAATATTTCAATAGAGAAACTATTACTTCAGGAATTTACGGACTTGATATGATATATTTAAGGAATATATTTTACATTGCACTGCTATTACAAATAATATAGTGCATAATGATACTGAGAATACAGAAATGCTAGCAGTGATTACATTCTTTTCACCAATACCTGAACTGAAACACAGAAAATTAAACTTCACTTCAAAGGCTGATATTTTTATATAAGTGTGGAATACTGCAGTGAAACAGATGGAGAAAGAACTCTGCTTATATTGAACAGCTATCAGCTTCCAGTGCTACTCCTCCAGCACAACAAAAGTGCAATGATTAAAAAAAACATGAAATTCACCCCCCAAAACAAGTTCAATACTAAAAACAAGAGGATTTACTCTTGTCATGTTACTCTTTAGAGCTTTTAGATAACTTTCTTTCTCCAAATGACTTTCTTTCATGGCAGTCAAGATTTTATTAAAAATATGCACTTTAAAAAATGATTGAACAATTTGTGTATTTTGGGATGTTCTGAAACTTCTCATATGCAGTATTGCAATTTGTGAGGATCTGTTTTAACTGATGGACCAATGTCCTGCATCAGCAATGTGTGGAATGACCTCTTATTAGACATATTCTCTAATATTATGACAAGCAAGTGTGTGTATATATAACTGAAAGTGAATTTGTATTTTATTACTGATTTGTGACTAAGATAATTTATTCATTTCTGAAAGGAACAGCTCATTTAAGATTTTTCATCCATTAGCTGATGATTTGTTCTAACAGAGTAGGGACAATTTAAGACACTTTGTATTTTATCTAGTTACACAGTAACTTCCTCAGACTGCATCATAATCTGATTTAAATAAATGTCTGAATGTCACAATAAATGTCACATTTACACTGTCCAAGATGCACTACAACACCAAGAGATATGTGATTCTCTCAGTCATATTCTTGGGCAAAGGCTCTAGGGAGGTAAGAAAATTAAGTTAAAAAAATGCTTTCTCATCTGTCACCTGTCCCTGCATTTAAGCAAATCTTGTACTTGTATGTATTTTACCTAGACATAGGCAATTTCCACTTTTTTATCATATGCTCTTTTTTTTCTGTGTCCATTTATTCTCTTTTCAGTAGGCTGTGCGCACAGAGTAAGTTGTCCTTTCAGTTTGGAAACTTTTCTATGGATCCAATGACTGTATAATTCGAGAAGTGACAGATGCAGGGATATACAGTATTGTGTCACATTGGATAGTGAAACATTCCTTTTTTAGAACAATAAAGGGTAAGACAAGAAACAACAAAAAACAGAAAGAAATTGTAATTCTTAATTTCTGGTGTATGATAAAAACACACATAAACTAAATCTTACAGAAAATATCCAAAGCAATGCAAAGAGAAAAGCCATTAATTCTGCCCAAAATCTGTCGCTTACCATTAGTAAATTGGTTATAAGCTTTGTTTTACTGTATCACATTTACAATGCCTTAAATGTTTTGTGTCTATATCAATTTTGTTTTAAGTCTTTAAGTTTATTTTCACTATCACGAACGTTGCCGTCACAAACGATACCCGTATAGTAATCTTTTTTTTTATTGCACCTCTACAAGTCATTTTCTGCATTTTTCCTAACAAATGGACAGTTGCCTCTAGCTTTTGTCGAGCATTGCATGATTAAATTTATTGCCTGTGAAACGTAGAGCAGCATTCATATGAGAATTGCTTTTATTCACAGCCAGGCAAAGTTGAGATTGAACCAGTGACCTAGAAATAAAGGGCTTTAGATTTTTATTTTGTACTGCACCACCAGCCTCTCATTCAGACCTATTCAATATATTTACACACATCTATCAATGTGGAAAAAGAACCCGTGCCAAAACTGCAATAAAATCTAGAACATGATGCTTTCACTTTTTAGAATGAGCAAATACAAGAGGTAAATAAATATTCAACCTCAGCACCTTCTCAGACAATCTATACATCACTACTTTATCTAATAAAACACATGCATTATTTAAAAGAGCCAGCAAAACAGAGTAAAATGAACAGTAATTTACAACATGAAGAGAAACAGCAGGGCAACATTACTTCCTAAAATGAGCCAATGTAGATGGAACCAAAGGTGCCTAGAAAGGAGGAGGGGTCCATTATACAGTAGCATTAAAAATTAGGGTTTAATTAAAGAGAATAGTTCAAGCACAAAATATAACTTCTCCACCCTTGCAGTCTCTTTCTAGTTTTGAACTTACTCTTTCCCAAATAGACAGCTAGATCTAAATGGAGGTGAGCCCCAAAATAGGATACTGTACGTGGCCATTTTAAGCAAGCTCCAACAACATCCATGATGCATCTGCATTCTCATGCCAGTCAATCAGTCAACAGGCCTCGCAGGAACTACACACCCCAGCTGATCTACACTAACTTTAAGGAGAGGCAATTCCTAACCGTGTTACAGTAAGGCTGGAAACATTAAGCAAGTTCCATGTTACACATCACATGACAAACTGAACAGGTAAACTAAAACATAACAATAGAATTTAAAAATATAGCTTCAAGCCTCTGCATTGCTATCTAAACAATTACTGCAATAAAGACAGCCACTCTTATACTGAATCACCTTTTAGCACTTTTCACACCAATGGTTACATACTTCTGCTACTCAAACTCTTTCCTATTTTAATTCTACAGCCCTGCCATTCTCCTCCTGCTTTTTGTGGAGTTCCTTTGCTTTTGGTTATTTTTCCACAAGTTTTTTTGCCCTCAAAAATAGTTTTACAAGGAGAACTTTCAATGGTCTTAGACGGCATCAAAGCTCAGGTGCCTTTACACTCAGGACAGAATTCATTTTAGAGCTTTTTTTTCACGTCAAACCTAGAATGTGCACAGGATGAACTCACCTATCACAAAAAAAAATGTTTAGACATGTTTACACTTTAAGTACATATATGTAGTAGACAAAAACAATTTGAAACAGTTGTTTAAATGAAGAACACCAAGTAAACTGGAAACAAGGGTTTTCACAAAGGTGTGGTTCATGCATCCAGTAAGCATAAACATCCCAGTATGTTCAAGGTCATGTATTATAATACTGGACAGGCATGGTTGTCTGTTATTAGGCAAGCATGACTGTAAGAGGACACCTCAGTGATTTTGAAAGAGGCAAGATTGTTGGTTTAAGTTGGCTGGCAGGAGCTTCAGTGACCAAGCAGGCTCGACGTGCTGATGATGAGCAAGTGTCTGAGATGATGTTCGAATGGAAATCTGAGGAAAATGCATCATTAGCAAAGGTCAACAGTGTGCAAAAGTGTACTCTCCAGGATTCTGATATCCAAGAATTAATTTTAAGTTCAAGGAAAAACAGATGAGCAACTTTAGAATCTGCAGATTTCAAACTGGGACACAATTTTGCACCTGGAACCTGTTTGTATTACCATCAATGGTTCTATCAGTTATCCTGAAAGTCATTTGATAGCAATTCTTAGCATTATTAAGTGCTTGTCATCAGTTTATGAACCCAGTTAAATTCTCTGTTTCTAGTCTATGAAAGGCTTACACAAATTTTGAGATTTTATAAGAAACTTGTATTTGATTTTTAGCCCTGACCTGGACTTCACCATGTACATTACTGTGCTTTCTCTATACCTTTAAGTGTTTCCAATTAAATTTAAATATTTTCATATGATTTTGACATTTGTGATGTTGAGCAGTTGAAAAATAATGGTGTAAAAGATTTAATGTTTTCATACAGTTATAAAATTTACTTGCATTGGCTATTTTTCTGTATCTTTGATGCAGTACTTTCACAGATATATGTCCTCATATCTGTTCATATCCCATTTATATACTCTTTTGACCTGGTGTTTTAACTTCTTGTACCATAATGAGCCTGTCATAAAATCTCTCTCTGAAGGTTTAACATAGTTTTTAAAGATTAACAATAGCTATAAAACGAACCCTTATTATCTATGAGAGGTTACTGTATTACTGCATTTAGCCAAGAGTGTTGCCATATTGTTAGCCAAGAATGAGTGGATGTCTTAGTTAGAAGTTAGAACTCGTTTTAGAAAAAGAAAGATGTGAAAAAAGGCCAGTGTACACTCTAAAAAGTGAATTAAAAAACATCTCAGAACAATTTTAGATACAGTACACAAGGCAAGGCAAATCTACTACAAACATGCTGAATGTGCTAGTAGGTCTATTGCATCACAGCTAAAACAAGTGTCTACATTTTAACTGGGGCAATCAAGAGCAATAATACTGTAATATAACATTGAGTAGTGTTAAGTATACGTCTGCTTGATTCATCTTTTCAACTAGATTTTTCTCCATAGAAAATGCCTGGTAGATTTTACTCTAGCCACTATGTATGCAACTCGTGTATCAAGTAAGATCTTGGCAGAATTCTGAGCAAAGAACATGAATAGACAGTGAAGAAGTGATTTTTGCATTGCAAAGTGAACAGTTTATTACAATTCCAAGTTAAATCTCCCCTACCTCAATATCCCTCATTGCTGGCTGTGTTAGATCAACAAACACATACAACCCACATAGAATATTTGTTAGATGGTGTATAATCATCAGGTTGTGCACGATGTTAAACACCACATTACACAAAATATATTGCTGCCCTAGAGTAAGTCCAGACAAGAGTGACCAGGAACAGTACTGACGTTAATGGAATTTCCTAATCAGACAGACAAAAACAGATTATTTCACTCATCAATCCATTGTTGTTCATCAGAATCAACAGTGAAGCGGAAACCAGATATCAGAAACAGAAACTAAGATAAAGAGAAACTGAAAGAGGAACCTTGTTACACAAAGGTTTGTGATCTGTGATCAATTATCTACTAGAAAGAAAATTAGATACAGTAGAAGGGCCAAATTAGCTTACTTTATTTGTAACCTACTTATGAGGTCAGTAAAGTGCTACATATTGTCCAAAACATAATCCAGCCACAGTTTCCTGGGTTTTGTTTTTTGCATCTTTACCTTCAATTGTAAAACAGACGTTTAGATAAAAAGTTAAAATAATAGGCAGAATCCTTACACAGAACATCTCCACATTATAGTCTTCACATTTATAACTTATGGTTTGGTGTCAACTGCACAAAATTCTTTCTGCCCCTCCAGGACTGTGTTCTTGCTGTGATTAGAGCACTACAGCCTCTGGCATTGTTTGTAATTCATTAGAACAAACATGATTAACAAGACACTGAGTCAGTACAGGAGTCTTTGGGGTACTGTGTTGCTGTCAGGTACTGATGCTACACAGATTTATTTCTCTGAGTAATGCACTTCCAGATCTGCCTCAACATCTTCAGCACAATGACTTAACAGTGACTATAAGTTGAAACAATTTACAAAACTATTTATTATCCAAAATAACTTATTGAGAACTCTAGAAAGAATTAAGAAGTAACAAATTTATGTTTGACTTCAGTAATAAGCAATATCATTTTTCTTGTTCGGCTTATGTTACCATATCTGTACTATAGTACCTTTATTTATGTGCTTTTGATTCGGTAGTTTGAACAAGACAAAAAAAAGGTATGGACTCAGCACTTCCAGTGGTAAGTTACTGACCACAGGATAGCCAAAACACAATTAGACAGCTGTGATAGAAGCATCATGAAATAAGGATTTGACTGCATCAGCAAAATCACTCACATTTTCCACCATCTCCCTTCACCTCTCCTGGTGTCTTGGACTGGTAGTTATCCTCCATATAAATGACACATGACAGAAGCTACTAATGCACATGCAACAAATGTGGAGGCGCCCAACACAGCCCCAGTATCTCTTTAGCAGTTGTCAGACCTGCCAACGAAAACTATAAAGATCTGTGAGACACCCAGATGAGAGTCATTATCTAGCAAGAGAATGAATTGAGACAGGGAATATCCCTATTACACAGATCATATGGAAAAAAGAAATCAGTTTTTAAAACTTAAACATATCTAGACACTTCCAAAACACCTGTAAAAAACGTATCTTCAACAAACTCTGGACACAACTCAACCCATTTGAGATTTGATATTGTCTAAGAGGGATCAAATACATTCTGTGAACATAAATCAAGTGGGTCATTTGATAATATTTAAAAAGTTACTAATGCTAAGGTTTTGCATGAAGCTTATATTACAAAACTATAAACAGGTTTATAACAATAACATAACATCATCAAGAAAAGAGACCAGAAAGGATAAATGTCCATTAGTAAGAAGGAAATCTTTTCATTTCTGTGCTCTTACCAATGAGACTTTCTTCCCAGGAGCCATATTGTTCACAACATATTTAAAACAGTAGTTGCATCACTTGAGTCTTGTGGAGGCAAGGCACTTTCTAATGAGTTGCCACTGACCTTGGAGTATATTAGTATAATAATTCAGTAACAAAGGTTAGAAAGTATAATCTATACTTTGTGTTTAATTCTTCTTTTGTTTCCTAAATTGTTTTGTAACATTGTAACAGACTGTGGGGATGGTTATGAGTAAGTGATACAAGTAATTAGTGGTTATGGGACTTCAGTGTATTTAGATTTTCAGAAGGGTAGAGATAAATTAACAAAGATAAATTAAATGGTGAAAGCTGAAATTGGAGTGATGTAAGTAATTAACAGAGTACCACAGGGATTTCTAAAAAAGACCACTGCCCATCCCAAATTAAATGAATGACTTAGACTGTGGTACAGTTATTACATTTGTCATGTTTTCAGATGATACAAAAATACAGACAGAACTGTTAGAGCTGTAGAACTGTTACACATGAGTTGTAAGAGGCTACGTACAGTATGAAAAAGTCTTATGTTGACACATTTTTTAAATCTAGATAACATGGGGAAGAAATAAAAAAATAAAAAAATGTTTGAATATGAAGTCAAAGGTGTAGAACTGAAATCAGGGTTTTTTTTATTCAGAATATTGTGCAAAGTTTTATTCACCATGTAATAGAAAACATATTGCACTTACTGCTTGAAAAACTGAATGTTTTTAGCATTGAAGGAAGAAGGCTTAGAGGGGACCTAACACAATTATTCCATAATCGTCACAGGTAATGTAAAAGACAAACATCAGCCTTGTTCAGAATGAACAGTGAAGTACGAGTCAGAGACTACAACTGGAAACTGTTATGCCCAGGTGACCCAGAGGTTGCAGCTCTAAATGTCCACAAACCTGGCGTGTTCCCACTCAGAGTTATATTCCTCACAGTGCCATGAGAACTCGACAGGGGCAGCTGTCTGTGCCACCTGCCCCCACTTAATGGGAATAATCTCAGCAGCTCCAGGTTACTTAAACCCTGCCTGTCCGGTCAGACGCTCTGTCATTGAACTTTCTACTGATTTAGGATAACCAGTCTGACTACCTGATTCCGAACTGGAGCTGCACTACCAGCCAGATCCCTGTCTGCCCCATACTTGCTATGCCTTCACTGCAACCAACCAGACCAATGGCTTCCCTATTCTCCAAACCTGCCTGGCTGTGCAGCTTTGTTGATCCGCTCTGCTAAACTGCACCATGTCTTGCCTGTTGTGTCCAGCTCGGTTGCACCATGCATTCCCATGTTTTTTGGCTCTCCTCTCCCTTCACCAGTACCAAGCAAGTGAACTCCCCATCCTGTCATTCAGATGTGGCACTGTTCCGCTCAGTGCCGTGTTGTAATAGAAACTATGTAGAAGTAGATTTAAAACTGAGTACAGGACGTTGTTCTTTACCCAGAGATTTGTGGGACAATGGAACATGCTACTCAGCCCTGCTGGTGAAACTGATACCACTGCTGTATCAAGAAATAGCTTGATCATTTCCTGATATTAATTAGCCACTAACTATTAAATACTTTTGGTGGGAATGGACTTTTCACTCTTCTTCCTTCTGGCTGAAGATTTAGGAGTATAGAAGCCTGGAAATGTAGTTTTAAAGAACCTAAATTTCTACTTCACAGTCATAAGTATTTAATGAGACTTTTAATACAGAACAATGACAAAATTATTATCCACCCCTTTCATAGGCAAAAAGCAAAAGAGCAGAGCTTAAACACTGCTTGTCAACCAGCGCTCTATAATTAGATGTATTACCACGCTCATAGTATTAGATGTATTTGCTACTAACATCTAGTAGATCAAGTCAAAAGAACCTCCCCTGTCAGCAGCACTTCCATTAGCACAACAATGCTGAAATAGAGCTTCTTTTGCCCAGACAAGCCTTAGGGTGCAGTGACTTTAATTTGAGGTAATGTTAAACCATACTATCATACCTAGGCAATTACAGATTGATTTCAGACCGCAGCATTTAATTACTCTATTGATCAATGATTGATAACAGCCATCTATTATTATTCTTATTTATTGGAGATGAGTTCAGGAGAATGTTTTATACTGTATGTTGCTTGTACATTTTCTTTTTACTGGACCAAGCAATCAATTTAATTTATCTAACAGGAGATAAGATTCAACCTCAAACTTGGGGTGGAGAATCCTGACAACTGCCAAAATTAATTACAAAAATTGATTTTTTTATGGTGTCCATATTAGATTTTATGGATATGTTTAATACAAGTCATAAAAAAGAGAGCTTGCAATTACTTTCTTACACATTATGCTGTCAAAGATGTCCAAGCGGATGATGAGTAGTAAAAAGTTATTTGATAGCTCACATAGCAGTAATGATCCTAATAATTGTGTTTAATATTACTACTCCACTGGCACAACAAATATTGACAGTTTGCTGTTGAGGTTTGAGTCTGGAGGATTCTTGGATCAAGGAAAGTGTGGCGACAGGATATCCCTCCAGCCATAAGCCTACATTTTCAATGCGTTGGTAATGAGTTTTGCAGTTGAATATGAAGCTGCGCTGTACATACGTTCTGGGGAATAATACAATGGTTTATGTGTGTACATTATCCTTCTTATAGAATGAAAGTCTTTTGAATTAGAAAAAAACTGTTTTTTTGTTTTAATATACTTTTGTGGCGCAAGAAATGTATAATGTACCAACCTTTGATCACAGATTTGAACACCCTCATTAATACAAATGCAATAATAAATCAACTTTTAGCTTTAATAAATGTTTAGTATGATTAACATTCCATGTAAATTGTAATGCTAATAAAATAGCAATTCATCATCTTTGCTAGGAACAGAAAATTAAATGTCAAAGTGAAGCATTTTAAATATGTAATTTATACAACTGAGGTTTGTCTGATCATTTTAAATGTTTAAGGTTTGTCCACTCTGATTTTTTGTTCTGCCCTACACAAATTGTGTAGTGAGAGCAAATTACTGTCACCAACAGACTATCAAAACGAATTCAACTCCCCTGCATATTTCTAAGAATAAGCTTTGAAAAGTCTTTTATAAAAGCTACAAATTAATTAAGTTGGCATAAAAAGAAGCAAAACCATATTGTCACAAAGAACTTATAATTTGCCACACTTGTGAAATGACACTAAAATGCAAAGGATAGAAACCTAATCCTTTAAGAGCCCTTTTTTTACATAATTAAAGTAGACTGCGAGTGCTTCAATGCATGTTATTAGGGAAGCTTAGTACTTAGAAAGTCTTAATAATGAACCCCTTAAATGTAATAAAAGTGAATTTGCAAGTACATGTAATTTCTTGGTAAGCCATTTGTAAATATGTGAAAGAACATATGAATTAATCTTTGATCTGTTCAGCCTCCATTGTTTTAAAGGAAGATCAATTAAATATGAAATGGCAAACATGGAAATTTTAAGCATAATGATGCCTTCCGCCAATACAAATCATTCCTACAGTGTTAATAAATACTAATTGAGACCCCAAGGAATGTGAGCCCCGTAGAGTTAGTCTACTAACGAAGATAATGACCAATAAAAAAGTGTATGATCTCTTAGATAATAGGTTTCATAGAAAAGTAAACACATTAATCTGGCCCCCTGACCAGATTTCCAAATTAAAACCACATTAAATCATCTTGCCAATTTAAACAACGTGAAACATCATGACACTACAGCTCATATTTACTCTAAACTGTATAAAAAAACTATAAAAGTCAGTATTAAAATGTCATTCACTCAAAGCAGGTAATCATCGTTGAATGGTTTAGGTTTTAACGAGAATTACACCTTGGTAGCGAAAATTCCATTTATTTCAAGCTCAAATTTTAATTTTGATCATCTTTTACCGCAGAAACATAAGATTATACAATTACTTAACTAGTTCTAGCTAAAAGAAAAACACCATTACAATGCTCCTAGGTTGTGATATCAAAATTGAAAAAAAAAAAAACATCTCTTACTCTTGGGGCTTATGTCCTACCTCATGTGCAGTACAATGTATAAAAATTTCTTTTGAATTTTCATCTCATTTCTATGGAAACCATAATTGTAACCTCCATGGAAACTCAATGTTTACCATAATTGTATCCAATATCAAAGCAATTTAGGTCTAGTTCTGCATCAGCAGCGTCAGTCAGGAGAGTATGTGAAGTCTAATAACAGTCTTTCCCAGCCTCTCTATTTAGGGTCTCTTTTCAAGCACATTTCAGTAATGATACTTCGTTTTCTTTGTTTCTGTATGTTCCAAGTTGCGGTGAATTTTAATTTTCATTACTATAATTTGAATGGAATAAAAGAAGAAAAGGTAATGATGACAACATTGTACGTACTCCGTCAGTGTCCTTTACATTAAGTTGTCTTTTAACTGTGACAGAAAGTCAGTGCCTCTGTCTACTCAGCATACTATTTTATACTATTGTATCTAAGTTATTATTATTATTATGCAGAATGATTACCTACTGTCAGAAAATCAATAATAATAACTTTAAACATTTTGAATAGTGACAATACACAAGCATGCAGCACACAGTGACCTTTGCAGTATTTTGTATTGTGAGTAATCTGAATATACTAAAAAAAAAATGTTGAATTAACATGTGACACAAGTTATTCTCATCTTGGCCAAGTTTTAAAGTGTTTAGGGTGATGTAACGTGTGATTATCTGCAAATCTAACAGAATTGTTTTTCTAAATGCTCACATTGTTTGCATAATGTAAACTGTTCTGTGCTTAATAAAGAATTGTAGCAGTGGCTATTACTGAGGAACAGCAAACTACAGTATATGCATTAACAGACAAATAGAGAGGTCATGAAATGTAATAATGTATTTATCTGTTTCAGGGTTCAAAGGTCTAAGCTCTTTGATTTGCTGTAATCAGTTAATGCCACAAAGCATTAAGAGAGCAAGTTCTGATGTACAGTACCACCCCCACGCTCTGTCAATTTTACTTAAAACTGGAGTTAAAGAAAGAGAAGGACCTGCTGAAACGTCAATATAAATATGACCAAGAAGAGAACAACTGTTGAGTCATTGTTTTTTATTTTTACATTTTTAATGTCAGAACTCTGAAACATGGCTTAAGAACATTTCTCCAAGAAAAGCTTCAGACCTGACAAATTGTCACTTCTATTTTAAAGGCTGACAAAGTATTTTATCATTTGTACAGTAGCTGTATGTTCCATTCTCCAATTACCTATAATGTAATTTATAAAAAAGATCAATAAAGACACTAACATTCTCGCACATAATACTGGTTAAAATTAAATTAACATTATCAATCTCATGTCTTGTGCCTTCATTCACAATTAGATGACTGTTCTAAGCTACTCACTGATTGTTTAGAATTATGTTCTATATGTACATGATTGCTGAGTACAATGGCTTCTGTTTGCCATTGGCATAAACTGATTTAGATCTAATTTAGAGGGATCTCTTCATAACAGTCCTGAATAGCCAAAAGTACTAGCAGCTCTAGTTTAACTTAAAACAGAAAATCACATCATAAATTGGTTTATTCATCTAGTGCTCTACACTACAAATACAGAGTCACATAAACCTTTTGGGTTGCTTTCAAACATATGGCTACATTCACACAGGAAAAACCTGAGGGCTGTCATTTATCAAAGGTCAGTCCCATCAATTTCAAGGTGATCAGGTCAGCCAGGAGTGACACAGAGCAAGCTGACATCCTATGACAGTTAAATAGCTCAGTAACAAGATGGTGTCATCCTTGCTTACCCTGATGAAAGCTGGCAGAGCAAGGGCACTTTACTTGTCATTATACATGCACACTGCCTTCCCAGGGCTCGTGGTGTAGCTTTCTACAGCCTGCACTTCCACTCCATCACAACATTATTAAGTAGAACGGACAGTGCCACTTTAATAATTCATAACTTGTGTATTGGGCGGCTTAATCATCAAGTTCCTAATTGCTCTTCTGACAAGAGTAAAACTATTAACACAAAACAGAATAAAATGTGTGTTAAAAATATTAATTCCCTCTTCCCTCTCCCTCTTGATTAAGATGAATTTTCTATCTAGTATGGGTGTTCTTATACAACAATAATCAGCAAAAAATCATAATAGTAATATATATATATATATATTTCTATATTGAAGATACTAAGATAGGAAAATTAGTTACTGAACAATAAATTATTATATTTTTTTCTAGTTTGGGCCAATATAAAGGCACAAGAAATGCATTTTTTTTTGTTGAATACAAACCAACGTGAATGAATAAGAACAGTAGACAAGCTACTACAGTACGTTGATTGAAAGCGCAAATCTACTGGTGCTAATCCCTGACTAACAGTGGGTCATCAAAATTAGAAGTAGATGTGACACTTTAAATGCTTAAATCAATTAAATAATACAGTTATTTATAGATCTGGTTTAATTAATTATACCCCCAAAAATATTTAACTTAGCAGGGATCACATACAGTAGTCTTAATAGAAACTAGCCAAGGAGCAACCTGACCAACATTTCCTACTGATCTCAACACCATGATGGTATTAACCATTTTTTTTTAAAAAGCAGCCAATTCTGTCAATTGAAACAAAAACTTAGAATGCACATAATTATGTTGCTTTGACTCAACATATGAAGTCCTGAAACGTTTCCTTATGACCTTGGCTATTTCAATTTCCTGTCACGCTGTTGAAGTCAAGACCTCATCTAGCATAGTTTACGAGACTTTCTAAAGAAATGGAAAACAAATGACAGAAATACACATAGTGCTCAATGAAATGATTGGTATGGTAAAACGCATGTAATGGAATAACATGGATGAGATGATGTGACTACGATAAAAACATTGTTTGGTCTCCTACTCAACCTTGTTCCTGACATGTTATGATATGGAAAGATAGGAAAGGTGTCAGTTCCAAAATATCAGCCATGAAAGATGTTAGAAGAGTTCATTTCTGAAAGTTGTTGCAGACATTGATGCCTGTTCTAAAATTCTAGGACTGGACAACTGGTTCACATGACAACATGCTGAATGTTTTCATGTAAAGAGAAACAGAAGGGCTGCAGTGTTATATGAGGAAAGGTCCTTCCAGAATCGAGACATTTTTGACACACAACGGTCCCAGTGATGGAGCTTTGACATTGATGGGTGGAAGTTAAAAAGCTTATCCATGTTCTGAACTTCTCAGAAGCATTCTGTTTTTGCTAAACCCAGACAATATTATTTGTCAGTTAACAGAAGAACATAAAATACTGTTAGTCTACAGTTTAATGTGAACATTGGTTGAGGTTTACCTAGGCAAATGTGTTGTTCCTTAGAAAATAATACAGTTCTGCACCTGCCACAACACACAAATAGTTTTTTTGCAACTCTATAGATATTTTAGGGTCTGGCTGTCCAGCTCATTGCAGAATTGACAAACAACACTTAATCTTTGCCCTCTGACCTTCAACCTCTGTAGCAGATAAGAACAGTTTACAAGCTGGGTTTATCTGGCCTTTTAACCCCACTTATCTCTGTCCCTCAAAATCCTCCTCCTACTTATCAAGATTAAAACAGCTTGTTAGACAACAGAATCAAACACTAGACCAGGCAACACTAAAATAATACTTTTTTTAATAATAAAGAAACAATTATAAAGACAGTTAGAATTGTTTTAGTATCTGCTGCAGAACATTTACTGGATTCTTTTGGATTCCAAATCCCTTTGAAAAACTCTCTATTTTCAATTTCTGGCATGGAAAGAGATTATTTTTAGTACATTTCACTTTTTTACATTTGTGTTAAAGCCTATACATTAGATAAGATAATTAGATAATTACCTTTTGGTGACATATACTGTACAGCAAATACAGTAAAAAATAAAATAGAATAGCTTTTATTGTAAATATCTTACGCGCTGTATTTCCTATAACTTACGCTCCATGCACAGCTAAGATGTAATAGTTTTATCTACTGCATCCTAAGGGGCCTTTAAATGGAAAAGAGCAGTCCAGAGCACTGGCTGGTCCATGAAGCACACAAAGTTAACACAAGCTTCATCTGAACTAGCTATCCAAAGACTCATATGTCCTAATCCAGGTAAACCGTTCACTTATTCCAGACTCTCGCAGGCTGCTTCACAGAATCCTTCAAACTCTGTAATCTTTTTTTCCTCCATCATCTGCCACAAAGAAAGGACATGCATCAAACCAATATATTCAATTTATTTCCAAGCTGGGATTTAAAGACTGAAAAGCGCTATGATTTGAATTCCTGCCCATGAATTTTTAGGGCATTTATAGCTATGATCTAGGGAGAATACCTATTATTGTCTAGTATGAAAGTTCTAAAATGAAATTTGTGCAGCGTTTAATTCCAAATCTCACAGACTTAAGCAATATTTAATGTCTAAATTTCTAATTTCACCCATTTTAAATGTCACACACACAGATGTCGGCTTTTTAACAAAGAGAAGCAATAATGCCTAATATAATTTCCTCTATTGAGAGGAAGGTTTATTTATGGAACAGAAACATTAACCCCTACCAATTAGGAAATGTGCAAAACAAAAAATATATATTTTATTGAATACATAAACTATAAAGTGTTTGGGTCCCATTTGTAAGAAGAAAACATAATTTCAAAAACATTTTGCAGAAGCTAAAGGTAGCACAGTGTTGCAAAAAACTATAGCTGTCTGTTTATGTGTTGATATCTGTAGTGTGCGTTAACTATAGAAGCAATTTCCTACTCTTCATAATTCTCTACATGGAAACCTGAAAGAAATGTATCCTTCTGTAAGAATTATAGCATGATTGAATTATTATAAGGGTTTATTTCTCATACACATCTAGTCCAGGCAGGACAAATCCCTTATAACTCAATAATGAAGCCAGGTTTCATTTTGAATAATGGAAAATGCACCAATGAATCAAGTGTGAAACAGGACTACTTTGTTACAGTTTAACAGATATTTACCATGTAAAAATGAACATGCCATATAACCTCCATCACATCTTGGACCTCACTGAATTCAGCAATCCAAAAATGTTTTGACACTGTCATGGACATTTTTTGACAGTCATCACCACTACAGATTAAGAATATATGCTTCATTATAAATCCCATTTGAAATGTTTTTATCTTTGACATGGTATAGAAACTGTAAATTAACCATAATAGGTAAACACCCAATGATGTACAGCATATGCCATAAATTGTTCTTTACTCTCATATGCCACAGTTAACATCTACTAGAACAATGTGAACAATAGCCCCTTACATAAAGAAGCCAAAAGCTGTAGTTATCATGCCAAAGCATGAATACTATTTAAAATGTATGGCTTCAAACATATTTTTTGCTAAGACTTTTCTTTTTACTCCATATTCATTCACAGTTTTATGTAAACAGTACTGTGTACAAGTAATTATTCTCTTACCATTAATAATGAAAAAATGATAATGCCCATTTGTTACGACCCAGTGTGTACCATAAAATAATGGGTGTCCCATAAAATAAGATACCTGGATTGCACTTAATGTAGAATAAATGCACAGCAAATACCAAGAAATGAAAGAAGTAATACAAATTTACTAGAACGTTCTGTAAATTAGTATTCATTTTTAAAAGATTGCTGTATCTTTAAGTCCTCAAAAAACAAACTGACAAGTCACTTGCAACAAAGTAGGTGGCACTTTTATTTTAAATTCTTCAACTCTTGAACATTTCAGCAATTTTACTAAAACCTCATTTTGTGTTTTTCTGCCCATTACAGCATGTCTTTTCTTTCCATGCTATTCTCCTCTAAATTAATGGTTGCCAATCCATTATACCTGCATACAAGTAAACTTAAAAGCTGTCCCTTTGCAACCACACATTTTACACGGCCTTCCTCTTAGATGCTGTCAGGGGTGAGTGCTTTTACAGTGCTTGGTCAGCAGTACCAAAAAGTGTGAGCTAATGACAGTAATGTGAGTGACCTCTGGCCAGTTAGATTGAAAACTTCCAAAGTGTACTTAAATTTCAACTCATTCTAAACTTCTCATAATGCTGCCAAATTCATGTCTCTTTTCTAACAACAATACTAATAATTTCTCTCGCTGTTCCTTTAACAAATATTTAGATTTACAATGTAAATCTACCAAATGTAAAACCACCAAAAGAGAATAGATAAATAGACCAAAGCATTTAGTGCATCTCCTTCCAGTGATGTCACACTCAGTTTTTATGAGGGAAAAATTAAATATTAACAAAAACTGAAAAGAAAATACTAAACTTCAATAACTTCATTGCATATTCATGCCCCTGAGTCAATACCTGGTGAAAGCACTTTTGGCTGCAATTACAGCTGCAAATCTTTTTGGACAAGTCTCTCCCAACTTTACACACCAGAATGGTAGAATTTTCACCTATTGTTTCAGTAAAATTCAATTGGAACTGGGGATCACTGATGGAACATTGATTGGAAACTTTGTCAAGATTTGTACTGTACATAGTGCAGATTTCTATCCCATTTGAATTGGGATTTTCATTGGGCCACTTAATGACATTCACTTTAGTCTAAATTTGACCTTGTGCATTGTGCTATTTCATTAGTGAAAAAGTACATTTTCATCCCAAAGTCTATATGTTGCTACCATCATACTTGACAGTAGTGCATGTTGGTCACACATAATGTTTCACAAACATTATGAAGATTTTGCAAAAAAGTTGCGATTTTGTCTATCTGACCACAGAACATTTTGCCACATGCTTGTGGCATCATGGAACTTTATTGTTCCAAACTAAAAAATATAATGTATTTACCAATCTGCAGTGTAACCAGCCTTGTGGAGTGACCAAGATACAGTTGACTCATGGACATTTTCTTTACCTCAGCCATTGAACTCTGTAGCTCAAAGTGTCATCCCTAACCATTTTCCTCCTTTTGGAGAGACAACTAGATTCAGCCTGACACCCCAATGTCTGGGTGTTTTCAATAGCTAATGTTCAACTTCACCATGTTTAAAGTGTCTTAAATAAGCATTTTATTCCCTTTTCTTGATCTGTAATTATCTACAGTTTTATGCCTGAGTTGCTTAGAAAAATGTTCAGTCTTCATGGTTGTATTTATCAGTCTACTGTACATGATTGAGAGTCACTGCAGGGAAGTTATTAACTGAAGTTCAGGAGGGATAACAATAACAATAACAACTCAATCTCACACAGCTGATCCTAATTACCATCATTTCAGAAATTAGATACATAAACTGAACTCGAACGCCTCCTTTTGCATTAGTCTCAAACATCCTTCCTTCATATCATCGCCACCTTGCAGCTACTACTCTTCTTGGTTCACTCCTCTATGAATGGAGTTTGAGCCACTCATATACCATGCCAGTCAAGCCTAACTTTTCTCACTAAACATTCCAAACATTCAAAACGCATTCAATTCCTGGATGTTGTCCATAGTGAACTTTCTACAGGACCTTACAAACACAGGTGCATTCATTCTGAAATCATGTGAAACACTATGCACACCGACACTGTGTGACTTGTTAATTAATTTGAGTAACTTAATATACCTGAATTTACTTATGTTTGTCATACCAAAGGTTTGCATACCTATGCACTTAGCATGTTTTAATTTGTCTTTCTAGGTTTTGCTAACAATTAACATTGTCTCACCCATTGAAATATTACTTTTGTGCACTAAGGTTTTGACTAAATCGATCCAGAATAAAAATTACATGATTTGTAATTCAACAAAATGTAACATTATTTAAGGAAGATAACATAATATATAACATTCTGCAAATGTACACTTTACACTGCTTTAAGTACTAGGCTTCACAGACTTTTTTCAGTTTTTAATTCTTTTTTTGATGACTCCACTTCCAGCTTATTCCTTTCACATATTATAAGAGTCTTTGTTCTTGGATCAGACATACATTGTTTAATAAAAAAGAACACTTCATGTATTGAATTCATCTTTGCATAAAATTCTCAGAGAAAAAAACAGTCTTTTACATATGAGTACCGCATGCAAGTGTTGTATCTTTGACAAGATCTAGTGAATAACGTTAAAGGAAAAAGATACTGCTGGGTAAAGATTCATTACTATGCTCAATTCTAGGAATGTGTTATACAGTACTAGAGGATAAATGTAGTTGAAGTTTTTTTAAAAAAAAAATATTGCATGATATTGAGCATAGCAACCTATTTTAGGTCTGACATACAGAAGAAATTATTTATTTCTGAATAGGTTTTGAGAACTGCACCACTATATATTGTAGGCATTTTGCTTCTAATTAAATATGTACTGCTATAATAAAATTAAGCCGGATTAAATCAAATTTTGTTCCAAATTTTGTTTATAAATAATAAAAGAAACAGTCATTCGAAAAATAGGAACAAAACGAAGCAACTCCTCCCTCCTCTTCACATCCCTTCTTACAATGGCAACTCACTCCGAAAAAGGAGAAGAAATAAACAAAAATACCACAACTTTGACAATAGAAGCAAACTGGTCTTTTCTTGAAAGACAGGTCATCAGCTTGAGCACCCCTGCTGGGTACCTATTTGCAGACTAACACACCCCCCTTGTGTAATAAACACATCTCTTTTTTCAGTTCCTCTTCTGCTCTTTTTCTTTAACATCCCCTATGCTCAGGTTCATGTTTCATTTTTGATCTTGAAGAAGCCTATTGGGCTGACTTGGTCAAATTATTACAGTCTTATCAATAAAATCCCCTTGCAGTCTTCTGTATTCAAGCCCAGATTCAGTTATTTTAAAACCCTGCATTAATCCCAGAACTATGGAATGGCAACTCTTCTTTGTACCGATTCCAGAGTTGCAATAGCTTTTTGTAACATGACCACCACAAGTATACACAATATTCTAAATGGTATTTATAGAGTATTAGACATTTTGACGTAACATCCCTTGATTTGCCTCCTATGTGTTTAAATGCCGCATATATTGTATCTTGACATCCTATTGTACTGTTTTGACTTCTTTCTGAAAATGTGGTGTCAACATAAATCTTCTCATAGGTAGGTTTGTCAAGAACAGTACTTCCCATCTTGCATCTATCAAGTTTATGCTATCTACAGGTACAGGCAACATTCCACCCGTTTCAACTGTATGTTAAATATCATTTGACAGGTACTGTATTTGCCCAGTCCTGAATTTTGACCTAAGTTGTTTAAAATGTCCATTTCCATTAAATCTGATTTTCCTGCAAAAACAGCTAGCCATGTCAGAATCCAGATCATTGTTATAAATTAGGAAGGGCAGAAACTGAACACTGTTCTCTGTGATACTTCCCTAAATACAGTACAGTATATCACCCTAGTTTGAGCATCTACCCTTTACATGTATTCAGTTTCTTAATCCAAATACATGCATTACTTTAAATACCCATTGCTCCAATCCAAGATTTCAACTTTTGTGTTGTGCTTACAGTAAATAATTACTCATTAAATACAAATACAATTTTAATAGTTAAACCTGGCCAGTTTTTCAGCCAGGGACTTAATCAAGATCTTGTATGAAATACAAATGCCAAGATTCTCCAGGATGATGGGTGGACCATGTTTGAAGTTATCCCAGTCATTACCTGTAAGGTAATCAAACCAGTCAGGACCCTAAAGAAGAAAAAAATCCAACTAAAAATTAATTATAAAACTGTTGGTAAACTGCCAGGAAAAGTTCAAATTCAGTTACTGACGATTGCTTTTTGTTTTCCAGGGGTTTCTTGCTTATGCAGAAAGGCAACTTTTTATTTGATATTGGGAGTGCTGTCTGTATTTGCCGATCATGTTAAAGTTTTGATTTAATCTGGTATTAAATTTAAATGGTTCTGCACTGCCAAGATATTAATGTTCTGTTGAATTTTTGAAATATTTAAATTAATTTCCTTCCCTCCAATGACAAATGGTCACACCAAGACATGCTACTCCTTATTCTGCACATATATTTAATTCCTTAGTAACCACAGAGGCTGAGCTCAAAGATTCTACTGCCACAGCCCAAGGTGACTTCTGCTTGGCATCACATTATCATTCTTCTGACCTTATCTTGCAACGAAATAAACTTCTCTGCATTATAAATCTAATGAGCAATGGAACCACAATGTAATCCAGTTTAGGCAAAACCCTTCTACAAGGAAATTACCATCATTAAGGAAAACAATGCCATTGTAATTAATGTGTGATTCAATAAATGGTTTGTCTAGTGTTATTCAGGATTAGAGGATGCGAGCCAAAGAGGACTAATATCTTAAATGTGACACATTAACGGGATAAACAATTCCCTTATCTCTAAAGAACATAGATTTTGCAAGACACTCAAATCCCATTAATGAACCTATACTCAAACTAATTATATATCTCCCCTCTCTGTACAGCTTCTTCATGCCAAGCTATGTACAGAAAGCTTTATTACAGACATTAAGAATTACTAATCCACCGTACAGACTCACAAAATTGGACCCTGTCAAACCCTTACTGATAGGATCGTATAAAGGGAGGGGAGGATTGGAGACTTCCTATAATATCTCTCACTTGCTCTTTAGCCTTACTTCAGGAGAGGAAGGAATACTAAATATTAAACAATATTAATGTAATAACAGGATTTCACTGGAAAAAATGGATTACAGAAATGGAATAGATGTTAAAATATTTCATTTAGATAAATGACGAAAAGAGGTCAGCACAGCGGTGGAGTGGTTAGCATTGTTGCCTTGTAAGGCTGGGGCCCTGGATTCAGTTTCTGGTCTGCAATCTGCATTGTGTTTATACAACACCAGAAGATAAATGTAGTTGAAGAGTGTTCAACATGTGTGCCAGTAGATTCACACCACTTCTACACCTCTCAGAAATTCTACAACAAATCAATTCAGGTGTAAAGGCTTTCAGTGCTGTCCTGCCCAATGTATAGATTGGAGCTATCATGCAGTTTCTAAAACCGATGAAAATCAGTTGCTCTCTCTGGGTTAATGAATAGATAGCACTACAGCCTTTCTTCTCTCTCCTCTTTCCACACTGTTTCCATGACTTCCTTGTCATCTCTTTTTTCCTTGTCATTTTTCATCTTTCCTCCCTTTTGTGACGAATATATCTACATACACAACTCTTATTCCATTCTTCATATTGTTTAAAAGCAAGTTCACAAGGCAGCAGTTGCTGTCGTAAATAATTGGCTTTGCCTAATATTCAATTACTAAAGTATTACTTCAGATGCTGCTCATTTAGATGCAGTTTAAGCACTTTCACAGCACATTCTCTGACTCACATAAGGGGAACCTGGCAGTTGAATCAAGATGGAAATGTTCATAAAGATGTGACTATGTGGAAAAGTCTGAAACGAAAATATTGACTTGATTGTAAAACTCGTGCTTTTAAAAAACACAGAAATTTCCTACACACTTCACCCTCATAAAAATGTGCATTGGCAATGTATACCTATAGTAAGAGCCATAGATTAATGTGCACTGCACAATTGCACAGAAAATACTAAAATGTATTTTTTCTAGCTTCTAATACACCATTAGATTACTTCGTTCAAAATATTTTTTATTCCTCCTTTGAACATGGTCTCCTTTGAACAAAAATATTTTTTTTATGTTTATTCTTCTAAAGGGCAGAGGTGGCAGCCCCTCTTGAGTCTCCAGAAGAAACAGAGGATACCTAGTTCAAAGGCAAAGCATCTGCAGGGCTAACAGTTTTTCTTGTTTCGTTCACTTAACTTAGAGATGAAGAGAAGAGACCTGCATGTCTGTCGAAAGGAGTACCTCTGCATATGTACGCAATCATCAGCTTTTATTGGGCTGCAGCTTATTAAAAGCCCACCCAAGATTCTTTCAAGCTTTAGTCTTCATCTTAACACATCTGTTTTTCAGTAAAGTCCATTGCACAAATGTAATGTGCAGAGCATAAGACTTTGTAACCTTTAGGTGTGTTTTTTGCCCCACTGATTATTTCAGTTACTCTACTGATAGATACTGAATGTCTATACATAGTGCTATGTACTGAGAAGTAACGATATTGACATTTGCATCTAAAAACTATGCTTTATTCAATAATTTAAGCAACGGAAATTAAGCAAATTACATAAAAAACTGTAATCAAATATTTCCTTAAAATGGAACCAAAATTGTTTTATACTATGTTAATATAATACAAAAGCTGCACGACGTCAATTTAAACTAGGAAACTGATCCACAGCAGTAAAAAACAATGAATACACTAAAAACAAGCTAACAGTATCTCAGAAGCATTCATAAAAAACATATTTAAAACTAATATAACAGGCCAAAAGAAAAATGACTTTTTTTATGGAGTGACAATGGCTGTCTAAATTGCTGAGACCAAGTCCTTAAATCCAGTGACTCACACAATACCGAAATTCAGATCACTTAAATCAAACTGACACTATCATTACCGCAATATGATAAACAACCATGTGTGACTTATCTGTAAATACTGCAGTCAGTGGTTCTTGACTGAAAACTGTCCCTCTTGGCTCAACATACTTTTGAGAGGACTACTTGAAATGAGATGCTGCATATAAAAGCAGTAAAACAGTCAGATTATACCTTTGACTATGATGTACATTTAATGTTGGGAATAAAGGCTATTTAAGAAGACTAAAAAAATAAATGTGTTTTCACCAACAGGCTATCCTCAAGAGAAGCCTAAATTTCAACTATTCAGATCTAAGCCTTCACTTTTCTAACAGCACAGAAATAAAATCTATTTGTTATCTTGTTTTCCTTTGCAGAGATACAATGTTAGGGAATCCTCAATGTTCTACATTCTTATTCATGAAATTGAATAAAATCCCACACAGTCCATTTGGAGTTCGCATAGCCATAACACTGAAAATTGAATGAATTGTGTTGAATTACAAATGTTTTTTAATTACATTTTAAAATGAACAGATTTTGAAAGTGAATCTTTTTAATCAAAACCTTTACTGGTGAAAGCAGATAAATGTCAGAAAAATCTGCACAGAAACGTCAAAAACGAAAAAAAATGTTCACTTTGGAAAACAAAGATTAAAAAAATGTGAATACCTTTCCAAGGCCCTCAATATATTGACAAAATGGGACATTGGAAGAGGGTGAATACACAATTGCACATAAGACTGCAAACTCTCCTGCACTGTATTTTACCACACAAAGCAACACCAACAGGTGCACTGTATGCAGTCCAGCAGAATCTGATTACATGCAATCGGGCAGCAGAGAAACTGCATAGTGTATCACAGCCTTGAGAGAAACATTTAGTTTCACAAATGTTCTGTATAATAAGTGTCGAAAGAAACAACAGAAACATTCAATAAAAATGACTGGCGCCGTCCAACCATTGCAACCATTCCTGTAGGCACCACGGTGCATGAAGTGTGCAAAACATCAAAAGCATCTGAAAGGATCTTATCCACCTGCTCTGCTACAGTGGCCAAAGATACGCGCCAAGCTAATTAACAATTGGAAGCAAAGAAAAAAAAGTAAAATATCTGTTGATTTTTAAAATTGAGAACAAAAATCTGTACCCTCCTCCTGCTGTCCCTTCCTGGCTGATCTCCACTCGTTGTTTCTCTATTTCTTTCAGAGTAATAAATCAGATATCTAGGCCTAAAAGCAATCTGTTGTGCAATTGTTTGGCTTGTGAATAAAACTAAACACAGCACATAGGCTCCCCATCAGTAACTCCCTTTGAGTTGAAAATCTAAACATATAATATTTTTGTGTCTCAAGTCATTGTTTTGCACTAAAAACATCTTTGTTCTATTAGTTGTTTGCCTATTCTTTTCCATTTTCAGTCTGCATGGAACAGAAAACATGGCCTAGGCACAAAATTTAAATGTAGCTGTTGGGTAATTAAGTTTGTTCTGGGCTTTGCTCACTGGCATCAGTCTACATTCACATAAAAGATCTAACAGCTTAAATACAAAACTGCTTTTGAATTATATACAACAGATAATTATCTCAAAAGAGCCTCCAAGTGGTAACTACAATTACAATGTATCAGTAATGACTATTAAACTGACTCCTTAAAGACGATTTGCTGAACTCAAGCTCACACCATTCAATAATTCTATAAAGAAGCAGGTTAAAAACTAACTGCACAGGAAAATATGTACTTGTCACTTTAAAAACTAAATCAAAACTAACATTTTGGATTCTTGCCGTTGGCTTGAAATGCCATTCATTTTAATGGCAATATAGTGAGATTCGCTCCACAACTTTTCATAATCCTTTACTATTCATTATTTTAAGCAGCGCCTACTATAGATATTGTGTTGACAGGCTTGGATTTGGATGATGTGGTATATGGGATACGTGTTTGAAGCCTTTGCCTTTTTACTATTGACACTGGTTTATCACAACATTCCTAAGAGTTCAACTCAAAATATTATTATACCCATCCTCCAAAACTCTCCTCTCTGGGTATTAACTTATTTCACTTTGCACGCCCAGAGCACTTTAAGCAGAGCTTATGCGCCTGAGTTCAGACACATCTTCCAGTGATAGCACTCCAAGTTCTGCTCACTTATTAAAACCTATAAACTGACTTCAGCCCAATTGTACATCTTCTGGGAGCTCCTTGATAGAATTGGCAAGGGATATACATGTACAGTAGTATGGATTTGAATCAGGGTAATTCTTGGCTATAGAGCATATCCTGCACACTTAAACATTTTACCAGTTAAAAAAATCAGGAGACCTTGATCATGGATATTTTGTCAATATTAGTCTTTCTTTTGTACTCGGAAGACCTTGGTCCTTGAGGACACTCAATATGACAGTCAAAAAATAATGGCACTGTTATTATCCTGTACTGGCTTTCAGATCATTATGTACTGCAAATTGACGTGTAATTAAATAAAGCTGCTGTTTCTTCATCCTGCAGGAGGAAGTAATTTATGAAAGACTGAGAAGAGCAGTGCGATGCTCTGGCAGAGTAATTTATCTAAAATATTGAAATTAATGATATGCATCCGTTTGCAGTTGTTATAGAATATTTAATCTATCAATGCCTCCATTATATGCTAAATGACATTCTAGCTAGTATTTGTTTTGGGAATGGAAAAAAAGTTTAATGGCAAATTAAAGGATCACCCATAAAAATCAAAATAAAGAATGTCTCAAATACTTTTCTTCTTTCATTCAAATATAAATGATATGAATTAAATTATATTTGACAGCAGCAAAGCATTGTGAACTTGATTGACTTCATTAACATGATTAAGAATCTGAAAATATGCCAGAAATCAGTGCTTTCTTAAAGTAATAAAAAGGCTACTAAAAGTGTGTGAATACAAATTCATTTTAAACAAAATAAGGAACATTAATGCACCAGGGCTTTGTACAAAGATGAGCCACAAGAGGTCTGGAATAAAGTTTTATGGAAATAGAGACCACGATTAACCTTTACCAAAGTGATGGAAATGTTAAAAGTGTGGAGAAAATAGGAACCGTTGATGCTCCAAAGAACACCACGTCATCCGTGAAGCAAGGCAGAGTTAAGTTATGCCCTAGCATGCATGGTTACAGTACCTCTGAAAGTGGCTTACTCATCTATACTGATAATGTAATTAATGATGGCAGCAGAGGAAGGAAATCTGTAGTTCACAGAAGCCTTTTGTCTCTCACCATGCACCATGATCATGACCCAAAAAATACAGCCACTGCAAATAGGAGATTCATCAGAAGAAAAACTGGAAACTCTCAGATTAAATAACAGGTTTAATCCAACCAAGAATACTTATTACATGTAGAAGAAAAAAGGTCAGAACACGCCTAGAGAACTCAAAGTGGCTGCAAGTTTGATAAAGTGACTCAAATGATTACACAGTTTGTTGAGTCCAATATGTTGTGAACTTCATGCAGTTACTGCTTCGAAAATACCCAGTATGCAACGAGATATTGACCTTAAAACATTGAAATTAAAACACGTATTTCTGTGCTTATCATTTACATTCCTCACATCATCACAAAAACACATGACTTAGTCATGTAAAGTAAAAACACAGCTTTGACTATGTTCCAATAGTTTTGAAGGGTATTGTACCTTATAATGATAGTGAAACAGATTTCATGCTTGAAACATTGGCCGTGTTTGAGTGTATAAGACACTTACAGTATATAGTAGATGTTAGGATTGCAAAAGGCACTGTATCAGGAGTAGCTTCATACAGAACAAGGATCCAACCTGGCTGAGAACAGAAATAGCAGATTTGTAAGGCTGACTTAGATTTCAGTATATATCTTTAATGGACTCTAATATAGGTAATCACTTTCTGCTGCTTTATTGCACAAAAACTGTACATACCTTCATCCCTTACAGCCTTACAAATGTTATGTTCCCTTTCATTCCCAACAGATTTTGCTCATTATAATTTTAATTACAAATCTTTAAGACTGAATGAACTGTTCCAGATCTGGTAGATTAATGCTTGCAACTGCACATAGAACTAGTCAAACTAAGGAGACAACTGTTCTGCATGAATGGTTGGAAAAAAGTACAGAGGTAAATGTGCTGACATTAATCCCTCTGCCCCCTCTTTTCAAGCTGGAAATGCAGCAGTTGAATTGTGTTAGATTAATATGTTGTGCTGGATACCAAGTACATCTAAAAGCATGCTGCATCTTATTTCCCACTGGAGAAACAAGGGCTTCATTTTTGTTTTAAAAATATTAATTGGAAAATATATTAGAGACGAAGAAAAACTAATCCAATTGAATATGTAGCTATTTTTTGGAGCTAAATACAAGACCAAAAAGGGCTGGAACTCAAATTACAGAACAGGCTTTGTCAGCAAAAATCCATCCTTGCTGGCTCTCAGGTATAACAGCAGAGACCTGATAACTGCACATTCCTGCAAAGAAACAATAAACTTTCAAATGGAGATGTTAAATATGATTAATTTAGAGGAGGCCACATATAATCAGGCAATCTTTAAACTGTCAATTGTTAATATTGATGCACAAAACCATTATTAGAGCACAACAGTCATGTGCAATGGACATAATTTAAGATAAGATCACTTTATTGGCCATATACAATTTCTTGTATTAGGAATTTGTGCTTTCACATACCCCAACTTGCTCTCCATGAGACACACAGGGAGAGAAGCTTTGGGTCAGAGCACAGGGTCGGCCATTTATACATCACCCCTGGAGCAGTTGGGGTTAAGGGCCTTGCTCAGGGGCCCAACGGAGTAGGATTCCTCTGCCGGCCGCGGGATACAAACCGGCAACCTTTCAGATCCTTAGCCACAGAGCCACCAGACCACCTTAAAACATACAGGTGCAGGTTGGAAGTGACCTTAACCTTATTCTGCATTACCTCATGTGTTTCTGCTCTTTCATGTGCGTTGTCCAAATGTATACATTTTTGTATTTTTTGCATCTACCTGCCCTTTTTAAGGTAGGTACTGTAGAGCTCCGTTACATACTTTGTGCAACACTCCTTGCTTGAATTACAATTTTATTATTAAAGTGCTGTAGTGGTCAGCCCTTTTCTTAAGAAAGTGTGTCATGGAGAGAAGAAGAAGCAGGATAGCAGAATTGCAAATTCACTGTCGTTTATTGCCCTTATTAATTAACAGGTGCTGGCTAATCATTGAGATGGATTGAGAGACAGAAAGAGCACAGCACAGACAGGAAGTGGTCTACACCTGCCCTTTTAACAGAGAGAGAGGGCAAAAGGTTAAAGAACAGTCCCAGCAGTCCACTAATGGGGTAGGAACACTACAGTGTTGTATATTACAATGCTCTAATAATATTATAATAGCATAATTTTATTACAGTCATGCAATAATGATAATAATAGTTGTCAGTGGGAACATATAGTATAAGAGTGTGTTCCAACTTACAGTATGTGAATTTCAGTTTATGTAAGGATGTTGAAATATAACCCTTAAGTACCTTCTAAGAATCTACAGTAAATGTGAAAAAATGCCGACCAAAGAATCACATTAAGCATTCTGTTATTATTTTTTTACCCTTTTAACTCAACTACATAAAACAATAAACTCACAGTGGAGCTCCAGTTAAACTATATTTGAAACTTTCTTAAAGACACAACATATATCAATGCGTACACTCCAACAGGCATAACCTGGGGGGTCTACACCCACAGTACATTAGATCCACACGCAGTACACATTCCAATGCAAAGCAAGAAAATGTTAACTGACTTTCCTGAGCATTAACACTATCCCGGCAGGATAAATGCATGCTCCTGATCAGCCTCTTGACAGACTGCTGTGGGATGTTCCACTGCTCATTGTTTTGCTGCAGCCACCTGATACAGTATATGATGGTCAAACATGGCTGGTGCATTGGCAATGCAGTGCAGCAGATGTTCTATTCGATTTAGGTCAGGAGACCATGCTGGACACAATAAAACAGCATTATTCTCTCTTTACGTATATACGCTGTTGTACTTTGTATTTGCCGATCCTCTTTCTTCAGTGTTTGGGGAGTTTGCCTGAGAATATGGATGAATAAAAGATTCTGATTTAAGACTTTTAGGGAGTAGGAGCTAATAAAAAGTGTGGTTGTTTCTATCGTCCCAGAAACATGTCTCATTTTCTTGGCAACCACTGAAGAATCTACTGCAGATACACTAGCACTTACTGTACAAGTCTTTAGCCTGGTGAGGCAGTTTAAAGTGGACTTTAAGCTCAAATTACTGAAATGAAAGACTAAACACAGATGAATGCCATGCATGAAACTCATTCACCCAACAACAATTCTAAAGAATTGGAGGAAGTAGAGGGAAGTCTAGAAGTCCAGCTGAAACTGGTAAAAAACCTGGCTTTCCCCAGTCAACTTTTATCAAGTTCTAGATTTGCCCCAATTGCACTATGACAACATTTAGTCTGTAAAACTGTTCAATAATTATATAATACTCATGTTTAATAACTCTTAATGACTTCCAAAACATAGCTCTCAAAATAGTATTTTTAATGACAAGGGATATGCTTCACATTGGGCTCACCTCACCCAAATATAGTCCTTGGAACATCAACCCCATAAAAAAATCCCCACATCACATTTCACTTCTCCTTCCCTTCCTCTCTAAAACCTTTGCTAATCCCAATTCCAATGAACAAAGAATCTCCATTATCCAGACCCAGTTACTTCATACTGTTGGCCACCTGATTTTTTCATTTAACTTTATACAAAGTGATATGTGTCCAATCATCTCTTCCGATGATGTGGTAATGTGGTAATCCGTTGATGTATAGTGTTAATGCTACAGTCAGTAGAGTACATGACTGTCAGTCAATAAATCAAAACAATACCAAAAACATTAAAAGATTATCCTAAATCAACAGATTTTGTTTTTTGGAAAATTATACACAGATCTGCTTAAACAGTAATATTTTTACTTTCATGCCTGTATATAATTCAAAAATACACATATACATGAGCTGTCTGGTCATTTTACCAAGGAACAGTATCGTTTTTGCAGCACCTGAAGAAAGTGCTGCATTTACATTGACAAAATTGGAAGCCTGGTCAACCGTTTCAATGAATAGTGAGGATCAAAGATCGCCAATATTTATCTTTACCTCTTCCAGCCATGATTACCCTGACCTTTCTGTTTCCTTTCACAGGGCTTCAAAGATGCCTGTACTTGAAAGACATCAGTAGCCAAAGGAATCCTTTAAGTAGGCTTAACCTTTCACCATCACTCAATGATCACCTGTTTTCTTAGATTCCGTTTAAGTACATATTGCTGATTTTCCATTTATGCTTAAATTGGTTGCCCAGATTTCCATCTTTTGTTTCATTTTCTCACCCCTACTTATTCTCATGTCCTTTTCATTAGTCCTGCTTACTCCACCTCTCCAGCCTCATATTCCTGCTCTCCCTTGTTTCCCCTACACAACTATTATAACACATAAAAAAACGTTTTTTTCTCTTTATTTTTCAGCAAGGAATTAAGACTCTTTTTGTTCCCAAGCTAATGCACTTAGAATTCAAAAAGAAAGTAAAGCTCCTCTTTCATACCCCCAAATTAATATTCCGCCTGCAAAACTGTCTTCAATTACAGAAACTGTTAAAAGGAAACATGCTTTACTTTTCAGCACCAAAGCAATCAAAACCATATTCCCATGACAATCTTTTCCGTAAGTCAGACATACATTATTACTGTGATATCTGTTTTATTTGTCAAACAGTTTTATGCAAACATTTGGACACCCCTGACCAAATTACGTTTTATTGATTTTCTAAGTAAAAAAATAAGTTTACACAACGCTGAACAAACTTAAATTTGACATATCTTTGCAAATTTTAATCCACAGTTACTATTTAGTTGCTGAATTTAATGGATTGAAAAAAATAAAACAATAAATGCAGCATGTGCAAAAGTTCAAGCACCCTATAAGTCAGTACTTAGTAACACCCCCTTTGGCAGAAATCAGCCTCCAAACGTTTCTTGTAGCCAGCTACCTATTCTTGCTTTAGGAACTTTTTCCCACTCTTCCTTGCAGAATGCTGCTAGTTCAGAAATACTCTTAGGTTGTCTTGCATGCACTGCATGTGTGAGACCTACCCACAGATTTTCAGTAACATCCATGTCTGGGGACTGTGAAGATCATTCCAAACCTTAATCTTTTATTTCTTGAAGTAGTTCATGGTTGAGTTTGAGGTATGTTTTGGATCATGTTGTAATATCTAACCTCTATTCAGCTTCAGTTTTTTCACTGACTGGGGGACATTAGCTTCCAGGGTTTGCTGATACTTAGTAGAATCCATTCTTCCCTCCGCCCACAAAATATTTCCGAAGCCACTGGCTGCCAAACAACTCCAAAGCATAATAAATCCACCACCATGCTTAACAGTTGGCAAAGTGTAATTTTCTTCAAAAGCTTCTCCTTTTTTTTCTCCAAACATACCTTTGGTGATTGTAGCCAAAGAGCTGAATTACTTCATCAGACCACAGCACTTGGTTCCAAAACACTTCTGGCTTATCTACGTGTTGTGTTGCATACTTCAGACATTGACTTTTGTGATGAGATTTCAGGTAAGGTATCCTTCTGATGATGCTTCCATGCATATCATATTTGTGCCAGTGCACCACTACTCCCATGCCAGCTAAACCTTTTTGAAGGTCCTTTGCAGTGATATGGGGGTTTTGCTTTGCATTCCTGACAAGTGTACGAGCAGTTCTATAGGAGATTTTTCTTAGTTTTCCAGATCTTGTCTTGACTTCAACAGTTCCTCTTAACTTCCATGTCTTAATGACATTTTGGACAGTGGAAATTACAAGCAGGAAGCATTTAGGTATCTTTTTATAGCCTTCCCCTGCTTTGTAAGCGTCAATTATCTTAATTTTCTGATCCTCACTCGGCTGCTTAGAGGAGCCCATGGTTGTTAAGTGTAAGCACAACACCCTGAGAGGTTCGAAGTCAGAGAATTTATTAAGTCCTAACAAGTCAATTAAGTTAAAAAAAAAAAAACACTAGTGGATCAACTGGAAGGGTGCCTGAACTTTTACACAATCCATGTTAACTGCTTTATTTTTTTTCAATTGGTTAAATTTAGCAAATAATTAGCAACTGCATTAATATTTGCAGAAATATGTCAAGTTTATGTTTGTTCACTACAGAGGTTACTTTTCACTTAGAAAATCAACAAAACATGTAATTTGGCCAGGGGTGCCCAAACGTTTGCATACAACTGTACATGTTTCAGAATTTATACTTTACAACAACATACAGTAACAAACAAAAAAACAAGAAAATGATTTGCTTGAATTATTCAGTATTATAAAGGATTTTTAGAAGCAGTGCCATTCTTTTCCAATGCTAGAGGTCAGTATTGTTTTACCCAGACTTGAACTATACCTTAAAAAGTCAGACTGACAAAAAGAAATCATTCTAAAGGCATACTGTACTGTACATTGCACACAAGCCAAAAAGCCAAAATTATGAGATGATCATACATCTAATTTATTTTTACACATTTATAATCTGCAAAAGAATGAGCAAATGGCTCAGAAAACTAAAATGTTTGTTGTTTTATATAGAGCAATTTGGTAAATGAGCATCACTTTCAATAAGAAATTTCCAGGAAACTTCCTGCAATTTCCTTTCTCATTTTCTGCAACATCCTGCTTAACACCAGTATACAAAACAGTACTTCAGCTTTTTTCCATTTAGTGCAAACCTCGAAGATATTTGACTTTTGAAACAGTTCCAGGTATATGACATGGAAACCTCAGTTTAATGGGAACACTCTTGGGTTTCTTTCCTTCAGATGAAAAGCCAAGCTGCTCCACATTTGAGGGGTTTGAAGATAATGGAAGAAAAACTTCAGTTCACTTCTCGCTAATTAAATCAATGCCAATCTCAAGAATAAACAGCCGATTACCAATACTTTAGAGTTCTGAAATGAATTATTCCAATACGAAATGAATCAGAAAAAAAAAACTATTAGTACTGATGTAAAATACAGTTTAAAGTTTGACAAATATTTAAATTCAAAGTTAAAATAAAGACAAAATAGTATAAGCTTCTATTAATGATGCAACTTTATACACACTGCAGCTTGAAAGATATTGCAGACTCACTGTATCACATAACTATCGTTTGACTTAATGGATTTGCTCACTTGATTATGTGTGTGAGGCTCTGGGTGGCTGTGAGATTCCGAAGAGACAGCAAATTGAGTTTCAGGGATCAAACTAAAGGACAATAGATTGCTATTTGGCAATAATGATACAGTGGAATGGGGGATACATTTAGTGGCGGAGGTTGAAACAGGGTGAGAATTCAGTGTGAGGATGAATAAGCCAGGGTTACACAACTTCAGTACTGGCGTCCTTGAGGCTTGCAGAATTTATAGGTTTTCATCCCACCTATGCTGTTAATTACTTAATTAAGCTAATCTGTAGCTTAATTTGATAAGTTTAACATTTTTCAAAGGTCTTTGGCTGTTGATAATTAAAGCATACCTAGAACACCTGCTATATTCTATCCCTAAAGGACTGGAGTTGACATTATCATTTGGAGTTTGAGATGAGATGGAAACCTGTAGGATCACATGACTGGACTTTATGCTGTATAGCTTCAGGAATCCTAGGAGCAGATGAGACAGCAGACTGATTCCCAGGAATGAACCACATGTTATTCCACACATATGTGTCTAATGCAAAGTAGAATACTAGAGAAGAGCTCAAATATTAAAATATTTGAACCATCTATTTATGTCACTTATTTCTTTCCTAACACACAAGTAATAACACAAACCTGATGTGCACAATTGTTCATTAATAAGTATTTGATATACATCACACCAAAAACATTTAAACTGGCAACAAAGGAGCAAGTTATTAAGGAACAAAGTATGTACAAGACTAGTGTGGTTTAACGTTGGCTTTGCACCCAGAACATAAAGCGAAACCTGTATCTGTCAATAGGCCAAGAGATATGATCTAAGATATAAGATGCTTATTCTGCATGTTTATTATAAATGTTTCGCACAGACATTAATACAGGGAAATTATGCTTATTTTTAGATATGAGCAGTTTGTCATGTATCACTAGGTAAGCTCATTGAGACACAGTTATATGGGCGGTGCGCTAAACAGTTTGCTTCACTAATCTTTGCATGAACTTTATGTGATGTATATCCATATATAGACATATTTCTGTATTATTAACTATTAGGGGGAGTGTAACTTTAGCTTGTTGGTTCCACAGTATAAAAGACCATCTTTAGTTACTTATTTTCAAGTCTGGCTCGCAAGAGAGCTAGGCTCCCATATGCATATGTAATAAGGGGCTTCTCCTACACAGACACCTGGACTCTGTCATTTGTATGACAACAGTTACGCACATTTTTTTTTTCAAAACCCAAGTAAATTCTTTACCTTTCTTGCAATTGAGAAGAACAATTGAGTTCTGCTAATTAACAAATACAAAGATTGGTTAAAACCTAATACCAGTGTGTTTAAGCCTAAAGTTAGGAGGACATGCCCATGAAATAAACACAGCTTCAACAGAAACATTCCAAGACAACTACTTGTTTACTGTTCATGTTTTTTTTAATTCATAAACATTAATTTTAAATGTTTACATTCTGCATTTTTACAGTGATTAATTGTGTTTGCACAGCATTAAATGTTAAACATGTAACATGCTCTTCCAAAGTCTTTAAGTTTTTAGTCTGGTAAATTAGGTATATCTTGACATCATGAGGCCATATCAGAAAAAAACAAAACAAAATTAAAATCCTGTTGCTGAGCTTTTGGGTAAAATAAAATGTTAAACAATTACATCGGACCTTGTTTTAGGACAGGAGGTCAAATATTATTTTATGAGCAGAGCAAAAACATCCATATGGTATGTCACTTTCAAAATAAAATAAACATTTTGGAGATAAAGAGCACAGTAAAACTAGTGCGTCCATTTTTTTCTGTAATCCACCACTCTTTTCATTGATGATTGAGCACAGGCACTCTGAGCCACGCTGTCAGTCTGCCGTGTGATGTGTTTGCAGTGTGTGAAATGTTCTGCAGTGTTATTAGCCAATGCTTTTGACACCTGAGCCCCCACTGTCAACCCCTGAGGGCAGTAGAGGAGATAATAAGTTCAAGTACAGCAACATGCTAATGTGACACAGTGTGAGAAGGCCAGGCCTGGGCAGAAGTGCTGACAGAGACAACTATGCCTGAAGCCTGATGATTCAGGAAATCTTGCAGTGCTTGGGAACATTGACTTTAAAAAAAGCTATCATTCAGGAGCAACAATGTATATGCTCTTATTATGACAAGCCCTCCCCCTTTCTTCACCTTTGTGCTAATTTTGTCCCTCTTCACTGTATCTGCTGAGCAGCTCCTGTTTATTTTGAAATGAATGGCTAACAAAGCCCCACATTTTTGCTCTTGTAAGAATCAAGCCAAAAGGTATCGTACTATATCGATTAAACCGGCAATTTTGGTAGCAGCAGGAAAGCCAAAAAGCATCCATACTTGTACAAGGTTATAAGGCAGACACTTAATAAACACCAGCGATATTGTCAATTTAATGTCAATGATGAAAATCACTAATGCAATTATGATGCAATTTGGGCTAGCACTATAGAGTGGGAGAGTTAAAAAAAGATAGATGCACAACTGGCTCTGAGAGGCACAGAAAACAGCTACGATCTTCTCATTAGGAAAATGGGACATGCATCACAAGGTCTCATTCTAGAAGAGCACCCTTAAGAGAACGGTGTTTCCAAATATACTAACAACTTGATTATTTTTGCTTCGGTTGTGCTGCCTGCAAATTATTAATCAAAAACCCAGAAAACTGGATTTTGTAGCATTCATGCCTTTTAACACTTAGGAGATATTTCCTTTTTAGCAGAAAAGAAGCACATGGGATTAATATCTGCTGCTGTTGTGACTCACAGCATATACCACTGGGACTCACTGATCTAATTTTCACCAATTACAGACAGTGGTTCATCAGAGAAACTAAAGAAACTACTCATACTGTGGTTTGTGTTTCAAAACTGCCCCCTGACTACTGCTCATCTTAATCAACCTGAATACTGGTGAATTCTTCACAAATGAACTATACAGCTTTCAAACATATTACAAACTCGGAAATGAAAATTTAAACAGAATTTGTAAAACAGATATCACTGAAATGAATCGATAGAGAAAAACTAATAAAGATTATAGTTATGGAGTTGTGTCAACACCCCTTCACAACTTATAATAATAATAATTGCTTACACTTACATAGCGCTTTTCTGGACACTCGACTCAAAGCGCTTTACAGGTAATGGGGACTCCCCTCCACCACCACCAATGTGCAGCCCCACCTGGATGATGCGACAGCAGCCATAGTGCGCCAGAACACTCACCACACATCAGCTATCAGTGGGGAGGAGAGCAGAGTAATGAAGCCAATTCATAGATGGGGATTATTAGGAGGCCATGATTGGTAAGGGCCAATGGGAAATTAGGCCCAGCAGCAACCTTAGTTTTTCCCAGGAGGTTAGCTTCAGTGGGTTGCCAGTTGTGATTTGCAGGGTGATATGGCTGCTTCATAAAAGACCGCTGTTAGATTTGAATTGCTCACAAATTAAAGCCAATGTTATTACATCACATCGCTTGACAACAGTATGGTATTTTAACTGGTTACAAACACTGAATGGTGACTGAACTACTGTGCAAACAGCATTTCAAAGCGTACTGGTTTTAATGTTTTTCACAGGACCCTATTAAACAAGTTTAGTCCAGTTTCACATACAAATATACACTGATATAAAATATAGAAAATACACAAATAGAGAACAAACCAGTCGAAAAGTAAAAGAAAAGTGAGAAAATATAAGAACTGGTTTCCGGTTACAGTATCTCTCTTCCACTGAGTTTCCTATGCATTGCATATGCCATGGATACACCATGATAGCCAGCAGCTACTTGCCACTAAAGAGTTCTGTGCAGATTGGGTCAACACTTGGAGGCTTTCTCTAGGGAATCAATGTTAGTCTGTTACCATTCTTAAAGTGAGATTCCATGCAACATTTGTGTACATATTCTGGGCAGGAAGGAAAGATGCTATTTATCAGGGCCTGAAACCAGCACACTGGCAGCCAGTCCTGGCTGCTATAACTTTTGTAGGATTATAAACTCAACAACCATGAACAAGACAGCTTGCCAAATGAGTATTAACAGAGTAGCAAGCCTTTAGTTAAAGCAGTTTATGCCATCTGTGTTTTCTTGTCATTTAATTTCTTACGTGTCGTATAAACTGTGATATGGCCTGAGAAGTTCTCTCTTGTTGATTTTTATTAAGTATGCCATTCCAATAGGACACAAAACATGCTGGCTCTGAAAGTGAAGAACATGGTCAGGGTAAACCAGTCCTGACTGGTGACAGGAATCCAAAGAGATCAAGTCAGGGCCAGGTTGTACAGATTTCAAGTTTCTTCTCTTATTTTTCCATGTATTAATATTTCTTAAATAAAGTTCACATACAAGCATTAAAGAGCAATAAGATAAAGAGAACAAAAACAACACCATAAAATTTACAATATTATAAAGATAATACCCTCACACCCAAAGAAGGCTCCACAGCCGTAACGTTGTGTTTTCTTTCTTCTTTTTTAGCGTGGAACAAACCTATTACTTGTTCCTTTGCAGCCTACGCATGCTAACGCAGCTACCCACCTGAACTATATTATAAAGATACACATAAACAGAAATCTCCAGTGTTCTACCACTCTAGTTACAGCACATCCATCTTGACTCTTCACCATAGAGCATAACTCCCCTCCTCCCTTAGTTTGTGGAACGCCTAAAGTGATATGGCCAGCAGCCATGTCACCCTGCAACTCATATCTGGCAGCCCACTGAAGCTCAGCAGGTGTGAGCCTGGATGGAGACCTTCGGAAAAACTAAGGTTGTTGCTGGAAGAGGTATTAGAGGGGCCAGTAGGGGGCACTCACCTTGCAGTCTGTGTGGGTCCTAATGCTCTAGTATAGTGACAGGGACACTCTTCTTCTTCTTCTTTTTCACAGCCTTAGTCCCAGACTGTCCTGGGGTCAGATGCTTTGGTTGCTCTTCTCCACTTGTCTCTATCGAGCACATCTTCCTCACTCACTTCACATACCTCCATATCTTTTCTCACACAATCTATCCATCTCTTTCTAGGCCTGCCTCTTCCCCTGTTACTGGGACACTACACTGACACGGACACTACACTGTAAAAAATGTGCTGTTCTTTGGCTGAGTCCAAGGTCCTGACTCTCTGTGGTCATTAAAAATCTTCTCAAAAAGAGGAGTAGTATTACACCAGCGTGGTGGACAAATTTCCCATTGGCCTTTACCAATCATGGCCTCCTAATAATCCCCATCTATGAATTGGCTTCATCACTCTGTTCTCCTCCCCACTGATAGCTGGTGTGAGGGGAGCATACTGGTGTATGAGTATGCTCTATGACTGCTGTTACATCATCCAGGTGGGTGCTGCACATTGGTGGTGGAGGAATGTCCCAATAATACTAACAATAATAATAAAGAGATTCCACTATAAAACATATTGGGCCCTTAAGCAACAACTACACTGGCAAATACTTAATAAGAGGTGACCATAATTTAAGGAAAAATGCATTCAACAGGGTAGCACACAGGTGTGGTGGGTAGTACCTCTGCCTCCCAGCTTGATGTTTCCCATATTCACATGGGTTTTTGTCCAGTACTCTTACCTCTTAGTTCCACCTCCCAAATGTATGCTGCTTAGGTTGATTGATCTAAATTCTTCCATTTAGATTAGTTTTTTTTGCTTGATCTCATACAATTTGTTGAATTTCTAAAAGCTACAATCAGCAATATAAACGTGAGCAATTAACATCCTCTACCTGCAAATCATTAGCCAAACCAAGCATTTAAAACAGGTCTGCATACAGTATCTGCATTAAACAATGCACACAAGAGAGTTTATTAAAATGTTCTGAATTCTCATCTCTCTTCTATTGTCATCATGAATTGTGTTGAGATCAATAAAGATGAAGTCAGCACTACCATAGAGACAAGTGCCTCTAAAGTGGAGTAGAAAACTGGACACAAGACTGAAGAGAAAGTGGATGTGGTTTTTGTGTGAGACTAATGCTGGCATTCTGAGCAGGTCTGCCCCATCTATGTAGTATATCACATGGCCTCAATGGATGAGATCTGTCAAGTCTCATTAGCAGAATGCTTCATTTCCTGTAGACATTAGCATTCAGTCACACTCCCCCAGTCACTGAATTGCAAACAATACATATAGCTGGTTTTGTTTTATAACAAATGGGTCCGTGGATTGCTTTCACAAACAGAACAAAACTGTATTCATAATTAGGCTATAGGCAAAACAGTTGTACAAGTGATATCCATAAGATTTTATATATTGTTAGGGTTCAGTAAGAATAAAACCCATACTGGTTTTGTTGATTACGTTTACATAGGCAGACTATTTTTAGTCTTCTGCACTGACTGTAATGGGTAATTAGGTGCAATTTCAAAAATGCCTGAAAGGAATAATCTACATATATCTAATATTCCTATAATAATTTGATGAAGAGGATATCAAGAGCACTTATTTTTACAATTATTTTCTAACAATATCTTCACATTTAATGACACTGAAAATCGTGGTTCCAATGATTCTTGCTTTTACGTGTTTCTTTAAGCATTTCTGTATTGCATGTCTCTTGATATATGTTACGTACTAAGGTATTTTCAACCAGGAAGTGAGCCTATTATACTGAAGTGTATGACTACAGATTTTACTCCCTGTACTGTGCTCCAAGAATGAACCATAATCCTCTGTTCCTCATGTAGGATTTAGGACCTTAAATTCTTAATAAAACGTGTGTCCTTTTGGAAATATCTTTGTTCTTTTTCTACTACTATGTTTCAAGGACAAAAAGTGAAAACCCTGTCTGAAGTTTTTTTTTTACATGACCTGCGTGATTCCAAATGTTAAAAAATAGAATAAAAAAGGAATTTTCACTAGAAAAAAAACAGAAAGACTTTCATCCCAAACACACACTGAAAATACTAATGAATCTTATCATAATTATTAAATGAAATAATAATGTATTCCCTGAAGTCAAATTATCTTAATATGTCAATTATTACATTTTGAAATGGTACCACATTTCATTTTAAAAGATAAATGGTACAGGTGGGTACTAAGTGTCCTGATAAAAATCAGGCACTGTTTTGAGTGTTTATTATTATACTTACCACTCACAAATACTGTCTGGTTATAGATCAAAGTGTTCCGTGTCTAAAACATAATGAACATTGTAACAAAAAAACACATTACTAAACTACAGTCTTTCGGTTCTACATCTAGCATTTTATAAATGAAACATGATAATACAAGTTATGGAATTACAACATTATGAAAACAATTAAACAATCGTGGTAGTATTTCTCAGTATTACAAAGGAATCCAGCCAGAAAAGGCCCCATGTTCACACAAGCAAAACCTAATTGAGTACAACTATTAACAGAGCAGTAATTTAGATTTTTATCATAGTACCTAGAACATTGAAATACATTATTTAAATGCTTAAAAGAGGGAAAATTGATCATTTTAAAGAATTCACAGAATCTCTGTTGATAAAGGCATTTATCAGTGGGTTGACGGAGAAGATTTTTAGTTAATATATCCCACTTTCTGGGAACAGCTGTTCACTTACTCGATACTCCTCTGTTTTGTGGCACTCTGGGTATTTGAACTGAAAGCACAGAAAAGTTTACCAAAATATTTTTTTGGTTTTTTCCTTCTAACATATTTCCTTGCAAAATAAGAGGCCTTAATAATGCAGGCAATCTGGAAGATGCAATGTCAAACTGTTCATCTAGTAAATTTATTATGGAATGGGCAGGGCTCTTTGCCCACAAGGAACATAAACACCAAAGTCTCAACAAAACTTCCAAAAACCAATACAAAACAAGTCTAACAGCTGAGTGACCATTAGGAAGTACAGTGGTTTAATGCTCTACCAACCATACAGGATAGATGCCACTGTCAATCAGAAATGAAGAACAGTCTCACAAAATGCTTCTGGGCTTGCATTTCTTGGTGAAAAAAAATGAAAAAGAAAAATAAGAAAAGTATCTGACAAGGTTTACATTCAATCCTCTATAATCTCACAAGCAGCTTAATTGTCCAAAAATAACATCAAGTAATTTCTTAAAGGATACCACAGAATCAGCATTAACCACGACTTGTAATATGGTTAATGGTAAGTGGACTTAAATTTATTGTGTAAAGAAGTGTCTTCTGATTTTGTAATGCTCTTAAGTTTAATTTGTACTGTTTCTTGGCCTTATTTTTGCAGATGTCTAGTGAGTTGACTTGCTCAATCACTTTCAGGATTTTGTATTAACTTCACCTTTAAATAATGTATATATGCAGTTTGATTCCTACTAGCATGAAGACAGAAACATAAATGCAATTCCTAAACACATCCTCCAAATACAGGCAAGAGTACAGAAGAGCTGTCCACTCACAGGGTTACAGAGTGGTGCTGATTCTGGAGCAAGTGTGAACTGAGGGCAGAGAAGCGCTGTCCAGTGCTGAAATTCTCATTTAACTGAAAAGGGACTAAATTGAACAACGATATGCATTACAATGAAAGAACAATAAGGGGGAAAAGAAGAAACATTCCACTAAAAATAATTTGTGATGAACTTCAATTAGGCACAATATCTACAAATTTTGCAGGCCTGTCTGAATATACTGAATATATATATATATCCAGCAATAGGTTTATTCCATGCTGAAAAGAAGAAAGAAAACACAATGTTTCAGCTGTGGAGCCTTCTTCAGTTGTGGGGCTCCGAGGCTGAAACGTTGTGTTTTCTTTCTTCTCTTTTCAGCATGGAATAAACCTATTACTTGTTCCTTTGAAGCCTATGCATGCTGATGCAGCTACCCACCTGAACATATATATATATCTATACATAAAAAAATAAATATACATATAAAATGCATATACGAATCTGAATATTATACTGTTTATAGTTATATGCATATACAGTTATTGTATAACTTACTATATTTGGACAGACCATACTGAAGTATTGAAACAATAGCCAAACAAACAAATATTCACACCACTTGAATTTTATATATTTCTGACCAGGTGAAATTAGTAGCAAGATACTACCTCACTACTACAGCTTTCTGTAATTTAATAAGTGTACATGGCTTTTATCATAATACTATTATTAATCACTCAAAAATAAACATTTTTCTGCAATTTCATTCTTATATTTCATTCTAATATTATTGTCCTAGCTCACTTTCCTACTTAATTTCTTGTTTTAAGCTGGCAAATTCCTCCACTAATTGCACACAGATATCTCTTCCTCAATTTTAACTCACTTAAATCAGTTAATGAGACTAATGAAACACAGCATTAACATCCTAACCTCCCAGAACCTAATCTTTAGATTACTTGATTTATAGATAAAACAACAATCACAAAAAAATCTGCTATTAACACAGTAATATCCTTAGAAATAAGAAAGGCTACAATCAATAGGAGGCCAATCTCCCCATCTACTGCTTGGCTGTTGTTTAGCTATTTGATTCAAGGATATTGTCTTGCTGTTTGTTGAAGGAAGTTGTGAACTGGCTGGGTATTTATTCACAACTCCCACATTTTTGTAAAAAAAAAAAGTGCTTCTTGTCCTCCATTTTAACATCACTTGCCCTTATATTTAATTTGTGTCTTTAGTTCATTTTTAACCACTGATTGTGTTGAACATTCCAGTATCTCATTATTTTGTCATTGTTGAATGGATCATCAGTTAAATTAAAAAAAAAAAACAATTAGTCTTAAATTACGGATATTCATTAATGGGAATGATTACTGATTAAGAAACAGTAATGAAGATTTATGTTTTCAATAGAAAGGGGAAGATTCCCACTCCAAGAATACTCCTGTTTGATTAATTTAGCTCAAAGTATCGTAACATGCACTGAAATTAAAAATGATGCCATTTCTTCTGTACTTCTCATAAAATCCAGTTCCAAAAAAAGCTATCATTTTTAATATGACCAAGAGGAAACATTTTTTACCAAAAATATATTCTCAGTCTAAATCAAGTAGCTGAGGTGTCAAAACGATAACTACCGATTCCATTATCTGGTGTCTTCCAGTTACATATGATTGTAATGATAAAACCTTTTCCCTTCTTTTCTGTGCACTCTCATTCAGGACTTTATCTGAGATGCAGTCCCAATTACAATAGATAACATCTGAATAAGAAATCTATGTGGATACAGCACTCATTCAGCAGGCTTAATAGAATAAGTGCAATAGGTGTTTTGCATATCTACCCACAATCCTAGCTGTATCAATCTATGATATTTACAGTATAACTTATTTCTAAACATATTGACTAATCCAGGGGTGTTCAATCTCAGATCTGTAAAGCTGATGTGTCTGAAGGTTTTCAAGAGCACTTTAAAGCAGCAGCACTTTGAATGAAATCCTGCAGACAGCCACGATTGGACACCACTGGTATAATCTGATGAGTAGCAGCCTTTTGTTCTTTCTCACCATATTTCTCTTTATTAATTCATATTTCAAACTGAGCTATGTGCATTCCATACTGTCACTGGATCTACACCACAATATTTACCTCATTAAAACCCTCAAGCAATTAATGTTATGTCAGTTAATTGATTATTTGAAGTAAATATAGCATAGAGTTATTTCCAGGGAAATAAAATTTGTATTCAGTCATCTAAAAGACAGGCTTATGAGGTTTGCATTTATTTATGCTAAGGCATTAAGAAGGCATGGCTGGTACAGGTTTTAGTGGGGAGCTGCAAAGCTATGGATGGTCTGCACAGGAACAAGAAGAGGTGAATTAAATTATGAAAAAAAGAAAAACAACATACTCTCGTTCAGGTGTGTGGTTTTGGCTTAGTCCAACAAATCAAATCTAATAAAGTTGACTGTAGATGCATTTCGACAATACATACATTTTATTTCCTGTGCTTTGTTTAGACAAACCTACTTAGCCTACTTATTAAAATTTAAACACGCATTCTATCATCTTAATTTGGAAATGGTATGGAGGAGCTAAATGTCTTTTCTATGTAAAAGAAAACACATTTTAGCATATCAATTGCAAAAGGAAATGGCATAGAGAAAAGAAAATAAACCTCAAACCAGGTCAAGGAGTTCCAATTTAGTTATTTAAAACAAAGTGCATGTTATAAGTCAGCAAGTAAAATAGCAACAGCAGCAGCTTAGAATAACTCAAGGGGCTCTCAGATTACCCTGTCTAAAGAAGTGAAGACAGTTTAAATTGAAAGTATTTCTAAAAGGGAGAAAAAATGTAAGATTAGGATAAACAGTGATTTGTGATGAGCTCTAAAAAGAACACAGAATATAAATCCTACTTAATCATATCCGAAAACAAAAACAGATGGTAGTTTTTCTTTTTAGTTTGCTACATTTAACCGTTTATTCATAGAAAAAAAACAGTTGCCATTTCATCAAAATGTAGACACAAATATAGTTATAGAGGTACTTCATTCCATATTGCCAAAACTGCAACCAAAGAAGGTAACTGTCTGTGATTTTTGTAGAACATCTTTCACAGCCTGCCAAGACTAATCACAATAAAGTGTTTTCCTGGTTCACTCACTCCTTAACCACCTTTAAGTTGCAAAACTTAAATACGATTCAACTTCGTGAGTCAAAAGTGAACATTATGAAAGCACTCTTCAGTGCTTTCAGTGACATGTTGCTTAAGACATAACCTTCACATCATCAGTGGCAGATGCTCAGTCACCAAATTATATGTTGGGCAAAACAGCAATCTGTTCAGCACTGATAATCAGAGACGTCACAAAGGCACAGCACAGAGCGATGGAGCACTGGTAACGGCACTGGTGCACATCCAGGGATTAACAATAAAACCAAACAAAACTGTAACTGTAAAGCAAAAGAGTTTACTTTCACTGTCTTGCCATGATTAAAGCATAATTTACCAGGGCCAGCAATCTCGAGATTGCCGCCTTGAAGACTGTACATATCCCAGCAAGCACTGTAATTCCTGTAATTGTAGCTTCATCAAATTCACTAGCTGAGACACAGAGCCCACGCACCAGAACTATTTTTTGAAGAAATGTCAGCACCAATATTAAATAAGCTCTAAACATATAACTACAGTATGTAAACACAAAAATTGTTCTATGTATTGTGACACCTTTGCAAAGAGCCACTTACTGTACCATCTCACCTTCTATCACTTAAGGCTAAAGGCTGCATCTCATGTTCTTTTCCTGTTGCTAGTAGCTTGATTTGACTGTATTACTACTTTTGTATCGCCTCTGGGATTACAGCTTATTCATTTGTTCACTTCAAGGAGGACTAAGCAGAAGTCTTCCTCATTTCCAGCATTGCTTAGCTCTTTCAACACCCATGTCATACTCTTGAAACAAATACCTCCATTGCACGAGTATCATCATTAAAGCAGAGGATCAACTGGAAATATGGAAATAACATACTACAGAAAAGTCGACATGGATTTAGAACAAATACATCTTGTCTGATGAAACTGTAGGAATTCCTTCAACAAGCAATTCAAATAGACACACAAAGAACACATGATTGATATATTTAGATTTTCAGAAGGTTTTGATTAGCTAGATTCTGATTAAAGTAGTACAGTTTTCAGATCCTACCAAATTAGGAGATTTAGCAAACACTGTACAAGGAGCAAATTAAATTACATTATTTAGATAAAATTCAAGCCTGACTTTCAAATGTTGACACGGTTTTGGATGCAGGTAATAACTTGTCACTGCATAAATTACACTGTACAATGGTACAACCAAAGAGCACTTCCTTTTGCACTTAAAAAAACAGGGAAACATCTGAACACTGATATGTTTTGAGGTGGTGCATTTAATAGATTTACCTTTTTAAAAACATCAATATTTGTGTAAAACACATTGCAACAATTTTTCTAAACTATTACATTAACCTAATGTAATGGGGCAACTGTGCCTCTCTGCCACCTGTGACAGTGTGCAAGTTAGAAACCAGCTGGAGAGAGAAAAGGTGCAGGCATTTTTACAAGGAGCAGAAATTTAGATTGGCTGTGTTTCTTTCTCTATAAAAAGATTCAGAACAGGGGTCTAGGAGTCTAATCGTCTAGTTGTGAGGTTAAACTTGTAAAGGGATATGGTTAGATGAAGGAAAAGATTAATATTTCCAATTGTTTAAAGGGAGGTGTGGGTTGGCTTTCCCACAGGATTAAAAAGGATAAAGCAGGGATCTCTTTCTCTGAAGGTTTAGATTAGAAAGGAGAAGTGTGGTGCAGCTCTCCCATCCTTAAAAATTAGTTTCGCAAGGGTTTGCACAAGCAGGTTACGGACCAAGTCAGGATGGAAACATTTTTACACAGGCTATCCAGACAGTCCCGGTCTCGCAGTTCTCCAGTGTTATGACTAAGATTGTGGCAAATAGTGTACAGGTTACTTACAACAGGAGATTCATGTGTATAGATCTTCCACACCACACTACAAGGCTAAGGAGGACATGCCTGACCTAAGCATCCAAATCTTAAAAGGCTCCTGAGTATTGTGTGTCCCTCTGACTCCTGAATATTGGTAGACAGCTGATATGAAGGGATGAATTTGAAACCAGGTGGTCCACAACACTATTTTTTTAAAACACAAACAGAACCACACCAACTCAAAGATTAACAAATCATTAAGTAAGAAAGGAGGTGGGCATGTATTTCTCTTGGTCTGGTACCTAATTCAGGGATTAGTGCTACAGCTTTAAATCCTCAAAATAAAAAGTCTTGTGCTATGGTGAGATTTCAGAAGGCACCCAGGAGCATAAGCAAATCTCATTCCAATAAGCAGAAGATCTGATTTAAATAAGATCCTGAGCTCTCATTGTCATGCTAAAGGAAAAGGTAATAATACATTTTTACACAAAAGTTTAATCTGCGTATACAGTTCTGAAGTTTAATCATGTAATCATGTAATCGGGCTTAGTATTAGGAATTCTTAGTCTCGTGTAAAACTAAAAAGATTACCTCCTTTTAAACAGTATAATGACCAGGCAAATTACCCCTATGGACCAACACAATTACTTTTTTTCACTTAAACAGGTTTTTATCAGGTTTAAGGGGGATATGCTCTATGGCAAAAAAAAGGAACATAGTTTCAGAAAAAAATGTAGACTACTTTTATTTTCCACAGAAAATAAAAACAGAATGGCACGTCTAAGGTTTCGCTTATTGCAACAAAAAAAGCAAACAAGAGGAACATATGTTACATCTTCAGAAGGCAGTGGTAAAATTCGATTTAGCACATCTTCTCTGACAAGTTAGACATAATCAGAATCCCTCTCAGCAGCTGCTGGCCAGAACTTTCATCCAAGCACGCAGGGGAGGTGATGCAAAATCAATACTCAGCTGAAGTGATGTGGGAGGTCACCAGGTCAGCCAGTGAATTCTTTCAGGAGACACATGGAACGCTCCTTTATTATTAATATTACCAAAATACCTAATAAGGTGTGTGAGCATGCTTTCTGTATTAAACTTACAGTGCCTTGCGAAAGTATTCGGCCCCCTTGAACTTTTCAACCTTTTGCCACATTTCAGGCTTCAAACATAAAGATATAATTTTTTTATTTTATGTGAAGAATCACCAACAAGTGGGACACAATTGTGAAGTGGAACGAAATCTATTGGATTTTTGAAACTTTTTTAACCAATAAAAAAATGAAAAGTGGGGCGTGCAAAATTATTCGGCCCCCTTGCGTTAATACTTTGTAGAGCCACCTTTTGCTGCGATTACAGCTGCAAGTCGCTTGGGGTATGTCTCTATCAGTTTTGCACATCGAGAGACTGAAATTCTTGCCCATTCTTCCTTGCAAAACAGCTCGAGCTCAGTGAGGTTGGATGGAGAGTGTTTGTGAACAGCAGTTTTCAGCTCTTTCCACAGATTCTCGATTGGATTCAGGTCTGGACTTTGACTTGGCCATTCAAACACCTGGATACGTTTATTTGTGAACCATTCCTTTGTAGATTTTGCTGTATGTTTGGGATCATTGTCTTGTTGGAAGATAAATCTCCGTCCCAGTTTCAGGTCTTTTGCAGACTCCAACAGGTTTTCATCCAGAATGGTCCTGTATTTGGCTGCATCCATCTTCCCCTCAATTTTAACCATCTTCCCTGTCCCTGCTGAAGAAAAGCAGGCCCAAACCATGATGCTGCCACCACCATGTTTGACAGTGGGGATGGTGTGTTGAGGGTGATGAGCTGTGTTGCTTTACGCCAAACATATCGTTTTGCATTGTGGCCAAAAAGTTCGATTTTGGTTTCATCTGACCAGAGCACCTTCTTCCACATGTTTGGGGTGTCTCCCAGGTGGCTTGTGGCAAACTTTAGACGAGACTTTTTATGGATATCTTTGAGAAATGGCTTTCTTCTTGCCACTCTTCCATAAAGGCCAGATTTGTGCAGTGTAAGACTGATTGTTGTCCTATGGACAGACTCTCCCACCTCAGCTGTAGTTCTCTGCAGTTCATCCAGAGTGATCATGGGCCTCTTGGCTGCATCTCTGATCAGTCTTCTCCTTGTCTGAGCTGAAAGTTTAGAGGGACGGCCAGGTCTTGGTAGATTTGCAGTGGTCTGATACTCCTTCCATTTCAAGATGATCGCTTGCACAGTGCTCCTTGGGATGTTTGAAGCTTGGGAAATCTTTTTGTATCCAAATCCGGCTTTAAACTTCTCCACAACAGTATTACGGGCCTGCCTGGTGTGTTCCTTGGTCTTCATGATGCTCTCTGCGCTTTCAACAGAACCTTGAGACTATCACAGAGCAGGTGCATTTATACAGAGACTTGATTACACACAGGTGGATTCTATTTATCACCATCAGTCATTTAGGACAACATTGGATCATTCAGAGATCCTCGCTGAACTTCTGGAGTGAGTTTGCTGCACTGAAAGTAAAGGGGCCGAATAATTTTGCACGCCCCACTTTTCATTTTTTTATTGGTTAAAAAAGTTTCAAAAATCCAATAGATTTCGTTCCACTTCACAATTGTGTCCCACTTGTTGGTGATTCTTCACATAAAATAAAAAATTTATATCTTTATGTTTGAAGCCTGAAATGTGGCAAAAGGTTGAAAAGTTCAAGGGGGCCGAATACTTTCGCAAGGCACTGTAGATCTCGATAAAAGTGGCAGATGACAGGGAATTTTACCCAAAATGCAATGTTGTTCAAGAGGGGTCTAAATCAAGGAAGTGGGCAGGCTAAGCCAAAGGCAGAGAAGCCAGAGAAGCAACAGAAACTGTTAAAAATACAGAACCAAGAGTATTGCATATGCTTTACAATTTACCTGGGCTGCCACACATTTGGTAATGCTGCGAAAATGAGGAATTGTAGACATCAAAGGAAAAAGTAATAGGTTTATTAAATGCTGAAAAGAGCAGAAAGAAAACACAACGTTTCTGCTGTGAAGCCTTCTCTGGGTGTAATTGTAGACATCAGTTGTGCACTGAAAGCAAATGACATACTACTCTGTTTTCAGTCCAGAATGTTTAAAGGTCCAACAGAGCCTGGAAAATAACTCCTACCCTAATTAAGGTTGGGAACTGCAGTAAAACCAGACCCCTTAAACCTGGTTTTGCATCTGGGTTTGCACCAAAATTGAACTCAAATGTTGACAGATGACACCTTTTAACTGTTTGGAAGCATATCAATAAATTCAATCAATGCATTCAGTAAAACGAAAAATTGTATGTAAAGATTTTGGAGCTCCTCACTAATCCGTCAAATGTTAATGTACTTGAGTGCAAAGATTATTTTCTAAGAGGTCTTATCCAGAGACAGGCTGGTAGAGTGCATTTATCATTATTAGAGTTGGATGAATGACATTTCTAAAACACAAGAGAGACCTATCGTGAAACTGGATAACCATCTAGACAATCACAATGGATCATGGTGTATAGTGGTGTACTGTATAGTCACACAACTATACACTTTAAGATAAACATGATATACTGTATTTAAAATATAGTAATGAATTATAAAGTAATCTGAAACACTACTGTTGTCATAAGAGTAAGCTGTTCAATATTTTCAGAATCCAACTGGTTTCTACATAAATTTACCATCTTGTGTTTGTTTTAATTCACTAATAATAAGATAAGAAGACTCTCTAATCTGACAACCTGACTGTAGTTGACCATAGGAGTTCAATATTGTAGCACGTAAATCTTTTTATTTTTATTTTGCCCATTTAAAAAAATGGAAAAGTGATTGCAGAGCATCTTAATAATCCCATGACTGTAATGGTACTCACATTGACACCCTACGTACATAAGCCCCTGCTTACCCAAACCTTAACAACGATCTCAATTACTGTTTTCCCTTGTGTTAAATATCTTTCAAAAACTCAGTTTTAAATTTTCTCTTTTGGCAGAAAATTTGAAAGTCATTTTTTTGTTCAAAACATAAATTGTTGAACCTACACTGTAAAAAAGATGGGTGCTGATGTATTTATTAGAAGACAGGATATTGGGGCAAAATATAGTTAAATAGCTGCACAGAAGACAGGCGGCAATTTCTGGCAGCTGTAAGCAAATTATGCTGGACTGCAGAAAAATTGATCTCATGAAAAGTGAATATCCAGCTAACAAATATCTACAGGGTTTCAAGCTATATTAATAGTGTTGTGTGCTTGGGGTCTTTACAATCTCTGTAATAATCAGTGCCCCTTATCTTAGAAAGGGAATACCCTCACCAACACCAGTAATCAGTGTGGACCATGTATCAGATGGTAACTTTCCAAGAGATGAGCAAATGTTTATGTGATTTTGTGATATGCTTAGAAAAAACAGACAGCATGAAACAGAGAAATAGCTTTATAATGAACAGAGAAGGAGGACAGAAGAGACAAAAGCAAGCAAGTTACAGCTTAAAAACCTTCCATTCCCACTAGATTCTTCCTTGACAAACCAAAACCCATGGGTTTTCGAGGGCTGAGGGCTACTTAAAACTCAATTTATCCGCTGATTAAATTTAGGCAAAAACAAAATTATCCTCCAGTTTCTAAATATGCCGGGAACAGTATGCTTTCCTTTAGCTGGATGGAGTTTTGTTAAGTAACCAAAGATTACTCCTTAACTTCATTTTGGAAAACAGGATCATCTGTGGCAAATCTGATATTTTATAGAAGCATGTTATTTATCCTAACAAATATGTATATTATATTATTTAGAGGTGTTACTTAGGTAAGAGTTAAGGAATGTGTAGGAGTATGTAAGATGCAGGTTTGGACTTTCAAGAACTTTAAAGTCTTTATATCTTACTTTCTGCATTAGTTTTTGTTATCCAAGGAAGATTAAAAATCCACATGACCTTGTTGGTATTACCTGACTAATGATTAGCAGATTTGTATTTATCCTTTGTAAATGTTTATAGTTAGGTAAATGTCAGGACAGGCTAATAAATAGAACCAGCTACATTAATACTGATGTAGTGACCCTTAGGCAATTTTCACCACACCAGATAAATGACAGAGATACTGTATGCTCATAAATGGACAGGAATTTTCAAACTGGAAGGCCAATTAAAACTGGAAGCTTAGTGACAAAGGTTTCAGAAGCAGTTAACTTGACAGACTGATGCTGTCAAAAAAGACAGCAATTTAATTCTGATTAGAATATAACCACGGCATAACAGACATCCATGTGAAAGCGTTCTTTCAGCTACACAAAATGTAGTTAAAACCTAGAATAATGGACAACGATGCAGGTAACAGGTTCATTTAAATCAATACAAATAATTTGTCATTTCAAAAAAAGGCATTATAGCAATGGCTTGACCATGTAATTGAAAATTATAATATGCACCATCAAATAGGAAATGTGTTTTCATTAGACTTGTGCACAAGTTATACCATGTGTGGATGTGCTATCACTTTATTAAAAGTCTGGCAAGCAATGGGGTCAAGGTAGGATACACTGTGCATGAGACGCCTGTCATTTACAGGGCACAGGCACACACTGACACCGGGGTCAATTTTCCCAAAATCCAATTAACCTACCAGGATGTTTTTGGATGGTGGGAGGAAACCTATGCAAACACTGGGAGAACATACAAACTCCACCCAGGGCCTCAGCACTACTAACCACTGTGCCACTGTGCTGCTTGGGGGCTCTGCTAACAATATGCTAATAGCTCCAAATACGTAAAGCTAAGGAATGTGCTAAGGAGATGCATTCTAATAACCATTACCATTACATTGGAGCATCAGCTCTGCAAATGCAAACTTACAGTAGTTGTGGCTGATATACATTTAACAAGATCAGGCTTGATATTAAAAAAAAAATTGTAAATGAGGCCTCATGTGTCCTACAAGCAGAACAGAAACAATAACTAAGGACAAGTATGTGTAAAGCAGTTAACAGAGCAAAGTGATTAAGAGATTGGGGAAAAACGGATTGGATGCTCTCCTTTTTTAAAACGGATCACAACTCAGTTTTGCAGCTGTGTGAGATACATGTGACAGAGAGAAATTAAACAGAGGATCACACAGGCTCAGGCCAGGCTTGGTCAAACATTACACAAAACAGCTTTTCTTTAGATGACAGCTCCACCAGACAGTGGAAAATGCATGTGTGCCTTGTCCTCTTTTGGAATGTTAAGCATTGCAGATGCCAGAGAAATAAGGATTGAATACAGGGAAGAAGAGCAATGTTAATGAGAGACTTATAAGGCTTGTGATGGACAATCAAGGTGGAAGAACCAGGAGTTTTCAATATAAATTAGTCCCTCTGCAACAGTGTTATGAAAGCCTAGCTCTCAGTTTGAACAACCTTGGACAGAACAGTTTTGAGATAATGGTGGGAACACTGGCACAAGAGGTTTACAAAAGATTATGCAGCCATTTACAGTAGGTATAGATCTGATTAGATGCAATTCATAATTTAAAAACTGCATATGCACCAAGCTAAATAATAGGAGGATTATTATCCTACAAGTAAAGTAGCTACTCATGGCTGTCAGCTGGTGGTACAAAGCAGTCGCTGCTCACAATGTGTTAAATGGAAAACATTATGTAGCACTTCAAAGCCCTAAGGAACCAAAGTATGAGATGAGATTAATGATATTGAATTAGTATTTCCATTTGACACATGACAAATGACCACTTTTAATAGACTTGTGACACTCACCTATTTTGTATCTGTCTCAGAAATGTGACTTAAGGAGGTTGTACTGAGAGGTAAATTATTCATCTAGGCAAATAACGATTGGCATGTTTATATTTAAAAAAGATAAACAGTAATTCATTTTCTGACCAAACTAACAGGGTTGTACATTTTATCTCTCAACTCTTTTAGCAGTTCTAATTAATTCTTAAGATGGATTAGTAATATTATTGCACATTCATGCTAATGCAATTCAGATATGGGATTTTTAGTAAGATATAATAATTACAAGAAGAACAAAATAATATCAAGTTTACAGACATGGAAAGGGCTATTTGTACTTCATTTCAGCATTTTGTGTTGTATAGAGACAAGCATTCACTTTCGCAATGTACAACCATGAAAAACGAATATTATTTTGCTCCATTAAAGCACCTTTAAAATAAAAAAATAACTTATTTTTTTAAGACAATTATAATTCATTAGGTCACTTTGCGAGTCCACATGCTAGGTTTTTCATTGTGTTGAATTGAAAGCCAGGTTCTTAAAAAACTGACATTAGTGTTTTTCATAATTGTGTTGCCTTGGATTAGCTCAAGGCACATGTTCTCAAGCACACTGTATGAAACCCCTAGCTCTAATTTATGGATAGTTTTAATAAACCATTTGGTTCCTGCTCAAAATAATGGATTCCTCAAAGAATATGGTTGTAGTTTTTATTGGATGCTGAGAGCAAAACCGAAGCTTTACACTCATGCCAAAATTTGAACAAGATGGAGCTATTGAATACAGAGTACTACAGAGTACTTAAACAACATAGAGAACGTTTTAGATAAGTCTTCATAACACAGACTTTTCAGAAACTCCAGGTTGTAATGAAATCTTATTTTTCAGAAGTGGTGTAAATGTGTTTTTGTCCAATTGTTCAATGCTTTGTGTAAAGTGCCTAATTTTTCAATGCATTCCCCTATTTTGATGTTGATTGTCAAGTAGTCCATTGCACTGACTGTGTCAATACCAGATTGGTTGTATTAGTTATGTTTATATACTGTTGCAAAGTTACAGTTGTTAATTTCAAAGTACTAATACTTTCAGTAAACAGAAAAGACTGGCGGAAAGGGATTAGATTTGCCATTAAACTAGGAAGAAGCCAGTTCCGCATGTGACAAAGACTTGTAATTTGTTGATGAATTCAACAGAGCATGTCAATAATAAACACAGCATGTGAAGAAAAACCACTCATCTGCAATGTTTTGTTTTAATTATTCCAGAAGGGACAAAGACACTTGAATGGCATAATCCATGCTTCTGCAAACATATCAATATTAATCACTCCTGTCATTTGGATTTATATGAATCAACACACAAAGAGATTTTTCTACCATACCAACATTATTGTGTACCTACAGTGACCATAGTACCATGCTGAATATTAATAATCTGTCATTGCTTTTCTTTTAACCAATAGTTTTATTCTGAATTTATTAAGATAATTTGAGTGATACATTTTCAGGCCACTTCTTTCAGGAATTTGAATGAAAAACACATGCTTAAGGAACATCGTGGCGCATTCAAAATACTTCTTAGTGTAGTTTTCTCAGTGTGGTTTCTGTATTTGGGAAAGTGCACGGATTTCATAAATTGGAAATGAATATTTCAGCTACCTCCCACCTTCTTAATACATACTAGTAAGGTTAATGTGAGGCTAACTGGTGTCTCTAAATGATCCCTAAATGCGTGTGCCGTGTTATGGACTGGTGCTCTGTCCATGATGTAATCTCGTTTTGCTCCACATGCATTTGGGATAGGCTTTGAGTAGTCTCAATACACACTAGGTATGGGTACTAGGTACCTGAAGAAGGCTCCACGGCCGAAATGTTGTGTTTTCTCTCTTCTTTTTTTCAGAATGGAATAAACCTATAACTCACAAGATACAGTATAATGATAATGGGGAAATGGATGGAGATGGATTCCATTTGGTATGAAAATAACATCATGCACAATCTCACAATCTCAGACATATACAAGCAATTCATTAATGAGTTCTACCATTCAGCTGCAAGATGCCATGACTACGATTATGGAGAATTGTCCAACCAGAACCATTTCTTACCATTCAGGTTGTATTTAGGAAGACTGATCATCTTAGTGATAATTTTCATTCTTTTACGATAAGTGCTCCTAAAATAAGACAGGACCAGGATATGCATCACCCATTGTTTGAATTTCCTGCACAATAGCCCATAATGAAGACTTATTCTTGGGTCATCATGTTCAATAACTTTTTGAATGCCTTGGACCATCTCTCCCTAAAGAAGCTGTGAGAAAACTGCGTTTGTTTACTTGTGGACAAGTAACCGCCAGACCTGTTTATACCTGTTACCTGGAATCAATGCATTCCAGGTGATTTCATGTAACAGTCTATACAAAGATGAACTGAATTGTTTCTTATTGCGTAGTTCAGTGATACATTGAACTAATTTATGAATTTGCCATGCATTTCTGTGAAGCCTCACAGAATTATATTACATAACTTACATGTTATAAGTTTACATACAGCAATATTATATAACAATTATCAGTCATATTTTAGATGTTTTTTGTAATTATTGTTTAATAATAGAAATTGAGTAAGAGTGCAAGCTATTAGCTATGGGAAAAAATATTTTGCATGCACTGTAACACTTACAGATGAATTATGTATATATATATTGCATTTTCAGTTGTTTCAAGGTCACTGGATCATTTTTCATTATTATCCCTTTCCCTAGAACAAGTGGTAAAAGACACACCTGGTTTCTCAATAGGGAACCACTGCTACCCCATCCCACACACCCTGTTTGCATTCCTATGGTTACAATGGTTGCCAAGTCAACACACTCATTAGAATGTCTGACATCTTCCCTCAGGATGTGGACTAAGAATTTTACATTTATGTCGTCTGTTGCAACAGGTCTAGACACAATTTAGAGTTCTCCCAGAGAGCACCAGTATTATAATGAGGAAATAGCTGGCACTCATCAGTTTACATACTTGTTTATTTTAATGTCACTGAGGGTCCATTGGCTTTAATCTGAGAGACAACACATACAGGATTCACATTGCTACTGCATTTATTGCAGTAACCTTAAATATGAACTGTCTTTTGCAATGTGACCTATAAGACATGAACCATGTTTACCACAAATGACAATTTGTCACAATTACTTTAAATAAATCCTAAATAGCTTTAGTTTTAATTAAAAAAATGAACCACATCACGCAGAACACAGTTCCTAATATCCTAGAGCAGGAGTCTCAAACAAGCATGGTACCATCTATAGGAACACCACAAAAATGCAATATAAATTTACCTCATTAGACATTCATAAAGGAAAGAGCTTTAAAGAAATGTGTTTCCATATGCATAAAAATTGAATGATTAATTAATAGGGTAGCTCCGCCCCTCTCAGAAACAATAGCAGTAAAAACACCTATTCTACTTCTCCTCTCAAGTGAAACTGGGTTTACAGATGCAGGCATCTTGAATGTGCATTAATCTTGTGTTAACGGTAAGTAAACTGCCCCAGTTTCGGCTGGTGTGCCAAAAACAGCCTTTCCATTGCTCACAACAGATCGATAGATGGCACTAGCTTTGCTTTTTTGAATGGAGCTTGGATCAGACCTTGATCATTTCACGTGCCTGGTTTCACTGAAAAATCCAGAAAAGGAATTTTTGCAGAGTAACTGCAAACTATTTAAAACAACTGAAACTGTTAATATTGCGATTTGCCACTATGCACCAATGAAACATTTTAATTTTATTTTAATGATCGCTTGCCAAACAGTGCTGTAAATGATTGCATCTAGATGATCTAGGCATTGTACAGATGCAGCCATTCAAAATGCGTGTCAGATAATGTGGCAATTTGCAGCTCAATGAACTGTTCTGCATTTTTAAAAAAATAATAATTCTGTTGTCAGTTATTTTGTATAACCTCCAGGCGGCGCAGTGAATGCTTAATGTGGCGTGTGGAAGTATTTCGGCTGTTGCCAGAAAACACCTGGTTGCGTAGAAAGTGGAATACAGTACTACTACCAGATATAGAAATATATTTAGATCCTGAAATTAATATAGTTTTTAATTACTTTAGTTAAGTGATTCCATATTCCCTATTAATGGATTTTAAAAAATAAAGCTTTTTACAACAAGTACAACACCAAGTATTCATTGAAAAAGTTAAACCATTATAGCTTTTCATAAAGTATATAAACTTAATATAATCAGAATGAGCATGTCAAATGTTTTCCAAAATAACCACAGTAAGTGACCAAGCTAAAGACTTTGATGCATAAAATGTTTATGAAGAAGGTAGAATACCATTGTGTATATTTTATTTTTAGTTACCACTACCAATCAAGAGGTGTGAAGTCAGAATGGGTGCAGAGAGGTGTGAAATGAAACTTCCAATGAATGGAGAAAATTTAAAGTTAAGTCGTTAAAAGAAGGGAGAATGTGATCCTAGCTGCAGAATAATTTTGGTTTCTCCTGCTACTTTACCTTTTTAGCTTTTTGTTTGGTTTTTCAGCTTTTTGTGTTATTTTCGGCTCTTGCTAACCTTACACTGGTGCTTTCGGCCCTCTGTAGGGGCGTTGACTTGTTCCCAGTGATTCTGTTGTTCTCGTACAGTATAAACAACAACATATCTGTATCCATTTAGTAGTAAGACACTCAATTGGGCATCACACAGACCCCTGTGCCGTTCTATCCCTTTACTTAACACAATTATTGCAAGTTCAGTACTTTTGTCAATCTTCTCACTACAAGAAACCCTTTTATTGGGAATATGCTTTATTATAAAATAACACAGCATATGCAGATATGCAAATCAGTGTATTTCTGCCTTGCGGAAGTATCACTCCTATCTAACACTCTAAACAACTCTCTAAAACTCTCAGTGGACTAAAAAATAGAAGAGGCTCTGATCCTATTAATTTTAGCCCACTAGAAGCCAGCTGCCTTCAGCCAGATACCCTTTTAGTTACAGTGTCAATTAACAAAATAACTGATTAATAACTGATTAATGTTTGTCTATTAGCTAATAAAAAACATTTAAAAATAACTGTATAAAAGGTTAAATATATACAGTATATACCACTTATGAGTCTCGGTATTCAAATGTAATCATATTATAAAATATATTTGTAACATTTTTGTAATACATGCATCTATATATGTATAAATATATCTTATAATATGACTACATTTGAAAACCGAGATTCATACAGTGAAAATCATCTGGTTCTCCAACAAACTTATGGAGCTTGGCACAGTTAAGTACATTACACTGTTTAATGAGCTATACTGCTGAGTGAAATACATGGTGCTTATAAAGTTAGCTGACCTATCCAAACAACAGAACAGATAAGAGGGTATAAGTAAAATACTTGTCTCAATGTTATTTCCCAAGATTTTTATTTTGGACACCGATGTTAGTGCTCTGTTCTGCATACTTCCATTGTTGACGTGTTCTATGTGGCCCCATTTGTATGTGTTCCAAAACTATTAAAAAGGCCTGTTAACTTTACAAGTACCCTGTATACTCATTACCTGATCCATTACTATTTTATTTAACTTTCTGCATTAAAAAATATATTGCGTTTTGCAAATAGTCTCTGTGAAACTGGAACTGAAATAAAACAGACATTTTTGTATTTGCATTTGGTTTATAAAACATTTTAATAATCACTCACAGCGGGACAGAACTCCAGCTTGTGGTTTCTAGGTTCGATCCTGGCCTGAGATGACTTCTATCTTCTATCATTTACATGATCGCACAATAATTAAGGTGTTTTTTCTCTGTGTGCCAGTTTCCTCTCACCACCCAGAAACCCACACTGAGAAAAGTCAGTTTCGTAATAATGAATGCACATACTCTATATTCAAACAAAGACTTCCTGTAGTATCTCAGCAGCATCTGTTTTGACACACAGAAGTGTAACATTATACATTAGACGAGTTAAACCAGCCAATCTAAGACAATTTGTGTCTCACTGAAGATGTGATTCAAATTAAGTATAAAACGACTATTTTGAAAACACGAAACTGCAGGAAGAATTTTAAAAATCAGACTGCTCCAAAACACCTACGAAAGGTTGATACTGCATGAGGAGATGGTTCTTTCATGAGAGCGTATGGGGTTTGTTTATTCTAAAGCAGTTCTCCCCTCAAAACAGATTGTAGAGAGGAGTTAATCAATACCAAGACTGAGCTATCAAACAGAAATGACAAAAAGGGATATTTGATTGCATCAGACTACCCTGATTTCTTATTTCTATCTAGTATCATAAATGGGTTTAGAATTTGCAACCGAAGGTAGATGAAAGGGCCTTGGAGTCTAATATCTAATGCCTGTAGGTGGACCACTCATCTTTATTGCATCTGTTTACACTAAATGGTGTGGAGGGAGGTTAAAAGATGCACAAATCAGTGGTTAAACATTTCTTTTGGTTTTTATGTGAACGGTATCAAAGGAAAAACTGCTTCACAGGCAGATCTGTCTCCTTGAAAATAAACTGATTTACAACAAATCTCTGTGACTCTTCCGGATTCAGGACTGTGCACGTTGCTGTTGTGTCACAGTACAACAGCTATAGAACTGATGACAGCAAGCAAACAATCTCGAGAAAATGTTGGCTAAGCACAGTGAAGGTGCACATAATAATCTCTGCAAGCTGCAGAATTGTGCATTATGTCGTAAAAGATAGGAAAGTGACAGCAAGCACTGTGAACATTAGCATCCAGCTCAGTGGACAGTGTACAAGGCGGTGTCTTCAGAGTGACACAGTAGACAGAACAAGTAACCTGTAACCAAAAATGTTTTTACAAATTGTTCATGTGTTCTGAATGATAAGGATTTGAAATTGAGTATGGTTAAAAACAGCCATAGTGCATTTATAACTTCTTATAATCAAAACCAAAACTCACAGTGATTCTGGAATAAGAACCAATGGTCTGTAGAAAAAGGAATTAAAAGTTCAATTTCTCCTTAATTATCCATTCATATGTTGCTTGGGTATAAGAATGTTGTACAAAACAACTGGAAAGTTCAGCACTGTGGTCAGCTGAAAGTGTCTCCTTACTTAATTCTTATGGTTAGTTGCTTAGTTGCTTTGTGTTACCAACCACATTGTTGCGGCAGTATCCTGATGCAGACAGCACCAATCTTGTTCTCAGCAGAGTTGAAGTATCATGACCTAAGGACACTTTTTTTTCCTGATTTCATTGTTTGGGAACATTAAAATCCAGCGATAAACTGGATGGGATATTATAATTAAATATAGGAAAAGAGCAAGTAAAACTGCTGTGACTTCTCAAAAATAAGCTTTTGCTGGGCTTCCCTATGATTAACTGTAAACATTTGTTAAAACATACGTTATGGGGTAAAATCATTGTAATTCTAAACACCTCAACAAATTTATCTAACAAATTAGGTAAACATACCTAAAGTTCACAAATTTACATTCTTTATGAGTGAGCTACATTCTCCTTATTGTCTTACTTGAAAGGAAAGCTAAAAAAATAATCCACTCCAATCTTAATAAAACTGTACAGAACAAAGTCATGTCATTCAAAAGAAATGAATTCTTTACTAATCCATTACAGTTACAAAATACTTAAAGAAGGGATTTATTATTTTAATTGAATGTAGTTGGTGAAAAAAGTTAAGAGTTAATGTAATCCATTACAGTTAGATTTACTATTTACATTTCAAAAGTAACCTTCCCCACAATGCTGTATATTCAATATTGAAAAAAAAACAAACATTCTTGTTCTTCTTTACAAGTAAGAGTTGTGATAAACTCAAGGAATAAAACAACAATATAGACATTACTGAAAACTTAAAATACCAAAGTAAACCAAGAATAACACACTGGCAAAATGAATGTGAAAAAAAACCACAATAGAAAATCCACACTGTTTTCCTTCCCTTGTGCAAGTTCTCTACATCCTTTGTATGATGCTCTCAAAAGACCACAAACACAGGAGTCTTTATTTCAGGAGTAAGTATGAAAAAAACAGTTCTTATCCAAAATGAGTTTCCTGACAAATCCCGAATAACTTTCTACTTTCATGAAAAATAGAATAGAGAAATCAAATCTTCCATCAAAAAACCACAACAAGCTTCCAATCCAGAGTAGGATAAACAAAAATTCACATCTTTCCCCGTAACAAATACATAAAAGAAAAGCATTTTTTTCATGAAAAAAGTAAAAACTTATTTTTCTCCACGATTAGGCCCTCTGTATAATAAAGCATATACTATAGCTCAACCAGGCTGAAGGTCGAAAACTGGTGAACAAAGGACATGCTTTTTTTAAAGGGTGGACTGATGTGTCTCTTAAAGAAACATTTCTGAATGAAAGGACAAGTGATCTAAAGCTACAAACCTGTGAAACAAGAATTTTAGAAGATGGTTTAAACTGGAGTTAAAGAACAGGTAACTTGGCCAGGTTTACAGCAGTGCAATTAAGAATAGCTGACAGCATACATATTATTTATGTGTGGCGATTGTCACAATGTAGCCTACAGACTTACCGACACATTTAATCAAACAGTGCTGGTCCATTAAGAAGACGAAGCTTGTTTTTGTCTGACAGAGCTCGGTAGACTTGTCCAATTTGTCTTGTTTGTTTTTTTCCCTATCCTACATTCTGTCCCCAGCCTTTCTCATATCGTAAATGCGAGATTCTCTCAAATGTGATTCTCAAAAAAGACTACGGAGGGTTAACCATCAACCTTGACATGTTGAAGCTGCAAAAGTGAAAGAGATAATAGCTGCATTTATGTTTCCTTTGTTGTACTTGCCTGTTCAAGGTTCTCATGTATAACTCTGGTTTAAAGTAGTTATATCGAAGCATAACTCAAACATAATCAGGATGTGAATCAGGCCCCTGACAGGCCATCAGGGACATTATTGTCAAGTGACAGCCTTTGGAAAACAGACACGGGGCTGCATGTGGTAGCCTTGATGTGTGAAATGTCAGTTCCCCCACCTTCTGCATAAGCTGCTTACTTGCAAACCTCTGATAACTGCAATTGATATTCGCTTTGCTTGAGGCTGCACTTTATAAGGATAAATGATATCCACACAGATAGTATGCTTTTCTAAGTAAGCAAATTATCATGCAGGAAAGAAAATCCCTGAAAAGCATATCAGTTCCATTTTGTTAGAGCACACTTGACTTAAAGTCCTCTCAAGTGATTGCCATTGTTCTGACACTGGCAACGGTCAAATACATTTCGCTCAAATATAGCTATACATACACCAAAGCTATGTGTATGTTTTTAATAAGAGGGGACTTAATACAGATAGTAAAGCGAGACGCAGATCACTCAGTTCAAACTAAACCAAGAACACCGTACCTGTACTCTTAATGAAATGTGAACTTACTATCTGGTTGAACAAGCCAAAAGAACATTTTTTTCTCCGATTTTAAATTAAAGAAAACTAAAAAACATAACATTCTAGGACTAAAGCTGTGTGGTACTGAGGAATAAACACAGACTTATTTTTACCTCTCTAATAAATATTTCAGTTTTACAAAGTGTAAACAACAGAGGTAACTGCACAATCAGCAAGAAAGATCTCAGTCAGTCATTATAATACTGGAGAAATCACTGAAGCAGATGACATTTCCATTATAATTGTTGACGACTCCCAAGAATGTAAGATAGTTATTTCCTTCAGTACAGAACACAATTCAATGTACAGTTCCATGAATACTGTATATTGGAAGACTGGAAGACAGAGGCCAGTGGTCTTGGTGAGCCTTTCTCATCAAACCCATGACTAATTGTTACAACCCCCTGCATCAAGAAGCTTGGAAGAAATGAGGACAGCATACACACTCACCAGACCATGTACACTGGCTAGCCATCTCATTATTTTTTGCCACCACAACCACAATATCTTATACCACAATCAAGCTTGTGTGTTGAAAAGTTAGACAAATCCCTTAATGACAGCACAAAGACTCACAAATGACAGTCCACTGATAGATGTCAACAGCCATACCACCCAGCAACTCACAACTGTAAACCCACTGAAGCTCAGCAGGTGTGAGCCTGGCCAGTATCTGGATGGGAGACCTCCTGGGAACACTAAGGTTGCTGCTGGAAGTGGCGTTAGTCGGGCCAGTAAGGGGTGCTTGCGCTGGGGTCTGTGTGGATCCTAATGTCCCAGTATAGTGACGGGGACACTATAAATGTAAATATGCGCCATCCTTCAGATGAGACATAAAACCGAGGTCCTCACTCTCTGTAGTTATTAAAAATCCTAGGGTGTTTCTCAAAAAGAGTATGGTGTTACCCCAGTGTCCTGGCAAAATTCCCCATTGGCCTTTACCAATCATGGCCTCCTAATAATTCCCATTTAAGAACTGGTTTCATCACTGTTCTCCTCCCCACTGGTAGCTGGTGTGTGGTGAGCGTTCTGGCACACTACTGTATGGTTGCCAATGCATCATCCAGGTGGGGCTGCACATTGGCGGGGATTGGAGGGGATCCTCATTACCTGTAAAATGCTTTGAGTGGAGTGTCAACAAAAGCACTACATATGTGTAATGAATTAATTAAGTAATTAAGATGTGAATGACATCATTGACAATCTCTAAAGTGAGATTATACAATCCTTTTTCTGTCTGATGTTAATTGCCAGTTATCACTTCAGCCTGGTATTTTATATCCTAAATGAACTCTTTATTGGCTTCATAAGATCCATTTCAACTTCTCCTAGCTTTTCAAAGTGCTAGTTCTTTAAAGAGAATCAGAATTCCATGCAGGTCATTTGAGGAGAAGAAAAGACAAAATGATAAGATCTCAAATGAGTTCTGACCCCTAAACCATAAACTGGTAATGAGGCAGAGATATTTTTGCGTTATAATGATTTATTCTAATGAGATTAAGAACAAGAACATACAAGTTCTAACAAAGACAAACTCACAGTACAGTGAAGTATTGAAGGAAATTAGTAAAAGAACAACTGCAAATGCCACTATCATGCAATTTCAGCATCACAATTAGAACATTACATAGAATATGACCATCATTAATTACTACAAACAGCAACAAGTGACGTTCTGGACCAAAATGAAAAATAAAAGAAGACATCAATTAGCATGAGTTCTCATGAGCAAATTAAATATTGGAATTGGATGTTTAGTGCACGCCCTCCTAATCCTGAGATAATATGCTGGTGGACTTAACCGGCTTAGTGCTTGGAAACCTTCACAAGCAATCAGTAATCTTCTGTGATCAGTCTGCCCGTGGGCAATAAGAATGCAAAGCTAAAGGCAGGTGAGAGAAATAATGAATGGTTTAATCAGAGATATAATTACAGGAAGGCATTCCAGATGTTAAGGTAATGCCTGCCAACATCTACAGTATAAATCATGTATGTCAGTTCCACTTAAAAAAAAAGGAGGCACTTCTTGAACTTGAAACAGGGATAAAAACCCAATGATTAGAACATTACCTTAATGAAAGAAGTCATTATCAATGGTGAGTTTTGTTTAGAACAAAAGAAGGAAATATTGGAAGCTTTTGGTACTTTCCGATAAGACCCCTTGTTCCATGTTTTACATATCTGATGGTTATGATAAGAACACAGAAAGCCATATTTTTAATGGAATCTGTTACTCTTTCATCTGTGACTGCTAGCTATATGATAAAATACTAGAAAAACAGAGAAAGAAAAAACACTAAGAGCAGAACACATACGAACAGTAAATTCTTCATTGTTCTGATCATTATTGTTGTTGATGATGACATCATTATCATCATCTTCTAACTCTTCTGGTCTCTGAAGATGAGGATCAGTCAATAATGGAAGTAGGTATCAGTTAGGTAAGACAAAAAAAATAGGAGGCAGTATTTCCCATATAACTAAGTAGCTGTTTCAATCAGTGATTTACCATTTTCCAAAGAGCATAAAATTTAACTTGGCTACTTGTATTTTATTGATGCTGGATCTTTTCTGTAGGAGCAAGAAAGTTTGGCAACTGCGAATGACTAGGTTGTGTGCCAAAGAGTCAGAGGCACGAGCTGTTAAGGTGTCAGTTGCAACCAGACAGGCTGATTGCATCTAACCATCAGTGGAGGAAAAGATGCACTGTTCCTCATCCTCCCCCAAAAATAAAAAGCCGACTTCATTAAATCAAAACATTACACGGTTTTATAGACAAATTTTATAGACAAAAAAAATCCTATAAAACATCCACTTCAAAATTGCCTTTAAGGCTGTGATTTATGGGTTCTGCATCGTGTGGAGGTACCTGGAGGAATTCCAAAAGCCAAACTACATCTTTGAAACTCTCACAAAATCCAGTTCCTCCTTAAAATGGAGCAGGCAGTGGAGATAGAGCTGTGGTAACTGAAAAACATTCAGATAGTAGGACAGGCAAACCCCACCTTCATGGACGTATGCGCCTCAGATCGATGGAGCAACACAAAAGAGAAGCCAAATGATAGAAACTGACCACTTATAATCAAAGAAAATAAATATACAGTTGAACTGATGACAAACACCTGAACGAGGAAGACTGCAGGAACCAGACATTTCTATCAGAGTCCAGACATCAGTCTCTGCAGCTTCAAACAATGCCACTGCCACCAAAAGCTTAAAAAAGAAGCAGATGTCGGAGACTCTATTCCAAGGAACAAGCAAGTGAGAAATGATAATGCCACATGGGGTAATCTTCCCAAACAGAATTATTTTCCCAGAAACACCTATATTCTTCATAACATTCCTTCTGTGTAAGATGGCTATGTAAGAATGGCTGAAAATAAAATGGCAGAGGTGCACCATTACCAGAACAGTATTACCAGTATTACCACCATACTGTATGAATATATACTCTGTTCCAGAGGATATCAGCAAACTGTTGAATTGCTATTGGCCCCAGAGAGAGTTTTACAAGAGTTGAAGGAGAAGGAGACAAGCTGAAGAGGACGACTGTCAAGCCCGAATAGCTACGCAGTGTACTGAGTAACCACTCATGTATATAATATCTTGAGATCTAATCTATAGCTGTGTGAGCCAAGAAGGAATGTACAGTAGAATAAGAAAAAATGAAGAAAGGCAACTGGCAGACAGGTTGAAAATAAACAGCCGTTGCCATCTGGCTGAGACAGAAAGAAGCATAATAAAATAAAGAAAATTATAATAAAAATCAGAAAGAAAATACTTGAAGAACAGTTGAAGATTTAAAATATAAAAACTGTGAACCCTGGGACCAGACAGACTACTTGAATCTGTGAGAAGAGAAGTTTTTTTTAATTAAAAAGAACAGTTTTATCAGTTTTGAGAAGGAAAAATACCAGGATCAGGTTAGCTACTCCAGATCTTTAGACATGGAAACTCATTAAGTTAGAAGCTCAAAATGAACTAGGTTTTATTTTAGTTTAATATTTTAGTTTTGCTTAATTTGTTTATTATAATAAATGTCATTTTAATTGTGTTTGGGTGAGGCTGTTTTGGGTATTTCATTTCTTGGGTGTCCTTTGGATAACCCCTCATGGCATCACATTATGCATCAAGGATCCCGAGTCAACAACAGGATGCTGTCTTCCTGTAGCTGAAGTGATTAATATTTTCTAAGGAGCAGACAGGCACATAGCAAATGCAGATGAAGTGTTGTTTAAGTTGGGACATAATTCATTGGCATAAACAATAGTCATTTATTTCATAACAAATTCAAATACACTGGAAACTTACTAAAAAACAGGACTAGATCATGTTTTTCTCAACAATTTACTACAGTTGTATGTATTCAGAAATCATGTGAACTACTATTATTAAACACAAACAACAAATGACAAAATGAGATGAGTGGCCTTTAAGTTAACTTCATGCTCCAAAATAATTTAGTTTTCCCACAGCAAAGGATTTGAATGCTTATTGAGTCATTTTGTTCCCTTTCTTTTTGCTTTTTGATTTGTGGAGAGTGGAGATAATAATAAGTGGAGAGTAGATTGTGTGTATAAAAATATTAACTGATACTTCAAGGAACCATGACTACAAGCTTTAAAGCTACAAAATGTGAAAACTAAGCAAGAGTCTTGATACTTCTGCACCATATGAGAAATTTTAGATGTTTACATAGCTCCATCATTTTCACTTTCTAGACATTAGTATAAATTGAAATCAAAATGTTACGCTAAAGTTTTATAATGTGCACAGTAAAATCTCACTTATATTAAGTGCAATTTTGCTTCCCAAAATACAAAAAAAGATATTTCTACTCTGGAATCAGTCCAACGAAATGCAACTAGATACAGACTCTGGCAGGTTAAAAGAAAATAATCTTTTTTACAGTCAAGCAGATAAGAAGATAATGCAATAGTGAAACAGAAAACAGAAGACAAAGTGGAATCTGAGGAGAAGTACACATAAACTGGAGAAAAGGAGAAACATATTGACACAAGGACGCCAACAATCTACCTAGCTGTGCTGTTGAAGCTAAAGCTTTTCTCAAGAAATGGCTGGCTGAGATCATCATCCAGCTTATTTTTAACTACTAACGAATGATTAAGATGGACTGACAGGCCTCCTATCATCTGCAAACTGCCTTATGTTTAGTCTTTAACCTAATCCATATCTGAATTGTTGGAATTTAAAAGCTTCAATCTGTAATATTTGGAATATATAAGTAGTTTAATCTGCTTCATAAAGTATATCTGGTCCAATATGCTTTAAAACTGACAACATCTGAACTGGCAGCACGAAAAGGGTTTTAAGAATTCACTATACTGTAAATGATGTGTATCATAGAATACAAATGGAGTTATTCTGATTAAATAAATTACTGATATTGAAAAAACTTAACTTAAAATGCACGTCCTAAGCATTTAAAGGTAACAGGAGTTCACCAAACTGGTGACCAGCTCTCTAACAATTTCATTATGCAAGTCTTCCCCTGTTAAGAATTTCAGTAGAAGCCATCAATTCATTAGTCAGCAGACTTGTTTTTAACAATAGGCTGTAAGCATTAAATTCTGCAAGGGCCAACTGAATACCTTGTCAAGTTCCTACAGGCCAGAATACAAGGTTTAAATACAGAGTTAACTCTTCAGGGACCGGCTGCATGCACTTCAGCAGTAAGTGTAATTTCCTTGACAAAATGCACACAAGAGCAAAATGTATAATGTTGTATAATGTGCAAGAAACTGTCACAGCACCAGACTCCAAAAGCATATGTAGCTTGAGCTGACAAAAAGCTACAGAATGTGAAATACAACAAGCAAAGGGTTCTTCTAGAAAGCATTTGTGTTACTGTTTTTTTGTCAGTTGTCTTTAGTAATGTTTAGATTGTAAACAGATTTAGAACATTCAGAAACCAAATGCAAATGCTTTGATTTATTTTAATTGAGCATAACGTAATCCAAATCTATTAGCTGAAAATGGTTTTCAGTCCAATAATACATTCTTTATAGCACTTCCTTGATCTAGAATTCCGAGAATAAATTATGTAAAGAGTGGAAAAAGTCATTTCATGGACATGAGAAAAAGACACACAAGGTTTCATTCTAGTATGAGCTCTCCTCTCCATCTGTTTACATTTGCAAACCAGGTGAGGAAAAGAAAACGAAATTAAAAAGAAGGACAATATTTTTTTAAATCATTGGAAAATCTTACCCTTAGGACGGCTTGACAGGACACTATAATAATACTGTGTATACGGTAAATATGTCTAATAAATCATTTAAAATTAGCAACTCAGGAAGACTCAAATACAAATAATTAAAAAGTGTAGAACAGGAATGAAGTTTAGGGTTAAAGAATATCATAAAACAAAGCATAAGAAGCAGAATGAATGGTCAAAAAGAAGGTTAATATTTCAAAGAACTACTAACTTACATTTAAACTGAAATGCAGGGAGACTGTGAAGCAGGTGTCTACACAGATTTACCACACCACAACACCTATGATTCATGTCATGCCCTCTGACCAATTTCAATTCTGACACCTTGGCAAAGCTTTTTTTTTGTCTAGAAAACTACATTTGAGTCACTACATTTGTTTCTAATACTACAACATTCCAACAACAAGAGAAATATCGGATGAACAGTAACTGTTGCATTTCTCATGTTTAACTTTATCTCACAAATAATATCAAATAATATAAATGTTGCATAGGTAGCAGTAAATGAGTAATGTGCTGCATTTACAATTGCTAGGGGTAAAACTTTTGATCATGAGACAAAAGACAATTAGCGTCCTTTCTGAACATTTTCTGAAGGAATTAATAGATGTTGCAGAATCAGACTTAAATAACTGAACATCTTTTCAACACATTTACAGATCACTCACTATCTAAGATCTGTCTGTTGGAGTATTCCAGCTAATTATGGACTCTTTTTTTATTTTTATTTTCGACATGAGAACAAGGCAGAAAAAAGCAGTGAACTTAATATTAATAAAATAATCTAAAAGATGACAAAAAAAACTCCTCTAGATCTCACATCAAAAACAAAACATTAACATCTCATTAACATTAACCACTAAAGGCATTTTCAACACACAGTGGACAAATTCCAGAGATTTGGCATACACTCCATGCCAAGACAGCCACTGCTCATAAGAACACAAAAACATTGCAGTACTACAGCCAATCATGTTTACCAAACTGCCAATTCAAAGAAATAAGTAACAGATATTTTATTTTTGAGTACTGGAATCACATCAAATAGGCCCCAACTGTCCTTCACTGGGAAAAGATATTGTCAGCTGCAAACAGGAGATTTGCGCATGTATTAGACCCACAGGGAAATCCTCCTCCTCTTCATCATTGTATTTAGACAATATATAACATGGACAGAAGTAAAGCTTTAAATATTTTCCATCATCTTCATAGTGACAGATTCTGACATCTATTTTTTTTTCTGAAATGCAGAAGTACACACTACCCCTTGTCAACAAAAACAAGTGTCTAATTTCTTTGACAATTAAAAGTGAATTATTGCTAATACTTGAGGCCTGGAAGAGGCCTTAACAATTCTGGGCAACCTACACAGGCAATGGCAAATCTTCAAAAATGAATAATAAATCATTTTAATTGACTTTCTATTATTTACTCTCTTGGCAGTTATTACTGTTATGTTCCCAGTTTCGTATCGCGTCCTCCTAACATCCCTTTTATTGCAAAGTGATCATGTTAAAAGGATGAACATATCTAGAATTTAAAAAATCCCAACACAATCATTCTTCTAAACCTCTGGTCACCTCTCAGCTCTTTTGTAGCAGTAAAAGTAATCAATGTAAGCCGTCCTTTGGTGTCTCAGTTTGGCTAAAGCATTACCAATGGAGAGGCGATTCTAAAACATCCACTGGGATGCCAAAATAGCACACTTAACCGCAAAAATGGTCCTGTATTATCTGTCTGGAATCAAAGCAAGATAATGCCTAACAGAATACAGATGGAATAAATCAGTTGAGTGTTGAAAACATGGGTGTCATCGTAATAAATTCATTGCATTTATAGAGTGCTTTTCATTAGAAAAGCATTTTATAGCTCGAAATAAAGGAGGGTACGCACCACTGAAGTGTAGCATACACATGGGTGCAACCATTATGTGCCAGCAGCCCCACTTCACAGCAGATCGGATTTAGAAATGAAATTACTCTGTCAAATGATTTAAGGGGAACCTTTGGAACGCCAGCTATGCTAGTGGAATTTAACCAGTACATCAGGGATAACACATCTAGTTTTACAATAAGTGCCAAGGGGTTTCTAATGACCCCTAATGAGTCAGGACCTCATCTGGTAACTCGTATAGCGCAGTGACCCCTATCACCATACAGGGTGGTTTGGAAATTCCGTTCCACAGCATAGTATGGGTGCCACCTACTGGTCCCCAACATCCATTAAAGCAGTGACCTAGCTTTCTCTGTCCCAACCCAGTACTGACCAAGCATGTTGTTTAGCTTGAAACATCTGACACGATCAGGCTGATGAAGTGAATGTTGTGGCGCAGAAGGACGAATTGAACAGAGGAGTAAAAGCAACACTTATTTGCCTAAGTGCTTTACTCAACAGTGTTATCTCAAGGCCTACTTGAATGCAATGTAAGCACTCCATATTTGCACTCAGCACTAGACCATAAAGCTGTGGCTCAGTAACCTGGGTTGAAATCTTTAAATCTAACTCTGTGTGCATGGCGTTTGCATGTGCATCCATGTGAACACAGGTGCCTTGGTTTCCTCCCACAGGTTAACTGGAAACTCCAAAACTGCTCCCACGCCTGTATCTGTGAGTGAATGCGAGCCTTACCTGCAATGGTTTTGACTCCAGTTCACCACAACCTTCTAAGGATGAATGAATAAAAACACGACTCGGGAAAAGTGTACTTTTTTAGCTGAAAATAACACTAAACACATGAGGATAATATGCAAGTAATGTTAAAAGTTTAAGGCTTACTTTGACTTTTGCACTTCCCATAAGAAATACCATAAACTGTACTGTGTATTTGACAAAGGCTTCAGCATTGGCGTATTAGTACAGCTGTTGTACTGGGGTCCTTGAGGTAGCCTCAATGGTCAAACATCAGATTATCAAAATAGCAGTATGACCTCTTGACTGGGACTAAAACTCTATTAAAATAATTAAGTCACACATATTAGAACATCAATATTTAACAGTTCTACACAGTGAATAGACTATTCCTAGTGATGTCATTAAGTCTTCATTGTGATAGGCAAGAGGACAAAGCAAGCCTTAAGGAAGGGTAAAAACAACACAGCAGTGAGCACAAGTTAAAGTAAGGAAGTAGCCAGGAAGCAATCACTGGAGGGAATGGGAAAGACTGAACTGACAGTAAATGTCTCTCTTTCTAGAAGATGGGAAGTGAGATTTTGTGCAGGTTATCACACAAGAAAAGACAAGCTCTCCTCACCGTCTCCTTATGAGAGTAGGGTAGTATGTATTTTCTACACAGTTGTACAACACAGTTGTGAAACATTTTGTGTTTTGCAATTGAATATTGCTGTAATAAATATTTTTCTGTCTTAAGCTTGATGTCAGGTTATTACTCCATTCCCGAGCTATACAAGACAATAACAAAATTGTCTGCTGCTATATGCTCAGTTATTTCCTTCCCTTTTTTTAGAACAATATACTGACCTTCAAAGGAAATTCAACAATGTATAATTTTGTTTATTGAATACGTTATCGGCATAATTTTGATTCATTGCTCATTTGTGATTGATCGTATCACATTGAAGTGACTTTGTTACATAAGCTGTAAATCACCTCATTAGTGACACAAGTTGATTGGGCACTAGTGATGAGGTGATGAAATCTGATGAATGTCAAGCGTGGTAAAAATAAAGAATAACATCCAAAAGGGCCGATATGTCACATGAATCAAGAGAAAAACACCTTCATGTCATACAGTACAGTGAAGCCGAGACCAAGTCAGTGCACTGTGTGGGTTCCTCTCACTCGGCAGATTCTAACTTGGCAAGGCATTTAGCTAAACAGTCTGTCAATAAGAGGGCATGATCTGGAAGTCCACAAGTCACGAAACCTTGCCAAGATCGATGGGGAGGGCCAAGTATCTAGGGACTATAGAACTCTACTTGTAGTGACAACAGGGCTCTAGATTATTTAAGTCCTGGGACCCCTTCCTATGAGCTCATCCTATTTTCACAGGCAGTATAGACCCCAGTGGTACTTGTGTAACAATGGCTTGCTTGCAATATGAAAATATGATGGTTATGCTGTGCCCAACTCACTTGATTTGAGACCTATATTGAACATCTGTGGGATGATCTGGCATAATATAACATATCACCGTGCAAATCACAACTGGGACCTCCTAGGAAAGCTAAGGTTGCTGCTGGAAGAGGTGTTAGTGGGGCCAGTAGGGAGCGCTCACCCTGCAGTCTGTGCGGATCCTAATGCCCCACGGCGATGATAAAGGTGTCGTCCTTTGAATGAGACATAAAACCAAGGTCCCGACTCTCCTCACTCAATAAAAATCCCAGTGTATGTCTCGAAAAGAGTAAGTGTCCTGGCCAAATGCCCCTGGGCTTTACCAATCACGGCCTCATAATAATCCCCATTTATGATTTGGCTTAATTACACTTTTCTCCTCCCCAATGACAGCTGATGTGCGTTGAGCCAACTAAAACACTTTGGCTGTCGTATCATCCAGCTGGGTGCTACAAGATTGGTGGTGGCGGAGGGGAGTCCCCATTATCTTTAAAATGCTTTGAGTGGAATGACCAAAAAAGTGTTATATACAGTGGACCCCTTGATAAACATGAAGAAAAAGGTCATCATAAAATAAACCACATAGATAATGACAGATATTTAATACTCATATTTAAGGGGGATACTAGCTTTTTTTTTTCCCAAAACATTTTTTCATCTCAAAGTTCAATTGTAAGCAAGTAATGCTGTTTTACCTGAAAAACATAGGTGCCAAAATTATTGGCACCCTTCAAGATCCCTTCCAATACAATCAAACACATCCGAAAAAATAATATATTTATACTGTACTTGTTTGAGTTCAATTTCGAACTAATGCCTGTACTTCAGTGATTCCTGTTTCCCAAGGGTTTCAAACAATGATGAAACATGTGCAGAAAAACCTTTTGTCATCCATCAGCATGGTAAAGGTCAAGGAACTAACAGAAATGAGGCAAACCATTGGTTATCTTCACAAAGCAAAAAATGGGTACATAAAATAGGTAAAACCTTATAAATACCAATATCGACTGTCAGAGCAATAATTAAAAAATACAACACCACTGGAACAGTGATTAATTTCCCAGGAAGTAGATGAAACTCCATCTTATCCCCACGCACAGTGAGAAGAATGGTGGGTGGCAAAGAAAGATCAAAAAGTTTCAGTGAAAGAAACACAAGGATTGGTTGCAATCTGGGATTATCTCGTCTCAAAAATGACTATTAGATGACACCTCCAGGCCAACAAGTTGCTTGGAAGGGTTGCCAGAAGAAAGCCCTTACTGTTGCAGAGGAACAGATTGAAGTGCCTGGAGTTTGTCAAACACAATTGGAATTTTGACCAGGAACAGGTGCTGTGGTCAGATGAGACCAACATTGAACTTTTTTGCCACAGCCATCACAGGTATGCTTGGCGTAAGAAAGGGGATGTATATACCAAAAAAAGCATCATACCTCCTGTAAAATATGGTGGGAGATCTTTGATGCTCTGGGGCTGCTTTGCTGCCAGTGGTCATGAATAATTGTATAGGATCTCTCCCAGTGTGTTCACCAACCTGATAAAGCATTACAGGAAGACATACTGCCATTATTCCTGCCATGGGAGACTCCACCAAGTACTAAAAACGGGTGCCAATAATTGTGTTTAATTTTGGAAAAAATAATTTATAATGTCATATTTTATTTCTTGGTTGATTCCATTAAATCATTAATTCAGGATCATTAATTCCTTATGTTGGAAATATATTTCAGTGCTTAATGATTAATAATAATAATTCTGAAGTCCACTGCAAGAGTTATTTATTATCAATATGTGGTATCTAGACCTCAGATACAACCAGCATATGCATATCCAGACTGAATGAGAGGAATGGGAGAGAATTCCACAAGACAGCATCTGTTTCAAAGCATGTATCATAGATGGAAAGATTGCATTGCTTCTAGAAGGTGGCTACACTATCAGTTCTTGACTGTTGTTTGGGATTAAGTCTGATGATGAAATGTGTTAATTAGCATAATGAATTTACCTATTTCATGTCTTGTTACATAAAACATGAGTGCATATGCTACCAGAAATTTGACAGGCACAGAAATGTATCTTAATTCTAAACTAGTTTCACACGAATTGAAAGTCTACAGACCACATTAAAAATAGTTTTGTTAACATGCTGTTGCCTCCATCTTTTAGTGGCTCAGAAATAGTAAAAAATTGAATGAGACTATAACTGAGACAGTATTCAAAAACCTCATTACACTACATGAAAGCAGAAGGAATACTAACTGTATGTATCCAAGTCTTATCTATACTTTACACCACATTTCAAGAGAACTTTCACAGTAAACCAAAAAGGCAAAAGGTATAGAAAACAGGAAAAAAAAACACTCGGCAGTTCTAGTAAATAATTCAAGACCTGAGTATTTGAATTTAAAAATAATCCTGCATTACCAACGGGACTGAAATCCATTAACCTGTTATATCTCAAATACTGAAATGCAAAATAATTCATTAGCCAAATAATGATTGGACAGTTCTCCCCTTGGAAACGTAATTCCCCTGACGTGTTTTATTCTTGCCAGGTCTTTAATCATTCCAAACAGTGTTGTTTCTTTTCCTGTATAGGTTAGAGGGATATACAGTATGTAGGGCTGAGGAAGCACTACAAAACTAAGTTCCCTAGGGACCTGAAGTAGATCTAAGCTTTGAAAGTGGGGAAAAAAAATCCAGTTTCAAAAAAGGTATCCTTTCAGAGTTCAAGTATCTCTTTCTAGTTCAGCACTGTTTGTCAACACCTTAGACAGTCAGCTATAAAATGATACAGTACATAATGTGCCCATGAGGCTGAAAGAAAAAGCTGACTAACAGAAGTCACCTTCAAAGGGCTGTCATGTGCTCAAGATCAACTGAAGCCCAGTGCACACAGCCTTTCATTTTCTTCAACTTGTGAAACAGTTTGTAGGGAGGCCTTCTGGGCCCTGAATGTCAAAGACCTGGGCTGCGAACCTGCTAGGACATGTGAGGAATGATCTGTTGGTCTCAACAGGCACACTCTCCTAGGAAGTGAATGGAATGGCAATTGGGGAGTCAGGTGAGGAGAGAGGAACAGTCTTTGACAGCAATTGTTAAGGCCTCTACTTTATGGGCATTCCTCTTCACACTTGCTGGGCTGTCTTGCACATTTTCACAATCTGGCCAAGACACAACAACGCCCATTGAAAAATAGACTTTTGTGTAGTGGTTACAAATTATACCATATTAATGCATAGCAATAAAATATATTAACACTGCAGCGGCCTTAAGGTAGAACAATCTAAGTTCAGGCAATTAACAAGCATTTAATCATTAGTAAGAACCAGCTTATAAGTAAATACATTCTATTAATCTTCCTCTAATATGAGACAATACAAGGGGGTTAGAAATGTAATTTGCAAACAATAAATCACATTACCAAAAGAAACAAAAAGCATAAACTATTAAAACCACTTTGAAACAAATTTAATTTGAAATATGATGAATTTCTCGGACTTGTCAAAAGTCATCAATTACCAAAGTCAAAGTCATTGATACTTATTTTTAATGGGTTTTCTATTAGCTATATTTCACTCAGATTCCAATGTTATTCTAAAATTAATGACTTCTAAGATTTGTATAAAATATTTAGACAACTATATATACAGTATATTAATTCCAGGCAATTGTTGTTATTGCTATTCCACGCTAAAATTAAAATGTACTGATTCCGTTTCAGTTAGATGTATGGTATGACAGATCAGTTTATTTAACTGCATACTATACGGTTTTTGATGTAATTAATTAAAATAAAAGGCTGTGCATGAAATATGATTTAAATATCTGACTTCAGAATCCTAAGACATAACGCCACATTAAACAAAATAATGAGTCTTTTTGTTTAAAATGTGGCTGTTGACCTTACATGTCCCTTTTTTGAATAATAAATTGTGTAATGCCAGTCCTAATTTCTTTGCTTTCACACTGTTCAACACATTTACACATGCTGAACTAAAACATCTTTCAAGGTAGAAGAGTATTTTCTCAATGTCCTTGATGCTCTTTGGATAAAATCATTGTATAACAATAAGGAAAAATAAGTGTGTATTCTCTCTTTAGAATATGAAACGTATGATGCATAATAGGGTAATAATAATAATGTTTTAATATGGCCAAATGCCAAAACATCCAGTTTTACTGTCTTGGGAGCATAAAATTCAGAAAACAATTTTAATCTACTAAATATCATTCTGATTCTTAGGTTTTTCAAGGGCTGATACACATACAGTACACAGCTCTAAGGATTTTTATCATCATGAAACACAAGGATGTAAGACTTTAAATATACTTAAATGAAAGGGAACAGCATCTGGAACATGTATGGCTGAAGTATTGGTCTGACTTGCGAAATGCCAGTTGGGCAATCAATGACAGATTTAAAAAACAAAAGGTCATCTGTTATTGGGGAACAATATTCCTGTGGCCTATTCTAATGACATTTCCCTAAGGATAAATCCACACTTTCACATTAGGCCATATCCTTCAGAAGATGCCACAGAATTAAAGCTATTACTTCCAACACACAGTTCTTGCATTTTAATGTCTGTCAGTATTTATGAAACAATGGAATCAGAAATCTGTTTAGACCACCGATATTCACTCCTGGTCCTGGAGGACTGCCGTGTCTTTCATTTTACCATAGACTCATAATAAATCTTAATGACGTGATTTCAATCAATTGTGCTCTTAATTGGTCTCTTTTCCCCACTATTTCTAGACTTTACTCGTTAAGAATGATAAGTACAGGTATCTATGGAACTTGGTGGACTGCAGCCTTCCATAAACAGAAATTAATAACACTAGTTTAGATGATTCTGCCACCTAGATGTGTAAATCCATGAGAGCTAATTTATATTCAATTGGCTCTTAAAACAGTATAACCCCAAAAGGTGACTTGAAAGATAAATAAATGCATATAAAATACTGTAGACATGTAAGCGTATATGTGCACGGTTAATGCTGCAACATTTCAATAAATAAGGCTTCTTTCCTCAAAGCAGCAGGTCAAACATCAGAGATCCATCTTTTATTATTCTGACAACATCAAAGCAAGCTTTAAAAAGATCACAGGCTACATTTTTTTCCAGTTTGTTTTGTAGCTGTGACCTACTAAAATCAGTCATCAATTGGCAGAATTTAAAAAACCCAAAGCATTATTTTCGATGAACCCAGTTCTGAACAAATAGATCTTAAAATTCTGAACTATTAACTTAGTTCCTATGTGTGTGACAGTCCTGCTTCACAAGTCTGAAATTCCTGGATGGATGTGGATACGACATGAGTATCCTGTGATCTCCTTAATTTCAGGTTCAATACTAAGAGAACATATTGCACATTGATCACTGCAAAGTATCCTAGCAAGAGCAAAAAAGAAAATGTCAAATGCAAATACCTAACATACTATGAGAAATACTCACAACACAGTAAATATACGGTGCAGTCCATAAGTATTTGGAATTTTTGCTGTTGTGGCTCTATACTCCAGCACATTGAAATAAACAATTAAATAAGACAATGACTACGAGGTTAAATTCCCAGCTTTAATTCCCGGGTATTTACGTCTATATTGGGTGAACCATACAGGAATCACAGCCCTTTTTATACATAATCCCCCCATTTCATGGAACAAAAAGTAACTAGACACTAATATAATTTTAAATAAAATTTGGCATATTTTGCAAATCCTTAGCAATTGATGACTGCAACCCACATACATCACCAGACATTGGGTATCTTTCCTGGTGATGCTCTGCCAGGCCTGTAATTCAGTCATTTTAGTTCCTGCTGGTTTTAGCAGTATGTTTGGGGTCATTGTTTTGCTGCATGGTGAAGTGCTGTCCAATGAGTTTTGAAGCATTTGGTTGGATCTGAGCAGATAAGATGCTTCTGTACACTTCAGAATTCCCTGCTGCTGCCGTCTGCAGTCACATCATCAATAAAGACAAGTGAGCCAGTTCCGCAGCCATACATACCCAAGCCATGACACTACCTTCACCATGTTTCACAGATAAGGTGGTATGCTTTGGATCATGAGCAGTTCCATTTTTTCTCCATACTTTTCTCTTTCCATCACTCTGGTACAGGTTAATCTTTGTCTCATCTGATCATAAGACTTTGTATCGGAACTCCAGAGGCTTTTTTATGTACTTTTTAACGAACTGTAACCTGGCCTTTCTCACCAGTGGTTTGTATCTGGTGGTGAACCCTCTGAGATTATGCTGGTATATTCTTCTCTTTATGGGAGTCTTTGACACATCTATGCCTACAACCTGGAGAGTTTTCCTGACCTGTTCAACAGTCAAAAACAGTTTTTTTCTTCATGATTGAAAGTATTCTTCGGTCATCCACTTCTGTGGTCTTCCGTGGTCTACCACGACATTTGCTATTGCTAAGCTCAATATTACGTCCTGGCTTCTTAACAATGTACCAGTTGATTTTGACACGCCTAATCTTTTGGCTATGTCTGTGATCGATTTATTCTGATTTTTTAGCCTCATGATGGCCTGCTTTAATGGCATTAACACTTCTTTGGTCTTCATGTTGAGAGAAAACAGCAACAGACTCCAGATGCAAATTGCTACATCTAGAATCAGCTCTAGATCTTTTGTTAGCTCTCTTGTGCATGAACTAATGATGCAATGACACACAGCTGGCCAAGAAACAACTGAGCAGCCATTTGTCCAATTACTTTTGGCCCCCTAAAATGGGAGGACTATATAAAAAAAGGGCTGTGATTCCTATGTGTTTCACCCAATATAGACGTATAGTAAATACCCTTGAATTAAAGCAGACATTCTGCACTTTAACCTCATAGTTACCGTTTCATTTCAAATACAATGTGCTGGAGTACAGAGCCAAAACAGTAAAAACTGTCACTGTCCAAATACTTACGGACTGCACTGTATGTCCCCGTGATTTAAATTAAAGTTTTTTTCACACAGTACACATGTATGCAATCTGGAAAATGATCAATTATCCAGTTCCTTTGATATAATGCTTTCACACTGAACTGCACACTGACATAAGAAAACTATCTCTGCTCATGCTTAAAATAGGAAATGTGTGGCATATTACCAGATCATAGTATCATTACTCTCATACATTTCAATCCATCAGGGAGCTGTTTCCCAGCTGAAGCTAAACCTTTTTTCTGTCACTTGTTATTCATGTTTTAATGCTGTTCTCAAGAGTCCTTAAAAGGGCTGGTTGCAACAAATACAGTTCTGTGATTTCATGTCTGACGCGTCGCATATCCTGTTCTCTGTGATTGTATTGTGGTGTCTGGTTGGATTGCTTTCCACGCTAACCACTGTATGTAGCTGTTTCGCAGGGTTTTAAAAGAACAACAGACCCAGAGACCCATTTGGCCAGTTTTCCATTCCCAGAAATCTTTAGAAAATATTTCAGATGGAATAGTTTAACATTTTATGTTTCAACCTTGGAAAATAACACCACAATGGACATAAGACAAACTGTGCAAGTTTCCTGCACACATTGTCTAAGCTCTTTCAGAAAAGCCACCAGAGTTCATACAATAACAAAAAGGAAAGGGCTTAAGTAAAAGAAAATCCCTGTTCCTATAGTGAAGCGTGACAGCAGCTCCACCTCTATGTCAGGCGACTTTACTTCCTTAGGGTTGGGAACCTTTGTGTCACTCAAAATACAGCAACTGCCACACTCTCAAAACGAACAGCACAGGTAACATATAATGAAAAATGTCAAACTGCAGGATTGTTAACCCTGGTCCTTAAATCTGACCTGAATCCTACAGATTTTTATAACGTACATTTGGTGCAGAAATAAACATTGCATATCTAATTTATTGTTATGATACCTAATTAAAGGGATACAAAACAGCTGCTATAAAATAAAAGCTTATGGGAATGTTCATTTAGAGTGTGATGAAGACTGGTACGGCCCAAACATTGCCTTTTGAACAGTCTGATAAATATAATAACGCTGAGGAGTTCTGGCAGATTTGTCTGGATATATGATCATGCTGACCTACATACTGTATAAGCTTTGTCATCACTCCTGTACAAATACCACATAAAGCAATAAAACAATGTAGATTAAAAGTCGAGACTAAAATAAAATTCCACGTAAAACTTCTAGTATCACTGTTACTGAGCTGCATCTGTAGATGTTCTTGTCAGCTCTCAAGTCCTTAATGGGGTCTTCGATCATTTTCACCTTCCTTATCTTTAACTGGAGTTCGGCTCTTGGATTTTGGCTGAAAAGTACACCCTTGTTATGAATAATTGCGTGCCTGTAAAATGGTTGTAACAGATTAAACATATTGCTATACTGTTGCGTTTATGAAGGAGCTATGATGGTGGTTGCCTAGCATCTTTCAAGTAAAGTATTACTAACTTATCAGACTGGAGGATGGCAAATGATGAAGTCTGCATTTGACAGACTAACAAAAGGCAGTGTCAGTAACTTCAAACAAGCCTCCGACAAGAACAAGTGTATTGCAATGTTATATCTATGTTAGAAATCCGCAGATAACTTTGCATGTGGGCAACTTAAGCAAAATATATTTTTAATGTAGTGTTTTTATGGATCTTTACCATCACTACGAAGTTGTGAATTTTATGAAGGGTGTTTTTTTTTAATTTGTCTAAAGACATTAAAAGAAACTGCTTTTTCAGGGCAACCAGTCAAATATTTTTAAGGTAATGACAAAGCACTCTTAGCCAGAAAGAAATGAATCTCGCAAATTATAGCCAGATACAGTAGATCTTAACAACCATTACTGATTGGTGTTCTCCATGATGTACAAAAAGATAGTTTTACCTCATTTACAATTCCAGGATGATTCTGTCTCTCATCCTTCTCGTCTCAGAGCTACTTTGGCAGAGTGATGTGTCAAAACTGGCAATGGGGAAGATGCCTATATTGAAAGGGTATTTTAAAATGGAAAGATGGAAACTTTTTTTCCCATTAGCCCGTAGCTCACAGCTGGCTTGGAGAACACTCAACATGTATCATTTTATACAGGGTGCTCGTAAGGTTAAGTGGGTCTACTAAGAAAGTCTGCATCACAAAAACAGAGCACTACAATTTGGTGCAGAAATGTAAAAAGATTTAGCACAGTCTGATTAACACATCAGTGCTGCCAGCAATCATGTCCATTGATACCCTGTATATGGAGAAGGATTTGGTACACACCCACAATGGTGCTTGGTATTCATCCTCAAAATTCATTGTTGCCTGTTAATATCCATGGAAATTTTCTCATTATTATTAATACAGTAGTATGTGTACTAAATGTCATTTCTTTAGATTTTGCACAAGCCAACTAATTACTAATTCGATCAATTGCTGTGTACTTGAAGGAATCAAAAACTGAAGTGAAAAATACTTTTTGTGTTCTACACAAAAAAAAAACACTAGTTTCAGGCAAATGTCATTCTGCAGCAGTGTAACAACCCAGTGTTGTAAATGTGTTTATGTTCTAATACTTCTGTGCACAATTTTGTGATGGCACTCACTAGTAAGCATGTTGCAGGCATTTCACAATCACACAACATTAAAAAAACATTCAAAGGGTAATAGTCTGCAATCTCAGACCTAGCAGAACATTATGCTGTCTGGAGAATGGTCTTATATGACTCTGAAGACTTAGGTAGCTACTGATGATGAAGATTTAGGTATTAACGATGACACCATTTTAATCTTCTATATAATTTGAGGATGCAAACAAAATGTTAGGATCATTTTTAAACTATACAATTTAAATTAAGAGGTGTATGTTAAAATTGTATAATGTATTAAGAAGGCCTCATTTATAATACTGTGTATAATTTTGGTTGTCACATTATAGACAGCATATTAGATCATTCCAGAGAAGATCAAATACATTCCTTAAGAGACTGTCTATACAGAGGATTTTATGATTGGATCCAACATAAGCATTCACAATTGTCAAAGGTAAGACAATGTCAACCCACAAGGTTTTTTTCAGAATGAACAGTGAAACCTACAAGGAAGTGCAGTGCAGCTGAAATAAAAAAGGAACCATTTCTTTACACAAATGTTATTATAGTACAAGCTACTCCGCCATGTTCCCTAGTGTTTTTCAAGAAATAACTGGATGAGATCCTTTTATATATTAACTACTATGTGTTAATACATTAAATGATCATTATGTTCTTCTGAGTAACCATGAAGGAATACCAGGAAGAGATGAGCTGTGTGTTCCACATATACCTTCAAATTCTGCCCATTTTAAGAAGGAATTATGGTTGGAATTTGAAACTAGAAGACTACAAATGAAAGAAAAACAAGACTTTAATTTTGGATTAATAACTACATTGTAATAGAAAGACAAGTAAGGCAAGTAAATTAATATTTATTTATAGCACAAATAATACTACTTAATCAACTTTTTACAGAGCGTACTTATATTATCCTGGGAATAAAAGCATAAATGAATTTGCCACTTGCAGGTCAGTCTCAGTGTTTGGCTCAGTTATAGAACAGTTAATTAAAAATGTGGGATTAAATCTGGACTCTGGGAATGCGTTACTGGTGACACTTCGCCACGACAATCTGAAATAGAAAAAAGCAGCAACAGACCCTATAGGCAGATTTGAAAGTGAACAACACAAATATATAAAAGAAATCTTCCCAAAGTGCTGAAAGCCAATATGAGTCTTTTCAAAATGTGTTTGCCTTCATTGTGTGATGCATTATAAAAACCTGAAGGCTTGCTAATAATTACAATTCATGGATTCTGATGTGCTTCTTTGAGTTTATATATGCATTTAGCTAGCTCTTCCACTTTCTCAGCAAAACGTATGATAACTGATGCCCATTCACTGATCACAACACCTTGTCTGCTGTTAACACATTTGCAGGCAACATATCATGTCAATAAGCACCATCCATCTAATTTAAATGTGACAGGTCTCCTTCCCCTTGCCTGCTCTTTGCCAGAAGGAGAATTATTCCTATCTGCACGCGCAGCTGTTTTTTAAGGTTATTGTGTAGAACTCAATTTATTTGGAACTTCCCATTTTTTGTTTGCCTGCATCCTTCCACTCTACACCCACACTTTAGCATTTCTAATAATTCAACTAAGTCTGCCATGACAGCCTTTACAGCAGGACAGGGGGAAATGAAGACCTAAATACAACCTTCATAATTCAGGGACATACTGTTCCTTTTTAAACAGTATGAGCCATGCAATGGAAGAGCATAGGCACTGAATCACCAGGAGGTAATTCAGATGCACCCGTTATGAATAATGATTCAAACCTGCAGGCAGCTGGCAAGACAATCATGCACCACCGTTTTGAAATCGTCTGAAGAAATGCCACATCCCAGGCTTGGACCACTCATTTCTGGAGTTTAGGACCCATCCAGGACAATTTTCACAAAAGCTTGCAAATATATAACAGGTGTGTTGGAGAAAAGCACATCAAATGTCAGAGCATTCATAATGTCTCCTCTATGTTGGTGGATGTTGCTTTAGGATTTCAACTCATTACTGAAAAGTATATTCTGTACCCATTACATCCAGGTGGATGCTGCACATTAGTGGTGGAGTGTCCAGAAAAGCGCTATATAAGTGTAAGCAATTATTATTAATTATTATTACTGCCGTTATTCATTCAAAGACCTCTAACAAGTTACGTTTCTGTAAGTAAGACCTGCCTCTTCTAAATGTATGTTGAATATGCCCTAGAATATTCTACTTCCACAAAGATAAGCCACTATTTTAGGTCTACTTATTGTTTTCATGACCTTGCTAGTAAAAGACATAAGACCAATTGATATATAATTACTTGGTTTTGTCACCCTTTTTTTTAACAGATCAGCATTAGCAGTTTTCCAGTAAATGGGTGTTACCCCCATTGAGTGCCAGCTAATTTTGTTAATGGTCTATGAATATCTTTTTGCTTAAGTACATTTGTTAGAATATCATAAGACCCTAGAGATTTTTTTTTATCATAAGTGCTTCCAGTATCCATAACACTTCTGTCTCTTCTGTGTTAGTATTATTTAAATAAGATTTTTGTCGAGAATTTTGCTAAGCCTAAGGCATGATGTTGATTTCTTAAATACCTGATTGAAATATTCATTCATATTCAAGTCAGACATTTCCCTTTCATTATCTAACATTTCCATTTTTTATCTCTCAGATGCCTTCCTTCATCCTTTACTGTTATGTTTCTGTCGTAATACTGAAAAAAACATTTTAGCCTACAGTATTTTCAGTATCTTTCGAAAATCTTCTTGTACCTATGCCTGCAGTTCTTGTAACTCCTTTACTGGATATTGTTCTAGCCTTTGATTTCCCTACTCTTGGGGTAAAGTAAATCTGTGCTTCAAGCACAATGTACTGCTGTCATCCATTTTATTTTGATTCCATATTTATTTGACCCATTATTTGTATTTTAAACTTCATTTTAAAAAAATATTTCTAAAATTAAGATCTGAGGACAGAAAGTAAAAATGAGCTTTTTAATATTGCTTAAATGAAGGGTCCAATATTTCACCTTATTCACACCTCAAGAGGAACAACCAAACATAAGAGACAGGTGCACTTCAGGAACAATACGGTGAAAAAGCTGTAGTTAAAATGACTGCCATAATAAATGAGAACAAAATCTCACCTCCATGTCCTCTGTAGACATGCATACACACATTTATTTATGTGAAGGATCAAGACATTAAAATTAATATCAGGTCAGAACCTGTCCCTGAGACCTTAAAGCTAATTCATTAAATGTCCCAGTGAAGCAACCATGCGTCAAGGAATCATGTCATGCTGTACATAAGTGAAATAATATGTCTTGAATTTAGCTGGGAGGTGATGAGGCCTGGGAGGCAGCCAAAGGAAAAAACAATTAAGTCAGTCATATCAGAGTCTATTTAAAATGTGTTTGGTAACTCAAGTTTCTGTGGCCTGGTCATTTAAATTACCATCAAGAGATTGGTGCCAGGTCACTTTAACTTTCAAAAATGAATACAGTGCCCTACAAAGTCCCAATTATTTATTTTTGCTTTTACAGTTGAGTGACTTGTAGTTGTGATCATTTCATTACCACAGATTATACATACATTTGATTAGTGTTGATTCCAAGGATTTAAAGTGACCATAAGTAAAATGACATTCATTTAGAGCACATTTTAGGCAATAACTACATGAATACCCACTGCGTTTGTCAAACCCGTTGTGTATATTATTCGAGATGCTTTGCTCCAGCCACTTTCAGTTCTTGGCTATTCTAAGAGAAATCCTATTTTTTTCTTGTATTGTTAGATTGGGTTTAAATATCATAATTTACTTTGTTAGTCTAAATTTTTCTCCTGACTTGATTTGGCCATATGTTTTGGGCCATTGCGAAATGCCATACCATAATCAGGGAACCATTTTCTTCTACATAAACAGACACAATGCGTCTGAAAAATTATCCTGCTGTCCTTGATATTTTTATATCATTTATGCATTAATTAATTCATTCATTCATTTTAGTGTTCCTAAGGCAAGCTACTACTGGTTGTGTTGAGGGTGTGTGGTCCTCCACTGAGTCTGTAGATTGGGCAGTCCTCGAGGATGGACTGTATAGTTTGCTCAAACCCACAATGAGGAAAATGGAACAATGAGGGTTACACTGATTCCCTACCTGTAGAACTTGGCAAAACATGGACCATGACCAATCCTAGAGCAATTTAGAGTAGACCACTCTTTTCTTGGGAGATGAAAGAAAATGTTGACTTTTACACACTAAAATGTGCTTTGAATGAAATTTGGGTGCTCCTTTGTTAAGTCCAGGGATTCCCATTCTAGATCCTAGGTTGAGCCTCGATCGAAGTCTTGAAGGCAGACGTGTTCTTGGCAGATTAAATATGTCTTCGTGTAGGCACAGGCGATGAGCGTTTTGGACCTTTTAGAGCATTTTGTGGGCAACTGCAAGTCATCGGAAGGACAGGGAGTAGGGCAAGGAATGGAACAACATTCACATCATGGTCCCTGTACTAGCCCAGGCATGCCCAGGGAACCTGATAATTTGGCAAGGACAATAAATTCTAAGAAATGCTTCAGGACTAGAGTCTTGAAGAATGCTGGTCCAAGTCCCATTGCAAAGATGGCAGCAATAAAGATGAGTGAATTGGTTCCAGAAGTAGCCCTGTGCTGAGGCAATGCCATGGTCACACATGAGTTATTCTTTGTAGCAGCTTCTGTTCTTTTATCTCTCCACTCTTTAATTTTACCAAAGCTTTGGTAAGATTTTACCATGCTCTCCACTGTCCAGAATGGGTGCAAACTCCTGGTTAATCTTTACACTTGTGAGCAAATCTGACAGTGGAGATAACGCCATAGCTAAGGCATTCATGGTCATCTCTGAATGTGATTATTACCCACATACAGTACATTTTTTATGTTGGAAACACCCAAAAATAAAACATATAGTGTACTTACCATGCATATTAATGACATGATCAAAAACACAGGTCGCTTGACTGAATTAAAAGTAATTGCTGCCCTAATACTTTTTGAAAGCACAGTATAATTTGACAAATTAGGCTGTAATAGCTTAGCCAATTCCTTCTTAAACCTGATTTAATCCTACCTATAAACAAAGGTACAAGGCTTGAAATTACCAGTAAATCAGCCCACAGTCTTCAGGCTGCAGAATTAATTTATGAAAACATGTCTCTTCAGCGCTAGTAGGCAATGGGAGCTGGAAAACTGCTTATGGGTCATTTTATAGACCATTTCACACAGGCCTAATGACTTAGGTTTCTTAAATCTGGTCAATTAAATGATCAGCAAGGACAAGGGGTCAGGGCACTTTTATTTTACATCCCTGGAAGTAAGTGGTTGTTAAAACTGCGAAGAATTCCACTGGGTAAAAATGCCAGTCACAGATGGCCTAAGACCAGGGCTCCCAATCCTAGTACTGGTATTGAGGTCCACCAGTTGGTTCTTGTTCCAGCTAAGGTCTTGTTTACTTAGATGAAAGCTTGATTAACCTAATAATTAGATGTATTTGCCTTGTTATTAGCTTGTCAACATTTTAGAGGTTTTAGAGGTTCAACATTTTAACTTTAACTTAAATGAAAGTAACTTCAAATCCACAACAAAAAATGGTAGCTCAATTTAGAGTTCAATTTTTACAGTACATAACATGGGGACAAAAACCAGTATCGGCATGGACTTCCTCACTTGGACCACATCCAAAACCACGACTGGGAACCTATGGCCTCTGTCTTCCAAAGAGCTAAAGGCATTTTTCAAATATTTTACAAGATTCTGCTAATAGGAAATGAAGCAGTAACTTACTCGGTAATAATCAGATCAAAGGCATTTGTGAATGTCGTTTAAATAATTTTAATATTGTACTCACACCTATTCACCTCAGATGCTAATCATAGCACCAAAAATATCATACATTTAAGTCTACCAAAGCCACCTGTCTGTGGTTGTCTATAGTGTCAAAGATGACAGATTTGAAGGGGGTTAGAACAATATGAACAGCTAATTATCTGCGTGTAAAACTGTACAAAACTTGGAAAAGATGTGCTGATATGTTACAATGCAAAACTGTCAACATCCCCTGGAGTCTACAACTCCAAAGAACACACTATTGCTGCAATATTCTTTTGTCAGCTTGGAATGTTTATCATTTTGACATACTGTACAGTACTAATAAAGTGTAAAAAACATAGCATCTTCTATTGAAATATTGAAATGTTGCTGCAAGGTTTTACTTAACTTTACCAAACTCCAACCTTCCAGTAATGTTGTAGAAACCTTCTCACAACATTTTGCCATCATACAACTAAACCACAATCTGAATGCAACAAATGAAAGACTTTGTGTTAGCTGGGATTATACAGTCATTGTAGTATTATTCATGTGGATTGCCACTGAAACTGAAACTGAAGTGTAATAAAAAAAAAATCACTGAGGATATTCAGAACATTAAAAATCTTAAGGCAGTTAAAAGCCCAGAAAAAAGAAATGTAAACGTGCTTTTCATTCAACGGCAAAATGTTACCTACAAATCTATTGCATATACCATGGATTGATGACTACAAGCAATTTAGTACCATTAACTTAAATATCATTTTTGAGAAAGATGCTGGATTTCTGGAATGTCTCCTACAAAGGTTTTCTCTCTTTTTGTTCTGAAAATCTTCAGCAGGAAAGTGTTAACACACAGTAAAGATATGTTGCTGTATTTATTTAAGCAACTGTAAACCCTGAAGTAACAATTTACAATAAAATTGAACCGTTACTTTTCCATTATACATCTATTTATTTCCAAACCTATGGATAATATATAAGGACTAAAAGCTATCTCTAACAATTGAAAAGAAATCACAAATTAATCTGTCTTTTTTATTCATATAAATAGTTCAGAAAAAAATGAATCAAAACACACGGCTAGATTAACAACACATACAGTACCACAATTACGACCATTACAAACGGAGAGGAGGAGCTCAATTACTTAACAAGCTGATGCATAAACTCAGCTCTTCTATTATTTTGACAAACCTGAAGAATCTGACATTTTGCTTGCTTCTTCACATTTCATCGAAACCAAAACTGATCCACATCCCAAATTGCATTTAAGTACATGGCAATGACAAGTTCTGCAGCACAAACACTTTGGAGTGCAGTTACTAATTCAGAATAATTTCTACTTCACTGTAACAATAGCACCTTTTTGTCATCACTATTAACAGAAGTGTTTACCTTGACCTAATTTCCAAAAAGGAAAAGCAAATTAGATGGCAACAAATATCTGAAGTGCCTTAAACATTGTATACTGCCAACACGCTCAATCTCAGTTTCCTAAAAACTCAACAAGAAGCAGCAATACAGATTTTCATTAAAAAGTATCACAATGCACTTTCCGAAAGCTTAGACCTGACTCAGTCTTTTCTTGCACAGAGCTTTGTAATGCACGATAAAATGCTCAACCTTGTCTTGAATAATGTATGAATAAAGTTTGAAAGCACAACAAATAAAAGAGTTCCTCCTGGAATTGGCTCCACTTTTCAACTATAAAAGAAATTCCACCGTACCAGACATGTCTGGTTTGGTTGTACACAACACCAGTTAGGGATAGGGAATGCTTCTCTTGTTTGGATTGAAACTGCAATTAGTACAGAATAAAACCATTATAGAATCAATGCTCTTCTCCTAAGATAATTTAAAAAAGGCTTAATTTGTCTTCGCTAATGCACATATACAAAAGTTTCATGAGATTCAATAAGAAGCTACAGTAGGTCAAAGCCATACAGACAAACCCCCCAGTAACTGCTTGTACAGAAGAAAATATTTTTCTTAAGGGTCACAGAATGCAATTTTCTGTTTTGTCCTGGGTGATTACTTCTGTTATCTTTCTCTTGCCACTTCTGAGAACATCTCAATTGTCAAATTATCACTCCGTTTAAAGCCTGACACACAAGATAGGAAAGGCCACCTCTTCCCAAAGATCCAACCAAAAACATTAAAGCTCATTAAGCCTCATGGTGGATCTCGAGGGAAATTAAAAGAGTATCTTCAAATTATCCACTCTGCCTAATCAACGTAATGGAAATGAAGGCCCAGAAGATGACTGATGTAAAAATATTTGATATAACAACCTACACACTCAATCACTTTTAGATTTCAAATAACGTCCATATCAGATACTGTAAGTCTAACTGGAACCCAGTATTTCTAATTGCTTTCAGTTGACAGATTCTGTTGATTAAAACCCCTTTATCATAGTTCATTATATCCATCATTTAAAATCAAGCACAAAAAGTAACACGGCAGGTTGTTATATCATGTTGTATTGATCACCACAGCTATGGTATTGAATTGAGTTTTAATGCGCGGCAGGCTTGCACAAGTTATTCCTCTGAAAACTAGAAAAGTGTAAGCAGGTCATTTGGTTATGACTCTTCATCGAATCCTGCATTAAAGGACAGCCAGCTTCATATTATGGTCCAAGTCCTTATTTCCAGAAGTGATTAAGTGGATTCAAGATTCAGAACACAACACAGAAGAACAGACATGTTCCCACCAGAATAGACAACTGTGCAGCAGACAGTGCTGAGAAGAGTCCAGGGACTGGCTAGATTTTTCAAGTACAACAGAAATTATTAATCTTTCTACGGCTAAAATGTATACTTCTAGTAATTCCTTACACTACTGGCATTGCTATATTATTATCACTATTATAATTACTTCTACCATGAACATTGTTACTGCTAATAACATTTACATTGATTTTAACAGGTTATTGCATTCAAATTTAGATCTCTTATATTTAAGGGAAGAACCAAATGAGCAAAGAAAATGAAATACAGTTGAGGCAAGTCCTCTATTTGCCAAGGGATATTGCTCTTGAACCTCTCCAATCCTGGATTTGCACATTTCAACAATGAACTGGGCTCATAGAAGACTGACACACAGGTTAGCAGTGTTGCATGAGTCGCCCCGGAGCTGGTCAGCTCTGACAGCCAGGCTCCAAGATAGATGTGTGTAAACGGCTTTTTGCTGCATTGCCTTTCCTGCTCTCCATAGAGAAACTCTTTAAACATGAATAATAATAATAATAATAATAATAATAATAATAATAATAATAATAATAATAATAATAATAATTTCTTACACTTATATAGCGCTTTTCTGGACACTCCACTCAAAGCGCTTTACAGGTAATGGGGACTCCCCTCCACCACCACCAGTGTGCAGCCCCACCTGGGTGATGGACAACAGCCATAGTGCGCCAGGACGCTCACCACACATCAGCTATCAGTGGGGAGGAGAGCAGAGTAATGTAGCCAATTCATAGATGGGGATTATTCGGAGGCCATGATTGGTAAAGGCCAATGGGGAAAAATTTGGCCAGGACGCCAGGGTTACACCCCTACTCTTTTTGAGAAACGCCCTGGGATTTTTAATGACCACAGAGTCAGGACCTCAATTTTACGTCTCACCCGAAGGATGGCACCTGTTTACAGTATAGTGTCCCCGTCACTATACTGGGGCATTAGGACACACATGGACCGAAGGGTGAGCGCCCCCTGCTGGCCCCACTAACACCTCTTCCAGCAGCAACCTTAGTTTTTCCAAGGAGGTCTTTCATCACAGTACTGACCAGGCTCACACCTGCTTAGCTTCAGTGGGTTGCCAGTTGTGAGTTGCAGGGTGATATGGCTGCTGTAATGAAGCCATTAAAATAAAACGACAAAATGATTGAAAAGTACACGTCGAACACGTGGCACCACAGGGGAAGTATACCCTACTTGTAGAGTTAACTTTGTTTTTTTTATCGCAGATCTGCCAAATAACACTGTAGAGAGTTCTGCCTCTTATAGGCTATCACACAAAACATAAATGGTACTAGATACTACTAGAAGACGAGACAGGGCTTTCTGCTTTTATTTGCAGAATGACTGAGGGTAACCTTTTAAAAGAGGTCAAGAGCGTGTTCAGTGCACATCGGGAATCTTTCCAAAAACATCATTTTTTATGCATTTCTAATATTTGCTTCGAAGTTCTTACAGGAATAAGATGGACCCACATGCTATAAAAGCAGAGCATGGCCTGATAAATGATTTCAGGTTATTAAATATTTATGTCAACCTCTAAAAAAATGATTTAATAGAACTACTTTTAAATTTCATGAACAGATTCATCTCCTGGGGTATAATACAAGATTTATCTACCTATCACGGGGCAAAGCTCAGGTCAATCTTAAATGCAACTGCTATTGCTCTGAGTGTTGGTTTGCGGAAAACTTCCACACAGAACCAAACACATCACAGCTGCTCAGAAGTTCATTAAACAAATGGTATATGCTTCCATGTTCTACTGTATTTTACCAAACCAGCACATTCATTTAAAAAATCAAAATGCATCAAATACATTAATCCCATGGGGTTTCTCGAAAGTTCTTTTTACCATTGAAATGTAATAAATTATGCTTTATACACGGTCAGTTTGACTAGAAAAATGTATATTTATTGCTAGGGGCACTTTTCAGCTCAGAATTTTCTGTGAAACACTACCTACTGTCACCCTGTTCTCCTTTCTCTTCCACTCGTAATGTGCTATAGGCCTTCTCAACAATAAACTGCATCCGTCCATGCAAATTAGTGACACACAGGGGAGCTTAACAGACCTGTTGCTACAGATGACAGAAGTTCTCTCTCTTGTAGTGTCTCTAGACTGTTAAAAGCTCACTGAAATTAACAAATAAGACCATGAAAAAGAATATGCTACCATAACTATCTAGCTATGTTGATTTCAGCACTCAAGTTTCAATTGACAAGGACGTCAGGGATTTTATACTCACAACAAGTCGTTTGTATTTTTTTTAATTCTTTTTATGAACATAAATGAACTCCATTCTTCAGGCATTTTGTCCAGTATAAATTTTAAAGAGAAAAATAAATAAAAAAGATAATTGAAACATGCAAAAATAAAACAGAGAAAACTTGAGGCTTTCGTCATTTTTAAATCTTACCCACATAATGATGTTCGCTGCCTCGACTTTCACAATGACAGTTATACAGTCAACTGTAAGAAATATTATTTGAATGCTGTCAATTGGGTCATGACTGATAAATGTTTACGATCCCATTAGATGTTGGATCAAATGCATTTGCAAACACTGTTCAGATAGCATCAAGATTCTGTCCAGTCATTATCATTGTGTGAACTATCACATCCTCATTGATTACTATCCATTCAACTAATCTGTTCAACCCTTCTCAACTACTTGTAAACTGTCACCTTCAAAGGGTAAACTGATCACCAATAATTTAATTTTAATTGAGTTAAATGTGTGGTAATCAGTAGGAGTATCATTGTGAAAGTCTCATCCTATTGAACAGGATTGGATGAATCTTAAAACTATTAAACTGTGATTTCCAATGCATTTGAACCTCAATCTGTAGCTGTACCCAGGCTTGTAGAATTATCTGAACAATTCCAGCAAGTTTATCTAGAAAGCAAAGAGAATGGAGCTTTGTTTAGGTTATTATAAATCTTAAGCAAGCTATTTAAACTAAGAGTGCTCACGATACACAGTATCCTACTTACTATTTTATTTCATGGTCACCATTTTGAAAAATGTTTTACTGGGACTCCTCTCTTTCCAGAACAATATGCTTACAGCAAGCTCACCTCCATTTCTAAAGCCCTACAAGGGTCTTAAAATCAGTTTCCTCCTTTATAGCCTTCAAAACAATGACTAAACCTTTTCAATGACTTTTAGTTAATCAACACACCATAGATTGATTCAATGCTTTGGAAGATCAAATCACATACTGTATAACAAAAAACAATACTGATTCTATTGGCAAGAATGAAAATGTCAGCAATAAATGACAGTTCCATGTAATATCATTCACCAAACAATTTCAAAGCTTTCTGTACTGAGGGTTTTAAACTGCACCTCTGTAAAACAATCTGGAAATGCAGCTCTTCACAGTATTCACACCTGGTGAGTTGATAATTTCCTATTTTAAATACTGTCCTGGCCCAGAGCTTTAGCATTGCATCAAGTAAAATACTGGATAAGGAACAAGTAAAGGTTTATTCCATGCTGAAAAGAAAAAAAAAGCACCAAAATGTTTTGGCTGTGGAGCCGTCTTCGGGTGAGACACCAGAAGAAGGCTCGACAGCCAAAACATTGCATTTCCTTTTCTTCTCTTTATAGCATGGAAAAAACCTTTACTTTTTCCTTTGCAACCTACGCATGCTGACGCAGCTACCTACTTAAACTACAACATTGGATAAATTTGATACATTAAGGACCGGCAGCAACAAAGAAAAAAATACATATACCGTAAAGTGCCCAAGACTCTTGAAAATAATAAGTTTTCATTACAAAGTCAGATATCCTTAAACCATCACAAATAAATATAATGGCATGACACAAATGTGGCTTAGGCAAGACTCAGTAGAAGAAAAAGTGTCTGCGCTTCTCCAGTACATTGAGTTATGTTCATAAAAAACAATTTTTTTTCAACTTGGAGAGAATAATTTGGGAGGAGTGTGAAACCCATCTGTGTAAATAGAGCTTTTAAATCCTTTGACTGCAGCAGTTCTGATGTCAGAAACACATAATGAAGCACTGTGCAAATGTGCCTTGGAGAAACACTGACTAATGGGCCTTTACCTAAAGAGGTTTTAATTATACAAATACCTAATTCTATAACCTATCATGTGAAATAGATCACTGGATCAAAGTCTACGCAATGTCCCAAGGAAAAAAATGTTTAAAAAAATGCACTGTATGTAATTTATCTTTTGACTTACCACATTGTAAGCAAATTCTCACAGTTCAGTCAACCAACATTAGAACAGCCTTGATAATAAAGCAGACTGCCACAGAAATACACTTAACAGTTTTTGCAAGCACTATAACCCTTGCAACCTTGCAGTTTGTACAATACACCAGACTCAGAACCATATAACCATGAGAACAGCCAGCTTTTGCGCTACAAAGAGGCCAACACAGGAACAAAAGTCTTAGTAAATACTTGCCTCTCAGTTTAAGTATGTTATTTTATATCTTGTTAGCAAAGTTACACTTTGGAAAGGTTTAGAAATATCATGTCTCCAAAAAACCAAGTGCATTGTTCTACTAAAAGAGGCACACAGAAATCTAATGGTACTCCTGCTTGGCTACTCAGTGCATTTTCTCACTGAGGGATATTTGATGAATTCATCTCACTCACTGACAATACAGCCCATAGCTTGAAGTGATGTTGTTATAAATAACACACCTGAAGACAGCTCCACAGCCAAAATGACTTTTTTTTTCCTTCTTTCTACTTTTCAGTTTTGGAATTAACCTCTTCGTGTTCCTTTGCAGCCTGCTCCTTGACAGATCTCTTCACTCAAACCTCTTAATAATCCTACTATTATTAAAAAGCATTATCCAGGTCAAATACAGGCATTAACTTTACCTTTTAAGCAAGTAACGATCATAGATATGCAATAAGGTAGGTTTTTAAAAAGAAGGAGAAGAATGGTACTAAAAAGTAAAAAGTGTGATGTGATTACTACTCTAGACCTAAGATTTAAAACAGTATAAATCGTAGAAAGCAAAGACACCTAGTCCATTTCCAAAGTATATTTCAGAATCCTTACAAAAACTATAAATTAGAGTGTAAAAGTCCACAAATGCAATACAATCTTGTCTCTATTTTAATGTTTTTCACCACGGTGAGCATTCTGGTTTTGAGTATATTGTTCAGCTTAATATGGCAAAGAAAATAATTTGTTTTAGTTTAGGGTGTGGCTTCAGTTGTGCAGTCATGTGTGTGCAGAAAAGTTACCTAAAACTTACTTTGTAAATGTTCACATGGAAACAGCAAACTAACAAATGTCTGCCATCTCCCACATATTCCTTTAATCCCCCCTATAGTGTATACAACACAGCTAAACCTAAACCTAGATTTAAAACCTTAGCCTTTAATCCTAACCTCATCCTTGATTTTAACTCTTACTGTACCTCACCCTTAGGCCAACCCTAACCTTAAATAACCCCCTTTACCTACCCCAGATGCAATGTCCACTCACAGATGTTATGTTAATTCCACACACGCCATTGGGAGACAGGCACCCTAGACTGCATAGTCAGAACCACTGTACATTGAAAAAGCAGAAAACAGGAGCCTCCAGCTTGCAGACATATGCCATTTGTCAAAACAGAAAATTTACCAGAGTTCCAGGACTTCTGGAGAGATTATATTGATTGGATTTAAATTAGAGCTTTAAGGGCTTGAAAATGTGAACTGTTTTACAATATTTTTAACTTGGTTCCTTACTCTATACAGAAGAGACAAAATACAAATGATTAAAAGATGTTAATGAAAAATAGGTCAAATACATATAATAGGTATAATAAGTAGGTCAAATAAAATTGTCAGTTTGCAAGCAGGGTTGAACTGTTGTTTAAATAAAAACACATGGGTAAAGGAGAAATTAACTCTCCCCAGGTCTCTGGGTAATGCAGTAGAGTTTAATTCAAGCACACGCAAAACCTTACATTAACACACAATATGTTTTGTTTGATCCATCTCCGATTCAGACACATAAAAGATACCAAACAAAATTTGCAATTGGGATTAAAGTCAATCTGGATGGTTCAACCGACTGTCAAATGTTTCATTTGGCTACACAATACAGCACATTCGCACATCTAAAGCTAACTCCTACTGCATTCGTTTAAGAGACAGAGCAAACCCGACAAACCGCGTCATTTTTGCGATAAAAAAAAATTACGGGCGAGAAAAAGCTATCTCTGTGTTTCCTAATGCTTCAATGAGGCACACAAAAAAGGAAAAGCAACCCTAATGCACAGGTGACAGAAAGGAGATAAACCTCTTTTCTTCTACATTTGAATACTGCATTCAGTACTAACAGTAGCGTGAGTTTAACTCATACTTCTGCCTGGCGCTGTAGCTTCTCCACACACAGAGCACGATTATAAATGATGGCTGGCAAATCTGTACGCATAAACCAATTTCAAAAAGCAAAGTAATTCAAAGGTCCTTTTATGCAAGTCTATAATGCAAATATATGACTATAGAAGCACAAATGTTATTCTATTGTTTTTAGAAACAGATTGTGCTATCAGACACAGCAAACCAATAATAAAATGCATTATAAAAGGCATACATTAAGTAAATAACCCTTCTCTATCTAGTTCAGAAATTATTTGAAACCTTTTTGAGTTTGAAAACACATTTCACACCTGGTTGAAAGATATTACTACCATTTTTGGAAACAATCCAATTTTGGAACTTGGTATGGATCAAATCCTGTGTTCTGTGATTGATTAGCAAGGCACTGATCAGCCAAGAGGAACTATGATCCAGGACAGATAACGAGCGTACCACTCACTGTTACACTTGAGAGAAGACTTGATTTGCAATAGTTTAATTGGTTGCCTGATATAAAAACAGAAGGAAACCCAATGACTACTACAAACATTAAAAATTTGATAAAGCAAAACAGAGAACACAATGCAAAAATTGGTACTGGTAAAGCACATTGGCACCCTTTTTTGCACATACTGTACCAGTCTTGGCCAACACTACTGATCTTGGAAACCCACAAGCCAGCAGGTCCTACAGTATAGACGTTTTAGCCTTTAACCTAACCAGGTTGATGAAGAATATTTTGAAGACCCTAACACTCTTGAAACCCATATATGTCAAAACTAGGAACGAAAGTGAGAGTGTCAAAGACAGCTCACCACGATTGGTTTGCACAATAAATGGTCTGATATCTCCCAAGACAATACCTGGTCAACCAGCTGTACTGATTTTCTGTTGGCTATGTCAGTCACCTATAGATTCAAGGAAGACCCTCACCCTCAACCGAGAGGGACAGCCGATAAATGAACAAAGCAGAGACTGCTGTATGTTTTCTGTTCTTCTAAACCTGAAGATTTTATGCATTTACTAAACCTTGACAAATTTCAGCAAAGGACACCCATAACAAATGTCAGGTGTTAAGTACCAGATTATTTAATGCATACCCGCTCCACACACCTGAAAAATTGACATTGAAATTATGTACAATTATAGAAATTATAGAAAAGAAAAAAGGCTATGCTTGCTGTTGTCATTCTTAAGACATTTAACAACACACCAAAAATTCTAAGGTAAAAGGGAACATTGAGCTACAAGAGGAGCATATATTGAATTGCTATACAGTCCTATACAGGACTGGGCTCTAAAGAATAAGCGCCGTAGTCTTTACAGTAAAACAAAATGTGCTTTTTAACTAAGCTATAATAACAAACAATACAGATCTGCACAGAACATTCAACACGAGACACTTTATCTTCATTTCATAGTTAGTGTCCTGCGTTACAGATGCTTTTAAAAATGTTCTCACGAATTTCCCCAAAGGACTTTGAAAGAAAGGCAGAAGAGGCAGCTAACTCTTCAAGACTGGCATTCACGGTTCTTGTTGCCCAAGGTTAACTTACTTGACTCGTGTTTTTAAAGATATATGTCCTATGCCCACACTTAAACGTTCTCCGTTTCACTGGCTCGCTTTAACACAAACCTTGCATCATTACATTAACGGTTTAGGTCACATTTTTCTGATTCTGAAATTCACGTAATCGCCAGTTTGTGGTGCAGAACCTGGCATTGCTTCTTAAAAGCGTTCCACACACAGTATGACAATTAAAAAGCCCGCTTTACAACAATTAATCACTTGCATTTGATATACATTCTATTCATTTAGAGCACTGTTCAGCGGTATAGAGAAATTTCTTAATCATCTTTTACCACTGAGGTGAAAGGGCTGGATTTTGCAAAATACTGTATCACTTATTATTCGCATTGGGAATTCAGTACCCAGATTTAGTTACGTACTAGATACGAAATATGCAACCCCAAAGTTAAAGAAAAAACCCCAATTAAAAATAACTATTTTATTACGTAAAATTTTAAGTTTTTTTGCTGTTGTCTTTTTATATTCGCAGGTTTATTAGTTGCAGTACCATCCTTTCGCTCTGCTTTCACGTGAACCTCCTCAATAACGAGAAACTGCTACTAATTGTAACCGATTCTTCTAACGAAAGGCGACATGCACAACGGGTTTGTTTGTGTTGACAGCATTCTGCACAAATCTGACATATTCCGCAAAGAAAGGGGCGAACTACTTTGTAAAGAGCGCGGGTACAAATTTGAGATATGTGCAATATTTCTTACAGCAGACAGGCTGCTTCACACCGGGAAAGGAAAGGAGTATAGTGCAGTCTAACACAGGTTATGTTACAGAGGTTGGAATAGCTGCTGAAATGTATGACAAAGTGCATGACTCTCGGAAAACCAATCGTAAACACAATCATCTCTAATGCCAAGACGCCGTAATAACAGTTTGTGTCCAGCACGCTACGCATCTAGGCTTACCACAGGACTGCAAACAGCATATGTGAAGTGGAACTTGTAAATACAGTTAAGTGCAGTATGTGCTATATTGTTGTTTCCAGCTTACCTAGTGTAAAGTACGGGAGAGCAGTGTTGTCGAGGTCATCCAAAACGGAAATTCTTCCAGGCAGGTCGGTTCTAACGAAGAGCAGAAGCCGGGACTCCCCTGCTCCTCCCCCGGCCGGACTCCCCGCACCTCCCCCGGTGAAACTGAACTCATTCTCCCGCAGAACGGGCAGGGTGGACACCGTTACCGTTTTTATCTCGCATGGGGACTCCACGTCGTTTGCCCTATCCCTCTCCTCTGCAAGCATCCCAGTTCCCCTGCTTCCTCCTGCCTCACAGGTCCTAGTTAGCAGAAGCCCGAGCAGGAGGAAGGTGTTGAGGCTCAGCACCACTCTCGCAGCCATGCCGATGCCTGTGCGCTCCTCTCCAGCTTTGGATGAGATACATGGAGAGCCTGCGAGCTTATACCACAGCCTCTGCATGGCTGACATGTCTGTCCAGGAGGCGGCAGTGCAGGTAAATTCAGGGAAAGCGAGTAATGGTTTTAATATGCCACTGATAATATTCAGCTGCAGGACTTCGGCAGCAGGTGTCGGGTGCGGACGTCGTGCGTAGACCAATACTAAAAATATAAAGAGTTTGTATACTAGAAAAAGTGAGTTTGTGGGCGTGTGTGGCACGTTTAAAAGAAAAATCGTTAAAAACCATAGAAAAAAAGGTGTCAGGGTGTACGCACAATACAGGTGAGCGCCAAGAACACAGTTACCGCACACACCAATGCGCAAAATTATGAAGTCAAAAAAATATTAGCGATTTGTTAGAAAAATACCTCTTAACATAATTGTGGGGATGGGCTGGAAAGTTTTTTTCTTGACGCATGTAGTTAATCATAATCATGTATTGTATTCCAGAATATATGAAATGACGGTACTGGTTTAAAAGTAACAGAAAATCATTGAGCTGTGTTAGTCACAATAACAGATTTGCAATGCGGTAGCTTCACATTTAATAGTAGCCAGAATTAGGTGTGAATACGTGCTGGCTGTACAGTCAGTATCTGATTTTTTCTGTCTTGTTTAGACTTTTTGAACGGACAAAGCTGTTCTACGTCATGACGACAAAATTACTTTATTAAAACCATATTTTGCCACAGAAAGAGAACGTTTAGACTCAACTGCTTTCAGGATATTTTTCAAATGGGCCTCATTCTCAATAAAAACCTATTGGTTTAAGATGTATAAGCACATTTTACACGGAAATCCTTTAAATAGGGTTAAAGTGTAAATAATGTTGTTTTTACATTTCTGAAAACATCTCAGAAGGTCTTATTCATTTCATGTCCTGTATGTATTCTACTGTAGTTCTTTTATGTGTTTTGGAATTCTGATACAATGATAGAGTATTATAAGCATATACAGGTTTGTAAGTCACATAGTGACATACAGTTCAGGTGGGTAGCAGCGTCAGCATGCGTAGGCTGTAAAGAAGTAATAGGTTTATTCCAAAAAAATATTTTTTTGTTGTTGTTGCACGTGATTGTCCAACCACATATTTTTGTATGATGTATTTATACTGAATTTAATTTTCAAAAACATTCACTGGTTCAGCTTTATTCTGTGGAGGCAGTAAAAAGAGTGATACTGTACATACTGTATAGACAGTATTTCTTTCAGTGAGAACTTGCAATCTTTCTCAACACTCAATAATAATATCAATGCATGGCAAATTATAGTTTTATTTACTAACTTTCAAGAATGTGCAGATGTACTTTATGTATAGAAGGTTAGTGTTGCGGAAACAATAGAAGAGACCTATTAAATTTATGTCTGTACCACAACTGGAAAACAGTCTTAGTGTCAACTGGCACAATTTGAATGCCCTATCTGTTTGAGTTGTTTTGAGTTGAGTAATGTATTTGTCTTCATTTGCACCGTGTAGTGAAAATTCACCAAACATACTGTATAGTAACTACAAATTGTGCTACATAAAATGTTTTTTCATTCATCAGGCTGTTTATAAGGAGCTTTTCTAAAATGTGCATTCAGCACCAAATAATCTTAAAAAAACTCACCAAAATGGTGCTATTGATTTCCCAGCAGGAGGGTTTTAGAGTTAAGCTGAAAACTCAAATAGGTGTTAAACTAGAAAGTGGCCAGTTTTGTAGAATGGGAAAAAAAGAGGAAAGGGTACCTTTACAGACATGGTGTTAAACAGATGTTGCATGAATGAATGTTGGAATTGGAGTGTGTTAAAACGGCAAACACAACTTCCCTGAATGACAAAAACTCTTGACACCTGGGTTTGATGAAATACTGTAGGTACAAAACAGCAATGTGCTGTCATACAAAACACTTAGGGCAGAGAGAACATGAGAAAAATAACTGTTTTCAAGTGGAGTTTAATTTAAGAAAGATAATCATTTCCTTGATTTGTGATATACTGTACTGAGCAACCAATGAAATTAGTGTTTGTATCGTAGTCATAGAAGTTATCAGGGCAATGATGGTTTTTGTAGCAAGTTCCCTGACATTATAATTAACAGACATGATATTGGAATGTTTATTATAAAAATTAACATTTACTGTATCTACAGAGTTTATCAAAAGAGGGTGTACTAGGACATTCAAAGGCTAGTAGTGTGAGTGGCCACCAATGGAAGCAATATAAATTGTGCTTTGTGCAATTTACTGATGCTGTCTTGTGGGATTTTGTCCCATTCATCTTACAGAGCCTGAACAAGCCTGTGCCTATTCACTAGTCTCTGCCCTAAATACCATGCGGTTCCAGTTCATCTCTCAAAAGTTCAGTGGAGATCAAGTCTGGTGATTTATCTTCTACATAATGGCCACATTGTTTTCCTGCAAGAGAGCCAACTGTTACATGACCAGAAATGTTGGCATGGATGTGCCCAAGAAGGACATCAAGTGATGTCCCAGGACTTGATTAATTTCCTACAGTACCTAGACCATCCCCATTTGGACCTTGGCAAGGTGTTGTGAGTCATATTCTCCCAGATGGTTTAGCTGAATTTCATGCTAGATTACAAAGTGCTCACTGAACACCCTAGTCGGAGAGGAAAAATGCAATGACTAGTTCCCACCTATCTGATGGCACAATGGCATTCTTCTTTTGATAAATGGGGTGCATTTCTTTCTTGATTTCACAGTGTTTGGCATTCAGCAGTTTAAATTGCCTTATCATCTGTATCACATCTAATCTTTCACTATTAAAGTGATTGAATGTTGCATAAGCACTTACATTCACTCAAGTGTATCATAGTCATGAATAATCACTTAATTAAAATTTTGCCAAAAACCTTTAATCAATTTTTGTATACCTTATTTTTTATGCATAATTTACATGCATAGTTGTAAGTTTCTTTTGATGTTTTACAAGTAGGTGGAGAATCACTTCATCATCCACTAAGATGCATCTGTGACCTGTGGCAGATACTCTGCACTACTGGTCAGCCAAGAAAATACAGGAGAGAAATAAAATGTATGTTCACAAATTGAACTAATTCACCAATTAATCTAAAAAACATGCTTAGAATTTGAAGTAGTATAGCTCTAGGCAAAGACCTTTCAGTGCATTTCACTCTTCAATTATCAATCTTAACAGTTTGTACAAGAAAGATTAAGTTTATTAAACGTCTTTATTTTTGGGGGATGCCTGATTGTCCATCTATTTTCAGGAACCACTTAATCCATTACAGTGTCTTGGTGAGCTGAAGCCTACCCTTAGTGCTATGGGCACAAAGCAGAAGATATCCTGGACAGGGTATTACTACTTTGCAGGGCACAATATCTGCACATATCTCTAATAAATTAGGCTTAATCTGAAAATAGCAAAAGTATTAATAGTTAAAAAGAGCTGATGTACATGGCACTCTTACAGTATGTTGGAAAATAAAGGTATTTAAACTTACACTGTATATGTACAGTACAGTAGCAGACTGGACTATAAAGAGACTGTATTATCAGTCAGCCTGCCACTAGAGGCCCTCAAGGTGCCTCCAGAGCCTGGAATTAGGATCCCAGGTTGGCCGTTTTCTATTTGGTGGTGATTAGGTAGGTATTCTCACATGGGGCTGGAAGTATGTTTGGAGAAACAAAGGCCTCAAAGTGTTAACTAGTGTCTGGAGTTGTGGCAGGAGACTGGAGAAACTGGTTTAGTCTTTCTGTTGTAAACTATTGAAAACTGCATTAAAGCTTCCTGCTCTATTCATACAGTATATACCACACACATGTACTATCTATCCATTTGTAGAAGTCAATTTATCCTGGTGAGGGACAGAGCAGTATAATTATAAGCAAAGGGGACAAGGCAGGATGCCAGTCCATTGCAGGGACCTAGAATAAGGTAGAAGTTTGCATGGCACTGCCAGTCAAACCCACCCAGCACGACCGGGACCAAACTGGAGTACCCAGCAAAAACCCACACAAACAGCTTGCACATGCAAACTCCACAGAGAAAGATACACGATGCTGTAATCAGACTCATTCCCCTGCATCTGTAAAGCATTTAGACATGTCATTTACACCATAATACCACAATAAAAGCTTAATTGTGAAATCGAATACATACCGCTGGTAGAAATTATTTAACTTTTTTTTTCAGATTCTGATTTTAACTCTGATTTTACTCTGACAAGTGTGGTTTGTATCTTTAGCTATGATGACTAACCATGCAAGATGCTGTATTCAAAACCCATTTGCAATCTGTTGATGGCTTTGAAAATAAGTTCCATTTTAAACAACACATGCAGAACTCGCCATCTGTATTTTCTGGAACAATGCCTCTGCTTTTTGACAAAATTAACAGAAAAATCAGGAAAAGACATATGAAATGCCCTGTGTTCTGTGATCTACAAAATGAAGAAGTAGAGAGTGATTAACTTCTCACCTTGTATTATATGCAATTTAGGAGCCTTTACTTACTTTTAGAAAAAAAATATTTATTGTAATACCTTACAAAAATATTCAGACTCCTTCTATGGTGTTCCATTTCATGCAAATGATGCATACTGTACGCGTATTTTTAAATTTAATATTTTTTTCAAAACCTGAATGCTGAATGAAGACATCTAAGGGTAACATAGGTTACTGTAAATGTCAGCATACAGTATATTAAAAAGATAAAACTAAAATATGCTGATTACTTACAGTATGTATTCAGAACTGTTATCTCAATATTATTGGAAGCATGTTTGGCATCAATTACAGCAGAAATCGTTTTGGGTAAGTCTTTTTCTAAGGTTTTTATTAAAATCACACAGGTGATTTCTTTGCGCAAGTTAGATGTCTACAGCAAATGGAAGCAGGTTTTCTTGAAAGATTTGCCAGTACTTTGCTCTATTTATGTTCCTGTCTGTATTACAAGCTCCCCTGTCCCTACTGATGAAAAGCCTTACTGCTACCACCATGCTTGACTGTTCTGACTGAGTTATGTACTAAGTTTGGTTTGTGCCAGGTACAGTATATCTTTTTTCATATTGACCAAAAAGTTCCCATGATGTCATATCTGACCACAAAACCGTCTGACAAACAACCAATTAACTATTTTGGTGACTGAACCTAGCTATGAAGAGCACACATCCATCGGGCACATTTCTGTAAAAGAAGGCATTTGCTTAGAGACATTTGCTTGTAATACAAATAGCCCAACTACTGTAAACTACAGTATCTGACTTTGTTTTTTTTTTTAAACCAGGAGGACTTCTACAAATCATTAAGTTTGTCTACTGTCTAAAGATTTCTAAGTGAGTTACTACCCAAGTTATTACCCAAGTTTATAGTGGCATGAACAGATTACATACCCCAAAATCTAAGTATTTTTGTGCTTTTTACTTATGTGATGCCACTGGAGCATGGATCTGCTGTGCACCATGCTTCAGCCTATATATGTAGGTAGAGTGTTGAACCAGGAAACGAGAGAGAGAGAAGTAGAAGAACAACTGAATCCAGCCGTGCTGCTGGGGTACGAGCTGCTGTGTTGGATTACAAATGGCCAAGTTGAGACATCAGCTTGTGCTGACAAGCTCTATGCTAAGATACAATCGGCTGTGCTAAGACATCAGCCACTGTGCTGGAAGACAAGTTCCATGCTGAGATACAAGAGCTGTTCTCCAATAAAGCCGCTGTTTTTGATTACAAGTCATTGTACTATGATATAAATCACTGTGCTAGAACAGATCCATTATTGTAAATAGTTTGCACTGTAAATAAAACATACTTTGGGCTTCAGATTTGTGTTGGGGTGTCTGTGACACAGACCCACCTAAGAACTTGTGCCCTTCTTGTGAACTGGACTACTGTACAGTATGTGTTGTTCTCTGTATGATCAACATACTGAAAGAATTTATATACAGTATTTTCATTTGTAAGGAGCTACAGTGGTTCCATGTGAAGTGCTTAACATCTTAGGAGATGTTAGTTGTAGGAGTTGTGTTATGATACTGGATATTGCATGCTCTGTAATTGTTTTGATTTCACTTGGACATTTTTGATGAGACTTTGATTCTGACTGATATTTAAAATCTTAAATAATATGTCTGTTGCTATAAATTAAAAAAGCTCAGAAGCAAAATCCATATCCCAAGGTTTGTTTCTCAATATAGATTTCAAATTTCAATCTCAATCTCTGTCTTTTTGTTTCTCTTGATACAGAAGACTCATTGTAGGTGTCATAGAGGAAGCCATTAGCTGTTAGTAGCCACCCACCCTTCAGGTCTTCAAAACTTTAAGAGTTCTGTTAAGCTCAAACGGTTTCCCAACTGACTCAATGTCAAACCATAAAAACTCCAAAGTGAAGAAGCAGCTGCTAAATTTTATTATTTTAAAGCTCTTCAATGACTTTAAATACACAAGAAAAGTCACATTCTTGATAAAGGAATCAATAAACAGCACTTTCTTTCCTTTTTTTTTACTTTATGAACACTTTTAATGTCTAACTTTATAATGTCTAAGCAAACTAGATAAGAGAATACAATATGTTAAGAAAACAAAAATAAAAAAAAACACTTTGCTCCATGATTCGCCCAAGAAATGTAGAAAGACAGGTTACTGTATATACTGTTACTACATAAAAAACATTTATTAAAGAGAAGTGCTTATAGAAATATGGCTGCAATACAAAGAGAAATTGGTAGTAAAATAGGGTTTAATCAAAATTGTGGAATCGTTACCTATGATAAATAATTTACAGCTATATTAATGCAGCATAAAATGTATTTGTTGCTCGATAATGAAGCTATTGAGTTGGACCAAAAGTGATGCTTAAGTAGGCAAAATCCTCCTAATCGCATCTCAGGGGAATTATGCACATTTCATTATGAAAGGCAGTAGTCGTCAATATAATAATACTTGTAACAATTTTAAGACCAGTAATACTACAGCTAATAGCATGGCACTTGATGCATGGTAAAATGTATTACTTACAATTTAATTTTGCAGTGATATCAACACATGCATAGATAATGATGAATTCTATCATTGTGCAATTGTAAGCGAAGTACAAACCTTATTGGATAAGAACAATATAAATGAAAATGCTTCACAAACTGCAGTCAAAAACCAGAGAAGCAAGGCAAAATAAAACAGAAATGTACTATGTTCAGATGTTAAAAAAACGAAATCTACAAAAAAGCAACAATATACCGTACTTGGTAAAGGAACAACCTTCTCCTCTATATAGGGGGTAGGGGTGGCAGTAGTTCAGTTAAGAATTCTGTTCTTGGCTAATTGAGATGCAGTGCATGACTTTTAAAAGATCTCAGTGTTTCTGATTTCAAAGAGCAGCGAGGTATTCCCTTTTAAATGTTTTTCTCTTTCATTTCTCCATTTTAATTGGTGTTATGCCATTTATTTGAAATAGGTGGCTGAGGGAATTCCATTTGTTTTGTTTTTGATCAATTCAAATACTCTAGGCCTTGGATATGTACCCTGTATTCTTTATTAGGAATTTGTAGGCAATGGTTGGTGTTAAAAACCTTTATTTTCCAGTATAAAATATGTTAACTATGCTCTGTGTTTGGTTAAATAACTGAATTCATGACTGAGATGTAGTCAGGGTCATTTGAAAGTGCTTCTGAGAACTTCCAATCAATACAAGCACACCACTTGATAAGGAAGGTTTTCTTCCAGCCTTCTTTTTCCCAGTCTTGCATCAGCAGTTTAGGCCAAAGATCTAAAATATAAACACTCAGAGGAAATTTTAAAAAGGAATTGCTGATAGCCAAATCTCCTGAACACTCCTAGAACTAGTAACTAATAATTCGCTGACATAAATGATCAATAGTATTTTTCAGTACATCACACATGCATACTGCATCATTGTAGTGCAGAACATTCATATTTTTGCAAGGTGATTTGTAAAGCTATTTAAAGAGCTTTAAGTGTATGCATTTGTGACACAGTGACAGCATGTTGTTAGAAATCACCCATTGAACTTATGGGAATTGTATTTCCTATTGCAAACACAGCACTTCTGAGCTGTCATAGCAAGTTTCTGTAATCAACTCCCCGTGACTGATGTTAACCCATGCATTCTGGCATGCAGTACAATGTGCTATGGGGAAGCATTAAGACAGGGTTAACACTTCTGACTTGTTTCCAATAACAGGAGTCGAACCCAAGCCACCTGTGTGAAAACCGAAATAAAAACCTAACTGCTACACAACATCAAGGCAGATTCTCTGCCCTGGAAGCAGGCAATACCCAGGAACTGCTGCCACAAAGGCCACTTGGTCCCACCTACTGCCTCCTGATGTTGGTATGATACTGTAATTTCTTATCCAATATGGGGCCATCACAGGAGGCTCAGCAACCAATTACCAACACCAATGGAGTTTCCCATTTTTAGTGAAAGAGTTGACTGCCATCTTGATGTAGAGCACAGGATCAAAGATGTACAGGACCTATGAGAGGCCTCCAATATCCCAGTAAACCTTCAATTCGCTACAATAGTCACATAAGGGGTAGGAAGAGAAATCATATTCTCAACATACCACCAGTGGCCAATGTGTGGCCAAGACCATCAAAGAACTACAGTATATGTAGGATACAGTCACAGCCAGATATCTTTTGATCCAATGGCTTACTTTTATGAGTGCAGACATCGACCCCAGGAGACTATAACTGAATAAATCATTGAACTAGAGGCTGTCCTCTAGGGAAGATCCACCAGGGTTGCTTATTCTCAGAAAAGGATTACAAGATTGCCCAGCAGTTAATGAGGGGGTTGTGAGACGTGGAGATCCAGGACCAGATTGCCAGGAAGAAGTCAACAGTAGTGAAGACTGCCTGACTCCACCCCTCACAGAGTTTGACCCTGAAAGCTGCCTTCAAATGCCTTCCCAGCCCAGTGAGTCAACAGCTGCAGAAGGTAAAGAGGGGGCCAATGAAAGATGTAGCTTATTCAGGAGTTGATAACAAACCAATGTAGACTGGTTTTAAGCTCATAAAATTTTCAGGGTATGAGAAGGAGAGACAATTGGAGCATGTCTGCTTGTCCTGTCTCCAAATGTATTAATTGTGTGCTACAACTGTGGTCAAGAAGGTGAACAGTGCAGGAGTGGGAATGCCAGTCAAAGTCAATGCTCCGTCTGAGTAGGCAGAGCCACCAGTATGAGGCTACCAAAAACCGGAAAAAAGGAAAAAGAAAAATGCACCATTTTGCACGGCTGCATCCAGGCTGGACTTACCCTATCTAACGGGGTCCAGCCTGAGAAAAAGAACCAATTGGTACAATGGAATCCAGGCTGGACGTGCCCTTACCACAAGGCCAAAAATCAGAAGAACTCAACCAATACAGTATTGTGAGAGACACACAGTGAGAGAAAAAGAGGCCTTACACTCGCGTCTCAGTCCCATTTGAGACTGGTGCTGGAAGGTTCTCCCCTTGTGGGGGTGTGCTCGCCCCTCTGGGGAGGTGTTCAGTGTGTTCTTATAGGGTCCACACAGCAGCGGCTCATCCTTAATCAGCCAGGGCAGGTATAGTTGCTAAGACAACACTTCACCCTTAATCCAAGGCTCCACCTCCACACTGAACATGCCCCCGCATTATGCCACAAGGGACACTTCTGAAGAAGCTGCAGTAACTCACCTAAGCAAGTATCAGAGAGGAAGGCTGGTGTTAACCCTTTAAACTAAATAAAACCTCTATCGTGGAGCAGTAGGTAGTGGGTGATATTTGTTATCATTTGTATGGTAATTTAATTCCAACATTTTATTACTTTATTTTGAAATCGAATTCACCTTATTATATTTGTCATTTTTAAAGGAGTCACCTGCAAGTTATGTTAAGCATAAATTAGTATCACACAGATCATGGGAACCTAAACCTCTATTAACCACATACTCAAGTATTTGCCAGCTATGGTGTTCTGGGTTTTCAGGAATGTTACTCCAGCAGCTGGTGATGGAATACTGTATTTCTCTAAACCATATGATTCAAAACATGTTTGTTTTTTTCTGTTCACTTTTTCTCGATATTTCTTAACCTGTACGCTTCACTAAACCATGTCATCTTTACAATGTAGCTTAAAAATAATATTTCAAAGCAATTTACACAGCTCTAGCCTCTTCAATCAAAACACAACCTTCATGTCGATATATCATAGTTGACGAGGCAGATACTGTATGTTTAGTATCTGCTTCTTTTCTGCCAACATACAGTAATATTCCTTTTCAGCAATTCCTCTTTTTTCCACCCAACGTAACTGGCTTTGACTTTATGCCCATAGAGCCTACCTCTGTTTAAATGGGAAGGATAGGTTAATTAACTTTCCTCTTTTTGAAATGTTGAAGTAAATATGAAGCATTTCCTCAATTTAACCAGAAAATCACAGGGTCTCTTTATAAGACATTTCCTTTGGTAAAATGACTTTCTCTAATCCTATTTACATTATTTTGCATCAAAATGTCCAGGATATTGATTCTTCACATGTTATTATGATGCTTACATAGACTTTTTCAGCATGTCAAATGGGATCTTATGCCGTGGTTGTTTTGCAACAAATTAAGAAGTACTTTTAGCACAGAATGGTGAAGCTCGTATGAAAAAGGAATGCCATTCTTTCTTTGAAGACTAGAAATGAATGTGTCTGTTTTAGAATTAGCTTCCATTCATAAAGGCAACTTGGAGTCTGAAGGCTATTGTGTGTCTATAAATGTGTAAATATTCCATAATATAAACATTCATGTATAATCAATTATGAACTAAATGGGTCAAAACTGAATAACTCTGGAGGGGCAGTTTTCATAGAAGAAATCTGAAACCATACATTGTGGTCATATTCAGCAACCTGGTACGCACTTGCTGAAGTTTACTTTCTTACTCATTTTAAGGATAAATAAGATAAGATAGTGTAATCAGCCAACAAGCATGGGGTTCAGGGATTCCGAGGGGTTCAGAGTCCCTTTTGATTTGATTTATTTCTCGGCATTATAGTTTAAATTCTTCTAACATGAGGAAACATTTCAATTCAGATTTCAAAACATTCTGTACTTTTCATTACTGATAGGAAAAAAAAGCTTTCTTTTGGGGAAATAGATGTTGTAGGGATATATTTAGTTCACAATGGAGACCATAATATTTCAAATTGTATGGCAGAGAGAATAGTCATGGGAACATTAAGAGATTATTAATGTTAGGTTTAAATAGGTGAATCTCCTGCAGTGTGGAAAACATTTGTTTTATTCACAAACTACGGTGTAGTTATTGCTTAAAACATACAAATTCTAAGAAATGGCACTTCCTTTTATTGCTAGTCCCAGCTGAGTCGTGTATAAAGAGACAGATCAATAGAAAAACAAATGATAGGAGTGCATTGCTGAGCCAGAGCCAAGCAGCAGGGTTTGTTTATTGACAGAGATATTTATTATAATCCACATTTTGTTGTTCTTTGGAGGGTAACAAAAGTCCAAAAGCATTCAATATATCCATGTAGAAATATTTAAAACTTAGTTTTTGTACAGTCCTTTGTTTATTTGGCATAAACAAGCCACAAAAGCTCAATAACTTAACCAGATTACTTTCATTATTTTCCAGGGAGAGGAGATTTTTCTTCCTATGGGAGGAAACACTCCACAGCACATACTGTATATTACAAAGAAGTTGCAGCTTAACTTATTTCTTGATACAGTTGCTGTCAGATGCTTTGATCACATATTCAACATTTCTAACTCAATGGATATCTTCTGAATTAATAGTGACATTTGAACCAAAGGGCTTTTGTACATGAAGGGTTGTGGGTTGTGTCTGGAACAAGCTACCCAGCCGTGTTCTTAAAGCTAATACCCCAGGTTCTTTCAGAAAATGGCTGGATAAAGTCCTTAAAAGGGAGATTTTTCTCCAAGCTACAGTATATGGCCTGAGTAGGTTCTTATCATTGCTTCATTTTCTTGTGTGTTAGGGATTCGGTAAGAGAAACCAAAACCAGTTAATGAACCCACTTGCAGGAGCTGATAAAGTCTAGCTGTGATCCAAAGAAAACAGTAGTCGAAGAAACGAGCCGAGAGTCCAGGGGAAGCCAGAGATCCAAACAGGGAAAGAGTTACCGAAGCCAGACCGTGATCTGAAACCGTAGACAATAGAGCAATCCGAGAGTCCAGGGGAAGCCAGAGATCCAAAACAGGGAGTGAGTACCGAAGCCAAGCCGTGATCCGAAAAACCGTCGTCAAAGGGGGAAAAACCGTAATCCGAAAACCAAGAAAGACACAAAGCGGAAGAAGGTGTAGCGCAACTTGGAAGGTCGAAAGGAAAACCAATACTGAGCGACGAGGTAGGAAAAGACTGGTGTTTAAGTACAAGATGAGACGGGGGTGTGGTGGTGAATAAGTAAACTGATAGGTAGACTGATGAAGTAAGGCTACGCCTTCTTCTGCCTCTTCCGTTGCCGGGAGGCAGGGATCGTAACATTGAGTTTATATCCCCGAAACCATCCAATCTCTCAGCTTTGGAATTTTAAATTGGATGTAATTGCATTATAAGATGTCTGTTGTCCAGGTGATTTACTGGATTTTGCCCGTCGTGACAAGCAGAATAGGCTCCAGTAAATCAACAAAGTTTCAGAAAATGATTTTTTTGATTAAACTTTCTAGTCCAATTTCTTCCAAGTGTGATAAAACGGGAAAATAAATCCTTCTTCTATGTACAAACAAGCAGGCCAAGCCTTTCGCCATCCTCCAATATATGAAATATAAAACAATAATCCTAAAAAAAAAACAATCCTGCCTAAGCATGCTTAACAAAGTAAAAATATACATATAGGTCAGGTGGGTAGCTGCGTCAGTTTGTGTAAACTGCAAATATATAATAAACCTTTACTTGTTCCTTTCCATACTGTATACGTATTGTATATACATATACAGTACAGTAAATAAATTGGAATGATGACTGAACACAAATCCTAAAAAAGGTGCTCTCCTGCAACACTGGTTACTTGAAATAGTGTATTTAGCTAACACCTGCGGCTCACTCAAAGTGTCTTGTGACTAGCAGACTAAAAAAATCAAACTGAAAAAAAAATCCTCCTAACATCTACCATTTATCATCTTAACAATGCCATGCTTATGCTTCTCAATAATTAAATATTTGTGTTCTCAATGTAAAGTAATAAAACAATCATATCCATCCTTATTTTCTACCTGAAGGAATTCTTACAATGTATTAAAATATAAACTAATCAAGCATTTGTGCCTCCGCAGTTTCCATTATGGTGAAAGACTGTCCTTTAAGAGAATAACAGCACTCTGTATTCAGCATAGCATATCCAAGATAAGGCCATCTACACCCTCCTCCAAACTCCAAAAAAACACACCCAAAATATCTACATTTCACCAAGGCAATAAGTTTTACTGTTGATCCTAATTTCCTTTTCAGTGAATTACCTGTCAACTACCTGTACATTTCCCTAAACAATTTTAGAAAAAAAAAACTTGTATGATTTTCTTCCTTTCAGTATTATACCCCCACATACTGTACAGTTACAAATGAATGCAATTGTAGGAACTTAAATATATGTGAGAATGCCACTAGTAGTACATCATCATAGTGTGACATTTCACGTCTGCAAAAGTCTCCACCAAATTGTGATGAATTCTGCACTTTGTTTTATTTTTGTTTTGTTCATTAAATCAATTGAGAAATCATGTTCACCATGGAAATGCTGTGATTAAACCACAATATGGTTGAAATTACCATATGCATGACCTATGAGGACTTCCATCAACGACAGACTACTTTTCTTCTAAATTCTCTCTATTCACTGTAGGTTTCATTTCACACTTCTCTTCACCTATCCTGACTTCACACCACCTGATTGGCCACTCTTTCTGTCCCCTGCTCCCGCCTCCTGATCTTCCTCTCTCCCAGCATTTGTTCTCCTATGCTACACTGCCTTTGCTTACTGCCCTGTCTTTCTCACACCTGAAGAAGGCTCCACGGCTGAAATGGTGTGTTTTCTTTCTTCTCTTTTCAGAATGGAAAACCTAATACTTGTTCCTTTGGAGCCTACGCATGCTGATGCAGCTACCCACCTGAAATACTGCATGTCCCATAGCTGACTACACCACATAACAATATTAAGGTGCTAGGAAACTTCTCCCTGCACAAAATGTCCTACCCCAAGAACCACCAGCACACCCACAGTCCAGCATAAGACATTGTATAACATAATTGCAGTTTATATTCCTCCAGCAACCACAATATGCTATCACAGAATAAAAATAAGTATCCACAAGGGACTCACACAGACCAAACAATTTAAAGCCACAGTCTTTAACCGATAACCGAAAAACTCTCAAGAAACAGCTCTTACAGTACATACCATAAATTCCCTTCCCTCTCTGTCCCTTACCACGTCCTGAATAAAAATCATGCATTCCCCAATCAGCTTAGTCCTATCATCCAGACATACTTTCTTCTTTATGATAATAAAAGAATGCTTTGTCTATAGCATTCTCTTCAGTCAAACACAGAAAAAAGTTCCATTATAACGTATGCACCCCTACCCTGTGTCTGCAAAAAATACAGGGTAAGGGAGAAAAGAGCATCCAAGCCTCAGTTGACCTCTATTGGCAAAAGCTTATAATTATATCCTCTTGCTGGCCAGAACTCTAGGACTTGAATGAGGGGCAGGAGTGTCAGGGTAATCATGAGGGGTTTACTGGAGGAACTGACTATATGCAGATGACCAAGTTTCATGGTGCACTGTCCCTCTTTCCTTTGTCTTTTCTCTCTGTCCCTCTGTTCCGAGTCTGGTTACAGCCTGCACAGCACCCCCACATGTCTACTATGTCACCTCTGACTGTATGGCCATTGATGGGCAAACAGTTCAATCTATGATTATTGTTGCCTGCCATACTTTACATGCTACAGGGCAAAACAAAAAACTCAAAGAGAGAGGAAAACACACTGAATAGAGAAAAAAAACACCACACTGGACAAACACACTGACCATTATATTCATAAACAAGTAACAAAAGTAAACAGTAAACAAAGCCCTACATCCTCTTTTATCACTCCATAACAATTTTTCCACCTTTTCATGAAATGTACTCATAAAAAGACTTGAAAAAACTGCCAACGTGAACATCCATGTCACATATGTTACATTGTGCCTCATTTTAGAGGGTGTTTAGAAGTATAAGCTATTTGCACACTGAATTTTTATTCTCTGAATTTAAAGATATATATTGTGACAAAAAATTGTTGATATGTTTACAGTATATATCACTACTGCAAGTTAGCAGTTTGGTTATGTCAGTTACTCAGACATTGTATTGTATCCACTTCAAAAACTTACGAAATTCACGTTGGATATGTTTTAATAAGATGTTACCCTTGGATGTTTTATGCACATTAAGGTGTCGGAATGTTTCAATATACCAGCATGACAAGTGAACTTTACAGCAATGTTGTATTTTCCTTTTCTGTTGACTGTGATTATACCGTTTCAACATCCTACAATGTTTCTATACCATGATGGAACTTTTTTATATGTTGTTGTTTTTTTTATCTAGTCTCCCCTGAAAATAATCACTCATGTGCCTCCCCAATCAGACTCCCTTCAGAGCCACTTGCCACCGCATTAAAACAAACTAACACTCTGGCCTCATGCCCAGCTTGGTATCCCATGAGGCTGTACTTGCCCAGTCTCTCTTCTCCATATCTATTAATCGTCCAATTATAGTGATCCTATTCATAATCAACAATATAAAACAGTTATAATCTAAAGGCAATTTATAGCAGGATTATATACCAAAAGCCACACCAAAACAGCGCAGTTGACTAATAAACTCAGCTACTGTATAGTGTGTCAGGTAAGTAACACCTCCTCTCAGTAAAAAGCAAATAACCTGGACAGAACTTGTCAGCCAGTATTCATTAATCTATCAGACAATCTGTCCCGCCTTGTGAAAGAAAACAAAGCTGATATCCCCCCCATGGTTGAAGCCCAGGAGTGTACAATCATCTCTGAATTAGATTATTCAGGAATAGTTTCAAAACAGCCATCCTGCTTTGAATATCAATGAGTCCTCAACCCCCCACTACAGGCACATAGTGTGTGCTTTACGTCCCCCAGTGAAATCCATCCCAAAAGAAATTTAATCCCAATAGTTTTCATTGAATTTGCTTAAAATGGTTGGACGAGGATCTATATGCATTTTTTATTAATATCAAAATGATCAATTTTCTGACATCTCACATTTCCCTTTTACATCACGTCCTGCTTGTTATCGTGTCCTTGACCTTACCTTTCTAGGTACACCCCCAAGATACCTGAACACAAGCTGATTCCACCAAAGTCTCCAGAGCATTTGTTTTAGTTATATGATCAACTTAAACCATAACTTTAAAACACTGACTATGGGAGCTAGGGACAAATTATTATATAAGTACTGTCAGTTTTTCCAATTAGAGACCCAAATGATAACCTTAACTCTTTTAATTCATACCCCAAAAGATTACAACGTGCTTTGCGCATACAGTATAGATGTGGACTCACAACAGCCACTTCCATCTGCTTTAAATTTAAAATTAATGTTGAGATCCCCATCCTGATCGATCAGCTGTATCATCTAGTTCTGAAATGAAACCGTTCTTGAATGAACTACAGGTCTGTTCATTCCAGAAGTAGTTTTTATATTTGCACAACCTACAGCTGTCCCAACTTCAGCCTCTCATAGTGCAATGGAAAAAATGGAATCAGTAATCTTACTGCAGTTTCTCCAAGTAAGATTTTCAAGAGCTTTTGCAAACTGTGGGATTTTCCAGAAACATAGTCATACAGGTATCTCAACTTGCTTTCAATTACAAAAATATGACTGTAAATCCCTACATGGCAAGAGAACAAAAGTTCAGTACTCAGAATTACTGTCCTATGTGCCACACACAGCAGAGATGCAATAAATTACTGACATGAATATTAATTAATGTTCATCCAAAATATATACTAACTGAGGTGAGACTGGATTACATGACTTCTCATTCTGCCTTTCAGATACAAAGGCAGCATTAACAGCTAAAGACAGCCTCTTCACCAATATTGGGTCTTATCAGCAGGGCATAGCTACTGTAGTGTTGACCTGTGACATCTGTATAAATGCATCTTACAAAGACAAATAGAGACATACTGCAAAAATTATATGCTCTGGAACAGAAAAGGGAGAGGATATACTGCAGAGATTATGTTAGACTCAAACTTGCAATTACCAAGTAAAGTGAGGAAGTCAAAGGTCAATGTTCTGTATTGACTTCAATTGCATCAATATGGCTACTATTTGCAGCAATTGCAGCATACTAAAATAAATCCCCTTCTAGTGGGGAACATTTATTGGTTTGGAAGAAGAGATGTGATTCAGAAACAGGTGTTATTTCTTTTTTTTAGCTGTGATGAAAGCAATTGCATAGCGAAATGTGTGACTGTTTTCTTTGCAAAAAAATGCAGAAAGACAGTTGAAAATAGTTTCTGGCATGAAGTGAAAGAAAAGGCCATTCTATTTGGACAATAGAGATATATATATATTCAGACACACAGTACACTTGATAATGTAGAGTATAGTGTAGCGATTACACATGAGATTTACAAATGAATGTGTCGAAATAGTTAGAGACAAGCAGATCCTCCTTAAATTTAGCAAATAAAAACAAAAATAAAATCAATGGAGCAATGGTACTTTGTATCCTCACAATATAGGTAGATTGCATTGTAACCCCAAAAAGAATACATGTACTCTTTCAGCTTTAACCTTATGTTTTAAGTACATTAAGTATGTAAACTTTACAGTGTTGTTTGTAATGAGTCATCCTATTAGTTCTGTACATAAGCTCAATTAAAAATAGTAAGATTTAATAAATATATAACTGAGCATATTTTAGTGCATGCTTCAAGAAACAAAGATAAGGTATCATTCCCAGGGAACTAAACATTTTTTCTTTAGTATTACAACAACACTCAAATAAAAACGCATTGTATGCTACAGAAATCAATGTTTCATAACCAGAGGCTGCTGTGTTGTGAAACAGATATCATTGTTTACATACTGTATACAATGCATTTAACTGACACAAAGGGTGGTGATGAATGGAATGCAACATAATTTTGAGTGCAGACTCCACAAGACTGTTAAGGAGAACTATGAGCACTTAATAGCTAAGGGAAAGCTTTTATACAGAATCCCTAGTAAGATATATGAGATTTATTGCAGAGGAAATAGCCTTGACCCCTTTGCAATGGCAGCCACTGAATTCCCAAAATTGAATTTGACAGACAGCAAAGAACAGGCCAGTGGTCTAGACAAAGATGGTTAAACAGTTTTACATTACTTAATGAGACTAGTTTTTAAACTGCCTCTTTTTCTGTCCCCATAGGACATCTGCTTTTGTTTCTTTCACAAAGCATAATGTTTTAACGTTTTATATAAGTCTTGTACTGCACAGGTTTCTCTATCCTGTTTGATCCACGCAATCAACAGAACCACAGTTTTGCAGACTTGTGAGAGCATCCTTCTGCACTAAATAAACTTCTACCCCTGGTGTGCATCACACATGAGAAATCCTGGTCTCCAGCAGTGAGTCACAGAGAGATGTCTCAACAGCCAGCTGTTGTATTGTGAAAAGTTCAGTTATGTGGCTGTCCCCACTTTCTTTGACTTCATGTTAAACATTTATGGTATCCGGTTCCAATGAGAATGGTTTTAACTGTGAAAATTGGTCAAGAAGTACAACTGTGCACATGCATTAAAATGTGTAGCATGTGCACTTCTCCAGTAGAACACAAGGGAGAATATTACACTAATATTACATTAAGCTTTGTCTAAGCCATTTGCATTTGCACCCATTTATGCAGCTGATTATTTTACTGGACTAATGTGGGTGAGATACCTTTCTCAACGGTATAATAGCAGTGTCTCACCTGTAATTTAAGCCCACAACCTTACAGTTATGAGTTCAGAACCCTAACCACTGTCAAGTTAACTCACTGTGTATAAAGCAATGAAGGTACTGGCATCTTCTGCAATATTACCTGTGAGTGAAACAGAGTAAATGGAATATGTAATAGTGAAAAAAACCTTTTAACAGAACGTTTTGGGGAAAGTGATCTTCAGCATGAGAAACTAGAAACAAGGTGAAAATGTAGAAACATGTACGGCCCTACACCATGGCATAATATTGCAAATTTGGGAATCTGCTAAGAATATGGGACAGAGCTGCTGTGATCATACTTAACAATTATCTAGTTGGAGCCCCTTCAGTTAGATGCAGAACTTACTCTACCAAAGGCCACACATAGTGTCTGGCATAATAAAACAGGGCTAGAAATTTCAAAAACTATGTGGCAACAAAAGAAAAAGGAAACAAACATGCACAGTAAACCAGGTGCAACTCGCATGGAAAGAGGTTGTAATTGAAGTGGAAGCAAACATTTGTTTGGAAAGGCTACCCTTTTTAAGAGGCCAGGTTGGTGTAGCATGCCATACTGTATGTAAACAGTAATTGATACTATAAAACAAAATGCTTAAATAGGAGAAATACTGCCTTTTTTTCCAGAAATGGCAACACTACTATAAGACCTTAAAACGTCCTCTTAAGTCCCAGAGCCATATTGTTTAAACGTGATTTTAGTGCATAGTAACTGCAAAAAGGAACAGCAACAAAAAAGAAGTATATGCAGTTGATGGCTTGTCTGGATTTTAATTAGGTCTGCTTGTGTTATTGTTATTGAAGCACTGCATGTGTGACATAGGGTCCATGAAATGGAGGAGCTTCAGGAGAATTTGCTCAAAGCTCATCTATGAGTTCTCTATGCACAAGGAATAGCTACTGAGTAGCCCTAAAATATTGAACTTTGAGAACCCACTCTTTAAACTGTGACTATCCCATTGAGAGGACAGGGCAATAAAGACCTAAACCTCATATAGATACGGGTGCTCTTTTAAAAGTGACTAAACCCATGGGTTGGTGCAAGTTCAAGGTCAAAGGTAGGATCAGTAACTGTGCAATCTTACTCATCTGAACAAGTGGAATTTGAAGAGAACGTCATATTGTACCCTTTGTAGATCAAAAGCTAGTAATATGTCAAATGCAAATCTGAAGTTATGTAGCACATTCTGAATGTGGGAAAATACCACTTGCTAGGGAACCAGCTGCTCTCACTACAATTCATCGCAACGTTCCACCTGGGGCAGCTCATGTTTTCCTAGAACATCCCAGTGAATTCACTCATCACAACAGGCACACATGTGCCAATTGTAGACATTCATACAGCTGGAAAAGTTGATGTGGACACAGTATAGTTACTTGCATCTGAAGTATGATCCAATTAATGCAAGATCCTGCCCTATCTACAGGCTAGACAAACAAAAGTGAGTCAACTGTAGCTTGATTTTAGAGGATAATCTCCACTAGTCAGTGCTGGTCAAGGTCCACTGATTTGATGTTTTAATCCAATACCTGAGCTGCTTGAACAGTAAGAAGAAGGAGAAGGAGTTTAGACAAGCGCACTGTCAAATTGGCTTCTGATTATGGTCATTATAGCCAGAGTAAAGATTAAAGATTAAAAAAGAGGATTCAGTAATACTCTTTAGGAAGACATATGGAAAGAAATGTGAAGAATTGTGTTCATTTTCACTATTTTAATATTGTAATTATTTCACAAATAAGAAAATGAGACTTTTTTGTCATTTTCTTTCTTCTCCTTGAATAGTACGTAGATCATAATTAGCACCAGCTGCTCTTACTAAGTTTTGGTCACTTGTTTATCTGTACTGTAGCTATTTTTTATATACTGTATATATACTGTATGTACTTGGACAGCCTTTGTTAAATCAATAACAATAAGAAACTAGATGAAGTTTATACCAATAATCACACCAATAAACTAATTTGTGATTTTTTTATTTCATATTTAGGGCATCTATTATAATTTTATATCCCTTAACTTCCTCCAGGTTAAGTTTAAATGTGTTTGGTGTCAAACTAATTTTGTTTTTGTTTTGCCTGAGAGCAGATCATAATTTGAACCAGATCACATTTCCTGTACTTTAAATAAGCTATTTCATTACAGTTTCTACTTGTCTGGTTCTTGATCTTTAAATTTAATCAGTAAAATCTAATATTTTGTTACTGTTTTTAGTGCTTATTTTTTAAGTTAGTGGTCAGATGAATAAGAACTATCTTTCAGACTTCTCCAAGTGTAGAGCTTAGTTTACTTGCTTTGCTGGCTGATCTTGGCCACATTTTAAATCTTGAGGTTACCCAAGGACTTTATATAACTTTCTGAGATATCATGAACGATTGAGATATTATGATTTCACACTTCAGAAACTATATGCAGTATTATATATTACACAAAGAAAATTCCATAGAAAAAATTGAAGGAAATGTGCCTTTTATGTTTACTCCAAGAATTGGTCTTTAGAAAGCTTCCAGTAAATATATTACCCAAAAAGTAAATATTCTTTAAAATAATTAACATCCAGTCGAATGTTTAAATTTTAAATATTAATAACAAATGATTTAATATATTTTAGAAATGTACATCAATTCTACAAGTTCTGAAAGCATTATTTGATGTACAATACAACACACACAAGACAATAATAGGAAAATCTGTCTCTCAGCCAAAGCACAAAAAAATCAAGGTCCCCCAAAAAGAGATACAAAAGCATGCACAATTGCAAGATGAGCTGTGCTTGGACATTCTTTGAAATGATTAAAATGTATCTACCAAAGCCAGGACAAAAAAATTTCACTGGCTAATGCAATTCAGGAATGCAATTTTTTCCATATTAAGAATTTGCACAGCATGTCTAATCCACTAGATTGCTGTCAAAGTGCAGTTCTCAAACAGCATTGATCTCAGACAACTTCATACTCCTGAAGGCATATTGTAAAACTATAAACACTTTGGCCTAAACCACAAACAGGGAGGTGCTGCAAACAAGGTCAGTTATTTACCCTTTACATATTGGTAGAAATATAAAAGGAAAAAATCACACAATGTTAAATACTCATTTTCTGTCCATTTAAAACTTCACTTTAAATGTGTGCATCTATATGAAAAACAAGCAACTGAAGAAAAAAAGAAAATGCCTGCAGCTCTGTGGTCAATGAGTGCAGAAACGTCTAGCTACAGAAAATAGTGAAAGAAGGCTCTTAATGTCCCCATGCTGGGCTGCTCAGCTGGAGAAGCAACAGCAGACATAGGCTTGAGACAGAACTGAAAGGTGGGTATACTGAGAGTCCCGAAGGATTCCTGTTAAAGGTGATGTTTCTGTAACCATCGGTGAGCCTACCAATAATAGAAGTGGAAATCTGGTCAAACACAACCCCCTGAGGACTTGGGATTCTGATAAAAAAATCTTTTTTTTTTTTCATGTGCATAAGTCAGGGAGAAATGATTTGGTTTTGATTAGGTATTGGATTCACTACCTTATCAGAGAGTGGTATCCTTCCTGTCTGCCCTGCTACTTTTTTTTTAGAAACAAGGATGACTGCCTGAAATCCTGCTTTCCATCAGCAGTCTCGCATTAATGAGGGATATTCAGAAAGGTCATTCCTTACAAGATATATACGAAATGGATGGAAAAACAAGATTATCAAATGAAGTCTATTTCTCTGACATGGACTCCATGCATTTTTGTCTCATCCAGTTGGAACACTTTCTACAAAATCAAAAGTACATGCTGTTTGTATAGTAGAACCTCATCTATAAAGGGACTCTCTTCTTAAAACCCCACATCTATTAATATTGACAGTCATTGCCAGTTGAAGTCTGTGCTGCCTTGTAGACCTGTTGTGACAGCTGCTCAGAACTGGCCATGAATTATCAGAATGCTTGCCAGCAGGCTGGCCAGAGTTTCCTTAGCCTACTGGGTAACAGTGACTTTGGTGCTCACTGGGCAATTTTGCAAAGTGAGGATCCACATCTCCTGTGCAAATTATGCAAATGTTCTTTTAAGAAACTGCAGAGCTTGTGGTAATATAAAACTACGAATAACTGTGTCCTGTTGCCATGGCAAGTTCATGATCTACTTTAAATTGGCACTTTTAAAGTGGAAAGGTATAAAATACAAAACACAGACATACTGAAGTACAGTTCCCAACATATTGTATGCTGCAACACTGAGACAACTTTCTTTGAAACACATACAATGTTACCAATGCATCTGTTCCTAGATTTATAAAGCCTCTTGGGTAGCTAGCTTTCATTCATACCCTTCTGATTATTTTTATATAATTTAAAATTGTCAGTTACGGTTCCTCTTATACCCATACCCCAAGAGAGGGCACTCTGTTCTTTTAGTCCTATCAACATGCTCAAGCTGGGGTGCTGCTCTTCATCCTTCCCCCCATTCATTTATTATCCATTTTCAGCTCTCAAGTACACAATGTAATGTATCCCTTGCTTTGTTCCAAACAATCTTTCCTGATTTTGCTTTCCTGCAACAAACCACTTAAAAGTGGGGAAAAAAATAAAGAGATGAGATCATAGAGAGAATCATTCAAACTGTCTGGTGAGTTCAGTGCCTGAATTACTGTCATAATTAATTAGCTTTGGTATCTGTTATAAAATCTGTATTGATTTACCATTTATATTATGTCAAATGTAAACACAAAGTGGTAAAAACACAGACAGCAGCCATGCACTTGAAAGGTATTTATGGCTTTATGGTGTCAAGGGAAAAAAATGCTCTACTGAAAATGTATTGTCCACAAAGAATAGAAATAGCATTTAACAATCAAAAACAAAAAGTTTGAAAGTTATTCCACCATCTTCGGCAGTGCCAGGCCTTCGAGAAAGGACTGAAAAGAAAAAAAATGAAACACTACAAATTAGAAATCTTTTTTTCCACTAAAATGATTATGATGTGTGCTTGATTGAATTACTAATCTCCATTAACAAATGAGAGCTTCGCATTTTGTGTTCGCTTTTGTGTTCCCTGCTCACCGGAATAAATTGCAATAATTATATTCTGAAAGTGATATTGTTAATGAATGACTGTCTTGTGAATTAACTGTTGATTGGACATGCACTATTTCTGGATACATTAAAAACTGCATTATCTCTGTGTGAAAGTATTTTACAAATGTTGTTGGCTTCATGCAGTATTCTGAATTTCAATATATCTGAATTTCTAATACCTTTAAAATAATATTTGCTGCTCATAGGATTTATCTTTCTGCATAAAACCTTTCCATATTTTTAAATACAATATCTGATTACAAATTAAAAAATACCCATGTCTGTAATGGTTTCATAATCCAGTATTACCATTCATACATTTTTACTTACTTTAAGTATGGGCAATTTTTACCCAGCAAATTCAAGAGAATGTCATGTCTCATGGCAAAGAAAGAATATGGTTTGTCTTGATCCAAGTTGATAAGAACACTGCTGCAAAGCTGACAAATCTTAGTTAGAAAGCAGCCTGACATGTTGGTGTTTCTGTCTTTGTAGGAATTTCCCACAGACTTTCATTCTATTTTTATTTACTATTTCAAATTCGTCTTAAATACAATTCCACACAGGCTGAGAATAACCTAAAATAATGTTTTGAGCACTTTTAGATTTAAACAAAGATGCTATTTACATGAATAAACATATCATGATTATTTAAATATAATAAAAATAATCTACAGTACGTTGTAAATTAGTTGGGTGGGCTGTTTGTAAGATGTTACTATCTTTGTATGTATACATTTTTTTTTTGATTTTGCCCTACATTGATGATGATAAAGTGTGTCACCAGGTATCTTCCTCTCCTTTTCAGTGATGCCTGTCAATCAAATATCAAAATTCAAATGTGTTAAAACAAAGTCTTCACAATGCTTAATAATGAGATTTACGGCAGAGTGTCAATCACTCTCACTGCGGTACCCTAATCTTTTCCTCCATTTTCTCCACACTGCATCTCTCAGCAAAAGTATTGCCAGCCAACTGGTGCTGCCCTCAGGATTCTCTGCAGCACCTCCCCACAATGTTTCTTACTAGCCTGAAAGAGAATGTCTTAGTTCAAACACATTAAACAGGATCTGCTTCTCAGTGTGGTACCAACATCATAGCGTGGGGTTTTAATCGATATAATTGCTGTGATACTTTTTAAGGATTCTTGACATCATTTCAATTTCACTTTAATGCAGAAAAGTCATATTCTATTATTGAACTGAAGTCAAGTGTGCTGACGCCCAAACCCTGAGATTGCACCCCATGAGAAGCTTTATTAACATTATTTAATAGAAATCTTTTGAAGCTAAGTGACAATTTAAAAACAGCAGTTCGCTGCGTGTACTAAATATCCAATTGATCCACATAGAGTCCTAGTACGGCACATCTAGACCATACACCTCTTTAGCCATAATCCTAAACCCAAACACAGCCATAAACGTAAACTGTAGTTACTAAATAGTAAATGTTCTTTATATGTCCCACAGAACCAGCAGATATGAATAGCCCCATGGTGGTTTTAATTGATCCAAACACACAGAACGTATATTATAGTGTAATTAGATTTTTAGAAGACTTTTGATAAAGGTCCTAATAAAACAATTCTCAAATTATAGGAAATTATAGGCATCCAGGGAGATGCGAGTGTTTGAATTGCAAATTGGTTTTTAAATAGAAAACAGAGGGTAAAGACAAAGGATGAATACTCAGATTGTGATGATGTCATTTATAGAGTCCTTTAGGGATCTAGAGCTAGATTCTGGTATATTTATTAAACAGTTAATAGATAAGTTTCAAGATTCATTACTTTAATACCACATCAACAAAATTGTTTGAAATTGGTCCCAGTGCAGCCCAGATGAAAAACAACAAACGATACAAATACCATATTATACTTACATGTACATACATTTATTATTAAACAAAAGTATTTTTCACTTATTATATTCATAATACTCACAACATTAAATATTTACATATTGAGGTGCCTAATGATCTCTAGATAGGTGCTATTTTGGAACTGAACAGTGCTAAACATGATACTTGCAGACCTCACTCTGAAGACAGAAGTTTTCAAAAAGAGCTGAAAAAAGGAAGGGGTCTATGGAATTTTGCCATTTGCAGACTAAGTTTGCATTTTATACAAAATTAGGAGGATTAGCAAACACTGTAGAAGTATCAAGTGATATTTAAAAATACTTAGCTATAATTAAGGATTGGGAAGATGACATTTAATCTAAAGCTTGCATTAAATGTAGACAAGGTAGAACATTACAAGATAAAAGTAAACTATAAACTGAGCTTGAAGAGGCTACTTATGAAAAAGATTTATGTGTTTATGTTCATACATCATTCACATCTTATAGACAAGGAAGCGAAACAATTAATAAGACACAAAAAATACATATTTAGAAGAATAGGAGTTAAATCAAGGAATGTTATGTTAAAATTTAAAATATTGTGTACTGTACCATTTTGGTCACCACAATACAGAAAAGATATTGATACATTGGAATCAGTCTAGAGAAGAGCTACCAAATACATTCCAGGACTTCAGAGAATGTTCTACACTGCTAGGCTGAAGAAACGAAACAACTTCTCAATCACTTAATACAAATATTCAAAATCATTAAGGGCATTTACAAGGTCAACCTACTGTAGTTCTTCTTCAGAATGGACAGAGAAATATGAACCAGAAAACACAAATGGAAACTATGTGAAAAAGTGGCATTTTACCCCAAAGGGTTTTGGGACTATTTACAGTAACAAGCTACTCAGCCATGTTGTTGATGTTGTAAAACCTTGGCTCCCTTCAAGAAACTACTAAATAAAATCATTAGATCAATTATCTACTACCACTGTTGAGGGCGTTAGTGGTCTGTAATGACCTACCATATTTGGACACCAACCTCTCACTATATCATTTTATATTTTGAAATTCAGAGTATGACAAATTATCAGAAATATGCTGGTAAAATATTGAGATTATAGTAACTTCTAAATGGCGTCAAGGATATATTGTTTGTGACCATCACTACTTGTCGACAGCAATTCTGCTGCATGAGGCGAGTAACTCATTGGAAACTAATTGTGTAAAAGCTATTTAGAATGTACTGATTGTGGTAGTAAACCTGTAACTTCCAGTGTTGATAGAGGTGAAGAATAAGGTCACAAATTGTGTTGGCTGTCAACGCAAGGGAATAGGACCTTGCCCATTCACTTTACTAACACATTATCCAAATAAACAGGGTGAACGGAGCAGCGGAGCAGCAGAGCAGCACTTTTCCATTGAAAAATTTAAATTAATCCGGCAACAAAGCTTGCAAAGAATACTTCACACGTGCATGAATTTGGAACTGACCATATTTTTTCCATATATTTGTTTATGTATATGGGAATATTGAATGCATCTTTTGAAAACACATTTTCATAAGAAAAATGAAAAGTTTAGGACAAACTGTAAGACCTAAAAGAAATCTTACAGATTTATCAAGTAAACATCTATGTCAATTCAAAAGTTTTATGGGGAAGAGTTAGTCATATGTTTCCTTTCCTAAATTTAAGGAGTAATTCTTTGAACCATTTATATTGGAGGTTTTCTTCAGCAATATCTGTACTTTCAGCTATGGTGCTAATCTTGCTCCAAACGTAGTCCTCAGACAAGGGAACCACACTTTCCTCGGCGGTAGAAATAATATAGTCTCCAAATGCTGCAGAACTTCACCTAGCACAGAAACACACAAGGTGATACTCAGAAATGTTAGCTGCATTTAAAATGCACTCTTGGGAAACTGATAGGAAGGTGATTCAGATTCTAACAGCCTTCTGAACGTGTCTGGAGACGAACGATAAGACCAGTTAAAAATCACCAGCGTGTAGAAAAGGTCTTTTTTTCATAGCCTCTGTCTAAAGATACACTTTCAAAGGATGATGGAATATACTTCTAAGATGAGTTTACCAGAGGAAAAAAAGAGCATGAGTGATCCTTCATTTTAAGCCTTCCCTAGGCGTTCTAAAACCCGTCACAGTCTTAAAATACTGCTGTCCTTGCTAAGCTGTCGGCATACTTTGTATTAATGCCCACTGCCTCCTATTGATTATGCAACTCATGCTAAGAAAATATTTACTCACATTGTTCTAATTACACTCTACTGTTTACAACAGGGTACACAATTTCTGTTCAGCAAGACAGATTTGAATAATTCGCCATGACTCACATAACAATTGCACACAAATCACCATCTACTTAGAGCTTACCTTCTGTAAACACGACCCCAGACAAGGTTGCTTAGTCTCTCTATTATAATTTACTTTGGTACTAGAGCAATTAGCTGAGCATATTAGGGTCAACAGAATGCATCAAAGTGATAACATCTGGATTTAAATGCATGAAGAAGTGTTATGCACAGGAGATAGATCATTACTCTGCATCCCCTCCCCCTCTCCCCTACACACCACCACTAGGTTTTTATTTACTCTGAAGCAGGAGGAAATTGTTGGTGTGAGATGCAATGCAGGTATCTTTGACCTCTGGACAAAACCTTTTTCATTTTAATTATGCATCTTAAGCATGTTGACTAGCCTTTACAGGAATCATGTTGATAACCACCATGCTTAAAGTAAAATAATTCCTGTAGTGGTTCATGGCCCATTCACACTTCCAACAAGGGTTTAGATAAACTATATACAGTACCTCTATGTACAGTATACTGTACATATAAAACTGCAATATATACAGTACACAGTACATACAGTACTGTATGTACATATATATACACTACACATATGAAATGTGAGCATGTAATTATCTTATCAGCTTATGATCAGGTGTAAAAGAAGAAAAAAAAACATGGGACATACAGTATCACATAGCATAAAGCTTGACTGACCATGACATGGTTTAATTTAGATACCTAGTGCAGCGGCTTCTTCCTATACATCCCAGTCCAGGACAAGCATTGAAGAGCAAAAAAGTCTTGAAATTAATGGAAATATTTAATAGCACCATTGTGGGCTTCTAATTTACGTCATACTATGACGGTGGAACTTGGGTTACAAAGCACTCTTTCGTAAGTACAGTATGTGACACCCCAATGATGCCTTTAAACAATTTGGTAAAGAACATTAGAATAATGCTTTGAAAATGCAATAATAGTTTGAAAACAAATACATAATTAATTGTAGGGGGAAGAAAAGCTTGATCATTGCAAGTCAAATTATCCCTTTTTGCAGCAGACCATGTAATACGAGTTAATATAATTCATTATTGAGGAAATAATTTGGTAGATTCCACATGATTACTAATGATATTTTAATTTGGAAATCACCTTTTTTCCCCTTTTAACACTGTAGCCAAACTGTGGGATTGTGACAGAGGTGGTAGACTTAATTCATCTGTATCTTCCTGCAATGACAGAATTACATAAGGTATGGTCCCAACCTTTATTTGCAGGGGTATTCTGGAAAAAAAGAGTTTTTAATTAAGGAATAGAGGTATTACCAGTCTTGAGGCTAAACTATGTGTGTTGGTTTAAAATAATCTGTGCTTCCAGTAGCTACAATTGCAGCTGCAAACATTTTTTTGGAGCTTGAGGTGCTTCAGATTGACAGATGGTGGCAATGACAAGGGTGTACAGGGCAGGATATAAATTTTTAATTTACCAGATTACGATCTGAAATCCTGATTGCACTTGGATAGGACATCTATTATTGACCTCTGTCAAACATTGTGGGAGGACCCTGGATTTCCTACAAAAAAAAAGGGTTTATAACATACCCCTGTCTACAGTATTAAAGTTTGCCGCTATTGTCATTTCAGATTCAATCAATTGCCCACAGATTGAACTCAAGATGCCCCTAGACCATGCAAATAAAACATATTTTACATCAAATATAAAAACAGGAATGACAGAAACACTTGGTAGATGACATGATGACATGTACACAATAACAGCTTCCCATGAAGACAGAAAAATATACAACAAGGGGAAAATGTTATAGAATGGGGTACTTATTCACATTTTCTAGACAATGAGTTAGGTAATTATAAATGCAGAAAATCAACTTATTAAAATTTTTAATGTAATATAAGGCCTTATTTAGAACACAGTGAACACTTTTGGTTACCATGTAATAGAAAAAAAAAACATTATTGCAGAAAAACCAGCTGCATTCTAGGGCTTAAGGGAATGTGTTACACTGACATTGATGGAACCAAATCACTTCAGACAATTGGAAGCATGGAAGTGTATTTAAAACTGAGAACAGCAGACATTTCTTTACCCAAAGGGCTTTGGGAATATGGAACAAACTACCCAGCCGTGTTCCTTCTTGAAAAATGTAACTGGATGAGATCCTTGGACCAATTGGCTACCAAATGGCCACATGGGCCAAATAGTTGGCTCTCATTTGTTATCTTTTTTCTTATGAGTCGCTTCTAAATGTGCACATTTGTGCTGCATCATACATTTGGAATATGTGAAAAATGATTCTAATATTTTTACATTTCTTTGTGTTCAATCAGTTTCAGGTACCAAATCAGGTATTGATGGCAATGGTTAAACATTACATCTAGAGAAGATAAAATGCATTTAAAAATCATCCAAATTCGGAAATTGCTTACTTGTTTTAGATAGCATCCTCGAGGTATACAAGCTCTTTTTCTAAATCAATTTGCCATTTGTTACATGATTTAGAGGAATGTTATCGTTTTGCTGTAGAATTAGCATATTAATCTGCATGGTGATTTGCTGTTCATTTTTGTTTTATTTAAAGCAAAAATATGAATGTATGTTAGATCTTAGAAGCTGAGCAAGTTTGGCCCAGTCAGTGCAAAGTGTGATCCAGAACCGCAAAGCTGAGACGATTTGAGGATAATAAGCTGTTACAGCTGTAAGAGTTGTATGCATTTTAGGTGTAATAGTACAAGCTTACCTTGTCTATTAGGAATCAATCAACAGAATAATGAGCAGTCTGCACAAGGAATACTTGAATTGATAAATAAAATGTTACATAAAAGTGCTGAAACATGAACATGAAAGTCTGCCTGGATACGCAAGTAATATTAAGCTAAAGCATATATCAAGGAGAGATCCAAAAACAAGTATCGTGCATTTAGTATACCATTGGTTATATTATCTTGTTAATCGTTCATTTAAAACATGTTCAACATTCAGATACTCACAAGTAAATACTATTACTTAGATTAATTAAACTGAATTCTTGAGATCAGCGATGTTGAATATTGAACTATACTTATCCTCAACCATGGATTCATAACTCCCAAGCAGAAGGATAATACAACAACTGATGGGGTCCGTCGCAGAGTTGTCCAATCCGTGCTCTGCTGGCTTGATGCTCATCCACACCTGTTGCAGCTTGAGACATTAGGGAGGAAGAAAGAGGTCCTGCTGAAGCAACTCCCTGGATTCCTCTCAAGCAAACTGCTAGAACAAGGGCTGTCTGTTATGAGTTGATGGAAGAAGCTGTGTTTGCTGGACAGAAATCCAGATCGTGCTTCATCTCAGGGAAGGCAGAAAGACACGAGTGCTGGTGGAGATAACCAAATGGGATAAGAGCAGCAGAGTAGGGTTTGCACCTCAAAGGTAGATGAAGATTGCGGAGCAGGAATTTCTTCAAGCAGTTGGACTCATCAGAGACTGAGGGCGAGTTGCAGCTAACAGACCAGAGCAGGACAGAAGGCAGGGGTTCGGCACAATTCCACTGGTTTGGTGTACAGCTGGACTGAAGAGGAGATGGATGAATGACAGGGCGCCAGCCTACAGCAGGGTTCAGGAATGGGATAGATACATGGGCTGAGTTCAGACACTGAGATTCCTTCACTGAGATTCCTTCAGCCCGCTTCAATGACAGAGCACCGGCCCATAAGCAGGTGAGGGTTTAAATATCCTGGACAAAAAGGGATGATTATCTGTTAAGTGGGGGTAGGTGGTTGGGACAACCTTCCTGACCTAGTCCTCACAACCCTGGGAGACGTTCATCTCCGTGTGCAAACACGAATGGTTTCCATGGAGACCGACCAAGAGCTGCGTTCTCCGGCCTGCCAGGGCAAAACACTGTCAGGCTATGGATCACTGACATTTTTTGCATACTTATCTGTAGTATTCAGTAGCAACCTCTAATAATATTGGGTTTATCACAGTGGTCCAGCTGAGCGCTAGAGAAAAATCCAAACACTAACAGAGGAATTTACAAAATTATTTTCTGTATTAAATTATTCAAATGATTCCTGTTATGCAGTGTAGACAAAAGTGCAATGGAAACAAGTCAAACCTTTTCAGTACAATTCATCCTGTAACAACTTCAAATACAGCACATATTTTCAGACCATTTTTGAACTGTGTTGATTAGTACATTCTGTTTGAAGTCATAACTTACTGCAGTATACTGCTTGCTACTACTGTATATCTCTTATATTTTGTGTTAATGTAAAAAGTATCATACTTAAGATTTTTCTGTAGTGGTTGACAGAAGACCACAAAAAATACATACAGACGTGAATTTCCGATCATATTGGGTAAATAAAAAAAAATACATAGTTCTACCTACAGTACCTTTTCACTATATTTTTGTGGTTCGCACTGGGGCAATTCACTCATGTCATTGAGCTCCTCAAACCACCAAAAGAACACCAGTGGCACCCAAAATATATATTTTTTTCTTTGAAGTAAATTGATCGAGTGCAATTTGCTTACATATAGTACTCCTTTGTTAAAGGAGAAACATCCTTTCCAATAAAGTATAAAAAAGACCCTTTTCCAAAAGCAAATCAATGCCTAAAAATATTCAGGATATGAACAGCTTTTTTTTAAATACTCACGAATGCTGAAATTGCAAATATCATAGATCATTAATACACAGTTATAAAACTTTAGCTAAGCATGATTTCTTGACAAAATGCACATATTATCCTACTGAAAATGCCATTTAGGTATCTTTCAAATTGTTAATTAACACTCCTGTTATTTGGCAATCCTCTCCAAATACTGAAACTCTTAATACACATTTTCACCACTAATTATTAAGTAAGCAAGTTACCCGACTTGACTGTTGGAATATGACTTAATTAGAGGTTTTGACATTTGTGCAGTCTTCATTGCCTTCTTAGTATCAGCTAATGTGTGACAGACATAAAGATGTGTGCTAACACATAATGATGATATTAAGTTTAATCACACTGCATCAATGTCAGAGATCAGCAAGAGAGTGAGGGTAAGGACGGTATAACCTTTTTGATACATGCATTTGCTTTCTTCTGGCTGCTAATAGCTTGGAAGACCCATAATTATGATTACAGTGTCCAGGTGACCTTACAACTAATCCTGTAGGTCTTGACTGGGCCATTGACTCATTGGCTGCAATGAGAAACCCCACCCTAAACCCTGGAAAAGAGTGGTGATTAATTTGCCTCATTTGGGAATGGCAGAGCTGATCACCTGATTTTAACTCAATCAAGCACCTGCAGGACCTGTAGAGGCACGTGCCAATGTCCATCACTCTCAAATAGGCCCCCTTAATCTGTTAACTGTTTGACAAATGAGGGAATATTCTTGCAGTCTGTGTAGAATTCCTCAGCCCATCAATGTTACACCATTTGCTTTTGTGGGTGCAAGCTGGTGCTGGACTCTTTAAGGTATTGATCATTCAAACAGATGTACAGTAACTGACTTCAATGCGCCATGATTAAAATCAATAATGTTAAAGCAAAAAGATACATCACATGAGGGAATTTTAAGTTTTAATTTATATCTTGAACCTAGGATTGCATTTCAAGAAAGTGTTTCAGCCTTAAACTGTTTTTTTCCTAATATTTGTAAAATTGTAGCTATATATAAATTTGTTAAAAAGAAAACAGATTTTAAGGGAATATGTGAGTAAGTTATTTTGCTGTAGAACTAGTCAAGACAGGATGTCCTTCCAACATGGACTAAATCAACAAAGAAGAAGAAGGTCAAATAAATTTAAATTTCTAAAAGTACCGTGTATTACCATGGTAGCATTTCTTCATGACCGAAAATCCAAGCTAATCGAAAAACCAGAAAATAAAGGTGATCCCGTGTATGCAATGATGTTTTCATAACTTTGTGTGTTTCATTACATTCATTACTATCATGAAAACAGGAATGGCTTAAAGATTGGAGGAAATTGACATCTTGCGATTGTCTGAATCAGAGCTCTTAAACATTATCCTCCAAGATCACCCACTTTTACAATAAACTTCCTTCTCATCAGAAAAAAAATGGTTTTCCCATTCTGTAACTGTGAAAGGCCATGATCGTTAGACTATTTCTTTACACAGAAAGGAAGACAGCCTGCTGAACGCTGCTCCAGGTCTACTGTTTTTCTCTCACTTCAGCAGTCTGAGTCATGCTGGCTGTGCTTCTCAAGCTTTTGCTAAAGATTTATGTGTGGTGATTTTGATATCAAGGCATAACTCAGTACTGCTTTTATAAGAGCCATGCAATCAATAGGTAAAGCTTTTTAATCTCTTCTGATTTAAGAGAAGGTAAAAATTGCCTCTTTGCTTTCGCTGTTCATAAAGACAAAACGGCTAAATTGACAGTAATTTTTAAAAGATGTCGTAATTCATATCCTTAAAGCTTTTAGCCTGGGTTTTGTTCTATGTATTATATCTCATAGCACTCAATCCTGCAATGACATGAATCACCCTGGTGTTCTTCGATATTTTTTTCTAAAGGGGGAAAACACAAGTACTCTACATGTTTCATTTTGAATTTTTTTATTGAGATAAATATTTAGATTCATGTTTTATTAATATTGTCAATAAGATCCTATTTGCATGCATGCATTCGTCTTAGAATGCATTCACACAAACTTGACATTTTTTGTAGGCTTTGATAATATTTGAGTTTCTTCCCAATGACAAACACCAGGATGTGACCAAACAGAAAGAGTGGGTCACCTTGACCCCTCATATGTCACACAGCCGAGGTTTCTTTCACTCCTTGTGTTGTGTCACCCTCTCATGAATATAGGGTCAATAATGGAAGCCTAAAAGAGCACCCCTGAGCATAGTGGGGCCAGACAGACAAAATAAATATATACTTGCCAACAGAGGGAGGCACAGACCACTTTACTACCTTCATACAATTACAATGGAAAATTACTGGGCAGGTTTAGTAACACACATGCACATCACATGTAAAGCTGCATCAAAATTATGTTTTGGTTACTAAGAGTCTCGCTTATTTAAGTCTGCTACATTGCAACTTCCTTTTTTGTCATGTGGCATGTCACTTATTCCTTTAGTGTAATTGTACCTTAAGCAATATGTTTGTAATAGCAATTTAGTAGTGACCAATTTAAAAAGACTAAGGAATGATGCATCTACAAAAGCGGTCATAGAACAACTTACAGTCAAGCATGACAACGGTCCTAAATCTCAAGTGCAACATTCTTGGGCGACACACAGTGGGTCAATGGCAGAGATAGAGACTGAAATGAGAATACTTTAGGAGCAAAATTTCCTTAATCAATCAGTGTCACCTCTTTTCCATCAAAACTTGAAAGCACTTGAATGAATTCATTGTGAGTGTTCAGGCGTTTTTCCTGAATGCTTTCATTCACAATGCAACTTGCCTAATTCCATGCTAATCACAAGACATATTCTCAAAGAAATAGTCATACCTGGCTGAACATCACATTGCATACGCATGTGCAAGAAAGTCATCTTGTAGAAATAAAATAGACCTTACCATTGTTCACACGACTTCAATGACTGTACCTTGCACGTCATTAGAAAAATCAAGGAATCATAGTTTAGAGAAGTGACAGATGCAAATACATCTCCTTGGTTTAAGCCTTTGTCTTTTCTCATCTTGCTTATGCTTATGGAATGTAAAAGATTTATACTATTGTGAGACTGGTTGTGCTCAGTAAGTGATAGGGTTTACATTAAAAATGCATAAGATTGAATTCATCACTAAACATCTATTCAGCTATTCTAGAATGGCTTAGGCTTAGATTCAGTGCCCTGCTTGCAGGGGTGACCAAGAGTTCCTTCAACAAATTGCAATAAGTGTAAACGTTGCAACTAGTGATCACATTACTCCGATTTTTGTAACTCTACACTGGTTTGCAGTCAGGTTTTGTATTGATTTTAAAAGCCTTTATTGTCTTTTAAAGCTGTGGATTTTGATGTACCTGTGTTTGTCAGGTATTTTATGTTTAAATATCTCATTATAGTCTTTCATTTGCCGATTTAATATTTTGATGCTCCCACTACAAAACGTTGCAGAATGAATGACAGGGCCTTGTGCTCTTAAGGTCCTAAATTTTGGAAACTCCCTTTCAAAATAAACATGGCACTCCTGTTACATCCCACCTAAACAGTCATTTGTTCAAAATGGTATTGCCTAACCATTTCCTTTAATTCATTTTTTATTAATAAATTATCTTAATATATTTGTTCTCTATGCACTACTGATCTCCTTACTATTAAAATCCTTCCCAGGTGTGAAAATGAAACATTTCTATGGCATCTGTTTTAAATAATAATTTTCTTTACACAAGAATTCTATAATTCTGTATTATTATAGAGAGGAAAAAAATCTTCTTGAGAGAAAGACACCTGCGTAATAAGGACAAGGTCAACCGTTCTGCACCTCTGCATAATTTCAGCCCGTAAACCCTTTCGATTAGTTCCCAAAGGAGTGTGATTTTTTTTTAAAGTCCTTCAAGTAATGACTTCTAAAATAATAAATGTCTTTATTTTGTGCTCGAAAGGGAAGCTTAAGCAAATCCTGTAAAGAACAGAAAATGTCCACTCATGTTTTTTAAGTGTAGTCGATCATGTTAACTTACTTTAATTTCACACACACTAGAAATACAGATATCATGACATCTTGGGGTTGTGGGTCACCACAGAAAGGCTATATGCACTTTGTCCCCTAGTATAAAAGGGACTGGACAGAATTACTGGAGTTTTGAACTCCTTTTTTGAGTTCTTTAACAATTTATTTTACAGATTCAGTTCTTTTCCCTGTGGCAGAGTGGTAAGAAAAATGCTCTCACTGCAGCTCTTAAATTTGATCTGCAAATGCTGTCTAAAGAGCTGGAGGACTAAATCTATTTTTGACTATGCAAAGCAACATTTAAAATATTTCACATTAGCAGAAGGTTTTCATTTACACCTCGAGGCAGCAGTTCTCACCTTCATAACTCTTTTGGATATTTTTTTTACTTCCAAATTCTTGTTCCAACAGCATCAGAAGAGGATCAAACAAAAGGCCAAAAGCTGTTTTTTTTGCCACACCCTTTTTTAACAAACGCGCACTAGATGACAGCTGCACTTAATTAACTGGGTGTGAATAATCAATTATGGAGCTCCACAAGTCCCTTGCATTTGAAGTGTCAGCCGAACGATTGTGGCCAAGGACTACAAATTGTTGGCATGGCATGGTTAATTTTAGCTATTGGTCAATATCATACTGTTTCTACTACCGTCCACCATATTTTCTGATAATATAACCAAATCTAAAATGGAAAACAAAAAACATACAGGGAAAAAATATTAAATTAACAGGGAATTACACATGATTAAGGATCAAATCATTGCCCAATTTGAATGGTTTAATGAAGATGTCTGGACTGTATCAACATAGACCACAAAGCCACTTGGACACAAGATTTTATAGATTTGGATCTTATAAAAAATTATAGTGGCATTAGGCCATAAATCACTTACACTTACATCATTTTTCAAGGCACCAAACTCCAGCAGTTGTAGGGGGACCATTGATTATTTTATTCTGGAAATGAAAAGAAAAAGTTTTAAGCAGCAAATTCTTCTTCTTGTAAACAATGCTGTTGCAGGACTTTTGAGTAATGAATTATGAACCATGATGCCCCAAAATTAAAGTTATGAATCAAGGTGTGATCGCTAACTTACAATATAATGCACGAACAGCGTGTAGAAAAATGTATTCTGAAACAATGAACTGAATGACTTTGTTGTTTTCAAGGATACCACAATTTGAAAGTGTATGTGATGACATTGTGGGGACAATCTGGCCTAGAGCCTTCTTCGGGTATAACCTGAAGAAGGTTCCACAGCCCAAACATTGTGTCTCTCTTCTTTTCCTTTCAGCATGGAATACACCTTTATCTGTTCCTTTGCAGCCTATATATTCTGACACAGCTACAGTACCTACTTGAACTTATATACATGTCACACATATACAATGTCCCCTTAAATAAATCTTCAGCCAAATTAGTATGCAATAACAAAAACAATTATTCAAATAGAGTGAAAGATTGATTATCCTTTAACCCATTTGAAAATACAATATGATTAGATCTTACTGTTCAAAATTCACTGATGTAAAAGTGCAATTACTGTATTTAGTGCACTGCCATTGTGACATTATTATCAAGTCACTGTGGCCAGCGTTTGGGGTTATGGCTAGATCTGTTGTCATCACATGGCAAGTCAATAAACTCTTTAATAAATCTTTGGCCTCAGATTGCATCATTCTCTGTTGTTTGAACTCTATATCTATCTACTTGAACTGGGTGCATTTCACTGTATAATACAACTCAAAGATCACAAATGAGGCAGCATATCTCTTACAACTATACACTTCCCTGACAGTTAATATGATATAAAACTAGTTGACATAAATTACGATATAAAACAATCAATATGATTGTCATTTATCAAGAATTTGGGGTTTTGCAATCTTGGTCAGTTTCCAAGTCATTATTTTTTTCATTGATATTACCACCATTGATTGTGCTTTATCTCTCCAGAAGACAGTACTAACACGCCCTGTTATGTTTGTAAGACTTATGCAAGTCAAGCTCCTTTCATTTTAATGCATGTGTTTCTTAGCCTCACTGTAATTCACCTGCTTTTCACCCCGTCTTTCTTTTATGCGAGAAGAAACTCTTGCTCCATGTTTCCATTAGTGTTTTGAAGACATGCAAAAGGAACTCTGCAACAAGAATCTGTCTTTCAGCTGTGTCACTTATTAAAGAAAGGGTATTAAATTAAAATTAAAAATACATGCAAAAATTACATCTGGTAAAATCTGTGTCCACTCAGATCACTAGATGATTATTTAAAAAAAATATCTTCTGGATCAGAACACATGCAAAAAAGAGGTGAGGAAACTTTATAGTTTGCATTTTCATTGCTAGCCAGAAAGCGGTTCACAAGTGGCACACACACTCCTGGCACACGGACTGACACTACACTTCAGACTGGAGAAATCTATAAACTTGGCAGCCGTGGCTTGAACTACTATAAAATTTGAGGAATTTGTAGGAAACTACAATTAATGAATTAATGAATAGCTGCTCCACCAGGAGCAAACTAAGTTTCCCCCCACTTACTCTGACAAGTAACGTGACAAGCAGAATGAGTGCAGAGTGAGTAGACTTATAGATAAATTTATAGATAAATATCTTAGATATCCTAAAGCTTATATACTATATATTCCATGCATACAGTACATATCTATTCATGGGTATGAACACTAACCTTTTGGAATTGTTCAGCTTAGGGCCATTCTAGGAAGAACATAAGAAAAAATTCGAATGAAAGGAGGCAATTCTAGACCATCTGAAGCTAATTAATGTGAGCATTTCGTTGAGCTGTTTCTTAAAAGAAGCAAGCGCATCAGCTTCAACAACATCGCTGTTACCTTGTTCCCCATTAATTCAATTGGTGAAGCAATTTTTAACTTGTCTGTCTGATCTACTGTCTAATGTTGCAGCTGGCATGAAATGGCTGCTACTGTACCTGACACTTAATGGGACCAGCACTTCAGTGGTGGATGAAGTAGGTCTCCCCATAAAAATAATTCTTGCTATAATAAAGTTTTTTGAAGAATCAAATTACTCTCAAAGAGGAAAAAGGTACTGTATTCACATGGCTTGCAAAACAAAAAACCAAATAATATCTTAGTATACAATGCAACCAGTACATGGGATCAGAGGTTTTGCTCATTTGCAGTTACATGACATGCCACTTTCTGTAGTCAAGTGCAGAAAGTCAAGGTGCACAGTCACATTTTTGATTGATGTAATTTAGTTTAACAAAATTTTAAGACACTTTACCGCTGTTCTTCCAGATTGCTTGTTCTTTCAAACGAGTGCACTAGCAATCAATTCCTTTCAATGGAAGTTTCAATCTCTACTTAAAGCTCAGGAGTTCTGCCTTTGCACTGCCTACTCCTGTGTACGAATAAGGATCACAGCAGCAAAAACCAAACAAGAACACTCAGGATATGTTCTTGTTAAGATTTATTAAATTTATAAATAACTTCTACTATTCCTTTTCACCCTCAATATTTATCTGACAATCACAGAGATGCAGTATGGTATTAAGAAGGTGCTTCTGCTATTTCAAATGTGTTGCTAAAACGACAGTGGGGAAATAATAAGAAAAAAAGCACAGAAATATTGCATGCAATTGTTACAGGTAGGTGCCTCTAAATGCACAAACTGCTTAGCCAACTCCACCACATAGCAATCTCTCAGAATAACCATTACACCCACAGACCAGCATCAGACACCAGTATTGTTCAAAATAATGTGTCCTTTTTATGTTTCATCATTTAACACTGTAATAGTAACATTTAACCCACCCAGAGCCCAATAACAAAAAACTAACTCAAAGGGACGTACATTCCGGACCAATACACGTACCCCATGGACCCCAGTTACCAAACCCAATGTCTCAAAGGAAAAGTCCAGCACAATTGTTCTCTGGAGCCAGTTCCTATAGATAATCTAGGGTTTCTCTTTATGCTACATCTAAAAAGCTGTGCCGTTTCTGGCATCCTCAGGATTCCTGGTGCCCCACCCTGTTTGTCTCCTAGTCCAGTTTTGCAGTTGAGCTGGAGCCTTCCTCTTCTGCTCTCAGTCCCTAGTGTCTGAATCCTCTTCTGGCTTGAATCACTGAAAACCACTCTGTGTTTTGCCAGCTTCTTCTCTCAAAGACTGCCCAGAGTTCTCCTGACTGGGACTTTTTGAAAACTTTCTTAACCATGTCTCAAAACTCATTCTCATTCTCAGGGGGGTGGGAGTGTTCTTTGATGTCTTGGGTGCTGGTAGAGCTAACTGCTCAGGACTCATTGAGGAATTTACTGTAACCAGATGGCCAGGTATAACAATGCATTGTGTATTCACACCCAGATACCTGTTCCAGGGTCCATGTTTTAGTCTAAGGCTCGGTCAGACTTGTGTGACAATCCCACATGTCATCACTGAACTACAGTATGTGGTAAGCGTGTGGTGGGAGGAAGCTCATAGAACTGGGCACAAACTACAACAACACTTAGATGAAATTTGCTATTCAATGTTACTTATGATCAATACATCCCCAAAGACATTTCATCCAACACCCAGTATTTCACTCTTGACACAATGAGCCGCTGAATTCATTATTTCTGAAAAACATGTATTCTACTCATATGGATGCCATTGTAATTAATCCTTAGTCATCATTAGTAATCCTTAAATAGTAAAGATTAATATTACCAAGAGCTCAATTAATCCTTAAATCACACGTTTTGCAAATCAGTTTAATTCATATATTATTTTTTTGTAAACTGTTTTTATTAATTTAAAACAGAAGAACAAAACATTTCCTCCTTATAATGTTGTTTGTCAAGGACAGTGACTTTGTATGCCCTGTATGTTCAGGATAGCTTGTGAATTTATTAAGTGGAGATTTAGCAGTGGGATTTTCAACCCTAGGCACTGAGACCCAAGGGAATTAATGTAACACTATTCATGTAAATAACATCGCAATCTGGGGCTTTTGTATGTAAAGTACCAAAACGTTCAAGGGGACCCCTGTTATAAGATTCAAATTAGACAGAGTTCCAATTTTCTTTCTAAACTGATACAGAAACCTCCTTTAAAAATACAGTCCTCGCAGTACTCCAGGCAGTGACAGTGAATGTTATCGCCCAGAGATATTATGCCTGTAAACCTTCATTTGCATAGGCAGCAAGCAAAAAATATCTTCAGAACATCTTAACTTGAGAAATTTGCTTTTCCCATCGTCTTGTTCTGCTATTTCTCACTCACTGCAAATTACATTAATTCAGACTGTTGTGGATCTCTGTAGTTGTATCAAATTAATCCTTTTAGCCTTCTTATTAGAGCAGAACATCTAAAAAGACTTGCTGTGGCAGAAGAGGAGATTGTAATGGACAGTGGGCATTAAGTGCTGACAAATTGTATCAATGGTGTACCTCAGATTTCACCCTTACCAGTAGTCATACACTGTTTTTTGCAATCTAGAAAATTCAGGCAGCTCTTAAGAGAAGTTTTGGTGTAATGGGATGTAATTAGCAAGTATTATTGTTTTTTTTTTTCAGATGCAACGATTGTGTGGTGTGGGAATGGAGACATTAGCAGAGTGAATCAGAACTATCAGAATATCTGTGGGACATAGGATGAAACCAGAGCATGCAGAGAAAGTCATATAATCATCAGGACAACATGCAAACTCCACATAAAATGATCCAAAGTAAGCCCTGGATTTTACAGCTGTGAAATAGCCATTCAAACTACCAAGCCTTCCATAAGAATGATAGGTAGACTGAAAGCCACAAAGTTGTTGAAAGTCACAGGTTTATATCATACAAGGAAGATACACAAAATGGCACAAATAGAATATACATATATGTAAAAGGTAGTTGATATAAACCACACCCCACACAAATCCTTGTTTATAGAGCACAGCTTTAAAAAGTTGGTGTATATCAGACTATTTTAATGGCAGCCTTTCTTCTTGCCTGCATTCTGTGTCACATACAGATTTTCTGAGAGGAAGCCACTTTACTGATATTATCTGATATATGATATTGGGATCTTTAGAAATGTCAGAATTTGCCATCCCAGAGTGGAGTTTAGCCAGGACACCAGGAATAATACCTACATTTAGAAATGCTGCCATATGATCTTTAATGACCTTCTACAGTACATACAGTGTCCCCAGTCACCAGACCAGGGCTGTTTGGAACCTTCATCTAACATTGAAGAGAAACACTCATTCTACATAATACTTGCAATTAACATTAAACATTTCCTAGTAAATCCAAATAAGAGGGAAGTGTATGTAGGCCAATTTATGCAATTGTCAGGACATTTGTGTTAATACCCCTGGTCTTACAAATGGGATGTCATCAAATGGGATGTAATGATCCAATGGTCATAACCTCAGTTTAACATTTCATTCTCCTATGGTACACTTTTTCACCATATTGGGGCACTGATGTAGAAAATCCGGTCCATGTGAAAGTGTCACCTCCTGGTCCAGCAACACTACTTGTTGCAGCAGCAACCTCAACCTGGATTTCCTGAAATGTCACCTGTGCCAGTACAGACCTGTTAATGCGATTTACCTTGGTGATGATAAAAGCTCATTTTGAATTGTGCTCAGGTTCTATCATGTCAAAAAGACTAATGACTCTCTTTCAGTTCAAAATGTTTTCTTTTTCTTTTTAAGAATAGAGGAATGTGCTCTTGCCCTCAATTATGTAAACAGCGAACTGCTTCATTTTACCTCTCGAGAGTGGAAATGCTGTCCAGAGCAGTTCTGTAGGTGGTCTTAAGGAGAGAAGACCAGAGCTGACAGAAGCCTATCAGCTCATGTACTGTAGGTGGCCCCTCCAGAGTAAAGCAGAGAATACCAGAATGGAGAGTGTGGGAGGAGTATGATCACATTACCTCTACTTGCTCTCCGTCTGCTCTCTTGTCATGCGTAGGTATTCATTCTTCTGCATCTAAAACAAAGCTAAATTGGCCACAACAGCTCTCTATGTCAGGAGTCAGGACTCATTACATGATCTTTTTTCTATATTTCCCTGGACTATGCCGCTATTACACAAGACAAATCTGAACACATAAAGATTGGTTTTAAGAAACTTGAAAAATCTGGCTATCTGCTATCCAGGATACCATATTGTGTTTGGAATGTGTGTGTTTTTGAGACAACGCAGTGGGAAATTATAGCATTGAAAAGGCTTCAGTGTGTTGCAATGGGCATTGTATTACCATAGTATTCTATTATTTCCAATTGGTTTTTCAGAAAGGATGAATTGTTAATTGTTTCTTTAGAAAGTAGAATCAAACACTGAGAATCACACAGTGTACACACAACTGGATATGAGCCAAATAAAAGAAAATAAAACGCTAGGAAACCTACTTTCATTGTTTCTGAAAATAAACACATCAGTTGTGTGCAATGTGACATAGGCTGCAAATATCTGAAAATGCCACAGAACATGCCATGGGGAAAAATGAAGCCTCGAAACTCTAATTTCAAGCAGCACTCTTCAAAACTCTACAATATAAATTCCCCTGGTGGAGTAATAAAACTGAAAGCATATTTCAAGAACTCAAGTAAACAGCTCTCTACTTTCTCAAATATAATTAAACATACAATATGCACATGAGCTCAGATGTACTGTATTTTTGTTGAAGTGTATATGCTTCAGATGACTCCATGCCTACACTGTAAAGAATATTCTGTGTTGTAATCTATACAGTTTTGGGTTTTCTATGAATCATACAATACCTGTATGTACTTTTTTTAGAAACAGTTAATTCATTTTTATAAAAACTTCTCAGAAAATCCATAAATTATGAGTAAAATCCCTTTAGAATTTCCATAAGGTCATATGCCTTCCATAGCTTTCAGCATGTTTTGTAAATCATGTGAAGAAAAAAATAATTTAAATATTTAAAGAATAATAAAACCTAATATTACATTCTGTGTAGGCAGAAAACGTTTAAAATATGTGGTCGCTTTTTCTTCATTTGCATCTGTGAGCAACCTTTTGGGCTCAAAAAGCCCACTTTCTTCATCATTCTGGAGCAGAGTAAGAGCAGCAAATTATGTTTTAGTAAAATGAAAGAAACTTCATTTTTTCTTACAGGGTCAATGACATTAAGGGTCAAGCCATGCTTTATGGAGTAGGTGAGACACTTGTATAAATTTTATTTTCTAAAATGAGCCAGACATGCTCATCGATATTCAGTCCACATTTTCTACAGTGCTACCTGTCTGATATCAGGAGGGCAGGGATTTTCTTCTGCCTTGTCAAAAGAATATCTCAATAAACCCTTAGCTCTTTTCAATACTTTGTTTTGCTTAAAGAAATAAATGAGTATTTGCCAATTTTCTTATTCTGATAACCAGATGAAAACTGTGTTTCACAGACTTCTTTAAATAAATACAAAAATCATAATTAAATCATGATGTCCTTTCTGATGTTCAGTTTCATGATCTTATGACAAAATCTCTTCTCCTTATTCTAATAAGAAAAACTCTTGTTCAGATAATTCTCTACATACACTGCTTGGGAGCATAACAGCATAACACAGGAATGAATTAGAATGGTTTTGTGCAACAAAATTGAATACAACACTTTGTTCAAGCTGCAGTATGACATACCTGTAAATTGGATTCTATTTGACCGGATACCCTTAAAAATTCTTGGACAATTTTTCACAGAGGATAAAGCACTGCCAGTGTCTTGGCTAAATCCCAGGGAAAAACCCTCCAATCAATGAATTCTTTATGCGAAAACAGCCAGGACTCCAATCCAAACTGGAATTATTCACTGATTTGCATTTACATTTTGAAAACACCACAGGCTGACAACTGTAAAAATGTTTTTAGCGTAGCTGAATGAATTAGCACAAAAGTAAACAAGTGTTTGAGGCTCATTAAAAACAAATTGCTGTTTTCCCTTCGCTTCTAGTGCCCACTTACCATTAAAGCGAAACAAAATAAATTCTCATGGAGATTAAACTGCACTTTAAATTGAATTCAAGGTGATGCCTGGGTTTGGGTGCCATCCACAATGTCAGATTTACCTCAGGGTTATGTGCGGGCTGGGGAATCTTGATTAACCTCAACGTCAGTAAGAATGCTTCTCAAGCCACCATTTTTTTACTAGAGGATTAGCTCAGATAACGAGATTACAGTAAACTAATCGATTAATCTTGAATTATTCATGTTTCCATGTTATTTCTCATTGAGGAAAATGGATGAGCAGGAAATCTAACAGAAGTATTAGATAATAATAATAATAATAATAATAATAATAAAGATGATGATAACCATCATATATAATTATATCATAGATAATGATGCATTCACACTGACCTCCAGAAATAGATTTAATAAGGTGATTAGAACAAAGCATCATTGCCGAGCTCAGTAATCATTCTTCCTTCTTCAACTACTTGCAGAACGTTATAAAATAACTGTAAAAAAGAGAAACAGCTCTTGACTTCTTACATTCTTCAGGTCAGCGCATTGAGCCACTGCTGTCCAGAGGTCTCTGTTCTGTACAGAACACTGCCACCCTCTGTTGTTGAATGATACTGCTAGGAAGCTTAACCCTCGTTTTACACCATAATGTGCTCCTCTGTAATGAACAATTAATGAGTGACAGAATGAATAATAATTGCTAAACCATTTACACATATCTCATATCTTCATCAAGGCCCTGTCTCTACTGACACTTCGTGAAAAGTTTGTACAGAAAATATAACTGAATGCTTGAGTGTCTTATTTAAAATATAATGCTGATTAATAAATAATGATGCATAAAATATGGATACAAATAAATCAATGAAGAACTTCATGCAATTTTTAAACTAAAATATTAGTTTTAGAAGGAAGAACATTGTCTGTTAAGTGCATAGTGTGTACATTGCCAAAACCTTGCTTCCCTGTGGACTATAACAGTAATTCCATATTTGTGAATGTATTTTCTTTCTATAAAAAATTATGTATAACATGATGGTGTTTTTTGTCAATAAGAGATTTACACTTATATTTTAACATATTAATGTTATGAGAGACAGACTGAACAAGAAATCCTTATACTCTGAACACGTGTCCTGTACTATAATAAAGGTAATTAGTAATATTATTATTACATGATATGCCTTATTGTTACAAAACGATGTTAATTAAAATTCTTCAAGAACATTTGCTTGTGATTTAAATTACGTTTGATCGTTAATTAATTAGATTGTATGTCTAAGAGAATAAGTTGAAAAAAACATATTGTTAATTTATCTCTGTTTTTATATTCCAAAATAGTATATTTACTTTTAATTAATGATGGTGTACAAATAGCATGAAATATATTCTATTTTGACAGCTTGCTTGGTTAGCCACATTTCTGATATTAACAAACACTTGTTACAAAGTTAATAAAACAAATGAAAATATTCAATATTTTAATGAAATTTATTTAACCTGAATTACCTTAAGTTTCTTAATTTCTCTTTAAAACATCATATACAGTAGGTGGTCTTTTGGTTGGAAAAACAGTATATTCCTAAACTACTGTAGTGCTGAATATACTCTAAAACATTATCTTGTCAGTAAAGCAAAATCAGGTAGACAAATATTTAAAAAATGGTTTAGATTATTTCTATTCCCATTTATTAAACATTTTACCTATATGAAATGCATGGACGTTTTGTCTGTGAAGGCCAATGTGCTTTTACCTCACTGACCGTTGAAGACACACCTGCAATTTCTGCTCTGCATAATTTTGTGAATCTGGAAATATGTGGATTTTTCCATATGGTTAGAACCTGAAACATTCAAAAATGTAGTATCAGTAAATAGAGTCTTTCCAAATTTAGAACCTTGTGCAATTTCAAGTTCAAGTTTATTGTCATTATACTCATATACAGGTACAGTATATGGTATAACGAAATGCTCTTAGCTAGCTCTCAGACGGTAAGCAGTACAAAAAAAACAACAATACAATTGCATAAGAAAAAGACAGAGTCAACAGGCAATGTGCAAAACAACATCAGATGTGCAAAATCATACATCAACAGAATGAAATAAAGGATAGAAAATTATGGGGAGTGAGCTTCTTGACATAGAGGTAGAGGTAGATTTCAATGTGTTTGTGTTCTGATTCGTAGGTGAGAGAAGCTGGGAGTTTAATAGTTTGATAGTGCGGGGGTAAAAACTGTCTCTGAGTCTGGTAGTCTGGGCCTGAATGCTCTGCTACCGTTTTCCAGATGGTAGAGGGTCAAACAGTCTGTAGCTGGGGTGTGTGGGGTCTTTGATGATGCTTAGAGCTTTCCTCAACCACCGTCCGTCATAAATGTCCTGGATGGATGGGAGAGCAACCTCAGTGATGGACTGGGCAGTTTTCACCACCTGCTGTAGGGCTTTGGGTCAGCAATACTGCAGTTGTCATACCACACTGTGATGCAACTTGTCAGTGTGCTTTCTGTAGTGCATCTGTCAAAGTTAGTGAAGATCTCTTTGACATATCTTAGCAATTTGACATAATAATAAATTTCAATTTGGCAAATATGGTGGTTTATTGAACTCAACAATACTCAACCTTCAGCTAGGTACTGGACTCACATGAACAAAGATGTTTCATGCATTGTTTAAAGCTCTATGGATTTTGGCTCTTGCTGTGTAAAATACCTATTCATTGTCACAACACATACCCATAGTGCTGCTGGCTCTCTGTCCAGCAGTCTAAGGTCAGGAGCACCAAATAAAATGTTCCAACTTCATTTGAATCACTTAGCTCAAAGAGAAGTGCTTATTGAATACAAAGCTCATGCAACAATCAAAATCTTTACATGTAACTGTGATAATAACAAGATAAAAAAATACTAGGGCCAAAAGTAGTAACATTTGATCATTTTTTGTAAAGAAAATAGTTCACATGCTTCATTTTTATATAAAGTTAACATACAAAATGAGTCCATTATTAACATTTTCAATTAGTCAATTTTTCACAAATACACAATCTTGGAAAATATTGAAATATAAGCAAAACAGATAAAATAATTAATATTCTTTGAAAAATTTGAAAGTATTGAATTCAGCTCCAATTCAAGATTTGTGTTAGAAAATGTTTTTCAAATGAATGGATTAGAAGTTTATATCAAGGTAGCATTGACAGTCATACCAGTATTTCCAAATCCATTACATTAATTCCATTTTTAGTATCAACTACAGTGCTTTGATTTTTCCCTCGATACCTGGAAGAACACACGGTGCACTGCAACATGCTATTACAGACAAATACATTACAGATAAAACAAAATGAACAAGCTGCATTTCCACATGGTTTTGTGTATACTTGCCCAAAAGTCAAATCCTATATAAACACTTTAATGCTGCTTAAAAACATTTTATTATGGATCATGTTAAAACCATAATTTTACCTTACTAGATTCCTAATCAATACAGTGTTTGCTTTCATGTTATCTCAGGGAGTTTATTTGCCATTTCATTGCCCAAAATGCAGTATAAAATGAAGATGATGATTACTGGTATGCTTCACCAGTGATATTCTATGCAAATGCTTTTAAAAATTAATGGTTTCAAAAAGCATTTTCTTCAGAAATTAAGTTAGCAAAAGTACAGTATGTTTATATATAAAAAGCATAATGATGGATCTCAAAAAATAATATTAGTTCAAGTCTATGAGAAAATCGCCCATATGGTTTCACAGTCAAAGAAATTGAAAGAAGAGTCTGGTCTCTTTGCATAAAAAGGGTCATGGTTCAAAGGCACATGCAGCTGAATAAAAATATCAGAACAGAAAGACTGAAAAAATATTGTCCAGCAGGCTTAAAATAACACAAAACATTTTTTTTTCAATTCCAAAGGAATTAAATCACTGTTAAAGTTTTATTAAAAAGTTGGTGAAACAATTTAGAAAAACTAGAAGGTGAAAAAGGAATAGGAAATGCTAAATGAATATTTCACACAGTTTTTTTTACAAAGGAATATGCCAATAACATGCCCCAGGTTATGAAAGTAGCTCCATCAGTATTGAGTAATTTTAGCATAACTGATACATTACCAGGACTGGGATGTCTATATACTCATAAATCACCAGGGCCCCACAGCTTTTTCCCAACTGTACTTAAGGAAATGAGGACTGTTATTCATAGGCCTTTAACAAGGATATTTCAACTGTCATGAAGTATGAGAGCTGTGCCCACAGACTGTTGAATTGCAAATGCAAAACCCATTCTTACAACAAATCAGCCTTACTTCTGTTAGTAGTTAAATTATGGAAATAATTGTGTTAAAGTAGAAGAATATTTTTAAATTTTACATTTAACACCTAGCCAACAAGTGTAGAAAATGAAAGTGCATTATTTTAATATTCTATGGTTTCACAAATTAAAGACATATCTGACCTTGACCTAGTACATTTTCTTGTAAAAAAAAAATAGAGGCACACATATTAAATCTCAAATTGCATATCTTTTTCTCCGTTGTTTCTTTCATAATGGTGGTTTCCAATTGTGTGCAGGTGGAGACACATATCAAAATAATATTATTACTTTTGTGTACCTTGCATGTACACTGAAAAGAAATTATTCAAGCGAACATTTGATAATTATATTTTCATTTTTTGCATTTTGTTCTTTGGTCTCTGCTCATGGGTGTGAGCAGCAGGAAATGGGTAATTGAATGGTGTTAGGGGATCATGATGAATGGCCTTCCAGAAGATCGAACTGGCTAGGGAAAGACGGGCCTAGCACTGGCCAGAGTCACATGAAATGAGAATCTAACCTGACTTTGAGGAGGAGTAGATGTCTTCTGCCTCCCTTTCTGCCTGTCACTATAGTGCTCACTGAGAACATGGTAGAGACAGGTCTACCAGAGTCACTGCTCCAAGTCAAGGCAGATCATACAGGTGTCCTGATCAGTTGCTCAGGAGCAATTTGTTTTCACAAGCTATACACCAGTAAATGCTCGAGGTAACAAATGAGACACTGTACAGAGTACAGCACATGGGAAGCCTGCAGAACACCTGCATTCCAGGCCTCCCACCTATTTTGTTTGCTTGCTACTGTAGGTTTAATTACAGAGCACGTGGGGTGTAACAAGTACTGTATATGGAGGGGCCACAGAAATGTGCAGGAGTCACAGGTGTTAAAAGGATATACTGTATGCAGTTCACAGAGACGTCGAGGAACACAGAGACATGGACTGCAAAGAGTGCATAGGAGTAGGGAGACACATGGTGTGTATTGGGATACATGGAAGCACAAAGCACCAGGCCTGTGCATGAAGAAGCATGGGTGAAAGGTGAGGCCTTTGGGTACAATGCTGAGGTGGGGTTTCATGACTTAAGGCCAGCAGCCATATCACACTGCAAGTCACAACTTGCAACCCACTGAAGTTAATTAGGTGTGAGCCTGGTCAGTATCTGGATGAGAGACTGCCTGGGAAAAACTAAGGCTGCTATTGGAAGAGTTGTGAGTGGGGCCAGCAGGGGGCACTTACCCTGCAGTCTGTGTGGGTCTTAACACCCCAGTATAGTGACGGAGACACTGTACTGTAAAAAGGTCTACCCCAGTATCCTGGCCAAATTTCCCATTGGCCTTTACCAATCATGGCCTTCTAATAATCCATATTTATGAATTAATCACATTGTTCTCCTCACCACTGATAGCTAATGTGTGGTGAGCATTCTGGCGCACTATGGCTGGTGTCACATCATCCAGGTGGATGCTGCACATTAGTGGTGGTGGAGGGGATCCCCATTACCTGTAAAGGGCTATGAGTGGACTGTCCAGAAAAGTTATATATAAGTTTAAGGAATTATTATTACTTAAGCACATGGGTTTCCTTGATATTGTACTATATGTTTCCATTTTCTAATGAAACCTTTCCTTCTTCTCAGATGGTATTGCACTGAAACAAGAAGAAAGACATGTTCCACTAGTATCAGAGAAAACATATGAAAAACAAAAGCAGACACAAAATAATAGACAGACGGTGTTTGATCAGAGATCAGAAAAGGAGAAGGAGAGATGAAGCGTATGGTAAAAGTGCTCTCACAGGAGAGATGCCAAACCAAATCAACTCAAAAAATGAACTTCTTAAAAACATGGTTTAACATATTGGCAGCCCGATAGTGCCAAAGCTTACTGAAACAAATGCTCAGCAAAGAAAAGGGGTCTCAGACGAGCTGTAGTGTGTGCGATGCACTCTGAAAAACATTGTATCCTCATAGGACGGGGGTTATAGTATGAACTATATGCTATGCCATTTGTCACAGATGATCATTTCTGATATACAAAATTCAATTTACCTAATGTCCTGTCCAGACGATATTTCATTAGAGGTGTCTAATCTATGAATTTCCCAAGTATTTAATTTCTGCAGTCAAGAAGAGATCCCCAAATCCTTGGTGAGAAAGGATGTGCAACATTGCTGAATGTACAGTACACTTTACCCATACAAAAATGAAAAGAGGTTACAAAGTAGAGAAACACTTTGTAGGGCTGTTTGCAGTATGGCATCAAAGTAAATAGCTGTATCAAAAATATCTACATAATAAATATGAAATTATTTTTTCCCTCTGTGTTGAATTTAAGTTTCAAACAGTGTCTTTAGAATGGACTGTTCTGCCTGTGAGTGGTAAAATGAGGTTTCTGCACTGTCAGCCTACCTTAGCAGTGTAACTGTCTTCTAGTCTAGTTCTGTCTGCTGTGTTGCGTTTTTCAATCAGTTACAATATTTTGAATACTAAGATAAAATCTCTCCATTGTCGGCCATGTTACAATTTAAAGTGATTCAGTTCTTTTAACTCACTTCAGCACTGTAACTGTCAGCCTCAGAATGATTCTGACTGCTCTTTTTTGAACGCTTTCCAGAGACATATTGTAACATATCTGTGTGTGTGGACAGCCCACACCATTTTTACACTAATTTCAATTGAAAAATTGCACAGTCACTCAATGCATGTCAGGTTTATCCAATAATGAAATTCGAATCTTCCTGTTGGAACTCATTTATAAAGGGCATCATGGATTAAAACATTACATATACAGTATAATGAAACATATCTCACTGAACCTTAAAAATTAAAGAATAATATATTATTAAAATTAAGATACAGTATTTTTTAATGGCTGGAAATTATTGGGATTATAATTTTTAAAATGACATCCCCTCTCCTGGAGTATTTACAGTACTTCCTATGATAAACAATCACACAGTACAACCCATATTGAGACTTAGAAAATTATTCATAGACATTTAGAGATTAATATCACAGCAGTTTGTTTATAAGTGTCTCTTACAGTGCATTTTCTCAAAGGCAAAGCAAGTAAGATTTGTCATGTTCTGTGTTTAAGCATGCTTCCATATATGCGATTGTAAATAAACTAACCCCCCAAATTTTCTCGAATGTGAAATTTAATAAATTAATCATTATTAATAACCATGATATAATTTATTACTGTGAAGTAAAATATTTAAATCTTTGTCATATTAAAAATGTTTACTGTACTGTATATCCAAACATGTTGAATTAAGTTTTGAAATTTTAAATTTTTCATCCCCAAGGCTCAGTAGATACAAACATTATTTGAACCATGTACCTTAGGTAAGGCTATGAACTAACTTATGAGAATAATAAATACTCTTGGTTAATACCCTTGCCTGTTTATTGAACTCTCATCTGCTGATTCATTCTATTCTCATTCTTTTATATGGCAGTTAAGAACTTACAGTGATTCAACTAATTTAAAATGCAGGGTGCCAACACTGCTGTCTGTAACTGAATATAAAATATTGATAACTTGTCCTCCTTAGAACCAGAAAATGAGGACTTTTCTTCGCTTGTGGGAGTTTACCTTGACAAATTTATAATTGTCTTTTTGCTTTTATTCACATACCTACTTTTGATCTTATTTCCCATGGTTCTAAAACGTTTTCACTGTTCTACAGTATATGGGACCATGAGAATACTATAATATACCTTAAAGGATGTTTCAAAAGGAGGGTTTGCTGTAGTGCCCTATTGTTTATTCATACTTCAATGTACTAAAGCACTGCAAAGATGTTAAAACTATACAACAAACATAGTGAGGATTTGTTCATATACTGAAAATACAAATATGATTAATATCCCACTGTTAATACTGCCTAGAGGTCTGGATAATGCTCATTTATTTCAAAACACCTTTAGAAATAGTGTTATTCCTCCACATGGCTTAGTACCGTGGTGTCCATTATTTCCCCCATAATTGTAAGGAGTATGTGCTTCCTTCAAGTTTTTCCAGTGTCCTTGCATTTTTTGAAGGTGTTTGTCTAGGTTTTCCAGTCCTTTCCTCAGCTATTGATCCCTTGACCTATTATCAGTAGAATGGAAGCACATTCCCCAAGAAGTCCCAAACAAGCAAAGCTTCTTATAGTACTTATTTGTTTTGTTATGTTTTTCCTGCCTCTCAACAAATTAAATACTTGTTGTACATTTTATTTGTATTCTTTGTTGGTTGTGTTATTTTAACATGAGAAGAAACAGAAATTAAAAAGTCAACTTAACGACACAATGAAATATACTGTAGATCCATCTTTTTAAAATAACTAGTGTAGCCTACGAAAGTCACAGTAAGCCAGACCCAAAACCTGGTATGCACAAAATGCAGTGCAGGTCTGCACCCTGGGGCCAGTTTAACATTCCAACATAATACTCACACAATGACCTACACAAACAAGCTTCAGATTAACTGGTGTCTCTAGACTGTTTCCAGCATGTCACAGAAGGCAACACAGGCCAGAATCAAACCCTTTACCCAAGACACTGAGGAGCCAGTGATAGAGTATCTGCCCTGCATTCATATAAGATAATATCACTTTATTGGCCATATACAATTTTTTGTATTAGGAATTTGTCATTTTTCACATACCCCAACTTGCTCTCCATGAGGCACACAGACAGGGAGAGAAGCTTGGGGTCAGAACACAGAGTCAGCCATTTATATGGCACCAGTCAAGCAGTTGGGGTTAAGGGCCTTGCTTAGGGGCCCAACAGAGTAGGATTCCTCTCCCGGCTGCAGGATATGAACCGGCAACCTTCCAGCCACAGGCTCAGATCCTTAGCCACAGAGCCACTGCACCACCCCCACATGCAGGCCAGGTTGAAAAATGTCAATGTCAGACTTGGTCTAATTAATAGAATTATATTTTATGACAATGTACACCATGGAAGAAGATTTGATACTATGGCATAGAAGAGTTCACTACTGTCAAGGTATTTGCATTATGTGGGATAATGCCTGAGAGCAACTGTGATTGAATCCTAACATGGGCAGAGCAGAGGTGTAGCTATCACACTAGCATGGCCTATAAATGTTTCATGAACATGCCCTATATGGCTTATAATGTGAACCTGTTGTTAAATTATCTTATAGAACTCAGTTGGGATGACAACTGGGGTGGGGTTGGGATAACTGAACAGTTTGTCAAGAAGGTAACAATCTAGGTTCTAACAAGAATGAAAATAATGTGCCCAACTAAAAGACATTGTGATAATGGTTAGAAGTTATGATCTGTGAATATTTAGAAATATAAAAAATGTAAATATAATGCCAATAATATTTGCTATTTTAGTTTTTCTAAGAAATGTTAATTTGTTTAAAGAAAACTCATGGCAACAGTTGGGTTTGAACACCCAACCTCAGGGTTATAAATCAATCACTTAAGCTATCACGCCACCAAGGCAACTCATGTGACAACCACTGAAACAGCCATACACTTATCAATGGAAAGTCTTATACTACTGTTTGTGCAACAGTATATGAATATAGTTAAACCATTATTAATTTATTTAGATATGTGAATGTTTTGTTTAATCCGATAATGAGTGTATTCACAGAAAAGGTTAAAACGATCAATTTTCACAAAGTATATAAACGTACAGTAATATGGTCAGAAGGAGCACATAAAAACGTTTAGAAATAACCTCATGTAAGACTTTGATGCTTAAAATGTTTGGGGAGAAATGGGATACTGGTGTGTATTTTTTCTTTAAAATACCAATACCAGCAATATACAGTTTACATAATATGTTTATGTTTCTAAATTAATATCGTTTATGACCTTCAGATGCGTTATGCTCCTATTCTTTTTATGCTCGTTCAGCTACTAAAATTTCCCTTTAGTGGTAAAATGCCATCTAAATATTCAATACTAAGCAGATTAAAATGTGCAAAGTAAAGAGATTAAATCTTTCCACTACCGACCAATGCACCATGAGAGCCCCTGTTGTGCCCCTGTCGGTCATTTTGGCCAGCCAATCACGGCGCGGTGGTGCACACGTAGTTGCCCGCGGTACGGGTTTGTACCGCGAACTTTGAATGGCTGCATCTGTATTTGACAAGCATCACAAAAGATACTGATGTTATTTGGATCTACTTACATGTGTGAGCAAACATTCAGCTTGATGAACATCAACAAATCACGTCACAGAACAATGGCTGCATCTGTACATTAGGACAGGTTTATATGGGTTTCATACTGCATGGGAAAAACTCTATGGTTTATGAAGGGTAAATTAACAATGTCTCCACATAGGATTTGAATTCTTCACCCACTGGACAGGAGTCCAGAGCCTTAGCCAATTGTTCATGCAGATATCCTAAGTTGAATAATGATTTAACACTTCTTGTTTTCTAGACTGACCTACAGTAAACAAAAATGATGTTTTCATTTGCGTTCCAGTCTGAGATTTATTTTAATAGTTTACCTGATAGAAGCTTTAGCACCTTGACACTTTATCTTCAGTGGTGGATAAAGTGGGTTCCATCCTATACATAAAGTACTTTGGGTTCTTTAGTGATACTATTACATTTATATTTATTCATTTGGTAGATGCCTTTATGTCAAGAAACTTACAATCACATCTGATTAAGATGCAAAAGGTGCATATAATAGTTACATAAAACAACAATAAAACCTGTAAACTCAATGATAATTAAGTGATAGGATGTTATATAGTGTAGCTTAAACAGGAATTAGTAACAAAGTGGGGGTTATTCACAGGTGCAAAATGACGGTGTAAATGAAAAAAAAATAATTTGTCAGCTAAAAAGTTTTTGAGGTAAAGATAAAGAGATCTTTACAAACTGCAGTTCATATGGAGCACTAGGCTGTGACACATAGGGTATCTGTTGTTAGGAATGATGAAAAGTCAAACATAAGAATGTAATACTACATATTACAGATTGAAGTGACAACTAGCTAAAATTCCACTTAGATCGCAAAAACACAGGTGACCCTGATCCCAAAATTTATTCTAGCTATTCTAAGAAAGAAAATAAGGTGGGAAAGAGTATTTGTATTACAAAAACTAAACGTTAAACACAATAGTAACATTTATGCACACAATGAGAATCTGCATGTTATAGTTTTAAGAAAATGAAGAATACATATATATATAGTTGGATTGTAGGCTGACATCCCAAATGAGTCCAAATCAGTGCGAGTCAGGCTATCAACCAATGCTACTGAAAGCTTTGGCTTCAAGTTCCTAATGAATATCATTAGTGGAAGAACACCATACTGCTCAGCTAGGCATGTTTCTTTAATCCGCACAGTGAGCCTCTTCAGGTGGATAAACAGAGACTGTGCATCCAGATTTCATTTAAACAAACTCCTGACCTTCACACAGACTCTGGTACAAAACAGCAAAAAAGGCAATGTCAAAAAGATGCACATCTTCTCAAATCTTAAAGCTGCAGCAACACTACACCCTCATTGAGGCATTATCTCCAGTGTCTGATTATACTTATTAAAAAAAAAGGCAGAAAAAAACTGCACAAGAATCAGACCTGCAGTTTCAAAGTGAATTACAATTCTAACTTTAATGTTATCCTGAAGCCTCGCCGGACAAGGTCACTTCGAGGAGAATTCATTTACTGGAATGGGCCAATGTTTATAAACACCCTAAGACGTATTGACGTCCCTTGTGAAAATTAGTATGGATTATTTTTATCACCCTCTCGGTAAATAATTGCTCAGTGTTATTGTCACTTTCCTGGGGACAACACAGATTACGTGCCAGGAATAACTGGGATGGCCATGAAGTATTTGTTGTGCCTGCAGTATCCCTAGAAGTGTTTAGCCATTGCTGAAGGGATCTGCATCAAATCATTTTACTGGAGATCAAAATTACACATTGACTTAAATTTAAACTATTGGCACTATTACTCCTTATGTACAGCTTTATGATGTTTCTAATCATTTTAATCATTTTGTATACTGGAAGACCGCAAATACATTTGATTGCAATATTCATATGTTGAATTTGTAATGCATCTCAGTACTGTATATAAGCACCCTTACAAGACAAATGTACTATAAGACTCTGTAAGTTTTCCTGTCTCTTAGTAATACTTCTCAAAAGTTTCAGTATTTGCTCTGTAGGTCTCTCTACTACTATGTCTGGGTTCAGTTTGGCACATTTTTCAAAATTTGACCTCTCGAAAGCAAATCACCAGGAAATTTAGTGGAGAATCTAATTAGTGTCACATAAGCTCACAGGTTAAAAACCATGAAATTAAGCATGTGAAATGGTTAATTTCATTATTTCTCTTTCAATTTTAACATTTTTTTTGGTTAGACTGACCTAAACAAAAACGATGTTTTCAACATCAGAATGAGGAAAACAAACATCAGGAGAGACTAGATAACTGACAATCTTACTTTAGGATTTTTCCACTGTAATTTTCTCCAGCTTACATCCTTCAAGTCTAAAACTAGTGCTGTCCCTACCATCATTCATAAATGTTCCTTGCATTAAGCTCGATAGTTTTTGAGAGTTACATCTAATTAGCAATACTATGCAAATGTTGCTTCACTGAGCAAACAGATGAGCCAATGTTTCAGTTTACAGTAAAGTCTAGCATGGCTCAGAATCCAGATCTTCTGGGCAAACACATTTATCTTCATATGAGGCAGCAGATGTCTCATATTTAAGTGGTGGCCAATAAATGTAAGACAATCCAAAAGAAGAATAAAGTATTTGTGAAGTCTAGCCATGCTATATGATATAGGCCTCTACATTGGTGATCTTTACAGGAGAAACAGGTAAAAATATGGGAGAATATTGCATTTACAGTAAAACACCATGTATCTTTGCAACAAAATCAAAGTATATAGTAATATTTTATTTGCAGTGGCATTGTAGTCGCAGTGAAAATGTAAGGAAAGATAAAGATTTGCTATAAGAAATAACTCTTCTTACCTTATTAGTCATCAAACAGCTTTGATTGCTGAAACCTATTGGGAGCGTAGCTATGGTAACTCAGGAAAGAGGTGGGGGTGGGAGTGGGGGTTTGGTATTTTGTGGATCAAACATTGAACAAATGCAAGCACAATTCCCATAGTGGGGACGCTTGTGTGGGGTGCTTTGGGGAACACAAAATTGATTTTTTTTTGCACTGATTAAATCATGTAATCACATTATTAACCTTGAACAAAACAAAATAGTTAAGTAACAGTATGTGTCCCAAACAATGTTTATTTTTCAAGCTTCATGTTTACTCTTGAACGCATTGACACACAGTGGTTGGAGGGCCCTACAGTAAACAGGGGAACTGGAGGTTAATTCTCTCTATTGACTTCACAAATGGTCTGATCTTCTTTAATGAGGTGATATAACCTCCAGCCAATTTTTATTTTTGTAGTGCAGAAGATTGTAAAGGGTACTGACACTCTCTTTATTGCTCCTGGTTTAAGATCAGTACATATAAAATTAGAGTGCACTGAAAAATTACCTCTTTAGAGTATTATTGTACTCATGCTTACTCTAAATACATGAATAATGTGTTTGAAGAAGTGTGGAGATTTGCATTTTGGTGAAAAGCAACAATCCTTTCCAACAAAGACTTAAGTGATACTTGAACTCATTGCATCATAAAATTGACAGAATTAGAATAAAAATATGGCTGCCATATTTAAAGCAAGGTAGAATTTTCATGAATTACGTTTACTTGTTTTCTTAATTTCTTTTCATTTTTTTATAAGCTGGGCGTGCCAGTTTCTATTATAAAATGCCGAGCTGAGTCACATTTAAGCTATGTTTTACTTGAATATGATTAAAAAATAATGTCATAATGTGTTCTTATACAGCACACAACAGGAGGAATCAACATGTATAATCGTTTACAACCATTTGTGCATACAATATTACTTGCACAGAATTTAAAATGATTATTAAATAATTATTCATAATGAGGCATACTTCCAGCTGAAAGTGAAGAGCACAGAACTCAAGGTAGGGTGAAGTAAGTTAAAATGATGGAAGACACCATTAAGGAATTGAGAGATGACAAGTACTTTCTGCAGATAAGAACAAAAGAAAAGTTATAAACAAGAGAACGCCATCATGGGCCCTTCTTCCCTGTTTGGTGATTAGTAGCTTATTGATTCAAGGAACTCAGCCAGTCATTTCTTGAAGGAAGCCAAGATACCACATGGCTGGGTAGCTTGTTCTCACAAACTTTTAAATTAGGTGCACATTCAGTAAAAGTGATCCTGATATACCTATGTGAAATTTTGTTATATTTCTTTTATGCACATTATTTGATCATGACATGTAGCATTTAGATTTATGATAGTTCTTTTTAGCCTCATTGCAAAGGTTACAAAAATGCTGTCAACAGGATTTGTTTTTTGCCAAAATGCTTCATTTCATAAATTTTCCAGCATGGCAATGAATCAAAAGCTGAATATTTTCCAAGCCATCAAAATAAATGCACATTAGCACAAGGTAAAATTTTAGTCATTCATTAAAAAAAAGACTCATATGGCAGGAGGATGAAGCAACATTATTGTAGCAGATTGGGGGTTTAAATTTATACTTGATGACTTAAAATTGACTGCAGTTATACTTCTAGCTGGACTTTAAATGACACGCTTAAAAGTGTTTACCCATTAGAACTCATGTTCTTACAACTTTTAATCTGACTCAGTTTTGAGATATGATGACTGAGCGGTGCACTGCACCATCCAAGTAGCCAAAGGTCTCAGAAAAAAATTATATATTCTCTTATATTAATTCTCTCTACTGACTTCACAAATGGTCTGATCTTCTTTAATGAGGTGATATAACCTCCAGCCAATTTTTATTTTTGTAGTGCAGAAGATTGTAAAGGGTACTGACACTCTCTTTATTGCTCCTGGTTTAAGATCAGTACATATAAAATTAGAGTGCACTGAAAAATTACCTCTTTAGAGTATTATTGTACTCATGCTTACTCTAAATACATGAATAATGTGTTTGAAGAAGTGTGGAGATTTGGAAATAGGAGTAAATTATCACTCATCCTAAACTTCACTTGGGCTCCAAAATCCAGCAATGAAGATAACAATATCTATGTAGTTTGGAAATGTTAACCCTAACCCTAGTTTTGGTTTCAACTGAGCAGTCCTGCAATCTGTCTCTGTAGCCCTTCAGTCCTTCAATCTGTCTAAATTTTGAGATATGATTATTGAGCTGTGCACTGCACCATCCAACTGACAAAAGTCTCTGAAAAATTATCACGTCCTAAAGCTGACTTTGGACCCCAATGCTGAACGTAAAAGAGTGTCTAAGTAATATGACAGTTTATTGACAACTAAAACATGCATTACATGCAACAAGCGTAAAAGAATATATATCTGTGGAACAATCTGTTTGAACACGAATGCTGATTGTTCACTTAGGGATTACAAAGATCAGAATGAATAACTTCAAAGTTAAAATATATATAATTGTGTCAACTGTAACATGTTACAGTCAAGCCCATAGGTTCTATCAGCTGCATTAGCTAATTACATGTATACTCTCAGACTCAAGTAAATATACATTTACTATTGTGAACTAATATTAAAACGTGTCTGCAAGAATCTTTAACTCCCGAGAACGATGTGATTAATGAAGTTATACTCAACAATACTTCGGCCAACGTCCTTGATGAGCTTAAACTTTGCACTGGTTAAAAGCTTGGCTGTGTCTGTGGCAAATACAGGAGAGAGAGCGTTTCCTTGCATTGAGTTCAGACATCTCTGCCAAAGTAGTTTCCTGCTGACTTTAGTATTTAAATACAATCTGTGCACAGTTTGTATTCTTAAGGTCTAACCAAAGTCAGTTCATCCAGGGTATTGCTTGTTCAGTATATGGCCAGATATACTGGATGTTGACAAAAACAGTCAAGTTGGTGACTGGCTGAGATGTTATCGGGGATAGTTCTGGTACCCTCCCTACAGATCCCCAATTGGTGGATCTTCCTTTGGATGATAGTGACTTTACACCTGTGATTATAGGAAGAAACAAGCCTGAAAACATGCTGAAGCCCAAGTGCTATACTGTATATCATTACAACATTCAGTTTGATACAGGTGTATAATGTCTCTTATCAGAAGGGCCTCTTTAGCCACATTCCTGTGCCATTCACATACAGTACCACACCAGGTATAGAAAGATCATTAAATAATTAATTCTGAGTGAAATAATAGACTCTGTTACTACATAATCTTACAGTGCCCTTCAGAATTACATGGACAGTGAAGTCAAACATGTAAGTTATACTTTGCAATGAAATGAAATGAAATGAAATGAAATGTATGTTTATGGCAATGAATTCCAGTTTTTGAAGTGACTACATGTATGAGATACTTTCTATTTAAGGAAATTTAAAAGTCAGTATTGAAGTTTCATATACCTGTTAGGCAATAATCATTTGAGAGACTCAGGATGTTCGTTTTGCAAAAACCTGTATCTATAGGTGGCATTAACAATACAGTTCCCTAATCTTTGTGTAGAAACTGTCTTCATATTTCCCTGCTTATCCAGATATCAGAGCAGACAACGTTATCCTAAAACCCGATTATCAGGAATACAAATATGCAAAAGTGTCTTTAATATTGACATTAACTACAGTAATAGATATTCCTACCTCTATGAATCAACAAGGAGGTCATCTTTGAACTTTCTTATTTAATTTGCACAAACCTTGGTCAAACAAAGAAAAAGGAAGTTGTAGGCAATACCGATCAACTTGAAGTACAAGCCAAACAAATGTATTAATCTCCCTTACAATGATTAAACCTCCTCAATTTGCTGTTAAAGATTTATTGTAAAAAAGGCAGCCTTCCAAAATGAGAATAAAGGCACTAATCGCTCCTGTAAGATTTACAGACAGCCATTTTCACTTTGGGCTCCATCCCAAGAAAACCATTCAGAAGAAAAATAAATATAATTGAGAACAGCTAGCCTTTTCTCGGTCGAAATGAACACTGGAAACATAAAAAAATAAAATTCACATGATACCTGGAGATTTAAAAATCTATTTGGTTCAGAGGATCCTTAGCTCTTACTGTGAATTCCATGTACAGTATGAGAATTATATACTATAAATTGTCTTGTTAACAGCAATACAATTTTGACATACACATCTAGAAATACATATTTAACCAGGAATGCACGCAGAATACATGTTCAGCTTTATTATAGTATGAGATCAATAAACTGGGTGAGGGCACAAACACTTGCAAAATGGATTTCATGTTGCAAGATAAGTGTTCAATTAATATCTCTCTTGAATGTCTTTGAGAGTCCTAAAAACGTACTGTGGCAAGGAGCCAGGTTGTTGGCCAAGATGAGATGGGCCTTGTCTGTGTTGGAGAATCAGGATCTATGTGTTTGAGATGACAGGTTGGTTCTGTTGTTATTGGAGCTACAGTATAACACAGGCAGGACAGCTAAATATCATTGCAGTGGCAGAAAATAATATCTACTGTATGCTCCTTTTGTGTTGCATGTTGTTACTTCTCATATTATCTTCTTATGATATTGCTTTCAAGTGGAGTGTCTTCATATGTCAGATAATACATTGTATAAAACATGCTGAACACACCACCTCAAATGGCACCTCAATGCTGCCAGTGCAACACCCTCTCTTGCTTTGTCATGTTTTCAGTGATCTGTCTTGTTCATTCAGTCCTTTGCCACAATCTTAATTACTGCCCGTTGGCCTCCTCTCAGGGAATGCTGTACAGTTTCCTTCATTCTCCTGGTCTTACCTCGGCTCTATTCACACACATCAGAAGATCATCATATGCTCCACTCTGTCTTCACTAGTCACCAGGCACTGGAGTATCCAAATCTAAGAATGGTGTGTTCTGCAGGTTTTCCCAATTAAGAGGCAGCCACCTTAATTCAAGACCACATCATTGGGCTTATGCTTTGAGTGAAGATGATAGCTTTCTCACAAGGCCACTTCTCAATACCTCATAGGCAGCTTCATTGTTTTTTTTTACATTATGCTGTATATTATACATGGCTTTTACTGTGCCCTCTAAGGGATTGAAGATTTAAACTATGCCAGGAAAATGCACCCCACGCCATAATAGAACCACCAGAATCCTTCACCATGGGAAACACACTCTGTGTAAGCTCAATGTATCTGTATGTATTTTTTGTTAAGTTCACAATCACAGATTGCTGTTCAGAGTACAGTATGTGCCACTGGCAACTGACAGTGGCTACTTTGACTTCATACTCATCTAACAGAGATACAGCACATACAGTAACTAGAAATGATCTGTTTATATGCACGTAGAAGGAGAAGTTATAAGGCATCTCAATCTCCCTTGTTTTATGATGAGAAAAGACTTCATAGCCATAACTCATTGCAAGAGCATGCTCTTAACATACTATACACCCTAACCTCCAAATGGTATTGCTTTGTTGAACTGCAATGTACAGTACAGCTACAGTATGTGAGAAAGAAAGGGAAGTTTTGGTGTTGTGCACAAAGATTAAATTACTGAGTAATAATTTAAAGCAGAAGACAGTTTTTAACTTTTTAGGGAGATACAACCCCTGTATAGTATACCTGCTGATGCTCAAACCTTTGTCGTCATGATGTCAGAATAGAAAGTTCATTCTAAGACGCTATGAAGTTTGAAAATCTTTTTCAACTCTGTTTGCAGGAGGGATTTATTCTTTTACAGTGATGCTCTCCACAGATGGTTATAGTTTACCGCAGTGTGGTCATTTATTTTCTAAACAGAAAGAAACTGAAGAAAAACCTTTGTCTGAAATGTCCTGAAACAATTTTTTGAATCATTTAAACATTGTGTATAACAATTTAATTTTATATGTATTAATAAAGTGGAATAGTTTATATAGAAAGGAACATTAAAAGCTGGAGAAATGAGTACTGGGACTAATAGAATCTGTTGCATTCAAATACCTCTCAGCATACAGCATATTAATCTGTAAATTGCCAGGTCTTGAAACAAACAAATTTGCATTCTGACAGGTTTGAGACAGGGATATTAAGAAAAAAAATCATTAAGCCATGAACATGTTTTTGAGAAGATGTTGAAAATCAGCCGAGATCAAGACGAGCACAAGATCAAAGAATCTCTTCATCATAAGGTAAGAATGAAAAGAAGCAATAACCAGCTATTTTACGTGAGGGACTTATAAATGCACTGCAGTATAAATACTTCAGACTTGGCTTGACTAACACAGAAAACAAATATTAATACACATATCTAATACACTCAAAACACAACTAAATACAAAATACAATCATTAATACAATTAATCTCTCTATTTTTCAATGTGCTTTGAGCAGCTTGGCTCGTAATGCAAAAAGTCCAAAATGACACCTACTGTACTAAAATAATTTAAATGATTTGACTTTTACGTGTGTGTTACAATCAAAATTCAAATTTCAGTCCTGCCAATATAATAGATTATATTCATATATAAATCTGAAGCTGTGAAAAATGAAAAAAGCATGCTATTCTTTTCTAAAATCCTACAATTTCTAAACAGTGTCCTCTTTGAGTTTCTTGAGATTCACAGTTCTGAGGTTTGATGGTCATGACAATCCCTCTTCAACTAGGTGTAATCAACAGCACAGGCTCTTGCCAAATAATTGAAATTACCCCTACACACCACACAATGTACTAATGTACGTTGCCCCTCTCATTCCAATAATCCATCTGTGCGTACCACAGTACACAACAATGGCACCAGTGGCCTCATCCCAAATTTCAAAGTATATATGGAATATAAAAATTTTCTTCTACACCTCCAAGAAAGTGAAATCAGAGGGAGACATTTCCACAATTTAAAGAGGCAAAGGGAAGGAAACCTGATAAATTGGAGTAAAGATAAAAAAGTTTATCTAATGAAGGTTTCAACCCTTCAACCATTTCTTTTTAGACTTGGCATGTAACTCATTGCCAAAAGAGAAAACAATATATTTTTGATGGATTCTTTGCCATCAGCAATATTTGACAAATTTTGATCTATGATACATATTTTTCCTCATGAGTGAGAGGAGTATAAAAATAAAGTCGACTTTATTTTATCATTTTAATTTTTCACACAACACCCTTCTGTTGTGTCCTGGTGAGCCAGAGCTTGCAGGCCTTGATCTCCCTGGAAACCAAGTGCATTGACACAAGGAGTCAAATACCTCCTGGGGCTGAGCTGACTTGATTGGGCCAATTGTCCCAACTGCATACCTCCAATTAACGGGTGCTAATTTCATCAGGACCAACATATATTAACCTTCTACCACTGATCAGGTGCAATTGACCTACTTCCAACCTGGGTAGTGCTCTCAGCATAACCTGTTTCTCAGAAGGACACTCAACTTGAATCCTGCCTGAGAGATTCTCCATCTGTCTTGAGCCCGCTATGCCTGTCAGCACACTGTCTGTTCTGCCAAGCACCAGACCAGTGGCACAGATCCAAACTTCATACCTACAACCCTCTGCCACAGGTCAGCCACCCAGCCTGGATCAGCCTTGACAGCTGTGCTCACCTACTTTCGCCATCATAACACCTCCATGCTCAAGTGAAGAAAGGTCAGGAATCAACAAACTATTCTCGTGTCAATATAATAAAAGGTAAAGGGTCACGGTCTCCCAGGAGTTTATGCAGTATGAATGTTTTATATCTTCATGTTTAGTTTTATCATACCTTTGAAATGTTTCTCCTGACCTCCTCTGGTAATAAGGTTTTACTGAGCTGAGAGAAGAGGACCTACATGTATTTTCAGTGCATGGATTTTGACATCTGGATGACCTCACTGACCCAAGGGAGCTGATGGCAAATGACCACAGTTTGGGAGAGAGCACTAATGTGAGCTCATTTGTCCTGCCACAGGTTAAGTAATGTCTTCTACAAATTAATTTGACAACATAACTCCAATACGTTTAAAGATTTCCTGAATATTGACCCTGTGTTTGTTTGATAAAATAAGGTTAGATTGATGACTCCTAGCTACACTGTCAGTTTGGTTTCAGGTTTAAACTTGTAAATTTCAATCATCTGCTTCCTCAGGTTACCAAAGACTGCTGGAACTATATCACTTAGAAGTACACTTTTGTTTCATGTCCAGACATAAAAATGGCTCAGTACTAGGGATTATTGCAAACGTATAAATGTATCATGATGAAGCAAGCATGCTGATGAATTTTGGAAAACCATACTGAGGAGAATTTTCATCCTCAAAAAAATGATAGGACATTGGAGAAAGCTTGCCAGGCCTGGGGTTTCATCATGGGCTCAGCTTTGAGGGATAAGCAAATACAGTAAGTAAATACAAAAGAACAAAAATAAAAAACAGCTTTAGGAATCAATGAAAATGACTGCAGATTTTATGACTTTCACTCTAAGAAAATGAGTTCAAAACATTGGTTAATAAAACTAAAAATAATTTAAAATAAGCACTGTCATTAAACTTTAGTTTAATTGAACAAAAACTACTGTAACTCCCATCCTCCAAATTCCCTTACACTTTAAATATAGCAAATGACACTGGCTAGGTGGGGGCAAACATTAAACTAATTGGGAATAATTACAGGAGAAATGTAAAACCAATTTAAATTTAAGTGCATGTAGACTGTAGTGACATTTTACTAATGATTGAGTAACTGTCGGAGGTTGAGAACTGGCAACAAAAGTAAAGATTAAAGATTAACATCTCCCAAAATACCATATTTCTTCACAGGATTTACAGACAATCCTTCCAAAAAAGCAAGATTATCTGATATTTTTTCCTGGATTTTAGCCTGCATACTTTATCCAGGCGAGTAAAACCCCTTTGCTTGACCCACCTTCCATTTCACAAGATTGTATATAAAGCTGATGAATGGATTTTTCTACATTCATGAGATCCAGTTTCTATTTAGAAGAGGGCTTTTAAAAAGAATCAGTGCCAGCCTTTATTGGTTTTTACAATGTATCCATGATAATCTACATGACAAGCAGGTTACTCTTTTTAGTATTTGGCTATAATTAGCCCACACACATAACGAACCTAAACACAAAATTGTACCTACTGTAACTCCCTCTGTGGTCCAAAGTACTGTAGGTGGGACTTTAAAGAAATTGCAATGCCACACACATTTCTGAAACAATGCTGGGTAGTTTCATGTGCAGAATGAAATTATAATTTTCCCCAAATCTCCATTGCCTACACTCCAGTAATATACAAATCAGCTAATAGTTGATGCAAAACACGCATAATAACATTAAATAATATAGTTGCAATAAATTTAGCATTTAGTGTCCATTAATAGTAAATGCAATACTTAAAATAAACATGGTTAAGAATCTGAAGAATGATATCTTGAAGGACTAGTGTGTCTTCTAGTTTTATTACATTCTGACTTCATTCGAATCAACTGTTCACTTAATTGATCTGTGTCACAGCTAATTCCAGGTCTTTTTCCAGGCTAATTCCAGTTCATTGACAGTTTCCAGGTACTGAGAGTTATAAAATACTCATTAAATCTGGTAGACTGTGGATTAAGTATAACAGTTCTATACTTTGAGGACTAAAAATCATTCTCACTAAATTTAAATATAGTATACTCAGTGGCTCCTGATTATTGCTGTGTATCTGTTTGAAGAGTGCATGTTCTCCCTGTCTTTTCATGGGATTTTCCTGAGTTGCCCAGATATTTCCTACCCGTCACATTCCGATGTGAATGGCTACTCTAAATTGTGCAATTTTTAAAGTAGGGGGTAAAGTCAACTTCATTGATTATTGTGCAACATACTGTATAAGTGCAACATGTGCTGGCTTTGGCAATACAAGTATTTACTGATAGTTACTGATACACTGAGTAGAATGAATGAATTGCTCTCCTGTGTGACTTTTCTGATATTCTCATAGGGACACTTCTTTCTTTACAGACCGGGGACATGTAATGGAGAAGCCAGCGGTCGAATCAGGATCCTGAGTCTGAGCAAGGAGTCAGCTCCCCCATTAATGAGTGAGGAAAAATAGATCTGCCACAATGGCAAATACTGTATGGGGCAGATGGAAGGATGCAAAAAAAAAAAGCATTAGTGAGTGAAAAAGAATAGTAATATTTATAGGTATGTAGGCAGAAGGGGAAGAGTTTAAGGTTTGACCTTGCCCTCATCTTGTGTTTTAAATTCCATTTACTGTTTAGTCCCTTCAGGTGCCTTTGACAACGGTGTAGTACACATTTGCTGAGTATAATCCAATGGAATACATAGACATTATATACTGTATATATACTGTATATTCTTATACATATATACATATACATATATATTTCATGACACCCCTAGGAATGGCCATCATTTTAGGGCACGAACCAGGTGTGTCCACAGTGCCTGATGTGCCCTTCACTGCCTGTTGGGGAAACTTTTCACTTTTTCTCCAACTTACTGTACATAAATTCTCCTCCAAGAGTGGTGCTATTATCCACACCTCTGTCCTTTCATGGCCTCCTCTGAGATCATTTTTAGCTGATTTCAAATCTGTTTCCCTTGTGAATACTCCGGCTCAACAAACCTCACACCTCTTTTAACATTCACACTCATCCCTTGCGAGAAGTACAGTAGCAATGGAAGACTCCACTCATTTGTTGCCGTTTGGCCACACCTGCTCTAGCACCTTCATTACTTTACCTTACGTGGCCCAACCCACTAACGGCCAAGGCTGCTGCTCTTCAGGAGCCTTCCCTGCACCTTGATGTTGTTTATACCATCTAGGGATTTGAACCGGCATCCTTCCAGTCACAGGCGCAGATCCTTAGCCACAGAGCCACATTATTATTACATCACACGCAAGGAATTTGTCACTCTTAACAGGGCCCTTCTGGGGTACACAACGCCACAAACTTCCCAATCTCCTCCAAGATCGTCATTCACACACTTTTTCCCCTCCTGGGTATTGAGTCTGCAGCCTGGCCATCTGCTTTCACAATGCATACTGTTCATTTTCGACGACAGCAGCTTTGCCTAACATGCAGCCAAACAGTGACCTGTTTTTTCTCTGCCACTGCTTCGGCCCAGCCACTCTCACTGTCATGCCTCAGCATGACTTAGCTGGATACATTAATCTACAGATACCAGGATCTCACTCGTTCCACTGTGCTGGGTCTGCTGCTTACTTCCACGCATGGTAAACAGACCTGATCTTATGTTTTCTGCGCCCTGAAGCTTGCTTGGGACTGATAGCCTGGCCTTTTTCCTTGCAGGGAAGTATTCAGCCTGCTCTTATAAGCATGCCTCCTGCTGAGTCCTCTTAGTTTACAAACTCCCTTCAGCTGCGGTTGTATAGAAAAGCTTCTAAAATGAGAGTTCCACCTTCCTGACAGACACACCTCATATTATAACAGAATTTATGGAAGAAATACGTAGCTAGATTAGTATGAACACATTTTACATATGGCAACTGTAAAAGATACAGAAAGCAAAGTAATATTAGGGTAGTTCATAATCTTTTTGTTGTGTTTTTTGTTGCCTTAATGTAATAGTTAAACACACAAATACTGTATATATTGTAAATAAGTGCGTATTGGAGGGCATAACAGTAATTCATTAAGGTGTGATAAAATAAAAAATGTTAATAAAAGTTATTTTTATGGTCATTATCAACTTATACAGATAATATTAAATGTGTCTCTCCAAATGCCATGGTTGTTTGTTATTTTTAATATGCAGAAATCTTTGTAGACTTTTTATGGAGTCATAGAGGACAGTGGCAGATTAACACTGTCAGATGTCTGTTGCTGTTACACTAGCACATAACATTCTTAATAGCAATTATACTCAGCAGAGAGTGGAAATTAAGGAAGCCCTCCACACAATCACACCTAAAACAAGACAGGATTGGTCATACAGAAGTATCCAATCTTTGAAAGATTCCATTTTTCTTTCCCCAACAAATCGTGAATAATCCCCAAAACACAGCTGTTGAGAAATAATTAGGGAACTGAGGACAGTTCAAAAAGCCTAGCAGATGTATTTCAGTATATCCTTTGTCCTTTGTGAAACACCTCTGAAAGCTCATTATCCACCCACAAAGCCAAAAGAAGGCTCTTCAGGATGTTTACATTGAATTCAACAAAACACAGGCAGTTGCAATTTATGAAGCTTTTGCGGTCAAACAATTGTCTGTCCTTTGCTGTTAGTGAATAGTTTTTTCTTCATTTTCAAAAAACTAGCTGCAGAGTACAGACACTGTCTTATTAAAGATGCCTCTCATTATTATTAGCCTGCAGGAACACAACAGACCGATAGATTAAGTGCCACGTGGCACATTGATTGTGCCTCACACCCTCTCTTGGCACAGAGTAATCTTCTACTGTGCAAATAAAAGGCTACTGTGCCAGAGACTGTCTCAGTGAGGCGTTTCATTATGCTCCTTTGAAAGGCCTGTAGGGGTCACAGTTGGATCACATAGGGAACAGTGGCTGAATAATTTACCAAGGAAATTGAAAATTTCACTGTTAACTTTCTGTTCATCTATACATCTCAATAATCCCCATTGGGAGGCAAACACTGTGACAAAACATGCCAAGTAACACCAATTATCTTAGGACATAATGCCAGAGAACTATTAATTTCAGCTTTCAGTAAAAAAGCCAGATTTGATTCCCTGAATTTCTCTTACTACACTGATGTTTCTTTTTTTTTTGCAGTATTCTTTTTTTGTAGACGGTTGAAACGTATTCTCTTTTTGGGGGAAACTGGTGTTGAAACCTCTTTTTCTGGTTTTAACATTTTTGTCATGTTGGCAAGTGTTTTAGTCTAGAATGTGGGCATTATTTAATTCTTCATTTGAGAATACTCATTGACGTGCAGATTTTGTTTTAAATTGAATTAGCGTTTTTCTTTTCAAATTAGACAAAAACTTGTCTAAAGAGATTGTGAGATCATGTGTTAAGTACTGTCCTATAATATATACTTTTTGTTTGACAAAAAAGCAGATTGTTCTTTTGTTCTTTTACAACAGCAGTTCGTGAGTAGTTTACACTGACAATCCTTGATGTATTTTTTTTTATATAAAATATTGCTTTGTAGTTCAAGTAAATGTAGCATGAATATGCAGAGTAGAGACTCTGGACAGAACAGACTAGAAACCAGCTGGATGGAACATATAAACACTTTTCTGCTCTTTTTTTATTTGGGCATGTCTGGGTTACCATCATAAACCATGTAGCCACAACATAACAAATCCTTCATCCTTGTCCCATAATTATCTGGAAATAATTACAAAATAATCTTGTTAAATTAAACAAATACCAGAATGCCTAGGACCTAGATATAATTATTATTCTACAAATTGAGGTACCCCAGCTGTTGCTTGCTTTCTACATAAAAAGCTTTGAATTTCAGGTGAGAGTGATCCTTTCTGAAGGTTCCAATTAGTGCTGAACTATACAATCACTCACAGTGGTTAGACACACATTCACCAATTTAATTCAAAAATTAAGATCTGGATGCTGAGTAGTTCATATTAACCAAAAATCACAGTACAATTTTAGTCCCATTTTGAATGAACATTATGTGATCTTTAACCTATTTAAATGGTTCCACTAGTTTACATAATTTCTGTCCACTGCTGTATGACATATTTTAGACTACCTGGTGAATTAAGAATCTAATATAATTTAATGTATTAAGCCCAAATTAAAAATAATATATTTAATTTATATATACACGTATTATAAATGTAATGTATACATTTTAATATATGTCTGCCCAATTACTGTACTGTAGTTCAATCACTGCAAGAAATGCCAATCAAGTGCTGTGTTTGGGCAATTGTGGGGAACCAGCCTCACAGCTGGTGAAGAAGAGGAACTATACTAAACAGATAGTACACATACTAAACAAATTATACTAACTATACTTAAGTATAGTATACTACGCATTAATTATACACATAGTATACCAATGTACTAAATTGTACTTTCTGAAAAAAAAGAGGCTGAGATGACCTGGGGTGTGTGAAATGGTCTCTGTGAATATGTTTTCAATATTCATATGATATGATTGGTTGAATGATCCACCCAGCAATGACACTACACTTGATAGAATAAATGCCTTCATTATCCATCTTGAGTCATTATTCTAATCTTAGTTCAGTGCACATCACCTAATATTATTCATTTGACTGTTCAATACAAGACAGTTTGCAGACTTCAAAAGTGTGGAGGAATAGTCAAGAGAAAGGATAAAAACAGAAATCTTATATTTCACAACATACTGTAAGAAAAATACACAAACTTCACACAGAAGACATCTTCATTTACAATTATGGGTCAAGGAAGTTGTACCACAAGGTCCATTGATAGAAAATTGCTTCAGAAAAGGTACAGTAGATGCAGAAACTTCCATTATTTACTTTCAAATTTACTTTTCAGCAAGATATGATATTGCAGCAATTCCTGGTTTTAGTGGAGTAAAATTGAGATCCAAATGATAAATTTGAAAGAATTTAAATTTAAAATGGACTAACATCTGATCATTTTTGTCTTTATTGATTAGATTAAAATAAATAATAAAATTACACATTTTCTTGCTCAGTACTCTCCATTACCTTTATATAAGTGGTAACCAATTGTCATGTGCGGTGTGTTAATACAGTAAATGCTGATTCTATAATTATTTTTTACATTCTTATTTTTCCGTTACATTTTTAAGACACTATTCACGTACTACACCAAAATAAAATCAATAACAAAATAAATAAAAGGTTAACAACTGTTGTCATCATTGTTTCCTGCACTGAGTCACCTTCAGCACTTCAGGTAAAATGACACCCAGGTTATGGTCAAACAAATAAACTTCCTTTATAAATCCCTCACATTTCCAAAGTGAATTATTTCATTTGAGCTTTTAGCCCTGATCGATATCTTACTTAAAACAGAGACTGGAAGACCAATCTACTAATGACATATCCTTCAGAGCACAACAACTTCCCACATTCTGCTAAGAACAACACTTCAAAAGTACATCCCAGATCTGAGTAGCAAGAAGTGCTCTACATTGAGAAAGATATAATGCTTCAGTTTTGGGGGCATTTTTGTTTCCCTGGTGTATAGCACAACCTTAGTACACAGAATTTACTCTTTTACTTCTTAATATTTAATTTGGCATTGTAATAATATAAGAAACAAGGTCATACAAGGAGTATATTATGGATCCAGGATATGGAAATGGTTATACCCCTTATAATCTTGCTGCAATGATATTTGTAGATCTCTGCTAAATCCTGCAGGCTAGAACTACAAATATCATGACACTGTGTGGCAACTGAAGGCCGACCAGCAAATTCACTAAGTTGATGGATCACATCTATTTTCCTTTATCCCTGAAGCCTATGTATTAAAGGTTGCAGAAAACACAGCTTCAGAGAAAATGTAAAACAGCTGTGATCAATTTCTAGGAAGAAAATAATTTTGAAGTAAAGTAAACGACTGTTCCAATCATTTCTGTACTTACTGGTTTACATAGGGATGTTCAGCAATTTTGCCTTGTGATATTTTAAAAGCATCAATGTTCATAAGAACAAATTAGACCGTTAGAAAAATAGCACTTAACTCTATGAATTGCACAGTGTGAGGCTGAATTCAGTCTAGAGGCATGTTGATTTAACTGCAATGAACCAAAAGCAGCATAGTGACTAACTAAAGTTAATATGCAACTCTGTACTAAACAAATTTAGGAAAGTACCAATGATTTTGGCTGCTGAAATTACTTGCTGGCAGTGCAATTGTAAGGAATCTAAAGTAACAGCTGTTACCCTCTGGAGCAGTGGTTCCCAATCCTAGTCCTGGTCCATATGCCTGCTGGTTTGGTTAGGTTACACTCGCATTGGTTATGTTATGTTTAGGGTTTGTTAATGCATAGTGGTTAGCACTACAGTAGGTTCAATTCCAGGGCCAGGGTGCTATGTTCTTTCCAATTGTGCTCTGAGTGCCCTGGTTTCCTTCCACAGTCTGAAGATGTATTGGTATGTTAAATGGTTTCTGGGAAAATTGTGAGTATTTGCATGTTTGTCTGTGTGTACTATGTGATGGACTGATGTTATTCAGGGTGAAGCCTGCTTTGCACACGTTGCTTGCCAGGATTTTCTTACAACTCTGAGTTGGATAAAGTGGTTAGACAATGGATAGATGGATACATTTAGAAAAAAAAAACCTGTATAAAACCTAAATTACTGAAACCTTTTCTTTCCACTTTTTTTATTCATTGGATGTGAATAAATTGCTTATTTTTCTGCTGAATTTTGTTATGTTTGAAACAAATGTTCCCCAAATTTTGAATGTTGCGTTGTTGTATTTACAAAAGTCCACTTGTCCTTTGGCTCACACAGAAAATCAGAATCAACTTTAATTGTCAAGTTAATGCACAAGGAATTTAGTCTGGTGTATTGATACCACAAAACTATTCTACATATACTGTACCATACACACACAAGACAATAGACATCATTAAGATAGTGCATGTACTGTATAACTATGAATTCTGGTTAAGCAGAAAGACATAGGAAAGAAGCTGTTCAAATACTGGGTGATTCTGGTTTTAATAGTGTCTTGCTGAGGGAGGTTTATAAAACCAGTGGTAACCTGGGAAGGAGGGATCATCAGCAATCTTTCCTACCCACTTCTTTTCCCTGGATTTGTACAAATCATCCATGGATGGCCAGCATATTGGACAATTTTAGAGATGATGGAATATTATAATACTTTAAATACTTCTGGACTGATTTTTATAGCAGATTTTAAATAGGAATTTGATAAAGTATGCCTTGATTATGTATTTTAATGTCTAGAGTATTTTAACTCTGGGCAAACCTTCAGGATATGGATAAAGGTAATGTACAATAGTCTGTCAAGAACTGTAGAATGGCAAATAATTGGTATATCTCTAAGAGTACTGCATTCTTAAGTGGAGTGAAGAAAGAATGTCCTCTCTCCCCATACCTGTTCATAATTGCAATGGAAATATTGGCAATGAAGATTAGACTCAGCGAACAAATAAAAGGTCCAGGGATTAATGATCTTAATTTAAAAGTAGCTATATTTGCCAGTGAAACAGACTTTCTTATTAAACCTTAATTGTTTCTACTACTGGATTTAAATGAGGATCGAAATGTTTTTTCAGATTTGCAATGTCTCACACCCAACTAGTGTTGAGTGAGTTCTTTAACAGCCATCCTGTTTACTTCAGTATAATCTGCCTATAATATGGTCGAATGGACAAGTAGACATGCTTGACATTACCATTCCTAAAAAATATGCAACAATTAATACAATATTAAAACCACAGTAAAGCACAAATTTGTTAAATTAATTTTAATAATTCATTAATAGTACCCCCACTTTACATATCTACAGTATGTATGTCTCCCATCTCTATCTAAGGCATATTTAAAACATATTAACAAAGACTTTTTTTTAGAAAATATTTTTACATTTATTTGGAATGATAAACCCAAAAAGATAAAACAAACTCAATTATATAATTATATAGTTCAGTGGTTGTTCAAAAATTAACTTAAAATTAACTTTATTTATTAATTTTTATTAATTAAATTAATAAAGGCTACCTTGATTCCTAAACTATTTGAATAAATTAACATGCGCTAGTCTATTGCTGAAATATTACCACCTGTTTATTGAAAATAACTTGTTTCCCTTTTTGCAGTTACAACCTGTTTATTTTAATGCGATAAGAAAATATCTGTTACTGAATATGTCAGGAATTTTAGAAGAGGTAATGCAAAGCTGGTTACCATTTCAATTTAAACCTCTGAAAGTCTGGCTAATGCTCAGCATCAGATCCTTTGGTTCAACTTAAATATTCCTATAAATAGGAAACAATTTCTGCAGAATTAAACGTGATATTAAATGTGAATTAAAAGTGTTATTTTTATTAAAGATCTTATTGACTAATGGGAACATCATGTCCTATACAACTTTTAAAGAAATGTCAAAAGTCTCTGTACTGTACAACAACAAAATCAGCTTGTGGCAGCAATATCTAAAACATGAAAATTGATCTTGAATAAAGGAAATACTCAACAATAAGTTATTTTACTGCTCTCCTTCCATATATAAAGAATTGCAAAAACAGTTGAAATTAAAATAAATAAAAAGGTCTATTTTATGGAGAAAAAAATCTTGATGCCTGGTTCAATCAAGATACAAAACAATGGGGAATATATTTTAGAAATGCCCATTTTTAATTTTTTTTAGAAATGCCAAGTTTTTAACCGGATATACTGTATAAGATTATTATGGATGTGTCTATTAGAAATGTTCAGTTTAAATAACTACATAAAATCTTACTAACTAGGAAAATACTGTATCTGTGGAGTTTGGAGAGCTTACACTGTGCAGGTTTTACCAAATAGAAGAAGATGCATAGCTATGGAAAGCCTTTATTGGTAAAACAAAATCAATAGATTGTTCTTATGACCAGCTTTTATACTCTTGTCTATAGTATCTGTTTAGTGTTCTCTTTACAATTTGGGGTCTTAATATAGAGTAAAATATCCTATTTGTTCTTATGATTTAATATTGTAATTGTACTGTATGCAGTTTGCTTTTGGATTGGGCATGTGCAGTGCTAAATGAAACAGTTAGAGACAGTCAGAATGCTCTCGATAATGCAATAAAGAATTGGCTGAGAGACACAAAGTTTTCCAGTTGACACAAAAAGTATGCTGCGCTTTCTTTGTAAAACTGGTGATATTCATGTCCCATATAAGGGTGATAGAGATCATAATTCCCAAAAACCTAAAGAACTCCACCACACTCCATGCTACATTTATCACACATCAATGATACCACATTCTTAAGTTTTAATTTATCAGGGCATTGTACATAATGATGTACAATGTCACCGTGCTTACCAGCCAGGTACATAAGGCATTAAATCCACTCTCTGAGCTCAGAATGTGAAAGCATGATGCAGAAACACAATCCAGGCCAATCAACAATTCAGGTCCAAAGTCCGAGTTCAAGCCAGGTAAACCCAAACTACGGTACCACAGAGAATCTAAAAGTTTCGTCCAAAGTCCAGGCCAAACTCTGAGCATATAAAACCAAGATCAGGATAAAGCACAATAAAGGGTGAAACCACAAATCATTTTACTTTTCACCACAACAGAAGACAGTTTGCCTCCACAGAATGCACACAGTCCTCTCTGGAGGCCACGAAAGTGTTCCGGTAGTGAGTGTCTAGCCCTTCCAATCTGTAGAAGCTCCTCCTCAGTACCTGCTGAAAGCTTGACGTCAGAAGGGGGGACATCTTCTGGCCGTGGAGTGGTGGATGTCGAGGATCATCTCTATATGACGACGGTGTTGGGGCACCTCTCTAGTTCTTCCTAATGCACGTTTCTGTACAGGTGGTTAAATCAATGAGGGCTGCCAGACCGGAAGGGAGATCTCTGACGGCCAGTTTGTCTTTCAGTTTCTCACAGTGACTATCTCTAAACAAAGAGTGTCCATTTCCCCTATCCACTCTCTATGACCAAGGTTCTTAAACAAACAGCATATTTAAAAACTGGCATAAGGTTTAGAAGCCTGCATTCCCATGAGCATTACATTAATCCATATAATTTTTAAAAATCTTATTGAACATGTTATTGACTTAAGAACAGGATACAATACTTGAATAGTTAAGCTGTCCTTACACTTGGCTTATATTAATACTTGTACTTTTAGTAAATGTCTTTCATTAAATGTCAGAAATGTCTTTATTCTATATTATAATTTATTACTAGCAAATTAATAACAGTTTCATCTCGATTAGAGATGTTTTTCCTAATTAGGAAAAGAGGTCTTCATTCTTTCAATAGGCATTAAGGATAAGGCAAATAATGGTTATAATATGTAATAAATGAATCCAGTGGGTTGCATTCCCTGTTATTACATACAATAAGCCATACTGCATCAGGCAACATTCTCATTACCAACACCATAACAACAGACCGTCATCAGAACAATACGAGATAAATAGTACATCTGCTTTTTCCCTCTAGGGGACTGAAGACTTCCTGTTAGGTTTATTTAGTACTTTAAAGTGAAAACCTAGATCAATTAATTTGAACCTCTTGTAATTACCTAAATTAATTTACCTGGCAATAATGGAAACTTTTTCATCACAAGAATTGCATGTTTCAGGCTGTTTTCTTGATTCTAATCAACTGGTTAGCCCTTTTTAATTGTTGCAGTTCATTCTGGTTTGATCACATCATTGAAATAACTTTAACACTAATTGACAGAAATCAATACAAATTAAAACACCTGTGCTTCAGCTGAAGTGATAAATTCTCCTCCATCAATAATTGTAACTTCTACCAGAAAAAACAAGTCTAAATTATTCAATAATTGTTTAAAACACCTCTAGCATTTTCTCCAAGGATGTAAAGTTTTACAGGCATTAACATTAATCAGTACATTTCCATAAACGGTATTACTACATTTGAGGCCCCTATAAAAAAGGGAATCACAATTCCTGATTGGTACCTGAGGGTCAACATGCTTTTACGTTTTTTGGTTGCTGGTTGTTTTCTAAAATATTCAAATAAACTTACTATTACTTATGGGTATTTAAAACCAGTTTACTCCATTTCATAATATACTGTATATTGTATTGTTCAGAGCAGAACCAGATTCAGCTTCTTCGTATGAGTTTAAAAAATGTTTTCACTAAGCTACCAAAAAGAGTTATATTTAATTTTCAACTTACTCACTTCCTCGAAATAGAGAAGGTTAAAGATGTACTTCCCTAGCTGGAAAGAAAGACAAAATGTCATACAATTACAGTATTTGTGAATATTAAGCCAAATTCTCTATCCTCACTCATCATACTGACTTTAGTTGTAAAGCTATTTATAGCAACTATATTGTTTTAAGTAGAGCATATACAGTTAATGATAAATCATTAAGCTTCCATGGTGCCTGCTACATTAGAATATAGGATCCACAAAATCAGAAAGCTGTGTGTGCCTCATCCCCTTTCTGCAGAGCAGTCTACTTGGGTTCCCTGTAAATAACTCCAGACACAGGCCACAGAATAAAGAAAGGAACATGTTTTATTTGTCCCTTGACACCAGGAATGAAAATGGTCTGCTACTTGTAAGTTCTATGAACCAGCATGCTAGCTCCAGAATCTGACATTTTCTGCCATTTTCCAACCACACTAAATAGACCAACAGTGTACTAAGGCACCAAACAGTTATTATTTCCTCCCATGGGGACAGATACTATATAGTAGGTCTTAAAAATGTCCCATCAAGGGACAGTATCCAGCATGTAAAACTTTGCTTTTATATTCAAACAGTAACATGGTGTAAAAAAGTCCAATTCTGAATCTTCTAGAGTCATTTGCTTTTGCGTCTTTGTGGTAGTGCTATTAACATATCACCTGTGTGCCATGTTTGACGATTCTCCCTTGGGTGGAATAGAACTGGAGTGTGATTGGGTGCTGTCCAGAACAAATTCCTGATCACAGCTTTACATTAGGATATACATTTTAGTATAATTAAGACATATGCAGGAATTATATTAACTGTATATGCATAATTTATGTTTAAACCTAAGAGAAAAGCATGCAAATCATAAAGGGCTTTTTATTATGACTATACCCTCCTTCTGTGTAAAAGGGCATTTATCACCGCCATCTAGACCTTGCCACAAGAGAAACCCTATCTTCACCCTTAGCAAATTAAAAACAAAAGATGAGAACAGGATCTAAACCCATTTTTTTTATATGTATGACTCCAGTAAATCTCCTGAAGCAGTTTTTACATAGCATATGCATTGTATGTGAAACACCAAAATCAAATGGAAACCTTGTAGCAATGAAGAAAACACAGCAATGCTTCCTAACATGAATGGACAAAAGCACCTCACAATATACCCCTTGGGTGGAAGTGCAGGTCCTATTACAATTAAGGGTATCAATGGCTAATGGGATTAAAAGTTTTAAAGGCAGAAGCATTTCCAGATTTACAAAAACCAACCATGTCAGAAGTAAATTAGTATATTTCCCCTCCTTATCAGGATCATTTGAGAATAAAGGCAATTTGCAGTTTTGCCTTACAATGACATACTGTAAAGTACATACATAATCTTACTTATGTACTAACATTGTTATGTAAAAGAGTGGTAACTGTAAGACATTCTAATATTTAGTCAAAAGGTAATTAATCTAAATCATAGATAGTCCTGACACCTGTTTGAGCACAATTTTGAAAACTTAAAAAATAAAGCACACCCACTGGCCACAGCTGCAAGATTATGCAGTTCCTTTCATTTTCAGTTTGGTTGAGGAAAACGTAGACAGTCGATTAATTAAAGATGTATTACACAAACTGAAAATGATTCAAATTGGAGTCAGTTTTTAAAACCTAATTGTCCAATTCAACCTTCTCCACTGGATCTTAAAGGTGAAGGCAGAAAAGATCAAACTGAAGTTTAAAGGATGACAAATTTGAGGTTTCAAGGGTCATAAAATAAAAAGTGAGGCTGCTTTGTAAGTTAAGAAATACTAATCAAAAATGAAATACTAAAATCAATGAATAAACCCAGAATTTTAGGATACCCTACATACTATAGGAATACTGTGTTAATGCAAACCATTTGTATGTACACTTAATGAAAGGCAAATTATATATCCCACCAATGTATCAAATGTATCCAATTTACCCAATGTACTCAATATATCCAGAGTACCCAATGTACTCAATTAATTCAATGTATCCAAAGTAACTGAACTCAACGTACCTAATGAACTCATACGTTTTGTCAATGGACCCAATGTACCCATTGCACCCAGTGTTTTCAGTATACCCAATGTACTAAATGTACTCAGTGTAACCAATTAAACCAATGTATTTAGTGTACCGCATGTACCCAATGTGTCCAAGCTACTCAGTGTACCCAATGTACCTAATGTACTCAATTTACCCTGTGTCCCAAGTGTACTGAAGGTACCTTATGTACCAAGTGTACCTAAAATACACCCAGTGCACAGTTAGAGCAAAAGACTGTAAGAGGACACGGGGAAGGGTCATCTCTAACAGGTATTTCCGAAACGAAACGATGAAAATGCTAGAGATTGACCTTAGCAAAGAATCAGCTGACCAGTAGATGGAAAGGGTCTACCTTAAGAAACAACGAGACACAGCTGAGACGCATCAGGAACCGGAATATAAGTGGCCCGGAGGCAGTGAACAGGGCGGAAGCCGGTAAGGTGAATGCGTTTTGGAGGAAAAGAGTGGAAAGAGGTGCTTGTTACGGATCGGGCTAAGGAACAACGAACGACTGCAAGGAGAAAGGTTTATGATTTTGGATTACGGACGCTGGTTTAGGATACATCGCGGATTGTCTTTATTACGGACTTTTGGAACTCGGAACGAATCAGGACTAAGGGAACGGATAACGGACTGTATTAGGAAGACAGTTGTTGGAAGAAACGCCACAGATCTGAGGACAGTAAAGTGTGGTGTAAGTACTACCTTCGTTTACATAAACTATCCCCCGGAGACACCACAAGACATTGACTTTGTTTATGTATAAAATCTCCAAATTTGTGGTTATTATCCATGGGTAATAAACTTTCATATACCGACAGTTCACTTCACTTTACTACCACTCCACTTCACTATCTGATCTGTTGAAGGGCTAAAACCGGTGAAAATCAAGCTTCAAATCCCAAATCACAAGTGCATAGAGTGGAGTGGATCTGTCTGCTTTGGCATATTACTGCTACTTTCTCTCTGTCTGACCTACTCACCCCACTCTAACACTGAGCTGTGCCTAAGACTTGTTGCCGAGATACAAGGTTGCAAATGTACTGGGCCATAGCTGCCTTTGAAGAGAGCTCCCTGAGCACACCCCTGGCCTGTGCATCAATGAACGCTTGACAGTCCGCTTGATTAGAAAGGACTGCTTGACTGTTGGCTCTTCAGTTGGTTTTCTTTTGAACTAGACAGCCTCTGTTCCTTGCGGAGACTCAAGTGGCACAGGCACCTATGCCCTGCTTGAGAATAAACACTTAAAATATTTTTTTTTCCTTCAAACTGGAGACACAAAAGCAATCCGTCTTGTCTCTTGAAGCCGGAAACAGAAAATTGACAAGTTGAAGCTGTTAAATGTGACAGGCATGCACAGGGAACATGCTGATTATTGAAAGCTTTTTTTTTTTTTGTTCGTAAAATATATTTGAGGATCTGCTATAGTCATTGAAAAATGTTTTGGAAAAAAAAAAGACTACAGGCATTCCAAAGAGACAGAGTAGGGAGTATGTCATAAAGCAGTAATCCCCAACCCTAGTCTACAAACTGAAAGTGGGCTGAAGCACAGAAAAGAAAAGTGTAGGATGGGGTGAGTCACCCTAGCTGCCAGCTGTTCCATGCCCAGTAGGCTGCCTATTGCAGAAAGAAACTCCAGTCAGGCTGTGGATGGCATCAGCAGCTGGCTGCCTCAAGGTGCATGCCCTACAAGAGGGTCTCCTCCCGAGACCAGCCCAAGCGTACACTGTCAGCTCCATCTTCAGCATAACCGTTTAACCCGACTTCGTTAGGACCAGTTCAAGCCTCATTTCTGTTCGCCCAGCTCCCTTTCAATTAGGGAGCAAAGCTTTCAATCAACACACTAATTAAACACTACATTATAATGAATAAAACTACAAGAGGTTTTTTCTCAGTTACTTTGTTGTCTGTGTCTTTAAAAATAATATCAATGTTCTCATAGTATAGTATATAAACCTTATGTCTGCCTGTTCAAATATTCAGCTTTGAAGAGCTAGACAGGAGCTCTGAGCTGTAAACTCTTATTCTTGCAATACTCTGAAGACTATCTCTCTCTTTCAGCACCAGCCCAACGGTGAAAGTTCCCTGTTTGCCTGCAACCAACTGCCTGTTCCACAAGCCTCACCGTTACTGTCTATCTGCATGTTGTCAGTCTGTTTTCCTGGAGCTCTCATCCAGTCAAGCCCATAATCATCTGTCTCCCAGCTAACCCCGTTCCTGTCAGTCCACCTACCTGATCTTCAGTTAGCATTGTTCTAGTATGCCTCTTCCCCAGGCAGCCCTGTACAAGCCAACCTGTTACCTGGTGACCTGCCACCTGCGAGTTAATAGCCGTGTGGTCCATCTTACGTGCCTAGCTTTCCTTTCATCCTTGACTCTCCTTGGAGAATCCCAAGAACTGGATTTGGAGATCAGCCTGTCAGTTTGACTGTGGCAGAGCTCTGCAGACAGCAGTGATCTAGCAATTATTCCTTGTGAACACTCAATTGATGTTCTGTTAAGGTATTACACATTATCAAGATCATTGCACCTGAAGTGTTACCATTCTTTTAAAGACTTAAAAGCCTTATACTCTTTAATCCTTATACTCCTACTTAGTACATCCGATTTTACTTCTTGTTGTTTAGATCAATATCAAGAACATGGTTTTATTACTTACTACTTTAACAGCAGTAGATTCCTGGAATACTATATGGTGAAGACTATCTTTTTCAGAATACTGCAAGGTACATTTCAGTGCCAGAGAAGTCGGAGAAGTGGATACAAAAAGCCACTCCAAAACAGCTGCTGGAGTCTAATTTCTGGCTTCAGCATACAATAAAATATAGATCTGAAGATTTTGCTCAAGGTCTTAAAGAGTTTAGCAAGTAGTCGCTTACTAAAGGTTATAAAATGAAACGTGTTTGGAATAACTCAAATTCTCAAGAATTATAATTTGAACTTGAACCTTTAGGGAGGCATGGTGGTGCAGTATTAAGCATTGCTGCACTGGGGCCCTGGCTTCAATTCCTGGGGTACAGTACAGCATGTTCTTCCTGTGTTTGCATGGGTTTCCTGCAGGTGCTCCAGTTTCCTCCCACAGTCCAAAGACATACTGTACTTGTAGGTTAATTGGCTTTTGGGAAAAGAGGCCTGGTGTGAGAGCGTGTGTGTGTTTGTGTCTGTGTGTGCCCTGTGTTGGACTGCCGTCCAATCCAGACTGTATTTTGCTTTGTGCCTGTTTGCCGGTATAGGCTTCCTTCCGCTCCTCCTGTGACCTTGTATTGTTTAGAAAGTGGAGGCACAGACGCTGGAGATAGTGTATGCTAATAAATGGAAGCAAGAGTGGACCTTTTATGCGTTCTTTGCTTTTTGGGATATTAGTAAGCCACTGGAAGTGTCATCACTAAATTTAATTAACCTATCCAGTTAATACTTTACGATGTCTTCCCTTGAGTATGCATAAAATGTCAAACTAAAAGCAGCACATTAATATGACTTTCCATTTTATATTGTATTCAGAACATATACTGTACTGTAATAAATGTAATTTCAGACAGTCTTATCAGAAAGAATTTGCATTTCTTTGTGTTCACTAAATACAGGTTAACTACAGTATCCAGGCTGGTTACTTTAAGTGCTTTAGTGACCCTCCCATAGCCAGGTGGACAGCACTGGTTCACAGGGGTATTTGAAACATCTGAGCTTCTGTACCTATTTTAACATTTTTTCCATGTTTGTAGTCTTTGCAGTGCCTGCCATGAATGAGGCTATGTATGTCAAGACTTCTCCAAAAAGACCAGCAGCACAGGGATTCAGCAACTTTGCAGATAAGGATTAAATGTGACAAGGAATCATTTGGCTTGGCAATGGGGCCGTGGTCTTTGGTCTGTGTCTGACCCCTTGTTGGTCTTTCAGTGACCCTCAACCAGCAGACAGACTCTAGGCTGTTATTGACCCTTTACTCCCCTCCTAGATAACTAAAAACAATTCAGATTTACAGTATTAGGGTCTGAATCACCACTTGAGTAGAAAGGAACTGCAGAATGCCAAGTCTCAGCAAGGGACAATATAGAAATTAAACAAGAAATTCCTAAATTATCAATTTCTTTTGACTGCTAAATACTTTTAAAGTTTTTAAGAAAGGTTTTTTTCCCCAAGTTTAAAAGAAATTCAGTGAACGTTTTTGAGAAAGACATTGAAAACAATATTATATTGTATACAGTATATTTAATTAATAAAATGCAGGGCTAATAGATACAGGACTTTGTTTTAAAATGAACATAGCTCCCCATCTCTCTGTTATTTTTTTACGTTGCAGCGATCTACAGCTCTTGATGAAATCACAACAAAATTGATCATTATAAATCCTATCACAATTCAACAAATTGCACAGGTGAGCAGATTCTCCTGGAAAATAACACAACATATAAAACAAATGCAGCCACATACCTGAAGGGAAACCTGAAACCTGCTTCTCAGCTACTGATTTCAACACAGCAAAGCAAAGCTCTAAAGTTTCTGCTTTAGCCTATTGAAATGGAGAGATACCAGTTTGGACCATATAGAAATGTATTTAAACTAAATACGTTATCTAGGTACACACAGCGCAAAGTCATATAGGAGAGTTGCATCATCAGTTGCTTCCGCCAACATGGTTTGCATTTGGCTGTTAAAGAGCTCTGTGGTTCCAAGTTCCAAAAATACGATTTTCTAAAACACCGGTACTGTGACAAAAACAAAACCGCAGGGCCAGGTTCTCTAAATCTGTGCAGTCATTGACAGATAGGGAAGAATTCATGTGCTTTTGTTTACGGGCAGAAAATGCCACTGACTTCACTTGTGTGTATGTGTCGCGAGCCTGCAGTTTTTCTTTTCTGTCTAGAATCTGTTTCTCATCAATATTTCAATATGTTCAACCTATAGATTCTGAATCTAATATGTGTGTATTCCATATACAGTTCTTGTGCTGATTCTTACAAAACTGCTGCTTGCTTGTTTTACTTAAAATGCAAAGTTTGTACAAGCAGTTCTCACACCTGATAAAAAAATGCACGCTTACAAAGTAAAGGAGGTGTTATATAGGGGATTAACATTTGTAGACATGCACCAAAATGCAAAGATTTCACCCACACCTAAACAATATAATGCTGTATAATGGTGTGAAGAAGGTGTCTTCATAGGTCATAAATCTCTTTTAAATAATTTCCAAATAGCAAGAAACTTTCAATGAGCCTAAAAAAATGGGACATCTTTCAACCAATTCTGTGATATTGGTAGCGACTTCTGTGATGCAAGGGATTCTTTAAGATCTTTGGAACTTGAACTTGATCCCATGAATGGTGTGACAAAGTCTGTTAAAGCCTTTCATGTGGTAACACATTGCATGCTTGGTAATGGCAACTGGCATAACTCTTGTGTGGTCTGTCCTGCAATGCAAAATCACTTTATATGTGGGTTTTTACGCATCATTATACTGCATTGGGAATTTCAACATCAATGTGAAAAATTCCAAAATCTGGAGGACTGGTCATTTTTGAAAAACCAAAAGATCAGAGTAATCTCCCATTGGTAATAGTTACACCGCCTCTGGGGTGAGGAGGCCTAAGGTATTTATATCATTGCTGCTGATACGCCAGTCAGGAGCATGCTGCCCAACTCACATCTCCACACTGGATATACTGTATACTAGGTCTGGCACATTATATTTTCTCAACTTTCATTAATGAACTCTCCATAGGGACTACCAAAGAGATAATTTATTGAAAACAGACTGCAAAACTGCAGCCTGCAATGGAGAAGTGGATCAGATTGGTAGAAACATGGAACACTGGAATGTTATTTTGCAAAGGATGACTGATGTACACATACTGTAAGCATCAAAAGGAACACACGGATCACTGAGGTACACAGAATTCTGGAATTCAGGCCCTGAACTCCAACAAACACTCAAGCAGGGAAAGAAGCAAGTGGAAAAATGTTGTGATGCAGCCCAACTCACAGAAACTGCAGTTTTCCCATCTCTTTAGCTAAGTTGCTTTTGTTTCAAACATATAAAAAGAGAGAAGAACAGTGTGAGAACTACAAAAACAGAAAGGATAATAAACCCCATCAAAGAAGAATAAAAAAAAAGATCTGGGGTGCTGATACTGAAGCACCTGGACCTATAAATAAAGAACCTTTAGCCTCCATTTAAGCCTTGAACTATTATCTTTACTTACAAAGTTATTAGAAAATAATTCCATAATTCCAGGCCAGGAAATTACCACTGGAGGTCTATGGGGGTATAGGGGGTAAAAGAAAAGAGACAATGGAAGGAACGAGATAAACTGAGAAAAGTTAAAATTCCCTTATCTTGGCGCATAAATCTTGAGTGAAAGCCAAGTAACAAGCTTTGGCTTTCCGGAAGGATCAACTCCATACTCTAAATTTTGAAGTTCATTAAACAGAACTGAAGCCTAACCCCCTTTTCATTATCTCTAGTCCCCCCAAGTAAAAGGGCCTTGTTATGTTTTAACTAAAGAAAACTAAAGACAATTTTCCTATAAATGTATATCTAAATGTACTAAGTAATGTTACCACCTCTGCCATATTCCTGAGCAAAAATTAGCCCAGTTAAATTAGGAGGACATCAACTAGAATCAACGTTTCATTCAGTTTTGATGTCTAGGTAACCTTTGCCCTCAAGGTTGGTGGCCGTCTTGTTTATATTAATGTGCTAGTATTAGACATCTTCAAATTTATGTAACTGGGGATATTTTGTATATTCCTTTGTTCCTGATTTTACCCTAGAAAACAACATAGGCCTGGCCAATCACCAAAATAATACAAAACCCTATTCCCAAAGTAACTGACCATGAGCAACTTTACAAAGGAGAATGAGCAAAAATTACACTATCCCAGTGTTAAAAATTCGTAAAGACTAAAAATGCTTTCAGCTGTAATTGCTTCTACATTGTAATCTGTAAAAGGTGCTTCTACATTGCATTGTCTTGGGGAAAAATGCTTAAGCAATCAACAGCTTTTGATTTTTCTTTTCTGAAATTCAATTACTTTCACTCTTGAAATTGTTCATTTTGTATAACATTCGGGTCTTGAATGAAAATATTCACTTTAAAAATGTGTATGTAATTTAACAAAATGGGACATAATTGGAAGGAGAATAGTTTTTAAAGGCAATGTCATGTTTCAAGAACTTTAATGTTTGCTTTCATCCTGCTGTTTTTATGGATACAATAGTCATGTCCTGACTTTAATATATTACAAAGTACTGCTGTGTTGATGGATTTACACTACGCACATGTACAGTACATTACTACTTTAACAGACAAAGATGCCCTTCAAAGAAATTGAAAGCAATTACAGGCTGAAGTCTGAGTTTAACTTGCTACACCTGAGCTTAATTAGAAAGACATATCCCTGGGGGTGCAAGATCAGAAATTAAAGAACTCACAGTAAGCTTGAAATATTTCAGCACCATAGCAACAAGGTTAATATATTTAATCTTGTAAGAAGAAGAACTTTGTGAAAAGAATGAAATGCAAACAAGTTGTGATGTTAATCTACATATTTTAATGAAATGAAAAAATAAAAACTAAATTGGTTAATCAATTAAAACTTCCCTGAATTATTGAAGGCTCTTATAATGCTCAGTGGAAAATGAAAGTTTTTATTTATAATTTGTTAAACAATATGCTTCATGTGAAGAAATATACCTACAGTATACACTTTCAAACACTACCTTTGCTATTTGTAACCTTACTGAATAAATGTAATATTCAAAACAGCATTAATCTGTTTATTGTTTAAAGTCAATCTGATATTGTAGATAGCACACTACAATAATTGTCTCAAAATGTATAGCCCACTGCAACAGTATGAAATAACCTGAAAAAAGTGGTCCTGTTCATCTCAGACATTTCTACTGTCCTGTTAAATAACACCCATAATTCATCTTCACAATGTTAAACATTCAATATTTTTGCATTAAGATGTACTGTAAAAATATACAAAAATTATTGTTGATACTATAACACTTGTGCCACAACAAGTATCTTTTTATAGGTAAATCTCAGACCATATGTTAAAAAAAGAGTTTTTTCAGTCATATGAAAGACAAACAAATGTCTGAGATTGCAATCAAGCTCAGACTAGAATGCATCAAATGTTCCTCTCTATAAACAGTTGGGCAACTAATCTGCTTACAGGTTCCCAAAAAACAAAGCATTTTTGTCCAAAAAGAAACACTTCAAATGCATCCATGAGCCTGTCCATCAGTAGCTTCTGTGCTCCCTTCTCTATGAGCAGAGGTTGACAACCCACCAGAAGTTTTGTTTTCCTTTGTTTTCTGGATTTAAATGTCATCCAACCTATTGTCTTCTTCCAAATGGTCAGGTGATAGAAGGTGGCAGGCCATTCCCTATCGTTCTTTACCCTCCATTTTGTATCTATACAGTGTCCAATCTTTAGTTTGTCACTGATAAAAAATGAGATTTCCTATTTCTTAGTTTTTGCATGTAAAACAGTCAGAAAAAAGTCAAATGGTTTTTCCACAGTACACCACTGATAGTGTGAATGAGACTATAACAGTAACACTACTTCAAAAGTAGTAGCTAAAGAAAAACCTTCACAGACAAACTATTTTATTTTTTTCCTTTGTACTGTAAACAGCTGCTTGCATAATGTGCATTCTTTGACTATATTGGCATCGATGTGTCATCTTGTTGCAAATTATTTCACATGAAAAGCTTAGTTTGAACTACTGTTTTCACAATTTTTTTCATTGAAAAAATGTTCAAGTATACATCCAAAACTGAGCACTAGATTTCTAGAATGATGATGCTTTGCAAAAGCACTTTTTTCTTCAAAGTATGTTATTATTTTTAATTTATAACTAAAGCAACTTATATTTTCTACCTATGTATTCACCTGAGCATTTTACTGAAACAATCTGAGTGAAGCATCTAGCTCAAGGGCACAACAGTGGTGCCTCACCTTGAATTGGAACACACAATTCCAACGACAATTACTAAACCTTAAGCACTACTCCACATTGCTGTTATTAATTGTCAGAGGTACTTACAGATAGACACAAAAAGTAAAAACTGCTATTTGTTTTTTGCCGCCCCCAAAACATTTGCAATAGATAATTGAGATTAATTTTGGCTTTTCTCCAAAACCTGCATTTTTGTGAGCCACCTTGCATTGCCCTCAAGAGAATCATCAAAAAAAACAGTGAAATGGCTCACAGGCATCCCAACTTACCCAACACCAGCCATGCACTACCATTTGAGAAACTCTAATCACACTCAGCAAACAGCACAGCAAAACAATATTTGGACTAGAGGGATTATACTGCTCTTGGAAACCATGCTTTTACTTTTTTCTCCAAGAAGATATATTTGAAATGTACAGTATATAAGATTGTGAGTACATGATGCCATAAGGGACAGAGCTCTTGAGGGTTAGTACCCCAAAGCATCATGTTTTTCCCACTACCCTGCAGGCAGGTCAGAGCAAACATGGAGGTCAGCAGGAAAGAGTTATGGAAAAGTATGTGAAGCACACAGTGTATATCAGGTTGGTATGAGAATCAAATGGTTCTGTTCTAAGCATAGACAGCGCAATAAATATGGGATTTACTTTCAAAGGATTGTGAAAACAATTTGTATTGATGCCATGCAAGTTTACAGTGCCTTGCATTGAATTACAAATGATACACATTTTTAAGAGTAAATATTTAATCAAAACTTGAATGCTTAAACTAAGTACTTTCAGTTTTGGGTACAGTTCAGCATTTATATGTTCCCACTTGATCAGCTATTAAGATCACACGGTCTGATTTCTATGCTATTGATACTCAAACCTACATTCATACTAAACCTGACATTGAAGTGGCAGTTTCTGCACTAAGTACATCTCTGACATGAAAGCTTGGATGACTCAAAACTTAAACTGCAACAAGACTGAAGTCATGCTTCTCAGCACCCCCATCAATTTTGTAAAGCCAATGCAGTAGCCCTATATGTGGATGATACTACACTTGAATTTCAATATAAATTAATTTTGGGGTGATATTTGATCCAGGCTTGTCATTTGACTCACATGTGCAAAATATTGTAAAAACAAAATTCTTCCATCACAGAAATATCTCTCAGACTACATCCTATGCTGTCTCTGACTGTAGCTGAAAAGCTGGTCAACATACTCATCTTCTCTATAATAATTGATTATTGCAATGCCCTACTTAATGGTGTAAGATATCTGATATTAAGGTATGTGTGCTTATTTCATGCTAACAAGTAAGTCTGCAAACTCCAGCTTTAAGAAAATGGGCAAACATACCTTAAAAATCATCCATATATTTACCCTGTGTACCGCAAACTCAATGTTTGACCATTCCATTGATATTAAATGAGGAAATCATGTGGTTTCTCAGAAGAACCAACTATATACAATATATATAGTAACCAACTATATTAAACTTCAGGAAAAAAAGATTCCTGGGCCAATACCTGTGTATAACACGTATTTGGTCTTGAATTAAAGGCTGTTCCTATCAGATTTAGATAATAGATTATTCTGATCCAACCATTCCGGGTGAGGGCCCAAGTCTGGAATACCAAGTCACCCCTCTAGTTGCTAAATGAGGTACAAGCCCCTCCCATTGCTTGTATAGCAAAGCAGAATTTTGACCCAATAAAATAGTATCCTTTATTCTATTTAAAAGACTGTATAAAATATTGTGTTAATACATTAAATACTTCATTCCCTAACAAAAAGGTAAACTAAAAAATAAAATTCATTATAAGGAACGATAATTATTCAAGGAAGGGGTGGGCTATGCTTGCATGGTATCAACAGAAAGGGTAAAATGTGAGTAGTTTACAAATCTAATTATAAAACCTGTGTGTATTACTCAGAAGTTATGGTTTTCACACATATTGGACATTCTTCCCTATCTGTTCTGACAGAAGCAGTAAAAATTCAAATCTGTAAATCTGAGATTAAAACTCGTCAAATCGAACCCTTGCAAACAAAACGTTAAGGCATGTCTCTGAGGCTAACAATTAAGGCAAGCCAAGAAAAACAATTTTTCAAAAGTCAGCTCTGAGAGGACAGAAAGTTAAGCCCACGATTAAGGAAGCTAGTACGCCAAGGAGAAGTATCAAAGAGATCAACTGGACTAGGGAAGCAAAGCCTGATGTGCTGAGCCATCCTTTCCAGCCAGCAACTCATCTGCTTGTACTCCACAGCAATGTTGGATCAGCTCCAAAGCCGGTTCACAGCGCTACTCACATTGATGAGTACTCACGGATCAGGTGATGCCTACTTCCCCACTATCCAGAACATAAGTGATAGGAATACACCATGCTTTTATAGTATGTGTACCTTCTAAAGGAATACTTTGCATTCACCTTGCACTTGGGTTAAATCCTTGATAAGAATAGTGCAAACATGTTTATCTTGGTAAGAATGTAACGTAACTTTATGCCTTTTGCCTCAAAATAGACTTGAAGTTTACTAAAACTTAGTTTTTCTTTATCTTAGCAACATTCACTTTTCTAAATTCTACTTTCCAACCACTTACTGAACTCTATTCAAACTTTTGTTTGTATTATTTTTATCCCTAACAAGCTCATTTATTTTAATAAAATGAAGCAGTCCAGATTTGAATTCACATAGATCAACCTCACCGCTATCTTGAACTTGTTAAGCACTGTGTCAATTATCACATTAGACTGTGTTTTCAGAGGACTTAATCATTTAGGGGATGGTGTGGTAATTAACACTAGATCGTAAGACCTGTTTTATACATTCCCTTGGTGTTTCAGTAATGTCGAGGACATGAGGTACGAGGTACTGTATGGTGCTCGTGTACAAAAGTGCATACAACAGCGTCTAAGGTTTAGCTACATGTGCTATTCTTTTAGAATATGTAGATGATGAACTGGAGGTTAGACCATTTGATCTACTGTACATAAGTGATCACATTACTCCTATCCTGGAGTCCTTGCACAGCTTTTTATCAGGTTTTGTGTTGGCTTCACAATGTTCATGTTCATCTTTAAGGCTCTACACTACTTGGTACCTCAGTACCTGTCTGACTTGTTCCCCCTCTCCACCTCAGAACCGTCATTCATCCAGTCTGTTGTTTCTTCCCAAAGTTTGTTTACGTTCTATGTAGGGGTGACGGGACCGTCTCCTGCACCAGAACTCTGGATTCTATCCAAATTGAATATCTAAACCCCCAAGGATGTCAAAGAGTCACCTTCCCTGAGCGCTTTCAAATCTAGACTCAAAACCTTATTTTTCAGAAAGGCTTTTATGTAATTGATGTTTGTCCCTTTGTATCTTCTGCATTCTAAACCCTTGTTTTTAACTGTTTTAATTCTGGTATTTCCTCTCATTTATCTATGTGAATCTCTTTGAGAAGCAATGTTTAAATATATAAAATAAAATTGTTTATTATTTCCACCCTTTGCTATGGAAAAACTCAATTGTTAAAGGCGCACATAGTTATTTTTGCATTATGTATTAAATAACAGCGGTTCAGGCCACAATAATTTGTGCCGTCACAGTCAATGATGGAAAATAATAGATTATTCTATTTAAAATTCCTTATACTTGAGATTGCAGAACAATTTTTTTCCATAGGCAACTTTTTAAAACATAATAAAAAAATGAAATAAAGACATATCTTGATGAATTGAGATAAAGGTTTTGCCTAAACTCAGAACTATATGTACTGTAACTACATTGACACCCACCTTTAACTTTATAAGGGCAGCTTAAACAAACATTAATCTTATAATGCATGCTGTCCATGCAAGTGACACACTGTCTATTCTGGCATTGGTTATGATTAGAGTTAAAGCTTATCTTTCAGGGTGATACTCAGTTAATTTGAAACTGCTGACAGCTACAATGTCTATTACTTCTGAAAATTGTCCTCCATAATCCTGTAGCTTCAATACAGAGCAAAAGGAGAAAACCTAAAACTGTTGGATTCAGAAGTCCATAATATAATAGATTATATTCTCTCCACACCATTTTAAACTTTTAAAATCAAGTAATGAAATATTTTAGAATGCACACCATCAATGCTTAATATTTTGTCAGACAGTACAAACTTCCTAAGAAAGTGGAGAAGCCTTTTCCATGCAAAAATCATACCCTCCGAAGTTGTAGGGGGAAAAAGACTTACTTAACAGGGAAAAAAACTGTCTTCCCTAATTAAATGTGCCATACGTTCTCAGAAATACTGTTGCTGCTTGTTTTAAATGACAAGGAACATCTGTTTTCTAACAAAGTACTGGATATGTAGATAAACATCTGTCAACATAATGAATGCTACCTTTAAATTTAGCTTGGGCTGTATGTTTGCCATTTGCCATCCTGCACAAACAGCTGCCAGTTACAAAGCAAAATGAAATATGTAGCTGTGCTTCATTAGTGACTAATACAATTATGGAAAATAAAAACATATTTCTGGCAATCATTTCTGGTTCCTCTTTGATGGAAATATAGGAGCCTACTGTTGGTGCAATCAATATGAAGCACATAACCTTTACCTAACAAATAATTCTTCCTCTTCTGGTAGCCATCATGTAATGACCTTTTCTGGTTAGACAGAACAACATCACACAAGATTTTCGCAGATCAATTTTGTTGACATTAAAGGCAGTATCTTGCATTTGTGTCTTCCAAATACCTGCCAGGAAACTGAAAGGCTATATTGTAAATGCACAGGACAGCAAAGATCCTCACCAGCTATCTCCTGGTTTCTGCTCTTAACCAATTGATTTTGTATTTCAAACATGGTGAGTTTCTATAGAAGACTAAATACAGGTTAGCATTAAATAATTTTTAGTTCCATCACTTGAAACACTGTGCCAGACAAACATCATTAAGCCACAAAATGAATAATTCGAAAATATTCATTATACCCCTGATAATCAACATCTTCATCTTCATTAATAAAGGATTAATGGCTGGCGACAAGACAATGTGACCCCTTTGCTGCTATGCACGTTAAGCAGGTTTCATTACTGTTGTCTGCCGATCGCCTTATTAATCTGGCTGAGGAAACTGATTGCACTGCTGTTTCAGTGAATTGAAAAGGGAGAAAACAAGTCCCTGTGCCACAAATAATAAGACATTCAGACTAAAATTTGTATCATAAAAAAGAACTTATGAAGACAAAATGTAAGTTTGGAATTCTCACTTTTCATTTGTAACTGCTGACTTTGGTGGTTTTCTGCTTTGCATGGTCACAATAAGCAGCTTCATATAACTTTTACTTCTTGAGATTTTCCTGATGAAAATGCAAAAATGCATTTATCAGTGTCCTTACGGACATTATATCAAATCCTTGTGATATTATTAGTCCATGATACATGATCAGGATTTTCACAGAAATACAGTGCCTTCACAAAGGATTCACTCTTGGATGTTTCACAATTTTATTATGTTGCAAACTCAAACAGAAATTCATTCATACTGTACATGTGCAAATTCTTTCACTGAAATATGCAAACTTCTCTGTAATGTCAATGTGCAACAAATTTTCTGGCATTTTTCAAATATTATATGTAAAAGAAAACATTGATAACACCATCTGATAAGTTTTTACTGCCTTGGTGCATCTAATCTCCTTGCGAGACGACTCTTAAACTTGAATGGAGTCCACCTGTAGTCAGTTCAATTGGTTGACATGATTTCAGAAGAAACACCCGTCTGTGTAAAGTCCCTTTATTTACGGTGTACGTCAGAGCAGAAACTTGACTATAGAAAGAAGCCATCTGCAGAGCTCCTTGAGGAGAGGAGAGGAGTGGGGTATAAAACCATATATAGTGCATTGGAAGTTCCCAGGAGCATAGGCAGGTCCATCTTTAAGAAGAGGAAAGAATATTTAATCACCTAGAATCTTCCTAGACCAGGCCTTCAGCAATTGAGCAACTGAGCTGTTCTGCCACAGTTCTGTGCAGAACAGCAAAGATTTACTTCTATGTGAATGTGGCTAGTTAGAAGCTACCAACATCTTCTGGGGATGATTTTCAGTGGCAGGAACTGGGATGAATGAATGGAGCCATAAATAGGCAAATCCCTGAGAAGAATATGCTTCAGACAGCAAAAGACTTTTGAGTGGAAAGAATATTAATTTTCCAACAGGACAGTGACTCCAAGGTAATTGTACTTGCTCCTCGGAACATGAAGATGAATTTCCCTGAGCCCAACCAATGCCCTGAATTGTATCCAATCTAGATGTAGTGGAAGGATTTGAAGATTGTGGTTCACCGACACTCTCTATCCAGATTGACAGAACTTCAGCAAATCTAAAAGAATGGGTGAATATCCCCAAATCCCAATATGCAAGCCTAAATACAGACCTAGCGTACCCAAAAAGACTCATAACAATAATTGTTTTTACAGACTCGGAGGGGATGAATATTTCAGTCAACAAGACACATTTCAGGGTTTTTTTCATTTTCCAGAAATTTTTATTACAAAATACAAATATATTTGTCCCTTAAACTGTTTTGAATCAAGGGGAAAAATAATTTCAGTTCATTCAAATTCTGCTCAGAACAATATTGACAGTTGCTGGGCTGGGGCAGAGATCAAATACTGTCCCTGGAGGAGTGCTGTCTGGGAGCCCAAGCACCTGACCTTGACTGTTCAAAATTGTAGACTCGGAGAGTACCTTAGGTGAAGAAAGAGGGAAATTCGGCCTGGTTTAGATGTGTGTGTGGTCACAATCACCACAGCAAAAATGATTAGCCAGGTCTTACCATGAATTCAGGAGTACAGGCCATAGTGTGTGGACTCAAGACGATAAAGGCAGAGCAGCGCAGGGCGCGTTTGTGCATTACTCTTGCTAGACTCAGTGGGAAACCTTTAAAGTCAAGTTGGAGCCGGCTGCTCTTCTGAATAACTGGGAGATGGCAGTTCAGATGGCCCAACAGACTTCAGAACTTCAGATTTAACAGACAAATATGAACTATTAATGAAGAGCAACAGAAAAATTAGCAATGTAATGGCTAGAATAAGTGGGGAAATATATAGAAAAACAATTTAAAATACAAAAATGAATAAATTAGAAAAGAAACAGGATGCAGTTTTATGATTTTATTACCACAAACCAAGTCTGAAGTTCAAGAATATCTCAAAGATTTTTAATAAACAGATTGTTTCCTAACGTGTATTTACTTGATGTAAACGTGATACGATGGCATATCAACATATTATCCATAGACAAAAAAACCCCGAAAACAAATAGAGATTTTGCCACCGCAGGAGTTTTGATATCTGGTCCAGCCCATGGACTAAGCATGTCAGTCATTTCCACATTACAACAGCAGTAAAAATGTAGACCCGTATGGCCAGAAATCATATATCTTACATTGTTGAAAAGCTAGGCAACCGCACTCTTAATTTTTTAATTGATTTAGGTAATAAACATGGGAATGAGAAACCCCACAGAGAAAAATCTTTAAACATATGTTAAAATGTAACTTCTCTTATATTTAAAAGGGCTATAGAAAGACAACAATAACAATGGAGACATCCATAGGGGCACTGTAAGAAGCAAAACATTGGCGGGGAAAAAAGCCCCGTGATTTTTTTTTTATAAATATGAAACCAACGGGCTGCAGGATTTCAATTAAGCAACATTTATCATCCAAAGAAAGATTTTTACCTTTCCTTTGTGGTATTTCATTGTGCTGCCAACTGCGAAGTTCAAAAGAAATATCAGATGACAGGGAGCTGCTAAATGCTGTGGCATTATTGAATTCCCTATGCTGCTGAATCCCCCTCCCGTGACACAATATGTTACATGTAATTTATCGTGAAAAAGAAACAAAAGCAGAGGCTTGTGGATATGCCAATAATGAGGCTTGTTATGGAATTATTTCTTTGTTTTCTGCCCACCACCTGTTAGTTAGAATAAGAAAATGTCAGGTTCATTTTTTGTTTTTTTTTCTCCCTGAGACTCTCAGTACCCCAGCCATTAAAAGACCTTTTCCTCCATGCAAGCAATGACATTTAAAGTTAGGCACTATGGTGATTATAATGACTATGCAATTTGCAGCATACCACTAAGCTTTTGTTTTGTTCACCTACCAGGAAATGTGCAGGATACTACAATTTTATTTTAATGTGAAAAAATAAACAAAAATGCTTAATTCACTGAACATTAACGGTGTCTTCTGTAAACAATATATCAAGACTTTTGTAATTTCCAGCAAAAAGTAAGATAACATTTTTATATTTGAGAACACAAACTCTGGGCCTTATCTTGATAAGTGAAATTAATACGCATGAAAGTCCTAACTGACTCATGTAGTTTATGCAAATTGAAGCATACTGAATGTACAGAACGAAGATTTGTTGATCTAACTGATTAAGGTCAAGATTTGGTTAAAGCAGTGGAAAGAATGAGAGACACTGTTTTTATGGTACTTTCTCAGCACTGCATGGGAGCCATTAAGGAGTTCGTTGTACATTTAGGATAGGTAAATTAACCTAAAAAAATCACAAATTATTTAATGTGAGAAGCTACAGTACTAAAAAGTTACTGTACTAGAAACAACCTAAAAATAATATGGATAAGGACGGATAGACCTGGCTGAACAGAATAACTACAATATGAACAAAAAAGAGTTTAATGTGAGAAAAGACGTAATGCATAGGAAAAAAAATTCTTTAAATTTGTTTGACTTTATTCAGATGGTTAAAATGAACAGTCATAACATGTTCTTTCAAACTTATGCAATTATGGCAATTTAGGCTACAATCCCCTTTTAACAAATGCACTGCAAATAGCTACTTAACATAAACAAAACATGTCTGAAATGGTTAAGAAAGCAAAAAAAAACTAAAAAGAAAGTATCAAAAAGGGTAAAATGTTCCTTTCCCAATTCCTAGTTTAGGGTCTGCACTAGGTAAGGGTTAGAGCTAAAAATTTCTACAAATTACTTAATACAACAGCACACTAAACTAAAGAGAATGTATCAACAAGGGTAAAATACCATTTCTGGACATGTATTTTATTAATAGAAATGTCGTATTGGATAGTCATCTCAATGAACATGATTTCAGGCTTAACTGGGTAAGAGTCAGGAATACCCCCAAAATGTGGGCTTTATGTGTTAATATTCTTGTATATTCAATGCCAAAGACAAGATTTTGAACAGTATTATCACTTTCTTTCAAACTCTCGCCTTTAGGACAATTTAGGCTACAGTCCCCTTTTGACCAATGCAGTGCAAATAGCTATATAGGGAAAAAATAATTCTGCAGATATCACTGTAATAACACCTTTCCTAAATAACATTTCTGACCTAAAGCACAGCCATGACATCAAAAAAGGTCTACCTCTTGCAGGAATCCTAACCCTAACCCTAGCTTAGGGTTTGCACCAGGTTAGGGTTAGAGCTCTGAATTTCTTCAAATTACTTAATGCAACCTTCCACTCATTCGAGTGCAAAATAGACTTCACTGAAACAAAATATGTGTCTGAAATGGTTAAGCAAGCACACTGAACTAAAGAAAATGTGTCAACAAGGGTCAAATTCCATTTTTGGACATGTATTCTACTATTAGAAATGTTGTTTTGGATGGTGATCTCAATGAGCATGATTTCAGGCTTAACTGGGTAAGAGTCAGGAATACCCCCAAACTGTGGGCTTCATGTGTTAATATGCTTCTCTATTCAATGCCAAAGACAAGATTTTGAAAAGTATTATCACTTTCTTTCAAACTCTCGCCTTTAGGACAAATTAGGCTACAGTCCCCATTTGACCAATGCACTGCAAATAGCTTTATATGGAAAAAAATAATTCTGCAGATATCACTGTAATAACACCTTTCCTAAATACCATTTCTGACCTAAAGCACAGCCATGACATCAAAAAAGGTCTACCTCTTGCAGGAATCCTAACCCTAACCGTAGCTTAGGGTTAGAGCTCAGAATGTCTACAAATTACTTAATGCAACCTTCCACTCATTGGAGTGCAAAATAGACTTCACTGAAACAAAATATGTGTCTGAAATGTTTAAGCAAGCACACTGAACTAAAGAGAATGTATAAACAAGGGTAAAATTCCATTTTTGGACATGTATTCTACTATTAGAAATGTTGTATTGGATATTGATCTCAAAGTGCATGATTTCAGGCTTAACTGGGTAAAAGTCAGGAATACCCCCAAAATGTGGGCTTTATGTGTAAATATGCCTCTCTATTCAAAGCCAAAGACAAGATTTTGAACAGTGTTATCACTTTCTTTCAAACTCTCGCCTTTAGGACAATTTAGTCTACAGTTCCCTTTTGACCAATGGAGTGCAAATACCTATATATGGAAAAAAATAATTCTGCAGATATCACTGTAATAACACCTTTCCTAAATACCATTTCTGACCTAAAGCACAGCCATGACATCAAAAAAGGTCTACCTCTTGCAGGAATCCTAACCCTAACCCTAGTTTAGGGTTTGCACCAGGTTAGGGTTAGAGCTCAGAATTTCTTCAAATTACTTAATGCAACCTTCCACTCATTAGAGTGCAAAATAGACTTCACTGAAACAAAATATGTTTCTGAAATGGTTAAGCAAGCACACTGAACTAATGAGAATGTGTCAACAAGGGTCAAATTCCATTTTTGGACATGTATTCTACTATTAGAAATGTTGTTTTGGATGGTGATCTCAATGAGCATGATTTCAGGCTTAACTGGGTAAGAGTCAGGAATACCTCCAAACTGTGGGCTTTATGTGATAATATGCTTCTCTATTCAATGCCAAAGACAAGATTTTGAACAATATTATCACTTTCTTTCAAACTCTCGCCTTTAGGACAATTTAGGCTACAGTCCCATTTTGACCAATGCAGTGCAAAGAGCTACTGTACATAGGGAAAAAAATAATTCTGCAGATATCACTGTAATAACACCTTTCCTAAATACCATTTCTGACCTAAAGCACAGCCATGACATCAAAAAAGGTCCAGCTCTTGCAGGAATTCTAACCCTAACCCTAGCTTAGGGTTTGCACTAGGTTAGGGTTAGAGCTCAGAATTTCTGCAAATTACTTAATGCAACCTTCCACTCATTGGAGTGCAAAATATACGTCACTGAAAAAAAATATGTTTCTGAAATGGATAAGCAAGCACAATGAACGAAAGAGAATGTATCAACAAGGGTCAAATTCAATTTTTGGACATGTATTCTACTATAAGAAATGTTGTTTTTGATGGTGATCTCAATGAGCATGATTTCAGGCTTAACTGGGTAAGACTCCGGAATACCCCCAAACTGTGGGTTTTATGTCTTAATATGCTTCTCTATTAAATGCCAAAGACAAGATTTTGAACAGTATTATCACTTTCTTTCAAACTCTCGCCTTTAGGACAATTTAGGCTACAGTCCCATTTTGACCAATGCAGTGCAAAGAGCTACATAGGGAAAAAAATAATTCTGCAGATATCACGGTAATAACACCTTTCCTAAATACCATTTCTGACCTAAAGCACAGCCATGACATCAAAAAAGGTCTACCTCTTGCAGGAATCCTAACCCTAACCCTAGCTTAGGGTTTGCACTAGGTTAGGGTTAGAGCTCAGAATTTCTTCAAATTACTTAATGCAACCTTCCACTCATTGGAGTGCAAAATATACGTCACTGAAAAAAAATATGTTTCTGAAATGGATAAGCAAGCACAATGAACGAAAGAGAATGTATCAACAAGGGTCAAATTCAATTTTTGGACATGTATTCTACTATAAGAAATGTTGTTTTTGATGGTGATCTCAATGAGCATGATTTCAGGCTTAACTGGGTAAGACTCGGGAATACCCCCAAACTGTGGGTTTTATGTCTTAATATGCTTCTCTATTCAATGCCAAAGACAAGATTTTGAACAGTATTATCACTTTCTTTCAAACTCTCGCCTTTAGGACAATTTAGGCTACAGTCCCATTTTGACCAATGCAGTGCAAAGAGCTACATAGGGAAAAAAATAATTCTGCAGATATCACGGTAATAACACCTTTCCTAAATACCATTTCTGACCTAAAGCACAGCCATGACATCAAAAAGGTCTAGCTCTTGCAGGAATCCTAACCCTAACCCTAGCTTAGGGTTTGCACCAGGTTAGGGTTAGAGCTCAGAATTTCTTCAAATTACGTAATGCAACCTTCCACTCATTAGAGTGCAAAATAGACTTCACTGAAACAAAATATGTTTCTGAAATGGTTAAGCAAGCAAACTGAACAAAAGAGAATGTGTCAACAAGGTTCAAATTCCATTTTTGGACATGTATTCTACTATTAGAAATGTTGTTTTGGATGGTGATCTCAATGAGCATGATTTCAGGCTTAACTTGGTAAGAGTCAGGAATACCCCCAAACTGTGGGCTTTAGGTGTTAATATCCTTCTCTATTCAATGAGAAAAACAAGATTTTGAACAGTATTATCACTATCTTTCAAACTTTCGCCTTTAGGACAATTTAGGCTACAGTCCCCTTTTAACCAATGCAGTGCAAATAGCTATATAGGGAAAAAATAATTCTGCAGATATCACTGTAATAACACCTTTCCTAAATACCATTTCTGACCTAAAGCACAGCCATGACATCAAAAAAGGTCTACCTCTTGCAGGAATCCTAACCCTAACCCTAGCTTAGGGTTTGCACCAGGTTAGGGTTAGAGCTCTGAATTTCTTCAAATTACTTAATGCAACCTTCCACTCATTAGAGTGCAAAATAGACTTCACTGAAACAAAATATGTTTCTGAAATGCTTAAGCAAGCACACTGAACTAAAGAGAATGTGTCAACAAGGGTCAAATTCAATTTTTGGACATGTATTCTACTATTAGAAATGTTGTATTGGATATTGATCTCAAAGTGCATGATTTCAGGCTTAACTGGGTAAGAGTCAGGAATACCCCCAAACTGTGGGCTTTATGTGTTAATATGCTTCTCTATTCAATGCCAAAGACAAGATTTTGAACAGTATTATCACTTTCTTTCTAACTCTCGCCTTTAGGACAATTTAGGCTACAGTCCCATTTTGACCAATGCAGTGCAAAGAGCTACATAGGGAAAAAAATAATTCTGCAGATATCACTGTAATAACACCTTTCCTAAATACCATTTCTGACCTAAAGCACAGCCATGACATCAAAAAAGGTCTACCTCTTGCAGGAATCCTAACCCTAACCCTAATTTAGGGTTTGCACTAGGTTAGGGTTAGAGCTCAGAATTTCTACAAATTACTTAATGCAACCTTCCACTCATTGGAGTGCAAAATATACGTCACTGAAACAAAATAGGTTTCTGAAATGGATAAGCAAGCACAATGAACGAAAGAGAATGTATCAACAAGGGTCAAATTCAATTTTTGGACATGTATTCTACTATAAGAAATGTTGTTTTTGATGGTGATCTCAATGAGCATGATTTCAGGCTTAACTGGGTAAGACTCAGGAATACCCCCAAACTGTGGGTTTTATGTCTTAATATGCTTCTCTATTCAATGCCAAAGACAAGATTTTGAACAGTATTATCACTTTCTTTCTAACTCTCGCCTTTAGGACAATTTAGGCTACAGTCCCATTTTGACCAATGTAGTGCAAAGAGCTACATAGGGAAAAAAATAATTCTGCAGATATCACTGTAATAACACCTTTCCTAAATACCATTTCTGACCTAAAGCACAGCCATGACATCAAAAAAGGTCTACATCTTGCAGGAATCCTAACCCTAACCCTAGCTTAGGGTTTGCACCAGGTTAGGGTTAGAGCTCAGATTTTCTTCAAATTACTTAATGCAACCTTCCACTCATTAGAGTGCAAAATAGACTTCACTGAAACAAAATATGTTTCTGAAATGCTTAAGCAAGCACACTGAACTAAAGAGAATGTGTCAACAAGGGTCAAATTCCATTTTTGGACATGTATTCAACTGTTAGAAATGTTGTATTGGATGGTGTTCTAAATGAGCATGATTTCAGGCTTAACTGGGTAAGACTCGGGAATACCCCCAAACTGTGGGCTTTATGTGTTAATATGCTTCTCTATTCAATGCCAAAGACAAGATTTTGAACAGTATTATCACTTTCTTTCAAACTCTCACCTTTAGGACAATTTAGGCTACAGTCCCCTTTTGACCAATGCAGTGCAAATAGCTATATAAGGAAAAAAATAATTCTGCAGATATCACTGTAATAACACCTTTCCTAAATACCATTTCTGACCTAAAGCACAGCCATGACATCAATAAAGGTCTAGCTCTTGCAGGAATCCTAACCCTAACCCTAGCTTAGGGTTTGCACCAGGTTAGGGTTAGAGCTCAGAATTTCTACAAATTACTTAATGCAACCTTCCACTCATTGGAGTGCAAAGTAGACTTCACTGAAACAAAATATGTGTCTGAAATGTTTAAGCAAGCACACTAAACTAAAGTGAATGTATCAAAATAGGTAAAATTCCATTTTTGGACATGTATTCTACTATGAGAAATGTTGTATTGGATGGTGATCTCAATGAGCATGATTTCAGGCTTAACTGGGTAAGAGTCAGGAATACCCCCAAACTGTGGGTTTTATGTGTTAATATGCTTCTCTATTCAATGCCAAAGACAAGATTTTGAACAGTATTATCACTTTCTTTCAAACTCTCACCTTTAGGACAATTTAGGCTACAGTCCCATTTTGACCAATGCAGTGCAAAGAGCTACATAGGGAAAAAAATAATTCTGCAGATATCACAGTAATAACACCTTTCCTAAATACCATTTCTGACCTAAAGCACAGCCATGACATCAAAAAAGGTCTACCTCTTGCAGGAATCCTAACCCTAACCCTAGCTTAGGGTTTGCACCAGGTTAGGGTTAGAGCTCAGAATTTCTTCAAATTACTTAATGCAACCTTCCACTCATTAGAGTGCAAAATAGACTTCACTGAAACAAAATATGTTTCTGAAATGGTTAAGCAAGCACACTGAACTAAAGAGAATGTGTCAACAAGGGTCAAATTCCATTTTTGGACGTGTATTCTACTATTAGAAATGTTGTATTGGATATTGATCTCAAAGTGCATGATTTCAGGCTTAACTGGGTAAGAGTCAGGAATACCCCCAAACTGTGGGCTTTATGTGTTAATATGCTTCTCTATTCAATGCCAAAGACAAGATTTTGAACAGTATTATCAGTTTCTTTCAAACTCTCGCCTTTAGGACAATTTAGGCTACAGTCCCCATTTGACCAATGCAGTGCAAATAGCTATAGAGGGAAAAAAAATAATTCTGCAGATATCACTGTAATAACACCTTTCCTAAATACCATTTCTGACCTAAAGCACAGCCATGACATCAAAAAAGGTCTAGCTCTTGCAGGAATCCTAACCCTAACCCTAGCTTAGGGTTTGCACTAGGTTAGGGTTAGAGCTCAGAATTTCTACAAATTACTTAATGCAACCTTCCACTCATTGGAGTGCAAAATATACGTCACTGAAACAAAATATGTTTCTGAAATGGATAAGCAAGCACAATGAACGAAAGAGAATGTATCAACAAGGGTCAAATTCAATTTTTGGACATGTATTCTACTATAAGAAATGTTGTTTTTGATGGTGATCTCAATGAGCATGATTTCAGGCTTAACTGGGTAAGACTCAGGAATACCCCCAAACTGTGGGTTTTATGTCTTAATATGCTTCTCTTTTCAATGCCAAAGACAAGATTTTGAACAGTATTATCACTTTCTTTCAAACTCTCGCCTTTAGGACAATTTAGGCTACAGTCCCATTTTGACCAATGCAGTGCAAATAGCTATATAGGGAAAAAATAATTCTGCAGATATCACTGTAATAACACCTTTCCTAAATACCATTTCTGTCCTAAAGCACAGCCATGACATCAAAAAAGGTCTACCTCTTGCAGGAATCCTAACCCTAACCCTAGCTTAGGGTTTGCACCAGGTTAGGGTTAGAGCTCTGAATTTCTTCAAATTACTTAATGCAACCTTCCACTTATTGGAGTGCAAAATAGACTTCACTGAAACAAAATGTGAGTCTGAAATGGTTAAGCAAGCACACTGAACTAAAGAGAATGTGTCAACAAGGGTCAAATTCCATTTTTGGACATGTATTCAACTGTTAGAAATGTTGTATTGGATGGTGTTCTAAATGAGCATGATTTCAGGCTGAACTGGGTAAAAGTCAGGAATACCCCCAAAATGTGGGCTTTATGTGTTAATATGCTTCTGAATTCAATGCCAAAGACAAGATTTTGAACAGTATTATCAGTTTCTTTCAAACTCTCGCCTTTAGGACAATTTAGGCTACAGTCCCCTTTTGAGCAAAGCAATGCAAATAGCTATATAAGGAAAAAATAATTCTGCAGATATCACTGTAATAACACCTTTCCTAAATATCATTTCTGACCTAAAGCACAGCCATGACATCAAAAAAGGTCTACCTCTTGCAGGAATCCTAACCCTAACCCTAGCTTAGGGTTTGCACCAGGTTAGGGTTAGAGCTCAGAATTTCTTCAAATTACTTAATGCAACCTTCCACTCATTAGAGTGCAAAATAGACTTCACTGAAACAAAATATGTTTCTGAAATGGTTAAGCAAGCACACTGATCTAAAGAGAATGTGTCAACAAGGGTCAAATTCCATTTTTGGACATGTATTCTACTATTAGAAATGTTGTATTGGATATTGATCTCAAAGTGCATGATTTCAGGCTTAACTGGGTAAGAGTCAGGAATACCCGCAAACTGTGGGCTTTATGTGTTAATATGCTTCTCTATTCAATGCCAAAGACAAGATTTTGAACAGTATTATCACTTTCTTTCAAACTCTCGCCTTTAGGACAATTTAGGCTACAGTCCCCATTTGACCAATGCAGTGCAAATAGCTATAGAGGGAAAAAAAATAATTCTGCAGATATCACTGTAATAACACCTTTCCTAAATACCATTTCTGACCTAAAGCACAGCCATGACATCAAAAAAGGTCTAGCTCTTGCAGGAATCCTAACCCTAACCCTAGCTTAGGGTTTGCACTAGGTTAGGGTTAGAGCTCAGAATTTCTACAAATTACTTAATGCAACCTTCCACTCATTGGAGTGCAAAATATACGTCACTGAAACAAAATTTGTTTCTGAAATGGATAAGCAAGCACAATGAACGATAGAGAATGTATCAACAAGGGTCAAATTCAATTTTTGGACATGTATTCTACTATAAGAAATGTTGTTTTTGATGGTGATCTCAATGAGCATGATTTCAGGCTTAACTGGGTAAGACTCGGGAATACCCCCAAACTGTGGGTTTTATGTCTTAATATGCTTCTCTATTCAATGCCAAAGACAAGATTTTGAACAGTATTATCACTTTCTTTCAAACTCTCGCCTTTAGGACAATTTAGGCTACAGTCCCATTTTGACCAATGCAGTGCAAAGAGCTACATAGGGAAAAAAAATAATTCTGCAGATATCACGGTAATAACACCTTTCCTAAATACCATTTCTGACCTAAAGCACAGCCATGACATCAAAAAAGGTCTAGCTCTTGCAGGAATCCTAACCCTAACCCTAGTTTAGGGTTTGCACTAGCTTAGGATTAGAGCTCAGAATTTCTACAAATTACTTAATGCAACCTTCCACTCGTTGGAGTGCAAAATAGACTTCACTGAAACATAATATGTCTCTGAAATAGTTAAGCAAGCACACTGAACTAAAGAGAATGTGTCAACAAGGGTCATATTCCATTTATGGACATGTATTCTACTAATAGAAATGTTGTATTGGATATTGATCTCAAAGTGCATGATTTCAGGCTTAACTGGGTAAGAGTCAGGAATACCCCCAAACTGTGGGCTTTATGTGTTAATATGCTTCTCTATTCAATGCCAAAGACAAGATTTTGAACAGTATTATCACTTTCTTTCAAACTCTCACCTTTAGGACAATTTAGGCTACAGTCCCATTTTGACCAATGCAGTGCAAACAGCTATATAGGGAAAAAAATAATTCTGCAGATATCACGGTAATAACACCTTTCCTAAATACCATTTCTGACCTAAAGCACAGCCATGACATCAAAAAAGGTCGACCTCTTGCAGGAATCCTAACCCTAACCCTAGCTTAGGGTTTGCACCAGGTTAGGGTTAGAGCTCAGAATTTCTTCAAATTACTTAATGCAACCTTCCACTCATTGGAGTGCAAAATAGACTTCACTGAAACAAAATATGTGTCTGAAATGGTTAAGCAAGCACACTGAACTAAAGAGAATGTGTCAACAAGGGTCATATTCCATTTTTGGACGTGTATTCTACTATTAGAAATGTTGTATTGGATATTGATCTCAAAGTGCATGATTTCAGGCTTAACTGGGTAAGAGTCAGGAATACCCCCAAACTGTGGGCTTTATGTGTTAATATGCTTCTCTATTCAATGCCAAAGACAAGGTTTTGAACAGTATTATCACTTTCTTTCAAACTCTCGCCTTTAGGACAATTTAGGCTATAGTCCCATTTTGACCAATGCAATGCAAATAGCTATATAAGGAAAAAAATAATTCTGCAGATATCACTGTAATAACACCTTTCCTAAATACCATTTCTGACCTAAAGCACAGATATGACATCAAAAAAGGTCTAGCTCTTGCAGGAATCCTAACCCTAACCCTAGCTTAGGGTTTGCACCAGGTTAGGGTTAGAGCTCTGAATTTCTTCAAATTACTTAATGCAACCTTCCACTTATTGGAGTGCAAAATATACGTCACTGAAACAAAATATGTTTCTGAAATGGATAAGCAAGCACAATGAACGAAAGAGAATGTATCAACAAGGGTCAAATTCAATTTTTGGACATGTATTCTACTATAAGAAATGTTGTTTTTGATGGTGATCTCAATGAGCATGATTTCAGGCTTAACTGGGTAAGAGTCAGGAATACCCCCAAACTGTGGGTTTTATGTCTTAATATGCTTCTCTATTCAATGCCAAAGACAAGATTTTGAACAGTATTATCACTTTCTTTCAAACTCTCGCCTTTAGGACAATTTACGCTACAGTCCCCCATTTGACCAATGCAGTGCAAAGAGCTACATAGGGAAAAAAATAATTCTGCAGATATCACGGTAATAACACCTTTCCTAAATACCATTTCTGACCTAAAGCACAGCCATGACATCAAAAAAGGTCTACCTCTTGCAGGAATCCTAACCCTAACCCTAGCTTAAGGTTTGCACCAGGTTAGGATTAGAGCTCAGAATTTCTTCAAATTACTTAATGCAACCTTCCACTCATTGGAGTGCAAAATAGACTTCACTGAAACAAAATATATGTCTGAAATGGTTAAGCAAGCACACTGAACTAAAGAGAATGTGTCAACAAGGGTCATATTCCATTTTTGGACGTGTATTCTACTAATAGAAATGTTGTATTGGATATTGATCTCAAAGTGCATGATTTCAGGCTTAAGTGGGTAAGAGTCAGGAATACTCCCAAACTGTGGGCTTTATGTGTTAACATGCTTCTCTATTCAATGCCAAAGACAAGATTTTGAACAGTATTATCACTTTCTTTCAAACTCTCACCTTTAGGACAATTTAGGCTACAGTCCCATTTTGACCAATGCAGTGCAAAGAGCTATATAGGGAAAAAAATAATTCTGCAGATATCACGGTAATAACACCTTTCCTAAATACCATTTCTGACCTAAAGCACAGCCATGACATCAAAAAAGGTCTAGCTCTTGCAGGAATCCTAACCCTAACCCTAGCTTAGGGTTTGCACTAGTTTAGGATTAGAGCTCAGAATTTCTACAAATTACTTAATGCAACCTTCCACTCATTGGAGTGCAAAATAGACTTCACTGAAACAAAATATGTGTCTGAAATGGTTAGGCAAGCACACTGAACTAAAGAGAATGTGTCAACAAGGGTCATATTCCATTTTTGGACATGTATTCTACTATTAGAAATGTTGTATTGGATATTGATCTCAAAGTGCATGATTTCAGGCTTAACTGGGTAAGAGTCAGGAATACCCCCAAACTGTGGGCTTTATGTGTTAATATGCTTCTCTATTCAATGCCAAAGACAAGATTTTGAACAGTATTATCACTTTCTTTCAAACTCTCGCCTTTAGGACAATTTAGGCTACAGTCCCCTTATGACCAATGCAGTGCAAATAGCTACATTTGGAAAAAAATAATTCTGCAGATATCACTGTAATAACACCTTTCCTAAATACCATTTCTGACCTAAAGCACAGATATGACATCAAAAAAGGTCTAGCTCTTGCAGGAATCCTAACCCTAACCCTAGCTTAGGGTTTGCACCAGGTTAGGGTTAGAGCTCAGAATTTCTTCAAATTACTTAATGCAACCTTCCACTCATTGGAGTGCAAAATATACGTCACTGAAACAAAATATGTTTCTGAAATGGATAAGCAAGCACAATGAACGAAAGAGAATGTATCAACAAGGGTCAAATTCAATTTTTGGACATGTATTCTACTATAAGAAATGTTATTTTGGATATTGAACTCAATGATTATGATTTCAGGCTTAACTGGGTAAGAGTCAGGAATACCCCCAAACTGTGGGCTTTATGTGTTAATATGCTTCTCTATTCAATGCCAAAGACAAGATTTTGAACTGTATTATCACTTTCTTTCAAACTCTCACCTTTAGGACAATTTAGGCTACAGTCCCCTTTTGACCAATGCAGTGCAAATAGCTATATATGGAAAAAAATTATTCTGCAGATATCACTGTAATAACACCTTTCCTAAATACCATTTCTGAGCTAAAGCACAGCCATGACATCAAAAAAGGTTTAGCTCTTGCAGGAATCCTAACCCTAACCCTAGCTTAGGGTTTGCACCAGGTTAGGGTTACAGCTCAGAATTTCTTCAAATTACTTAAAGCAACCTTGCACTCATTGGAGTGCAAAATAGACTTCACTGAAACAAAATATGTGTCTGAAATGGTTAAGAAAGCACACTGAACTAAAGAGAATGTATAAACAAGGGTAAAATTCCATTTTTGGACATGTATTCTACTATTAGAAATGTTATTTTGGATATTGAACTCAATGAGCATGATTTCAGGCTTAACTGGGTAAGAGTCAGGAATACCCCCAAACTGTGGGCTTTATGTGTTAATATGCTTCTCTATTCAATGCCAAAGACAAGATTTTGAACTGTATTATCACTTTCTTTCAAACTCTCACCTTTAGGACAATTTAGGCTACAGTCCCCTTTTGACCAATGCAGTGCAAATAGCTATATAAGGAAAAAAATAATTCTGCAGATATCACGGTAATAACACCTTTCCTAAATACCATTTCTGACCTAAAGCACAGCCATGACATCAATAAAGTTCTAGCTCTTGCAGGAATCCTAACCCTAACCCTAGCTTAGGGTTTGCACTAGGTTAGGTTTAGAGCTCAGAATTTCTACAAATTACTTAATGCAACCTTCCACTCATTGGAGTGCAAAATAGACTTCACTGAAACAAAATATGTGTCTGAAATGGTTAAGAAAGCACACTGAACTAAAGAGAATGTATAAACAAGGGTAAAATTCCATTTTTGGACATGTATTCTACTATTAGAAATGTTGTTTTGGATATTGAACTCAATGAGCATGATTTCAGGCTTAACTGGGTAAGAGTCAGGAAAACCCCAAAACTGTGGGCTTTATGTGTTAATATGCTTCTCTATTCAATGCCAAAGACAAGATTTTGAACAGTATTATCACTTTCTTTCAAACTCTCACCTTTAGGACAATTTAGGCTACAGTCCCCTTTTGACCAATGCAGTGCAAATAGCTATATAAGGAAAAAAATAATTCTGCAGATATCACTGTAATAACACCTTTCCTAAATACCATTTCTGACCTAAAGCACAGCCATGACATCAATAAAGGTCTAGCTCTTGCAGGAATCCTAACCCTAACCCTAGCTTAGGGTTTGCACCAGGTTAGGGTTAGAGCTCAGAATTTCTACAAATTACTTAATGCAACCTTCCACTCATTGGAGTGCAAAGTAGACTTCACTGAAACAAAATATGTGTCTGAAATGTTTAAGCAAGCACACTAAACTAAAGTGAATGTATCAAAATAGGTAAAATTCCATTTTTGGACATGTATTCTACTATGAGAAATGTTGTATTGGATGGTGATCTCAATGAGCATGATTTCAGGCTTAACTGGGTAAGAGTCAGGAATACCCCCAAACTGTGGGTTTTATGTGTTAATATGCTTCTCTATTCAATGCCAAAGACAAGATTTTGAACAGTATTATCACTTTCTTTCAAACTCTCACCTTTAGGACAATTTAGGCTACAGTCCCATTTTGACCAATGCAGTGCAAAGAGCTACATAGGGAAAAAAATAATTCTGCAGATATCACAGTAATAACACCTTTCCTAAATACCATTTCTGACCTAAAGCACAGCCATGACATCAAAAAAGGTCTACCTCTTGCAGGAATCCTAACCCTAACCCTAGCTTAGGGTTTGCACCAGGTTAGGGTTAGAGCTCAGAATTTCTTCAAATTACTTAATGCAACCTTCCACTCATTAGAGTGCAAAATAGACTTCACTGAAACAAAATATGTTTCTGAAATGGTTAAGCAAGCACACTGAACTAAAGAGAATGTGTCAACAAGGGTCAAATTCCATTTTTGGACGTGTATTCTACTATTAGAAATGTTGTATTGGATATTGATCTCAAAGTGCATGATTTCAGGCTTAACTGGGTAAGAGTCAGGAATACCCCCAAACTGTGGGCTTTATGTGTTAATATGCTTCTCTATTCAATGCCAAAGACAAGATTTTGAACAGTATTATCAGTTTCTTTCAAACTCTCGCCTTTAGGACAATTTAGGCTACAGTCCCCATTTGACCAATGCAGTGCAAATAGCTATAGAGGGAAAAAAAATAATTCTGCAGATATCACTGTAATAACACCTTTCCTAAATACCATTTCTGACCTAAAGCACAGCCATGACATCAAAAAAGGTCTAGCTCTTGCAGGAATCCTAACCCTAACCCTAGCTTAGGGTTTGCACTAGGTTAGGGTTAGAGCTCAGAATTTCTACAAATTACTTAATGCAACCTTCCACTCATTGGAGTGCAAAATATACGTCACTGAAACAAAATATGTTTCTGAAATGGATAAGCAAGCACAATGAACGAAAGAGAATGTATCAACAAGGGTCAAATTCAATTTTTGGACATGTATTCTACTATAAGAAATGTTGTTTTTGATGGTGATCTCAATGAGCATGATTTCAGGCTTAACTGGGTAAGACTCAGGAATACCCCCAAACTGTGGGTTTTATGTCTTAATATGCTTCTCTTTTCAATGCCAAAGACAAGATTTTGAACAGTATTATCACTTTCTTTCAAACTCTCGCCTTTAGGACAATTTAGGCTACAGTCCCATTTTGACCAATGCAGTGCAAATAGCTATATAGGGAAAAAATAATTCTGCAGATATCACTGTAATAACACCTTTCCTAAATACCATTTCTGTCCTAAAGCACAGCCATGACATCAAAAAAGGTCTACCTCTTGCAGGAATCCTAACCCTAACCCTAGCTTAGGGTTTGCACCAGGTTAGGGTTAGAGCTCTGAATTTCTTCAAATTACTTAATGCAACCTTCCACTTATTGGAGTGCAAAATAGACTTCACTGAAACAAAATGTGAGTCTGAAATGGTTAAGCAAGCACACTGAACTAAAGAGAATGTGTCAACAAGGGTCAAATTCCATTTTTGGACATGTATTCAACTGTTAGAAATGTTGTATTGGATGGTGTTCTAAATGAGCATGATTTCAGGCTGAACTGGGTAAAAGTCAGGAATACCCCCAAAATGTGGGCTTTATGTGTTAATATGCTTCTGAATTCAATGCCAAAGACAAGATTTTGAACAGTATTATCAGTTTCTTTCAAACTCTCGCCTTTAGGACAATTTAGGCTACAGTCCCCTTTTGAGCAAAGCAATGCAAATAGCTATATAAGGAAAAAATAATTCTGCAGATATCACTGTAATAACACCTTTCCTAAATATCATTTCTGACCTAAAGCACAGCCATGACATCAAAAAAGGTCTACCTCTTGCAGGAATCCTAACCCTAACCCTAGCTTAGGGTTTGCACCAGGTTAGGGTTAGAGCTCAGAATTTCTTCAAATTACTTAATGCAACCTTCCACTCATTAGAGTGCAAAATAGACTTCACTGAAACAAAATATGTTTCTGAAATGGTTAAGCAAGCACACTGATCTAAAGAGAATGTGTCAACAAGGGTCAAATTCCATTTTTGGACATGTATTCTACTATTAGAAATGTTGTATTGGATATTGATCTCAAAGTGCATGATTTCAGGCTTAACTGGGTAAGAGTCAGGAATACCCGCAAACTGTGGGCTTTATGTGTTAATATGCTTCTCTATTCAATGCCAAAGACAAGATTTTGAACAGTATTATCACTTTCTTTCAAACTCTCGCCTTTAGGACAATTTAGGCTACAGTCCCCATTTGACCAATGCAGTGCAAATAGCTATAGAGGGAAAAAAAATAATTCTGCAGATATCACTGTAATAACACCTTTCCTAAATACCATTTCTGACCTAAAGCACAGCCATGACATCAAAAAAGGTCTAGCTCTTGCAGGAATCCTAACCCTAACCCTAGCTTAGGGTTTGCACTAGGTTAGGGTTAGAGCTCAGAATTTCTACAAATTACTTAATGCAACCTTCCACTCATTGGAGTGCAAAATATACGTCACTGAAACAAAATTTGTTTCTGAAATGGATAAGCAAGCACAATGAACGATAGAGAATGTATCAACAAGGGTCAAATTCAATTTTTGGACATGTATTCTACTATAAGAAATGTTGTTTTTGATGGTGATCTCAATGAGCATGATTTCAGGCTTAACTGGGTAAGACTCGGGAATACCCCCAAACTGTGGGTTTTATGTCTTAATATGCTTCTCTATTCAATGCCAAAGACAAGATTTTGAACAGTATTATCACTTTCTTTCAAACTCTCGCCTTTAGGACAATTTAGGCTACAGTCCCATTTTGACCAATGCAGTGCAAAGAGCTACATAGGGAAAAAAAATAATTCTGCAGATATCACGGTAATAACACCTTTCCTAAATACCATTTCTGACCTAAAGCACAGCCATGACATCAAAAAAGGTCTAGCTCTTGCAGGAATCCTAACCCTAACCCTAGTTTAGGGTTTGCACTAGCTTAGGATTAGAGCTCAGAATTTCTACAAATTACTTAATGCAACCTTCCACTCGTTGGAGTGCAAAATAGACTTCACTGAAACATAATATGTCTCTGAAATAGTTAAGCAAGCACACTGAACTAAAGAGAATGTGTCAACAAGGGTCATATTCCATTTATGGACATGTATTCTACTAATAGAAATGTTGTATTGGATATTGATCTCAAAGTGCATGATTTCAGGCTTAACTGGGTAAGAGTCAGGAATACCCCCAAACTGTGGGCTTTATGTGTTAATATGCTTCTCTATTCAATGCCAAAGACAAGATTTTGAACAGTATTATCACTTTCTTTCAAACTCTCACCTTTAGGACAATTTAGGCTACAGTCCCATTTTGACCAATGCAGTGCAAACAGCTATATAGGGAAAAAAATAATTCTGCAGATATCACGGTAATAACACCTTTCCTAAATACCATTTCTGACCTAAAGCACAGCCATGACATCAAAAAAGGTCGACCTCTTGCAGGAATCCTAACCCTAACCCTAGCTTAGGGTTTGCACCAGGTTAGGGTTAGAGCTCAGAATTTCTTCAAATTACTTAATGCAACCTTCCACTCATTGGAGTGCAAAATAGACTTCACTGAAACAAAATATGTGTCTGAAATGGTTAAGCAAGCACACTGAACTAAAGAGAATGTGTCAACAAGGGTCATATTCCATTTTTGGACGTGTATTCTACTATTAGAAATGTTGTATTGGATATTGATCTCAAAGTGCATGATTTCAGGCTTAACTGGGTAAGAGTCAGGAATACCCCCAAACTGTGGGTTTTATGTGTTAATATGCTTCTCTATTCAATGCCAAAGACAAGATTTTGAACAGTATTATCACTTTCTTTCAAACTCTCACCTTTAGGACAATTTAGGCTACAGTCCCATTTTGACCAATGCAGTGCAAAGAGCTACATAGGGAAAAAAATAATTCTGCAGATATCACAGTAATAACACCTTTCCTAAATACCATTTCTGACCTAAAGCACAGCCATGACATCAAAAAAGGTCTACCTCTTGCAGGAATCCTAACCCTAACCCTAGCTTAGGGTTTGCACCAGGTTAGGGTTAGAGCTCAGAATTTCTTCAAATTACTTAATGCAACCTTCCACTCATTAGAGTGCAAAATAGACTTCACTGAAACAAAATATGTTTCTGAAATGGTTAAGCAAGCACACTGAACTAAAGAGAATGTGTCAACAAGGGTCAAATTCCATTTTTGGACGTGTATTCTACTATTAGAAATGTTGTATTGGATATTGATCTCAAAGTGCATGATTTCAGGCTTAACTGGGTAAGAGTCAGGAATACCCCCAAACTGTGGGCTTTATGTGTTAATATGCTTCTCTATTCAATGCCAAAGACAAGATTTTGAACAGTATTATCAGTTTCTTTCAAACTCTCGCCTTTAGGACAATTTAGGCTACAGTCCCCATTTGACCAATGCAGTGCAAATAGCTATAGAGGGAAAAAAAATAATTCTGCAGATATCACTGTAATAACACCTTTCCTAAATACCATTTCTGACCTAAAGCACAGCCATGACATCAAAAAAGGTCTAGCTCTTGCAGGAATCCTAACCCTAACCCTAGCTTAGGGTTTGCACTAGGTTAGGGTTAGAGCTCAGAATTTCTACAAATTACTTAATGCAACCTTCCACTCATTGGAGTGCAAAATATACGTCACTGAAACAAAATATGTTTCTGAAATGGATAAGCAAGCACAATGAACGAAAGAGAATGTATCAACAAGGGTCAAATTCAATTTTTGGACATGTATTCTACTATAAGAAATGTTGTTTTTGATGGTGATCTCAATGAGCATGATTTCAGGCTTAACTGGGTAAGACTCAGGAATACCCCCAAACTGTGGGTTTTATGTCTTAATATGCTTCTCTTTTCAATGCCAAAGACAAGATTTTGAACAGTATTATCACTTTCTTTCAAACTCTCGCCTTTAGGACAATTTAGGCTACAGTCCCATTTTGACCAATGCAGTGCAAATAGCTATATAGGGAAAAAATAATTCTGCAGATATCACTGTAATAACACCTTTCCTAAATACCATTTCTGTCCTAAAGCACAGCCATGACATCAAAAAAGGTCTACCTCTTGCAGGAATCCTAACCCTAACCCTAGCTTAGGGTTTGCACCAGGTTAGGGTTAGAGCTCTGAATTTCTTCAAATTACTTAATGCAACCTTCCACTTATTGGAGTGCAAAATAGACTTCACTGAAACAAAATGTGAGTCTGAAATGGTTAAGCAAGCACACTGAACTAAAGAGAATGTGTCAACAAGGGTCAAATTCCATTTTTGGACATGTATTCAACTGTTAGAAATGTTGTATTGGATGGTGTTCTAAATGAGCATGATTTCAGGCTGAACTGGGTAAAAGTCAGGAATACCCCCAAAATGTGGGCTTTATGTGTTAATATGCTTCTGAATTCAATGCCAAAGACAAGATTTTGAACAGTATTATCAGTTTCTTTCAAACTCTCGCCTTTAGGACAATTTAGGCTACAGTCCCCTTTTGAGCAAAGCAATGCAAACAGCTATATAGGGAAAAAAATAATTCTGCAGATATCACGGTAATAACACCTTTCCTAAATACCATTTCTGACCTAAAGCACAGCCATGACATCAAAAAAGGTCGACCTCTTGCAGGAATCCTAACCCTAACCCTAGCTTAGGGTTTGCACCAGGTTAGGGTTAGAGCTCAGAATTTCTTCAAATTACTTAATGCAACCTTCCACTCATTGGAGTGCAAAATAGACTTCACTGAAACAAAATATGTGTCTGAAATGGTTAAGCAAGCACACTGAACTAAAGAGAATGTGTCAACAAGGGTCATATTCCATTTTTGGACGTGTATTCTACTATTAGAAATGTTGTATTGGATATTGATCTCAAAGTGCATGATTTCAGGCTTAACTGGGTAAGAGTCAGGAATACCCCCAAACTGTGGGCTTTATGTGTTAATATGCTTCTCTATTCAATGCCAAAGACAAGGTTTTGAACAGTATTATCACTTTCTTTCAAACTCTCGCCTTTAGGACAATTTAGGCTATAGTCCCATTTTGACCAATGCAATGCAAATAGCTATATAAGGAAAAAAATAATTCTGCAGATATCACTGTAATAACACCTTTCCTAAATACCATTTCTGACCTAAAGCACAGATATGACATCAAAAAAGGTCTAGCTCTTGCAGGAATCCTAACCCTAACCCTAGCTTAGGGTTTGCACCAGGTTAGGGTTAGAGCTCTGAATTTCTTCAAATTACTTAATGCAACCTTCCACTTATTGGAGTGCAAAATATACGTCACTGAAACAAAATATGTTTCTGAAATGGATAAGCAAGCACAATGAACGAAAGAGAATGTATCAACAAGGGTCAAATTCAATTTTTGGACATGTATTCTACTATAAGAAATGTTGTTTTTGATGGTGATCTCAATGAGCATGATTTCAGGCTTAACTGGGTAAGAGTCAGGAATACCCCCAAACTGTGGGTTTTATGTCTTAATATGCTTCTCTATTCAATGCCAAAGACAAGATTTTGAACAGTATTATCACTTTCTTTCAAACTCTCGCCTTTAGGACAATTTACGCTACAGTCCCCCATTTGACCAATGCAGTGCAAAGAGCTACATAGGGAAAAAAATAATTCTGCAGATATCACGGTAATAACACCTTTCCTAAATACCATTTCTGACCTAAAGCACAGCCATGACATCAAAAAAGGTCTACCTCTTGCAGGAATCCTAACCCTAACCCTAGCTTAAGGTTTGCACCAGGTTAGGATTAGAGCTCAGAATTTCTTCAAATTACTTAATGCAACCTTCCACTCATTGGAGTGCAAAATAGACTTCACTGAAACAAAATATATGTCTGAAATGGTTAAGCAAGCACACTGAACTAAAGAGAATGTGTCAACAAGGGTCATATTCCATTTTTGGACGTGTATTCTACTAATAGAAATGTTGTATTGGATATTGATCTCAAAGTGCATGATTTCAGGCTTAAGTGGGTAAGAGTCAGGAATACTCCCAAACTGTGGGCTTTATGTGTTAACATGCTTCTCTATTCAATGCCAAAGACAAGATTTTGAACAGTATTATCACTTTCTTTCAAACTCTCACCTTTAGGACAATTTAGGCTACAGTCCCATTTTGACCAATGCAGTGCAAAGAGCTATATAGGGAAAAAAATAATTCTGCAGATATCACGGTAATAACACCTTTCCTAAATACCATTTCTGACCTAAAGCACAGCCATGACATCAAAAAAGGTCTAGCTCTTGCAGGAATCCTAACCCTAACCCTAGCTTAGGGTTTGCACTAGTTTAGGATTAGAGCTCAGAATTTCTACAAATTACTTAATGCAACCTTCCACTCATTGGAGTGCAAAATAGACTTCACTGAAACAAAATATGTGTCTGAAATGGTTAGGCAAGCACACTGAACTAAAGAGAATGTGTCAACAAGGGTCATATTCCATTTTTGGACATGTATTCTACTATTAGAAATGTTGTATTGGATATTGATCTCAAAGTGCATGATTTCAGGCTTAACTGGGTAAGAGTCAGGAATACCCCCAAACTGTGGGCTTTATGTGTTAATATGCTTCTCTATTCAATGCCAAAGACAAGATTTTGAACAGTATTATCACTTTCTTTCAAACTCTCGCCTTTAGGACAATTTAGGCTACAGTCCCCTTATGACCAATGCAGTGCAAATAGCTACATTTGGAAAAAAATAATTCTGCAGATATCACTGTAATAACACCTTTCCTAAATACCATTTCTGACCTAAAGCACAGATATGACATCAAAAAAGGTCTAGCTCTTGCAGGAATCCTAACCCTAACCCTAGCTTAGGGTTTGCACCAGGTTAGGGTTAGAGCTCAGAATTTCTTCAAATTACTTAATGCAACCTTCCACTCATTGGAGTGCAAAATATACGTCACTGAAACAAAATATGTTTCTGAAATGGATAAGCAAGCACAATGAACGAAAGAGAATGTATCAACAAGGGTCAAATTCAATTTTTGGACATGTATTCTACTATAAGAAATGTTATTTTGGATATTGAACTCAATGATTATGATTTCAGGCTTAACTGGGTAAGAGTCAGGAATACCCCCAAACTGTGGGCTTTATGTGTTAATATGCTTCTCTATTCAATGCCAAAGACAAGATTTTGAACTGTATTATCACTTTCTTTCAAACTCTCACCTTTAGGACAATTTAGGCTACAGTCCCCTTTTGACCAATGCAGTGCAAATAGCTATATATGGAAAAAAATTATTCTGCAGATATCACTGTAATAACACCTTTCCTAAATACCATTTCTGAGCTAAAGCACAGCCATGACATCAAAAAAGGTTTAGCTCTTGCAGGAATCCTAACCCTAACCCTAGCTTAGGGTTTGCACCAGGTTAGGGTTACAGCTCAGAATTTCTTCAAATTACTTAAAGCAACCTTGCACTCATTGGAGTGCAAAATAGACTTCACTGAAACAAAATATGTGTCTGAAATGGTTAAGAAAGCACACTGAACTAAAGAGAATGTATAAACAAGGGTAAAATTCCATTTTTGGACATGTATTCTACTATTAGAAATGTTATTTTGGATATTGAACTCAATGAGCATGATTTCAGGCTTAACTGGGTAAGAGTCAGGAATACCCCCAAACTGTGGGCTTTATGTGTTAATATGCTTCTCTATTCAATGCCAAAGACAAGATTTTGAACTGTATTATCACTTTCTTTCAAACTCTCACCTTTAGGACAATTTAGGCTACAGTCCCCTTTTGACCAATGCAGTGCAAATAGCTATATAAGGAAAAAAATAATTCTGCAGATATCACTGTAATAACACCTTTCCTAAATACCATTTCTGACCTAAAGCACAGCCATGACATCAATAAAGTTCTAGCTCTTGCAGGAATCCTAACCCTAACCCTAGCTTAGGGTTTGCACTAGGTTAGGTTTAGAGCTCAGAATTTCTACAAATTACTTAATGCAACCTTCCACTCATTGGAGTGCAAAATAGACTTCACTGAAACAAAATATGTGTCTGAAATGGTTAAGAAAGCACACTGAACTAAAGAGAATGTATAAACAAGGGTAAAATTCCATTTTTGGACATGTATTCTACTATTAGAAATGTTGTTTTGGATATTGAACTCAATGAGCATGATTTCAGGCTTAACTGGGTAAGAGTCAGGAAAACCCCAAAACTGTGGGCTTTATGTGTTAATATGCTTCTCTATTCAATGCCAAAGACAAGATTTTGAACAGTATTATCACTTTCTTTCAAACTCTCGCCTTTAGGACAATTTAGGCTACAGTCCCCTTATGACCAATGCAGTGCAAATAGCTATATTTGGAAAAAAATAATTCTGCAGATATCACTGTAATAACACCTTTCCTAAATACCATTTCTGACCTAAAGCACAGATATGACATCAAAAAAGGTCTAGCTCTTGCAGGAATCCTAACCCTAACCCTAGCTTAGGGTTTGCACCAGGTTAGGGTTAGAGCTCAGAATTTCTTCAAATTACTTAATGCAACCTTCCACTCATTGGAGTGCAAAATATACGTCACTGAAACAAAATATGTTTCTGAAATGGATAAGCAAGCACAATGAACGAAAGAGAATGTATCAACAAGGGTCAAATTCAATTTTTGGACATGTATTCTACTATAAGAAATGTTGTTTTTGATGGTGATCTCAATGAGCATGATTTCAGGCTTAACTGGGTAAGAGTCAGGAATACCCCCAAACTGTGGGTTTTATGTGTTAATATGCTTCTCTATTCAATGCCAAAGACAAGATTTTGAACAGTATTATCACTTTCTTTCAAACTCTCACCTTTAGGACAATTTAGGCTACAGTCCCCTTTTGACCAATGCAGTGCAAATAGCTATATAAGGAAAAAAATAATTCTGCAGATATCACTGTAATAACACCTTTCCTAAATACCATTTCTGACCTAATGCACAGCCATGACATCAATAAAGGTCTAGCTCTTGCAGGAATCCTAACCCTAACCCTAGCTTAGGGTTTGCACTAGCTTAGGATTAGAGCTCAGAATTTCTAGAAATTACTTAATGCAACCTTCCACTCATTAGAGTGCAAAATAGACTTCACTGAGACAAAATACGAGTCTGAAATGGTTAAGCAAGCACACTGAACTAATGAGAATGTGTCAACAAGGGTCAAATTCCATTTTTGGACATGTATTCAACTATTAGAAATTATGTTTTGGATGGTGATCTCAATGAGCATGATTTCAGGCTTAACTGGGTAAGAGTCAGGAATACCCCCAAAATGTGGGCTTTATGTGTTAATATGCTTCTGTATTCAATGCCAAAGACAAGATTTTGAACAGTATTATCACTTTCTTTCAAACTCTCGCCTTTAGGACAATTTAGGCTACAGTCCCCTTTTGACCAATGCAGTGCAAATAGCTATATAAGGAAAAAAATAATTCTGCAGATATCACTGTAATAACACCTTTCCTAAATACCATTTCTGACCTAAAGCACAGCCATGACATCAAAAAAGGTCTACCTCTTGCAGGAATCCTAACCCTAACCCTAGTTTAGGGTTTGCACTAGGTTGGGGTTAGAGCTCAGAATTTCTACAAATTACTTAATGCAACCTTCCACTCATTGGAGTGCAAAATAGACTTCACTGAAACAAAATATGTGTCTGAAATTGTTAAGAAAGCACACTGAACTAAAGAGAATGTATAAACAAGGGTAAAATTCCATTTTTAGACATGTATTCTACTATTAGAAATGTTGTATTGGATGGTGATCTCAATGAGCATGATTTCAGACTTAACTGGGTAAGAGTCAGGAATACCCCCAAACTGTGGGCTTTATGTGTTAATATGCTTCTCTATTCAATGCCAAAGACAAGATTTAAACAGTATTACCACTTTCTTTCAAACTCTCACCTTTAGGACAATTTAGGCTACAGTCCCCTTTTGACCAATGCAGTGCAAATAACTATATAGGGAAAAAAATAATTCTGCAGATATCACTGTAATAACACTGTTTACCTATTTGATCAGCTCAGCTGTCTTCCATTCCTCTCAGTTCTATATTTCACACTGCAGTACACATCTTTAGTTTCTTTTTTAATAAAAAATCTTCTAGTTTTCTTTTACTTATGATTATTCTTACATTACTACATTTTGTTCTGCAGCACTCTTCAGACTGAAACAGACAAGTCGTTGAACAATGTCCTTAATGTAAGATCTGATAAAGTCTTGAAACAGTTCAAAGTAAAAAAATAGTTTAATATGTTTCAGTGTTATTTCAGTGCATATGGATATTTAACATAACAGATAATCTACAACACATGCCTTTAATATATAATTTATGAAGTTCTGATTTAGATATAAGCGATCTAACCTGATTCCTTCTAAAGCCCTATGTGAACTCCATCTATATTTGATTTCCAAATATTCAAAAGGAGGAGCTGTTCAAAATTGCATCAAAAGCTGTGAAAATAATTCCCAGTTTTAAGGAGCTACACAGTTCTGAGGTGTAGTCTGGTCATTTGTAAAAAATATCTCCCTGAACAGTTTTTTTAGTGTTTTATCTTAGTGCTTTATCTATAGGTTAGCTAAGTACATATGATAATGTGAGCACCAACAGAAGGCAAAGGATAAGGGCAAGCCCATTGTGCTATGTCAGATCCCTCAGCACAGTCAACAGCCAATGGATGTGACATGATTCATCATTGATACAATCAATAATTCCACTGAGCATTATTAGAAGTTAGATATAGCTCTAAAGTTTTTTTCTTCACCTGAAAGATTGCAAGACTTTACAATCCTTCATTTGTTATTCATGGCTCTCACTCACATTCTCAAAATGAGTGCACAGATGTTTGTATCAGCAAAAACAATCATAACTAACAACAAGTTAGTTCATCAAATGTTAGATCTCACAGTTATAATTTTATGACCATAATTAGGTAAAACACATAGTGAAGATGTGTGAGGTTTACTGAAGAAACAAAAGCTACATATAAGTAAATAAAAAAACAATTAGTTATATTATGTACAATATAGTACTAATTAACTATGGACATCCTGCATAGTGCACCTTTGCAGACCAATCAAACTTGTGGCACAGCACAGAATCTTAACTGAAGTACTAGACATACTGTACAATGTCCTATTTGTTTTGACATTAGCATTTGCTTTATGCTCTGGAGGGTATATTACAGTACCTGCACTCTCACTTCCTCTGCAGGTCAAATATTCAAAATGAAGAGCAAGTGAGTTGGGATTTCTGCTGGATGCAGTGCAGAAGAAAATGTGTGTTTCTATTTCCCTATTATTCATTTTACTATTTTATATGTCTTTTATGCTTGACAGAAACCTGGCTTTACCAGGTTTGGGATAATTCAGGTACTGTACAGTATGTCTATCATATCTCAAACCCAAAGATTCTAATGCATTCAAAGCTATCCTAAAGAATAGACTGAGAGGATGTCTGAGGTATAGATAAAAAGCTTTTAGACTGAAATAAAAAGGAAGAGCCTTCATTAAGGAGATATTAAGAAAGGACAATAAAAAGTAAAAAAAAACAAATGTCACCTTCAGTTATTAAGAAAATCAAAAGATGACAATGATGAGGATTATGCATTCATACTTTCTTCCTGTTGGTGTACAGTACAGTACATAAAGAAATAACTAAATCAATGCCACAGTTTTGGTATTCCTCTCACCCAGTAGTACAGTATATAGTACTTCAAGATAGAAATGTATTCAAATGAATGAAGCTAGTCAATGCCAAAAGGATTTTTAGCAAACATTTAATTGAAATCTCTGCACTTAGATCCTTATTTTCTCAACACTTTAAATAACCTTATTGGGTCAAAACATAGCATGATTACAACGTCTTTAATTTAGAAAGTTTCATCCTGATAAATACAAGACCCTGTGTATGCAACACTTCTACACAGGTATTGAACCCACAGTCCATACTCCACATGGTCTACATCCCCCCAAAATTGCTTTTCTTTTCATACAGAAATAGTTTCCTTTATCAGTTTTTGTTCAAATGCCAAAGCAACCAATGGATAAGAATAATATTTACTACTCACTACATTGTATAATCACTGAATGTGTGATATAAAGAATATAAAAGACCACTTCAATGCCTCAATGCTTCACTCAAAAGACAGTGGCTGTGTGCCCACCATACTGTTTGTCTGCATTTTTCTTTCAGATCTTCTGATGTTACAAAAAAAATTGAATATTCCTGGAATGTTTAAAACATATTTTGAATACAAAGTCTGTGGAGTTGACTCAGTGTAGTCATGTTTTTCTACCAGCTTTATTGAAGAAATATAAACAGAAAGAACTGACTTGTCTCCTCGGCTTTTGTCCTCCTTGCTTTTTTTCTGACATATATTCCCTTTCTTCCAGATTCCAACCTTCTCTTTAAAAAAGATTCCGACCGCCTCCTTCTCACCTGGGCTCAATAATTATCAATGCACGTCAGGTGCAACTAAAATGACCAGATTACCTTCCTTAATTTAATTAAAATATCTCACTGATACCTGCAACAATATTATCGGATGATAATTAAATCCAATTAAAACTAATTTTTAGTGTTAAGATATTTTTTTCTTCTAAATTACTAGTGTTACACTGGTATTAAACAGAAGTACACATGACCTAACATGCTCCATGTTCCTGAGATCAGCCTCTTGAAAAATAAACGGTTATTCATTTTTATTTGAGATTTGAGGCATCAAAAAGTGGCCCAGCCAATCAAACTAATATCTACTAATCTATAGTAAGGAATAATATATATATATTATATTAATATATTATTACTATACTATATTTATATTATGTTACTATATATATAATATATATATATACAGTAGTAAGGAATAAGAGATAATTTGTGATTCCATTTATATTCGCTTCATATGTATTTAACATTTGTAATATGAATTAACCCTATCACACAAATGAGAACACCTATGTAAACACAGTTGACAGGTTCATGCACCACAAATATGTGATAAGAATGTTAGTAACAGAAGTGGATTTCTGCACAGGTGTGACAATTCTTTTCCTGGTAAAGGAATCCAATATTTGGTGCAGGATGCAGAGTTCAAGAGTGAGCAATGGATTTGTAATATGGACTTTTTTTGTTTGAGTTTTTTGTGGCTAGTAAGCACCTTACAGTAGTTGCTCATTGTGAAACTCAATAATTAAGTCAATGACTCCTAGTGTGCAAAAGAACAAGTAAAAGTGTATCCCATGTTAAAAAGAAAAGAGACAACATTTTGGCTGTGGAGCCTTCTCTTTAGGTGTGGGGGAGAGAAGAAAAATGGCAGTTGATAAGGAATGGGAGAACAAAAGACAGGAGTGGAAAGGAAACAGGAGCATGAGAGAAGCAGTATCGACACTCAGGTGATGTGAAGTCAAGAGAGGGGAAGAGAGGTGTGAAGTCAAAACCTGCAAATGAATAGAGAGGATTAGAAGGAAATGAGTCTGTCATTGAGAGAAGGGGGAAGGTGCGATCCTAGTTTCGGGATCATTTTGGTTGTGGATGTCTTTCTGTAATAGGAGCTCCAAAACCCCTCTGCGAGAACGCAGACAGAAAGATCAGTATGAAATGGGAAACTAGGGGTTCGGAGAGATCTTTGATCCTCACAGTCCTGACATGTTCCCTGAAATGGTCTCTTAGTCTCCTTCCTGTCTCACCAATGTAAACAGCTGGTCATTTTCTGCAAGAGATGCAGTAAATAAGGTTGCTCGAAATACAAGATGTCATCTGAGTGTTCTGAAATTGTCCAGAGGTGCCTTGACTGTGCGTGGTATTGGATATATATTTAGAGGTGATACAGTGAGTTCTGTTGCAGGGGAACAGAATATTATGAAACTTATGGCTTTCTCTTTGTAAAGTTCTGGTCTTCATCCTACAATAAATGACATTGCTGCTTTAGACTCATGAACAAATATACTATCAGTGTCGTTGAAGCTGAAGGTACAGTATGGCTTTTAATTTAAGAAATGGCTATGATTCTTGGGTTTTGGTTTATAATCTTTTATATATTATTATGATGTCTGATTTTTTTTTCTATGTGTCTGAACAAAATAAATGCAAGAATTTATTTATTCTGAATTATGAGACAGTGTTCTGAAAAATTCCTTTCAGCATCAATATTTTACTTACCCCTGTCACTCTCAGTGGAGCAGTATTCCTGGTATCTACATCTGCTACAACAATATAACTGAATACTTACAGTATGGAGATGAAATGTACTGAACTTTGCATCTCTGGCTCTTACTTTACTATATTGTAACAGGCTATTGTAAGTGACTATTGAAGAATCTAGATACAATGGATTACACCTGGTTACTGTCAACATTTCCAGTTCTCGGCAACGTCAAAGCAAAGATATGTTTCTATGATGTAGGGTGCAAAATTCTATAGTTAATTAAGTTCTGGGTAAATTATAAATTGTCAAGCAACACTCCAGGACCACAGAATGAAACAGGCCAACAGAAGAAAGACAAGAGAGACAGGAGGGAAGATGGGAACACAAAGTTGGAAGTCGGAGCTCCTTGCCCAGATCATCAGTCAAGAACTGATTGGGATTAATTATTTGAACTTTGTTAAGAAAGCTTGCTATTTTGTTGTTGTTAGAAACTCTGATTTCCTGTATAAAAAATCCCTTAGTTAAAAACGGCCTCTCCTGGTTAAGGAATGCATTTTTAGAAAAGGTTTCAATTCATTTTCTAGCATCCAAGTTTACAGAGAGAGAGATTTATCTATCGGTCATATTCTGTTTAGTTTAGAAGACAGCTTTCTTTTTTGGTCATTGTTCAGGTAGGTGTTATATAAGAGCTGAATCCTTGTTAGCAGTCTGTTTTTGTTTTCAGGATGTACAGTAGGCCCCTGAAACACCATCCTAGTAAGTTTGTACATACTGTAGCTTGTATGTTGTATGTTTATATTGTGTGCTGTTTAGTGTGTCATTGCTGTACCAGAGAAAAAGGAATTCAGGTGTCTCCAGATACTGTACATCAACAACTTGGGTACATTCTTGCCAAAATCATTTCATGTTTCGGGTTATGATTGCTTCAATTATTGATTTACCTGCTTGACTAACTGCTGATATTTCACTAACTTTGTAACCCCCTATTTCTTACAATATTCAATATGTTTCCATGCAATAATGCCAAAACTAAGAATAATATGAGTCTATCACATAATGACACCATTTCTGTGTTCAAAGAGTTTCTATGGCAATGCAGTCTCATTATTAGTTATGATATTTCAGGCAATCTATAGTGTAAAAGAAAAAAGAAAAATATAATTATTTTGCCAGATGGAGTAGTGTTCTTAGTCAGGCATATGTACTCTTCCCAAATGCACTTGCTGTGCTTTGTCAAATTAGCTTATTTGCAGGCAATTAGCAGCATCCACACATGATCCACCTTACAAAGAGTCTGGCATGTTCTAGAGCAACATAAAGAGCAAAATACAAGACTTGGAGAGCAATGACAGGAAATACCATAAATAAGTTTCCATTAATAACCTTCTGCCACCACAAGGCAGTGTCTATATGCGGCTGAAAAAACATTTTCTAGAAAAGTAGAAGAGCAAAACAAAAAGACATCATGTGATAAAGACATCACTGAAAAGAAAACACCCTTTGTGATTCTTGTTTTTTGTGTCCTCCTTCTATTTCATGACATTTATCACAAAAACCTAATCTCAGTGAACACAAAAACAAAGTGGAATTCTTAAGCTTAAGACCTCTATAGACATCATAAAGTTGTGATTGAAATCAATTAGCCTGGTTTGAGAACGAAAGCAAAGAGAAACCCAAGCCAGAAAACCAAATATGCTGGTTGTTTGACAAATAACAGAAAAATACTGCTTATTGACTGCAGCTCTGTTCACGTACTGTGCTTAAATTTTAGCTAAAAACGTGATCTCTTGACATGGACTTAATATACAGTACATATTAAGGTGAACTCACTGTATTAGACTTACAGAGGATAATTAGATTATTTGCACAGTTTCAGACAATAAGCTATATTATCTATGTCTATGTTATATGTACTGTACAAGGTCATATAAACAGTATGTAGTTCAAGTAGGCAACTGCACCATCATGTGTAGGCTGCAAACCAAAAGTAAAGGCTTATTCAATGCTCAAAAGAGAAAAAAAGACACTAAATTTCAGCTGTGGAGCTTTCTTCACACCTAAAAAAGGCTCCACAGATGAAACATTGCATTTCTTTTCTCCTCTTTTATTTTCTAACCTTTACTTGATCCTTTGCCGGCTATATATACACACAGTAAGGAGCCACATATTATACATCATTTTACCCATCAAAATATCAGATTATTTATGTTGTAGTTTCTTTCATTTTTCTCATGTACTAACACATGACAAGTGTGTGTAGTGGAGATTTAGAGTGTGAAAATAATGATCCAAGTTCACTCTACTTCACAAGACAGAGAAAGACTGTATTTGTAGATGCAGACATTTAAAAATGTCCTATTCACAATTTATAAAACAGAAAGCAAAGGGAAATAAGTAGACTAAAGAGTAGGTAATGATATTTACATTTTCATTTTTTGAGGGGGAGCAGGCATAAGATCTTTAAGAAAAATTGATCTTGTAGTTGACCTTCCTGGCACTCTTTCCTGTGACCTAGTCTTGCACCTCATTTTCTTGAAATACCAGAGAGTCAATGTGATTTTTTTCTTAATTACATCCATCCACTCACACAATTTCCCCACAAGTAAATCTGACCTTAATCCTATGGCTCCCCTCTCAATTATAAACAATCTGTATTCTCCAGAACTCCTCAGGTTTCTCAGAGGAAACTGCTTCTGATAATAAAGCACAGTTGGTGATGAATAATGCAAAGGCCCTTTTCCAGCTAAATGAGTTTACACTTTTCTGTTATATGTGGGACTCATAAGGAATTTGAATCTTTGCTTTCCATTGTTAAATCTGGCTTCTTTTTGAGATTACTACAAAATAATACTGTAGCATAAGATACATTACAAACAGACCTGACACATCATTAGTTTTAAAAATACATTTATTCCAGGAAACTACATGTACATAACTTGCAGTGATGGTGTAAAAGATTTGGAAAATCAGGGAAATAAATGTACATGTAAAATAGAGGAAAGGAATAAAACGTAGGGATGTCTGAGGAGAAATTCCCATTGTTCACAATAAATTAATTAGCAATTTTGTATTTTACCTGTTTTCCTCTGCATTTTCACAATTTATCTTGGTTGCCTAATTCTGTTGTGTAGTTGAACCCTGAATTCACTATGATATTGTGTTCAACATTGTGTCTTTACAATACATGCTTACAAGGATGGGATCATTCAGGCCTTATAATCTTATATCATAACCTACCAAGAAGCCATGGTAACTGTATGAGATACAGATACTGTACCACACAAGTTTACCAAATAAATGGGTTAGTAAAGGTTCCTTCCCTTCACTGTTATCATTGTAATTTTATTTTTAATACAGGGAGAAGGTTCCATGCAAAGACAAGCTATATGTGAATACTGTTTTACACATTGATGCTACAGTGTAGTATCAGGAATGGCTCATAAGATATTTGAAAAACTGACTACATAGTTCTACAACAGTTTCTTTTTTTAATAAATCAATCAAAATAAAGATACAAATAGCTTATTTTCCCCTGTATTGCTCCAATATGAAGATAACCTTTACTCAATGGAGGTTGCTAAAATTTCTTCCCCAGTGGTGTTGTAGAACACCACAATGAGTACGTGGTGCCAACATAGTAGTAGGCAGACATCTTCTAGATGACCTTCCTTTCTAGTAATGGGTAGCTATGGACACTCACATGGCATTCAGCACAATTTAGTGGAAACTCAGCTTTGATCAACTTGTGTCACAGTATGGATGTAAACTAGTAATCTCTAAGCTCTAGGATTGACCATCCACATCACTGGAAGCAAATTTGATAGATACAGTATGCTTTTGGAACATTCTTTTATTTTTGTATTTTTAGTGTATAAAACAAATTCTAATTTCATTAAAAGATGTCCAACATTGCATTGAAGATGCAATATACATCATATAAGATGTCAGGACCCAGCAGCAGACCAAAAATACTGTTTTTAATTAATTCTAAACACTGAACATATAGCATCTAATGGATAAAAGAAAATTAAAACATCTGCCCAGTCGTCAAGCTAGTTATTCTAAAATGATAAGAAAAAAAAACAGATTGAGCCTGGGATGTATTAAAGTGAATGTTTTTTTTTTTTTCCAGTTTATTGCAAAAACTGATCTGTAGACGCATTTGATTTGCAAACCCCTTCAATCTGATCTGTGCTCAACAGTAGTGGTAAATGCACCATGGATAGTAGAAACAATCAGGAAAAGACAAATAAGAAGACATTCTCTAATGCCAACAGCAGGCTTGCAGCACAGAAAAATAATGAGCCCTGTCATTGATACAGCCCAATACTTTTGACAGCACTCTTTTACTTACTCTCTATCAGAAAATGAAGGGGAAAAACAGGGCCTGGAATTGTGTGCAGACCTACATTCTTTTGCAAGGTGTCAGCATTAATTCTCTCTATCAGGTCAATGTCAACCAGAGCACGTGGCTTCTCCATCCATCAATGAAGTTTCCAGGCATTTAATTCCATTTTGTTATATAAAACAACCAAACAAGCACACCTTATCATGTTTTCATGGCTTGAGTTTCTTTTAATATTCTACAAAAAGAGGCAAACAGTGCGGAACTGTTGATATGAAATATTATATATTTAAGAAGGTACATTCGGCGTTCTGAAACTCGGAAAAAGCATATTCATCAAAGCAGTCGAGCTGAAATGAAATATGAACTAGATGAGGAAGGCTGCACACGCACCTGTTCATTTGCTGCTACAGATGTTGTGCACAAGATTCTCGCTTTTCTCCTCAGACAAAAGGCCACATTTTAGTGTTAGTGCATGTTTCTATTACTAAAGTTCCATGAATGATGATTCACTCTCCAATTTACATGTATACAGTATATGCAATTTGTGTTTCTATATACAGTATACTATATAAAATTATAAATCTTTAAATCAGATTCATGCATAATTTATTGCACAATTTCCAATTAAATTTGAGGGACATTGGGTGATTTTTTGGATAAATCCAGTCCAGTTTAGTGAAAAGAAGCCATACAGTATATTACAGGAAAAAATAAAAACACACCCAGGAAAGCAGTATGCAATGTACAATGATATTATGACTAATCATAGACTGGTAAAAATATTAATATTTTTAATAAAACAACGATGTACATATGAATCAGAAGAGAAATGTGTTTTAAAATCATTACTAATTTTGATAATTTGATAATACGTTTGTCTTAATTTCTGAAAAAGCAAATAGCCGTACAAAGTATGCACTTCACAGTGTTCAGCATGATTCAAGTGAAGGCAAATTTGTATTGCTGATTGACTAAACAAAGACCACACACGTTCCATCTCAATTGAAGATTAACACAACACAACTGAATTTTATTTTCAGTTAGGGAAAAGTTCAAATGTTTGAATTAATTGGATTTGTACAATTTGACCAAAATATTAAGAAATAAAATTTAATAAAAATGTGTTTTTTAAATCCTAAAACATCCAAATTGGTGGTGTGATTCATAATTGCACGTGCTTTTTTGTTCTGTGCTGGATTGTGTATTTGTTATGTATGGCTGATCTATCATGCTGAAGTGTTTATTATAAGCTGCTGTGATCATTAGGATTTTTACCCTGGAGAGCATATGGATTGTAATCCGTGGTGCCAAGCTTTTATGAAGCTCACAGAGCTATGAACAATAATCCCCTCTTGGATACGTTACATTTAGCCCACATTTACATAGGCATCATGTTGCAGAGGGACACACATATCGGCAAAAAGATTCTGATTGTCCAGTTTTGTAACACTATTCAAACTCATTAAATTATACCAAGCCTCAATTTTACTATCCCTTTTCTTAGACTTATTGACAACCTTCAGAGCCTTTAATCTTTTTACATCTTCTCCAGATGTCCGCTGAGACCTGCAGAAAGAATCTTTATTTTGTTGAACTTCAGTGTGCTTCTGCCCTTTGTAAAGAACATACAGCTTTTAAAAGATACTATACACTTTCGCAGCAACTCAACCATGCACAAAGATTGGTTGCTTTAAATTTTTTCTAATTGCAGGTTAAACATTATTAGAGTAGAGTTAGTGTTACCTCAAAATTATCAATGTGAATGGGCTACACTTTGACCCCCGAGAATTACTTTTATCAGACCGTATTAAATGAAGTAAAAGGTAGACTGATGCTAACACTTCAAAACTAGTGATACCTAATTGTTAGCACAAAGACTATAACAAGAGTTATTTTGGAATACAATGCTTTGGCAAGAGATTAAAATGGGATGGTGATCTGGATGGAATCCATCTGGATAAAATGGACCAGGTTCATTCCTTGGATCAAATGAAATGTTCTGACACTAATCCTGAACCTTGAACAGAGTCCACAAGAGCACCTGGCTCAAGCATTAAACATTTTCAAAGGCAATGACAAAGTCTGTGGACATCTGCAGAATCAACAATGAAATATGAACCACTGAACACAAATGGACAAAAATGTATTTTGAATGAGAAATTAAACTAGGGTCAATTAATAATTGCTTATACTTATATAGCACTTTTCTGGTCACTCTTCAAAGCGCTTCACAGGTAATGGGGACTCCTCTCCACCACCACCAATGTGTAATACGCAACTGGATGAAGCAACAGCAGCCATTGTACACCAGTACACTCACCACACATCAGCTATCAGTGGGGAAGAGAACAGAGTGATGAAGCCAATTCAGAGATGCTGGATTATTAGGATGCTATGATTGGTAAAGGCCAATGGGAAAATTGGCCAGGACACCAGGGTAACATCCCTACTCTTTTCAAGAAACAGCCTGGGATTTTTAACGACCACAGAGAGTCAGGACCTTGATTTTTACGTCTCATCCGAAGGACAGCACCTTTTTACAGTATAGTGTCCCCGTCACTATACTGGGGTATTAGGACCCACACAGACCGCAGGGTGAGCGCCCCCTATTGACTCCTCTAATACCTCTTCCATCAGCAACCTTAGCTTTCCCAGGAGGTCTCCTATCCAGGTACTGACCAGGCTCACACCTGCTTAGCTTTAGTGGTTTGCCAGTTGAGTTGCGGAGTCATATGGCTGCTGGCAAAATGTTACAAATAAGAGTGTCTTCAAACTGTTTCACAAACGTCTTTGGCATGTCTTACAGTCTCACTTATAAGGCTCTGCATGGTTTGGCATGGTTAGTACCTGTCTGAGCTACTATCCTCCTACTCCCCATCTCGTGACCTTTGCTCTCCTAATTCTGGTCTCCTATCTGTCCTCCGAGCCTGTCTTCAGTCTATGGGTGACAGAACCTTCTCCTTTATGCCCCAAAGCTCTGAAACTCTATCCCTAAGGATATAAGAGAGTTAACTTCCCTAAACTATTTCAAATCTAAACTCAAAACCTACTTCTTTAGAAGGGCATTTACTTACAGTAACTGGTTCTGTTACTGTACTTTACAGTATATACCCTTTTGCTCCAACCATATTCAGTACCTCCATCGACTGTCTCCTCTCATTGTGTATATCTTGTGTATTTTTTGTTATCATTCTGTAAAGCATGTTGAGAAGCCACTTTTAAAGGCGCCATATAAAACATAAGTTTATTATTATTACTTCTTTGTTTGGTAGTAGCTCAATCTACTAGAATTCAGGGAATGGAAACCGATGGCATGCACTGGATGACATCATCGGCACGCAAAGGGATTTTTAACCACATGTGCAATAAAAGTCTAATAAGAAACTAAATTAAAAATGATAAAAACGATGGCTCTTTGGCATAGAAAAAATTATTCACTTGGTTTACTTACTGCATTTTTAGCAGGTCTTGCCTATTGTTTTTACAGGAAAACTTGCAATCCCTGATGCTGAAAAAAGTTTTCATGCTTGAGTATAAAGTCAGACACGGTAAGGGGAAGGGGAAGAATGTGGACTGTCTTGATACAATCAAACCATTTTGTTTTGTCTGAAAAAGGTCAAAAATACCCTGAAATGCATGATGAAAAATGAGTTGCAAAACGAATATTTCTAGCTAACATCACCACACATATAGTATGAATGAACTCAACCTCTATCTGTAGGGTGCAGGTCAAACTGTTATGGGCTTTTGTCTAAAACAGATGGCATTTCTTACAAAACGTTTTCAGGGCATTGACACCTCAGCTTTCCACTATTTCCAACATCTTAAAGAACTTTCAAAACAATGAACTCTCTGTATTGCTGAGTTTGGAGTTTACGTGTAAGAACTGGCATCAGAATTTTCTGTCAGATTTCAGGATTTCCAACATTTTGCTGTAATGTTTTCTTTTCAGATTAAACTAGACAGCTTTTATACCAGTCACAGTACTACAGTGGATGGGTGCTGAGAAGTTTGAAATCCACAGCAGTTAAGTTAGTTCAAAGTTTAATATTTACTTGATTTTCATTTTTTTTCTTAACAAAACCATCTAGAGATGTCAAACCTCCTTCATTTTGTTGGGGGTGATTTGTGATTTTCTTTACATCTTTCACTTTGTTACTTAAATGCCTGATTATTTTTGACACCCAGTTTTTCAGATGTCAACAACTTTGCAAGGAAAATACACAGAAATTTCAAACCAGTGCTGTTTAAAAGATTTTGATTTGGGAATTTAAACAGCATTTGGCTCAACATACCACTGTAAATAGTTATTTTCATGATGATCTCATCAAGTTGCTCCTTAAAGAATCCTAGGGGAACATATTCCCTGGAATATCACCGAGTAGTCTCTTCCAAACACTTACACCTCTACATAGTGCTGCTATTTAGGAATATTGATCTAGTCATCCTATTTTGATCAGCCTTTTGACTTCCATTCCAAGACTTAAATAATCTTAACCAAACCTTACATTTGCAAATCAGTAACAAAATTAGTATTTTCTTTAGACCTAAGAAAATAATTGTGGTAATTAATATAGCCTGTGTAACAATGTTTTTAAAATGTTTTTTCAAACATTCTATACAGTTTTAAATACTTAGTAATGTAATAAAGCACACTGCATGCATATGACATGCATAATGAAATGTTAGAAGGAATAAGAAGTCAAAATTAAAACATTTTGTTCTGAAGAGGCTTTGCAAAAGGTGTCAGGCCAACCTGTTTAGTTAAGAAATGTTGTTGATAATTGTTAAATTCTTTACCACTGACCCTTTTAACATGCTGAATTGCTCAGGAAAGCAGTTCTATGTAATTATAATCAATAGAAGAGTTGAAGAGCTTCCACTTACACAAGTGTAAAATGTGGATTGAATGGTAGAATTCATATTTACTACAATTGGAAAAGGAGCAACATCAAACTTCAATGTCTAAAATTGATGCTGTTACTTTTTACAAAGAGAGAAACTGTTTTTTGTTTTTTCCCCATTGATTATGGATAGGGTATGCCATCTTTAAAGTGGTAAAAATGGATGGAAATCACAGCTTACAGGACTAGAAAAGCCATAGTTGACAATTGATATTTAAGATCACTCAAGTGTCTGATTATGTACTTTACCCTGCGCTGCCCTGGAAAAGAATTCACAAGCCCTGCATGTCAAGCAGATCTGTCAGGCGTCTGCTAAGAAAGATATTCTGCAATAGGAAATGTGTGCAAGGTGCTACAGTATGTGTCTTCAAACGCATTCCAATTTGGTTACTTAAAAAAATTAACTGACTTATAGAAAAGAAAGCTGATATTGATAAAAGATAATGACCTAAAAGTAAAAATAAGGAATAATCTATTTTTTGCTTCAACAAAAGGGAAATATTTGTTCCCAAAAGTTTTATAGTACACAATGTTCATTCTTGAAGAGCAATGCTAAAAAATGCTGTAGATAGAAAACACTGTACTATACTGCATTTTCCTTAATGTTCTACATCTAGGAATAACTGCTAGAGAGAAAGAGACATCACTTTTGAGGATTGGATAAGAGCAGTCATTTGAAAAAAGGGGGTTGTTATTCCTACAAGGCCTTGTATTTATAAGAAGAAATAACAGCAATTTTCTTCTTGGCTCCTTGCCACCTGCCAGAGGAAACGAATTGATAAAAAGGGTCCTTTCAAGCACACAAGCACATAAACTTTCTCTTTTGAAACTGAATTGCTTAGGGGAAAAAAAAAAGCTGCACTGAAGTACCTGACATTTAGCGACAAAAATTGCAGGTTTGTCATCCACCCCAGGAAAAGTACCTTCAATCATAGCCAAGAGAACCTTACAGTGTGCGGATTTGTTGAATACCATGCCACTCCGACAAAGTGTTTAGTTTGTGTTCTATGAAAAGAACAAAAAGGTCAAATGACTTTCACATGCTCAACCAATGGCATTTTGGAGTAGAGGTGGTAAACATGTTTTGTCCAAAACTGTAAGGTATTTGGAAAGCTTTCAACAGCTCAAGATTGTTTAAACTGAGTAGGTCTTTAAGATAACTAATCAATACAAATGTGCACTACAAGGGCCATTTACAAAGTGAAGATTAACTTTAAAGTCCTTGGAGCACAAAAGCTATCTTGAAGGGCCTAAATCCCATAACCCTTAATGCTAAAAACACTGTTTAAAGGTTACAGTTACCAACTGTGCCTCTCTCCTCAGGTCTCTGCTGTTCTCTAAGACCCACAAAATAATGTAGATGTAAATCCTCTTTGCAGACCCTGTTCCACATGCTCTAATCAAGTCTCCAAAAAGTAATTCATTTAGTGGAGCCATTTTAAATCTGACAATCATTCATATGCACCTGCCAGAACTCTTTGTGCTGTTTTCAATCCAGAAACTGTCCAGAACACATATATAATGTGCTTGAAGCCTCCACTAAACAGGACTAAAATGATGACAGATAGCTTGCATTTTACTACATACTGTAATTAACCAAGATTTTTTTTAAAACAATGATAAAGATATCATTTTTTATAAAAAATATTCAGACCCATGCAGTTATTGTATTTTGTTGCTGTAATGGTGGCAGACATGAGACTTTAAAATATTATTATTTTTTACATACACATACAAGTACAAAAAACAAAAAGAAAGAAGAAGAATATTAATTTGAAAAATAAAATGAAAGTTTAATACTTTGCATAAGTATTCAAACCCTTTGCTGTGCCAAACCTAAATTAATTTAGGTACACAAAATTACCTTTATGAATTACACAAGTAGCTGAGTGACTTCTGTGTGCAATAAAATTGGTTCACATGGTTTAAAAAAAATACAGGTATCTTTTTGTCTGTAGCTGAGGCTGGATATGAAACTCATGTACAGTACCATCCACAGACAGGGTTACTGCATTAGCTTTACATATTTGATGGGGGTGCCAAGAAGCATGACTTCAGTCTTGCTGCAGTTGAATGAAGGAAATTTTTAGTCATTCATGTTTTTATGAGATGCGATTAGAGAGAGCAGAGTCAGCTACTTCAGTGCTTGGTTTAGTATGAGTATCATCAGTGTAATAATTATAGCTGGCCAAGTGGAAACATGTACAGTATGTGAAAAGTATGGAGCCCAATATCGAGCCCTGCAGAACACCAGACTTAACGAGTCCAGAATTCAGAACTGAAACCACCAAGAGAGAGAAAAAGTGATGGCAATCAGTGAGGTAACACTGGAACTATTTAAGAGCAGTATCACAAATTTAAAATACAGTCTCAAGACAAGAAAGTAAAATATCATGATAAACAGTGTCAAAAACTGCACTAAGGTCAAGAATAATAAAGATAGAAAGAAAAAATATTTGAAGAGGTCATTTGCAATGAATTGGTTGTTTAACTGAAATGTAACAGCAAATGTTTTGCAAGAAAGGGTAGGTTAAATATAGGTTGAAGTTTGTTTAGGTTTTTCAGAGACATTGATTTTTTTTGGCACAGTGGTCACTGCAGCAGTTATAAAGGCTGTTGGTACCACACCAATACTCAATGATTCATTTATTATGTAGAGGACAATAGGGCAGAGAGTTGAGAAACAAAACAGAAATAAAGCAGAGGAATTGGGCTCTAATAGGCAGATGGTGGATTTCATATGTGATACCAGTTTACAAAAGCATGCAGCATGAAGTAAAGACAAGCTAGAGAGAAGATAACCGGTAAAGCTAGGCAAGTAGGGAGAAGGTGTGGAGGTCATATGCATTATAGAGTGAATGTGATGCCATACTGTATGTCGTCAATCTTGGAGCTAAAGAACACTAAAAATGTGTTGCAGAGTTGGGATGGGATAGGTAATGTGGTGGGGCAGTTTGAATTAAACAATTTGTTGATGGTGGAGAACAGGTGTCTAAGATTGTTATAACTGTCCTCAATGATGTGGGAAAAGTAGCTGGATCTAGCAAAATCTATTGCGTCCTTGTATTCAGTACTCAGTGCCCCTTCCAGGACTGAAAATGTACGTTTAGAAAAGTACATTTCAATTCCTGATCTCAGATTATGTTTTCCCCCCAGGGACTGGACTACTGCATATTTCTTTTTGGAGATGTGGTGGGACTCAAACCCACAACCCTTGAAAAAGATGTCCAATGTAATGATACAAAACATGCATTTTCCCTCTTCCTTTTGGACTATCGTAGTAGATGCCTGAGAGACTGTCATACCTTTCCCTTAAAGCTATTTAGAACAGGGAAGATCTTTTTCAGGCCCAGGTGAAAAGGGCAGCATCTTTCTCACATCTGGTTACTCTTAGGACACAGGCAGCTCCTCGTGCCTTACCTCAGGGGACCCCTGAGACAAAAAACGGTTCCTCTCTCAGGTTTTGTGCATCAAAATTATTGATTTCCATTCGACTTGGAGATTCAGCTAATCCTTTACGCCAGCTCTGTCTGCCCCCCTGTTTTTGAAGGTATTCCATCTTTTCAGTCTTTGCAAACATGCCTTTTGTACTCTCCGCAATTCACTTGTGGTTCCAAGACTCTTTTGCCTGCCTGAACTTGATCAATAGATGCTGAGTTCTTGTAGCCAGTTTTTCTTCTCAGCTTCAATGGGAATTTGAGGGAAATTGAGGGAAATTTGAGGGTCACTTGAAGTGTCATGTTCATCTCCTTTTGCCACTGGATCAAAATCCAGAATATAGTGTTCCTCCAAGACCAGGTTTGGGAACCACTTATTCATTAACCATTAGTTCTGAATCTTGGTCTTTGGGACACTTATTACTCATTTTCTCCAGCTCAACATTTAGTCACAGGTTAATTGTTTTCAATTTTCTGGTTGAATCATGTATGTGCTTTCAGCTGTCTGATTATCAGACCTCCCCTCATTAACCCTGTACCAACTTCTAAGTTTCACCATGGCCCTCACACAGGTGTGTTGCCTAAAGTGTAACCAATTTGACCTCTTCAGAAGGAATGAAAATCATTGTTGGAGTGTATGAATGTTTAAAGTCATTCCCATCTGTGTCTGTTCATCATAAAGTGATAATCTACAAATGGCTGTTTATTCAGAAATTAACAGTTGGAACTCAAATGTTTTAAGTGTCAAGATAAATTATCAGTACATTTTTTACACTAAGTAACTTCACACAACTATGAAAATACTGACAGTATTAATTTGCCAGTTTTGATGTGAAACAGACAATAGATAATGATTTACACAATGCAGAAGAGAGGTGAAATGTTATTCTATCACACTGAATGTTACTGCAATAGCATTGCTGTACAGTAGGTTTGTTTGTTTTCATGCATTGTTTTCTTTACCGAGATACATTGTAAAGCTGACTTATTTTGTGAATAATATTTTTGTACTAAACATCTCCTTGGGAGTATTCAGTGATGAACTGGTGGTCATTTGAGTCATTTAATATACATACAGTAAATGACTTGAACCATGGGTAGTACAGGAGTGCAGTAGTTAGCATTGCACTCACAGCTGTTCAGGTGAGTAGCTGCGTCAGCATGCATAGGCTGCAAAGGAACAAGTAATAGGTTTATTCTATGCTGAAAAAAAGAAGAAAGAAAACACAACGTTTAGGCCGTGGAGCCTTCTTCAGGTGTGAGCAGCGCTGAGGCCTTGGGTTCAATTCCTGCAATTGCTATCTGCTTTGAGTCTGAATTGTCTCTCTGGGTTTCAAAGGGTTTCTGGCAGATGAACCTGTTTCCTCCCACAGTCCAAAATCATGCTGGCAGGTTATCTGGCTTCAGGGATACTTGGCGTGAATGTGTGCATGTTTGTCTGCATGTATCCCACGACGGAACTGGTTTTGCATCGAGGGTGTATCCTGCTTTGCGCCCATTGCTTGCAGGGATAAGCTCCAGCTCTCTCATGATAGCAAGAGAGGTAACAGCCCAATATGTGCATTTTAAAGATGTTGTGTATTTTAAGTTATTTTTCATGAACCTGAGCTCTGGTTCTGAGGGCCAGTCTGAGCCCCTGGATTTTTTTTTGAGGGGAGGAGCTTTTCTTGCTTTTATTTCTGATGGAGAAAACGGGAGGATACAAGGGATAGTGATAAACTGCTGGGATACTTGCAACTAAAAAGAAAAAAACAATCTTTTGACATTAAAAATTGGTGTTTAAGTCGTGGATTTAATTTTCCTGCAATAATATTGTTCCCAGTGTCAGTAAGACACTTTAATTAAAAAACAGAATCTGGTCATTCTTGTTGCACCAAGTACATTCATAATTATTGATCCCAGGTGAAAAGGAGGCAGTCCAATCTTTTTTTTTTTTAAAGAAGGCTAGAACCTTGAATTAAATTTCCCTTTAGATATCAGAGCTGCACACCTCCTGTCCTGGAAAGGCATAAGGTTTCTGTTTTTGTTTTCCACCTGAGCTCTTAATTGTCTTCTTGAGCTGACTATTTGCTTAATTGGACAACTTGGAGATTTTATGAAGTTTTTTATGAAGACGGAGATTTAAACAGAGCCAAAGTATAAAATTTTGGAAAAATAAAAGGATTCATATTCTTTTAGATATTTTTAAAGGAGATTCTTTAGCCATTCTGCAAGTTGCAATATCAGTATGATACTTCTTTTATTAAAACTTGTTTTCCTGTTCTGCGATACATGTTTATGACATCCCCTGATGGTGGTGGTTGGGGGGGGTGGGGAGTTTATCTACATAACCTCTATAATCTGGGGGAATTCAGAGGTAAAACAAAGAGTTTGGCTTTCTTTTTATATGCTTCTGTTCGAGGCTTCATACAAAGCCTTAGCAGCTGTTAGCATTTGGAACAAGGATTTGTTTGTTACATATGAAATTCCCAAGGACATTATAAATTCGGTTTCTAAAAATCCTGTTCTACAATTACATTTTCTTTACAAAGTGTTTTGGACTCCTTGTAGATGCTATCATATCACTATCATATATACAAACGTTGGGGAATAATGCTCCTATTCCCCGGTGTACTCTCTGTCCATGGAGTGTTATGGGCACCATTTCACATGTTTTAGGAGAGTCCATGTTTCATTTTGAAAACCTCGACTTTATCCATAATTCCAAAACAAAAGAAATATCCCTTGCTCTCATCCAGCACTCATTTTGTCTTCTAATAGGAAAAGACACAGATCAAATTGGATGTTCCTACCACAATTAAAATGATGTTGGTTTGTGTTGGAAGCCTCTAAATTTTGTTCCCAGACATTTGGAAGTCATCATACTGTAGCTTGACTCGATGTACAGTATACGGAGTGCCTTTCTGCTCTGATACATTATGCCTGGAGAGCGGCTGTGGTGCAGCAGAGACCTGGAGAGCTGCTGCCCACATGGTCAAATCTTCATTGCATAGTTCTTCTATCACAGCTGTTCGACTATTTTAGGGGTCCTGTGGTAGAAACTCAAATGCAATATACAGTACCAAGTTGACGAGTTAGGCAGGGAATGTTAGATTCTTTCGCTCGTGTTTTGGTTTGCAAAATTCTGGATCAGAAAAAAAGTTGTTAATTTTTTACTAGTTTATTTATTATTTTTTTTAATAGTTTTAAATTTTGTGTTTTATGTTGAAAGCCTTAAAAGGCCTATGTGTAAACTACTGACATGGTCACCTAACACCCTGAGAAAGATTCGGTATGAAAATGCCATCCCCCAGGGAAGAAGACTTGCCCAGGTACCCTCCCCACCCTGCCAAAACAAGATGGTGGAGTGGAAGAGCCAGCCAGAGATTCCCAAGCAGAAATGATTGCACTATCCGCCATTTTCTTAGCTTTTAAATTGCAGGGAAAAGTGACACATTTATTTCTTTTCCCTCTGGACCATTTTAGTGATTTTGTGGTCTCTAACTCCCCTGCTGGGAAATGGGCCATTTTTTGTTTGTTTTCTTCTGATGAATTGTTCAAAATTAATCCAGAGTATTTACTGAAACCAATTAGCTTTAATGTAAAACGATCAATTTTGTTCCAACTTTGTATCTGTTACCACCAGTATATTTTCCAATCATATTCCTTCCGACTAGCATAGTTCCTATGTTGTAAAGGAACAAGTAGATGTATTCCATTCTGAAAAGAAATGCGACAAAGTTTCAGCTGTGGAGCCTTCTTCAGGTATCTTCAACCAAAACCGTGTTCCTCTTTTCTTTTCAGCATGGAATAAGTCAGTAAGACTGTGGGTAGAAAACAATTAACCTCTAATAGAACAGAATAGTTTTGTCTCAACTAGTACCTCAGAGAAGATGTCCTTATCCTTTTCTTTATCCCTTCCCCTATCCTTGATATTAATTTTATCTGAAAAAAGAAACAATATAAACTACACAACTCATTAGAAGGCAGTATCTCAACTGTCAGGGTAGTTTCTACTCTCACCCATTAGATCCCAAAGAAATTGTTCACTTCTCCATACTGTTACTGAAGGCCTCCCCTTGCTTTGGTCCTCTACATCTAAATCAACAGGTTGAGAGGAAACACCCCTTTCTACTGACACAGGTCAGGGTTTATAATTCCTTTTGGCCAGCAAATCAACATTGCAGGTGTTGATCACATGAACTAAAAGAAAACATAAGAAACAGGAATGGCCAATTCATTATGGGGAGAAGGCAGATGTAAACATACTGTACCAGAGGCTCATTGAAAGTGCCAGAAAAAACTTTGTAACAAACCCAGAGATCACAACAAATTAGTTTCCACACAACTGGAGAAAACAACTCCCCCAAGAAGAAAGAGATAAACAAAGTAGTTGTTAATACAATTTCAGTCCAGCTGTGTCAGCCTCAAAACTGTCTAAACCTTAAGGACAATAATAGCAGGCTTTGAGAAAGATTCAAAATTAATCTGAGAATTTTATTATATAAAATACACTACACAGACATATAGTTTGGAGTTTGGAGTATGGTGTTAGAATTCTAATGAACAATTAAATGTTTCCATCCAACATTACATAGGAAAATACTGTATTATAAAATGCACATTCAATACATAACTATTAAAATACTATAAGACTAAATAGGATTTTGTCATAATCTCTTAGAAATACTTCAACATGGAATTATTACAGCTGTATAAATTATTGTAAATTAAAACATATTAATTTTTTTTCAGGCTGACCTTTTGAAAAAGGTTGAGAAAATGTTTCTTTAATCTTATTCCAAGGAAACCTTACACTGTAATGCAGACCAGACCAAATGTAGACCGGGCTAATGACACGAAGTGAAAATAATTACGACAAGTAAACATACTAGCATTTTCTTCTACCTAAATATAAATAAAATTCTATAATTAAAACAGGGTAAAAATAAGTTTTAAGCATATCATTTATTTTACATACTTTATTTCAAATGTTGTAGAATTGTTCTGTCTTTGACAAATTGCCATCTAAGCAAAGACTAAAGTAATAAGTATAAAAATGATCTTTCTGTACTGAAGCCTTCACTGAGTCATTAGGCTAATTACTTTCAGCATCGCAACAGCATTCTTGTCTGCATTGACATTTATTAAAAGCAGCTTGTCATTTATTTAAAGAAAAGCTAAATCAATTTAATCATTTATTTATTTTCATTAACTTATCCCTCAAGGAAGTCCAATTAATTTTCCAATTAAGCCAAACCAGCAGATAAAAGCATATGCTGAGGCAGACTATGTTAACAAAAGAATTTAATCAAAGCTTACTTAAAATTGTATACAACATTATGTATTATTGTTGTTACGCAATTATGCCAGATTTAGCTTTGTAGTGGCAGGTTAAGAAAGCTGTCATTTTTAAATGTAGCAATAGTAACATTAGTAGTACTAGGTGTATAGTTGTAGAACTACAAATATACAACAAATGCCACAATATATATAAACCTATAAATCATATTGTTACAAATAGGGGTTTGAGCAGTTACTAATAACAAACTAAACACAAAGTACAACAAAACTTACAAGTCACTCTATTTACAAACAAGGTATCTCAGAGGCCTACATCCTAACTAAAGAAAAAACTCCAGAGTGCTACCAAGTATTCAAAATCATATATAATGCCTACATAGGCCAACAAGAGAGATACTCTACCTACTACATTAAAGAGAATACAAGCTAAAGATAAATCTCTTAACCTGAGAGTTCTAGAGAGGTCTACAGTTTAATCTCTAGACCTGATTCCAGAGCAGACTGGGACTGATAGATAAACAGCCAGATCAGACAGGGAGACACTGAAACCAGGTTCAGTGCCACGTCGGATTCAAGTCTTTATTGAGCACTGCACCTGGTCAGGGCATGACCAAAAAGCAATACCAGGTGCTCTGAGACCTCTGATGCTCTGTTCCCAGGGAAATTGGTGTGGAGATGTCAGGAGGTAGTGACATACTGTAAATGGCTGACAAAACTCTGCTAGCTCAGCCCAGAGCATAGCCACTGGGGAGAACATAACAATTGGGCATCAAAATTGTATTGGGGACTTTAATATCAAATATTAAACTAAGAAGAACATTGTTTCAAATATCTACAGTACAATACAATGTGTGGAATGAAGTGGATTAAAAAAGTCAGCAAAATGTCCTGATTTGTGGTATGGCGCACACACACCCATACCGAGGAGCCAAGAACTGGGAAGGAGAGCAAGCAACTGGCCAAGCAGTTGTTTTATTGACAATTAGTTTCCTTTTCCATTACATCCCTACGTGGCATCAAAAAGACAATAAACATGGTTGCTAACTGCTCCAAAGCCATATACAGTAGCTGTTTTTATAGCATAAAGAGCTTCGGTTTGTGCAAGACTCCTCCAGTACCTCCCCTCCTGTGAGGAGACAATGCAAGCATCAGGGTGTGAGACGCTCCCATGTCACATCAGAAAAGTTATGCTTAAATAGGTGCTGTGAGACAAAGACTTCAATCTTTGGAGTTCGAAGCAGTCAAATGATTATAAAAATAATGATAAAAACTCTCGTAACTTGATGGTTACATTGTCACCTTGCAGTGGACTGGGGGAGGGCCACACCGTTTTTTATAATTGATGCTTGATACAGTACCAATTAAACACCTTGTGTATTCTAGATGGTTGCATCTGTAACTACAGTAGTTTCTTTGATCAATCTTGGTGCCAAATATACCCTGCATTTAAGATACTGTTTCAACACTTTCAGAATTCAGACCTTTATGTAGTCTCTCCTTTATGTTCCTGTTATCATTTCTGGTTAAAGAGTTATTAATGTTTGCTCAATTTATGATGAACTGACACATATGCGAATTACACTGAATCAGACATTCACACAAAGAACATTTTCTCTTCCTGCAGAGGTTCGGTTGGTTAGACTTCAGGCAACACAAATGAATAAGGGAGTTCTGAAAATCAGGAACTGGTAATGATGATACCAAATACAAGCAGAAGACACTGATCCTCCAAAACCATGGTTGGTCACAGGACTAGACTGGTGTGATCTCACTACAAGACTATATGCCCTCTCATGTGTTTTCAAAAATACCTTATTTAAAAAATGTTTTTGATGAACATTTATTGATAACAGCTGCATTAAATTCTTAGAACCTCATGAACATTCCTGCATTTATTTTCATATGTAGAATGTCCCAAAGCTGCCCTCTAGTGGCTAAAACCAATAAAGAAAATGCAGTGGTTTCAGTCTGGGGCAGAATGCCTTGCCACGGAACACCATTTTTCTCTGTAAAGTGAAGGGGTTCTTATCCTCATCTCCTAGCTAAATAACTGCCAGAAAGGAATTAGTGACTTTGATGGTGTCTGAATTTCTGCCTTGTAAATATGTATCTCCTTTTTTCAGTGGAGGTTTGTACAGGCTAATACAGTAGGGCTTAAAGTACAATTGACTTCTCCCTTCAATGTGAATGGAAGATCGCCGAGATCCTTATAATTATTCACTTTTAAACACAGCCCATTAAGGCCCTCCTTCAAAGAATAAAACAAAGTTCTCCCTTAACAAAATTAATTAGTTTCTTTACTAATCACCATTTGTGTTAATACGCGCCCAAGACTGCAATCCAAAAACTAGAGATTCTGCTTCTCTAAGTAACATTTGCCCAGTCAATAACCCACACCAACCTTTCTGCCAGGGCAGAATGCAGATAGACAACATTCTACCAGTTTTTGTATTTATCCATTAAATGATCAATCTTTCTGACCATTTCATTACTTAAATAGAAGAAAAACTAAAAACTAGATTTTCATAAACAAAGCAAAAGTGTTTATTAACCTTCATTTAATAGCCAATAAGGCCTCAGACTCAAATCTGTCACTCTGGGCCTGTTAATAAACAACCCATGATTAACCAAAAGTAAACAAGACACTACAGTATTTTATGAAGATAAGCCATTTTGTCTTTATGTGTTTAACCGCATATAAAAGAAAAAATACAAGAAAAACTTTTTCAACATTTTTTGTTTTGCAAAACTAAACCATTCCACACACATACAATACTAGCCTTGTTGTGTTTCTGATTTTAACTTCATTTTTTAACTTAAAAAGTGTACAAACACAGGCTCAAATAAAAGAGGAAGCAACAGAAAGAATTATCTCAACAGAAGTTTACCTGGACCAGCATTATCACTTAAATTTTCCATTTCTATCAAACTAAACTGTACTGTTTATTTCAAGGTTGTCAATAAATTGAGTAAACTGAATGTGTTCATCATGAGACATTAAGAAGTTTTTTTTCTTCTTGCCACAAGCTCAATGAATTCAATATAGTGCTGAAACAGAAGGGCAACCCACTCATGTCATCAATAGTAACTGGCTGTCTAAATGCATCTCCTCAACAATGTGCAGGAAGGGGAATTCAATGACTCCCTAAAGCAAGGACAATAAAGTAAAATAGGCTTTGCAATACCTGGAGTCAGAAAGCAGCCTCCTTATTGTTCATATCAATTAGAACCTGTACCATGCAATCCATCCCAAAAAAGTGTACCAGTAGATTTTGAAGGAACAAGTAATTTTTTCCATGATTTATTCCATGCTGAAAACGCCGAAACTTTGCGTTTTCTTTCTTCTCTTTTTAAGCATGGAATAAACATATTACTTGTTCATTCACGCAGCTACCCACCAGTAGGTTTGTATAATCTTCACAAGAGCTGGTGGGGTGGTCCAAAACCATTAGTCTATGTCAAAGCATTGATGAGATATAATTGATAATCAATATTCTGTCACTCTTGGACATCCAGCCCCTGTCCTAAAAAGACCGTTAGATTCTGCCTCCACCAGAGTTCTCCTGGTAACTCATGTGGTGTGGTTTCTTTCCAATCCCTGAACAGAGAATACTGCTTATATCCCAATTCACAAAAGCAGAAGACAAAAAGATAAAAATAAGATAAAAATCCTGACACTTACTCATGAAATATTGTGGCTGTTACAGTATAAATGTAGTTGAAAACAGCTACATCTTCTGCATAAGCCACCACTTTGAAAAACATAATATTAGGCACTGAGGTATCCCGGACAGCACTGCATCATGGTTTTGTTTTTCAAATTTTTTTTCAAATATGTTGCAGGACTGTACTACTTTATAAAACTTCCAGGGAGCGCAGTGAGTATCACAGCAGCATGTCATTCTCAGACAAGACTGTACTGTATTAATTTGTATCATCTAATTATTATGGAATGATCATTTTAACTACATTGTAATATAACTGTAATTTAACTTTAATTGTATATAATACAATTTAAAAACTGATCATTTTATTTTCGATATTGATCAAATTATACTATACGTAGCGGCTTTAAAAATATATTGCATTTAAAAACAAATATGCACATATAAATAAAAAAGAGGCTAATAGTTACCTGAATGATTTTCAATGAATTACTTACTATATTTTCATGTTCTGTAAGTTGCATTGAAGCTGATAAGTCTGCAGTACTGTATATAAAGGTTTTTTCTATAAGGGAGCTGCAAGTCTGTGGGTGACTGGGCTTCAAATCCCAACTTAAGCACAATTTGCACTATTAAAAATTGTTTCTTGGGGACAATAAAGACTCTCTCTCTAATGATAAAATACAATAAATAATATGTATGCTAAATTGACATTTTATTAAATTTATATATCACAGTATGTTTATACTTTTTGGATGAAGCTGTGAAGTATAGTGTTAGTGTAGAAAACATGACAGCCTAGGGCTATTTAACAAAGCAAGATTACTCATCCGGAAATATATAAAAATAGTTTATTGAATATTCTGTTGTGAAAGTGATTTTTTTCAGGTTTACTGAACATACACATTAACATAATTTATCTTTTGTCTTAATGCTAATTTAAGTAGCAATGTTTTAAAATTAAAAAATAAATAAATGATCAAATTGCAATATTTACAATTTAAATATACTGATCGTATTATAGAGCAGATTTGTATTAGGTACAATGCAATATACTGTAGGGTAAAAAAAAAATCACTCAAATCAAAAATTTTAATCTGGACTTCGTTTTGTTTTTTTACTGGAATCATTAAGAAAGAAGAAAAAATGGCAGCAAAACATATCAGTTTCTTAAGACTAAAATCATAAAAATATATTGGACATAGCGGCTTTGGAAATTACGATTTATAAAATAAGGAAATAAGGTTATCTTTAACTTTCTTAAAGAAAAAAAATTGATAATACTAAAACATTTTCAATATTTTGAAGGGAATCTCTTATACCTAAAAAATTGCCCAACCTTAGCGTTGAGCATAACCTGCTGAGCCAAACTAAAATTTAAAAACAAATCTGGAAAGTAATTAACTATATTAATTTAATACTTACCTTTTATCCTGTCTAAATATGCAGAGATAGTCACTGTGCTGTACCCTGCTCTCATCTCCTACTGACAACAGCTCGGCAATTGGAATTGGTACCACTGCCACTCTCTTCATTCACTTAGGTTCGCTAACCCAGTGAGTATCCTCAGTGGCTTTAAGGTACTCTGATAAATTACCTTGTTTCATTAATACATTTCTTATATTTTGCTCAGCAACTTAAATTGCAATTTATTTTCAATGTCCTCCACCTACATCACTTCCCCTGAACTGACTACCTGTTTCTCTGTCTAATACTTAGAAACCCCATCCCCTGCATCTATACGACCCCATGTCTGTCTTTATACCATAAACTCAGGTCTGCACTTCAACAAACGCTGAACCCCCATGCCTCTCCAGAATCAACAATTCCCCTTTCAATTGAGATTGTAATTCAGACCATTCTGCCCTGCTACTGTAACTTAAAAGTCTGTTGCTGTGTTTTCCCATCAGATTCTAGTCTCAGGTCTTATATCATGCCCCCATTAAAAACATTTCATTTGTTCTGGTGTAGCAAAACCAGCATTATAACTTACTTGAACTTGAACCGTAATGTCATATTCAAATCTCCATTGAATTTATTCAAATTATGAACTGCTTTCTTCTGAATGAAAATCTGCAGATTTAAAGCCCAAAGGGATCATTGACATCTTCAACATGATCTGTCGGTGTCTGATAATTTCTCTGAGCTCAGCTCTTCTGAAGCTCATTCTGGAGAGCAGAAGGATGTTCAGTACAAATATTTTTCTTGGCAGTATTGCAAAATTACAAAACTGTATCCAGATCCCCTTTGATTATGACTCCAAACTTAATTAGCCTATACACGAGATCAACTTAATTAAGAAAACAACTGCCTCAACTACTCTGCAAGCAGTTCTTATGTTACTACAGTACATCTCACCACATTCCTTACCTCGCCAACACATTTTTATAGCAAGACAAGACAATCAAACAAATACATACTGTAGCTTCTTGTGTCCTTTGAATTTTTAAAAACTCACATCCCACTGGTTTTCCCACTGAACTATCAATCCTAAACTGACAAAAGTAAGGCAAATCCCTATCAGACCTAGACTTTTGGTAACAGTTTATCAGTATAAATACATTTATTAAAGAAGAAAATTGTTAAGCTCACCCACCTATTCCCAGTCACACAGATGATACTAACACACAGACACATGATGCTTTTAGATTTCTCTTATAGAAGAATAGTGAACAACATAAAAAGTTTCCTCACACATCAGAGTAAACCTTTCTCCCAAGTCTGAATTGTATTTTCACAACAACCAATACTGTAGGTGGATGAAATCTACTGTAACCTCTGCTGGTCTTGTTTGGGCAAGACTACATTTGGCTAAAGGAATAAATAATCTTATTGCAAAAATGCAAGATAGTTTTCTTTTTTTTCACAGATACAGCAGTTTCTGTAAGAACACTTGCCTCTTGTCAATACTTTTCATAATTGGCTAAGAAAACGATGATGTTCCATGTTAGTGATTTATTCAGCACCAAAAGCATTGCAGAAATATTCAGAATAGCTAAAATTGAGTCTAATTATGAAACATAATACTACTACTGTCACACTCTGAAAACTGTACTCTGTTCTTTATCTTATAGGGTTTTGGAAACATCAGGTTACTCATCTGTTATTAATACTGGCCCATCTGTGACCTCATATATCCCTGTGTTTTTTTCATCAGTAAAGGTGTTATTTGCACAAGTCTGGTTTATATCACTTGACCAATTGCAGCTGAATTCCCAAACTGACAGTACCCAGTAAGTGGGATTGAATGTAACCTTTGTTGGAGTGTTATCCTGGTTTCTAACAAAGGCTGGAATAAAAAGACAATATTTTTTGCTGCCTGTTCTCATATACTGTAAGTGATTTAGCAGTAAGCCATGTTGTATATAAGTTTGGAAATTTGAAATTAGAGAAAAATAATAAAGAAATATTAATTCTAGATTAGTTGCAAAATAATAGAGACTGCTCCCGGAACCTTTAACAGGTACAGGAACACTTGATAAGAAACTTGTATCCAATCCATTTGTATTTAAATGCACTTGTCTAAGACTTTTAACCTCATACCAATTCTGAATGACTGTAAAATGGACATTTCAACTTAAGATGGTACAGTACATCCAATTAATGCTTACATACGCTTGATCACAAGATAAAAATGAAATGCTGTTTGTTATTTTTACTTTTAAAGACTTATTGGAAACTGCTCTTGCTTTTCTATACCAGCAATGGTATTTCTTCTAATGAAAACCCACACTTGTTTAATTTCTTCTGTGAACACTAGAAAAAAGGATGACTGTGTTTGGTGTTGTAAAAAAGCCAAACAAGATAATCGACTTCCAGAAATACCAGCGGTCCAGTTTACTTGCTCTGAACCATAAGCAAGTATCACGGCACAATCAAAAATGGTAAAGATGAGCACAGTTAATACAGTTGGCAAGAATTCTTAATCCTTCTGCTTTAGGTTTTACACTTGTGTCTTAATTTAATTTAAAAAATCTCACTCCAGGATAAATGCGCCTGGGAGCCGGAAACTCATTTTCCAAATTGTCCAGGGGGAGGCAGGTAGCCTGATACAGTACGCAAATGATGGGGAAAAAATGCATTTGCAAACATGCCACTATGTGAATATGAGGAAGAAATTGAATAGGCAGAGCTATAACGGTTCAATAATTGAGTCAAGAGACATTCCCGGGGGCTTGCTCCAGCATTGCAATACTCTAATCTCTGATCAAAAATCACATGAATAAGCTGGGTTAAAAAAAATCATGTTCAGCAACAGAGTTCACACAGGTACCAGCTATCTATAATTCATGATTGACAGCGATGAGCCTTTCTACGAAACAACCTCTTTACCTGTGGTGCTGTTTGATTGTTTTTCTTTTCCTTAATGTAATGAAGAGCTGCCTGAGGGGTAAAATGTGCTAAAATAATGTTATTCTCTTCAATATGCAAATTGGAACATGAAAGAAACAACCTTCCCATTTGCAACAAGGCAAAAAATAACAAACATTCTCCACATATACTGATTCTGCTTTCTAAGGTAGATAACCTTACATCAATTTCCCTTCGGGATCAATAAAGTCTTATCTATCTATCTACTGTACCTTTGTTAGAGTTCAAAGAAGAGTAATGCCTGGGAACTGTCATATACAGTACATACAGCTTAAGGGAACTAAATCTCTTCAATTCAAAAGGAGATTAAGGAGGGATTTGATTTATGTACAGTATGTAAGGTTTTAAGAGGTGCAGTATATAGATAACCCACAGGAGCATTTCATACTCAATTGTTTATCTCCCTGAAATTATAGGAAATATACAAAATACATTAGTACAATATATGATATAACAAACTTTGAGTTTTCCTTAGCCACTACATTAAATGAAGAAGATGGGCCAAATGGCATAATCTCACTTGTACCCTAATACTAAATACATTTCCACACTAATTTAATTTTCCTTACCCATGCATGATGCCAGAATGCCTGACTCAAATATGAACTGAACAGAATCAAATATATTCAAACCTCCATATCAAATCCAGTGTCTGCCTGACACACAATATAGACACTCAACACATTCATAATTGTATTTAATTGCTTCTTGGTTTTCAAACTTAATATTTGACTTAAGAAGCTATCACAAAATGTATACTGTATATAAAATATTTTAAATCTTGGCTGGATCTACTGAAGCATGCTTTCCCTTTTGACCTTACTCCGCACTGTCATCAAATCAGAAATCCATTCTAGGCACCTAAAACATTACATTTCACACTGGTGCAATATGCTTCTGCATTCATTTTCTATGCAGGGTGTATTTCTGAATGGTCTGCCTTCTGAATATCAGAAAGGTCACCATGCACTGAAGTATGGTATGAGATGCTTTGTATCATCACTATTGTATAATTATGATGCCTTGGAAGTGGGGCACAGTTACTGCTCTTTTCTTTAAGTTTCAGAAGCCAACTTAAATGCTATATTTTTTTTACCCCCTTATTTTCTGAGAGTTTAAAAATAGAAAGGCATAACAGCTAAGAAAGTAACATACATTTTTTTAAATGAACAAACATATACTGTATGATATCATATCATTTCTAGACTTTGTACTATATCCACCTCTGTGTTTCTGGTATATCAAATTGCATTAGCATTTGTGCACATGTGTATGAACAATATAGTAAATCTTTTAATCGTTTGAAGGGTCTCTCTACTTTAAAAAAAGGAGTCAGTCTCCAAGCTAAAATAAGATTTTTTTAATTCTTAATCTTCTTTCTGGAAATGATATGACACCCAAATCGTTAATCGTTTTCTTTTCAATTCCTGAACGGCAATGAGATTATGTGAGGCTGTTTCAGAAAGCTACAGTACATCTGTGATGAAAAGATGTCCAAATGTCAGCATTTTATAGTTAATATCTGGGTTTACCCATGTCCAAATAGTTTAAACCGGAATTTAAACCAGAATTTTACCAGACTCCAAATTTACAGTTTGGTGTAGGATACTGTGTGTGATTGCTTCAGTCAGAAATTATAAAGAGAGGGTTGCCTTGGTTTTCTGTTGTACTCTTTAACCATAAACATTGAAGTAAACTTGCTCTTTCATTCATGCTTTTTTTAGAGACATAGGCAGAGCATTACATCCCAGCAGTGTAAATGTGAAGATTATAGAGAGTTCACTTCACACAGTGATCTTTGTACTAATAAAATATCAAATGCCAAATACACATATACTGTAGTGTAGTCACTTTCCATTCTCTCCCCTGTCACCCCAACTTCCAGAAAACACTGACAACAAAGCCGCTGTCAAAACAGAATTATAATATAAATTAATTGTACAAGAGTGCTGGTATGGAAATGCTTTTGTTTCTTGTAAGACAGATGCTTTCACAATTTATTCATACATGTTCAACAGCCTTACACTGGCCCCAAGTGACCAGCTTGAAACTATTCTCCAAATTGCTATTCTATTTCCAATTCAAATTAAATAAGTTTATCAATAGTTTAAGGAGGCACACAATCTCAGTGGCACTGTCAGTTTATGTTAGCCACCACGTAGAATTGCATACATTTAAGGAATCAGGCAAAATAAAGCAATAAAAAACTCATACTAATCTGCAGTTTTCCAACCATGATCATTTTAAATGGCGTTAGTACATTTCCCAGAACATGTGGAATGCATAAATTGGTAACACATTTCATGAATGTGCTCTCAAATTATCAAACTTTTTTGAACAAGAAGGTACATCTGATATCTCACACTATAAACCTTTATTTAATAATAATGAGACAGTTTCTCACTAGAAATCAAAAATATGTTGTTAATTTTAATTTTGCATATAGCAGGTAAGGGATTATAAGACTATACATAAGATGAACAATGTAATTTTGACATACAAACAGCTACAGTACATGCAATAAACATCACATGCAGAAACTAAAGTTTACTCTCTGACAGTCACTTGCTGATATATGAAGATCCTTGAGTCTAGAGCCCTAGTTATGTCATACAACACCACACATTTCTTCTCCTCCAAGTCTGCACTCAGCGCTAAAGAAATAGAATAGGTTAACTAACAGAACGTGGAAAAATATTAAACTATATACAGTATTTGTCTTTTTTAAACAGGGTGGTTTAATATTTTTTATAAGTAGATTACAGTACTTTAATCTTTTAAATTATTCCTACTAGCAAAAATTAAAAAATGCAGATCATGGCAGTTTAATTATGTTTCATTCAACAATCTTTTGATATCTGGATTTTGATTAATTTAATATAAAAATTAAAAATATTAGGATTGCTTCATGAAAAAACAGCCAATAAGTAAAATTAATTGCAATACTATTATAGTCTGTTTGTTGAATGATGGAAATCATTTGAAGTCTACAGTCAGGTGTGTAATATTTAACTACAGTAACTGTTCGTGGCAACCAGTCACAATGAGATAATCATGTACAGTATTAAACTATGACACAGAGAATGAAGCAAAGGTTTCTCTTTAAAAAATAATTGTGCTACAATGTGAAGTGTCCTTGTACAATATAACACAAAGTATATAAAAACATTGGCTTGGCTTTGCATGAGTGGTATTCTACATATTTTTACAGTAATATGAAAAGGCATTCATTGCTACAGATCTCCAAGTGTCTACAGCCTCTAAGATTGTTTTCAATACAAATGCAGAAACCTGAAGCAATTGATTTCATAACTAAATCAATGGTGCAAAGGGGCAGCTATCTAGAATGTCTTACACTGTATTGGAAAATGTGATCATGTGAAGAAAAAGATACATCTGACTCCAACAGAAGTCATTATCATGCAGCACTCAAAGATCTGTGATTCCGTATCGTTTTCTTTCTTAGTGTTGCGACAGAGATTGACATCAATCAGAAAATGAATATTATCGTCCCTATAATGTATGGTTTCACCCATGTTACTGAACAGTACTCTGTCTTATTATCTTTTACACTTCTGTGTGTATGTGTGTCAGCTAAGAATACAAAATGATACTTCTATTATAATGTTATCCTCTTGAGAGGAGAAGTTAATGAACCAATCTGCTCTTTGCACCACAGTAGCACAGCAGAAGAAAAGGACGGGAAACCCACAAAATAACAAAAATCTTCACTTCTCAAGGACAACACTGCAGCAGGTATTATAAGTCTCCTTAAATCAGCAGCTCAGTCAAGCCTGTGCAGGAGGGTAAATTGGTCTAATTAAGCTGATTTCACTGTCTTCTTTAAATCTTATGATGTTGTTTAAAAGAGGTCTACTTGACTGCTGCCCTGGAGTAGTGGAGTTGGAAAGCTGAACTAAAGATGAGACACAAGAAGCTTAATCAATATTTTTATCACGAAATCTACTTAAATTAATAAGATGAAAGATTGCTGAATTTAAGATGGCAGATGTGCATACAGCCATATGAAATTAGATGGATGCCATCAGTTCTGATGTGGCATATTCTTCTTGGAATTCAGTGTGGAATTTTTAAATCATTTGCATTAGGCTGAACTGCAGAACACGTGCATCTGCTAGGCTTCCATATGCTCCTTGCCTTGAAAATATACAGTATTATAGCATGAAAAAATGACTTGTCACCCATAGACAAGCAGGTTCTGGCTAGTGGCTCGTGGAGCAGTGTTAAGGCGTAATGGCTCTACACAGTGACAGATGGACAGCTGAAATGGGCAGCTGCAAAATTCAGCCATTGACCTTCAGTGAAATTAAACATGGATTTACCTCATATGCATCAGGTGCTGTCTTCTGAAATGCATACAGTACATGCACTCTTTATGCCAAGTTGAATCAATGTACCATTGTGTGTGAGCATGGCATTGGCATTTTAATTTACAGGCTTATTTTTTAACCTTTAAAATAAAAAAAATCACTTTGGGGGCATTTTTATTCAAAATATGTTTGCTTTCAGCAAACATTTTTTGCACAAGGAAAATTAATCAAGTTTAAAAAGCCCTACAGGATCTTAACAAAGGATCAATCAAGTTTAAAATGCCCTAAAGGATCTTAGCAAATGATAAATATAATGGCTTCACTCAAAGCACTTCAAATGTCAAGCATTATGCACTGCTAGAAATATACAAAAACTAGGAACCTAATAGCCCTCACCTATAACATTTAGACATGATTTTGTAGGGAATCGGAATTCATTACAGAAGAGCAAAATATCCTCACCTAAAAGAAGAGATGCTCAAGACATTCCCAAGTTTGCAAACAAGCCAGATCACAGCAGTTCCAATGCCAGCCTAAACACAGCTTGTGAGAGATCCAAAAGGCTCTCAACACATAGGAAGTGTGTAATGAGCTGAGGCTGTTCTAAATGAATTGCTAAAATAGATATGTCCATACTGTACTGCAAATGATTTCGTAAACTAATTTCTATTGTGACACCACAGGGCATACCCATGAAACAGCACAGTCATAGTGATCTTAGATCATATCAACATGTTCATAATAGAAACAAATTCATCTCAGGTTACATTTTAAAATTTAGCACAAGCAGCTACATGCTCATTGGGTAACATTACCGTATTAGATACCGTATTGATTTCCCCTTTATGTTTCAATAATTATTTTCAATAATGTACAAAATCACTCTGGAAGTGATGATTACAGGTTCAGGTGTATTATCAAACCACAGATGTACAGTACATGCTGCTACTGCTGGGCTGGATGAAGCAAGGCAATGTACAAAAGCCTGAAAATAAAAGACAGAAATAATGCACTAGCCATCCATTATTATGTTACGGTTTTTCTTTTGCTACAAACAGGTAATCAGCACTTGAATAAACTGAATAAACATAATAAACACAGTAGATGCAAAACTGTTCTAGAAAAAAAAACAATATTTTTCCTATTAAGCGGTGTTTAATGAATAGAATAGGAGCTGCTTGATTATTCAGAAAATAACTGTGATCCACTGAGCACAGAGAAGCATATAGAGAGAACTTGACAGTGAAGCTCATTCAATATTTTGTGTTTATTATAGTGCATGCCACTTTTTTTAGGAAGAAGGAAAGACTCAATTGCAGTTCAATATAGCTTAAATGAATGTCGGTAAACTTGAATGAAAAAATGAATCATTTATCCTTTACAGCATAAGGACTTTAATGTTTTTAAAAGTGATCATTTTATATAAGATATTACTCTTTATTTCTTCAATTATATTCCTACTTTGATGTGACAGAAGACTGCCTTGCAGATCCTGAGTTTAATTCTGTTTGTGTGAAGACAGACAGGCGCATATTCCCTTGTGCTCATGTGGTTTTCTCAAGACACTTTCTTTCAACCACTCAATGATACACAATAGCATATTTTGTGTCGCCTGTGATTTGATCCAGATCTCCATGAAGAAAGGAACTGAGCACTTCATTTCATTACTCTTTTCTGTCAAGCTTGGCTCAGGTACCCTCCTGCTCTAGGATTTGCATGCAAGTTGCACATACTGTATAAATTCTTAGTTTAACTTTTTTCTCTCAGTTTTAACTGTGCTTTAGGGATTGTTCCTTGAGATTAACAGGGGTTCTGAATGTTTTAATTTCTCATTTTAAAACATTTTTATTCCTACATTTTGCTTTTTTACATTCATTATTAACATGCTACTTACAATGTAAATCAATACAAAATACATTTAACACATTAAAACAAAAATACATTTTAACTTGAAATATATTTTTTAAAGCAGTGAGAGTGCAAACGTCTATAAATACATATGCACATGTACTTCAGATATTATTACAGATATGCATCTAAAATGAAACACCTGGATCACTTTTCAGGTGACTTAATACTGTACTGCATGTATCAAATAATGAAACAGTTATCTTTCTCCACATTACTATATTTCAAAATGCAGGTATGGAAATGTTATAACACTCCTTGAACTATAAGCTTTAAGAAAGAAAAAACGTAGATTAGATGAATATTGTAAAATATTGTTTGAATATTCTTCTTCTCCATACTATACACAGGATGCATTTGTAATATTTGATGTCATTCAGATTTACAAATAAGCAAAGCAGTAAAGGTGTTTCCATGAAAGAAGATTGATTAAAGTTGAGTTCCACATAAGAATTTGTAAACTACTGGGGTTCCTGAGTAATGCTTGCTTAAAATGCAGGATGAGATTTATTCAATTCAAAATTAAATATTCATCTCAGGGGGGGAGGGGCAATTTAAGACAAGACATTGCCATTGCCGGTGGTGGCTTCTAATTGTACATGCGACATCAGGTTTGGGTGGGCTTGAGGCTGTAAGGGTATGCATGGATTTCCATGCAAAAATGACCGTGTCTCACCAAGCAACAAATAATGTTGGTATAGCACTTGCACTGTCTATATAGAAGAGTGGTTCCCAGTCTTGGTCCTGGTGACCCACACACTTGCTGATTCTTATACTCCCACCTTACGTAGATAACTGATCAAGTGATAGGTTTATTCCATGCTGAAAAGAGAAGAAAGAAAACATGACGTTTCGGCTGTGGAGCCTTAAACCTAAACCTATGCTTGTTCCTTTGCAGCCTACACATGCTGACGCAGCTACCCACCCTAACTACTTGTAGATAATTGATGCCTTAATTGATCTAAGACATTGCGTCAATTGAATTGAATTTTGCATTTTGCTTATTTGCAACAAGTTTAAGTCAGTGAAGGATTTGATTGCGTAACTGAGGGCTCAGCTGGGACAAAAACAGGTGTGTGGGTCACCTGGTCCAGAACTGGGAAATACTGGTTTTGAAGATAGCCGTAACAAGTGCATGTGGAGGAAAGCACGTGTATTCTTCATCGCACCTGTGCTGGTATGTGTGTTGCATAGATGAAGCTAATTGATAGTTTTAACTGACATAACTAAATTGTCAAAAATTCATATATGTCATACTAATTGTACACTTGAGGAAACAAATGAATAAGCTTGTTCCAGCTAAGATGATAAAAATCAAATTAAAGTATTCAAAGATTGCTTTCTAGAATCTACAGTTAATTGCTAGTATGTACAAAAGGAAAAATCTAGACTCACAGTACATGTCATAAACCATGAAGAAAGGAAAGGCTGGAGAGGAAGGAACATAATCCAGTAAGGACTGCATTTTAGCATGACAGTAAGTTGTGTTCTCAGATCAGAAAGTGTGATCAACTGCTTGAGAAGCAGATAATGTGTAAAAGGAAACGTGATAAATTTACAAATTCTTCCGAGAAATGTGTCATAGAAAACCTCACCTCCGCAGTATAATACCAATAATGCCAATGTATTTTAAAAATATTATAATTAGTTTGATTAAAAAACACATTGTGGGGAAAAAAAACAATTCACACTGCATTTGTTCACATATACTATACTATAAATAGCCCTGTCACTTCATTGCAAAGTAGAATTAATTCCCAAACAAAATAAGTAGAAAATGTGATTTCTTTAATTACCAGAAGAAGAAAAAACTGAAGGCTGCGTATTAAAATTTTCTAAACTAAAAGCTGAAATTATAAATTGAAAACCCTATCCATGAATGCTGTACGAGAAGAAAAATGCATGTACAAGTAAGTCAAGAAGAAAATAAAAATGAAGAACAACTGCTAATATATCATGCATGAACTATATTCCCCAAAGATCCATCTAGTGTTTTGTAAGAACATCAGGCTATTCACCATCTGCAGCCTTGTTTTAAAAAAAGAGGAATATGAATAGTTTTCTATAATACCCAATAGTGTTTGCCAGTTGTCCCAGGATACTATTTCTCAGCTTGAGAAGCAACAGCTGAACGTATCCACACATCTCTTCCAACTACACTCTAGGATATCTGCCACATGGACTAGCTTCATCATAGATCTTCCACAGATTATCAAGGTCTTTGATATTGTGTGTGAAGCTGCATAAGAGTTACCAGAACTTCAGCTCTTTTCAGCTGCCCAGGAAATTTTGCAGCTATCCAAGGCCCTTTAACCAGAAGGTATTTCATACTGTTTAATGCCATGTAAGTCCGTTAATACACCAAACCTAAATCATCTAGACGCACCATCACTTCTTCATAGACCACTGATGAAAGTGTAGACCCATAGCTGACAGAGATATGAAACACTTAGATGCTCTCTTAAGAGCTTTTATAACTGACATCACAGAAAAGGGATAGCATACTATTGCATGCCTCATCCCAACTGACATACCTTATTCTGTAAGATGAAACAATGGCCATACTTTGATTGTTTGCACAGACTGACTGCTTATCTTATTTTGTCAAGTGAGGCAGTCATAGTGTCCAAAGA